>NC_071390.1:43407232-45807232 GCF_022682495.2 Desmodus rotundus | reverse complement strand
AAAATAAGTGTCTCAAGATTGAACCATTACTAACCCGCAGATATCACAAAGTATTACTGTTCATTTTATGAGTCAGTTTAACGAGGCAATGCTGCCTTGTTGTTTGGTCAGAGGTTACTCCAGATGTTGCTGTGAAGGTGTTTTTTAAATGTGAGCAACATTTATAATCAGTAGACTTTGAGCAAAACAGATTACCTTGTGCAATGTGAGTGGCCTTATTCAATCACTTGAGGGGCTTAAGAACACAGACAGGTTTTCTAAAGAAGAAATTCTTCCCAAAACTAAAACAGGAAATCATGTCTGAGTTTCTGTTTGCTGTGCTGTACTGTGGTTTTCAGACTCAAGACCACAACATCAACCCTTACCTGGATTTCCAAACTATTGACCTGACCTATAATTTTGATACTTGCCAGCCCCACAATCATATAAAGTTAAAAGTCCATAAACTCCTCTGCTCATGCCCAGTGGTTTGTTTCTTACCAAGGAATGCTAAGACAACTGGGAGTGAATACCATCACTATCTGGGTGAAGTTCAGTTCTATTAAAGTTTAAAGAGCAAAAAAATGACAACTTATAATTATATGTTATAATTGACTACATGTAGCCAATTATAACATATAATTATAAGTTGGCTACTGAAATATCATATTATGCTATGGTATAATGTTATGAATAAAAAACAATAGCATGATTAACAATTTCAAAGTACACTGTCAGTAGATCTATACTGCAGAAGGAATACAAGCATGTCCTTATGGTTACAATTAATTACCTCTAGAGTAAATAGTGGTTTTGATAAGTGTCAACAAACATCTCCAAACCTAAATTTCACTTATGACATGAAATTTGTGTATCAACCTTTCTATTGATTTTGCCAATATTAGAGGGCTCCATGTACAGAGAAATCCTGTCTCTCTCTGTTACACACGCATTTCCAGGTGTATATGTGCACACATGGCTCCCCTACAGATTTGCATGTCCTTCCATACACATAGATACTGCCTCTTTTGTGTACACATCCCTATATACTAATACACCCGGCCCCAAGAATGCACACATCTCCTTCAGTATGCGCACCGCCATGCTCACATAGCCCTCACTCATTACAAAGCAGAAAGCATTATAAAGGAATCAGAACATGTTGGCATTTACATTATGTTCACCAAGTTTCAAAGACATTAATAGCATAGAATTTTATGTAAAATCTCATTTATGTTTTCAAATTGCTTGGAAGGAAATTCTGAATAAAGATGTTTGAACATAGGTGTGTCATAGACTCTTCTTCCTCTAACATGGTGAAATAGTCTGTCATTTGTAAAATAATTAAATACAGTGAAAAAGACAAACAACTAGACAAATTAAAACTTCTTTTAAAAAACCACAACAAACAGACCATAAAAACAAGATTGCACGTTAATGTAATACTCTTCAAATAAGCAAAAAATCTATTGATGCAAGAACCTAGAGATTCTGTCAGAGCACAGAAGTTCATAATTCCCTTCCCACATGTCAGAAATAATTTTGGAAGTTCAAAAATTTCTGAGATTTATTACCAATATCCTTGAATTTAGAGAGAAGAAAATTAGAGTTGTGCGAAAGGATGAATAACAAGGAAGAATTAAAGAACAGAAATTGACTCAATCTGGCAGAAATTAAAATTCTATCACTTTAATCTCAGTTGATTGAATCATCAGAAATTGAGAGTTTTCCCAACTGGGGAATAAATATCAAAGCTAATGAAACTTTTGTAGTACATTTAATAAAATTTCAAAAGAAAGAACAGAGTCATGGTCTTAACTCTGGCACACACATACAACATCCACATTCATATAGTTATACAAAAGTGCAGTCACAGCTGAGCTTTACCTCAAAAATTTAGAGAAACGTACTTCCTATTTGTTAAACAAGAAAAGGACTCCACCCTGTGTCGGTACAGTTAGATCATTTTCATGTCTAAGCAATGAAATAAAAGTCCTGAAAATGCTGTACATATCTCATGAGACATGTAAGGAATCTAGCAGAGAATAAAACATCCTGGAAACAACGGAATTTATATCACTAGTATTTTTCACATTACTACTTCAATAGTATTATAAATTAAATATATCAACTCTTTTATATACACACACCCACAGATTGAACCAATTAAAAATTAAGAAAAATAATGAACTCAGGCAGTATTGGAAGAACTGTGTTTAAAAGACAAGAATTGAGAATTGAATGCTATTTAATAAGAATAAAAACTGTGGAAATATGACTAAAAAGCATAATAAAACTATTGCAAACTGCTAAGGATCTTAAAAAATAATATGATTATCAAAATTGGAGGAAATACTAGACTATCTCCTCAAGTTTTCATATCAAGGGGTCAATCTATACTATGTAACACTGCATGCAATGTAGCTTAAAACACTATGCCTTAACTTAGTAATATTTTTGAAATCATCTCATTAATCCTAAATAAATGTTTAAATATTAACTGAAGTTCATCAAATTGTTTTAATTTCTATATAATTGTTTCTTTTCTTTAAAACAGAACTTAATTTAGTATTTTAATTAAATGTAGCATGCATATTAAAATCCATTTTTGTAAACTCATTTGTTCTTTTAATTAAACAGCCAATTTGTAGCTATTTCTTTTTCTACCTACATATGTACTTATAGAGATGTCTAGATATGTAATTATCTGACATAAACCATGCTTATTTTGATATAAAAATACATGATTTCTTCATTGTTTCACCTTATTTTAATGAACACATATAAATTTTACCAAAGGGAGAAGTTCTGAATTGAGAATAAATCATATTATGGATGAAGAGCATTAAGTAAACCAAAGAACTTGGACTTAGTCTCCTTATGTCACTACAAAACTTATAAATTTCCTCTGTAATTTCCAATATTCAAGGCAGCTGGTAGGGGAAAGGTGAATTCTCTGTGGGTGTATTGGGTTTTGCGTGTGAGAAAGACAGAGAGAGAGAGAGAGAGAGAAGGAAACAGAGACAGCGACAGACAGAAACGGAGAGGCACAAAAAGAGACAGAGAGAAGTAATGAACAAGTGAGAAATATTTAATTAGCAGAGACCTTGTAATTTTACTTTCCACCATCCAGGCTTATTCTTAAAACTATTAGCATCTTCTGCTTCTACAGGTATCTTTTTTTCAGATGTCCTTTGAATATCATTGTTTTTTCTGATTCTAGTAACTCATGTTTAGTAATTCGTGACCTGTTCTTTATTTCCATTTTGTTCTTCTTTTTTAAAATATATTTTATTGACTATGCTATTAGTTGTCCCATTTTTTTCTCCCCTTTATTCCTGTCTGCCCTGTACCCACCCCCACCAGCATTCCTCCACCTTAGTTCATGTCCATGGGTCATACATATAAGTGCTTTGGCTTCTCCAATTCCCGTACTATTCTTAACCTCCCCCTGCTATTTTATATGTGCCATTTATGCTTCATTTCCCTGTACCTTTTCCCCCTCTCACCCTCCTGCTCCCCACTGACAACCTTCCATGTGATCTCCATTTCTGTGAATCTGTTCCTGTTCTTGTTGTTTGCTTAGTTTGTTTTTGGTTTTGTGTTTTTAGGTTTGGTTGTTGATAGTTGTGAGTTTATTGTCATTTTACTGTTTGCATTTTTGATCTTCCTCTTTTTCTAAGATAAGTCCCTTTAACATTTCATATGATCAGGGCTTGGTGATGATGAACTCCTTTAATTTAACCTTATCTTGGAAGCACTTTATCTGCCCTTCCATTCTAAATGATAGCTTTGCTGGATAGAGTCATCTTGGATGCAGGTCCTTGTCTTTCATGGCTTTGAATAATTCTTTCCAGCCCCTTCTTGCCTGCAAGGTTTATTTTGAGAAATCAGCTGATAGTCTTATGGACATTTTTTGTAGGTAACTGTCTCCTTTTCTCTTGGTGCTTTTAAGATTCTCTCCTTATCTTTCATCTTGGGTAATGTAATTATGATAAGCCTTGGTGTATGCTTCCTTGGGTCCAACTTTCTGGGGACTCTCTGAGCTTCCTGGAGTTCTTGGAATTCTATTTCCTTCGCCAGATTGGGGAAGTTCTCCATTATGTTTTCAAATAAGTTTTCAATTTCTTGCCCTCCTTCCTCTCCTTCTGGCACCCCTATGGTTCAGATGTTGGAACGTTTAAAGTTGTCCCAGAGGCTCCTCAGCCTCTCCTCAGTTTTTTGAATTCTTATTTCTTCATTCTAGTCTGGTTGATGGTTTATTTCTTCCTTCTGTTCCACACCATTGATTTGAGTCCCAGCTTCCTACCCTTCACTGTTGGTTCCCTTTTCATAACCTTGACTTTTTCCTCTATTTTGAGACCATACTCAACCATTTCTGTGAGCATCCTGATTACTAGTGTTTTCAACTATGTATCTGATAGGTTGGCTATCTCCTCATCTCTTAGTTTTATTTTTCTGGAGCTTTTATCTGTTCTTTTATTTGGGCCATATATTTTTTGTTTCGGCATGCCTGTTACATAGTAAGGGGTGGAGCCTTAAGTATTTGCCAGGGCAGGGCAACCCACATCACTGAGTTTTGGCACTCAGGCTGTGGGGAGGGGTCCAAGAGGGAACATTGCCACTTGCTGGGTGCTCAGCCAGCTTTCAGCCACTTTCTCCTCTACCCACAAGCAAATTGGTGCTGATTTCCAGGTGGGTGGATTTTCTAGGACCCTGTGGGTGTCTACAATGAACTCTCCTGTGAGGCTGGGAGTTTCTCCTGCCACCTCAGCCCCCACAGGTATTTTCAGTCAGAGGTTTTGAGGCTTTATATTGTGATGAATTTTTGCCAATACGTTAATATTCAAATCTCTTTAAGGAAATTTTTCATTAAGTCATACAAGGACTCATCTAAGGTTCTAGTTTTAAAATAGATGTTATAGAATTTTACTAAGATATTTCTTTTTAGGTTTTCAAGGTAAGCATAGATAAACAATCATGTAAAGAGCTATAAATATATACAATGTCAAACTGGTCTTAATATATGTATGAGATTTACAATTGTGAGCTTGCTTACAATCCCTCACCCAATTTCTGTAACTACATCCAAGAATCTATTATTTATGTTTGTATACAACCAGTAAAATTAAACTTTATATGATGTTATCTCATGTAAACAAATCTCTTTGAAACAATCTGGAGAATCTTTTGGATAAATTAAACTCTTACTTTCCATAGTACAGAATGATGCCAAAGGATGCAAACTATTTTAACTATTTTACAGCATGAAGCTGGCGTCCATAAATTCCATAATAAATAACTTGAAATTGCCAAAGAAAGAAGGAGGCAGGTAGACACTGTTGTTGAGCTGGCAGAACGAAGTAGTATGACAAGTAAATGTAATGAAACTTGATGTTTGGAAAGAACACAGATAGTATAGTTAAAGAGTCCATCACCAGTTTTTACAATATGAACAGTCAGAGAAATTTAACATACAGGTTTTGAAATGTAAAACTGAAGCCTATCTCCTCAGCAATATCCAGAGAGCCCTTAAAAAATGGCCAAATAAAGCATTCCTTTCATTGTTTTTGTATCATTTGGCTTCATGAACTTCAGAGAGATTTGAACAAGGAGAGCTGTGCCCTGCCAGTTGAAAAACTGGCAAGGAAATAATTGCACTGTGCTTCAAGGGAGACAGATTTGAGCCAAACAAAGGTACATCCTATATTAATATGTAAGCTTAACAATCAGGCAAGTCTAATGCTGCCAGACCTCTGGGTCAGAATATTAACATTTTTTCCCTGACATGTTAGAGCTGCAGTTGAATGCCAAGGAAGGCATTTATAATTAGAAAACAACTTAATTGTGATTTATAGATGTCTAACAGTCTGACATTTGATGCTTGCTTGCTCATTTACTGGTTGAATGTTCTTGTCATGTCCTGAGAGATAAAATTCAAATGGAAGGTTTTGCTTATAAATTTTATACTTTCATATTTACTAAGATTTTCTCTATACGCACACCTTACTTTTACTCAGTCATTACATTTTAGCATGTATGTAACACAGAGTAAATTTCATTAAATATTTTGAGGGTTGTTGAAATGAAAAAGCTTATTAAACAAGTTTGCTTTAACAAATGTAGTATAACTTCTAGGTGAGCAATTAAAGTTTCAGAAATAGTCCCTAATGCATTACAGACTGAAAATATGGGGATTGGGCTTATAAATCCCCAGTTTAAAAATACCTGTACAGTGAAGATGAGTCAAAAATTAATGTCTTATTATTGTTTGTGAAAACAAGAAAATAGCTTTAGTGCAGAATTGAGTATGTTTGTTTCATAATATAATACAGAGAGAGAGAGAGAGAGAGAGAGACAGGGACAGAGAGAGGGACAGGGACAGGGAGAAAGGTAGAAACTGTGTTGTTGTCAAGATGCTAACATACAGTTTGGGGAGATGATGGAACTCAAGACCATCACCTGTGAACTGGAGCCCTGTCATTTACACATAACTCTTCTTATTCTTTAACAGAAATTCAGACATGTGCCTTCATAATACCCACACACATTTGCTTTCCCTGACTTTCTCTCTGGTGGAAGCGTCTGTGGATAGAAAAAGATTTTTTTATTATTTTTTGAGGAATATTTATAACACTTGTAGAAATACATATCCATATTCAACTATCACAGATAGGAAGTTTAGAAAAGAAGTTCAATCTTATTGCATCAGTGTTGTAATTAGAATGCCCAATAAGTTTATAAATTTTGTTAGAACTTTTTAATAGATTTCCACAATGAATTTGATGACTATTATTTTATGCACTTGATGTTTTTCTGGAAAATTATGTTAAAATAATTATTTTTTTAAAACTTAGCCAAATTTAAATGTCAGAGCAATTATTTTAGTTTTAGCCTCAAAAAGCAGAATTAAAAGTAAGCTTTAAATTATTACTGTTCTCTTTTACTTCTTTTGTGTTTGTGTGTATTATTTTTAACTACAAAAGCTTGAAAAAATTCATATTTTTAATTTACTTTTTGGTTTTTGGTTCATTTGTTTGTTTTAAATTTTTATTGTTATTCAACTACAGTTGTCTGCATTTTCTCCCTACCCCTCCACCCCATCCCAGCCAAACCCACCTCCCTCCCCCACCTCCACCCTCCCTCTTGATTTTGTCCATGTGTCCTTTATAGTAGTTCCTGAAAACCCCTCTCCCCATTATTCCCTCCCCACTCCCCTCTGGCTATTGTTAGATTGTTCTTAACTTCAATGTCTCTGGTTACATTTTGTTTGCTTTTTTCTTTTGTTGATTATGTTCCTTTGCGACAGCAAGGATGGAATTGGAGAGCATTATGCTAAGTGAAATAAGCCAGGTGGTGAGGGACAAATACCATACAATCTCACCTTTAACTGGAACATATTTTTAATTTAAAGTCACATTGAATAAGGATTTTTTAAAAGATATTTTGAAATTTTTTAGTAAAGTTTTTTTTGATATGCTCAATTCCCTCCTGAAATGTATACTTTATTATTTATACTTTTAATTGATGTTTAACTTATTGAGGCAAGAAAATAGCTAATAAAATGGAGTTGCTGTTTCCAAATTTCCACATAATACCTGTGAGGAAGCCAAGGATTCCCTGGCATGGTAGGTCAGTTTGTGCCCCACGCAAAAGACTGGTGGTTGCTCCCTGAGTCAAGACTGAGTCCAATTAGGGAATGGAATCTGTCTATCATCTATCTATCTATCTATCTATCTATCTATCTATCTATCTATCTATCATCTATCATCTGTATCATGTCCACGTCAAAGATTGCTTTTTATTATATCAGTGCTAACTGATATAATAAATAATATGGTCAAAATTCTGCATATAAAAGCTTAAAGAATACCCAAGTGCATATGGAACATTTATTATCTATGTTAATATTCTTTTTTTCTTCAAAATTCAACATTTTCAATTTCTTTCCTTTTTTAAATTGCATTTATTGGGGTGGCATTTGTTATAAAACCTACAGGTTTCAAGCGTACAATTCAATAAAATATCATCTGCACACTGAACTGTGGGCTCACCTGCCAAAGTCAAGTATCTTTCAGACCCATTTATTCCAGTTGGCCAACTTCCACCTGCCCCCACCTCCCTTTCTGGCTATCATCTAATATTCTTAAAATTTTTTTTTTTATTATTGTTCAAGTACAGTTGTCTCCATTCTCCCCCCACTACTCCCCCCACCCCAGCCATCCCCTCCTCCCACCCTCGATATTACCTCCCTCTGGCTTTGTCCGTGTCCTTGAACATGTTCCTTGATGGCCCCTCCCTCTTTTCCCCCTATTATCCCTCTCCCATCTCCTCTCTGGTTACTGTCGGTGTGTTCTTAATTTCAGTGTCTCTGGTTATATTTTGCTGGCTTGTTTGTTTTGTTGATTAGCCAAACCACACAGAGCATGCCCGATCTCATCTGGCCTCGTACCACCTAATATTCTTAATGAAGTCTCAGAATTCTACTGTGGCTGCCCAAAATGCAATGTTAGAGGAAAGGACCCTTACTCCACCAAATTTTACATTCAGGTGGACATAGCAAAATGTATTCCAAACGGCAAAAGGGGTAGGATGGAACCCCTGAGAAAAATGAGGCAAATGGAATGGAGTATAAGAAAAAAGGGGATATGTTACTGATTTTATACACAATCATTTTGGAAGTCAATATAACTGGAAATTGACCCCAAAATATTAACCTGCTCAATATTATATTTTAACAACTTTCAATGCCCAAGTGCCAGGTGGGCAATCTGAAACACTGGAATTTTCCTAGACAGCAGAAATCTTACCAAAAATGTATTTGGAAGCTAGTGACTATAATATTTATATAAACAATAAAGCACGATATTTATTTAAAAATTGCATACGGGTCATTAAGGTGAGAAAGAAAAAAGATGACCAACATAGTAGTCTTCAGCAATCTGACACAAGGCCACCATGCCAAACTCAACTTCCTCTTCAAAATATGAAAAATTTGCTTTGCTTATCATTTGGTTTCTAACAGTATAGCTTTAATAGATGTTGCAAGAAAGGAGGAGAGAAGGGCTGTGTGAGGATGTATTGTCCCTGCTAATGAATCAAACTTGATATGTACCTGTATGCAGTTATTAAGCCAGAATTCTTTCCTGTTAATACATTCCTTGCTTCAGAGGACAGACCTGTTAGGTGTTCCATACCAAATGTGACTACCTCTTCAAGAAAAGAAAGAAAGAAAGAGAGAGAGAGAGAGAGAGAGGAAGGAAGGAAGGAAGGAAGGAAGGAAGGAAGGAAGGAAGGAAGGAAGGAAGAGAGAGAGAAATATATAAAATGAAGTTAAAAGTTACCAGAATAGATGTGGGTGTTATATAGCATTCAGGTGTGATAATACTCAAGGTAATGCTACCCGTATGTTATTATTTCATTTAAGTTATCATTCATGTCATTTATCCTAGCTCACATCAAATTTTATTGTTTAAAATACAATTTGTACAAAGTTGATTGCTTAACATTCATGGTATCAGCTTCAAATTAGTAAATATCCCTAAATAGTTTTGTCACTCAACTACCTTTTCAGGATTTTCCTAACTGTTCCCAACCTTTGATTCTTCTTGAATTTGTAAAACTGCAAAGACCCTGTCTGATCTTCATGATTCATAATCATGAAAACTAAATCAGATTGTTTCCTTCTGCTCTGCCATTTAATTTACATAATTATGCTAAAAGGGACCAAAATTCAAACTTTCTAAATGTCGTCTCACAAAGAATCTTGCAATAGTGCATTACACTGGTGTGTTATTGCACATGTACATTACAGTCTTAATTTGTACTTTAATAGTCTTATGTTTCCATTTGTTTTCTAGAATTGTAATGGCTCTTCTATGAATATTTTATATTTTCTTTCTCATGAAGAATATCTTCTTTTTGTAGTTTAGTTTTACTCTTTAACTATGGAGTTACCTTGTTCTGTAAATTCATACTCTTCATAGAATCCAAAGAGATTACAATTTACCTAGAATTAAATGAATACTCAAGGTGTTTATAACATTGAAATCATAAAGTACACTCAAGGCCATACTTATTTCCACTGCCCAGTAAGTACCAAATTGAAATTGTACTAATTTTTACTTTCCTGCAACAAATTAAACCATTTAAGCAAATGTTAGAGAGGGCTAACAGAAAGGTATGTATGAACAAATATTTATTGAGCACCTACATAAATTAAGTCTCATAAATTAAATGAAGTCTCCTAATCTCTTGGCTGCTTTACTTCCCTTGCCTGATTTAAGCCTGAAGCGATAACAGAGGGTGGTGCAATCCTGTGGTGGGAGGGGCGGATTCCCTGGGGAATCAGGGCTAAGAAAAATACAACATTCCTGTGAAACTTACTTAATTTGTACCCTCAGCTTAAAAGATAAGGGTCCAGAACTGAGATGAGTCTGGCGCCTAAAGTTTTATGGCCCTCTAACTAATTGGCTGTAACTCAGAATAAGCCCTCAAAGTTCTCTGTAAATCATGTATTGTTTAACCCTTACTGGCTGACAATGATTGATGAGCTTTATCCGCATTCCTATGCGAATGAACCTAATAAAAGCCCATGGAGGGAAAGGCTCTGTGTCCTTCTTTGAGAGATCAGCTACCTCTCCTCCCCAAGCAGATCATGTCTTGGTAGATTTATTCTTCATCCGTGCCAGACTGGGGGGCTGTGTTAAAGCCCCCCTGACACTGAGTATTATACATATTTAACATAAATTGTGGTAATTAAATGAATATTTTAAAGCAACATTTTTTTTTTTTTAAACAGGTATATTGGTCATTTTGTGAACTTGCCTACTCTCCTACTGAACTAATCCCTGTAACAAGAGTTTAAATGAAATACATACATTGCTGTTAATCTGGGTGGTAACACATTGTACTCTTTAGCAAGTCTCTGCTGTTTAGCTGGTATAAAAAGAAAAAAAGCACTGTAGGTCAGCAGTCACAAATGACAAAGAGAGATAGATATTCACTGAATTGTTTTTGGCTTCTAGTTAAGTTACAACTTATAAATAAAAAATAACATTTGTAAATTAAGTAAATTGTTTCTAATGGTTCTGCTCTTGCTGAACAGTTCTCATAAAGAAACTTCTATGAACTGATTGACAGGGTGATGTCTCATCCCTTCCCTGCACGATGACCCTTCAGGACCACACAGCCTGGGGACACACAAACAGAGAGACTGCCGTGATAGGGAGGGAACAAGGCCTGAGAGAGAGGACGTGAGGATGCTGAGGTGGTAAAATTGCCCAGGCTACACATTGATGTTACAGGAAAAGCTTCCCAGGGAAAATGATGCCTGAGCGTTCTATTTTAACTCCTACAAAATATATTTTAAAAAGTGTGATAAATCATTCAAAATAAGGGTTTTTTTCTAGTTTTATGAGTTTTAGGTAACAGTATAGTGATAGATAAATAAAAAATGTAAGATACTACTCTACCAATAATGCTATTGTTTAAATTTCTGTATTCTGAAATGCTCTAAGAAAAGCAAAAGTTGTTTTGTTTTTACTAAGATTGGTTGAAAGGCAATTGGCAGCATAAACTGACCAAAGCAGACACATTCACTGAAAACATATTAATGTGTGTGATGATGGAATATTTTCTATAACCCACCAGAGGTATCAAATAATTTATTGGATATGTGTCATATTTCGTTTATTACTTTTTTTTTATCTGAGTTTGGGCAGCCAATGTTGAAGAAAAGAGATTGGGGACTTGATCGATTCCACAAAATCCTTTTTAAAACACTCTTTTTCATCTTTATCTTCTACCAAAACATTTTCTCAAATGTGCATGATGGAGATCATGCACTCGCCCTGAGATGTGACGACTGCAGTAAAAGACATGCAAGGATTTAAAACTCTGCTCTAAGAATGAATCTTCCACTCTGAGAAATATGCTTAATGGAAGATGGTCCAAGGCATTATTATGAAAATTTAATCAAGTACTTTGGTCTTTTTTTTCCCTCTGTTTACTGCACAGCCTAGCATAAGTTACATTCTTTTACACAATATATGAATGAATATGTGGTTCTTGAAAGCAAATGTGAACCCTAGACATACTGGGTGTAATCACATTAAAATTGACTATTGATTATTTTCTGGAGAGAAAAAAAAATTGTTCCTCTGCAAGGCTGGCATCTTTCTAGACAAATAAACCACTTCAGGAATTGAAACATTAACACCTGGAAATCCTCTCTTCTTTTTTTAGTATGGTGTAATTAAGATTTATACACAAGGAACGGGGGACTTTGTTACATGAAAATTGGGGGCAGAGATCTTTTGACATCAACACTTTCAAGTAGATTGGGACAAATCACCGCGCCTATAACTCAGAAGGCAGTACAAGACAGGCACCTATGTAGAATACTACAGAAGGTAATTTGCATATGACCTAATGAAAATACATCTTCAGTTTTACAAGTGATAGAAAACGTGCCAAAGATATAGACCCAAAAGGGTTTCACATAGTCGCAAACTGTATTTAAAAAATAATATGGTCACAAAGGGCAACTATAGAAAATGTTGCCCTCTGCCCTTAATTCTTAACATCCTTCATCTGCAACTCTGTAGGAACTAGAACTGTATTTACAGCACACCTTGTGTTCCCTGGAAACGCAAAACAGAAGTGAAAGCACTCGTGCATTCAGACCTGACAACATATTTTGTCTCACAGTTTAAGCCATGATCGTTACTGATTTCTGTCCATTGATCCTTGGCCAACCACCCCAGCTTGCTCTTCACGTTTATTCCTAATAAATCCATGTGATTCTGATTTCAGAATTCCCATTCTCAGCTCTAAGCCTGATACCGACTAAATCAAACGCCCTCCTGTTGACCCTGTGTAGACTTCCAGAAATACTGCAGTGCCTGGAAGTGCTGTTTTTGGACCTCCAGGATGTATCACAGCCCCTAGGTGTCTTCATCACGTAAATAATGAAATCACAAGAAATCCAATAATTAAATGCCACTGTGGAAGATCCAGGACTTTATCCTGATAGTTTGAATGACATCTCTTCAAGTGCAGTTTCCTAGTGCTGGATGTTGCCTTCTCATCCTTGAAACTGAAGAAAAGTGCTGACATTACCCTCGCCGGACTTTCCAGGGAGGGATGTCAGAACTAACCTACAGATCTGAAGTGTTTATTTTCTGCACAGAGATTGTTACTCACTCACAGCCTCTGCACTGGGGGGTTAGTGGACAATGGGTGTCCCTCCGCATCCCTATCACATTAGCAACTGTCAAATAAGCTTGTGATATTTGCCAGGTAAAGAAAAAAGTCATAAAATAAATTTTGGAATACCATACTATTAAAATCAAATGAAATGATAGCAATAAGCTAACAGTAACCTTGCACCTCACAGAGAATAAAAAGTTATGACAGCTTAAAAGGTTTGCACTATGTTTCCCATTTATTAACAGCTGAATCTGTTATAATTTAAAATTCCTAAATCTTAAATCTAGTAATTTCTCATAAGATGTTTATTATTTTTTTTTGACTTAAATATCTTTTGAAGTCCTATTTTACAAAGAATTCTTCATTCTCAGAATATCCTTGCATTTTCTTATTTGTATAGCTATTGTGAAACCATTTTAAATCCATTTTTCTGTCCCTTCCTTTAATGCCCTAGTTTTCACATCTGGGCTTGGGAACCTGGTAATGGGGATGCTCATCAAATTGGAATCACTTTTCTAAGCTCCGGTCCATTTTTAGAGCTTACTTTTTGATGTTCTGTAGGATTGCACTTCCCGTGATTGGCAGGGGGCCCTTCTCTGAGCCTCAGCATGGGGTGCTAATGGCGACAGTTACTAGACCCACCAGGTGTATTTGTCATCTTCACAATATTATTCCTTCATGAACTATACAAATATCTGTAGCTAAGTAATAACAACTTCATTACACCTAGCTTAGTTTTTTAATTTTTTGATGAAATAAATACATATATATATATATATATGGAGGTAAATAAGTATTTAAATGAGTAATTTGCAATAAATAGCATATTATGTGGTGGCTGTCATCACATTATTCCATGTGTTTTAATTTCAAAATAGAACAGCTTACTTGAAAACAGTAACTAGTTGATAATTTCACATGCACTGAATAAGAAAATAAAATTATAAGATCGTAATGGAATAATTCCTCTTTTAGGGTTTTCCTCTTATTTTTGAAAGAGATCTAGTCTTATGTCTTATGTGTTACTAATATGGTAATTAAGTCAGCATACACACAAATTGGGAGTGTGTCATTCATTGTTCCTAAAGGTAAAGTCTTCTTGTTACTATCTTCTTTCAGCTGTGTCTCAACTGAATTTATCACAGCACACTTTCTCTTAATGGGTCTCCCTTACTTTCTTGTTATTTTTTTTTTAAACATGGAAACAGATATGAAGCTCCTTCTGTTTGTAAAGACACCTTAATATTGCTCTTCTACTTATCTTACTTTCCTCCAAATTTATATTCAAACTAGTAATAGTTCATTTCCATTACAATGAATATAACCCTCTCATATTTGTCCTTCTCAACCACACTTTTTCTATCTTCTTTCTCCTTCTCATTCCCTCTATATACTTGTCCCTAGGAACAATTTAAATTTCTTCTAAGATTTCCATTTTGTTTTTGAAAAAACTTTAAATCACTTTCTGTAAAGTTTGCCTTTTCCCCTAAAACTTTTCAGTTAAAAGTCATCATTCTGTATGTGCTCATAACTGAGAAGTGACTTACCAGCTTCCACAGTACTCCTTTGCAGCTGATGCCCTAACTCTATCTTTTCTTGTTCTCAATCACGTAGTTTTCATATTTTAGTCAAATAAGGAAATGTAACATTTCTTGGGTGACAGCTGTGTTCCCTCAGGTGCTTGTGATGCAGACGTCATTTTACAAAGTAAGGTTAAGTAATTTGAAAACTCATGATGATTAAGTAATTTGTTCAAGTTCATAAGACCAACAAATATGTAATGCTGAGTATAGTAATATAAATCTGCGATGTTATTCATATTTCTCTCTTTTCATGTAAAAGTCTTAGTTTTTTAAGTTCAAATTAATGTGATTTTCTGGACTTTTATAACATTGGTCACAGTCTTCATAATGCATCCCCATTAGTCAATGCATTTTATAAACTCAGACATAACATTTGTCTCCGGCTATAATCTGATCAGGGCAGGGCAAAAATACTTCATTTCTTAGTGCAGTGATTGCTGGAGTGGGGGGAAATAAGGGGACTAAATGGTAATAGAAAAAGTATAATAAAGATGATATATTTAAAAAAGGGTTTTGTATAATATGCACAAATTTGTATTTACCATTTTTTACCTTTCTCCACTATAGATTTCAAGCATATTTTAATAATGTTATCTAATATATTATTTTGTCAATATATCAATATTTTGTCTAATATGCTAATTATTTTCAGACTCAGAACATTATTTTCTAAATTAACTTTATGAGTAATTGAATTTCTTGAGTATAGAATTGATTATATCTAAGTATAGAATTTTCTAATTAGTAGAATTGTTATATAGAATACAAAACTATATTCTATATACTCTAATATTTTAATCAAATTTGGTCAATATGTCTGATTTATTTATTTTATAATATTTATTGAGAATTCTGTGTATCACTTCTCCTTAAACTAGAGAATAATAACTGGAATATTTATAATTTTAGGGGTTTTTTATTGATGATTTTGCAATTTGTCCCTCCTTATAACTTTCATCTCTGCTCTTCTGCAGTAACAGACTTACAGACTCGAACGAAATGCAGACTTAAACATTTTTTGTAGTTACTCTTTTCAGGAAATAAGGTTTTAGTGTGACATTTTAAGACATGACATGAAGTTTCTAGTTAAATATACTTTTAGGAGTAACCTGATAGGACTGGTTACAATGACATTAAGTTATATGAATGACGAGTGGTTTAGGGAGTCGATTTACCCAAGAACTAAATGTGTAACAACTTTTAAAGAGATAGAAAATATATAAAATTCTGTACTAGTCTATGCCTTTATATGATGAATTCATTTTTGTGTGAAAATATGATTTAAACAAGTATACAGATAATTACAAATTCATTGCAAATCCAAATGCTAGGATCAGCATTTCTTACTGTTTCGAGGAATAGTTTGACTCAGTTGTTCTTTTTTTCTTGAATAAGTGAAATTGCAAGATTTAACATAATTTGAAAGTTTATAGCATATGTTGGTAACAGGCTAAAAATAACATGCACAGTGCAACAATAGAATTTTCAGGCTCAGTCTAATTACCATGTGTCTGCCATGTATGACGCCCACCCACATTTCTGTGCACATTATACATGGGGTTATTACACCCATGGTACGTAATCATTACACCATGTACAATGTGCATCCTTATCTTTCTTTCCCTCAAAAAATTGGGCAAAAGAGTGTGCAAAAAATGAGTATGGCAAAAATCCAGTACTTGTCTACAGCAGGAGGGGGGATTTGGAGGAAAAAAATGAATTTATTTTAGGTGAGGTGGTGTAATTTTTACGCCCATTTTCATTATAAACAGCCATTTTTGAAAAGGACAGAAATTAAACTTTTATCGATTAAAGTAATTATACACATAATAGAAATAGCTAAAGTATTTCACTTTTTCATTTTCTAATTCCACATATTTTTATTGTTTGTGAAGACATGTTTAGGCCATAGAGTACATGGCATTTTTATTGTGTTTTCATATTTTGTAGATGATCAAAGTTAAAATAATATTTCTCTCATTAATTATGATGATGTTTAAATAAAATGATCAATAGCTGGCTTTGAAAGGGAGTCCCCGTTTTTTAGATTTTTTGTAAGATTTTATTTACTTTTAGAGAGAGAGGGAAGGAGTGAGAGTGAAGGAGAGAAACATCGATGGGATGCCTCTAGCAAGCTGCCAGCTAGGGACCCGGCCCGCAACCAGACAGGTGCCCCGACGGGGAATCAAATTGGTGACCCCTCTGCCCACAGGACAATGCCAAACCCACTGAGCCACATAAGCCAGGGCTTTAAGATTTATTTTTATAAAAATATCATATTTCATTGCATGTTGTTATCCAAGATATATAAGTGAGCCATCCTTTTTCCTTAATCAGAAAATCAGAACCAGAATAGAGAATAGCTACATTTTATATACAAAGGGAAGCAAAGCTTTGGAGGTGCACATACTGTAGAAGAAGAGAGAGATTTAAAGCCATATTTGTAAAGCTTGATTATTTTTGATGGGCTACGTTAAAGTCAGGGTCAGAATTGGCACTGACCCTCAAGTCAAAGAAGGAAAGCCACAGAGTTGTTTAGGAGGCTGTATGAAGGATTCCACTAAATTTCGAGTGATGGTTCATCAACTGTAATAATTTCTAACAATGTCAAAAATGCAGCAGTTATGTTTGACTCGTTGCCTAATTGGACTTAATCTTTTAAATAAGCCATCATATTTAAAGCTCTCTTTAGTGAAGTCTCTTTAAAAATCCATCATGCCGTGTCGATCAGTATAAATCCAGAAAAGAATTTTCAGAGGATGGTCAGCTCCAATAAAGTGAAGCAATGAGAGGAATTAAAAGTTTTATATATTCACTAATACAGGTGAGGCTGTTTAGAAATAGAGAGAAATGGTTTGTCATGATACTTTCAGTTTTTGTGATGATTCACATTTCACATTTTACGTAAGAAGGGTAAACACATCGGGAAAAAACCTTGTACTAATAGCCCACAAAAGTAGAGGTCTTGCAAATAAGAGAAGATATTGGTGACTGCAGAGAGTGAATTAGAAATTAGGAGAAGGTAGATCAAGAACAATAAAGAGAGAAAGCTTAAATCATGTTTGTTCCTAATAGGCAGTTTTCATAAATGACATGTCATATACAAAATTGCTGAAGGAAAGTGCAATGTGCTATTAAACTTTAAGACTTGCATAAGTAGAAATGAAAGAAGTACGTTAAAACATGGAGATGCTACAGTAAAATACAGGGAAATTCTATATAAGGGCTAAATGTACAGATTGTCTATTACTGTGTAACAAATTAATCCCAAATTTAGTGAATTAATGACAAGCGCCTCTTCTGAGTTTTCATGGGTCAGGAATTCTTAGTTGGGTAAATTTACATTAAGGTTTCTCAGGAGGTTGTAATCAAGCTGTTGACTACAGCTGCAGTGTAATTAAAGTTTTGACTGGTGGGGCTGTGGAGAGGCGGCTTCTAAATGTACATTAAGGGCCTCAGCCTCTTGCCATTTGTGCTTCCCCACTATGATGCTTCACAACATGTCATCTGGCTTCTCCTGGAGTGAGCATTTTGAGAAAGAGTGAGTGCGAGAGAGAGAGAAAGAGAGAGAGAGAGAGAATAAGCAAGCACTCAAGACAGATGCCATGGTCTTTTTATAAACTAATCTCCGAAGGGATGATCCATGACCTTGGTAATATTCTGCTAATTAGAACCAATTCAATATGTCCAGCCTACAACCAAGGGGAGGGAACCAAACATGGAGTAAATACCAGGAGGCTAGGACCATAGTGGGCTACCACAGAGGCTACCTTTCATGACGGACATTAGTGACTATCGCTGAATTGTGCTTAAGGCAATTTAATCACTTAAAGAGGAAAATAATGCTAGAGGAAGGAAATATTAATGTGGGTAGCTCTTGAGAAAATAATAAATGCTAAATTTGAAAAATAAACAGAAAACTAAGTAGATTCAACCTAATAATGTAGTGGTTTGGGCACCTGGGATATGGAGAGATGAAAATCTAGAGTTATTTTGAAGTAACCAATGAAGGGTAATGTCCCTGTATATTTCAGAGAGACAAGAAAAGAATTGGCAGAAAAATGGTACTTCTGTTTAATGAAATAAAGGTTGAAACTGGATGCAAGACAGTGAATAAAAAACTATAGCAGTACAAACTGGATAAGATCGAGATGTTTATACTAATGCTCTAATAATACTTTCTTGGATAAATTATTCTAGGATTAAAAAAGCTCATGAATTTCCATTTTTTAAAACCCCGAATTTTTTAAATTTAAAGTTACTTTTCTTTCCTTCATTTTTCAGTAAGTCTAAAAAGAAGAATATTGAATAAAATCCCAGATGTATTACAAGTTTTTTTCTCTTCTCTTGTAAGAAAAATTGTTATATCACTTTAACCTCTAAATAGAGAAAGAAATGCAGAAACGGAAAGCAGTAGGCTGGTGGTATGAAATTTACAGCTTGGCATCTGTAGCTGATATCTCTACCTACTGCCAAGTATTTACTGAAAGAAAAGCGTTGTTTGCTTTCAAATTTTATTAGAGCTTGTACTGAACAAAACAAAAAAAGATCTCTAAGGAATATTTCTTGTTTGAAACGAAATGAACACAGTGTCATTTTGCTTTCTGTTTGTGGAAAGAGAAAAATAACCACTTATTCCAGTAATTGCGATAGCTTCCGAGTTCAGGCACACTTCCTACCAAAGGTAAATTGTGAGATATGGTATTGCGTCAGCTAAGGACTGCAGCTACCCACCAACTAATCCTTTTGCATTGCCCAGCTGGGAAGGCACTAGGCAGCCAATTTTGATGGTGACACGGGGATGAAAATAAAGTGTGCTTTCCATAGCACTTTCAGAGCTTTCATGGTACAGTGCTGCTTATTGGGATTCTCTCTCTGAAGAATATGAACTGTCATCTCCCCAAACACCATCAATGTGGCCCTCATACCTGCTGTTCTGTCAGCGACTGTTTAACTTCAGATTATGTTCAACCATTTGGAAAATAGCTATTGGATGTTTCCTATGTGCTAATTATTGCAATACATGTATCCCGATTATAGGCATTTCACATTTTGCTGTTCTGCATTTCACCCTCATCATATTTGATATTATCTAATAGACAAACTCATTTTTGACAATGGTTTAAAGGGAGTTAGAATTTAACTTTAAATCCTTTATTTCTAAGGATATGTGAACTCTAAAGAGCACATAACTCCTAACTAATATGGATAAATATAACGGTTACTGATAAAATTATACCAGATATTTTAATATATTACAATTAATTCCTTTTTCCTACTTATTCCTAACCATATATATACTAGACTGGGGAAGAATTAAGGTACAAAAAAGTCTAAGCTATTCTTTTCTATAGTTTGCATCCTAACAGCTGTATCACTGGCTAGACCAACACACTCATCCTCTAGCTCAAGGGTATGATACATATTGAAAATGGTTACCTTTCCCTGTATTCCCCACAGCTCGTGACTCCCAGCTTACAGATGCAGGTTATCCTAACACTTCCCAGTGCACCTGTCAGCCTAGCACCACTGCAGCCCCCGGTTGCTGAGCACTATGCACAGAAATCTTTTTCTCTAAAGCACCTGGGCTACTTTTTCTTGGGTAACTAACATTTTTGGATTAACAATTAATTCATCCTTCTTTGAATTCCCTTCTCTTTCCTCTGCACCCTGGTCCTACAGATGAGCTGTAACTTCTCCACTTCTTTCCATCTTACGATGTTAAATTTTTAGGTTTTTCATCAGATTACCTTCGACATTCTAGACCAGCTTTGAACCATTTTGATTCCTTTCTCTCCCCACTTCACCTCACCACTTCTGTATTCTCCACTCAAAATTGTAAGCCAGACCTTTTCTTCCTTTGCACAGTGAACCAGGCCACACTTTTCTCCAAATCTCTTTCTCAATGAAAGTTTTCTTATATTTTTATCACCATCAGTGCATCACAGGGGCAGCACAGCTTAATGGGAAAAAGCATGAACATAAACTTTGGAAAGAGCTACAGAGCAATTAGTGTTAAGTTATTGTCTATACTATTAATCAGAATTGTTAGCAAAAGTCTGCCATGCAGAACTGCTTTGTATCAGTAAATCAATAAGATATAAAAACATTGAGACAGATCATTTACTGAGTACTCCCCACGTCCTTCCCCTAAAATGTTGCAGAAATCACAGGAGACATGGCATGAAAGCAAGACTGGGGTTTCAGTGGAAATGTGGAATTACAGCTAAGGGTGGGTCAGAGAAATATAAGGCCATTTATCATGATAATTCCAAACTGTGTTGTCAGATGGCCCAGATTTTCAACCAGGCACTGACAAATGCTCTGTGGGGTCGAATAGGGCCACTCCTGCCCTTCTTCTTCCATTAAAGAAAAAATATCATTTTACCCCAAAAATATAAACATGACCTTATTTGGAAATAGGTTATTTGCAGATGTAACCAAATTATGATGTATTCATAGTGTATTAGGGTGGGCCCTAATTCAATGACTAGTGTTCTTAAAATAAGGGAAAGTTTGGCACTCACAGAAACACAGGAAGCCTTGGTCTGGTAGCTCAGTTGGTTTGGACATCATCCCAATATGCCAAGATTGCTGGTTCAATCCCCCATCAGGGCACATAAAGAATAAACCATGAATGTGTAAGTCAGTGAAAGAACAAATCGATGTTTCTCTGTATGTCTGTCTCTCTCTCTCCCTTGTCTCTTTCTAAAATTAATAAATTAAAATATTAAAAAAGAAAAAAAAGAAACAGAACAAATGCTTTGTGACAATGAAGGCAGAAATTGGAGTTATGCCGCTGCAAACTGAGTAATGCCAAAGATTGCCAGCAAATTACCAAAATCTCGAATAAGCGAAGAAGAATCCTCTCCTACAGGCTTTGGAGAGAACATGGACTAACCCACATCTTGATTACAGACTTCTAGCATACACAGATGTAGGAGAGAACAGATTTCTGTAGTTTAAAGCAACCTAATTTGTCACAGCATCCCTAGGAAACTCATTCAAGTCTGTGTGTCATGTGACACTGAAGAGTACAGATTATATTTAGAAGATAGAGTTCACGTCCAACATCAAAAGATAGGCTTACCTCTCAGTTCTACAACTAAGTACTGTGGCTTTGGACAAGGTATTAATCCTCTTTGAATCTCAATTTCCTCATGTGGAAAATAGAAATGAAATTTTTGTCTTCATTTGTAGCATGAAAAGAAATGAT
Source organism: Desmodus rotundus (assembly GCF_022682495.2). Lineage (NCBI taxonomy): Eukaryota > Metazoa > Chordata > Mammalia > Chiroptera > Phyllostomidae > Desmodus > Desmodus rotundus. The sequence goes on along the minus strand of NC_071390.1, from coordinate 45,785,242 downwards.
AATATACCTAAAGTATATATCACATTGCCTGGCATATAGTAAGAGCTCTATAACTGTTATCTCTGTATTTATTTAAATGTAATGACCCCATAAGAGTGACCCCAAAGATCAGAGGCACACCCGGTGGTATTGCACTTAGAATATAAAACATCAACAACAAACCTCTTTGTTCTCCCACAGAATAGCCAGCAGCTCTATATATGCACACCCTATTCCACACACTGACACATTTTCACACCCAGGCACCACAACAGCACGTTTCAGTAGTGCCTAGATGCACATAAATTTTTCTAGCAATGCTCTATTCCCTTGAAAAAGAGGAGTTATGTGATGTATCACACATGGAAGGATTTGGAGGGAAGTTAACATTTATCACCCTTTTGTTCTCCTTTGCAGTAACAGCACCATTCAGTTCATATCATCTGTGTATTTTCTTGCCCTGTATGTTTGCCCAGTGAATACCAATAATTTGTAAACTGGACAGAAAATCTACATAAAGTTAGGATCTAGGGGTTAGCTTCGTGCAAATATATTGTGATATAAGTAGCAGTCTTCAGAGCTTGAGCATGCATCAGTTCTTTTATGATAAATGTGTCCAGTAGTCACCTGGGAAAGCAGGTGCCATACCCAAGAGATCATGGTTGATAAGGTCAGAGCTGGAGCACAGAAATGTAATATTCCAATAGTTTACCTGGGTGACACTGTTATAGGAATTCTGGGAGTCACATTGTGAGAAGGATGCTCATGTATAAAACAGTAATTTACTAAAGCCTAACAGTTATATTTTAAGATATTTTTGAGACATATATGAAGGTATTAACATCAAAATTGCTAAAATTGCCTAATTTATTATTAAGTTCTTACATCAAAATTCCACATAAATATATCAATATAACTCACAATCTCACATGTTACTCTCTCATTCCTATCCCTGATTCAGTTAAACTAGGTTAAAAAAAAGTCCTCAAGGTCCTTAAGCTGCTACCTACATAATTACTTTGCAAAAAAGCATAATTTTGGAAAGAAGCCTCTGAACTCTGAGTTTTACTTATTGCTCCTTGACAGTCTTAAGATCTACTCTAACTTCATCAGCCCTATTTTAAGGGTGACTCTTAAACACCACTGCACATTAGAATTATGCATGGAGCTTTAAATATCCACACCCCAAACCAATTAAAGAAAAATTTCTGTCTCAGTCCCATGTCATAGGGATCCGTAAGTTTAATATACGGATATTAGGCAGGGCTGAGAGCAAGTGCTTGAACTGAATAGATCTATCACAAGTTATACGAAGAGGGTCTCTGTCTGACGATAAGACCCATCCTCTGATTCTGATCTCTCTGTTTCTCTGGAACTCACAGAAGCTCAGGAGTGTTCCCAGAATTAGTAAATAAGAATGAGACTGTAGACGACGAGATTAGCAACTCCCGTGTGCTCCAAATGTCATAACAAAGGGTTAGAAAAAAAAATGGCCTAAGAATCTAAGAACCTCTCTTACAGAATCTAAGAGAGAGAAAATACTATAACCCACATATAATTAGTTTAAAATACCAAGAGGAGATCATAGTTAAAAAAAAAAGAGAGAGAGAGAAATAAACTTCAACAGACCACTAGTGTGCCTGAGACCTCTCTTCTCAAAGGATAAAGTTAATAAATGGGAACATTCTTTAAGTATTTTCATATTCTACAATGTTTAGGTTTAGAAATTGAATATGGTTTGGCTTAGGACAAATTGTTCTTATAAATGAATCAACATTACTTACAGTATTAGGGGAGCCCCAGACTTAGAAAATATTTTTGACTCTTAATTTTAACTACATATTTTTATCCTCAGAAAGATTAAATATTTAATTTTATCATGATTAAAAAGTTATCCTTGTGCCCTCAGCATAAATACACATAGATTCTTGCATATCTTCCCATGAGTATATCTGAATAGAAAATGAGCTGGCAATAAACAAACTACTCTAAACATAACATTTTCAAAGTAAGATGGATAAGAAAAGAATTGATTTTTCTCTAACAAATTGAAGTAAGCAAATTGTGGGCATGGCTGTGTATTAGGATAAATTATTGGAGCCTCAATCTATTCAATCTAGTGGAATCAAATCAAAATAAGTAATAATGTTTAAGAAGGCTTAAAATAAATTCTTAGTTTTTTATTTATTTTAGAACCGTTATTCTCACATAATTCTAATTTTAACCTAAAACAATAAAATATTTACTAGTTTTAATAAATAAACAGAGGAGGAGAAATTATAAATGTTTGTCATATATGATGAGAAAGCAATTGCTTAATGTTTTTTATTAGTTTCTTCAAGTTACAAGGAAAGGGACTCACTTTAAAAAAATAAAAACTTGACCTAGATGATTGCACAAAAACATTCTGAAAGCAGAGGATAACAAATTAAATTTTTGAAAAATATCTATATCTACTCTATCTTCTTTGATTTAGTTTATATCTAATTAATCTATGGTAATTATAATCATACTAGTGAATAAGTGATTTGGCGATGTTTACAGTTTTCTACATTGATTATTTTGGCATAATAAATGTTTATATATTTTAATATAACCCTCTATTAATTTGTTTTTGATTATTCCATCTGATTAAGAGAGAGTGATCCTTTGACTTATCAACTGATATTTTATGCAGTACTACAAAGAGCTTCCTGATTAGGTTTAACAGTCTCCATCTTCATTTTTTGATGAAATGGTAAAAACTGTGGTTCCCTCATCAACAAATATCATTATGGTAGGTATGGTTACAGATTACAAGATTGTGTTACCGGTGGACTATTTCTTGGAGTCAAAAACATTCTTGCAACTATTGGTATTAGAAAACAATAACATGAGCACGTTATCAATCTCTGTTAGGCCAGATATATCAAAAAAAGTAGAGTTTGTAAAATTTAACCTTTGACATCTCATTTCTAAGAATTCCATGGGAGAGAAACACTTTAGTATTCATTCCTAGCCAAGTAGAACTCACAGTATTGAGCCACAAAACCAAGGTCTGAAAGGAGAAACCTGTCATGTGAGAAATGCTCTAGGAACACTCTACAAACTCCAAAAGCTGCCAGCCTTAAGGAAAAACTGAACCTATTTATAAAGGTGAGGAGTTACATAAATTATAACAATTTGGGGTCAGTTTTTGTCTTCAACAAGTGATAAATTTGACCTTTTAAGTATTATAAATGCTATAAAACCTAAAATCTATTGGGACTTACAGTCAAGATAGAGGCATAGGTAAATGTGCTTTGCTTCCTCACACAATTACAGCAAAATTTACAACTAGACTACAAAGAAAAAAAATCACCCAGATTCATCAGAAAATCGAACTGTGTATAAGTCTGACAACCAAGGATTTAAAGAGGCCACATTCATCCAGACGGGTAGGAAGGGTGGAGATATGGAGATAAGCAAAGAGGTGCAGAGAGGTAGAGAGGTTGGAGAGGCATGGGCGTGGAATGGGCAGTCCCACATCCATGTGTGGTGGAGAAAAATCAAGAGGGATACATAGGGAGCACGGGATCCCATCCCTAGACTAGAGCACCCAGCCCAGGGTTTCAGCACCAGGAAGATAAGTCCCCATAACTTCTGGCTGTGAAAACCAGTGGGATTTGGGGTGGCAGAAGAAACTACAGGATTCTCAGGAGGCTCCCCTTAAAGGGCCTGCAGTGCACTTAGGACTTAAACAGACACATTCCCCTCTGGGATTCAGCAGGAGGGCAACAGCTGGAAGGGCACCAGTAGCTTAGGGTGAGAGGTTGAGGTGACTATCAATAGGGTGAGTGCAGGAAGACAGCTTCCTTCTGGGCAAAACTCCACAGGCCAGGCAGCGGCATTGTCCCCTCTCCAAGCCCTGCCCCACAAGAAGCTGTAACATGGGTTGCTCCACTCAAGCGATCACCTAAAGCTCCACCCCATACAACTTACAGGTATCCTTTTCTAAAATAGGCCATGCTACTCAGACAGGGATTCAAAGCAGCTCTACCTGTTACATAGAAACAAACACAGGAGGCTGCCAAACTGAGGAGATAAAGAAATACATCCCAAAGGAGAGAATAAAAACAAACAAACAAACAAACAAAAACTCCAGAAAGAGAACTAAATGAAATGCAGATATGCAACCTATCAGACACAGAGTCAAACCTCTGGTGATCAGGATGCTCAAGAACTCATTGGGTACTTCAACAACATAAAAAAGACCCTGGCAGAAATGAAGGTTACACTAAGTGAAATAAAAACCTACAGGGAACCAACAGTAGAGAAGATGAAGCTGAGCATCAAATCAACAATTTGGAATGTAAGAAAGAAAAAAGCATTTAATCAGAACAGCAAAAAGAAAAAAAGAATTAAAAAAAAATAAGGATAGACTGAGAAGCCACTGGGCCATCTCCAAATGTACCCACATCCAAATCATGGGGGTGCTAGGAAGAGTCAGAAATTGAAAATTTATTTGAAAAAATAATGAAAGAAAACTTCCCTAATTTGGTGAAGGAAATAGACATGCCAGTCTCAGAGGTGCACAGAATCCCAAACAAGTTGGACCCAAAGAGGATTATACTAAGACACATCATAATTAAAATGCCAAAGGTTAAAGATAAAGAGTAATCTTAAAAGCAGCAAGAGAAAAGCAGATAGTTACCTAAAAAGGAGTTTCCATAAGACCGTCAGCTGATTTTTCAACAGAAACTTTGCAGGGTAGAAGGGACTGACTGGGAAGAAGTACTCAGAGTGATGAAAAGCAAGGACCTACAACCTAGATTTCTCTATCCAGCAAAGATATCACTTAGGATGCAAAGGCAGATAAAGTGTTTCCCAGACAAGGTACAGCTAAAGGAGTTCATCATCACCAAGCCATTATTACATGAAATGTTAAAGGGGATTTTATAAGGAAAAGAAGATCAAAACTATGAACAATAAAAAGGCAATAAATTCAGAACTATGAACAACTGAATCCAAAAAAACAAACTAAGCAAACAAGCAGAACAGGAACAGAAGCATAGATATGGAGATTATTAGGATTATTATTAGGAGGGTTATGGAGATTACTTCCAACTGGGAGGTGGAAAGGGGTGAATGGGGGGAAAGGTGCAGGGATTAAGAAGTACAAATTGGTAGATACAGAATAGACAGGGGGATGTTAAGAACAGTACAGGAAATGGAGAAGCCAAAGAACTTACAGGCATGACCCATGGACATGAACTAAGGGGGCATTGCTGGAGAAAATGAGGGTACCTGTCAGAAGGGGATAAAAGGGGAAAATTGGGACAACTGTAATAGAGTAATCAATACAATATATTAAAAATAGATTGAAACATTTTTTACATTGTACTTTTTAATAATGATTTTAGTAATGTTTAAAATCATTGTATATGTATATTCTTATCACAGGGCAAGTAATTATAGAATTTTAATGAGGGTAACCAAGTGAAAAAATATACCTAAAAAAAGATTCCCTTCTGAAATGCGTTTTGGTAAGTTGTTAAAAGGACTAAATGTATTTGTGTTAAGTAGCTTCTAAAAAATCATAATCTTCCAATACATTCCCTGAAAATTACCCTGAGGTCATAGTTTTGTGATTAAAAAACATCTAAAAATCCTCTCATTATTTCTTATATAAGCTGGCTCTGTAGATACAAGTAACAAAACCTTTTTTAATGGAGTGAAAGTCTATCTACATATCAGTCAAGTATATTTCAGACAATAAAGAGATTTGAAGCCTTTATGCTAATAGATGAATTATAACCTCTCATTGTGCTTAGTTCTCTTTAACTACAATGGCTAGAGAATAAAATACCATTGAAAAAAATGTTACATGACTTTTTGTTTAAGACTTAGAATACAAATCAAAGTAACTTAGAAGAAAAAATTATTATCCAATAAAAATAATGATCATCCTAAGTATCCAAAGCATTGCTTTACTTAAATGACTATTCACAGCATTGGCCACTTATCAATTCATGTTTTACACATTTAAATAATTTATCCGTATGTTTTAGGTTTTATTCTCCTTATAAAGCCACAGCTGTGAGAAATCTCATTGTTTATTGAAAGAGGCTTGGAAATTTCTGGTTATGTTCTCAATGTGATATTGTAGTCAGATTTGCAAATAGCTAATGGATTTACATTCTACACATTTTCAAGTCTAGCAACAAATGAAAATAGCTACCAACAGATTAAGTTTACAATTATCTAACTTCCATAATACAAATTAAAAATGTAAGCTCTATGATATTAGCTCATGTTTATGATACATGTTATTTTTAAACAATTTAGTTTCTCCTAAAGAAACTTTGCCTGAAGAATTGTATCCCTGAGGTCAACATATGATGGAAAATTTTAAATAACTTAATTTCCTGCATTGTTAAACATTGAGCATCTCAGAGAAACAAATAATGCATTACCACTTAGTAAAGATATGAGCATACATACACATACGAAACAGATTGCATGAAATATATGCTTTTTAAATTCAAACAGACTTTGGGGGAGCTGTTGGAGAGGACATCTATATTTTAACCAATACACAAAATCATTCATATCGTTTCCATCATCAGCTCCTTCCTTAAAGGCGATCATTGTTAATGGTATCTTATGAATTATGCTAATAATTTTAAAGAATTAAATAACCGTATGGTGTCATATGGATACTAGTCGTATTGAGGTGGTAACTTTATAAGTGTTGTACACTTCAAACCAACATAATATGGCATGCCAACTGAAATTAAATAATTAAAATATAAAAACATCATATGGGAGCCAAAATATATTGAGCACCATTTCTGTATTTTGAGACATAAAACAACAAAATGAGTACAATGTTAAAAATTTACCTCAAAGAGCTTATAATCAAGCCACTATAGGGAAAAAATGATTGACAAAGTTTTTACCATCTAGACCTACTTCCCTGTCATGTGTATATTGTATTGGTGCCTGTTGGTATTTATAAGGACAAAGATACTAAGGTCTGTCTGGAAAAGTTCTAGCCATTGTTACTATGACAAGAAGGGTTTGTGTAACATTGATGCAACCTGGCATCCAAGGAGAATGGACAGGAATGTACATGTGTGAACAATCATGATTTCACTGTACTAGTCAGTGGGGGTGGTACACACTGTGGAGCCAGCATGTGTACTGTTTGACCATCACATTCAAAATGACTCATCATGCAGAGCTACAGATATGCATCAAATTTTGCATTAAACTTGAACATTCCTCTTCAGAAACTATTAGGATAATTTGGAAGGCTGCAGCTTTGGGCAACTGGTAATTGGTACCTTCATCACAACAACATGCCTGCTTATAGGTTTTTTTGCAAAACATCAAATCACCCAAGTGACTCAGGGTGACTCAGCCCCCCTACAGTCCAGATTTGGTGCCCTGCAAATTCTGCTTCTCCCCAAAACTAAAATCACCTTTGAAGGGTGAGACAGTTCAGATCGTTGATGAGATTCGTGAAAATACAACAGGTTCACAATTAAAAAATGGGCAAAGGATCTGAACAGACACTTCTCCAAGGAGGATATACAGAGGGCCCAGAAAGGGTCCTCAACTAGCCATCACTGAGATGCAAATTAAAACCACAATGATACTTCATACCGGGAAGAATGGCCATCATAAACAAATCAACAAATAACAAGTGCTGGTGAGGTTACAGAGAAAAGGGAAGCCCAGTACACTGTTGGTGGGAATACAGACTGGTGTAGCCACTATGGAAAACAGTATGGAATTTCCTTAAAAATCTAAAAATGGAACTGTCTTTTGACTTGGCAATTCCATTGCTGGGACTATACCCTAAGAATCCTGCAACACCAATTCAAAAGGACCTATGCACCCCAATGTTCATAGCAGCACAATTTACAACAGCCAAGTGTTGGAAGCAACCTAAGTGCCCATCAGTAAATGAGTGGATCAAAAAATGGTATATTTACACAATGGAATACTATGCAGCAGAAAGAAAGAAGGAGCTCCTACCCTTTGTGACAGCATGGATGGATCTGGAGAGTCCTATGCTAAGTGAAATAAGCCAGGTGGTGAAAGTCAAATACTATATGATCTCAACTACTAGTGGAACCTAATCAACAAAACAAGCAAGCAAATAGAACCAGAGACATTGAAATAAAGAACAAACTGACAGTAACCCTATGGGAAGTTGGAGGGGATAACGGGGCGAGGTGAGGTGGGGAGAAGGGTCATCAAGGAAATGTATAAAGGAAAAATGGACAAAGCCAAAGGAGGATAGAATCTAAGGGTGGGAGCTGGGGTTGGCTGGAGTGGGGGCAGTGGTGGGGAGAATATGAGACAACTGTACTTGAACAACAATAAAACATAATTTAAAAAATATGATGAGTTCAAGCAAGGAGACCTTTGGTTCTTTGTTGTTATTGTCATTGTTGTTCAATTACAGTTGTCCTCATATGCTCCCCATTACTCTCCTCGGCCCTACCCACCCCCCACCTCCCACATTCAATGCCCCCCCGTTGTCTTTGTCCATGGGCCTTTCATACATGTTCCTTGATGACTCTTCCCCCTTTTTTTTCCCCTGTATCTCCCTTGCTGGTCCCCTCTGGTTACTGTCAGTTTGTTCTTAATTTCCATGTCTCTGTTTTTATTTTAAGTGCTTATTTGTTTTGTTGATTAGGTTCCACTTATAGGTGAGATCATATGGGATTTGTCTTTCACTGCCTGGTTTATTTCAATTAGCATAACGCTTTCCAGTTCCATCCATGCTGTTGTGAAGGGTTGGAGTTCCCTCTTTCTTTCTGCTGTGTAGAGTTCCATTGTGTAAATGTGCCAGAGTTTTTTGATCCACTCATTTACTGATGGGTACTTAGCTGTTTCCAGCACTTGGCTATTGTAAAATGTGCTGCTATGAACATTGGGGTGCATAGGTTCTTTTGAATTGGTGTTTCAGAATTCTTAGGGCATAATCCCAGCAGTGGAATTGCCTGATCAAGAGTCAGTTCCATTTTTAGTTTTCTGAGGAAATTCCATACTGTTTTCCACAGTAGCTGCAACAGTCTGCATTCCCATGAACGGTGTGCTACGGTTCCCTTTTCTCCACAACCTTGCCAGAATTTATTGTTTGTCAATTTGTTTACGATGGCCATCCTGACTGGTGTGAAGTGGTACCTCATTGTGGTTTTAATTTGCATCTCTCTGATAGCTAGTGATGCTGAGCATCCTTTCATCTGTCTCTGGGCCCTCTGTATGTCCTCCTTGGAGAAGCGTCTGTTCAGGTCTTGTCGCCCATTTTTTAACTGGATTGTTTGTCTTCCTAGTGTGGAGTTGTGTGAATTCTTTATATATTTTGATGCTTAAAAATATTTGTTATTCTGTTATTCAATAAAACACGAGGACAGAAAACTGTAGTGTAATATTTAGTGAAATAAACTATAACAAAAGTACTACTGGAGGACAGTGTCATGATTCATGTAAGTTGATGTTTGAAAAAAATTAAATGTTGGCTTTCTTTTCAATATAAAATACTTTCATTAAGTGTACTACTACTTAACTTATAAAGTATAATTTATGAATAAGTGAAGTTATTATTCATTACATAAAACCAACATTACTAGTATGTGTGTATAAAACCATTAATGAATATTAATATATTGATTTTAAATTTATAACTATGGAGTTTCAATACCTCTTTGAGGAAAGTTTTCAGGTCAATATTATAACTATCATGATTTTTTAATCTTATAATTTTCCATATTGGCTCCATATCTCATTAAAAATAAAAGAAACAAAGAAAACATAGTGATTCAGCTGATGTTTGCTTCTTTTTCACATCTTCAGTGCTCACCCCTTTCCTGAAGTTAGAGGTATGAAGTAGATCCATCTATGCTGAGAAGTCCTAAATTGTGATTCAATGTATTTCGACACAAATTCCATAGTAAATATCTCATAGACCACACCTCTCCTTTTCATCAGCAAACAACAGCCGAAATAGAATATGCATTGTGAAGATCCTCAAACTGCTATTCACATGGCTACATTGAATAGGCTGGCTCATGTTTTCTTATCAGTTAAAATGGGTAAATTAATCAAATTTTATTGATAACCCTCAATCAGAAGGAAAAAAATTGTTAAATTATGTTTCCACATAAGGAATTAGAGAGGCATATAGTAGATTACATATAAATATGTTAAAAACTTAAATGACACCTGAAGGAAAATGTCCAGTCTTTCCAGTCTTCTAATATTTTGCAAGATTAAAAAATCACATTTATGTAACATGGTTGACTTCCTGTTGATTCTGTACAAATTAAAATTTTCTGTATAGAATTTAAAGGTATAATATCTAAAGGAAAAAAGAATAATTCTCTAGCTTCTCAGCAGGAATATTTTATATCTGCAATAGTAGTTCCGCTGAGATTCCAGATGGAAAAGATGGAAACACATAGGCAGAACCGAATTTAAACAGCATTGGCTTCCAGCATGTTTTGGGACTTTTAAAGGTCACGTTTTTAAAAAGTGGGGAGAAATTCTGTGATTTATGGTGATTTTAAATGTCTTTGATACTTTTGGTTTTTCTCCAGGGTAAAACAAGCACACAGTTGAGTTTCCAGGTGGGCTCAGCAGGCCCACAGCATGGGCCCTTTGAAGAATCGCTCGGTGGGGTCAGCAGGAATTAAGGAAGACTGATACATTGCCCTCTGCTGCCCTCTGAGAGAATGGGTGCAGGAAAGTGGTTTTGCCCAGTCTATGCCTGAAGGCATATAAATATGGTCTCTATAGAGTTTCTCTGAAGCAATATTTAATTCACTTTCTATTTGAGTTCAGAAATGTGGGAATCAAGTTATTGAGTTAATAAAGAGTGTGCTTTTATTTTCCTTATTAATAAAATAGTTTGGGAGCTTCAGATATATTAGGGTATAGAAATAGCATAAAGTCCTTTAACCACTGTTTAATAGCAACACCACCACCAACAAAAACAGATTTTTTTCCTTTCCTTGTCTAATACCTCCCAAATTTAGAGTTCTAATATAAAAACTTCAACTCAGTTCACTAATTGGGCCCCATAACACCAGGCTAGTTATAGAGAGAATTTCCAGCTCAAAAGCCATGGTAACCAGGAGCCTAGTAACCAATAACAAAAATGAATGAGGGCACATTTCCATTTGCAAAGATAAACTTGAGTTATCAGAATAATGTAAAATCTAAGTCAGTTAGGTAGTGGTGCTTTTTCCAAATATCTGCCTTAAGCCAAAGTTTTAAATATAATGCATCATTTTTTATTGTTAAATGTTTTCTCAAAGGTGTGTTGAAGTAATAAGAATATTCCCAGTTATTTTTAAAATCATTACCCAAGATATGATTATTGATTTTAGAGAGAGAGGGAGAGAGAGAGAGATACATTGATGTGAGAAAGAAATGGATCAGTTGCCTCCCATACATGCTCAGACTAGGGATCAAACCCACAACTTAGGTTGTGTGCCCGGACTAGGGATTGAACCCACAACATCTTGGTGTATGGAAGGACACGTCAACCAACTGAGCCCTTTGGTCAGGGCGTAAATGTTCTGATTCAGACCAAATGCATTAATAATGCAAAGTAGAAAATATCAGTATCACTTAAATGTATGTGACATGAGGACAAGGTCCTCAGGTGTTGTTCACGACTCTATTGTTAAAGCTCAGAATCATGTCTGGCTCCTAGGAGTGGTCACTTGTTGAATAACTGAATCCTCATTATTCGATACTCAATCTTTAAGATGTATGAAGTACATCTTAAATGCTATTTTAGCTAAATAGCTATTTAATAGCCAAATAGCTATTTAGCTATTTAGCTATTAAGTATAGCTAAGTAGCTATTATATAGCTATTTTAATGCTATTTTAGCATTAAAAAAGAATAAAAATTATTAGATAAAGAGCCTTATATTTATTAGTAATAGATATAAGAAATGGACTTTTAACAATATCACATTTTAGTGTTATGGATACATTCAATAATAAAAAAATTACTTTATCTTTTCAGTTAAAATAATTAAAATTTATTTCATATATCCTGTTATAATAACTCATTTTTACCTTTAAAAGTAATACCATAGGAGAACCATGTCTTACATGTTGATATTTCCCCATAGTCTCATGCACTCAGAAACTATCAACTTCCCCAGAGTTACATTCTTACTGATGTTCTAAAGTAGGGTCTCTAATCCCCCAGGGCCACAGACTGCTACTGGTCCCTGGCATGTTACGGACTGGGCTGCAGAGCCGGAGAGGAGCAGGCAAGTGAATGAAGTTTCATCTGTATTTACAGCTGCTCCCCACCACTCTCATCACCACCTAAACTCTGCCTCCTGATCGATCAGTGGTTCTGTGGTGGCATTAGATTCTCATAGGAGCATGAACCCTACTGTGAACTGCACATGGGAGGGATCTAGGTTGCACACTTCTCATGACAGTCTAACGCCTGATGATCTGAGGTGGAGCTGAGGCAGTAACGCCAGCACTACAGAGTGGCTGCAAATCCAGGTTATCATTAGCAGAGAGGTTTGACTGCACACAGACCATAGTAAATCAATTATTTGCAGGCTCATATCAAAACTCTATCAGTGAGTGGCAAGTGACAATTAAGCTGTATCTGATGGCCGGCTCTACAGTGGCAAGTGAGTTGATGTACTTCAATTGTACATCTGCATCTGGTGGCAGGTTTAAACTCAGAATCTGACACTTATTTTAGTCTGCATGTGGCCCACACATTATTTTATTTACCACTTCTGTTGGCACCTCTTTCCCCCACTACACACCTGTCTCAGTCACAATTTTAGTAAGTCCACAAGCTAACCCTAGGGAAAATGAGTGAAAAGCAAATGTTGCTGGAGAACTTCTTTGAAAAGGGGGGAAAACCCGATGATGAGACAGGAAAAGACACTAAGACTGCCAACAAAGACAAAACTACATTTAAAAGAAAGCACCAAGAGTCCTACTTAAACTATGGGTTCATTGCAACAAGTAATCACGTTCTCCAAGCCTGCTTTGTATAATTTGTGGCGACCAGCTATCCAACTGAAGCCATGAAGCCTTCACAACTGCTTCCCCACCTGGAGACAAAGCACCCTGCATTAAAAGATAAGCCTTTGGATTTTCACACACTCACACACACACACACACACACACAAAATAAAACAGAGAAAAACATGAACACAAAGAACAGGAGAAATTATTGAAGGACACCACTTCATCCAATGTGTCTGCATTGAGAGCACCATTCTTAGTGGCTAACTGCATTGCCAAAGCTAAGAAGCCCTTTACTATTGAGCTTCTTAGGGAAGAGTTGATCCTGCCCACTGCTAAGGACATATGTCATAACCTTTTAGGAGGGGCTGCAGCTCAAAAAGTGGTATATGTTCCTCTTTCGGCTAGCACCATAACTAGATAAACCGATGAAATAGGAGAGGATTTTGAGGCATAACTGTTAGAGAGGATTAACGAGTTACTGTGGCACACAATCTGGGCTGATGAGTCTACGGATGTTGACAACAAGGCAACAGGGTTTGTTTTTGTGTGATGTATTTTTCAGGAGGACGTGCATGAGGACATGTTACGTGCACTTTTGTTGCCAACCAACACAACTACTACAGAACTATTCAAGTCACCCTAGCTGGTGTGACTCAGTGGATTGAGCACTGGCCTGAAAGCCAAATTGTCTCCAGTTCTATTCCCAGTCAGGACACATGCCTGGGTTGCAGGCCAGGTCCCCAGTGGGGGGCATATGAGACACAACCATACATTAATGTCTCTCTCCCCCTCTTTCTCCCTCCTTTCCCTTCTCTCTAAAAATAAATAAATAAAAAATCCTAAAAAAAAGAATTATTAAATTCTTTGAATGATTACATATCAGGAAAACTGAACTGGTCAGTTTGTGTCGGTACAGGCATGGACGGAGCGGCTGCCATGACTGGATGGCTTTCTGGTTTCACTACTGAAGTCAAAGAGGTAACTTCTGAATGTGAGCCTACGCACTGTGTCATCCATAGAGAAATGCTGGCTAGCCAAAAAATGTCACCTGAGCTTAACAACGTTTTGCAGGATGTGATTAAAATTACCAACCACATTAAATTACATGCCCTTAACTCACGTGTGTTCACACAGCTTTGGGAGATGGACACAGAGCACATACATCTTCTTTTATACACAGACATGAGATGGCTTTCTAAAGGTAGCTAACTGGCCAGAGTTTTTGAGTTATGAGAGCCACTCCAGAAATTTCTTTTAGAAAAACAGTCACCACTGGCAGCACATCCAATGACACAGAATAGGTAGGAAAATTTGCTTACTTGTGTGACATGTTCAAACTGCTTGATGAACTCAATCTGTCATTTCAGAAGAGAACGATAACTATGTTCAAGTTGGCAGATACAGTGGTTGCATTCAAAGCCAAAGTGGAATTACAGGGACAACAAGTGAACATTGGGATTTTTGATATGTTTCCAACATTAGCAGATATTTTGAAAGAGACTGAGCCAGAGCCTTATTTCTCCCAGCTGGTGTATGATCACCTTTCAAAATAATCAGCTTGCAAAAGAATCTGAACACTACCTCCCAACCACAAAAGACTCCTGGACTGGGAAGGAATGGATCCGTGACCCATTTGTGAATAAGCCAGGTGAGTCGACTTTGTCCTTGCCAGAAGAGGATCACCTCACTGACAAAATATAACCAAAGATATTGAAATAAAGAACAAACTCACAGTAACCAGAGGGCAGTGGTGGGAAGGGATAATGGAGGGAAAAGGAGGAAGGGTCATCAAGGAACATGTATAAAGGACACATGGACAAAGCCAACAGAGGGTAGGATCAAGGGTGGGAGGTGAGATGGCTGGGTTAGGAGGGGAGTGGTGGAGGAAAAAAGGAGACAACTGTACTTGAACAACAATAAAAAAAAAGACAGAGAGAGAAAAAAGAGGATGAACTGCTTGCGATTGCAAATGATGGTGGCCTTAAAAGTATGTTTGAGACAACTTCAAATCTCCATCCATTCTGGATTAAAGTCAAGGTGGAGTGTCCTGAGACTGCCTCAGAAGCACTGAAAAGCCTGCTTCCATTCCCAACATCCTGTCTTTGTGAGGCAGGGTTTTCTGCAGTGACAGCAACCAAAATGAGATTACAGAGTAGACTGGACATAAGCAACACACTTTGGGTGTCACTGTCTCCCATCACCCCCGGATGGGACCGTCTAGGTGCAGGAAAACCAGCTCAGGGCTCCCACTGATTCTGCATCATGGTAAGTTTTATAATTATTTCATTATATATTACCATGTAATAATAATAAACATGCACAATAAATATAATGTGCTTGAATCATCCCGAAATCATCACTCCATCCCCCATCTGTGAAAAAACTGTCTTCCATGAAACCAGTCTCTGGTGCCAAAAAGGTTGGGGACCACTATTTTAAAGACCCAGCAAAGGATCAAAAAGTCTTATAAAAAGAGGGCAGTAAATAAAAGCAACTTTCATCACCACCTTTCCTCCAAATGATTGGACTTTCACATGAGCTATCTAGTATTAGGAATCATATTCTTTCCAATATCTGGTATCTATCATTATATTTCAAATACTTCTCTTCTAGTAGTTTTAATGAAAAAAGTAGATAAACATGGGCTTAAAAATCTGTTGTTCAGTGATTGTACTAAGTTTTCCACTTTATTACTTTACAGTCAAAACGTAAAGCAAAGTCCTCAAAAAACAACCCTGTTCCGAGCAGTGATATTTTCTTCTAACTAATTAAAATAAAGCAACCCAATGATCTCTTGTTGCAGCCTTGGCAGTTAGTTCCAGGAGAGGACAATGGAACTGACAGTGAATTAGTAGGATGTATTGTCACCATAGCCATGAGCAGTCAGTTTAAGAATCTAATCGAAGTATGCGCTTGGGAGCACTGCTGTCCTGAGAATGAATGTAGTTTATGCCAAATTGATTTTATTTGTAATCAGCTCAGTGGGATTCAAGGGAACCCATAGAAAAGCAGCTGCAAATAATGCTGGCAGTGAAACTTTCTCTATGATATATTTTAACTTTCCAAATTGGAGTTTAAGGCCACAGAGGAAGTTTTTTGTTTTGTTTTGTTTTTTCTGTCTAGCCCCAACATCATCTTCCTGTCAAATATACATCCAGGGAAAACTGAAGCTAACAGCTACCCTCTTGAATTTACTCTGGCTTATATTCCAAAACTAAACTATAGATCTTAAAGTACTTAGGCTTCATTTGATGAAAATTTTAAAAATAAAATAAATAAATGTGTTTCAGACATTACTTCCAAATAGAAGGAAAATAAATCAGAATTTCTATCATGCACATTTCATCGCTATTCTGTAGAAAAGGAACGTTAGAATAAATTTCTACTGGATACTTTAACAGGATGACTATTCTAAATATACATATTCTTAGATTTTAGTGTGAATATGCTGGAATCTAATTTAGATAAATATGGAGAGTTTTCTCTAAGCAATATTAAATACATGAAGACTGTTTAACATGAAAACATTATACCTGGGTGATAGGAGGCATCTGGAAGAAAACACAGCTATTTAAGAGGCATTGACCTGCATTTTATATGTCACCAGATGTGTACCTTTAAATAATTACCTTGAGGTAGAGGGAAAGAGTAATGTATAAAGTATGGATTTTAGTGTTATCAAGCCTCATTATACCATAGAAATTCTCGATATGAAAAAAGAAATGGTTTTAAAATAGAATGTTACATATAATAAGAAATTTATTACTTGCAAGTTATTTTTCTAGCCATGACTTTCTCTAGAAATGAATTAGTCAGTAAAGTTGTTTGCCAGCTTTTCATATTTGTGGATTCTAGAAGAAAAAATATCAATATAGTTTTAAGTGTAATATATTTATAAATTGAATATATAGTAAGAAAGGGCCCTTATCAGTAAAAAATTATAGTATGTTCAAGTTTAATTTATTACCTGTAAATAAATTACTTTATTCATAACTTAAAAAAGGATGGGTAATCTGAATACATATTATTTGGATTAAAAATGAGGCAGCATTATGAGATTTACTAGCTTCTGTGCCTAAAGAGTATGATTACACACTCTGGCAGTTTTATTACTATAATTACAGCTTAAACTTCAGGGTCCTAAGTCTAAGAGTGACAAGAAAACACTGGAATGAATGTCCCCAAAACTTCTCTTTTCTTTTTCGTTAATGAGTATTATTCTTATATTTATGAAATGTCTTATGTAGGAATGTGAAGCAGTCGAGGTGAGAGATAAGTCCAGTGCCTGGTATAAGGAAGTAAGGGACAATCTGATATTTAAAAAAAAAAAAAAAAGGTCATTGACACTAAATGTAAAGACACACATTGAATCAGATAAACACACTCATCCATATTCTATCTTATAATAAGGTTTGCAGAAGGAAAGCCAAAACCAATAAATACCACTGAAGTTTTTACAACTTTGCTTACAACAGAAAACAGAATGAAAATAAAAAACAAAGAGCCATGTTGAGCTGAATACTGAAATGGGCATCCATGTTCGTGCATCCTTAGGACTTTTATCAAATAGTTCTTAGACATATTTAATCCCTCAACACCAGACTCTCAAGAGAATAAATTCTTTCCATAGCACTGAGCCAGTGATGGCCAAGGTTTAAAGGTTCCATGTTTCACAGAGTTTGAAGAGAGAAGTGGATTTTAATGACAGTTTGTGTGACCACGAAGAGACGCATAGATGTGATTAGCCAAATTGTCATTTGAAATGTTTTAAAAGTAATAGTTTTCTCCATGTAATATGAACTGAAAATAAATATGATCTTGGTGCGGTGAGAAACTAAAGTTAATTTCTGTTATTTGAATATCAATACAGGGTTTTTTAATTATTATTTTTTTACCATTTCCCATTTCAATATCCTTAAATGTATATTGAAAAGTCTGGATTCAATTACACATTTGGTGTAAAGTAAAGTATAAATTATACCCAACTTTACACAAAATACCACCCTAATCCTCTATTTATTTTACTTTGTTTAATTCCCCTAATAACTCTAATAATTACACATATACATAATAATATATTTATATATAAATTTATGAATATATATAAATACATATAAAGCACTTTATTTATTGATTGATTTACTCTCTTCTCTCCAAGCTTGCCAACCCCTTAAGAGCATAGATTGTGTTTTTAATTTGCATTTCCTTTATGACTCTGAGCATTTTTTTATGTTCTTTCCATCCATGTATCTTTTTTAGTGCAGTGTCAAACTATTCATGTATTTTACTTTTATTTTATTGGATTGTTTTCCTATTATTGAGTTTTGAGAATTCTTTATATATTCAGAATTCTTGTCAGATGTATTTATTTGATATGTGATTTATAAATACTTTCTTCTAGATTTTGGTTTGACTTGAATTCATTTAATGGTATTGTGATAATATAGTTAGAATATGGTCTGTTATTAAATGTTCCATGTAGTACGCTTGACATAATGCATTATAAATCATGTTTCCAATAAGCCATATATTTTAAAAGAGAAGCCAAGTTATGTGTAAGATGCGTCAGTGACCTGTCTCGTTGACAAATTGATGATTCAGAATCTAAGAACTCTCATTTTTTCACTACGTCTACAGTCAATCAGCAGCAAAGTAAAATTGGCAAGAAAGGGTCCTTGATATAATACAGAACTTTATGCAACATAAGTTTGGCTAATCATGTATAATCTTATCTACCTTCCTCATACTCACAGAAGGAGAAATGATGCTTATTTTATGGATTCTTGGTAGAATGAATAATGTAATGTATGTGAAAATACTTAACATATACTGGGTAATTCTTTATTATCAATAGCATATTGTTGATGATGTTAAAAACTCAACCTTGCCCTAAACAAGTATACACAAAGAAATAATTCACATAAGAAAATAAAAGTCAGACAGATGGAAATTGTGAAGTGTCTTGAATAGCTATCTGTGGATATCAGCCATAATCTGAGATACTGAATTAGGACAGTTCAGAGACATTCTCTCTTTCCTCCGTATGGAAACAGAGACTGAAAAATCCATATATGACAGAGTCGCCTGGCCTATAATGTGACAACTTGGGGTCCTCGAGGACACTGAACTTCTGATACAGGATCTGTAATGATGTATAGCATAGAAAGTTATCCTGATAAACCTGAGAGGGGAATAAAAGATTTTAAAATAAGGTTTCAACATATTAAATGGATTAAATTGATAATTCTTATAACTTTTAAAGAGAATATAGTATGAATGACAATTTTATTTATTATGACGGGGAAAATCAATACTGAAGTTTCAAAATAACCATTTTTATTTAAGAGGGCAAAGTACTTCAAACCCAAATTTCACAGCTTCCATAGTATCTTAAAACAAAATTAAAGAAGGATTAACTATTGATTGAGTCAAGTCTTGTATTATAGTTTGATATCAGGTATTTTGATCCCTCCTACTTTGTTAGAGGCAGGGTGGGGAGGGCAGGGAGAGTAATGGGGGATAAGGGGGGTGACTGTATTTGATCAATAAAAAAATTTTAAATAAAGATTAACTATTGAGTCAAGATCACATCATTTTTAACTCTTCATTTACTGAACAACTGACTAATGTGTTAAAAACTCATTTTTAGGAAGACTGCCCTTGGTAACACTCCTTAGGCTGAGAGAATGCGTATACTCAGAAAAATATACCATGTGCTCAGACATTACACAAACATAGCTCAAGGAAATCTCTAGTTTTTGAAGTGGGAAGACCAGTTTGATAAACTTAGATGATATGTACTATATGTGATTATGAATCCTTGACCCTTGGTAAATAATTTCAAAGAAAAGTAAGTCCTGGCTGGTGTGGCTCAGTGGATTGAACGCCAGCCAGTGAACCAAAGGGTCGCCAGTTGGATTCCCAGTCAGGGCACATGCCTGGGTTGCGGGCCAGGTCCCCAGTGTCGGGCATTTGAGAGGCAACTACAAATTGATGTTCCTGTCCCTCTCCTCTTCCCTCCCTTACCCTGTCTCTAAAAATAAATAAATAAATAAATAAATAAATAAATAAATAAATAAATAAATAAAATATTTTTTAAAAAGAAAAATAATATTGCCCCCATTATGTGGACTTGAAGAAAGGTATATGTAACAGCTTTATGTGTAAATAGAGCTCAAAAGAGAAAAGCTGATAGATCTTGAAATAAAATCATTTAAGAGGTATGACTAAGGCCATCAGGCTTCAAAAATATCAAAAGCTGTGAGCTATATTATGAGTTCAATATATAATTTGGCAAGTAAAACAAAATTTTAAAATAATTTTAAACATTATACATACAATTCAATAAAAAGTAAAACTATACAATAATACTTAAATTTATAAATGGCAATATCCATTTAGCAGATGCTACATGGAATTTCTGCTGGTTGTCAAGAGGATGGAACAAACGTTAGGCAAAAGCTCTGAAGCCCTCTACTGCACAGCTTGTTGAAAAAAACATTTTTCTCACATTACATGGTAGGTCAGAACAGATGTTTCTGAGGCTATCAGTTGAAGAACAGAATGCTCAAGAGACCATAAGATGGAAGGGAGGTAGCATACTACTTTAGATACCATTTTTCTGTATCTATCAAAAATATTCATAATCCCTCAGCATTATATGGAATACACAGTGGTTGGGCTGTCACAGGTAATCATCTAAACTAATTGTATTTTTGCCTTTGGTGCTTGCAACTATTCCAGATAGATTGTATTGCAACTCATCTGGGACTAAAATTCTCTCTCTCTCGGAAAGACTGCAGCTGTAAGAAATCCAATCTTAGATAAAACACACCTTCACTCTTATTAATCATAAACAGAAAATATGAAAATATTTTCTGATAATCGAAAGGACAAACCAGTCAAAAAAAGAAAGGGAGTGTATTAGGAAAAATGCTATCAGAATGCACAATGTCTCATACTAGAAATGAGTTTTTGACACAGATTCACTACTGAACATAGAGGAGGTGTTACAAAACAAGTTATTAACAAGTAATGAAATTTAAGAGTCAATTAAAAGCACTTATGAGCTTCTCTCATGTCTTCAGGATACTAGACTATCACTTCTAGTCTACCCAGGATATTAGCACATCTGAGAAAATTTAAAATATATTTTATTTTATCTCTTAAATTTTATTTATTGATTTAAGAGGGAGAGAGAGACATTGATTTGTTATTCCACTTATTTATGCATTCATTGATTGCTTTCTGTATGGGCCCTGACTGGCCATCGAACTTGCAACCTTGGCTTTTCAGAATGATGCTCTAATGAACTGAGGTCCCCAGCCAGGGCTAGGACGTATTATTGAGGGAAGGCTGAGAAAAGGAACAAGGAGAATTTTTGCTTTTAATATACAAATCCATTTGATAGAGTGAATCAGTTGCCTTTCAGTTAAGTCAATGTATTGTGGGGAGAATGTTCTGGTCTTTACACTCAATTTGGGATAAAAGCAACTGAACATACAGGATCCAGATTTATTGATCTCCCATGTGACTGATAAAGATGGGAAATAGAAGGTTGGCCTCCCCCTTTTCTATTCCAGGATATTTGGGAGAAGAACGATCACGATGACAGGAGAGTAACAAATGCAGCCAAGCTCAGAGAGAAGGTGTGCTATATAAGGGAGGTAACACCAAGGACGAAGTAGGTCCTCTTGTTGTCACACACTCTTGTGGACTCTGGGAGCCCAAAGAAACTTACAAGTTTATTGCTGTCAGGGAAAGGAAAGCTCTGAATTTTAGCTTTTTTCAGTGTCAGTGACACTGAACTCCACTTGACAATCTAGCAAAGGAGTAGACCTGATGGATCTTGGCAGCAAGAGCATGTGGCCTTGCAGAGGCCTATGGAGCATGCCTCACTCATCACAGCCAATGAAACTCAGAGTAAGACCTGATCACAGAGCAAGGTATAAGTCACTCCCTTCAAGAGCCTCTCTGAAGACCACAAACCATACAGGGTCTCAGACTTCAGATGAAAAGGCCTATGGAGACAAAGTGTGTCATATCAAAGACTAAAAGAAGCAAAATGGGTAAAGCTACATTTTTAAAAATATCCTCATGAGGTCTTGTCAGTTACACTATATTCCTTACTTCATGTTCCACACACCACCACACATACACACACCCAGACACTTCTTTAGGGAGAAAAGTAGGAGGAGGAATTGCCTTCACCAAATCATTGAGCAATTTATATACAAGAGTGAATAAATAGTTGTGTTAATTAAGTTTTAATTGGTTTGTTTATTATTAATTGATTAATTAATTAATTTATTTATTCCTTCCAGCTAAGAAAAATATGGAGATTTAATATGTAGGTCAGATTAATTACAATCTAAAGGAAAGAAATTTCGTTTTCTTGGAAGATCCCAGGTTTAATTTTGTCAACAAATTTGTGTGATCTAGTTATAAGAACAATGCGAACTCATGACGAATACTGGGACAAAGGAAAACAAGATTATCACATTAGAAATCATGACAAAAGCAATGGCGAGCAGTTGGAAGAAGGGACATAATCATCTACTAAGTAGAAGATAATGCAGTAAAATCTCCCAAAAATTCAAAGAAAAAGAGAATAAATCAATAAATGAAGAAAAAATAATGACATGAAAGATTGATATGGAATATTTAATTCATGATTTAAAGAAAGCAAAGGAAAAGGGAGCAGGGCAGAAAGAACATGGGAAAATAATGAAAAGATCACATTTAAAGATCACATTTTTTAAAAAAATATGAGTTTCCAAACAACTTAAATGGTACATCAGACATATCCTCCTGGAATCTTTAAATGTTAATGACAAAGAAGGGCAGAAGCTTGACAGGGAAAACAGCCAAAGATGTGTGTGAGATTGGCTCCTAAACTGTGTACGTCATTTCACACGGGAACACAGACATCTACGGAACCCATTAGGGAAAGCACAGTAGCTGTTGTTATGCTCGCAGAAGAAGGACATCTTGAGATATACGAAGATCCAATTAAGGTACAGGATACCCCTTCTAATCCACTGAAGGTCAAGACGGATAATTAACAATCAAGTTAACAATTAATGTTTCTGTGATTGCTCTTAATTTAATATACTATTTATTAAGCACTTACTAAGTGCCAGGAATTTTGTTAAACTCTTTAACAGAGTTAATTTGTAAATCATTTGCATGACAAAATCCAAAACGTTTTTAACTGTCAAAATATGGGTATTTCTGAATATGGATGCAACATTAAACAAGCCATCAAATCAAATCTGGTCTTGACAGAGGCCCAGAATGTAACTATGTGGGGAAGAAACCCACTTTTAAAAATTCTAGACACACTATTTTGTTGTGACATGTCAAACACGTCTCCTCTCACTGTGGCATTGCATGTCTGATCACCGCAAAGCAACACGTACAAGAACCTCTTTGTATGCTTCTCCTAAGAACAACGTCCTTTAAATAAATTATTCATTAATTTCTTAACAACCACTTTTAGAAAGCGTAGCTGTTTTGATTATTTGAATTCTGAAGCATTTTTGTTTCATTTATCTCTTCTCATAGAAACATGGCCAGTCCCACCAGATACTTCCCTTCTAGGTGGGGAGACAACATTAATACAACACAGAATCAACTGGTGACAACGTGCATTAATAAAGCAATACCTTACTCAGTGCTATTAGATGACAATGGCTTTATCACGTGTGCTCATTTACAGAGTGCACAGGATAAGGATAATAATTACTCTGGGTTAACAAGGCTGTAATATGTAGGAAAGAATTCATTGGAGGCACACAATGAGTCCTTAAGTGATGGGCAGTGTAGGTATAGCAGAATCTAGACATCCCTTTTTAAACAACATAAGCCAAAAAAGCGAGAGCAATGTAGGCTCAGCAGACTTAGGGCTGAAGGATGTAACACAGGAAAAAGAAGACACAGAGTCAAAAGGTAAATCAGATCTACCTAACAGTTCATCTTCAAAGGTGACATATCCTGGAGTTCAAACATCTAGTATTTGAGTATCTGTATTGCAAGTTATAACTAGCATGAAATGAAGACGATTTTTAGTTCAGTGTTAAAAATGCAGTTACCCCAATGGCCAACTAGAAACAAAGGTCCATAAAGAAATCAGACGTGACAGCTGAATGAAGGAAGCCTTTTGTAACAAAGCCTTACAAAAACGGGATAGATGGAATTAGCCAAAGCAGTCGTATTCTGCTTAGTTACTGTGCTTTGGGTTTGTGCGTAAGAAGTAGTGAATGTCAAATATTCTAGAAAGCTCTGTAAGCCTGCTGTAAGAGCGAACACTGACTAAAAGAACTGAATAAGAAATGTAACCAACAGACTTCCTTTTCATTTGTCTGCTTCTCAGAATACTGAGTATTTCCTTATCCCCATCACTTTCAGAAGTTCTCTTGCCATGTGCCCATCTCTACATATTCATCACTCTGACAACAGAATCAAGCATAGAAATTCAGATAAGAGAACATGCTGCGCATCGCTTTGTATTGTAAAATATGGGACATACATAAACATAGAAACGAAGGACAGCTTCTTAGAAATAACAACAAAAGTAAGTGCACACAATAGCGTATATCTTTATTTTTATCCTAATAAGCATAAAGCAATGGCACACATCAATCATTTGAGTTGTGGGTATTTTTTATTCCTCTTTCTTCCCATAAAAGTCAATAACAAAAGGGTCCATTTATAAGAACCCTTAGATTTACTGCCTGGGTAAGTATACTCCTACATATCATGCCTGCCAGTGGCATATGGCAGTGGGAAGATTGGTCCAAATACACCAATAGACTGTCTAAGTCATAGCAGTTATTAAACTAACTGTCCGCCTAAGCCTTCATTGTGCACTCAGACAAACACCTCAAAGACAGGGAACGAGGTTTGTATCTGAGTCAATTGTTTTTCCACTGCTGAACTTTTACAACTACTGCTCTCTGAGTAACATCTGAGGGAACAGGGTTTTGCCACTTGGCATTACTTGGCGGACTTCATTTGTGAGAGACTAGTACAATGCCTTTAAAAAATGACACTACATTATGTCAAGTAATCACATTCCTTAAAAAGACAAGAAATTTCTTCCGTACAGCCTTTTTTTCTGGTTAATCTGGGATGGTTTTACTCCACAATGTTTTTCTCTTTATGCCAGTAACTATGTCAGGGATTGAAGGAATAATTAGTTCTTATTATCTGAAGGTATATTTCACTAGAAGAGATATGCTAAATGTGTCTTTAATCACACATATTACTCTATTGTTATTTTAAAAATTTATATTACCATGAGTAATAAGTTAATTAAAAAGCATCTAAGGGCATCAAAGGGTTTTTTAAATAAAAATAATTGAATATAAATGTAAGTCAGTTGCCATTTAACCTTTAAGTTTATTTTACTATATGCAACTAGAAATACATATGTATTTAGTGCTATACTCATAAAGCATTCACATATAATTTTGCCTCTTTCTAAAACCAGAGGAGAAACAGATGAAAATATGAGGCTTTAAAATAGTCCAAGTTCTTATTCCTAGCTGTTGGCTTTTATGAAAGTTCCAGTGAGAATCTAAGAAGGAAAACATGACTGAAATAATGAACCTCAATGTTTGTTCCTGCATTCATTTCCTACACTAAGAAGTAATTAGCTTTCCTAGCAAAAAAGTAGCTCATTTTCTTGATTTGGATTTTTATTTGTATTTGAAACCCAAATCTAGTAAGAAAGAATAAGTCCAGTAAGAAGTTTCAATTAAAAAATTATATAAATAAATATCAATGTTCCATGTTGGGGGGTGGGGAAGAACTTTCAAAAAAAAGTGTGTGTCCTGTCATTCAACTTTCCTCAAAGCCAGGGTCTTCAGGATTGGCATTTGCTTTTCAAATTTCCACCTCTCTGTCCTTCCTCCTCTCCTTCCTTCCTTTTAAAAGCACTCTTTCAGAAGTACACTCACAACAAGAGTCTCTTCAGAGAGAAACAGCTTCAAGTAAATGTATTTGCCTATCAAAATGCTTTGTTGTTACATACAACATTTTCCACCAGAATATATCAAGGAGTAAATAATATTTCCAGCATCAAGTTTTAGTGTTAGCCCTGGCTGGTGTAGCTCAGTGGATTGAGCGCTGGCCTGCTAACAAAAAGGTCCCCAGCCGATTCCCAATAGGGGCACATGCCTGGGTTGCAGGCCAGGTCCCCAGTAGAGGGGGCATGAGAGGCAACCACACATTGATGTTTCTCTCCCTCTTTCTCTCTCCCTTCCCCTCTGTCTAAAAATAGATAAATAAAATATTTTTAAAAATTTTAGTCTTAGATAATACATAAACTCTGTTTAACATTATTTACTTTTTAATGACTAAGCTAAATCATTATATGTTAAAAGTAAAGAGTTGAGCTGCGCATTAAAATAATGAACTTTTTCAATCTCTTAACGTCAATCTACATTCAGATTTTAGAATTTTATATTTTTCTTGATAGTGATAAATTCAAGCTTCCCATGGTATTGCCCTTGTGGGTGTTGGATTTTAACAAATGTTTCTACATGGGATCCTTCCAGTGGATCAATTGCTTCAACACAATCAGCTTTTGATATTTAGCAAGAACGTCTGTGTTGGATGTCAGAGAACTAAGTCAATCTTTTCTTTTCCTTCAAACAACTGTACTTAAGAAAAGCAGCAAATGGTAGACATGTCCATGCAAACAGGTTGCAACAAAACAAAAGAATAATCATAAAGTAATTGCCAACAAATAAATTATGATTATAACTGGGATCCCCAAACTGGTCATTTATTTAGGATTTTCTTTATGTTATACAACTCTTAGTTACTCAACTATTGACATGATGTTTTAAATGTGAAATTCGATATAAAATAAAATATACTGTACCTTATTTGTAGGTCTTGTGCACAGTATTCAGAAACATGACATTGGAAATTCCTATAAATAGAAAAAAACTGATAAGTCAAATGCATTTTCAAATTTGAATCTGAGCAAAGTTAGGTAGTGAAGGGGAAAGTGGTTAACTATTAATATTTCCCTATAACATCTGGTACTGATGTAATTTTTATAATCGCTCTATGTGTTGTTAAAGACAGAAACAAATACAATGTATGTCCATACCATTAAAAAAGAATTATCTCTGATTAAATGTTGTATTAACAAAACCTTCAGGTCCAGATGTTGGATCATTTTGGAAGTTAATTCTTCAATTTTCACCATGAATATGGATATAATGTATATAGAATATTGTTGTTAGGTTTGAAAAACAAGATGATTTAGCTAAACTGGGTAATAAATATACTTAAGTAACATACTAAATACATTTACAGTGGTTATACCTGAGGAATAAAATGGTTTATAGAAAAATTTCTTCCTTTCGTGTTGTATGAAAGGAGAGAAGGTTAGAAAAATTTCTTCTTTTCTATACATAGAGTCAACATGTTTATTTATTAAAAAATGCAAGGGTAGTACATTTCACATTGCAATAATTTGGGTTTTTAGAAAAGATTAAAATAAAATTTGGGGCAAAATGATTGAAATGTTAATACTGTACTTCACATTATATTTAATATATTGAAAAAAGTAAAATTCATATCGGTGGCTTTGGGACAAGATATCTAAGTTAATACAAGATAGATTATCTTTAAATTTGTTAGTTATTTTTATTTTTTATATTTTGGCAACTTTAACTTCTCTCAGTAAATAAGATAGTGGAAATTAAAATGCCTAATTCAGGACTTATAACAATGCAAGCTCCTGACAAATATGACAGCACATTCCATTTTAAATTATAGTTCCAAGGCAAACGTCACAGAAATATTTTTCATTTTGAATATGTGAAAATATGTTTATAATATAAAATATATTTTATAAAAAGCTTTAGAGTATAATATAATATACAATATACATCTTTATTTTATTTTATTTTTTTACAATCATAAACTTTACATAGTGTTCCCCCAAATGTCCCCCTGGTATGTCCAGGACCCAACTGGCCTCACACATAGTCATCACAACAGTAAGGACTATGTTCCCTGTGCTCTACTTTACATTCCTGAGACTATTCTGTAATTGCCAAGATGTACTTCTAACTCTCTTGACCTTTTATTTCCCAGTGCCTCAACCCTCTTCCCCTCTGGCAACCACAAGTCTGCTCGCTGTGTCTATGAGTCTGTTTCCATTTTGTTTGTTTGTTTGTTTGTTAAGACTTTCTCTGGTTTTAATTGGTGGTCTTATACACACTTTATCACAGGTTAACAATATGTGTATAACAATTGTATTCACAATATACACCTTTAATAAATAGATAATATGTAGTACAAGATTGTGTCTAATTCTAAATCTAACCATTGCTTCAATATAACAAGTGTACTTTTTTACAATATAAGAATAGTCAATCACCATGTTTTAACATAAAAACAAGATAACATGGTAAAGTAAGAAGAGATACACAACTATAGAATTGGAAGACACATGCACACAATGTTAGAAGCAGATGAAATTCAGAGGTCATAGAAATTGAATGACGCATTTTGGGGGGTTCACAATGATGCCCTCAAAGACAGTGTACTGTTTAAGGCCATGTAACATGACTGGAATTAGTATCCATAATAAAAGGAAATACTTTTCACTTAAAAAAATTACATGACAAGACATTCAACTGTATTAAGTTCCTGTAAATAATTTACTTGCTGGACTTAGAATATTTGTGTGTGGAAATCAGATGAAAGCAAAGTAAATTAATTTTTTTCTAATATTAAGATGATGCAACAATCTGATCCTAAATTGTCATTGTTTCCCCTTAGGATGTTTTAAAAATCTTTACTATTTTAGCTTAATATTTTATAATCTCATTATTCATCATAAAGATACAAAAATAAAAGTTTATCTGTGATTCAATGGTTCTTTCTTTGTTTTCCAGCAGAAACTGAGCGAGCTAAACAGATTTCAACATTTTTAAATCTATCACTAGAATTGTTTTATTTTCAGTTCAAGGTTAAAGACAAATTAATATGTTTGTATTCTTGTAACTTTTCATCATACAAGTGACACTTTTCAAATATGTACTCCCATTGAAAAGAGAAAACATTCAGTTTCCTAAGATTTTCTGTGTTGTTGCTGCTAATTGTTTAAATATTTTATTTGTTCATTTAATACAAATTTATTAATTACTTTGTTTCTTATTTTACTGGCATTTTTCTAAGCACTTGGAATATATTAGTAAAAAAATTCTTAACAATTTTATAATCTTTGAAAGGACAGAACTAATTTTGTTTTATTTCTTCTACACAGAAAAAATGTCTGGGTACTTCACATTCTATTGTCTTCTTCAGGATTGCCTTTGCCATTAAAAACATTGCTGTCACTTTTTTTAACACGAACACATCACCAACGTGGATCCCCACGTGCTTTAACAACAGGGCACCTGTGGAAACGGATAGAACGGGCAACAGCGAATTGCTCTAGCTGTCAGGTTCCCTGCTCCCGGAACAGGGAGTAGAAGTTAACGTTAAGTGGTTCAGTTCATGTCTCCGTCCTGATGTAGAAAAGCACTCTCACAAAACATTTCATTAAACTCCTTAAAAGCATTCCCCTTTTGCTTTGCAAGAATTAGAATAGCATCAGTCACCATGTAACATTCTAGTTGCCTTAGGAAGTAATCATTAAAAGGGGCAGCTCTAGATTTTGGCATCCACTAAGAAAGATATCTTTTTTGTTCTAAGCTTTGTGATTATAACTGTGAAGTAGATATTAAAATTGAACAAAGCAAGTGCATCCAGGTTGAAGTATTCCTAAATTATTTGGTAAAAATTTTATCACTGAACCTTATCAAACAAGTCTATATGAAATATCACTACTTTCAAACCTTGATTTTGATGTTTTTAAGAGTTTCATCATCTAATGATGATATACATGCCAATAATCTGATTTATTCAATAATACAGATGATGACATAGTATTATTCCCTAACTTTTAAGCAATTAACACAAATACACACTGGTATTAAGTATTTTGTGAGCACATAATTGTAGAGATTTCATTGTACCTTACACATCATATTTTTAACATCTAGTCATTGCAATTTAACTGGCAGCTTCTTTGAAGTGCCTATTAAACGCTTACATGATATACCGATATAAGAATTTACATTGACATCTTGATATATTCCATTACTTCTGCAGGGAAATGCCACTGAAGATGACTTGATAATGCTTGTCAAATACATAGTAAAGATCCTGATCACCTCTTCTAATTAACTGGTTTGAGCAAGTTAGAGTGAAATATTTATCATCATTTCTTCCACATCTAATACATGTTCTAATATATCTAATTACATGTAATACATGCTTTGGTACATCTAATTATATCTAATATTAAGTTCTAGAAATAACTCATATAAAATTCATTGTCTATATTTATAAAGAATAAACATATTTAGAAAATATTTAATTTCACTGAGAAGCAATTAAGATTAATTTCTTCTCTGCAACAAATTATAGCTCTGTAATTATATGTCTAAAGATCTAAAGGATAGTTATTTATTAATCAAATTTATCAGATATCTATATTTATACAATTGAGACAAATCTTTTTAATAGTAAAATACTAAAGAGCTGAAAAATACCACAAAGCTACCAACTACAATTTAGTATGACTGAAAAAAAACAAGATAATGCCACTATCATTTATATTCCAATACAGATTATATTTTGAGTCACTGGGCATAATTAATAAACTTCAAACATTTATTCATGTATCGTCATGTGGAGTAAAAAAACCCAATGTGGACGCAGATGTCTTTATCCTACTCGAAGCAGTGGATGCAATGGCACCACAAACCAGGAGATGCAGCATCTCCATAGTGAAGTACCAAGTGCCGTTACTGAGGAGACATAGTCCCCATCCCCCATCGTGGCCATAGTCTATTCCTGATATATGACGTTATAAGTTCAATGTATGCCCAAGCTGTGGTTTCAATGTATTACTAGGCATTGCTTTCGATGAATGGAGGAGAGGGAGGGAGGGAACATGGGTTTTAGAGGCAGCACCCTGTCCTTTCTTAGGCTGCACTTTGTGCACTCACTGGACTTCGTGTACTTGGGTGAACTGCTTCACCCCCTTCAGTGGCAGGTTCCTCTTAACATATCATGGGGATCATCTTTGCAGCACATGTAACACAGAGCCCAGGCCACACGACAAATAATGTCTTTTGTCCTTAGAAAGAAATCTCATCTTTCTTGTTGGCTGAATATTTATAAATATTTTTGTTGCCCTTCCCCTCCTCAAATGCAAAAAGAAAAAAAAAAGTCTCCTTCCTAAAGATGTTGGTGGGTAGAACAAAGGAAAAAGGGAGTGGGTGTGAAAGTTGTGTTCTGACGATAAAATAAGCACTCCTGTGGACCTTGGGTGCGAAGTAGCTACCTCATTAAACAACTGAATGCAGACTCTTCTGAAAGTAAAATGTCAAATTTTACAATCTTCTAAGGGTTTACAAAGCCTTTGCCATTACCTCTATGTAAGTTGGAATTAACTTTTTTATTCATTGGTTAAGAAAAATATATCAAATTCACGACCATTCAGACTCCCAAATATAACAGTTGAGAATATAATGATCACTTTCCCCCTTAGAGCAAACATTGTCCTGCTGCAGTCGTCCCCCTTTACGCTCAGGGGAGGTAGATCCGTGACCTCCCGCGGATGCATGAAACCAGGGACAGTACAAACCTTATATGTGCTATGTCTTTTCCCACGTATACACACCCCTATGATAAATTTGATTTATGAATTAGATGATTTCCAAATAGCAGATTCATTCTTGCTGTGAATCTTAGCAACCTCAGCATATGGGTATATATATTTTACATATCTTTATATTTATATAATATAAATATATTATATATGTATATATATTTTTTCCTTATTAGGTCAAGAACTTTCATCTTTTCACTTATAACACTTTATGGCTTCTCCTTGGCATATTCAAATCACCAGTGTCACTACTCTCATGCTTTGGGGCCATGATTAAGTAAAATGAGGGTTACTTGACCACAAGCACTGTGACACCCCCACAATCAACCTGAGAACCGAGATGGCTACTAAGTGACTGATGGTGGGTAGCATACAGCGTGGACATGCTGGACAAAGGGATGATTCCCATCCTGGGAGGGACCAGGCAGTGGAGGATTTTGTCATTGCACTCAGTGTGCAGTTTAAAACTTATGACTGGTTTATTCCTGAAATTTTTAATTTAATATTTTTGGACAGTGTTTGTGAGTAACTAAAACCTTAGAAAGCAAAACCACCAATAAGGAGGATTACTGTACTGCAAAAAAAAAAGAAGAAGAAGAAGAAGAAGAAGAAGAAGAAGAAGAAGAAGAAGAAGAAGAAGAAGAAGAAGAAGAAGGAGGAGAAGGAGGAGAAGGAGGAGAAGGAGGGGGAGGAGGGGGAGGAGGGGGAGGAGAAGAAAGAAAAAAAGAAAGAAAGAAAGAAATCTAAAATTAAACAAAAACAAAACAGATTTTGTGCAGTCATTTTTGCACCAACAGCACATTCAGCCCCTCTTCATTTCCTGGCAGTGTTTCAGCAGGCATGTAAATGATACGGTCCATTTGTCAGGACAACGTGAATTGCACAGTCCCTCCCACAATGCCAGTGAAACAACAAGCTGCCAAGCCAAGGTGTATAATGGGCAATACCAGAACCATTTATTCTCTGTGTCCTTAGCCAATCAAACAGTATTAATAATATAGTATAAATGATAACTGCCTTTTTTGGAACATGTTTTGCCTGGTTTTTACTATTGTTTTCAACAATATATTGATGCCTCAGTTTTCAATTTTATTGAATTTGATATATGTGAAGGAAGTAATTTTATGCTCTGAAACTAAAGAAAAAGGTAAAAGTGAAGTAAAACTAGAAATTCTTGTCCTATGAGTCTTTTTTGTCTTCTTTTTAACTTAAACTTTGTGAAATTATTACATGATCTGAAGTGGAAGTATATATAATGCTATTTTCTTAGTAATTTTCTGTTTAAACGTATAATCTGGAGCTTAAATCTTAAGGTAGAAATAAGCTCTAAAATAATTGATTGCTGTTTATTTATGTAAGGTTGTGGTTTAGATAATGCATTCAATAGAATCTTATATTTTACCTCAATATAACCAGAGAAGGGGATACTTAATTATAACTTGTATATCTGATTGTAGCAGCCAGAAATTTGTACGTATTCTAAATATTTCCCGTTCCTAAGATGAATTGATTAGGTTTAAGGATACAATATGTTCTTTTAATCTGAGGTTGAAACAAAATCTACATAAAACATCAAAATAGTTTCATAGCTATCCAACTATACCTTCTATTAAGCAATATTTACAATGTTATAAGTCAGGAAGACATAGTTTCATCCCACTTTATCATCAAAGTGGACCATAGCACCCAGGTGCCTTAACATTAGGAGAAACTAAAAATAAACTACCATTTAGGCAAGTGAACAAGTAAAAACTAAATGATTTTCTAACAAACTTCAAATTATATTTCACCATTAAAACTACACCCCACTTTCTAAGCTCTGATATAGTCCTTCCACGTGAAATTTGGGGTATTGTGGCTTATTAGAAGAGCAAGAGATAGAGGGTGAAGAGAGTGGGCATAAGCTTAAAAAATACAAACAGGATTATGATAAAATACAGATGAAATAAGTTTACTTTTTAAAATTAGCTTTTGCTTATTGAACATCTCATATATATCAGGCACTTAGTAATTATCTACTTTAGCTTCAGCCCCACAACTACATGAAGAAACAGAAATTATCACCCTTCAAACTCACTTGAGCAAAGCAATGTCCAGAGAAATCGCTCTGGGTCCCACAGTTAATAAATACATGACAGAGCCAAGATTCGGCACCAAAGTCTAGGTTCTTTTCTCAGTTGTACATTGCCACATTATAAAGAGATTGACAAACTAATTTACAAGAACAATGTCAGAAGCATTTTGTTCCCTTTCTTTCAAGCAAGGAATGAATAAATTCACTGTCAAAAGTTGAACCCAGGCTTCAATTCCTTGAATTATCTTAGCTATTATTTTATCATCATAAACACTCACAAGGAATACTGTAGTTTTTTCACAGAAACACATAAAATCCTACCATAGCAAATGAATTCAGTTGAAAAATTATGATACGAACACAGTGAGTGCAGTTGCTAAACATGCTATCAAAGAAATAAAATCATGCATTTATAAATTCTAACGATCCTTTGCGTCTAATGCAACAAGTTAATTACTTGACTTTTGGATCCGTTTCCGCAGCGTTGCCTGCATTCATTCACACAGTGTCAGAGTGCTTCCCAATGGAGGGTCCATAGAAATGCTAGGTCCTAGGACAGCTACAGGAAGCCTGAGAAGACAGGGCTTTTCTCGGAAACTGGGTCATGAAAGAGAGAATTGCTATAATCCTTAGGAACCTGGATAGTTTTCTTTCCCATATGAATATGAGGCAATTCTCTCCTGTGGGAATAAACAGGGGTGAAGATATTTAGCTCATGTGAAGATGTTCTGTCCAAACCATATTGCATGTGTATCGGGAATACAGAATTTTCTCCCTCTTAACATTTCATTCTGAATATAATAAGCTATGGGTAATGCAACAGATTAACAGATTTGCTTTCTAAATATGCTCAGATTTACTTTCTAAATATATTCAGACTAAGCTACTTCGGTTAACCCCATTCAGCCTCACACGTAGTAACAATGTGTATTCCAAAGAGTGGCACAGGGAAGTCTCAATAAAGACAAAGGAATAAAAGGCAAACTCCTTTCCATCACCCTAAACTGGCAAACAAATACACCCCATAGTCCCTAAACAGCAGGGAGGAGGAATCAAAAGCAGATGTTTAAAAATTTCCCATGTAGCAAAGAGAATTCAGTGCCCAATCTGTAATTAAATGGTAACAATATTATCCACATCCTTGCAGGTCTGCAAGCAGGATTATCAACAGTGGAGGATCTAGGTTTCTATTCTCTGGAAGTGCTCTTTACAATAAAAACCTGTCTGGAGGGGGCAGACATTGATTAGATCATTTTCATTTCCTTTCCGTTTTAATCTCAATGGCAAGGATTAAAATATACTTCAATTCCAAAACAGCTACTTATTTTACCAAGCTCAAGTTTAAGGTATGGCTACATAAATGCATATCTATGTGACAGAGATCAACCATTTCAATTTTTATTTTTTCCTTATTTAATTTCAGAACTAAGTCAGCTAGATTTGTGAGTATTCGTGTGCAAGATAACATGTGTAAAATACCTAGTACAGTGCTAGCTAGCCCTTAACTAATTCTCAACGATGGTCTTCCTCCACCATCTCCTTGTCCATCTACTTGGGAAATAACCTTGAGGAGAGTTAAAGGGAGAGAGAAACATTTTGGGAAATACCAAAGATAAGGGGCACTGATTTATAAAGGTACAATAAATAATAATAAACTACCAGACAGCAAGTATGTATTCACTGGCACTTCTACATAGAATACTGTCTCATTAGATATTTTTTCTTCTGTCGTAAGAGCGTTCCCCTTCTGTTATATGCATAGGGACAATTCAAATGCCTTTTTTTAAGTGTTCAAAATGGCACTATTAATCCCTCCATCTCGGAAGCAGCACACACTCTAGCTTATACTGCCAGCGAAGCAGGCAGTAAGTAATAGGAAGGTCTGTTTCCTCACAAGATTCTCAGGTCCTGGAGTACAGAGAGCATGCCCTGATAATCGCTGTCTCCTCACAACCTCGCATATTACCTGGAAAGTAGCAAGTCTCCAATAAATGTGAGTTCAATTGCAATATGTGTAGGTCACAGACCTAATGGATCCATGGGGGAATTACGCAGCCTTTCATGTTTTGCTTTTTGCGGGGAAACCATCACTCTGAATTCCCTCTTCATAGCAAATGTCACAGAGAAAAGAGAAGAGATGACTCCTTCCCGTGAGTATGCACTGGTTTATCAAGGACTACTCAACTACAATTCAAAAGCATATTTTTCTCTGTGGAAAATAGGATATATTTACCAAAGAAAAAAGCCAAAATAGATTAGAATAATAATTACTATTTTGCTAAATATATTCCAGATATATTCCACATATGTTTCTAAGAGTAATTCTGGAAATCTCTGATTTTTACTAAGTATAGTTATATGTCTTTCTTCCTATGCTTTTATTCTCCAAAATATACTGAAAAGAAAATGAATAAGAAAGCAGCCTTCCCTGAAACACACTAAACACTCAGTCCAAATGCTTTTCAGCATTTTGACTTTTAACAATTACTTCCACAATACAGTGTCATGTGATAAAGACCTCAGATACTGAATACAGTCTTTATTCAAAAAATTAACTTGTGTTTTCACTGTCTGGTCTATTGGTCTCTGTGTTTCAGTGTACAGGAACCTTCACCATTGTTTTGATTGTTACTATTGTTGTTAAGTTCCCATGGAAACACGTGGGTCTGTGGAGTTTGTGCTCTCAAACAAAATATGAAATTTACTCTCTTTGCTCCCCCAAATTGTCCCTTAAGTACATTCATGTTTATAAGCACAGTAACACATCAAATGATGCATATTTACAATTATGCAACAGTATGAATTAGGCACTATTGTTTTTTATACTTGAAAAATTTTTGGATTCACAATGATGTAATTTTCAATAATCAGCGAAGGCTTTGTATAGCTATATCCTACCCATGAAATCTGTGTATGGTCAAGGAAAGGCAGAACAACTCCAATTTAGACTCATGAAGCGAAGGACTATGGACCCTCTTTCTGGAGAAGTTTGCTGCATGGCTGGGATCCTCTGACAGAATTATCCTTCCTGTCTACAAAAGGCAGGTCCAGGATTCCTCAGGAATCCAAAGGCTACAGAGACATCCCTCATACCTGCTTCTGTCATCAGTATATTCTCCTCTACAATGAGTGGAGAGACTTATCTTTCTGAGCAAAGGCACTAATTCACTCTTTATTTACTCTAGTTCTGAAGGTCAGGAGAAGAGAGAATTAGAAGTATTATGTCTACCTTATAGTTGGATGTCTAGGTTCTCCTCTTAAGGACCTACTTGGTTATTAAAAAAAAGTGACATTTTTCTTGGTTTTACTAGCAAATAATAAATCACCCTGATAAGACTAAAGCAGACGGCACATATGAGAATCCACTCACCCTCTCAAAACAAATTTTCTTGTCAATGGTCATCTTACCTTCATTTTCCTGCTATTAAAATACCTGCATTCTCTCTCCACCTTTAGCAGTTTTTACTTATTTGTTGTGAATAGGATAGTTATTGTTGCAATTTTTCAATTTTATCTCTAGATCTTCACTATTCTAGTATTTCAAATCTCAAATATTACCATTTCTCTCTCCTACTCCATCCTCTACCTTCATCCTGTCCATCCTTTTTTTATCTCAAATTTTAACTTTTCCCTGTCTTAGCCTGTCGTTTTTCTTTTCTATTTTTTTCTTTCATCCTGCCTTTTCTTTTTTCATCTCAATTTTTAATTTTTCCCTGTCTTAGCCTGGGTTTTGTTCTTCACTCTTAGTATCCCCTCTTCCTCTATCATCTGAAAATCACTTTCCTTTTCTCTAGACTGTTCTTAAGCTTTTCTTTCTTTCTTTTTCCCTTCTTATTCCCATTCCACCTATATTAATCTTAGCTTACTTGTTGTTGATAGTTCTGTGGTGGGTCTTTTTCTCCAATCTAGTTATTTTTTTTATTTATTTACTTTTTAAATTTTTTCTTTCTCTCTCTCACTTTATTTTTTAAAATTCCTGTTTAAACCTAATTCTATATATTTTCCTTCTGTTACTCAATTCCACCATCTTCATTCCTTTTTTTATTTACAATGAAAACTTTACTTTCTCTTTTTGCATTGCTCTGATTCCCTACTTTTATCAGTGCTCCTCCCTCTACCCTCTCAAAATCATTTTTCTTTTAGTAGGTTATCTCAAATCTGCTTCTCCTTTCTTATAATAGTATTAACCTCTTTACACTCTTATTAATACTGGTTCATTTGTTGTTAATAGTAGGATTGTGGGTGGGAGTTATTTTTGTGAGTGGAGTTTGTTTCCTTGTCTGTGTGGATTTGTTCTAGCAACACCTGAACAACAACACACAAGACATGGTGTGTGCAGTGACCACAAGTTAGTCAGCTGAAGGGAAGGAACCACCAAAGAATGACCCAACAACAATCAAAACCCAATTACATCTAGAGAGCCAACATAAACAGTATAGAGGACATCCCAAGAGAACCAACTTCAGGACATCAAAGAGACTACACCATTGAATCCCACAGGTCTCCTACCGTAGAAGTTCATACCACAAAGAAAGGGAGTCAAAGCAGATCAATGTAAGAAGCAGAAACAAACAGAAAGAGTTTCCACTAAAATGGGGGGACAAAGAAACCACCCCTAATTGACAGGAGAGGAGGGGTCACCAGAAAGAGTGCTAAATGAAATAGAGGCAAGTAAACTATTAGACATTGAGTTCAAAATAATTGTTATAAGGAAGCTTAATGAGCTCAGTGAGAATTACAAAGAACTATAAGGAATCTACAAGGAACTTACTGCAAACTATATCAGCATGAAAAAGAACATAGAAATGATCAATAAGAGCCAGGAGGAAATGAAGAATGCAATTCAAGAGCACAGTAGAATAAATTAAAAGAAGGCTAGATGAAGCAGAGGATTAAATCAGTGAGTTGGAGAACAGATAGGAAAAAATTCCCAGAAAGAGCAAAAAAAGGAAAAAAAGACTCAAAAAGAAAGAAAAGGGTTAAGGAAGTTTCAGGGCAACATGAAACATAATAATATCCATATAATAGGGATACCAGAAGAAGAGGAGCAAAGGATATAAAACCTGTTTGAAAAACCAATGACAAAAAACTTCCCCAATTTGATGAAAGAAAAATTCACACAAGTCCATGAAACACAGATGGTCCCAATCAAGATGAACCCAAAAATGCCCACTCCAAGACACATCACAATTAAAATGGCAAAGTTCAAAGACACAGAGAGAATCTTAAAGGCAGCAAGGGGAAACAGGAAGTAACATAAAAGGGAGCCCCGATAATTCCAGCAGCTATGTTCTCAACAGAAAGATTACAAGCCAGAAAGGAATAATAGCAAGAAATATGTCAAGTAATGAAGGGCAAAGGCCTGCTGCCTAGACTACTCTACCCAGCAAGGCTCTAATTTAAAATGGAAGGTGAAATAAGGAGTTTCCCAGACAAAAGAAGGCTAAAAGAATATACCTCCACCAAGTTAGTATTTCAAGACATGCTAAAAGGACTGTTTTAAGAAGATGAAAGTATAGAGTGACAGAGAAAAGAACACAGGTACGAAGGGGGAAAATGAATAAGTACCTATTAATAATAACCTTAAATGTAAATGGGATTAAATGCTCCAATCAAAAGACATAGGGTAGCTGAATGGATAAGAAAGCATGACCTGCACATATGCTGCCTACAAGAGACCCACCTCAGAACAAAAGACCTACACAGATTGAAAGTGAAGGGCTGGAAAAAATATTCCATACAAACAGACAGGAAAAAAAAAAGACAGGGTAACAATAAATATGTTAGACAAATAGATTTCAAAACAAAGGCCATAAAAATAGACACAAAAGGACACTTCAAAATATTGAAGGGTAGAATCCATCAAGAAGACACAAACATTATAAACATAAATTCTGTCAACATAGAAATAGTCAAATATACAAGGAAAATCTTGGAGGACTTCAAAAAGATACAGATAGTAACACACTTATAGTAGGTGATTTTACCACCCCACTGTCAAAAATGGATAGATCTTCCAAACAAAGAGTCAACGAGAATATTATGGCACTGAAGAGCACACTAGATTAAATGGGCTTAGTTAATATAAACAGAACATTTCATCCCCAAGAAGCAAAATACACATCCTTTTCAAAGGCACATGGAACACTTTCAAAGAGAGACCACATGGTAGGACACAAAACAAGCCTGAACAAGTTCAAGAACATTGAAATCATATCAAGAAGTTTCTTGGACAACAATGGCTTAAAACTAGAAACCAACATCAAGGAAAAAACTAAAAAACAGTCAAATTCATGTAGACTGAATAGTTATTAAAGAATGAATGGGTTAACAATTATATCAATAAAGAAATTTTTAAAAACATTCTGGGAACAAATGAAAATGAACACATGAGTCCCAAACCTATGGGACAAGACAAAAACAGTATGAAAGGGAAGTTCATAGAAACACGAGCCTACCAAAAAAGATTAAAACATTTCAAATAAACAACCTACCCTTACATCTACAAGAACTGGAGGAACAACAATAAACAAAGCCCAAAGAAAGTAGAAGGAAGGACATAATCAAGATCAGAGCAGAATTAAATGACATGGAGACTAAAAGAACAATTCAAAGGATCAATAAATCCAGGAGCTGGTACTTTGAAAAGATAAACAAAATTGACAAACTTTTAACAAGACTCATCAAGAAAAAAAGAGAAAGGACCCAAATAAATAATATCAGGAACAAAAGAGGAAAAATTACAACTGATGCAATAGAAATAAAAAGGATTATAAGAAATTACTATGGAGAACTATATGCCAAGAAATTTGAAAACCTGGGCAAAATTCTAGAAATGTATAATCTTTCAAAACTGAATCTAGAAGAAGCAGAAAGCCTGAACAGACTGATAACAACTTGTGAAATTGAAACAGTAATAAAAAAAAAAAAAAAACCAAAACCAAAAAACAAAAAACCTCCCAGCACACAAAAGCCCTGGACTGAATGGCTTCACAGGAGAATTTTACCAAATATTTAAGGAAGAGCTAACCCCCATGCTTCTCAAACTCTTAAAAAAAAAAATCCAAGGAGAGGGAGGACTCCCTAACTCATTTTATGAAGTCAGCATTATCTTAATCCCAAACCCAGGTAAAGACACAACAAAGAAAGAAAACTGCAGGCCAATATTACTGATAGATACTAAAATCCTCAAAAAAATATTGGCAAACCACATCAGGCAGTACATTAAAAAGATCATACACCATGATCAAGTGACATTTATCTCAGAGATGCTAGGACAGTACAATATTCACAAATCAATAAATGTAATATATCACATAAACAAACTGAGTGACAAACATCACATGCTCATATCAATAGATGTGGAAAAACCATTTAATAAAATCCAGCACCCATTTATGGTAAAAACACTGATCTAAGTGGGAATAGAGGGAGCATACTTCAACATAATAAAGGCCATATATGAGAAACCTACAGCCAACAACATACTCAATGGGCAAAATTAAAGCTTTCCCCTTAACATCAGGAACAAGACAAGGGTGTCTGCTTTCACCCCTTCTATTCAACATAGTATTAGAAGTTCTAGCCACACTGATCAGACAAGAAAAAGAAATAAAAGTCATCCAAATTGGAAAGGAGGAAATTAAACTGTCATTGTTCACAGATGACATGATAGTGTACATAGAAAACCCTATAGACGCCACCAAAAACTACTCTACTTAAAAAGTGAATTTGGCAAAGTAGTGGGTTATAAAGTCAATATTCAGAAATTGAAGGCATTTTTGTACACCAACAATGAAATACCAGAAACAGAAATAAGGAAAACAATCCCATTTCCTATAGCAACAAGGAAAATAAAGTACCTAGGAATAAATTTAACCAAGGAGATAAAAGACCTGTACTCAGAAAACTACAGAACACTGTAGAAAGAAATTAAGGAAGACACAAACAAATGGAAGCATATATTGTGTTCATGGATTGGAAGAATTAACATCATTAAAATGCCCATACTACCCAATGCAATTTATAGATTCAATGCAATCTCTATTACAATATCAATGACATCTTTAACAGATATAGAACAAATATTTCAAAAATTTATATGGAACTATAAATGATGCCATATAGCCTCAGCAAATTTGGAAAGTAAAACAACGTAGGAGGAATCACAATACCTGATATCAAACTATATTGCAAGGCCACTGTAATCAAAACAGTCTGGTAGTGGCATAAGAACAGACACATAGACCAATGGAACACAATAGAGATCCCAGAAAAAAACCCATGTCTCTATGGTCAATTAATATTTGACAAAATGGCAGAGCATAAAATGAAGTAAAAATAGTCTCTTCAACAAATAGTATTGGGAGATCTGGATAGGTACATGTAAAAAATGAGATTAGACCACCAACTTATACCATACACAGCACAAAAACTCAATATGAACAAAAGACTTAAATATAAGTCATGACACCATAAAAGTTCTTGAGGAGAATATGGGCAGGATAATTTGAGATATCCCACACAGCAATATTTTCACTGATATATCCCCTAGAGCAAGAGACATAAAGGGAAGAATAAACAAACAGGGCTATATCAAATTACAAAACTTTTGCATAGCTAAGGAAAGCATCAGCAAAATGAAAAGGGAACCAACTGTATGGGGAATTATATTTGCCAATGATACATTGGACAAGGGTTTGATCTCTAAATTATATAAAGAACTCACAAAATAATTTAATTTTTAAAAAAGAATAAGAAAAATAAAAGCTTTTATTTTATCATCAAAAAAAAAAAGAAGAAGAAGAAAGAACTCACAGGACTCCACTCCAGGAAGATAAACAACCCAATTAAAAAATGGGCAAAGGACCTGAATAGACACTTCTCCAAGGAGGACATACAGAGGGCCCAGAGACATATAAAAGGATGCTCAGCATCACTCGCCATCAGAGAGATGCAAATTAAAACCATAATGAGATACTACTTCATACAGGTCAGAATGGTCATCATACACATATCAACAAACAACAAGTGCTGGTCAGGTTGTGGATAAAAGGAAACCACAGCACACCTTTGTTGGGAATGCAGACTAGTGCAGCCACTGTAGAAAACAGTATGGAATTTCCTTAAAAATCTAAAAATGGAACTGCCTTTTTCCTTGGTGATTTCATTGCTGGGATTATACTCTAAGAATCCTGAATCACCAGTTCAAAAGAACCTATGCACCCCAATGTTCATAGCAGTGTTATTTACAATAGCCAAGTACTGGAAATAGCCTAAGTGCCCATCAGTAAGTGAGTGGATCAAAAAGCTGTGGTACATTTACACAATGGGGTACCATGTAGCTGAATGAAAGAAGGAACTCCTATCCTTCAGGGCAACATGGATGGAACTAGAGGGTATTATGCTAAGTGAAATAAGTCTGTCAGTGAAAGACAAATACCATATGATCTCACCTATAAGTAGAACCTAATCAATAAAACAAACAAGTGAGCAAAATAGAATCAGAGACTTGGAAATAAAGAACAAACTGACAGTTACCAGGGGGGGAAGGGGAGAGCGATAAGGTGAAAGAATGGGAAGGGTGAAGTCAAGGAACATGTCAAGGATCCATGGACAAGAACAAGAGGAAGGGAGGATTAAATGTGAGAGAGGGTGGGTGGGTAGG
This sequence comes from Desmodus rotundus, assembly GCF_022682495.2. Classification (NCBI taxonomy): domain Eukaryota; kingdom Metazoa; phylum Chordata; class Mammalia; order Chiroptera; family Phyllostomidae; genus Desmodus; species Desmodus rotundus. The sequence continues at coordinate 45,741,767 of NC_071390.1, read as the reverse complement.
GCAGGGGAGAGCAATGGGGGAAAAGTGGAGACAACTATAATTAAACAACAATAAAAAATTTTAAATGACAATAATCATAAAATATGTACATGATAAAAAAAGAAGTTGAGACATGGCTGGATATACATATTCAAAAACTAAATAAAGGACTTCGTTACTGCAGTCTCCTTAGAGAAACTACTAACAGTAGAAAGAACCCGAAGAGATTTTTTAAAAATGAAGTTTCCAGGATATGAGGTAGCAATAACTTATTTGCCTCTATTTCAGGTAAAGGAAAATCAAGTAGAGATAGGTTTAGTGAATTTAATAGCATTGCATTAATGCTGATTAATGCATTGCTGACATTGCATTAATGTCAATACAATGACAATGATGGAGCCAAGAGTCCAACTAGAGTACAATCTCCTCACCACCCCCTGCTCTGACTCTCAGGATAACTAGGTGAGCCGGAAGTGAAATGCAGAGCTAATCACTAATCTCGATGTATTCTTTCCGCTGTATCACCTTAAGTTTACTTAGCAAGGACATAAAAATAATAGAAATGAATAATAGAAAGAAGGGCACAGAAAACGTGGATATAGGAAATAAAATACAAGAATGGTTATGATGTTCCCCTACTGTAGGAAGAATATTTATCACCAGACATCTGCCTGACTGGTCTGGTAAAAGATACTTAACCCTTGCCTCCTCTCACAATTCTTACAATCCCACTTCCAAATTATTCTCTACTTGACTCTATGTATTTTCTTATGGGAAAAAAGGAGGTCACAGTACAAACATAAGCCTGTTCACAATATTGTGAGAAAGTAAAAATAAGCATAAGCAATCAGAGATAGAACAGGAAGAAAATGATGAATTTTCAAGTCATAAAAAAAGAAACACTCTATTAGAAAGGACCAGAGGAAAATAATATAAAGCAAGACCATGCATATCCCAGAAGCCAAAGCCCAAAGAACTATTCGGTATATTTAGCATGTGAGATCTCAGAAAAGATCAGGGAAAGTGTCTTGAGGAAAAAATACACACAAGCCAATCAACTACAAAAGATAAATATACATAATTAGTAAAAAGAACATAATTCAAGTATAGTAAAGGATATAAAAGGATATAAAGAGATTGCAGAGTAGCTAGAGAGAGAGAGACAATGAAATTTTCTAATTTTCTAACTATGACATCCTCTATACCCTAATAATTTTCTTTTTTTTTTACTTTTTAGTTTATTTTTATCTAAAAAATTTATTGTTGCTCAAGTAGAGTTGTTTCCACTTCCCCACCACCACTCCCCCCACCCCAGCCAACCTCACTTCCCACCCTCCATCCTACTCACCTTTGGCTTTGTGTAACTGATATCTTCAATATCCTAATATGTTAAAACAAGGATAAAATTTTAATTAAGAAATTTAACTTTTTTGCCAAATTTTGCCAGATTTTACTGTTAATCATCCACTGTTTTTTCAACTGTAGTAAACTATGTTTACAATAAAAATTATTATTGATTCTATTCATGTAGGACAGGGACACTTAACCTCTTTTCCATTAAATTGCCATATAAAAATATGACAATAGCCAACACAACAATAGCCATCCAGTGTGAATAAATCAAAATTATGCCTATTTTTGTGAGATTGACAAAAATACATTTTTGTGTGTGTCACGGAATTTCAGTAATTAGTTTATGTTTGTCATGAAATTTTAAAAAATGTTGAAAATTGCTGCTGTAGGAAGTAGATAGAGCACATATGTCAAGCCTAAGTTTTAATAACTAATTTCCTTTCATTTTTGTCCAGAGCTGTTGATTTCCTCTTTTGTCTGTCACAATATAGTGACTGCCATTGCATAATACAAAATTTTAAGGGTTTCATCTTAATATGTTTAAAGATAATAACAGAAGTGTTTTATTAGTTAAAATATGTATTTTAACTAATTATGTGAAAATTTTAAGGGTTTAATCCTAATATGTTTAAAGATAATAACAGAAGTGTTCTATTAGTTAAAAATGTATTTAGCAGTCATATGAAAAGTTGAGTTATGCTGAACATCTTAAACTTATAGAATGGTATATGCTAACTGCATCTCAATAAAGATGGGGGCAAGATAACAAGAAACAATGTAATAAGCTTTCAAAAACAAGAAAACAAAAATAGTGTCATGTCAAGACTGGAGCCGGAAACAAATAAACATAAGTAATATGGTTCTGTCTTTAAGTTTTGAAATTTGAGTTATATATAGCTTTATAATGGGATTTTCTATATTAGCAATAAAAAGGAAATTGGTGTTTACAAAAGCCATCCCACATGATTCAGTAAGTTTAGAGATGCAGAAAAAATTTGTCCATCCTTATCATAAAATAAAGTGTTGCCTTTGAGGAGATTAAGGTAATTAGAGAGTTCTCTGATACATAAAGATTGGAGTGGTGTAAATTATGTGTGTAAAACTGAAAATCTAATCCTACCTAGCGTCTTAGCCTACCTGTTTGCACACTATTTTCTTCCCCATTATTTGAATAAATTGAGCTCTAGGTTTCTGAACTTAGGCAACATTTGAAATTTAATTCTGCTCTGTGTTGTGAGTTTCATTTTGGTGCATTTTACTTTGTTTTGGCACTACGGTATGCAAGTGTGGGTAGGGAGGGACAGAGAAAGAGAGAGAGGGACTATTTTCCTAAAAAAAGAATGCAGGCCAGTTCAGCAGAGACATTGACAAGACAGACTCACACTATCTTTGACAATCTTCCTTATCTACAGAAGATTTGTTCATTTCTGAATGATCTTCATTGTAACTAGGACTAGAAAGTACTACTATCCAGTTAAGCACTTGGAGAAAAGATATGGCCATTAAAAACCCATATAAGTAGTCTAGAAGGTCAATGTGCAAGTGATTGAGAGATTTATTATGGACCCTGACTTATATTTGTCTAATGAATCCTTCTTATAATTATTCCTTGCATTTCATCATCCTTAAATTGATTGTTTCAGTAAGACAACTCTATAATCATTTCACTCTGGGGTAGAATTTGGGTAGGAGAAGTACAAGTCATGGAAAACAGAGGATGTGTATTCTTATCACTTGTAGTAGTTTTATAATCAACTACCAGAGATTAATGGAGAAAATTAAGGAGGTGGGAACCCCACGAAGTTCACAGCATCCCTAAATTAGACAGTGAAAATAAAGTATATTAAACAGCCCATGATCGATATCAGTTCTCTGAGCATTTTTATCATCTTTCTCCCACCAATCACAATTAAGAGTATAAGATTTTGGAGAATTCCACCTAAAAAGTCTTCCAAAATACTGAGTATAACATTTGATTTACATAAAAATATGTTCAAAATTGAATGTGTTCTACAGTGATAGGTCATTTCAGAGGTATATTTGAAATATCCAACAACATAAGTAATCACACAAATTAAATTAAGACTGTAGGTAACTTTTTTGATGTTAAAACTATTCTTGAAAGTTATGAAATTGTTTCTAATCTCCACTTTATATACTTAGGTGTATAAGTATTGGCAAATTACTGTTTATCATCTCTGAGACTAGTCACATATAAGCATAGATAGTCTTTAGGCATTTCGATTTGCAAATACAATAGATAATCAAATTATTAGGAATACTTAGGTTGCTGAAGAGAATAATGTAAAAACTCATGACCATGTTTCCAAATATCTGCAATATTGCCAATAATGAAGACTTGTCTTGTGTCACCACAGAAGAAAAATAGAGAATATGCAGTAAATTTAAGCTAACTGTAAGGAAATAAAATATTAACAGACATGCTCTGCGATGCAAGTGTCTGCCTTGTGAGGCTATCAGTTATTTAACCAAGCTCTGCTTCAGATATTAATGATATAAATATGTGTAAGAACAAAGTTTCAAAATTCTATAAAATAAAGAAGTACTTGAGAAGGAAGAGGGCTTCCACAGACATGACCTATGTGACTCTTTAAAGATTTCCCTATGAAGAAAGTGGAAACATCATGCATTAAGAAACAAATTCATAGATTACACATTAAATGAGAATTCATTATGTGTGAAGCAGAGAAAGTGGAAAAATGCATCTTCATTGGGATGCTGGTAGGTGCTATTATGCAGGTGGCCTGAGAGTCTCATTTTGAGAGACCCTAGGCTGCGTGAAATAGTGATCCAGTTCAGTCTATCTTGTTGGACTCTAGAGCCAATGTCAAGTGCAAACACTGATAGAAAAACTTATGTAGAAAACATGTCATTTGAATAATTTTTAAACATCATATATATTTCAAGGACAAGCGGCTTCAAAAATCAGCAGGAAACTTTCCTTTTTAAGCTGAAATTATCTGTACTATCAACACTTCTATACCATCCTGAAATACTCTAAAATCATTTTTTAAGGTGCTAGAATTTGTATACATTCAATACTACCAACTTTTTATTCATTTTGATTTAGGTAAAACATTTATTCTCTTACACATTGTGCATTTACTCAATCACTAAATAGTTTTGCTTCTATGAGCTCCTTTTTTAATGCATTTTTGATATACAGGTGACTACAGCAAAAGTGGAATTCTAGCTCAGATATGGATAGGTCCCTAGCTGTTATCTCTGTCAATATCCATACCTACCAAACCTATTGTTTACCTTAGGTGAATAACTAGTTTAATAAGTAACTTATTAAAAAAGAAAGTTGAAAATAAATGTGTCTGTGTTTTGAAGCTGTGGCACTGATTTATGAGGGAAGAATAAATCACGCATGTTCTCACTGTATTCCAGTCTGATGAGCAGAAGTCATTATTATCTATCTTTATACCTGAGACACCTTTCATGGCATTTACATGCCATGTCTCCTCCAAATACATAACCGATTTTTAAAGTCCATTGACAGGGATCAAATTGTTTTTTGCAAAGTGTGAGTAAGATTAAAATTGGTCATTTGAGTTGAGTAGAGAGTACCACAACCCTCGATTTATGCCATTTCCTGAACTGGGAGGGAGGTATTCCTGAGATTTTTCTCAAGTGAAGTTGGATATGCATGGAAGAAATATTTTCTGCGTCTGGCACAAACAGAATATGTCACGTTAGAGGATTCAGCTAGTAATTTCTTTGTCAGAAGGAGATGAAGATGAGATAGACGAGAGTCTACATTCCTGAAGCTTTACGAATTGTGCAGAGCTGATCTGAAGTCTGAACAAGGAGGCAAACCTTTTTATTAAGAACACAATGGCAAAGATATCTTATTCCTAGTTTGCTTTATTAAAGACTACTTCCTCATACCAACAACATAATGAAGAGTAAATCAAACCACATGTAAATATAGCACGTCATAATCTGAAACTGATGCACTTGTTTATTGTACCACAATCACAGAAACTCCTCAACTTAAAATGGGGTTACGTCCTGATACACCCAACATAAATTGAAAACCCTGTATGTTGAAAATGCATTTAATCTACCTAACCTACCAGTGATTTAGCCTCCCCTTCCTTATATGTGCTCAGAGCACTAACAGTAGCTTACTTACATTTGGGCAAAATCTTCTCATTTCAACTGCCCAGAATCACAAAAGAATATTGTACTGCATACACCAGCCCAGGAAAACATCACATTTAAAACCGAAAGCATGGTTTTTGTGAATGTGTATGGCTTTAGCACCGCCATAAAGCTGAATCATCAAAAGTCAAGGACTGTCTCTGCTGTCCCTGTACTTTGCACTCTGAGGTCAAGCACACATAGAGAATGTCAGTCAAGTCAGATAGCTTCAAGGAAGGCCAGAATTATACTTGGTGACTTGATAGCAATGTACCCAAGCTTGCTTCTAAAACACAAGGGGCACCAGAACCTGGTGCAATGAAGGACTTAACACTAAAGGTTGTTACACAAATTTCTGGATGACTTAAATTCAGGGTTTATAGGATATCTTGGAAATGGGAAGGGTTCTCTTTGAATGTGGCTGAGACTTTGTTTCATCGAAAAATTGGTGAGCTAAGACATATATAAGTGGTTTCAATTTTTTTTGATGTGATAAATTTTTACTCCTAAATGTTGCTGGAGGATATCAATAATAATTACCTTGGTATACATTTCCATGAGGTTATTATATGTCTATGGCTTTTTGGAGCAAACTGATATTTAACCCCCCCACCCCCACCCCGTGATGATGCTGTCCCAGTTTTACTCAAAACTTTTCTCTTTCTCCATAAAGTTTTTGATTTGTTCATTATTTATTCTAAAGTCCATGAATTCAAGTTTTTTTGTTTTCCTAGCTTACTAAACCCTTTATTTTGACGAAGTACCACCATATACTTTTATAAAATCTACTTCAACTCTTCAAGCCCTTGACCCATCTATGAGTGGAGCATGGTGAGTTTTCATGATCTGAAATTAAACAGAAAATGAGATACACCATATCCCTTCAGAGGATGTTGGGTAAGAGGAACCAAGAGAAGTTATATAAAACAGAAATATAGTCAAAACTGCAGAGTTTTTAAAGTTCCCCGCATCTCTCAAAGTGAAAGAGCTATTCTCCTGGGATGTAGGGGGTGGATGCTCTAAAGGATTACAGAATGTTAAATTTGTCAAATAAGTGAGTATTAGGACCAACACTTTCATCAAACAAATGCGATAGCTGAACTTCGGCAGCCTGGTTCTTGGGGGAAAATGTTACATTCTGCTATTGACGTGGTTGTTGCGCTGACTCTGGTGTGAGCCATATTCAGCATTTGCTTCTAATAACATGATATCTGCTTTCATGCATACCAACATTCACCTCTTTTATGAAAGGCAAAATAAGTAAACATACTGGAATGTTTGGTAAAAATGAACAAATTTTCTAATAAGGTACACTTAACAGGACAGATGCAATTAATTGTATAACATATGAACTCCCTAACTAAGTAACAGAAGGTTTTAACAAATGTTGTCCCTTATGAATAAATTGCAATGTGTCGCTACCCAAATTATGAATTAGTAGCACTACTAGCAGGATCGATAGATTATATAGCTACTCAATTTCCTTCAAAACTGCACTCCATTTTTCTGTAGTATTTCATTTTCAAACTATAGGCCCACTTTTCAAATCAATGTAATGTTAATTTTATAAACATAAAATTATTTTAAAATTACGTTTATGAGCATTTTGCAGTGTTATGAAGTTACAGTGATGAGCTATATTATCCGCTAAACTCAATCTTTATTATAGATTTTTGCTTGTTATTTTGCAAATGTTTTCTGAAAGATATTCTGTTGAGCAGACACAAGTCATTTATTTCAAATGAATCATTGTGTGACTTTGCAGTTACTTTAAAAATAATCATCAAGTTCAACTAAGAAATCAACCTCTACATTCCAAAGTAAATGTAATCATCCTCATCACCCCCGACTGGTGTGGCTCAGTGGATTGAGTACCGGCCTGTGAACCAAAGGGTTGCTGGTTTGATTCCCAGTCAGGGCACATGCATGGGTTGCAAGCCATGTCCCTGGATGGGGGCACATGAGAGGCAACCACACATTGATGCTTTTCTCCCTCTCTTTCTTCTTCCCTTTCCTTGCTCTATAAAAATAAATAAATAAAATCTTAAAAAAATAATAAATTGTAACGATACAATTTCTGATCATTGTAAAATATTGAATGGCTTATAATGTATTTGAACAAGTATTTTCTCATTTTTGATCTTCACCAAAACCCTTTGAAGGATTCGAATTCTCTGCAAGGAAACAAAGGTAAAGACAGGTTAATTGAATTGAATAGAGTCATGGTAATTTTCGCAACTAAGAAGTAAACCAGGTTTTTTGACCTTAAAGTGGGTATTTTTTTTTTTGCCGTACCACTTTAACATGATATTGGTAAATTACTGTTCTCAACCATGATTAGTCTGGAATTATATACTTTCTCTACTGAGTTCTAAAAAATAACTTTATGACATGTCCTTCAGTTGAGTAGCAACAATTAAGTCAGCACATATGTCTTTTAAAGTGTGGTGTTAAACTCCATGGGGTAACACTTACAAGGGCAGATTTCTGGGCCCTATACCAACACTTGGAAATCAGAATCCCCAGGATATTCTTCCACACAGGGAGAATTTTCTGCTTCCGACTAATGGACCAAAAATGGATTCTGGTAGTGCTAAATTATTGATATGGAGTTCCCCAGAGCAGATAGTCAACTTAAGTGAAAGCAATCTTGCCCATTTCCTTCAATGTGCCTTACAAATAGGATCATTTTTAACAGGGTGGGTGGGAATCTCTGTTATCCATCATTAATTGTGAGAGACAGTGATATTTAGAGAGAGAAATAAAGATGCAACTAATAGGATAGTCCCTGTGTTTTGTGATTATACAGCTTTTTGCATTTTTGCAAGTAACATAATAACCCATAATTACGTAATGTGCTTAGCAGTTTCGGAAAGCTTTTAATTTATCTTGTCTCATTTGTTTTCCCCTAGTCCAAAGATGCTTAGGACTTTGTCCAGAATCATACAGTAAAGAACAAATCAGGGATTGCAATCAAAGTTTTGAGATAGGGAATATAGCACTGTCTTCAATCAAGACCACTCTGACTTCACATTCCGCTTAAACTCTATATAACTAATTACCTACAAAACCTTGCTATTTTCAAGTAGTTATGAATTGAAGTGTTTGATGAGTTTGGTGACAGTGGCAATTTTTACATAAAGAAGTGTTTTATGTTGCTTCCTGGTCCCGACCTCTCTCCTTTTTCCCCCCCCACCAATTGCTAAAAGCAGGTATGAAACAAACAAACAAAAAACTTCATTAGTCTTCATGGGTAGATTATTATGATTCAAGTTCACTTTCTAATACCTGACACATAAAAGAAACAGAAACAGAAAAGTAAAAGAGAAGGTATCCCACTGTTTTATCCTTGAAAATTATTCTGATATAGGAAATCCTAATCAAGTCAATTGCCAGTTTAAGATTATCTACTTGTTTCCCTTAATTAGTACCCTCTTCCTACTAAGGAAATCTTGATAAAATCCCTTAAGAAGTCAGCATCTTTTAAAGTCATGTATCATAGGTGAGCAATATTAATTGGATATTTTAATTATGGATTCTATGTGCAAGCTTCATCAGTGAACAACTTTTATTATATCGTAGCCTTTTATTTTTAAATTGACTTTGTAATAACTCTGAAAGCTGTGTAAAGTAAAATTAAATCCTTAACTGTAGACTGTTGCTTTAGCACTTGTTCCTGTGTGCAGGAATTACCAAGATTAGGTTGATGTTATTCACTATGAATATAAATTAAAAGGCCCATTTATTTGCATTCTTATTCCACTGTATCATCAGCACATAAGTAAGATGTAGGAAGACACTTCAAATATGATTGTAGTGGCAAATATTTAAAATTGACAACAAATAATGTCTGGAGTAGTAAAAGAAAGGACATAATCAAGATCAGAGTAGAATTAAATGACATGGAGAATAAAAGTACAACTCAAAGGATCAATAAATCCAGGAGCTGGTTCTTTGAAAAGATAAACAAATCTACAAACCTTTAAGCAAACTCATCAAAAAAAAAATAGGGAGGACCCAAATAAATAAAATCAGAAATGAAAGAGTAGGAGTTACAACCGATACCACAGAAATACAAAGTATTCTAAGAAGTTACTGTGAACAACTACGTGCTCAGAAATTTGAAAACCTGGGAAAAATGGAAAAAATTCAAGAAACGTACAATCTGTCAAAACTGAATCAAGAAGCAGAAAGCCTGAATAGACTGATAACAGCTAGTGAAATTGAAGCAGTAATACAAAAACTCCCAACACACAAAAGCCCTGGGCCGGATGGTTTCAGAGGTGAATTTTAACAAACATTTAAGTAAGAACTAACTCCTATCCTTCTCCAACTATTTCAAAAAATATAAGAAGAGGGAAGATTCCCAAACTCTTTTTTACAAGGCCAGAACCATCTTAAATCTAAAAACAGGTAAACACACAACAAAGAAAGACAACTACAGGCCAGTATATCAGATGAAGATAGATGCTGATGTCCTCAACAAAACACTGGCAATCCAGATCCAGAAATTCATTAAAAAGATCATACACCATGGTCAAGTGGGATTCATCCCAGGAATGCAAGAATGGCACAATATTCGCAAATCAATAAACATAATACACCACATAAACAAAATGAAAGACAAAAATCACATGAATGTATCAATAGATGTGGAAAAAGTATGTGATAAAATCCAGCATCCACTTATGATAAAAACATTCAACAGTATAGGAATAGAGGGAACACACATTAACATAATAAAAACCATATACGAAAAACCTATAGCCAACATTATATTCAATGGGCAAAATCTAAAATCTTTCCCCTTAAAATCAAGAACAAGACAAGGGTGTCCATTCTCAGCACTCTTATTTACATAGTACTGGAAGTTCTAGCCAAAATGATCAGACAACAAAAAGAAATAAAAGGCATCCAAATTGGAAAGGAGGAAGTAAAACTGTCACAGATGACAAGATAGTGTATGTAGAAAACCCAATAGCCTTCACCAAAAAACTACTCTACCTAATAAGTGAATTTGACAAAATAGTGAGATACAAAGTCAATATTCAGAAATCTATGCTATTTTTGTACATCAACCATGAAATATAAGAAATACAAACTAGGAAAAAATCCCATTTAATATAGGAACAAGAAAAATAAAGTACCTAGGAATAAATTTAACCAAGGAGGTAAAAGGTCTATATTCAGAAAACTATAGAACACTGAAGAAAGGAATTAAGGAAGATACAAATAAATGGAAGCATATACCATGTTCATGGATTGGAAGAATTAACATCATTATGATGTCTGTACTACCCAAAGCAATCTATAGATTCCATGGAATTCCTATTGGAATACCAATGGCATATTTCACTGATCTAGGACAAATATTTCAAAAACTTTATATGGAACCACAAAAGACCCCATGTAGCCTCATCAACCTTGAGAAAGAATACAAAGTAAGGAGAGATCACAATACCTATATCAAAACAGTCTGGTACTGGCATAAGTACATACACATAGATCAGTGGAACAGAATAGAAAACCCAGAAACAAACCCAAGTTTCTCTGGTCAATTAATATTTGACAAAGGGGGCATGAACACACAATGGAGTAAAGGTGGTCTCTTCAATGAATGGGGCTGGGAGAACTGGACTGTTCACATGCAATAAAATGAAACTAGGCCACCAACTTACACCCTACACCAGAATAAATTCAAAATGGATAAAGGGCTTCGATTTAAGTCATGACATGATAAAAGTCCTAGAGGAAAACTGAGGCAGGAAAATTTCAGATAACCCTGAAAATACGCCCTTCCATAAACCCATGTAGCAATATTTTTGCTGATATAGCTCCTAAATAATATTTTTTACATAAACTGCAGATCAGATTTGTAGGTAATCAATTTGCCATTAGTAAATAAACATGTGATTTGATATTGATAGTATTTTTAACAACTTGCAAGATAGTATCTATCTGTTCCTTATGGTTTCCTTGTATATCTGTTATAAGGACACAGACTTAATCTTCCTATTAACTCGAAGTTATCTCCAAATTTAAAATAATTTAAAAAATGCATAGCATGAGAGATGATCATAAAACAGTGGTATGGATATGTGAAGGGATTATATTAATAGTAATATATTATCAACAGAGTGGCTATAAGGTCTAGAAATGTAGAAAATATCATGTTTGAATTCTGATACTTCCCCCTGGGATATGCTAAAAGCACCAAATTTTCAGTAAAAATTAGAGACACAACTCATCTTTAGCAAAACAGATCATGGATGTTGATGCAGAGATAGATGAAAATTCTGCATTAATACATTATGTTCAATGCAACTTTTAACCAAGCATTGGAGACATGAGACAAGACATCAACCTGAATCTACTGTGAACCATTCAATAGATACATTTACCTATGTTTCTGGACATTAAGGCCACATTGCACAAGGAATTTTGGTTGTTTAAAATACACCCTTCCAATACATTAATATTATTAAATTAGAGTTGAATCCTAAAAATCACTACAGTGTCCACCTGATTTTCTCACCTCAGAAATGTTTGGCTTGCGCTGAATTACACAAAAAATAGAATATAAACTCTTTTACTTGACAGTTTAACAATCCAAATCCTACTCATATATTAACATTCTGAAGTTATATTTCACTATTTTCATCATGTCTCCCACATTCCTTCTTCAGGGTTACACAGTATTTGCTATTATCTGTTCATTAGCACCTTTGCATTTTTGCTCACATTATTTAATTTAACTAGAATTAAAATTATTATGTTACTATTCATTTTATAGCTATGAAACATGCCACCAAAGGATTAAATTATCTTTTATGTTCCCAAAGTATTTTTAACAGCTTATTGAAATAAAACTCACATACCATACAATTCACCAATTTACAATGCATAATTTATTGTTTTTAGTATATTCACAGAGATTTGCATCACCACAATCCATTTTATAACATTTTAGCCTTTCCAAAAACGAATTCTGTAGCCATTATCCATCATTCATTATTCCTACTCAACTCCTCCAGTTCCAGGCAAACACAAATCTATTTTCTTTCTCTATAGATTTGCCTGTTCAAGATATGGCACATAAATGGATTCATACAACACGTGTTCTTTTATGACTAGCTTCTTTCACTTAGCGTAATATTTTCAAGATTTATTTATTTTGTAGCATACATGTCTATTCCTTTTATCACAATATTATATTCCCTTATGTTGATGTTCCAGAATATATTTATCCATTTATCAGTGAATGCACATTTGATTTGTTTACATTTTTGGTTACAATGAATAATAGAATGTGTACGCATTTTTGTACAGGCACATAATTTTCTTTCTCTTTGGTGTACACCTGTGTGGAATTGACAGGTCTATGGTAAGTCTTAGTTTAAAATATTGAGAAATTGTAAAAGTATTTTCTAAAGTGTCTGTACTATTTTACAGACATGTATGGGGGTTCTAATTTCTTCACATCTTCACCAATATTGCTTTCAATCTGTCTTGTTGACTATAGCTTTCCTAGTATATGTGAAGTTGTATTTTACTGTGGTTTTAATAGGCCTACCCTAATGGCAAATTATGTGCATATTTTCATGTGTTTATTAGCATTTTAATTATTCTTCACCATTTTATTTATTCTTTTTTTAAGAAATGTCTATATCTCCTTTGCACATTTTAATGGAGTTATTGTTCTTTATATTATTGAATTTTAAGAAATTTTAACAATATATTCACTATACAAGCCCTTTATCATATATATGATTTCCAAATATTTTCTCAAATCTGTTGATTGTCTTTCCACTTTCTTGATAATGTCACTTAACACACACAAATATTAATTTTTAATAAAGTGTATTTATTTTTATTCTGTTCATGTTTTTGTTGGAATGCTGGACCATGTGGTAGTTCTTTTTTTTCAAATTTTTTGAGTAACATGCACACCATTTTCCTTAGTAGTTGTACAAATTTACATCCCTACTCAACAGCGAGTAAGGGTTTCCTTTTCTTGAACTCCTGTCCAACATTTGTTTTTCTTTCTTTGAAAATAGTTACTCTAGCAGGTATGAAGTAATATCTGTTTTTATTTGCATTTTTCTAATGATTACTGATATTGAAAAGCTTTTCAAATACCTTTGGCCATTAGAATGTTTTCTTTAGGAAAATGTCTATTCAGGTACTTTGCCCATTTTTTATTTTTTTTTTAATTGTTATTCAAGTACAGTTGTCTCCGTTTCCCCCAACCACTCCCCCTCACCATAGGTATCCCCACTTCCCACCCTCAATCTTACCCCATTTTTGCTTTGTCCATGTGCCCTGTATACATGTTCCTTGACAACCCTTCCCCCTTTACCTCCATTATCCCCTTCCATCTCCCCTCTGGTTACTGTCAGTTTGTTCTTTATTTCAATGTTTCTTCTTATATTTTGCTTGCTTGTTTGTTTTGTTGATTAGGTTCCACTTATATATAGGTGAGATCATATAGCATTTGTTTTTCACCGCCTGGCTTATTTCACTTAGCATAATGCTCTCCAGATCCATCCAAGCTGTCACAAAGGGTAGGAGTTCCTTCTTTCTTTCTGCCACATAGTATTCCATCATGTAAATGTGCCATAGTTTTTTGATCTACTAATTTACTGAAGGACACTTAGGTTGTTTCCACCACTACTCTATTATAAAATGTGCTGCTATAAACATTGGAGGCCATAGGTTCTTTTGAATTGGTGTTTCAGGGCTCTTAGGGTATACTCCCAGCAGTGGAATTGCCAGGTCAAAAGGCAGTTCCATTTTTAGTTCTGAGGAAATTCCATACTGTTTTCCACAGTGGCTGCACCACTCTGCATTCCCATTAACAGTATACTAGGGTTCCCTTTCCTCCACAATCTCGCTAGCACTTCATTGATTTGGTTTTGATGGCCATTCTGACCAGTGTGAAGTGGTATCTCATTGTGGTTTTAATTCGCATCTTTCTGATGGATAATAATGCTGAGCATCCTTTCATATGTCTCTGGGCCCTCTGTATGTCCTCTTTGGAGGAGTGTCTGTTCACATCCTTTGCCCATTTTTTAATTGGATTGTCTTCCCAGTGTGGAGTCATGTGAGTTCTTTATATATTTTGGAGGTTAAACCCTTGTCTGAAGTATCATTAGCAAAATATATTTTCCCATACAGTTGGTTCCCTTTCATTTTACTGATGTTTTCTTTAGCCGCACAGAAGCTTTTTATTCTGATGAAGTTCCATTTGTTTATTCTTTCCTTTATATCCCTTGCTCTTGGGGACATATCAGTGAAAATATTGCTGGGTGGAATATGTGAGATTTTCCTGCCTATGTTCTCCTCTAGGACTTTTATGGTGTTGCAACTTACATTTAAGTCTTTTATCCATCTTGAGTTTATTTTTCTGTACTGTTTAAGTTGGTAGTCAAGTTTCATTTTTTTGCATGTAGCTGTCCAGATCTCCCAACACCATTTTTTGAAAAGGCTATTTTTGCTCCATTTTCTGCTGCTGCCCCCTTTGTCCCCTATTAATTGACCATAGAAACTTGATTTTATTTCTGGGCTCTCTATTCTGTTCCATTGATCTATGTGTCTGTTCTTATGCCAGTACTAGGCTGTTTTGATTACTGTGGCCTTGTAATATAGTTTTATGTCAGGTATTGTGATCCCTCCTACTTTGTTCTTTTTTCTCAAAATTGCTGAGGCTATTCAGGGTCTTTCATGGTTCCATGTACATTTTTGAAATGTTTGTTCTATATCTGTGAAATATGTCATTGATATTTTAATAGGGATTGCATTGAGTATATAAATTGCTTTGGGTAGAATGGACATTTTGATGATGTTAATTCTTCCAATCCATGAACACAATACATGCTTCCATTTGTTTGTGTCTTCCTTAATTTCTTTCTTCAGTGTTGTGTAGATTTCTGAGTACAGGTCTTTTACTTCCTTGGTTAGGTTTATTCCTAGGTACTTTATTTTTCTTTTTGCTATATCAAATGCAATTTTTTTCCTGATTTCTGTTTCTGATATTCATTGTTTGTGTATAAAAATGTCTTCAATTTCTGAATATTGACTTTATATCCTTCTGTTTTGCAAGTTCACTTGTTAGTGGAGTAGTTTCATTGCTCGAGTTCACAAAATAAGACTGGGGGCTTCCAGTGTGGCATGTGTTGCTGGGAGAGGTCCTAACCCCATTTAAGTGGTGGCTTATTGGGGCTGGGATATCTGGGGTGGCCAGAGGCAGTGGGGAGATGCTGGTCAGCCTCCTGGGGTAGTGGTAGAAAGATGAGAGACAGACTCCTAGCCCTAGCCCACAGACTACTGGTAAAAGGAGAGGTTGGAAAAAACCTACTGCACCTGGATTTCCAGTCCATCTCCCATCCAATTGAATTGTTACTGAACCAAAAGTGGGGTGTTGGCTGCCTGCCATTACCAATAGGCAAATTCCAGAGGTAGAGGTCAGTAGGAAGGAAAGAAGTCTTTATTTTAATGCTGCACAATGAGGAAGAATGGCAGACTCTTGTCTCAAAGCCTATCCACTCTGGGAAATCCAACGGAAACCTGAGCCGTACTAAAGCCAAAGGCAGTATCCAGAGCTCCTTCTCTCATTTAAAATACTGTCCCTTGGGAACCACAGGCAGCTGCTGAGTGGTTATCCAGACAGCTCAACTTTTCTCTCCCAGCACTGCCAGCCTCAGGCTTCCTCCCGGAGCCCATATGTGGGGCTGGAGCCATCACTGGCCACTTGACTTTCAGGGCTAGATCTTCTTGCAAATGCACCAGCCAATACATTTGTGAGGTGGATAAGCGCTGGTCCCTTCTTTCTCCTGGGCTTATATTAGTTTCCCATGTGTGATGGTTTTCTCAAACCAAACTTTTATGTACTCCAGGAGGGTCTGTCCCCCAACCAATTCCTTCTTTTCCCCAGGTTAGACCTCTATGGTGCATATGCCTGCCTTCCCCTGGTTCCACACTCAATGGGGTAACAGAAAGGGTAGAAGGGATTTCCCCCATATCCAATTGTCTTGCTAGTCTTTGTGCATGCTTAGTGTAATGCTTCCTCCCATTGCCATCTTGCTTGAGGGTGGGGTAACTGGTGCCGAGCTATTGGTATCAGAATTATTATTATTATTATTATTATTATTATTATTATTATTATTTTCCTATTGCTTGTATGCATCCTTTATGTATCTTGGATATGAATCCTTTACCAGATAAATGATTTGCAAATATTTTCTCCCAACCTGTAGGTGGCTTTTTTCCTTTGCTGATTAGACACTGCTTTTGCTGTATAGACACTTTTTTTGTTTGATACAGTCCCACTTATTTTTGCTATTGTTCCCCGTGTTCTTTTGTTAAAAATCTGTTACAAATACAAAATTAAGAAGCTTTTTCTCTATGTTTTCTCCTAGAAGTTTCACAGTTTTGTGTCTTACAGTTAAGCCTTTAATCAACTTTGAGATAATTTTGGTATAGGGTGTATAATAGGGATCTGATTTCATTATTTTGTATGTATATATACAATTCTTCCAACACCATTTTTTAAACAGAATATCCTTTCCCCATTGAGTATTCTTGGCTCCCTTGTCAAAGAGCAGTTAACCATATATGTATAGGTTTATTTCAAGGCTTTCTATTTTGATCCATTTATCTATGTGGCTTTTTTTATATCAATACCATACTCTTTAGATTTCTATAGTTTTGTAATATAGCTTGAAATCAAAAAGTTATGCCTCCAGGTTTGTTCTTTTTTTTCAATATTGCTTTGCCTCTTTGGGGCCTTTTGTGGTTTCATATGAATTTTAGATTTTTTCCCATTTCTGTGAAAAATATCATTGCAATTTTGATAGGAATTCTTTTTAATTTATATATAGCTTTGGGTAGTATGGATATTTTAACAATATTGATTTTTCTGAAACATGAACACCGGATATCTTTCCATGTATTTGTGTCTTCTTCATCTTGCATCAGTGTCATAGTTTTCAATGTACAGATTGTTTACCATTTTGGTTAAATTTTTTCTTAAGTATTTCTTTTTATGTTAATTTTGAGTGGAATTGTTTCCTTGTTTTTCCTTTTTCAGATGTTTTGCTGTTAGTTGATAGAAACACACCCAATTTCTGAATATTATATCCTCCAACTTTACTGTTTATTAGTCCTAATAGCTTTTTAGTGAATAGTTTAGGATTTTCTGTGTATAAAATCTTTACATCTGCAAACAGAGACAACTTTCCTTTCCAAAGTTGATGTCTTATTAAAATTTTATCATTGCATTGCTTCAGGTAAGACTTTAGTACTATGCTAAATAAGAGTGGCAAGAGTGAACACACTTGTTCCTGATCCTAGAGGAAAAGTTGAAAATTTTCACCATTGAGTATGGTGTTAGTTATGGGCTTTTCATATATGACCTTTATTATGTTGAGATATGGTCCTTTATACAATTTATTAGGTATTAATCATGAAAAGATGTTGAATTTTGTCAAATGCTTTTCATGTATTTTTAAGATGATCATATATTTTAATATTTTATTCTATTAATAATGATACCACATTTATTGATTTGTGTATAGTGAACCATCCTTACCTCCCAGACATAAATCCCATTTGATCATGGTGTAGGATCCTTTTAACATGTGATTGGGTTTGGTTTGGTAGTATTTTATTGAGAATTTTTGCATCTATATTCATCAGAGATAGTGATCTGTATTTTTCTTTTATAGTAGTGGGTTTATTATGTTTTGGTATCATAATGCTGGTTTCCTAAGATAGTTTTGGTAATATTCCTTCCTCTTCAATTTTTTGGAAGAGTATAAAATAATTATCATTAATTATTTTTTAATGTTTAATAGAATTAATCAGTGAAGCCACTTGGACTTTGGAGATTTTCTATTTCTTCATAACTCAGTCTTGGTAGGTTGTAGATGTCTAGAAGTTGATTTATTTCTTCTAGATTGTCCAATGTGTTTACATATAATTGTTCATAGCCTTCTCTTTGTGATCCTTTGTATTTCTATGATATTAGTTATGTTACTTTTTTATTTCTAACTTTATATTTTTGTCTTCTTTTGTTTTTCTTTGTAAATCTAGCTAAAGGTTTGTCAATTTTGTATACTTTTCCAAAAAAATAGATAGTTTTTTTATCTTTTCTGTATTTTTCCTGTATTTTTAGTCCTTTGGGCATAGAGATGCTTTGACTATTTTATCAGCTAAATAAAATATTTGGGCCTTCTCAAAGCAGTTTCTGTGCTTGCTTTCTAAAAAATCTAACTGGTGTTTGGTCAAACTTTATTATTTCTTTGTATATCATATGTGTTTTTGTTAAAAACTGGAGACTTTAAAGCCTTTAGTGTAACCAATATGGATACTGATTCCCCTACTGCTTAGTAGGGTTTGTTTTATTTTATTTTTTTTAATTTTTATTGTTATTCAATTATAGTTGTCTGCATTTTCTCCCCATCCTTCCACCCCACCCCAGTCAAACCCACTTCCCTCCCCCACTTCTACCCTCCCCCTTGATTTTGTCCTTGTGTCCTTTATAGTAGTTCCTGTAAATCCCTCTCCCCACTGTCCCCTCCCCACTCCCCTCTGGCTATTGTTAGATTGTTATTAACTTCAATGTCTCTGGTTATATTTTCTTTGCTTTTTTCTTTTGTTGATTATTATCGCAACTGTCATGTTTATTTCTTTACAGACTTGAATTGAGTAAATTGTGATGTCTATCTCCCTTGTAGTACACAGCCACGGATATTAATTCACAAATGATTCACATGGGAATGCACACACTTTGTTTTAGTCAGACTCTCTTTGATTGTCTCTTTCCCTGACTTCTCTATTAAGTTGTCTGCCACTATTGGTATACATCAAGTTTTTAGCCTCTCCTAATTTCTATTTCATTAGTTTTGTGTGTGTGTGTGTATGTGTGTGTTTTAATCTATACTTTAGAAGTTGATATACCTTCACAGTTGGATCCAATTACATTCAAGCCAATTTTAGGGGCAGTCTTAAAGGACAGTCTCAGTCTTCTTTTGATACTAGGAAGGATGTTCTTAGCAGTTTTTTTGTTTGTTTGTATTGTTTTGTTTTTCCTGATAAACTTCTAGTGGTCTCTGGCTTAACCTGTTGCTCTCATGGAGCTACAAGCCCCTTTCAATTCATCTCCACGAAAAACTCCATTGTTTTTTCTAATTTGCCAGTTTTGTGTTAAGTTTGAACTTCCATTTTTTTGTTCCAAATAAATTCATTTCCCCTGGGATTATATACAAAGTCCTCCATTTTTATTGCCCTTGTGGAAAACCTGTATGGCACTGCTGAGAAACTACAGACACGGACAGTGTTCCTCTGTGCTTTATGCACGCATGTGGTGGGGGCGGTGCGGTGGAGAAGACCAAATGGGGAAAACCTGAAAGACTGATAATTTATCTAAATAAGACTGAGTTTACCTTTAAAGGATCATCTCAAGTAGAAAAGACTGAGATAACTTCAATGGTTAAGCTTACTTTTTACTTTTTTATTTGTTTTTACACTGTTTAAAAGATCTGGGGGCACTAAAGATAGATAAGTTCAGATATGGGAAACAGAAAAAGTCACTTTTTCTCATATCTGAATCATTGTAAAGTTTGACTCCTGCTGCATAAGACACAATACTTCTAATATAGTGAGCATCAATGGAAATTTTTAGAGTACCTTTTTATTTTTATTGCATCACTGAGTTTTATTGTATTTTTGTTGAAAATTATATAGAAAAGAAATGTTACCATATTTTTCCATCCCTAGAAAAATGTGAAAATAATGATGAATTGGATTCAAAAGGAGAAAGAGACAGAACAACTATCTAGGCAACAAAATATTGAGTTAAAAGAATGAAGGGGGCTGTCTTGTCTTTGCTTTTAGAATTCTAACAAATAAATGCTTGGAGAAGACACAATAAGATAAAAGATAAGACTTTTTAATAATGTGCCTTAATTTTCCTCAGCCTAAGAAGTTGCTGAGAAGTTCTATTGATCACTATTGGCCAAAGGTATAATTGAATAGTGTTGCTGATGAATAGTTACAAGTTGAATAGTACTCTGTTATTAAACATAATTTTATTATTAATTTATTAAGAATATTTTTCTACTCTAAGCCCTAGACTTTCTAAAAACGGCCACCAAAGCAGTAACTGAAATTTTTAAGATGCCAGAAGTACCTTTATTCATCGACTGTTTAGGGACCAACTTTACATCACCCAGTGGCTGCACTAGGTTCATATGGACAAGCCTGAAAATGTAAGCAAGTAGTGATACCTGAAGAATCATTACACAGCCATGGTTAAGCTGAATTTATATGCTCAACACTGACCCCTTCATACTCTAAAAAGTGTAATGCTTGACCTCTGCCTCTTAAATAAGTATAATGCATACTTCAATTTCTTCAGTTCATGAATTAGTCACACACACTGAATTACCAGAGGAATGACAATTCATTAATTGACCTTGGGAAATATATTGGCCAATTCTCTGGTTACACAATTCTCTCTCTGTAAAAACTATATAAGAAGCCAATATTATTATTGAATATGTTCTTGGCAAGTTGATTGGAGAAGAAAAAGGGGTTCTACATAGAGTAATCTCACAGGATAATCTAATCATACATTCCTACCAGGGCAGATAATGTTGGTAGTCATGCCCCAGGAGTATAACCTCCTTAATAAAAGGTTTACCTTTGTCTTAAGTATGCACTGTCTATTTTTCATTTTTGTACATCTAAGTTAACACACTTTTAAAATGCCAGAGTAACCCTCTTTTTCAGACCCCTTAGAAGCATACCTGTCTTTAAAGGACCATATAATCTTATTAACTATCCTGTAATCCAATTCCAAGAGGCAAAAGAAGGAGAAGTGCCCTTGGAACTTGAGAGAGAGTGAGAGAGAGAGAGAGAAATACCCATCTTGAGAGACAAAAGAGAGAGAAAAGACATGGCTGTGCTCTGGAAAAAGAGAGAGAGTAACTGAAGGCAAGTCCAGCTGCCTGCAACTTCAAAAACCAATACTCTAGAGACAATGCTGGTGTGAAGGGAAGTGGTTTACTCAAGTACTGGTCACGCGAGAGGGTAGAGGACTCTTGTCTCAAAGCTTGTCTTCACATCTCAGTGGAGGCAGAGGTTTTTATAAGGAGGTAGAAAAGAAGCAGAGCAAAGAGATCAAGGGAAGGGGCTGAAAAGTTCTCTACACGCAGACAAGCACAGTCCATCCCCATAAGGCAAGAGATGGTTCAGTGTGCATCAGCCTGGTTTTATGTCATCCTGGATGCCAGCAAATCTCTCAGAGCTGGGATGCCTGAAGGTCAGAGTCTGTACCTTTTGATGTTCTTAGGATTCTTATATATATATACGCTGTTTATTTACAAGGTACATATTAGAGTCAGCATTTACAGAAAAAAAAATGTCAAAAGACGGGTGGAGTGGGTTTTAATTCCCTACTGTTATAAGCATGTGCAGGTACCCTGTCTTAAGTGCTTTTGTCTGGAGATCTCAGTGGAGAATATCAATAGAATATCCATCAGCATTCCAGGTGTGCCTCTCAGGATTCTACTGACTGCTTGGAGTCAGTGTAGGGGGTCATTAGTCCATACAACTGGTCCTGATGTTAGCCATGGTGTGGATCAGTCTGACTTTGCTGCTTCTCTGGTCCTGAAGTAGGTGTGTGTGTGTGTGTGTGTGTGTGTAGTTTGTCCAGGAGTTACACAGCCATGTAATATAGAAAAATACAAACATACATTGAAGAATATACAAGATTTAAGAAATATTGTATCCTCTATAGGAGCTACTATAAAGGATACAATGTTTCTTAAATCTTCTATATTCTTCAATGTATGTTTGTATTTTTCTATATTACATGGCTGTGTAACTCCTGGACAAACTACACACACACACACATGCGCCTACTATGAAGAACTCGAGGACAAAATCAAGGGGGGAGGGGAAAGGTGGGGGAGGGAGGTAGGACTGGCTGGGGTGGGGTGGAGGGATGGGGGAAAATGCAGACAATTGTAACTGAATAAAAATTAAAAAAATAAAAAAAAGAAACATTGTACATAAGAAAATGATGCCTCAGCCCCTTTCAAAGTAGACACCTTGGGACCTCACACAGTTCTCTCAAATGCCATCAGCTGCCCTGTTGTATTTTCCTGAATCTCATCAATGGTCTGAAGTCTCTTCTCTTTCAAACCTGATTTTAGTGTCGGGAAAAGCCGGAAGTCACAGGGTGCCAAATCTGGGCTGTAGCAGGGCTGAATCACCTGAGTGACTTGAAGTTTTGCCAAAAAGCATCAAATCTGCAGGAGATGTGAGGTATGAGTAGGTGCATTGTTGTGTTGAAGCTGCCAATCAGCAGTTGCCCATAGTTGCAGCCTTCTTAATCATCTGAATTGTTTCCACGGAAGAATGTTCAAGCTTAATGCAAAATTTGATGCAGATCTGTTGCTGTACTTGCTCAGTCATTTTGAATGTGATGCCACACAGTACACATGCTCACTCAATAGTGTCTACTGCTCCCACTGACTAGTACAGTGAAGTCATCATTGTTCACACTTGCACATTCCAGTCCACTGTCCTTAGCTGTCAGGTTACATCGATGCCATGCAAACTATTCTTGTTATGTTAAGAATGGTTGGAATTTTTCAGGACAGACCTTGTGTATATGTGCATATATTTATACAGTTTAATACTATTTGTGGTTTGTGATTTCACATATTGACTCAGGGAATACTGTACAAGCAAACTCTCTTCTAAAACACAAATAAGCAAAATATAAATGCAATGATTGTATTTCTTTTTCTTTGCAGACTGGGTAAGTTAAAATGCATTACTATAGATTTCTTGTTTATTAGTCAAATACTAAATCAAACAGCTATTACGTATAAGGTACTATTGGGCAATGGGAGAAAAATAGTAACAAGTAATAAAGCATAACAATAGTTAACATACCTCAAGTATCTACTACATCTGTGAAATAATGTACTACAATAATTTACTCCCTTGTCCTCTTCAGGCACATGGATTTATAAATTTCCCTCACTGTAGTAAACACTATTTCACAACAGTGGCAATAAGCAAACTACCTGCTTGAAGGGCCAATACACAAAATTAATACTGTTGAACTTGCAACCCATGCTATTTTCTTGAGTTCCATTGTAATTTGTGGTCTTGGTTTTAGTCAACATATAAATACTCAAGAAAGAGAAGTAATACTCAGTCCCTCTTTTTTCCCATAAGTAAATTAAAAATGTTTTTTGGCAACCCACTATTAGGAAGATGTTATTGGCAATGGAAAAAATGGCTTCAGAAAAAATAACTATACACTTAAATCATGTACCTGCAGTAGAAATACATGACAGAATGTTTTTTTAAAACGTTACTCCTTTACAGTAAATGTGATTATCATAAAAATTAAAAGGTATATGGAGCCAACTCTCCCAGCTATGTCCAAAAAGAATATATATATCATCTGCAGGATGGTGCATTCCAGAATAACAGATCACAGAGCATCTGAAAAAAATAGAAGCACACATATTTCAAGCCAGTCAACTGAATTTAAAATAGCCCTGATTCTGATGTTCTAATGTTGTGCCTCTGCTTAAAACACACCAACAAAGAAAGAGTAACAATAACAGAATGTCATGTTTTTTTCATACTAACTGGGGAGAAAAGACAACTGGACTAACAAGTAAAATAGAGACAGACTCATAGATACAGAGCAGGATGACAGCTGAGGTTGGGGGGGGAGGTGGAGGACTGAGCAAAAAGGAAAAAGGACTCATGGACATGGACGACAGTGTGGTGATTGCTGGGGCAGATATAAGGGGACTAAATGGTAATGGTAAAAAAAATACAATAAAAAAGAAAAGAAAAACTGGTCTTTCTCCATGAAATCTGCACATTTGAACATCTGAGAGGGATCGGGGCTTTGAATATTAAATTCCTTTCACAGACTTCTGAATATAGATTTTTACCCCAAATGACAACTCTAATTTTATGTTAAAAATTTAGGGATGAGAGGTTGTAAAATTACTATCTTCCCCCACCCGTAATGATTACCATGTGATTTTTGAAACAGATTCTCTGAATTTTATGCTACAATGTGGCTCCCAGAACTCAGCAAATCTAACTAGTGATTTTCAGTGCAGGTCCTGGCTTCTTTGAAATCAAAATAATGTCTGAAGACTCTAGGATTTTAAGGATTTCCTTAAAGTTTTCAGGATTTTTTTTCATCCTTGATATTTTTAGGATTTCTTTTTTCCTTAGCTGCCATCATAATTCCGGTGTCCATTACAGTGACTCCAAGTTATAGAGACAATTCTCCCTGGAAGTACCAGGGGCAAAAAAAGAATGAAATTGTGGCATAAGCATCCTGACACTTAGCAGGAAAGGAGTAAGAACTGTCTTTGAGTCAAGATGTTTTGATTCAAGCATTCTACTTCTGTGTCATGAAAAGTGATTATGGGATTCTGATGGTATTCATTTTCTCATTTGGGATGTGCTATTTTGGCAAGCAATATCTATGGGTCTTGATGGATAAGTCATCAGTGAAATTCATATACAGGAATCCGGATATGAAATAGTGTTTTCCTGACCCTTCTAACTGAAATATAGATTCGGTTGAGCCGCGTATTCCACATCCCACTCAAAGTCCTGCATGTTATTTCAGTATCACATTGTAATGACTACTTTGTCTCGGAGTGTCTAGATCACCCTAACTTTTTACCTCCCATCATCTTTTCTTCCATTTATTCTGTTCTAACTCTCTGTGGAAATTAACCACTGTTCATTTTTTCCCCAAAAAAATCAATGCAAGGCATCTGACTGAAGACTTTGAGATGATTTGCTTACCATGCAGCACAACAAAAATTAAAAAAGAAAAACACTGTATTTAAAAAGCCTTTAAGTTACCAATTAAAGGCTATAACCAATCACCCTCTGAAGTGTCCTAAACTAGTTGGGGTGCTAGAATTCCCCTCTCCAATTTAATACCCTTCCAGTATTCCTTTATAGATCAGTGTATCCTTCCAGAGTGCACATTTTTGTATCTGATCCTTCACTAATATCTCTGTAAGATCAGTTGCCGACAATGCTAGCTGTAAAGGACGGTGGCACTCGAGATCAGGCAAAGATTTTTAAATGTTGTTGTGTCTTTGATGCCAAAACACTTAGACAA
This sequence comes from Desmodus rotundus, assembly GCF_022682495.2. Taxonomy (NCBI): domain Eukaryota; kingdom Metazoa; phylum Chordata; class Mammalia; order Chiroptera; family Phyllostomidae; genus Desmodus; species Desmodus rotundus. The sequence continues at coordinate 45,716,071 of NC_071390.1, read as the reverse complement.
TATTAGTGACTTTAATCCCTTTTGTATAATTTTTCTACCTTACAAGTATAAGAACTGTTCATGCAAATTTTAAGGAAGGGAATGGTGGTATTCTGAAAAAGTATGACAGATTTTTTCACTGGTCCCACTGATTCCAGATTTTCATTACTAAATTACATGTTCCAAAAATTTTAGAAAGGCAGTGGCCTCATTGTGTCCACATGAAGATACAGAAATGAAGGGGCTTGTTGATCCCACTCCATTCCATCAAGTGTAAATATGCCAAAGAATATAACATTTCATATATAGTTGAAAAAAACCACACTTTATTAAAGGCCTGGCAAAAGAGAACTTTGGCTATAGTACATATATGAAATAAGTGTAAATAAATTTGACTTTGAGTGGTAGGCACACAATGCAATATAAAGATAATTTGTCATAGAATTGTACACTTAAAATTGTATAATCTTATTGACCAATGTAACCCCAATAAATGTAATTTTTAAAAATAAATAAATCTAAGTATATTCACTGTAGGTCATGACCCAACAGTGAAAAAGGAATCAATTGACTATATTTTTGAACAAAATATTATACAGTAAAACATAAATTATCGGCATGCATCTCACACATTTATTTTGTGAAACTGTTTCATTTCTATATGCTTCTTCATTGGTTTGTTGTGTCTGCTGAAAAGCCACATGAATATTTCCCCATAACAAGTTACATTTCAATTTAAAAATTTTCCCTTGTGGGGTAGTCCTAATTAAAAACAGATTTTCCTGTGAATCTGGAGTAAAGTAAACTAATTAACATGATTTTATATATTGTAGCTTAACTCTTTGAGTAGCTTATTCATGGAAAACAATGTCAAAAGTTACCATCACAACATATTATGTCTATCTTTATGAGTGTGTCCATGAAGTGTCCAGCCATGTAATATGAAAAATAGAGACTTTTATTGAAGAAGATACAGGAACATTGTTCATAAGACAATGACCCTCAGTCCTCTTCAAAGTAGGCACCTTGGGACCTCACACAGTTCTCTCAGTCTCCATCAGCTGTCCCATCGTATTTTCCTAAATCTCACTGATGGTCTGAAATCTCTTCCCTTTCAAACCTGATTTTAGTTTTGGGAAAAGCCAGAAGTCACAGGACACCAAATCTGGGTTGTAGCAGGACTGAGTCACCTGGGAAATTTGATGTTTCACCAAAAAACATTGCAGGAGACGTGATATATCAGCGGGTGCATTGCTGTGATGAAGCTGCCAATCACCAATTGCCCATAGTTGCATCCTTCTGAATCATCTGAATAGTTTCCACAGAGGGATGTTCAAGTTAATGCAAAATTTGATGCGTATCTGTAGCTCTGCATGATCAGTCATTTTGAATGTGATGGTCAAACAGTACACATGCTGGCTCCATGGTGTCTCCCACCCCCACTGACTGGTACCATGAAGTCATCATTGTTCATACATGTGCATTCCGGTCCACGCTCCTTGGCTGCCAGATTACATTGATGTCATGCAAACTGTTTTCATTATGTTAACAATGGCTGGATGATTTCTGGACACACCTCATATATATAACACATTATATATGTGTACATATCATATATGCACATTTAATAATGTATAATTATAGCATTATTTATAACATGCATATTATAATGCACATATTATACATATTAGAATGATAAAAACAAGTAAAACAGATTGAAGTCACTAATCATTAAGTGATATTCTAAAGAAACACGGTCAGCAACTCCAAGTAACTCGACCTCTGCTGTGCACTGCAGTCCCAGCTCTTCCAGGACTATAGCTGGGTTACCAAGTACATAAAATAAAACTCATTTTAGGGTGTGTTGGATCAAGAGATAATAGAGTAGGCTAGAAAGACATGTATAAAACAGAGCTTTCGTTGTTTGCTTAGGTTTCACTCTTTTGCTTTTTATAGCCTGATTGGGACATGACTGACATACATTAGATTGCACATACTTTAAGGGTACCACCTGACAGATGCGGACATATGTATAAGCTGTGAAACATCACCACAGTCAAGATAATGATTGCATTCATCACCTCCCAAGTTGTGGTAACTGTTTAGTGTCCTTGTGTACCACTTCTTTCCTCTCTGCACAGGTCTGTTTCTATTAATTTATTTTTAGTATACTATGGGTCTCAATTTCTTCCTCCTTTAAATATTGAGTATTATCTCATTGTATGGCAAACATTGTAAATTTTATCTTACTGCATCATGGGTGGTTTTCTATTCCCTTAAATACTCTTAAGCATCATTCTAGGAAGCAGGCACATTACTCGGAACTAGTGTGATTCTTTCCAGAAAGGCTTCTTTCATTTGTTAGTTGTGTCCAGAGCAGTGTTCTGTAGGAAGAACTAGTTGTCCCCAACTACTGAGAGAGTACCCTTCTGAGTACTCCAACCAGTACAGAGTTGCTTTCCTCCCTGGAAATTAGAGTGTCCCCCTCCAGTTAGAAAGTTAATTTTCTTGTCCACTGTGAGCTCTGAGGGGCATCCCTCTGTTTTTTTTTCCGGGGGGGTGTTGTGTGTGTGTTTTGTTTCTCAGGTTCTTTACTCAGCCTCATATTGTTTCCTTACATACATGTGCCAATCAATTTTCAACTTAAAACTTGGAGAAGACTCTTAAAATCTTAGGAGCTGTTTCTTTTGGAAGCTCTTTCCTGTCAAGTACTCTGTCCTATGAACTTGGAGTAGCCTTTGCCTTATCAGTCCTCTACTTCTGTTTTCTAAACTCAGGGAGGTTCCAAGTGTTACCTGGCTTTTCCCTGAACAGTACAGACTGGGAAAATCTCTCCGAACCATAATTCAAGGCAATCATAGCTCCCACCGAGTCTGTTTCCCCTCTCACATAAATCACTGCCCTGATGTCCAATTTATGAAAAGTGTTGTTTTACAAATTTAATTTATGAGTTGTTTCATATAGGAGTGAAAATCAAGTATCTATTATACTCTTCTAAGCTTAAAGCAGAAACCCTCAGCGATTTAAAAAATTTTTTCAAAGAGTTTTTCATTGTTTTTCTGTAGACAGAGCAATGTAAAACCTTTCATATCTTCCTATGAAATCTTCAGTGAAAATAATCAGTTACTATAAATTGTTGATGGTAAGTGTATTTTGACAATGTATAGAAACCCTTAGTCCTACATCAATAACTAGGAAGTGGATACAAACATCAAATGGTCAAGAAATTTTCCTTGTCTGCATATCTCCAGAATCTACCACTTTATTTACACATAATAAGCACTTAGTAAATAAGTGCTGAACAATGTTATGGCTAAGAACTAAATCTGCCAATGCAGATATATAAACTTCATTTATCACATTGGTATAGATTTCTAAAAACAACTTGCCATTAAGATCTACAACAATGATGCATTTAAAATGATAGATTCTGTGATAGAAAAATTCCATTATTAAAATTATGGGTGTGAATGCTTTGCAGCTCCATGGAAAAAAGTTACAATTAATAAAAGGTAAAAATACATAGAATATACAATTATTTTTGATGCTATGTTAAAATATGTGTGGACATGAATAAAAATTAGAAAGGAATCTAGAATAACGAGAAGAACTGCTTTGTCAAAGTGCGTAGATGGTGAACAATTCTTTATACTCAAATAGAAATTGAGAGACTAAGTTGCTATTTAAAAGGGCAATGTGCACATCAAATTGTTATATTATATAACAATTATATGTTATATTATATTATAGTATATAATATAGCATATTATATACTATATAATTTTATAGAGCTAGGTTGAATTTGGGTCCTATTTCCAAATATAGAAAATTAGATTTCACTCCTGAAAATCTCTTTCAAATCCATTGCTTATATATGAAACTAAATATTAATTTTCTAGGTTATATAAAACTATTCATATTAGTAACCCAATGGTGTTTCAATTTGCATATGTTGTTGCGGCATAAGCTACACTCTAATAAATTGCTACTATTTTGTATGGTCAGATTTTGAAGGCTTTGAAACCCTTACCTTCTGCTCCCATTTCATCATGTATACTGACAGTGGTTTCAGAATTGCTTAAGTGTAGAAATCAAGTGAGACTAGAAAAGCTCCGTCATTACTCACACAAGTGGACTGACTGCTGAAGTGACAGAATCAGGACTAATTTAAATATAATGTGTACCTCGTTTCATGTGAAGGAAGTAGAAGCCTTACTGATAACATGACATTACAATTATCCAAGGGAGTAACTAGCTTTAGGTCATCATCAAGTTAGATCTTGAAAAAAGAAGCACACTTATTTGAGGAACAAATAGCTAGACAGGTAAATAGAAACACAAATGCACATATATCCACACACATTTGCACACACGATTCCAGGTTAAAGTATACACATACACATAATACACATATTTCTAAGAGCAGAATAAAACCCCTAATGACTAAACTAATCTAAGAATCTAAAATGCAAATCAATTCCCAAATGACTAACTTATGAGATAGATACGCCACTTTTGCATATAACTTCTAAACCAGAAAATAAAGCAAATGATAATATACTGAAGAAATTCCTAAATCACACACATATGCACACTTGCCCACACATATAAAATAAAGGGACAATGGCATAGCCTAAGAGATTAGAACAAATATCTTTCCAACTAAAATCACACATGGTAATATAATAAAGTTTGGTAATAGTGAGCACAATCCAGCTAAAGAAGTATCACACAACTCAGCATAGTGTACTTGACTAAGAAAATTCCATTTACGTTGATATTCAATGTCTATAAAACATATAAATATCTTAGTGTTAAATACATATGCTCTCTGCTTTGCTTTAAATAACATCCCCATGCACCCTGTTTCTTTCGTAACATTGAAACACCCTGGCCTTCTATTCCTAATAAAATTCTTCTTTTGAACTTACTCCGCAATATGCACATGTATTTCTGTTAATATCCTTAAGTTGTAAAAGACTGAGTAAAGTTAGAATTCTGAGAAGCCACCAAGGACATACTTAATATAGTTTTACCTTTATCATGTGGTGTAGTTTCCTAGAAATACTACAGTTAATGTTGAACTCTAAATGCATATGGCAAGTAAATATGAACTTGAGAAGTCTTTTCATGCATATTCATTGTGTTTTAAGGAGAATCTTCATTCTTGCTTTTATAGAAGGATTTAGGAATTGATAAAATTGCACAACACAAATAGAGGTGTACAGGGGCACGGGGGGGGCTAAGCGCGACCTTTGGCCTATCCTCACAATGTAGGCAACACTGTTCTTCAGGATGCCCCTTAGTAATGATTAGTTCCATCAATTCATATTTTGAACAATTCTAAGAATTTTTCCTGTGTGCACATAACCAGTGACTTCTGTGAAAAATAAGAATGTCTCTAAGGGAATTTGATTGGATCTCTCTGCTTCTCGTTCAGAAAACAAATGCAAAGGAGGCAATGTTATTTCATATCCTAACTGTTTGTAGACTTTTCATTTTAGAATTTTAAAGAAAATTTAGTTATCAGGTGCCGACTGCAGAAAACTGATAGCTGTGTAATCTTGCATAAATTACTTAATTTTTTTCTTATTTTTATATAACTTCATAGAGATATTAAGAAAAATATATCAATATTTATATGTAAGTACACATTTATATATTTATTTATTAAAATGTATATTTATATTTTATAAATACATAAATATATTATTATATATAAGTAAATGTATATACATGTAAATAAAAAGCTCTTAATAAATTATAGTTGTTATTTTTTATTATTGTTAAGATCCAGTGGAATTATAGATGAGTAAACTAGCTGTTAAAATACAAGAGGGGATCCCCCAACGAAACTGGAATTGTCTTTGGAGGGCAGGCCCCTTGTAGTGCAGGCTTCCTCCTCTAGGTGAGTGTTCTAGGAACCCATTATATCAGTGTACCAGCTGGCAGTCATTATCTTTGCAAAATTCTGATAAAATTTTGTCATGATTTCACTAAATCACTAATATCGATATTTGAGGAATTATAATAAAAGTGCTGAAAGACTGGAAAATGGTAAGTACTTTAGTTTCAAAGAAAGAAACCCAATTATCAGATCTAGTCCTAAAGTCAATCCAAATATTGGGTCTAGAACTCTTTAAGGGATACTAAATGACTCTCTAGAAAACTATTCACTGAGAATTTACACAGGTGTAAATAATATGTTTCTAAAGATTGAACTTATTTATTTCTTAAATAGGGTTAGGAGATAGTAAGACAATGAGAGCATGGTGAGTCATTATATATATGATATTCATAATGGTGTATTTGTAATTCGGGTGTTTAATAAACTTTTTCTAAAACTTTTTTTATTGTTGTGCAAGTAATAAACTCTTACAGAAACATAACTACACGGCACATGTTGGCTAATGTAAGGACATTTAGATCAATACTTTGCAGACAGGCACTATCTAAAAGTTTCTATATTATGTGCAATTTCAAACTGAAAAGAAGTTTCTCACAGCGTTTATATTTCCTTACTCTAGTTCTTCTCAACTTTTGTTACCTATGACCTGAATTAAAGTTTAGAAAGTATAATAATCATATAGGTAATTATATTTTGAGAAAAATACTTTCCTTAAAAAACAAAATGAATTAAATGATGAAGTCAGGATTCAACAAAATTTGCTAGCATGAAACAAGAGGTTGATACTAATAAAAATAAATGTAAATTAGATGAATATAATATTCCACACTCAGTTGAATAAAGTAAGTGCATAAAGGAATTGCAAATTAGCAATTGTGCTTGTGAGTGGAAGTGGAAATTGAAGTTGCGATTATTAAATCCTCAAGTTGACTATGTATTATAACAGAAACAGATCTTTCATGTTAAATGAGTATTTAGAATAAGGGTCATGCTAATTTTATAATAACACTAATAATAACAACAGTGACAATAATGCCTCACAATTTCATAAGTGCTGTAGTAAAATTAACCTATGTAATCTTCATAACAACTTTATGAGGTATTATTATCTTCACTTTACAGATGAGGAAACAGGCACGGAGAAATTAAATAACAACCCAAAGTCACACAGTTAATACTCAACAGGCAATTTGGCTCTTACGTAGGACACAACATTTTTAAAAGGTAAAAGGAACATTTAAGAATTACCTTTTATGGCTATAATATTACATGAGGAATTAATTCTCGAAATGGAAACAAAAGATTGTAGAATAAATTTTGGAAGTTCATAACATACTTCAAACTGAATAGCTTCTTGGGAAAGAGGCTGGACTTCTTTCTATGGCTCCAAGCAAAAACAAGGACACAAAAGGCAATCTATTTTTAATATAAATTGAAAAAAATCTTTATAATGTACCAGCTGATGAGTTTTGATTAATGGCAGATAAAATTGCAGAATTACAGAGTTCAAGGGATGAAGTGCAGATAAAGGCATCTTCAATAATAACAAAAATATTTTGTACTATATGTTTATGAACATCTGTAATTGCCCTCTTTAACCTCTAAATGGGCAATGATGTGGTGGCCATCCATTATGGATTTAAAACCTTATTACCAACACACAATGCATTTCAAAAAAGACATTTATGAGCTCAGAAAGCCAATTAGCATAAGTGTAACATTTGCATATATTTACATCTAATTTTACTAGACATACTTTCAATTCAACCAATGAAGATAAAAAAGCTATACTCTTTTTTCCCTTTTAAAAATACTACCAGGCAGAACAATTTTTATTCTATTCCATATCTCATGCTATCGAGTTAACATCAAATCATTTCCCCTGAACAAACAAAAAAATCTTATTTATTCTCTGTATTTTCCTCCCATATTCTGTGCTTAGCAACACATTAGACTGCCTATTTTACTCTAAATATATGCATAATTATCTATCTACCTTCCATTCATATTTAACTATGATTTTGACATAATGTAGACATTAACAAACACACAGGTTCATCTTGATATTTTTTTATGTTCTGAATACTTATATATATTCTCTCTTTTTGTTTCTGTTAGCCTTTATTTAAATACATCTTACATTGTTTTTATTTTAGCAGCATTATTCTAGTAGGTAATTTACATAACGTATGTGTATTGAAATTCTACTATGGCATGCCATAAAGGTCTTCAGTTTGTTTTTCAGACTAAGGACATAGTATATTCAAACAAATGAAAATCTACCCAAGTGCTCACAGAAACAAATTGAGCTCTCTTCAAATATGAGACGAAACATGTATCTCTTCATATAAGCCAAATCCAGTTGGACCATCTTGAAACAAGTTTCTATCAAATTTTTAATAAAATAAATAAATATTTAATATTCAAATTGGACTCTGGGGGCATTAAAGGAAAATTATATATATATATATATATATATATACACACACACACATATGTGTGTGTGTGTGTGTGTATAGTATAGGTATCCCCATTGGGAAACATAAAGGAGATTTATATAATGTATCAAACAAAAATTTCAAACAAATCATCTTTAGATACATTTCCTCTTCCCAAAGGTTCTCACTCATAACAAGAGAAAAAAAGTCTCCAATTCCCCACCTACTGTCTTCAGTGCATTCCCTTATAGCTATGTTGCTCACCAGTAAAAACCCTCTTTTCCTTGCCGTACTGTTGACCTACTCTATAATGAATCTATATCTCCATCCTCACTCACCTTTCCCCCACCCCATTCCTTGCAAATTCTGACTGATAAGTTCTTTACCTTGTAACCTCTCTTTAGGTATTTTCAAATTACCACTAGAAATTTGTCTATTCTTACTTTCTGAAAACAGCTATGATATTAGTATTAGTTAGTGAAACACAAGTCAGTACCCGCCAAACCCATACTGGCGAATGTTAATAAGTGGTAAGGCTTATTTTATAACAAGTCAGGACACCAAAGAATTGGTAATTATATAAAATGGTAAAAAGGGCTCTCTTTTTAAAACTTAATCTAAGAAACATTCCTTGTGTCAATAAATTCTTCATTTTCCCATAGATTCATAACAAATAATACTGTGATTAGCTACCAAGTTCTGTCATTTGTTTGTTCACAGATTTACTTCTTTTGTCTAGCCCTTTTCATTCATGGATGATCTTCTTACCTCGATTCTGTTTCCTCCCCCCAAAAAAATTTAAGCAGAGGGTATGTTTCGATGAAGAGCCATAAAACCATAATAATCTTGAACAAAACAGTACTCCTCGTATGTTTAAGATTATTGCTCATACACTACAGGGAATAAAGATAAGATCCAAGCAGTATGGAGAGAATATATACATTGTACTACATATATAATGTATTTATGGATAGAAAGATAATATTTATTTTTATTAGATCAAATCACTTTGAAGGACCAGTTCTGCTATAAATTATTAAAAGTTGTGTTTCCCCTCTACACATCCCTATACCTCCCTATGTGGAGTCTCCCTATGCCCTTCATAAAGATAGAAATAAAATTGATTGAAAGTGCTCCAAAGTACTCCACAGAGAAAGACAAATACCATTTGATTTCACCTATATGTGGAATCTAAAGAACAAAATAAACAAACAAAATAGGAACAGATTCACAGAAACACGGAACAAACTATCAGTTGTCAGAAGGGAGTGGAGTTGGGGCTGGTGGTGACAAAGGTGAAGGGGTTAAGCAGGGCAGATTGGTAGTTGCAGAGAGGTACACAGATGGAGAATACAGCACTGGGAACATAGCCAATAATACCATGGAAACTGTGTATGGGGCCAAGTGAGTACTTGGACCATTGGGGGAACCACTCTGTAAAGTACATGATTTTCTGATAAGTCTGCTGTGCATCTAATACAGAATAATTTTGAGTGTAAGAAATGAATACAGAATGATTTTAATTGTAAAATGTAATTGAAAAAAGTTTTTAAAAAGACAATAGCAGAAATGCCATATTCTCATGGGTTCATGGAAACCTAAAGGTTGAGGAAATGGAGAGAAGGAGCCTAGAAAGTGGATTAAAGTAGAAATATGAGAGGGACTATAAGGGCAGCTCTTGGAACATGCCTAGAGTCTGTTGCTATTTAAGAGGCTTTTACCAATATATCACCTCAATATTAGGTTGAACCACATAAAATTGCAGATATTATACAATATTTTGACCTACAAAACTGGTGATTACATATGTTTCAACTAATCAGTCGATATTTAATATTAAATTTGTGTCATTAATCTCATGCTTTTAGTAAATTCCAGCACCTACATACAGCTTGTGAAGCTTAATGACCTTTTAAGAAATTGAAAGGAGGTAGGGGCTTCCAGTAAGTGGGAATGGAAGCTTGATATAGACAAATTCATACATGTGTATGTACACATGTGTGCATATATTTAATGTGTGGTGGATCTCACACACATAATAGTAGTATATTTACATTTTAAAAGTAACAAAGTGAACACACTTTTACCATCTCACAAGAAACAGAAAATGTTTTTAAATATTAATTAAAGGTTGACTCAAGATGGTGCTGAGCCTTAGCAGCATCTGATTTAAAATAACATAAAACAAAACTCAATCTGTGGTTTAAGGAAGCAACCTATTTTAAATTCTCTGTGAAATTTCTTTTCCCCAGCAGTTTGACAGGTGGGAAGAAGCAATTTCGAAGAATATATTTTTGTCTTATGCTCACATGCAATGCTCTATATGTTCTTTTAAAAAGAGTGCAGCCTTGGAAAAATGCTTTTGTCTAGCTCTTGTTGATGGAAGGCATGAAGGGGGAGTGCCAGGGGAGAGGCTTTGCTCTCCAGGACTCTAGGAAGCTGCAAGGTTGCTTTCTGCCAAGTCAGTTAAATAACAGGCAAAACTCAAGATATGTAGGCGCCACACGAGAGCAAAATACTGCCAAAAATTCATCAGGCACCCATTATTGAGAAAAATAATTTAAAATACGTTTTGAAAAGTACAATTGAAAAGTATAATTTCAGAAGGAAAATATGAGAGGTAGTATATTATTTATATCTAGTTTGATATTTCTCTTCATTGCACTGTCTCACAAGATTAAACCCTGAAAATTCAAAATAAATTTGGATGTGAATTGCTTAGAAGGAGAGTCAGTTTTTTATATCATTGTTGGGGTGATACATTAATAATCGTATTGGGTAGCTTTTCTAAACAATTTACTTACACAAAATAATATTTATGTGCACATATGAGTTATCTTAATTGTTCTGTATAACACCCGTGTGAGAGAGGTGCTATGAATATGTTCATTATATGGGTAAACAAACTGGAAAACTCAGACAAAGTCATATGAGTAAGAACTAGTGAAACAGAGCTTCTATCCCAAGCAGTAGCTCTGGAGTTTTGCTTACAAACACTACTTTAGAATATCTTCTTGTAATATTTTGATGTGCCTGTATTATCTATAATGCATTTTTCTCAGACATGTATAAATATATGTTGAATTCAACTAGTAAAACATGTCCCTAAAACCACACAGCAACAAATTGTAATTTCCCTAGAAATATTTCATACCCTTTACATATATATGTATGTTGAATTCAAAATACATACATATATGCATACATGTAATAGGGTAAACAACTAATGGGAATATTCTCAAAAATTTACCACCCTCCCAGAAAAGAAGAATGTGTTTGAATATTAGTCATTACAGTGTTTGTGCTTGCAAAGAGATCATTTTTCAGTTTTTAGCATCTGTATACGAACAGTGTGTTCTTGATTATATTATCTCTACATAGCCCATATAGTAATTCATATTTCAGTATTTTTGAAAGATTGTTTCTGTTTATTGTGCTTCTCTCATTTATGCATGATTTGAAAGTTTTTACTACATAAAAAATTCAATGCATGGAAACATTAAAAATATTGAAAGATTTAAAGTATGGAAATATTTAAAACATGAAAGGAAGCAATTTGTGAGCATGTTGTCTACACATTTTGTGCTTTCTGCATCAATTCCTATTCGACTTTTCCCCAGAACAAGGTTTCTGCTTAGTATCCAGGTGTGTTGGGACAGGCAGTTACCACGTCTAACTCTAGGATAAAACGATAAATGATATTCATCTGGTCAGCGCATGCATTTTGTCACTGTGATTGTCCTCAGTGGGCATGTGACCCCACTCAGCCCAATGAGAGTGTATTTTTGGCTTTTGCTGGCAATTTGGGAGTATATGTAGTCTTTCTTGATTCCGTGCTTGAAAACTTGGTGTGCCGATAATACTCCTGAAACTAACACTGATGTTATTCTACCTGCAAGAAGGCAGCCTGAAGTCAATGTGAGTCCCCAGAAAAGGGATAACCAACAAAACCACAGACAATTAGAGTTGGAGCCCTAATCAAGCAGTTTTGGAAAAATATCCAAATCCCAGAACTTTACAATTGTGTGGATCAATGTATTTGTTAATTGTTTAAACCTATTTGACAGGCATTATATTATTTTCAACCAAAAGCAAGGATACATGTCAAAATAAACTTCAAGGGTATTGAAGATTTGATATTTGAAAGGATACCAAAGTGAAGCTGGCCTCATTTAAATATAAAGCAATTTCAATATTCATATTCAATGCAAAAAATAACCTTAGCAACACATGTTTGAAGATTTTATTTATGAATTTTTGGAGAGAGGGGAAGGGATAGAGAAAGAGAGCAAGAATAAAATCAATGTGAGAGTGAAACATTGATTAGCTACTTCTTGAGCACACAACCGAGGCATGTGCCTTGCCTGGGAAATAAACTGGCAACCTTTCACTTTGTGGGATGACTCCCAAGCAACTGAGCCATACAGGTCAGGGCACAGCAATACATTTTTACATTTCTAATCTTTCCCAGCTTTATTGTGATATAGTCAGCATATGTTATTGTGTAATATTAAGATGTACAATGTGATTGTTGGATATATATATATATTTAAAATGATTACTACAATAAGGTCATTAACAATACATTGTAAAGGGCCAGTTTAATGTTCCTACTATCCAAGAATCACAACCTTGAAATAATATCTAAAATGGATGAAACATTAGTCAATTAAAAAACGGAGTGTCCATTATACACAAAGTACTATGCTAGAATGATAAAATAGACATAAAGATAATTGAAACACAAAACTTCTAATTATATTAATTATATCATCTCTTTAATGACAAATACTTTATTTTTTAAACACTGGTATTTCTCACAGACATAAATTCTGAAGATTGGAATTCCTCCCCATCTCCTTTTTTTCTTCTTTCCACAATTCAAAAATACTGAATATTTTCTATTCATGAAAGAATATACCATTGGCTGAGAAAGCTGAAATGAATAAGCTTATTCATTTCTAGGAAAGGAATGTGATGACCAAGAATTAGGGAGGTAAAAACAGAAAGAGAAAATATAAGTATGGGATTGGTTTTGTTTCCTTCTTAATTATGATAAATTAAAATACAAATTCCTCACATACAAAGTAAATTTCCTTTTTTAAGTTAATGCTGATTCAAGCAGCAATTAAATTACTGTAACTTAGAAAAAAAGGTAGACTTCAAATCATTATCATATACATATCAATTTTATTGTTATGAGGTTTTGTTGCCATATTCATTAACAAAATGTTGCAGGTATGAAGCTGTTAGTATAGTTGAAGGGAAAGGTTAAAACAAAACACCCAGAATATCTAGCAGGTACACTCCTTTATAAATGAGCTAGAATTTGTTGCAGTTGGAAAAAATAAGTTAAAAATGAGTTTCAATGAAGTCAAGGTATAAAATTCAATTTAAGTGATATAGTCATGAGGTTTCAAATTTACATAGTATTTTAAAATAGGGAATCTACCTGTTCTGAAAATAAAACTTTTATCCACATTTTAACTTCTCTTCATCCACAATGAAGATATAACTCATTGCTGTTTAGATTTTCACAGGGAAACTGTATTTAAAAACTGATAGACCCTGGAATATATTCCTACTTGTTGAGATAATGAATGGTGAGCAACTTAACTATCAATATGCAATAGCCTAAATCAGGTGTCCCCAACACCTGGGCCACAGACTGGTGCTGGTCCCTGGCCTATTAGGAACCAGGCTGCATGTTAATCATATTAATACATATGATTACATATTAATAATAATCATATAATTATTTCATTATATGTTACAAGGTAATAGTAATAGAAATGAAGTGCACAATACATGTAATGTGCTTGAATCATACTGAAACCACTCCCCACCCCAATCCATGGAAAAATTGTCTCCCACGAAACCAGTCCCTGATGCCAAAAAGGTTGGGGGCCACTGGCCTATATGACAGCCAGGCAGATTGAATCAGGAGTGTCTCCCTGACCTACAGTGGCCCAAGCACGGGAGTTTGGTACAGGTTGGGTACACACTTGCAATGTTTTGTAAGTAGCCTAAGCACTAAACAAACATTGTGAAAAGCACATAATCGAAATTCAATAATGAGCTGCTCCTTGACTGGTCATGCAAATCTGCTTACAGGGTCTTTACGTGTGTAAGACCTGCCCGGAGGAAGGTCGAGACCTTTTGTTTTAGAGCTTTGTTTCTTCACACGATGTCTGTGTGTGTGTTGGTGGTGGTGTTTTCCTGTTGTTGTTTTTAAAGGAAAACCTCACAGTATAGCTCACAGTTATTTATATTATTTTCTTAATTGGGTACAATGTTCCTACAATGTAGTGCAACTCCCCTCAAATCCAGTTCTAAGTGATTTCCAACAGTGCACAGCTAAATATATTTTTTTCAGAGCATATGGTACATCTTAGTAAACTTGACTAACAATCATCATTTGTTTGTTTGTTTGTTTGTTTTAATCCTCACCCCAGGTCATGCTTATTGATTTTAGAGAAGGAGGAAGGGAAGGAGAGAGGGAGGGTGATGAACATCTATCTAAGGGAGAAACATTGATCCGTTGTGTCTCATATGTGCCCTGACCAGGAACTGAACCTGAACCCATACCTAAGCGTGTTCAGGGAATCAAACCCACAACCTTTCGATTTATAGGACAATGCCCCAACCAACTGAGCCACACTGTCTAGGGCTCAACATGTTCCTTTTATTATATCATTTGCATGTATGTATGCAAGGGGAGCAGAGTTCAAATTAACTCTTCCAAGTATAGATATTTTCATTTATTTTTATTGTATAATTTCCATTACCATTTACCTCCTATATATCCCCCAGTCACCATACTGATGTCCACGTCCATGAGTTCTTTTTCCTTTCTGCTTGATCCCTCCACCTGCTAATACCCACCCCCACAGATCTGTCAGCCTTCTCTCTATCTATGAGTCTGTCTCTATTTTGCTTGTTAGTTCATTCAGTTGGTTCCTTAGATTCCACAGGTGAATTAAATCATACAGTATTTGTCTTTTTCTGACTGGCTTATTTCACTTAGCATAATGTTCTCCGGGTCCATCCATTCTGCTGCAAATAGTAAAATTTTCTTTTTTCTCTCTTTTTTATGACCAAGTAGTATTCCATTGTGTAAATGCCCCATAGTTGTTTTATCCACTCGTCTACTGAAGGACACTTGGGCTGCTTCCATATTGGCAATTGTAAATAGTGCTGCAATGAACACAGAGGTGCTTATGTTCTTTCGATTTAGTGTTCTGGGTTTCTTCAGATAAATTCCCAGAAGTGGAATTACTGGGTCATAAGGCAGATCCATTTTTAATTTTTTGAAGTATCTCCATACTGCTTCCATAGTGACTGCACCAATCTGCATTCCCACCTACAGTGCAAAGGGGTTCCCCCTTTTCACACCCTTGCCAGCACTTGTTTGTTGATTTATTGATGATGGCCATTCTGACCTGTGTGAGGCAATATCTCATTATAGTTTAATTTGAATTTCTCTGATTAGTGACGTTGAGCATTTTTTCATATGTTTATTGGTCATCTGTATGTCTCTTCGGGGAAGTGTCTATTCAGGCCCTTTGCCCACTTTTCATGAATTTTTTTGGTGTTGAGTTTTATAAGTTTTTTATAAATTTTAGATATTAATCCCTTATCAGATGTATCAGCAAGTATGTTCTCCCATTCTGTGGGTTGTGCTTTTACTTTGTTCATGGTTTCTTTTGCTATGCAAATGCTTCTTAGTTACCTAGAAATAAGTCTCACTAAGGATGTAAATGACCTGTATGTGAAAAATTCTAAGACACTGAGGAAAGAAATTGAAGAAGATAGAAGTAAATGGAAGCACATATTCTGTTCATGGATAGGAAGAAATAACATCACTAGGATGACCGTACTACCCAAAGCAATCTATAGATTCAATGCAATTCCTATAAGATACCAATAACAAATTTCACAGAACTAGACTGAATATTTCAAAAATTTATGTGGAACCACAAAAGGCCCTGAATAGCAACAGCAATCTTGAGAAAGAAAAACAAAGTTGGAGAAACCATTCTACCTAATGTCAAACCATACTATAAGGCCATAGTAATCAAAACAGCATTGTACTGGCCTAAAAACAGACACATAGATCAATAGAAGAGAAGAGAGAGCCCAGAAATAAACCCACACTTATATCATCAATTAATATTTGACAGAAGAAGTAAACAAATACAGTGAGCTAAGAATTATTTATTCAGTAAATGGTTTCTGGAAAAGTTAAACAAATATGTGCAGAAAAACTGAAACTAGATCACCTTCTTATGTCACACACAAGAATAAACTCAAAATGGATTAAAGATTTAAATGTTAGACCCAAAACCATAAATATTCTGGAAGAAAACATAGGCAGTAAATTATCTGACATCGCTCATAGCAATATATTTTTCCCAATATGTCTCCTCAGGCAAAGGAAAAAAATAAACAAATGGGACTACATCAGGTATATACTTTCAAATCACTTGCTTGTTTTCTATCCTTTATCTTGTCTTTCTACCTCGCAATGCCTAGTGCCTCCAAATTCTTAGCCTCTCAGTTTCTGTAGGTTCAGTCCGCCCACATACATGTTTCACTTTAGGATGTGACTTCCTTCATCTAAATAATTCATTTATAACTAGCCTACCCTACATTTTTGAAAGTAGATTAGTTTTAGAAATTTTACTTTTAATTATTTTTCCAATTCAAAAAGAAGTTTAAGAGGCTACTATTATTACATGTGGAAATCATTTATTTGAAAATAAGTATGTGTGCACACACAAGTATACACACACTCTGTGTGAACAGATCCTAACCATGTATGGAGAATATAGTTATTTAAAATAACCCTGGTGTTCTTTTCCAGCTGGAACCAATTGGGAGGGATGTTGCAAAACAAAATGAGAACAAGGTTCCTGCTGTGCCAGAAACCCTTAACAAAAAGCGAAGGAATTTCACAGAGCTGCAGATCAAGTGCCTGAGAAAGAAGTTTGCAGAAAAGATGCTTTGAAAGGCAAGGTGGAAGGTTATCTATGAAAAACCTAAGCACTATCACAAGGAATATAGGTAGAAGTACAGAACAGAGTCGAATGGCTAGGATGGCAAGAAAAGCTGGCCGCTTCTGTGTACCTGTGGAACCCAAAGTGGCATTTGTCGTCAGAATCAGCAGTATCAATGGTGTGAGTAGGAAGGTCCAAAAGGTGCTGCAGCTTCTTTGCCTTCACCAGATCAAAGGTACCTTCGTTAAGCTCAACAAGGCTTCAACGAATATGCTGAGGATTGTGGAACTATATATTGCATGGGGAACCCAAACCAAAGGTCAGTAAATGCATTGATCTACAAGCATGGTTATGGCAAAATCAACAAAAAATGAACAGCCCTGATAGATAACACACAGATTGCTTGATCTCTTGGTAAATATGGCATCATCTGCATGGAGGGTCGGGTTCATGAGATCTATACTGTTGGAAAACACTTCAAAGAAGCAAACAACTTCCTGCGGCCCTTCAAATTACCTTCTCCACAAGGTGGAATGAAGAAAAATACCATTCATTTTATAGAAGGTGAAGATGCTGGTAACAGGGAAGACCAGGCCAACAGGTTTTGAAAAGTATGAACTAAGGTATCTACCATGGTTATTTTTGTAATCTGTTCAGTTAATAAATAGCAACTGCTTTAAAATTGAAAAAGTATATAGTAACTCTTGTATATCAGTTTGTAGTGGAGGTTGCAATCAGTATACAGCCTGTTAAAGGATAGATTTGGAGAAAAGTGGTGAGAAATGGATAAAGTAAGAGAAGGACTAATTTTCTAGGGTGAAGGCAGGTATTGGAAGGTATCAAGAAGTCCTTTGGGAAATGCAGCTATTTCAAGTGATGGGATTAAATAAAAATCCAACCTAAAAACCCATAGCATTGGATTGATGTGGTAGAGGTATCATCAATGGAATCAAAATTCAAGATTCCATGATAACGGTAATTTAATATAAGCCAAGTTTTGCTCTTTATTACATGAATCATATAATTGAAAACTCACTAAAATCCCAACACAGAGATGCTCTGTTTCCTTTAAAAAGAAGGAGCGTTAAAACTGACTGATGTGTCTCAGTTGATTGGGTGTTGTTCCACAAAGCAAAGAGTTGCAGGTTTGATTCCCGTTCAGGGCACATACCTGGGTTGCGTGTTTGGCCCCCAGCTGGGGCATGTACCAGAGGCAACTGAGCAGTGTTTCTCTCTCACATCAATGTTTCCCTCCATCTCTCTATCCCTCCCTTACCTTTCTCTAAAAATAAATAAATAAAATATTTTAAAAAATAAAAAGAAGCTGAGTTAAAGAAGTTAAATAAGTTTTCTACAAGTTTAAGAAGAGGTGATTTATATAATCTTCTTCAAAGATCCATATATAATTATATAGGGTCTCCTGACATTCTTAATAGACTATGAATAAAAGTTTTATAAAGTGCTTTGTCCTTTCATATAAACTGGCCTATAGAAATTGAAAACAACAAAAACCTATTAGAAAGGTTTTAGGTAACCTATATTTAACCTATCCACTTTTATTAGAGATTTATTAGGAAAACTGTTGTATTAAAGGTTCTAATAAATTATGGAACATAAATGTCTAACTTCATTTATTTTTATTTTTAAGTATATTTTATTGATTATGGTATTACAGTTGTTCCATTTTTTTCTCCCCTTTATCCCCCTCTGCCCTGCACCCCCCTCCCTCCAGCATGCTCTGCCCCCTTAGTTCATATCCAGGGGTTGTTCATATAAGTTCTTTGACTTTTCCATTTCCTGCACTATTCTTAACCTCCACCTGTCTATTTTGTGCCTACCAATTATGCTTCTTTGGCCCTGTACCTTTTTCCCTCATTCTCTTCCCCCTCCCCACTGATAACCTTCCATGTGATCTCCATTTCTGAGATTCTGTTCCTGTTCTAGTTGATTGTTTAGTTTTTGTTTTTGCTTTTTAGGTTCAGTTGTTGATAATTGTGTGTTTGTTGTCATTTTACTGCTCACAGTTTTGATCTTCTTTTTCTTAGATAAGTCCCTTCAACATTTCATATAATAAGGTTTGGTGATGAAGAACTCCTTTAACTTGACCTTATCTGGGAAGCACTTTATCTACCCTCTCATTCTAAATAACAGCTTTGCTGGATAGAGTGATCTTGAATGTAGGCCCTTGACTTTCATGACTTCGCACATTTCTGTCTAGCCCCTTCTTGCCTGCAAGGTTTTTTGAGAAATCAGCTGATAGTCTTTTGGGAATGCCTTTGTAGGTAACTGTGTCCTTTTCTCTTGCTGCTTTTAAGATTTTCTCCTTATCTTTAATTTGGTTAATGTAATTATGATGTGCCTTGGTGTGTTTCTTCTTGGATCCAACTTCTTTGGGACTCTTTGAACGTCCTGGACTTGCATGTCTATTTCCTTCACCAGATTGGGGAAATTTTCCTTCATTATTTTTTCAAATAAATTTTCAGTTTCTTGCTCTTCCTCTTCTTCTGGCACCCCTATGGTTCAGATGTTGGAATGTTTAAAGTTGTCCCAGTGGTTCCTCAGCCTCTTCTCATTTTTGGAATTCTCATTTCTTCATTCTGTTCCTGTCAAATGTTTATTTCTTCCTTTTGTTTCAAATCATTGATTTGAGTTCTGGTTTCCTTCCCTTCACTGTTAGTTCCCTGTATATTTGCCTTTATTTCACTTTGCATAGCCTTCATTTTTCCTTTATTTTGTGACCATACTCAATCATTTCTGTGAGCATTTTGATTACCAGTGTTTTAAACTTTGCAACTGATATGGTTTGGCTATCTCCTCATTGCTTAGTTCTCTCTCTGGAATTTTCTTCTTTTCTTTCATTTGAGCCATATTTCTTTGTCTCAGCAGTGCACCTGTTATGTAGTAAGGAGTGGAGCCTTAGGTATTTGCCAGGGTGGGGGAACCCACTTCTCTGGGTTGTGGAGCTGTATGTGGGGGAGGGGGTCAGAGAGGGAACAATGCAGCTTGCTCAGCTCTCACCCCTCTTTCTGTCATTTCCCCTGCTACCCACAAGAAGATTATGCCCTTTCAGGTGCTGATTCCCAGGTGGATGGGTTTGTGTTTCTAGGATCCTGTGGGCCTCTCTAATGACTCTCCTATGAGATTGGGAGTTTCTCCCACCACTGCAACCCCCATGAGTTTTGACAGCCAGAGGTTTTGAGACTTTGCTTCCCCACAATGGAACCCTGGGCTGTGTGGTTTGTCTAGCTCCCCAGTTATTCCTCCTGGTTTATCTGCATGTAAATGTGGGACCTCCTGGTCCTCCAGCTGCCTCCTTGCTGTTTGTCTTCTCTCCCCGGCTTCACATCTCTGGCCCTCCTACCAGTCTGGATGAATGTTTCTTCTTTAAATCCTTGGTTGTTGGACTTCTATACAGTTTGATTTTCTGGCAGTTCTGGTTGTTTTTTGTTTTTAAATTGGTTGTTATCCTTCTTTTACTTGTGCAAGGAAGTGAAGCATATCTATTACCTATGCTTCCATCTTGGCTGGAACTCCTATAACTTCATTTATGTCAGCATTTCCTAAGCCTCTTTGAGTGGGAAATACTTTTTTTACAATGACATGATACATTTAAAATATATATCTGGATTTAGAAAATGCCCCCTAAATTATTTTACAGTTCATCTGATAATTAGTAAGATGATTTGACATACATATGGACCCCAAAGTAGGGATTAAGTTTACCTATTTATCATTCTCAAATTTGAAATTATAACCAAAAATAAATTAATATAATCAAAATAAGTTACTTATTTTCAACTTTTAATTTCCACCTAGTGTTATTTATGCAAAGATGTTTTTAAAATTAGACAATATATATTAAGTATTTACATAAACCACCATCACTAATTAGAAATTTTGAAATGATCAAGAAGATGTTTACACTCCAGTCTGGTACTATTTTAGTCAGTTGTTCAAGGTTCCTAGCAAAATAAAAATCTCTCTTCATTCTTTCAGTGTTACACGGGGTTGGTGTCCAGTGAATGACAAATGATTAAATCTGAATGTTATGTATAAAGGGAGAAAAATGCTCTTGGCACAGCGGAATTGTTTTAGTTCTTTTGTAGTAATTTAAGAAAGAACATTAGGTGGTTCTAGTTACCTGCTCTAAACTATTATGGCAATTCAAAGCTTCCTGAATAAAATTTAACAAGGAAAGTATTCCTAGAAACAAGCATTTGTGAAATAAAGCTTCACAATATTATTCTTAAGTTTATATTTCTTGCTTTGAAGCCCCAATTTATTTTCATTTATTTTGTATTTTAAATACTACTGAATATGATTTGAAAAGACGATATGTACTAAATGCATGCTCAGCATGAATGCTTATTTGTGAATATGTTGTATAATCAATTCTGTTATCCATTCTCTTTCTAAAAGTGCTAATTCATGGTACAAAAAGACATCAACAAATAGGTGTAAATTGTCTTCAACAACATTGACTTAATGTAACAATTATAACTGGATTCATATAAGTATATTATTATACCATTGAATAGGTAGATGTAATTATGTGAGGAAAAGTTCTCTCTCTACCTTAGAATTAGAGATTGTTGCAAAAAGAAAAAAGGCATACACATTGACATATGACTAAATATTTTAGTTCAATGGGTCATACAAAAGTAAATTGATATAAAAATTGAAATTAAAAACAATCTGGGCATTGCAATCAATTACTTATTTCATACATATATGGTCACAGGTCAAATTAAAGGATGGCAGATTGGAAGATGGATTTTCTGCTTTACTGTCCTGTGTTATTTTATCACAATTATACTAATGTCTTACATGTATCAGACATTTTCATTTAAAAAAGAGTATCTGTGACATATATTGACCTTCCAAACATAGCTATTATGGATAAATGAAAGATATTATTTGAGGAGGCTTGCCTAAAATTACATCACTTATTTAGCAGTAGAGCTGAAAATAAACTGATGTTTTGAGTTGGAACTGAATGTTCTCCCATAAGACAGAAGTCACGAATGGCTTCTACGTCCCCTGTGAAGTAGTCTTGAAGCTTCAGCCCACTAGTTCAGGTAAGTATGAGGAAATTATGTGAGAGTAGAAGGATCCCTTTCTGCAGAGGAATCCCATGCTTGTTTCACAACCCGCGAATACAGTACAAATTTAGAGACTGAAAACTGAGAAATACATACAAAAATTTTCCTGGAATTCCTATTGTGCCTTGCTGAGGCAAATACGAAATGACTTCAAAAAGAATCTTCTTACAATCTAAGAATAAGAATACTATCATGGAAAATGGCCTCCACTGAAAACAAGATATTATAATCACACAAACAAATAAACTAATGACAGGATGCATTTATCTTCTGAGAACTGGAAATAAAATAGTTAATCCATTATTAATAGAAACGTAGCTAGATATGCTTGTGGCCCTGTGCGGATTGATATGGCACCTGTGTCTCAAGGGAACAGGAGAAGACTAGAATAATAAGGCAATACAAAAGTAAAGATAAGAGATTCTAGGAGAGAACTTTGATGAATTTCAATATTGAAGATAGTGTAAAAATTAATTTTTATTGGTAACAGAGAAAGAAAACCAGGAATATGTGGTGTTATGAAAGCCAGTATATGACAGTGTTTAAAGAAAGAAACGTGTGACCAATTCTGCTGGGAGTTCCGGGAAGAAGTCAGAGGAGTGTCTGTTGTGGTTGAGAATATGAACACAACTGGAATAGTGGCACTGACACCAGATCTGAGTGGCTGAAGAATGAACTAGAAGTAACCAAGTACTGACAGGCAATGCACACAACACATCTGAAGTGCTCTGCAATGAAAGGGAAAGGAAAAGAAAGGCTGCAGCCTCTCAAAGTGCCAGATACAAGAAGACACTTGAACACAGAAAAAGTCCAGTAACAGAGAGAGGTTAGTAATACATAAATAAAAGAATCTACATTAAAATATATGAAGTCAATAAAAGATAAATTTTACTTTAATGTCATGAAAATATCAACCATCACTCAGTCAATAAAATAAAAAATCAGAACTTATAACTTATAGCTAAAAATGTTTTTTTATAGCTATTCTGAAAATAACATTTTTTCCAACAGTTTCCCATTTTAAATACAACTGGCCTCTTGTGAATAATTTTGCTGTTATTTAAATACAAATTCACATGAAAGAAGCAAAATTGTATACTGAAATGTCAAAAATATTATACCAAATCTCTAAGAAAATCTTCAGAAGTTGTTTTTTCAAAATATCACATAGCTTTAAAAAAACTGTTTTCTTTACCCTGCCTGGTGTAGCTTAGTGGGCTGAGCACTGACCTACGGACCAAAGGGTGGCTGGTTTGATTCCCAGTCAGGGAACATACCTGGGTTGCAGGCCAGGTCCCCAGTAGGGGGCATGCGAGAGGCAACCACACATTGATGTTTCTCTTCCTCTCTCCTACCCTTCCCCTCTGTCTAAAAATAAATAAAATATTTTTAAAAAACCTGTTTTCTTTTTACTTATAGGAATATTTTATTACCTCAACCAAGCTTCATCCAATCCCTTGTCATTCCTAATTAATGAGCAAATATGCACAGCAGATTTCATTTTCACAAAGGCAAATCCATAAAAGCAAGAATGTGTCTTTAAATTGTGATGCTGGGGAATTAACTCCAGCCATCAAAAATAGCACCCTAGAGTCTACAAACATTTCCTGATACAAAGATTCCTTAAAAAGAAAGACTGATTTCTCCCATAATACAAAAATATTAGAAAAAATTACATAGAAAATATAAAGCATAGCATCTTCATAGTTTATAAATACAGTAATATTAGTAGAGATCTCTATGAGTTCCTATAAACTTATTCATTTCCCTACTTTCAGATTGTGAAAAATCTAAAATAAAATTTATTTGAGCACAAGTATTATTACAATTGACATTTAAAAGATTAATATCATTATCAGTCTTAATATAAACTAAAAGTATGTATAAAATGCATGCACATATGTATATAGTTATGTGTATATAAAACATACAAACACATAACTATATATACAAATATATACATATATTTCACACAAATCTACAAACACACATATAATTTTCTTGAGAGTAGGGCCATTATCACTATAAGTAAGTTTTTTATAGCCATTTATTTTGTATGTATATTTTAAGCAGACAATAATCTAAACTATATCCAGTAAGTTTTTGGCACTTTTGCCTCTACTCTTGCCCTTTACACCTCTTTTTTGAATTAAATTTCCAGAGATTATATGTGATAACTGATATTTCAATGCATTGCAGTATAAATTAATCACTTAGAAATAAGAGAGTACTTTTGTAAATTATACTCAAGCTCATATCCTTTTTCACAGAACTAAAAAAAATTAAGGCTGGGTGATTTCTTTATGCCATCTATCAAAAGGTGTCAGGTATACAGGTAGCTATAGTTTTTATGGTATATTATATTAGGAAAGAGACTTTGGAATTATTTTAATTTTGGAGAGGATAATTTCTTCATGAAGCTTTTAGAGTTTTTGATCTCGTATATTATACAACCACCATGTTTTAGGAGGCATCATCTGGCCTATAAAAGTCTTCTAATGCTCTGCTAGCTAGACTTGTACCAGTCATAATTTTCATTATCTCTACACGTCAGGCCGCAAGTGTCAAAGTTGGAGCACAGGGATAGGTCCAGGTGTTTACAACAAACAAAAATACTCATTAGCAGTGTCATGTCAGGAGAGGTGGAAGGTAATGTGTACATTTGTGTCCCCAAGCAATGAACATATTGGTGTCTCCACATTATAAAACCTTTTGGAATCACAAAAATACGGGAATATTTGATTTCATAATAGGGCAATGAGGAAGATAGTGTTGAAACGACTTTTTTACCTCATTCATGATAATGAAGGCAGCTTCTTGGGAGAACTCTGTCTCACACTCCAAATTGCCCATTAGTATATGCGCACCACTGTCTGATCCAAGGGGCATCATGTTTAGGGACATTCTCTTCCATGGTAGATTGTCACCTGTTCTTTCCAAAGTAGTCAGTTATTTCAATCCAGAATAAGATACATTTGAACTATTGTAGCAGAAGATGAAAAATCTTAGTAACTTTTTGAACCTTTGCATTTGTATTTATTACGGTATTCATTCTGAGGTCCATTTAGTATCTACTCAGATACACATTCCTTATTGATTGATCCCTGGACTCAAATTGTTTTCTGAGGGACTTATCTTTAATTAGCTCATGGATTTACTCTTTCCCAGTTACACAACTACTCTGACAGCATTTTAATTCTCTACTTTGACTCCCAAATGTTTTCTCTTTTATTTTATTATTTATCTTCCATTCTTCCACTTGTTTATTCATCATTAATAGCCATTGTCACTAATGTCAATTTAATTCTCCTTTTGTACTGAATAATCATAACAGCATTTTAAAGTCATGTAATATGATAACAATAAGAAAATAGATTACAATTCAATCAGAAAGAAAGGGTAATATTTTTAAAATCTAGTTTGATTTGTCATGCAGTAAAGAAGAAATATTGGTAACTAGAGTAGAACTACCTGGTTCTTTTCATATTTCATTGTCCTACTTATGCAGATTTGTTTATGAACATGTGCTTTAGCCACTGAACTTATAGACATTAAGTGACCTCTCCAATGCCATAAAATTCTTTACAGTAGCACCTCACTGAGATCAAAATACAATGCTTTTCTGGTAAAAGATTCTGCAAAGATATTGTGATAAGAAAAACAAGAGAGGATTAGAAATCTCCATTTGTACTGTAGAAAATTTACTGGAGAAAAATATATGAGTTTAAACTTCCATAGATACAATTTCAAGCCATCCAAATCAACCACCAAAACTTTATTTTATCTAAAAAGCCAAAACTTTAATTAGGTAATGCTTATTATAGCTGTTAGGTGTGATTTAATTTGGAATGTTTAGGAAAAATAAGGTGAACTCAAAAGCAAAAAGGTAGAATAAGCACAGACTGGATTAAGAGTCAGAGGCAGACATTAGTTCAGGGAGGGGGTGTTAAACTACTTACCATCACATCTCTTAGGGAAAAACTGGGTTACATTTCTTACTACAGAAGAATGCCATCCAGTAAAAGTAGGAAAAGTAACAGAATTAGAAAATTACATTTTAAAGCACCTGATGGAATACTTGATTAAGGAAAGAATAATCAGTGGACACTAAAATCAAGTTGTGAAAGAAAAGAAATAAGTTGTCCCCTAGGTGCCCATGCAAGGTACCCCCTTCATTATAAGCTGACTAGAAAGGAGAAACATGGTTTTAGAAAGGAGTTACTTGGTAGTTACTCATTTCAATCGCATTCTCAAATATAGCATCATTGTGGAACAATTTTGATTTCAGGTAATTTCATATATAGTGTCATTAAACTGATACACTATTCTTGTTAAAATGATTTACATGAATTTAATAGCATAAACAGGAGTCTGCAAAGTTTTTACCTAAAGGGTAGGTAGTGAATATTTTAGGCTTCTCGGCCACAATCAATTTATATTGCATATTATATGACTTGTTTATTTATTCATTTATTTTTTAAATAACTTTTAAAATATAAAACTCATGCTTAGCTAAAATGCTATAGAAAAACAAGACACAGGCCTGACTTGGCACACAAGTCATAGTTTAGTAACCCAAAATCTAAAAGAACAAGTTGAAAAATTCTACAAACACACAAACACACACACACACACAGAGAAATCTAAAATATGGGAGGGTTTAAATGACAATTGGACTTCTCTCTTCAAAAAGTAAATGACCTAAAAATATAAACAGGATGGGGTAAAGGTTGTTCAAATATAAAAAGGACTGAAGAGATAAAATTATATATCATACATGACCTGGTTAATATACATGAGATTGGATCACACCTTAAAAATATGTTTTAAACTACAAAAGATACTTTAGGACATGTTCTACTGATTCTAATATAAGCATCTCCATTTCTAAAATTCTGTGTATTTAAAGTTATAACTACTTTTCAAGATTCCTTAATATTAGCAAAACACTATTATCACCTCAAGGAATACTTGCCATAAATTTGAAAGTCTAAAAGTCTCCTGGCTTTAAATAATTATGAACTTCTAAGGAACTAAGGCTGCAAATCTAGACTACTCAGGTCAATATTCCACTTAAGGAACCAGACAATTTGGGCACAGATATTCCACTGATACCTCATGAATCACCTTGCAGAGAAGTGTTTTAGAAATATTTGCACTCTTCTTCTGATGTTTAAGTCCATTGGCGAAGTCAGTAACAGGCTTAGTAACAGAACTACCCCCGAGGTAGGATTTGGGGACAGACTCTTCAGATCAACTGGACCATTTCCTGTGGAGAGTCACTGGATATATGGGTTCACTCTTCCCTTCAACTGTATAATACAGTTTTGTATAATTTGCACTTTTGCTCAATCCACAGTATTTCTCTGCCATTGTAGCCTAAAAACGATCTATCTTGGTCTTGGTGAGGGTAGGATTACATGACTTAATTATCATGAGCTAGTCTTGCTAGTTTCAGAAACTGTTGTATGAAAGAGTAGTTATTCCAAACCCAAGTCACTGTAAAATGCCATCTGATATCTCACTTAGTAACAAGTAAGCCAATGGCAAGAAAGGATGGAGGCCTACAATTAACCACCCCCAGATATTAAACCTAGAGAAACACCTTTCATTTTGTCACTGTGCTTGTGATGAGTAAAGCAACTTCTGAAAAAGTGTATGTAGTTGGAATTAATAAATTTTGAAATGATTAAATATCATCAGTTCTAATAATTACTGATGTCCTTTCCTTGATCTTGATAAAAAGTCTCTCATGATTCATGCTGATAGCAGAAAGAGGATCTGTGAAGAATACCAACCTTACCTCTTTCGCAATGTCCCTGTCTCTGAGAGAAAAGTCACGATGGCCTCCCAGGGCCATATCAGTTCGCACAGGGCCACATGCACAGCAAAACCTTCCTTCCATCGGAGATAGCATGTGACAAATTTCGAGTCATCCCGAGCACTTTTTAATATGGAATTGAATTAAATAAAACATATCTCATGTTGTAAAGACAAATATTGTTAAAGTTTTATTTTGTTTTAATTGCACATATAAACCTGTGTGTCTATGTGCACTTATGTACGTATTTGGTGGAAATGGAAATTTATTGTCATAACAGATCTGATGATTCTAATACTTAATAAGACTAGATCATTTCTCTACCTTTTACTATGCTAAGAAGAGAGGAGAGATTTAGTAAAATCCATCTACAAATAAAAGTTGAGGTTTATGAAAGTTTTAGATCACACCAGCTATGAAATTAGAGAAAAGTTCACAGAAGCCATATCCTCTTTCATTTACTGGGATAATAAACAAAACTAATAATAATTATCATCAAAGTTGATTGCTATGGTACATAATTTATATTTTTGTATTAACAGTTATTTTGTTACACCATTCTTCATATTATTTGTAGAATCCTTGTTACCTATGTATCCTGTTTTTGAGACTAAAAGAAATATCTATATATTACTAAATAGGGAAAAAATCTAGTTTAAGCTTGTGATCTAAAATTGAAGAGTGAAACAAATTTCTTGATTAACAGCCAATGCTTCTCGTTTTGTTTACAACAAAAATGATTAATTGTCTTCTAATAGGTAAATCAATACCTTGCCTAATTGCATGTGTTTCTCAGAATCATATACCTCTAGTTCATTAACTCTTTTAAATAACAGCCTGCCTTGGAAAATTGCACACCATGTGGTGTTCCTTTTAAAGTCTTGATAAATCTTCCGTTATTTGTGTGCTGCTCAGTTCTTCACCAACAACAATAACAATGTAGAGTTTAAGTATCTTGACAGATTGCATATAAATAATATGAGAAAGAAATGAGAAGGCTTTGCACTCCTTCCAAACCTTGCAATCGTGATAAGGTTAACATAGTGGTCACTCAGTGATTGTGGAAACCTATCACGAGCTATGGAATCTAAAACACTGTATAATCTGAAGTAAAAAATCATGAAAGGTAAAATTATAACTGAATACACCCATGAAGTCTGCCAGTATGCAAAGAGACGAGAAGGCTAGTTTTCATTCACTTCAGAAATATTTATGGAGGCCTGACTATGTGACTGGCTTACATAAGTAGGAAAGACAGGAAAAGCCCCAGGCCCATGGGAATTACTTTCTAGTGATTTAAACAGTATAGAAGCACATCAATAAATTAACAAAATTTCATTTAGAGTAAGTACTATAAAGATAACAAAGAGTCACCTAGGGTAGGAGACACAATACAAATTTGGCTTTCAGTCACTGTCTCACTGAGGAAGTGGTCTGTTAACTGAGTCAGACTTGAATAACAAGGAATCTGCTACATTATTCAGCTTGAAGGGACAGCAAGCACAAAGGCCTAACACAGAAACTATCTTTGTGCAAATAAGTACAGAAAGAGGAGAACCTTGTTGGCACATGACAAATGAGGGAAAGAGGGCTAACAATTATTTTATCAATATTATATTATTAAACCTTCTAAAATATTGTAAGTGTAGTAGTTAAAACTTCACTTTTTTTTTTATTAAGTGCAATTAAATGTGACTCCTTGTCCTCCATTTTATTTGGCTGCTGGAAAATTCAATCTGTCATTATTGAGGTGGACAATGTATTCAGTGAAGAAATATCTAAATAAATCGATCCCCAGTGTTTCTCGCTGGGTTGCAATGGTCCGAGATGTGCATGTGCTGGCTGAGATGTAGTGAGTTGGTTCTTTCTCATGTACAGGGCATGGGCCTCTTTCATGTGGGGAAACACAGTGCCTGGGTTACAAGCTCCCCAGATACTTTGTAGCTATTTTTGCTGACCCCAGCCTTAGGTACCCTAAACTCTGTGGAGCTCAGCAAAAGAGTAAGGCCTCTATCACCATCCCTGTCAAAATACCAGACCTTCCTCTTCTCTCTAGACCTCTGAGCTCTTCTTTTTTTTCACGATTTTCCCTACAAGGCTTGCTTTAATCTCCTTCTCTTCCATTGCAAACACACAGAGATACAATCCTTAAAAACAAACAAACAAAAAGCAAGGAAAGAAAAGTCAATGTCTTCAATCCTAAATAACAGTCTTCTCTTTTTTATTAAATTTATTGGGGTGACATTGGTTAATAACATTATGTAGGTTTCAGGTATACAATTCTATAACACATCATCTGTCCACTGTACTGTGTGTTCACCACCCCAAGTCAAGTTTCCTTCCATCACCATTTGTCCCCCCTTTACTTTCTTCTACATCCCCCCAGTCCCCTTCCCTCTGGCAATCACCATACTATTGTCATGGACACCATACTGTATCCAAGAGCCTTTCTTATTTCCTTTGCTTAATCCCTTCACCCTTATCACCAGCCCCTAACCCTCTTCCTTCTGACAGCTGTCAGTCTGTTCTCTGTATCCATGAGTCTGTCTCCACTTAGCTTGTTAGTTTATTTTGTTCACTAGATTCCACATAGAAGTGAAGTCATATGGAACTTGTGTTTTTCTGACTGACCTGTTTCACTTAGAATAATACTCTCCAGGTCCATCCATGTTGTTGCAAAAGGTAAGATTTCATTCTTTTTTAGAGCTGAGTAGTATTCCATTGTATAAATATACCACACGTTTTTTATCCACTCATCTACTGATGGACACTTGGGCTGCTTCCAAATCTTGGCTATTGTAAATAGTGCTGCAATGTACAAAGTGGTGCATATATTCTTTTGAATTAGTGTTTTGGTTTCTTATCTTGAAGCACAAAAGGCATAAATCCTACACAATTTTTGTTTCTCAGGCTGGCACTCAACCACTGAGCCACATCAGCCAGGGCTCAAGCCTACGCAATTTTTGAAAGAGAAAGAATAAAGAGAAAGAGGAGAAAAAGAAAACAGGGTAGCAAACAGAAATAAATAGCTCAATAGATTTCTGGACAAACACACACACACATCACACATATACGTTTTAGGGAACGAAAATATGATTATTCTAGGAGAAAGAGGAAGATGGGAGGCTAGTTATACTTAAAATGGTTCAGTTTACTAGGATATGAAAAGTACATTAGATATTACCAGAAAATGTGGAATTCTGTTTTCAGACAAGAAGATACATTGCACAAATAATTAATTACTCAGTTATTTCTGAACTTGGTAGTATATAATCTTAAAACTGCTTATGAAATTCTGAAATTCAATCATAGAATAATTTTCTAAAAATGAATATAGTTAAACATGGAGATTAGTAAATTATTATAACAGTAAATTACTATTCTTGACCTATACAAAACTGAGAGTTCTTCTAACTGGTTATTTTGGTGCTTTCAATTCCTGATTCAACAATTTACATATAGAGAATTTAAGTTTATTTGCTTTAAGAGTTTAAATACTGTAAATAATGCGTGATTTAAAACTGAAGGATTCCTTTCCTCTCAAATTTTAAATTAAAATAAAACAAAGCCAATATTTGGAAAGCAACAAGAAAAAATTAGAGCTACATTAGTGGGGACAGACCATGACATCAAGGAGGAAGGATGAGAAACGGCAAGAGAATATAACTTGAAATAGAATGAAAAGTTATAGACGTCAAGATAATAACACTGAATGTGGAATGGAAAATCACATTTTGGACTAACCTGGAATAAGTGTCATGATTAAAGTCTTAGCCACTGTGTATGATAACCACAAAAACAGATGTGGCACTCAAAACGAAGGTAAGAAATCAATGCTGGACACTTCCAGGACATCCAAACAATACTAAATCATTACTGACAACAGAAAAAGCCTATTACAAATTGCCTCTTGAAAAACCGTTTCCCCTTTGCCACAAAATATATTTTGGAAACTGGTTTGTTAACACCCCCTTCTTCCTTTTATAAGTCTTAGTTTTCATGAGAGTTACTTTGTGTTGTACAGTTACTTTTTTATCTAAAAAATAATCACCTTGATATTTGTTAACTAGTCCATCCCTTGAACCATTACTCATACCTATAAGTTATGTTAATGATTGGAAGTTCTGTGAGGTTAAAAACTTATGTAGGTTCATTAAATAACACAGTCACACATATTTCAAAAATATAATATTGCAATATAATATTTTTTAAAATGTTCAGAATTAGGAAAATGGTTATAACTGAATTTTTAAAACTATAGATTTCTTTTTTTAATGATAAAGACTTGTTTTGTAAGGTGTTGTCAAAATGTAATTTAGCTATCTGAGTATTATTAACATATATCTCTCCCCTCTGGAGCCAAATATTTAAAAATTTGTTTCTATTTAGTGATTCCATTTCTTAAGTTCCAAAGTAGTTGGTGGATTATTACACTCAATGTGAATACTTCTCACCAAAGTCAATAACCTCTGTATGTCTAAATTCAATGGTGTTTTTAAGTATTTCATGTTGAGCTTTGTTCAAGGTTTATCAAAGCCAAGCCCCTATTCCTCTCTAAAACATTTCTCTTTGCTTCCATTAAATCTTGTCTTTTCAAGAATTCCACTCAAATTTCTAGCTCTTTTGGAGACTAAGTCTTGCTATCAGTCATTGAAATGTTGATATATCACAAGAAACAGTGCAAGACCCATTCCATAGAAAAAATTATATGCAATGTTAATATTTACATAGATATCTTTTCAATACATGGATCTAGTCTAGACTTAAACTGAGGACCAAAATAACCAACTGCCCATTTAACATCTCTTTGCATGTGTCAGAATGTCTTCGAACCTGATCTATACTAAAGTAAACACCTAATATATCCCCTTCCACAAATTTAATCATCTCCAAGTATTCTCTAACTTGATATACAGGGGCACAACGAGTTTATATTCCCCAAGATGAAAACACAGGAATCACATATGATGACTTCCTCCTTTTAAAAAAAATCCTCACCTGAAGATATGTTTATTGAATTTAGAGAGAGAGAAAGGGGGGGCAGAGAGAGAGAGACAGACAGACAGATATTGATGTGAGAAAGAACCATCAATTGGTTGCTTTTCATAGTGCCCCAACCTGGGATGGAACCAGCAACCTTCAGGTGTGTGGGATGATGCTCCAACCAATTGATTTGACTTCAAACTGTACCTCACAAGTACATCCATGTAGTCTCTATCTAGATTTTCTTTCCGGCTGTGCCCTTTCACAGGGGCAATGAAACCGCACCTTAATGGACAAATGGTCATCCTCTATTGGCCCTTCCAAAGAGTCTGCATATGGTACCTAGAACGTTTTCTGAAAATGCAAGTTTGTACTTGCCATGCCATTTTTTCTTTAAAAAAAATGATTCTTATCAGGATCTTAAGTTTCTACAAGAATCAGTACCTGGTTACCACTACAAACATTTCGAACCTCTCTTCCTATCAGTCTCCGTGTTCCTCTACTGTCACCGTGCTTCTTCTCACATCAGGCATTTGCATAAATCTTTCTCTTAACTCAGAGTATTTCGGTGACTTTGCCCCGCTGCCTTCAACTAGAGTATTGGCCACCTGACCTCAGCTCAGGGATCCCATACATAACGTCAACACTCTTTGTACAGGCTTTCTTATAGATTCATACCTTCACATAAAAATTAATCATGTATAATTAAATACTTGGTGATTACTTGACTAACATCAGTATTCCTCACTAAAGTACAAGGTTCATGAGTTCAGGTTCATGTTTGTTGAATATTGTATCCATATCAAATATCAGAGCACTCCGCTTGCTCAAAGTTGGTGTGCAAACATTTTAAATCAATACATATATGAAGAAATGAGCAGATAAATGAGAGAAAACCCAATTTCAAAGCTAGAATAATGTTAGAACCGTTCATTATATTCCTAAAATTTTGGCCATTTTAATCTCATTGAATTTTCTATCCTCTATGCATTTGACCTCACCACCTAATTTCCTTTCAGATTTTATTACTCATTAAGCTACTATTATACGGAGATAAATTGAACACTTTATAATGCAAAATTCCTTATAGCAAAATACAAAAGCGAAAACGAATTGGATATCACCCATTAAAATATATTTACCATATTTGAATAAATGAGAATGCAAGTCTGTGTATTAAAAGTTGATTGAAAATCTTGTAATGAGTATTAAATAAGCCATAGAGATCTAATGAACAGTAAAATGAATATAGAAAACAATATCATGCTATAATGATGCAATGTGATAAGTATTGCATCAATGGTGATCATATCACAATCTATGAATGTATCAAAGAAAACACTGTACACTTTAAATTTACAAAATGTAGTGTGTCAAATTTATTATTTTTTAAAGTTGATTGAATATTACTAGTTCTCTCAAAGGGGAAAAAAACAGCTCGAGGTAACATTCCATTTGATTATGAAGTGTAACTTTAACAAGGACTTGGGCTACAATTTGTTTAAACAAAAAAAACCCCACTTGTCTATAACACAAAAAACAGTAAGTAAGGTGGAGCACTTAAACTTATTTTCTCTGCTTCGGTAACATTGTGTCCATTCTTACAATGTTCACACTTATTGTCTAGGGGCCTCACACTCCATCTCTATGACAAAATAAATATTGCAAGTGATGAGTTCTGTTCTTATTTGCAAAATATGTAAAGAGATTGTGCTTGTAAACAAAATCATGTATCTGCTCTTTAATAAATTATTAGGGAGCAACACTTTTCTGTAGCAACAAAAATGAGATTATCAGAAAAAGAAAGAATTAATTTTTGATATGTAATATTTTACCTGCCACTATAACTATAAAATTTGTAGTTCTGTACTTTGGAATTCATTCAATAACAACAGAATCCTCATATCCATTAAAATGAAAAAATATTTCTTCAAAACACTCTGGTTAGATACAAACAAAGACATATGGTACTTTACTATGTTTAATAAACTATATAACTTAAGAATATTTTAAAATTGAAAGAGACCTCCAAGGATCAGATGATATAAAAATTTTCTATTATAAGAAATAATTAAAACTCTTATGTTTCCATGTTTTTGGTTGTACACTGTCAGCGCTAAATTTTCTGAAATTAATATTGTCTATATATTCTAACTTGGCCAGTGGCCTCCATGGAGAGTATATCCTTTGTCTTTCTTTTTATTTTATTTCATTTTTTAAAATAATTTTTATTGTATTTTTTCATTACCATTTAGTCCCCTATGCTCCCCTCCCCCACACAGTTGTCCATGTCCATGAGTCCTTTTTCCTTCTTGCCCAACTCCCCCCCCCCCCCCGCCACCCCCTTTGCTTCATCCTACTCTCTCTAGTCTCTCTCTCTTTTGCTTGTTTGTCTTTCTCGTACCACAGGGCTTCCTCTACCTCAGTGCTCCACTAGACATACTTACATTATTTATTCATTATAAAGTCACAAAACCTGGTAAACACAGACATATGTTAATGAAATATAATCAACCCACTTCTCTCAGTAGCGTATTTGGGAGGTGGGTTTGAGTACTGAGTGTTGTTTGATATACTCAGGAAGTCTGGTCAAAGGTGAGGAAAGATAGAGCCAAATGTTGGATATGTGGCAACATGATGTCCTATGACCAACCATCACTGATAAATGAAGTATTTCTTGAGGTTCTGGCAGAAAACACATAGTGCCTTAAAACTGGGTAATTTGAGAAAAGTTTAATATGGATAGTACTTAAAAGATGTGGGCAGAGAAGAAAGAAGTCACAGGGGAAGGGCCACTAGCTGTGCCCTGAAGCTAGTTACAGTGACCCAGTGCTTACCACCTTCAGCAGGTGTACTTGGTATCTCATTTTACCTCTCCTTAGCCTATCTTTGATTTCAACCCAGGTATGATGGACAATGCCATTTCAGCCATACATGATGGACATTTGTGCACAATGCCGGCCATTTTTATTTTGGCTTTGAGGTTTTTTTCTAAAGTCGTAGGAGACCTACATTGGTAAAACTGCATGGCAGGAGTTAACATTCCAGGAGCAGTGAATTTGGGGTGGGGTTTAAGCATAAACATTCTATGTCTCCATCCTTCAAAATCCTGAGGAACATTCTGCAAAGTTTTAAGAAGCTCAACAATACATTTTTAATTGATTTTTCCTCTAGTCTTGTCCTGATGATTTGAGGATAATTCATGACTAAACTACCTATATCTAAGTTCTTAATTCATGTCTTTATGGCAGAAACCAAATTAAGGTAAGCTTGTGTACCCTAAAATATAGGAAGAGTAGGTATAGGAACTCACAAAGAAATAACTAAGTGTAAAAAGCTATTATATAGAAGCTCTCACATTTAATCAGAGGACACATGTGCCTGCATCCACCACCAAGAGGAAAAATGGAAATAGACACTTCAGCTTCACTTCCTTCTTTCTCTCAACACTGCTCACTAGTGTCTTCCATTGGTTGACTCAGGTGAATTCCAAAAGGCGAGAGGAGTCACTTATCGTAGTTTCTGTAAGTCAGCCACAGAGCAAAGGAGCAAATTAAATACCTTCAGTAGAAATGGGAACCTATATTCTACACTAAATTCCGTTTCATTCTAGTCCTCCCTATAGCTCCATTTTCCCTCCTAACATATTTTAACCTAGATGAGGACACTAACGGGAATGCAATATATGTCTAAAAAGCAATTTAGAAAAAAAATAACAACATTTACATCTACATACATTTAACATCTTTTTCCAATGTTTTATGTATGGACTAAATTCAACATTCTTATGAGACTGCAGAAGAAAACATTACGAAAATAACAACTGGAAACTTTCATTCTATAAAAATGACACTAGTTGCCTGGCAGCATAATATGTGGATGTTTATATACATATATGGAAATCATATGCATAATTGAATAAGTACATTCAACGGCTGACCATTCCCTGTTGTGGGCAAGAGAAGTTTTTAAATAATGTTTCTGGGGCATTCAATAATCAATGAATGATAATTCAGTGGCTACAACGTGTAGCATGGCTCTAGGGGGAAGAGTATAAAAATAACATACAGACATAATTAAAAGTTATAGCAGAATAGTCTACCCTGAAGGCCTGTTGTATACCAATCAACTGTCTATATGCCAATAGTTCAGAGGTTTCATAGAGGAGGAAGAGAATGTTACAGCAACTACCAAACCTTAATTGTAAATCTGTGGTGAGCTGACATTCTTTACTTTGAAATAACTGGTGTTTAAGGTTATACCTAATATTCCTTTTAGTAGACAAAATGTATAAAAATAAAAGTAAATAAACATCAAGGGAATATCAATGTAGTATTTATTTTTGTATTCCCAAAACAGCAGTACAGAGTAAAAACTTGGAAACTGGTAACTTAAAGTGAATTTGAGGTGAAAGGAAATTCATTTTGAATAGTAAAGGATAAAATCTTAAGTGATCAGGTTCCAGTACACCCAGGAAAGACAGAAGCAAGAGGAAGTTGTTGGCATAGAACACTTCATAGAAAAATGGGGAAAAAAAAGATGTTTTCATTAATCCATTAAGCCATGGAAGTTTGGGGGCCAGGGGTAATATACAATTACTTTGGCAGTGTACTACAAATTGAAAAGATCTATGTGCAAAAGCTTACCTGTGATAAACAGGAAACTATTGCAGTGTTTCATGGGTAAGAAAATAAATATGCTTGAATGAGGATGAGATGGGTAAAATAGAAAGTAGCATGATTTCAGTTCTACCTTTAAAGAAATGAAATAATTGTTATCTCTAAAGAATTTAGACTTGAGTCTTGTCTCGTATGGTTCAGTGGATTGAAACCACTCTAATCTTTATACTTCCCTCCTTTTACTCACTTTGGGCTTTGACTGTTGTTCTTTTTCGAGTTATTTTAGATGTAAGGTAAGACTGTTAATTTAAGGGGTTTTTTCTTTTCCTTTTTTTGCTCCTCGAGGTAGGCTTGTATTGCTATGAATTTCCCTCTTAAGACTGCCTTTGATGTGTCCCGTAAATTATGGGTTGTTCTGTATTCATTTTCATTTCTATCAAGGTAAATTTGATTTCTTCCTTGATCTTATTGTTGGCCCATTCATTATTTGGTAAGGTGCTACTTATTCTCCACGTGTTTGTATGGCTTTCATTTTTTTTTTCTTGTAATTGACTTCTAGTTTCATACCATTGTGGTCAAAGAAGATGCTTGACATGATTTCAATCTTCTTGAATTTATTGACTTGTTTTATGTTATAATACGTAGTCTCTCTTAGAGAATATTCTATGTTCACTTGAAAAGAATGTATGTTGTGCTGCTTTTGGGTAACGTGCTCTGAAGATATCAATTAAAACCATCTGATCTAGTGGGTTGTTTATGGTCACTATTTCCTTGTTGACTTTCTGTCTGGAAGACATATCCATTGATGTGAAGGGGGTGTTAACATCCCTGACTATGACTGTATTATTGTTGATATCTCCCGTTACGTCCATCAAGATTTTCTTTCTACATTTAGATGTTCCTATCTTGGGTACATATATGAAGAGATTAAGTAAACAAAACAAAACAAAACAAAACCTCATAGGCACAGATGATAGTATGGTGATTACCAGAAAGAAGGAGGGTAGGGCAGGTAGAGAAGAAAAAGGGGGACAAATGGTGACAGAAGATTAGATTTTGGTGGTGGACATACAGTATACAGATTATGAGATTATGTATTACAGGATTGTATACTTGGAACCTATTTAATTCTATTAAGCAATGTAACTCCAATAAATTCAATTTAAAAAAAAGTTCCTGATCTCTTTTTCCTTTTTCTTTCCCTTTATCTAGCCCTAAAAGAATGAAATTTCAATCATTTTTATGGTGAGTCAAGCAGGAAAGACAAAAACGAAGCCAAAACTTTCTTCTTAACTTCATGTCTCTGGTTGAGATAGTTTACAATTTAGTAGTGGAGGAGGCAGAAGGAGAGATCAATGTTAAGTTAGACTTGATATTTTAAAGTTATGACACAGTACTAGACATTGTTATTTTCAAATAAAATCATGTTCATGACTAAAAATAGCAAAAACTTATTATTGGATGACTTTAAGAAAATTAATGGGTTAGCCACTGTGATTTAAGAATATATAAGTTCATATTCTAATGAATGAATTTTAAAAATTATGGTGGTTAATTAAAATTGTATATTGACATGTCACCAGTATTGTCCAATAGTATGCACTACCTTCCATGACCACACGACACCAACAATATCCAACTTCCATTTGTACTTTTATCTAGCCAGGCATTAATGCCTTCCTCCCTCCCTCCTTCTCTTCCTCCCTCCCTCTCTCCCTTCCTCCTTCTCTTCCTTCCCTCTTTTTTTTTTTCTATAATCTTATTCTGGTCTACCTAATATTATAGTATTTAATTAATTTGAATAAAATTTTTATTCAACAACTTTTTTGCCATGCAACATACTCCATGCAGATGACCTAGGGAAACAAAGATAATAAACAGCTCCTCTCTTCAAAGAGCTGCTGAGGGGATCTGGGCACATAACAAAAATTAATTTAAATATTCAGTTTAGTAACTGCTAAAATGAGACAAATATTTAGTAGTGAGAATGCAACAGAGAGAAGATTTGATTTCAACTGAAAGATAGGTGCTAATTTTTCAGGTGAGCTTTGAAAACCTTAGTCATATTTCAAATAAGATTGATGTAATAGGAGAGAAAAGGACAAGAAAGAGAAAGGGAAGCACAGATAGAAGGCTGAAGGAGATATTTAAGCCTACACTGCTTATATGTATATTTTTAATTTTATCCTTAGGTAATTCCAAAAACTTTATAGTTGGCCAATTTTTATATCAAATCTCCTGTATTCATCTTAATCTCTTTTATACTATTCCATCTAATTCATCTTCCTAAACATTTCTTTATGGATCCTCCTCAAACGTTAAAATGGTTCTTCTCAAATGTCAAACATTTTACACTTTTTATAGGGATATTTATAACCCTGCAAAATTGTTTTCCTCCCTACCTTTTTAATATTAGTTCCTATTATTTTCCATCACACTGTCACTGAATAAGATGAATAAGTTTCAAAGGTGCAGTGGAAATAAGAAGGGCATGGAGGAACAAGCCAAAATGATGAAATACAGGATGTTAGGTAGATTTCTTTCTAACCCTCCTTCAGATGTTGTCCTTTTTACAAGGTTTTCTAAGTGGAACAATCCTTGATTATCCCTGAAAGAAGTGTTCCTGCCCTTAAAAATATTGGCATAATATGATAAAATTTAAAAAATGTATTTTTTAAAAAACTCTTTCTTTTTAATTAAATATTTTGTTGTTCTATTACAGTTGTCCCAGTTTTCCCCCTTTGCTCTCCTCCACCCAGCCCACCCCCCACTCCCACAGTCAATCCCCACCCTGTTGTCCATGTCCATGGGTCATTCATACATGTTCCTGGTCTATCCCCTTCCCTTTCTACCCTCATTCCCCTCCCCTCTTCTCCTCTGGTCACTGTCAGTCTGTTCCCTGTTTTCATGCTTCTGGTTCTATTTTTCTCATTTGTTTTTTTCTCGTGTGTTGATTAGGTTCCTCTAATAGGTGAGATTATGTGGTATTTGTCTTTCACCATCTGGCTTATTTCACTTAGCATAATATTCTCCAGTTTCATCCATGCTATTGTGAAGGGTAGGAGCTCCTTCTTTCTTTCTGCTATGTAGTATTCCATTGTGGTATAATAATGACAAAGTGTTCTGCTTACTGACAAGTGTGTTGGGTCCCTGGGTATGTTCAATTTGTCAAAATGTAATAATCAATGTAAATCTGCATACTTTTCTATAAGTATATGAAACATATATAATACTTTTTTAAAAATTACCATTACTTGCAAGGAAAAATACATTTACAAGCAATAAACAGGTGTGTAAGTCTTCTAATTGTTATTTTTTAAATGATTTTATTTATTTGTTTATTTTTAGAGAGGGGAAAGGAGGGAGAGAGGGAGAGAAACATCAATGTGTGGTTGCCCCTCCAGCACCCCCTATTGGAGACCTGGCCTGCAATCCAGGATTTTGCCCTGACTGGGAACTGGCGACCCTTTGGTTCACAGTCTGGCACTCAATCCACTGAGCCACACCAGCCAGGTCATTGTTCTTACATTACCATAAATTCATTTAAAACAAGTTCATTTAGGACATATTTTAAAATCATTAATTCAACAAGGGACTTAAGATATTTTTATTTGATAAGCCATTAAAGTATAAATTGTAATTTTTTTAAAGCTTAGAGAAATTTGTTCATCCTTTTAACAATAGATTTTGTAGCTTAAAGTGAAAATTGACTGTGAGTAATGGTTATAATTTAGTCAATTACAAACAGATAACTAAGTGTATTGTACTAATTTTGTGAAGGAAGTATTCAAATCAACAAAAGCATCATGCATACATTTCTAATTGCAATTTAAGACCATTTTAAAGACATTAAAATATTTTATTTTAACCAAACACTTTTGTGTTGAATACTACATTTTTACAGGTAAAGGATAAACAAATTTTCTAATTACAACAAGATAAGTATAAATTACTGAAATATATTATTGGAAGAATTCTGTAGTATAAACATCTGGGATTAAAACAAAAGTAGGTAAACTATTACCCACACCCCCCTTCAGACACACATAAATAAGTGATAAGGTGGAAGGTATTCTACTATTTAGATTTCATTATTTGAATTAAAAGAGCTATTGTTAAATAAAATATTCTTCGGCTACATGCATTCATGAATATGTGAGATCTATCCAGAAGGTATCCATCCAGCCATGTAATATGAAAAATAGAGACATTTATTGAAGAAGATACAAGATGCAAGAAACATTGCACACAGGACAATGATGCCTCAGTCCCCTTCAAAGTAGGCACCGTGCAACCTTACACAGTTCTCCCAATCACCATCAGCTGCCCCGTCATATTTTCCTAAATCTCACTGGTCTGAAATCTCTTCCCTTTCAAAGGTGATTTTAGTTTGGGGAGAAGCCAGAAGTTGAAGGGCGCTAAATCTGGGCTGTAGAGGGGCTGAGTCATCTGGGCAATTAGATGTTTTGCCAAAAACACTTTGCACAACCCAGGATGCATGAGCAGGTACATCGCGTAATGAAG
Source organism: Desmodus rotundus (assembly GCF_022682495.2). Classification (NCBI taxonomy): domain Eukaryota; kingdom Metazoa; phylum Chordata; class Mammalia; order Chiroptera; family Phyllostomidae; genus Desmodus; species Desmodus rotundus. The sequence goes on along the minus strand of NC_071390.1, from coordinate 45,673,698 downwards.
CTGCCAATCACCAGTTGCCAATGACCAAATGACTACCAGTTATGACCTTCTTAATCAATTGAATTGTTTCCATGGAGGAATGTTCAAGCTTAAACAAAATTTGGTGCAGATTTATTGTTCTACTTGCTCAGTCATTTTGAATGTGAAGGCTGCACAGTACGCATGCTCTCACTCAGCAGAATCTACCACCCCCACTGACTAGTACAGTGAAGTCATCATTGTTCATGCATGCCATTCCAGTCCACTCTCCTTGGCTGCCAGGTTATATCAATGTCATACAAACCATTCTTGTTATATTAACAATGGCTGGACTTTTTCTGGACATATTTCATAGTACAAAATATCCTGTGTGTGTATTTGTGTGTTTGTATAGTCTTCCTATGATTCAGACATAAACTATAGACCCATATATCCAAATTCATAGTGGATATCATCACTTACATTTCTCATAGGCACATCAAATTGAATGAGTTTAGAAGTGATCTCATCATCCTCTTTCTTCTTCTATGTACCCTATCTCAAGACATGGCATTACCATCTATTTGGTCAACTGATCCAGATCTCTAGAAATTATCATTGTTCTCTTATATTCCTTAAAATCACATTCAATTGCTACCTAATACCATCAGGTCTAACTTTATAAATTCACAAATGTGCTTCCCACCTGCCATCCCCACTGCTATTGACTCTGCTTTTTTCTAGGTTTTCATTATTTTTAATCCACTTTACAATGACAACTTTTTGACTTGGCTGCCTGCCAACCGTCACAGCTGTTCTTCTTTGATTTGTTCTCCAGGCTATGGCAAAATCCTTTTTTTCCCTCCAAAATATAAAAAGGGAGTTTTGAAATACCTCTCTGGCAGAAGAATAAAAATATCTTCCACTACGTGAAATCACCAGTGTCCATGGAATAGAACTAAATCCTTTAGGAGGCATATAAGCTTCCCTCTTTGTGTCTCCAAATTCTCTTGACATGGCACTTTCATGTTTTGCTATATCATACCTTATGGAACTGCTACATTAGTTCCACAGTCTCATGTCTGTGTGAGCATATGTGTATGTTGGCATCTCTGTGTTGAGGGAAAGTGACATAAATGGAGGAAGAAAGAGAGATAGAAAGATGAGGAGATAAAGAGAAGAGACATGGGCAGTCACAGAAACCAAAATGTCACTAGTTTTATCTGGCTTGTGAGATTTCTGATGACTTTTACTTCCTTCTTTCCATTCCCTCCTTTCCCCCAACATTTCTACAAAGACCATGCTAATTTTACAATCTGACCAAAAAATATATATATTTCTTGATTTATTTTTATTGCTGAAGGACCATTTTAAAAGTACCTTATTCTTTCTTTGTAAAGTTCACCACACGTATTTAAAGCCTTCCTTTAAAATTATATGTAAAAATCAACACTTATTATTCTGGAAATTATTGTACTCAGTTACTTATAGAACTTTGAAGTCCTTATTTTATAATCAAATATAACTCTTCAGTGAATTAGCATTGATTCTTAAAGAAACTGTGTAGATTAATTATAGCTTAATGTCACTTATATGTCTTTACAAGTTTCAAGATATACATTTTATTAAATATATTATATATTATATATTTATCAAACATGGTATCAAATATATGATTATTATCCAATCATATATTGTGTATGATTTTATCAAAAATATACCAAAGATGATATGATACAAATAGTAGATTATTATGACATTTATGCTTTTATTAGTGTCTCATGAATAAAATAGTTTATTCAATACAGTATGTCTTTGATGTTTACTATATCCTAAATAAGTGCTCTACAATATAACATAGAAAGATTTGCACAGTAAAGGCACAAATCAAGTGCAACAAAAATTTAGGGTCAATATCTAATGTAATCTTAGGTTTTTACTTTATTTATTTATTTAGCATTTTGAATGATCTTGTTTAGACTTTGGTACAATTTCTAACTTGAAGTCATATATGGGGCAAGACAAAAAAACATCTTAGAAGTGACAAGCCATAACACAATGTAAAGAATAATCAAGAATTCAGTGTGAATAAAATTGGAGGGAAATAGTTAAAAGCATTAGATGTCCTGGCCGTGTAGCTCAGTTGGTTAGAGCGTCATCCTCATACACCAAGGCTGCGGGTTTTATCCCCAGTCAGGTCACATAACAAGATGCAACCAATGACTGCATAAATAAGTGGAACAACAAATCCACCTCTCTCTCTCTCTCTCTCTCTCTCTCTCTCTCTCTCTCTCGCTCTCTCTCCCTCTCTCTCTCTTTCTCTCTCAAATAATCAGTAAGTAAAATGTATATAAAAGTATTAGATAAGCTCATAATTGAAGCTTATTTGATGAAGATCAAATCAAAGAGGACTGTAATTTTAGACTAACATGTTTCCCATCATTCTATAGCACAGTGCAAACCCTTTTGATAGTTTCAACAAGTTGAGGACAAAATTAACACTGTATTGCAGGAAGATAAAGCCCATAAAAATACATAAAATAAATTGTAGGATTATGGAGCTGACTGATAACAATTATCCTATGATACTAACATCAGATAAGAGTATCAAATGCTTACACGTGTTACATTCAGTGTGCCAAAAGATACATAGATCTATATCTTTATCTATATACATATACACACACACTGCCTGAGACACATACACACATGTTTAGCATTATACATTATATATTATTTAAAACTCCCTAAGAATGAGTGTTTTCTCATTGGTTTTCAGATAGGGATACTAACTTAGCTGGTTTAATTACAGATTCACATGGTAACTTTGCAACTCATTCGGGACACAACAAAAAAGTATGAATATGGAAATATAGTGGGGAGAGTAGTAAAAACAATAGCCCAAGCAATGTAAACCTGGGCTAGGAAAATATCCTTATGAATGGACAGGAAATAATAGATCATAGAGGTGATAAAACTTGGTTATCAGTGGCTTTAAAGAGAGGGTTATTTTGCAAAACCAAGAGATGTTTAGGATTACTCCAAATTTTGAGAATGCATTATGTGGGGCAATTAGTATACCCTTGAATGAAATGTCTGCTTTGGGAGACAGAGAGAGGCAGAGAGAGAGAGAGAGAGAAGGAGAGAGAGAGAAAGAGAAAGAGAGAGAGAAAACAAGAATGAGGGGAGGATTGGATGCCTGGAAGCTTGAAAGAGAAGGAATTAATAACTAGATAATACCATTTGTGTGTGTGAAGAGACAGAAAGCATAACCAATTTTGGTTTTAGGTGCCAAATGCACATCCACATACCCAGGTAGTAGACTTTTACAACATGAAACGTGAGAAAGTGGAATTAGATAGGATTGAAAAGAAAGAAATGGCAGTTTACTATTGCACATCTTGATTCAGGACATAGAGCTATTGGGATGAATTAAAACTAGTGCAGTCTATAAGAGGGAGCATATAACAAAACAGATGTGGGCCACAGACAACTAACTGCAGAACAGCTGCATTTGGAGAATGTGAGAGGGAGAGGGAGGGGCCAGAAAGGGGAGTCATCACACCAGTATAATGCATTAAAAGCTAAGTGTAACTACACTACTGCTCATACTGTAACAACACACATAGCAAGATAAGTTTTAATAGTTTTTAAATCGTCGGGGGGGAAGGAGGTAATGCAATAAGTTAAAAGATAAAAAGTATGAGGTAGATTATTTTTCTTTTTTTCAGGATAATATAGGCATATAGGCAAGTTTTTATGGTTAACTAAAGAATAAATTGGTAATGGGCATATTTAAAATGCAAAGGCGGAAACAAAAGACACCTGAAATAGCAGGATCACAGAAGACAGGACAGTACATGAGATGAAGAAAAGAGACATTGTGTCTTGATTTCAACATAGGATTTATTTCATTCTCTGGGACACAGAAGAGTACAAGTAAAGATGTATCAGGGCATGAAGGAATGAGAAGTTCCACTGCATATCATCACCAAATTAGATAGAAATTCTTGGCATATGAAGATTGGGTCAGATTGTAATGAAGGGCTTATGTACAGAAGAAAAGATTCGTAAGATGTATAATAAGAAACATGAAAAAGAACCTTTAGAGATGAGGTAAGATAGGTTACATACTTGAATCTCATGATTTTTCTCCCAGGTCATTATAGACATTCAACATGCATACAACATGGTAATAACAAAGTGATAGGATTTTATTTTTAGGAAAATATATTTTAACTATAAATAGGGTATTTATTTATTTGTTGTGTTTATAATTCTTGCTTAAATAAATTTAATTTGCCATTTGCCATAATACCTTCATCTTGTAAGATGAAGTAGAATAATATTATGTCAGTATTCTCATTTATGGTTTCATTTCACTAATTCTTTCAACAAACAATTATTGAATACATTTACCTATGTTCAACACTTTCAGCACTGGGGATAACACAGCAGAATATCTGACATCTCACAGTGATTATAAATATCAGCTACACACTAGGCCACAAAACCGTGATCTGTGCCAGATTTTACTTTAAATCTCCAAGCAAAGGCCAATATTTACAAGAGTGATTGAACTCATTTTTGATTGCTTACATGGTGACACATTTTCAGCTAATTGTTCCCATTCATTCTCTCATTTAATTCTCAGGCTAATTTTGTGACATAGTACCATTATTTCCCTCATTTTATAGATGAGAAAACCAACTTAAAGGTGTTAATTGCTCAAGATATTAATGTCTAAATCTGGTGGAACTAGCCTGAACCAAGGTCTTTGTGATTCCAAGAGTGGTATATTCCACTAGATAAATACTAAAGAAAATGAAAGCCAAGGAAAGCTAAGGAGAGAAAATAAATAAATGCATTGGAAGAAAAGTAATATCTAAATTCAACTACATTTCTGAAACTAAACATTGGGTTGGCCAAAAAGTTTGTTTAGTTTTTCCCAGAAATTAAATATACATTTTTTTCATTTCCACCAAAAACTTTATTGATGTGGATATTTTGAGTATGTCGGCTATCTCCTGCAGGGTATAACATTGATTGTTGTCAATTAATGTCTCAATTTGATCGCTACCAATATCAATGGGTCTACCAGACCATGGAGCAGTGTTCAGCGAGAAATCTCCACACAAAACTTCACAAACCACTTTTGACACATTTGATCAGTCTCTGCACCTTCTCCACACACTGCAGTGATCTTTTTCTTTTTTTGGTTTTTACCTTTCTTGAAATAGTAAAGCTTAATATGTGAACATGTTCTATGTTTTCTTCTACCTTCAATATTAAAATGGCTACAAAAATTCACAAATTTTGATTTTTAAAAAATTCATGCTGATATGATAGCTGTCACAATACAATCTAACAAAATTGTTTTGAATGAAGTTAAAGGCAACTAAATGCTACTAGAGCCATCTTACCAAAATAAGCAAATAAACATTTTGGCCAACCCAATACAAATGAACAAGCAAAATACCCTCAGATACACAAACATACTACCTGAAACAAGGCACTTAACACTTTTAGCAAAGATAAGTGTCAAGCATTTGGAAGTTCAAACATCTGTTGTGACTTTATTCAAAACTGCTATGTTTAATTTTAAATAAAAAACAAATAGTTTTAAACATGCAGGCTAACCGAGGTCATGACTCCCACTTGTTTTCCTGAAATTGTAATGAGCAGAGATGACACCCTGGTGCTCCTCCCCCAGTGCTGCTTACCTGAGCAGAAAAGAAACTGACAACCTTCGCAAATGCAACTATATTCAGGTTTAAATCTTCTGAGATATTTCCTGTACCTTCTTTTATCTGGTATCCTGTACTACCTAAAACTTGTAAAGAAGATTCTACATACTAATTTGTTTCTATTTTTATCTGATTCTATTTACACAACCACCTTCATATGTCACATTTGGCAAGATTATAAAATATGATTCCAAATTCTCTTTTGACTCCCTTGTCTTTTTTTTTCCAGGTAGTCACAGTGAAATATAGTGCTTGCCAGTTTTAAAGTTTCACTGAAGTATTTTTTTAATATTCACAGTAACTGAAAAAGCAATAAAGATGGCATCATTAATATTAAATTATAATAAGAAGAAACTGAGATTGAATAAGTAACTTTTTATTTGCCCACCCTGTATTTTTAAAAATCAGTAGATGCAATTAAGAATCTGGGTCAGTATCGGGAAGTGCCCTGCCTGGTTTCAGAAGCTGTAACCCCCCATGGCTAAGGCTGAGTCAGAGGCCTTGGGACCATAAGCCACTAAGGAGATGAAGCTTACCTCCCTGGCAGGGGCGCCACCTCTGCCCACTTTACTTCACCCTGCTTGGCCCCAGGCAGATGACTGGTTAGCCAATGATGGGTAAGATTCCTCAAGAGAGGGATGACCTAAGACAGGCATGGTCACAAAGAGGCCCTCAGGGAAGGACTTGAGGGGCTATAGAAAAAAGGGGGTGATGGACCCTCGCCCCTCTACTTTGACATAGCCTGAGTCCTCATTCTGTCTGTAAGAAGTCTCCTAATCTCTTGGCTGCCTTACTTCCCCTGCCTGACTTAAGCCTGAAACAATGACAGAGGGTGGTGTAGCCCTGTGCTGGAAAGGGCAGGTTCCCCAGGGGGATCAGGCCTAAGAAAGAATGCATAAAATCCTGTGACACCTGCTTTGCTAAGAATGTCTTCAGTTGTCTGATAAGGGTCCAAGCGGGGAAATGAGTTTGTTTCCCAAAGTTTTAAAGCCCTTTAGCTAACTGACCCTGACTCAGAATAAGCCCTCAGAGTTCTTTGTATGTTATCTATTGTTCGATCCTCACTGCCTGACAATGATTGATGAGCTTTACCTGTATTCCTGTGCAAATTGAACCCAATAAAAGCCCTTTGAGGAAAAGGCTCTTAGCCCTTCTCCTTTGAGAGATTGGCCACCTTTCCTCCCCAAGCAGGTCATGTCTTGGTAGATTTATTCTCATCCACAGCAGCGGGGGGGACCCTGCAGGCAAAGCTCCCCCACAAGTCAGCATTCCTACTCTCCCATAGTGTTCTTCAAAGAGAAATTCCAACTAGATTCTTGTCCTTGTCCCTGTCTCTAGAACAAATACACAGGAGAAGGATGTTGGGCTGTTCCTTGATATATTTCAATTACTACAATAGTGTCTGTGTGTTTATATATAAATAGGTCAGTTAAATGTTTCTGTAAATTTAGGGTAGTACTGGAAATCAGATTTTAATAAGTGGTACACAGTATTCTGAAGGCAAGCATACCTAAACAACACTTCTGTACATATACCAGACTCAAAAATAATGCTTTCTGTGCTGACTACAGTGGAGTAAATCGAGACAAAAAAAACAGAGGAAAATTGAAGAGATAGGTAAATTTTGTTAAAAATTACTAAGAGAAGAAAACCTAATGACCTAGAAAGCACCGAAATATAGCATTAGTCAATCATAAATGATAATGGCCTTCAACTCTTATTCCTATTGTCCATTTTTTCTGTATATTTATAATTCAGCAAGTGCTGTGTCAATTTTTCCCTCCTTTATTTGTGCCACCACTTGAGGAAAAAGAAAAAAATAGGAGCGAGTAGCCACAGAACAATATGAAAGCACCTCCTGCCCCGAGGGGTCTAAAAGAGCTTGGCTTGGCATGAGGAAGAAGATTGCCAATAATGACAAACACTGATGAAAACCGAATTTTCTTAGTCTTAAAACAGGAGAATGATGAGCCAGCCGCACACAAGGTTTCAAACAAGTGAATAAAAGTCCACATACAAAGCCCAATTTATTATCTTTTGTTCAAATATTTCTTTTTAAATTGAGGGATTATGAGTTTGAAATATTTGTCTTACAGAAGTTAGGTTGACAGGCTGGTTGCTATTTAATAATGGTTTGGTAACATAGGAATTAAGTTTCCTTCCAAAGATATAAACGAAATATGCAGGCAGCTGGGGCAAAATGGCAGGCAGTGCCAACATGTGGCTCTTTTTTTTATTTTGCAATGCTGTAGTTAATGCGAAGGAAAGCACCGAGAGCAGTCAATCTCACTGTGTGCAGGGTTGCAAATCCTACCAGAGGGCTGAGCTGATACAGGGAGCAGGAATTTCAGGTTCCTCAAATCATCTCTCTGCTTGACTTTTTCCCTGAGACATTTCTACAGTTAAACAACTGCGTTGAGGAATATCTTAAGGAATAATCTCCAAATTCAAAACTTTTCAAAAAGTATTATTTAAGAAGTATTATTTAAAAGTATTATTCTAAAAGAACCACAGAGGACCCTTAAATAATATGGCATAGCAAATTGAGGTTGCTAACTTAAGAGAAGCAAGTTGGACTTTGAGCTCAGAAAGAAACTAGAAAAGACATAAAAAATTCATTTGAATAGAACAAAATCTTAAGAAAAAAAAGATTAATCAGCTAAGAAAGAAATATATCATAGCCTTCAAAATTATATTTTAGAATAAACTATCATAAATTTTTTTAACGTAAATCAAGAAACATGTATAAAGGACACATGGACAAAGTCCAAAGGGGGTAGGATCAAGGGTGAGAGGTGGGGATAGGCAGGGTGGGGGGTTTGGTGGAGGAAAATGGTGACAACTGTACTTGAACAACATAACTAACTAACTAACTAAATAATACTGTTTGAAATAAGTTGCAAATTGCAAAAGGCAGCAATAATATCCCATTCTTTTTTCAAAGGGATAGACTAACTCCATTAGAAGTTAAGGGATCATAGGACACAAAACAAGCCTCAACAAATTCAAGAAAATTGAAATCATATCAAGCATTTTCTCAGACCACGAGGGCCTGAAACTAGAAACCAACCTCAAGGAAAAAACTCAAAAACACTCAAATTCATGGAGACTGAATCACATGCTATTAAACAATGAATGAGTCAATAATGAGATCAAGGAAGAAATCAAAAAGTTTCTGGAAACAAATGAAAATGAACACACAACATACAAAAACTTATGGGACACAGTGAAGGCAGTCCTGAGAGGGAAGTTCATAGAGATACAGGCTTACCTAAAAAAGACAGAAACATTCAAATAAACAAGCTAACCGACATCTACAAGAACTGGAGCAACAACAACAAAGTCCAGAGAGAGTAGAAGGAAGGAACTAACCAAGATCAAAGCAGAATTAAACAACATAGAGACTAAAACAACAATCCAAAGGATCAATAAATCCAGGAGCTGCTTCTTTGAAAAGTTAAACAACATCAACAAGCCTGTAAGCAGGCTCATCAAGAAAAAAACAGAGCAGAAACAAAATTAAAAATGAAAGAGAAGAGATTACAATGGATACCACAGAAATACAAAGAATTGTAAGAACTTATTCTGAACAACTATACGCCAAGAAATTTGAAAACCCAGGTGAAATGGGCAAATTTCTAGAAAAATATAATCTCCCAAAACTAAAGATGAAGAATCAGAAAGCCTGAATAGATTGATGGCAGCTAGGGAAATTGAACCAGTAATCAAGAAACTCCCTGCACACAAAAGCTCTGGACTGGATGATTGCACAGGAGAATTTTACAAAACACTTAAGGAAGCACTAATCCCTATCCTTCTCAGAGTGTTCCAAAAAATCCAAGAAGAGGAGACTCTGAAACTCTTTTTAGAAAACCAGCCAGCATCATCCTAATTCCAAAATCAAATAAAGACACAACAAAGAAGGGAAAACTACAGACCAATATTGCTGATGAACATAGATGATAAAATCCTCAACAAAATATTGGCAAACCACATCCAGCAATACATTAAAAAGATCATACACTATGATCAAGTGGGATTCATCCCAGGGATGCAAGAATGGCACAATATTTGCAAATCAATAAATGTAATATATCACATAACAAAATGAAAAACAAAAATCACATGATCATAACAATAGATGTGGAAAAAGCGTTTGATAAGGTACAGCACCCATTTATGATAAAAACACTCAGGAAAGTGGGAGTGGAGGGATAATTCCTTGACATAATAAAGGCCATATACGAGAGACGTACAGCCAACATCATAATCAACGGGCAAAAACTAAAAGCTTTCCCGCTAAGATCAGGCAGAAGACAAGGGTGTCTGCTTTCATCACTCCTATTCAACATAGTATTGGAATTCCTAGCCACAGTGATCAGACAAGAAAAAGAAATAAAAGGCATTCAAATTGGAATGGAGGAAGTAAAACTGTCACTGTTTGCAGATGACATGATAGTGTACATGGAAAACCCTATAGACTCCATTAAAAAACTACTCAATCTAATAAGTGAATTTGGCAAAACAGCAGGGTTCAAAGTCAATATTCAGAAATCAAAGGCATTTTTATAAACCAACAATGAAATATCAGAATCAGAAATCAGGAAAAAAAAATCCCATGTACTTAGCAACAAGAAAAATTAAACACCCAGGAATAAACTTTACCAAGGAGGTTAAAGACCTGTACTCAGAAAACTACACAACACTGAAGAAAGAAATTAAGGAAGACACAAATAAATGGAAGCATATACTGTGTTCATAGATTGTAAGAATTAACATATCAACATATCCATATTACCCAAAGCAATTTATAGATTCAACACAATCCCTATTAAAATACTAATGACATATTTCACAGATATAGAACAAACATTTCAAAAATTTATATGGAATTCAAAAAATTTATATGGCAGGGGCATGTGGTGGGGTGAAAATGGAAACAACTGTACTTGAACAACAATTTAAAGAAAGTTACACTTGTACTATGCTGTGGCCTACTGTGTGCCATAGCATTATGTCTAAAAGGAGTGTGCATGCCTTAATTAAAACTACTTTATCAATACATAAAAAACAATAACTATCAGTTGAGCCTGTTGGAAAAGTGGTGCCAATAGACTTGCTTGATATAAGGTTGTCACAAACCTTCAGTTTCTGACACAGTGTCAGAGAAATATAATAAAGCAAAGAACAATAAAACAAACAAACAAAAAAGAAGTTAAGGGACCAAACTGAATGGGCGGATTAGAACTGTAATGTTTGCAAAAAAGTTAAAAAAGATAAAATTATATGCCCGTGCATGGAAAATGAATGTTAAAACAAGACGTAAATTATATAAGCTTCAAAAACAATGCAAAACTATGCTAAATGACTGCAATTTAAGGCAGTGAGAACTAGAGAAAACTGTAACTTACACCATACCTTTAAAAAAAAGGCAGCTTCTTTTTCAACCACATTTTATTTATTACTCATAGCAGGCACATTTAACATTGCCCAGTGGAAGCTGTGCACTTTAAACAAATTGATGAAATTTTAAGAATTGTTTATATTTGCCATTTACAGTTTAGAGGTTTGGAGGTTAAAGGCAGAGGCCTAATTATAAAGCCTTTCTCTCCCCCTTCCCTCCCTCATTTGTATTTTATTTAAATACTGAATTTTAAATGGACACATGCTGTGTATTCTTACTAATTAGGAAAACTATTTAAAGATTTGTCCAAAAATACACTAAATATGTTTTATAACCCCTCCATAAATTCAAAATCTAAGTAAATTGGATTTTATAGACACTGTACTAGGTAGAATTTGCAGGAGAGAGAGAGTCACTGACCAAATTAGTGCAAACTATAGAGAACTCATTATCTCACATAACTGGAAGCAGCAAGGGGGAGGTTAGGGTTGGCTGGTATAAAATTGGTTGTTTCAAAGACCTGATTAAAGTCAAAGTCCTTCAACTTTGTTAGGTGTGAGCACTGGCATTTACATGGCTGCCATAGGATTTGGTTTCCAATTTAGGGAAGATGGAAAAAAAATGCAGGAAAATGGGTTACCCAGAGAAAGAAAGGGATGATTTTTGCTTAAATTATTACTTTTGGAGGGGGGGACACATTGAACCATAATGCTGTAATGCATAAGAATGATTTGCTTTTGTTTTGCTCTGTTCTGGTATGTGTATGTATGTGGTGGGCAGACAGAGAGAGAGAATGACAGATAGCTTAGTTTTGCTAAATGAGAAAGCATTTCTAACAGGGAGGCTTCAATGTTATTTCATGGAGTAGGGGGTAGTACATTCCTTGCCAATGACATTTGTTAACTTACTAATGGAAGATACTGTAGCTGATTTAAACATTTGAGAAAAACTATAGGAACCCCCTTATGTTACTTTGGCACATGTTTTTGTTTCCTCCATAATCTACTATTTATCAAGCAAATATTTGCTGGCTAACCATTGCATGCCAAACATTAGGAAGCCATTTATCTTTAGGCATAAACTCAAGTAGGCACTGGAGATACAGACTGTGAGTATATCAATTCCTATTGACAATGTTTAGAAATTGAGGAGAATGTAAAATCAACTAGAGTAAATAAAATAGTATATATGCATTTCAATTTCTAGAATGAAACAGAAAAAAGTTCTACAGAAAATTCAAGGTTATATTTTATGAAACCTACACTATGTTACTTTGGTAAAAAAAAAATACTTTTCAATACAATATCAAGCTATATTTATTGAATTTCTGTATATTTATAAATGCATTTTATACATGTACAACTTAAGTTTAGGACCACATATAACAATCTAACATTGAAATTCTTCATTCAACCCACAGTAATTAAAATTACATTGGAGAGAGGATTATAAATGAAGATGCTGATAATGATAGTTGCCTTGGAGGCAAGATCTAGGAGGATACACTTGCTTTACTTTAGGCAGAGAGCTTTGTGGCAAGTTTTTTGTAAAAGCAAATGTCTTTACATGTCTTTACATGGAATATGTAGATATCATAAATTATAAATTAATTCTAACAAAGGGAATATTAATATAATAAATATATATGAGTATAAGATGTGTTTTGAAACATATGGTCTTGATTTAAACTTAATTCAAAATATAAAGTAAAAATAAGAAGCATGTGTAGTTGATATGGAAGAAAAACAATCAAATTAAGTGCTTATAGCATTCTTTCTGCATACAATTATTCTTTAATTATATTGTACCATATGTTACTCCCCCCATAAGCTCTTGCCACTCCAATAAAACTAGCTGGGTATATACTTTCCTCTCTTTCCTTTTAATGATCCATTTTCTGAAATGTACTTCTGCCTCTTTTTTGCCCTTAGAATTCTTACTGGTTAAAGGGCAGCTCATTTTGCCCCCTCTGTACAGACTTTGTGCTGTGTTTCCTCTCATTCGAAAAATATACCACAATGTTTATAAAGAAAGAAATATTTAAAGTAAGAAAAAAATCAGTGGGTTGTCTTTTTATTTTATTGATGGTTTCCTTTGCCATGCAAAAACATTTTAATCTGATATAGTCCCATTTGTTTATTTTTTCTTTTGACAGAGGAAATATATCAGAAAAAATAATGCTATGAACAATGTCCAAAACTGCCTGTTTTATTTTAGGAATTTTATGGCTTTGGGTCTAACATTTAAGTCTTCAATTCACTTCGAATTTATTATTTTGTGTGGCACAAGAAGGTGGCCTAGTTTCATTTTTCTGTACATATCTGTCAAATTTTCTCAACACCATTTATTAAATAAACTATCTTTATCTTATTGTATAATGGGGAGGCCCCCCAAAACCCAGAATTATCTTCTGGAGGGTGGGCTCCTTGTAGTAGAGGCTTCCCCCACTAGGTGAGTGTTCTAGGAACCCATCTGTATCAGTGTACCAGCTGGTGTTGTTGTGAGAGGCTGTATTTGGAGTCAGTTAATTTTTTGGAAGACTCTTTCAACATGTTTGCCCATTTCATGATGGGTAATTCATGAATGCACCTGCCCACACAACACTGAGTGTTCAGCAGTTTTTGATGAAAAAGGGTGTGCCTCCCGTGCCCCACCCTCCAAGGCTATTCCCCCAATCTCTCCCTGAGCAACTTTTGTTGTTTGTTTCCCCAGATTAAAATAAAAAGTCTTCAAAAGGAAATGTTTCTCTGGTATGGAAAAGTTGAAACAAAAAATGGCAGAAACACTAAAAGGCATAAAAATTGATGAGTTCAAAAACTGTTTGGAGCAGTAGAAAAACTGCCTTGATCGGTGTATTGCATCACATGGAGAGTACTTTGAAGGTGACTAAAATTTAAACATGCAAGCATAAATACACAATTTTTTATAAATAAATGCTGCTTTTCTCCTTGCATCCTCCCTTGTCTGTGCTTACTTCCTCTGTCAAATATTAACTGACTATTCAGAGGTGGGTTTATTTCTGGGCTCTCTAGTCTGTTCCACTGATCTGTGTGTCTGTTTTTGTGTGAGCACCAGGGTGTTTTGATTACTATGCTTTGTAGTATCGTTTGACATTAGGTAGTGTGATTCCTCCAACTTTGTTCTTCTTTCTCAAGATTCCTGTTGCTATTTGAGGTCTTTTGTGGTTCCAAAATCAAAAGGAAAAATGGAAATGTGACAGTTTCTGATATTCATATTATCACATAATTATAAAATGTCCTGCATTTTTTTTTCTTGGAGTGTTCCTAATTGAAAATGTTTGAGAATGATAGTAGGCAAGTTTATTCTAACCAGAAAGGTTCCCTTGCAGCATTTGAGATAAGAATCCATCTACCTAGCCCTGCTGGTGTGGCTTTGTAGGTTGGAGCATCCTCTAGCTACCAAGTCAGGGAGTAACCAATTGATGCTTCTCTCTCACATCGATAGATGTTACTCTCTTTCCCTCCCTCCCTCTCTAAAATCAATGAGGACAATTTTTTTAATCAATCTACATAAAATGGTAAGATTCACAAACATAAACATGAGACTCTGGGAAATTCAGAGCAAAGAAGAATATGTGTATAAATATCTCCAGGCAGAAATGAGCACACTGAATTTGTGAAATGGTAACAAGACCCTCTCAACAAAGCCTGAGAAAACGATATTGCTAGCATAGGGAGTAGTCTGTGTGGGGAGAGTTTTGGAAACAGAACTAGGGCAGTATGAAATAGAGACTAGTAATAAATACAAATAGTGGGTAGGACATGGCAACTGAAATGTAAACGGTTGTTGTAGGATACACCAGAACAGAGGACACAGTGAGATCATTGCGACCAAAACTGAGAGGGTATGTAACAAAGAGGAAGGTAGTGACACATACTGTATGTATTACAAGAGATTTTTTTATAAACACAGAGTAAAGGTAAGCCTTTACTTATTTGTCAAAGCGTATCTTTAATCATATGACATGGGGACACGCTGCTACATAATAATTCCAAATGCATTAGTGCTAATGGTAGTTGTTTTGACCCAAACAAGTCAACAAGTTAATTTTATTAAATTAAGTCATTCAAAGCCATGGATCTCAAGAACTTTATGCATAAGAATTAGCTAGATGAGACAATGAAGTCCTAGGTCAACACAATGACAGAACGCAGGCCAACCATGTTTTTGACGTAAGTGGACAAACCCTGACAGTAGCCTGCCTTCTGGTGTTTCAGTATGAATTTACTAAATGCATTTTAATTTCTACTAGTTGGCACATTCAATTTATATGAAAATTAAATATGTGATTGGTGTGTGTATGTGTGTGTGTGTACAGCATTGCTTGCATTCTTGACTTTGTATCTTGCCTACGTATCTCTTTGAGAGCTCCTTCATTTTCAGGACGTCGTTTCTTTCCTCTTTGCGAGTGATCTGAAGTATCTTATGTGTTGCTCTAACAGAGTTATTTTTCAGAACATATATTTGGATACAGAGATTTTTTTCCTATGGTCTCTTTGGGGGATATTGAGGGGAATAGGATTTTGTATAGAAGTCAATATATTTTCCTCAGGGTTACATCCAGACTCCTGCTCTTTCTTCATTAAAACCTTATTTTAATATTTCTATGGGGCTTTTATATTGGAGTTACCTGTGCTTTTTTTTTTTAATAGATGAGTTGCAGGATTACATCTGGAAGCATTAATCTATTATTTCACTTCTCTGTTCTCTTACCAATGCCCCCATGGGTATCCTTTGCTTACATGAAAACAGAAAAGAAAAAAAAAAAAAACCCTCCAACAAACCTCTCGCCTGAGCATAGGTCAAAGACTATTTAGTTGGTTGCATACAGAGTCAGATGCTCTGCTACCAAAGATTCAATTGCCTTGGTGGATGGGGGGAGCATAAAAAAGAGGTGAAGAAATAGAGTATTGAAATGAATTAGAAAAATACAGGGTGGGGTAAAGTAGGTTTGCAGTTGTTTGTATGGAAAATACAAACACCCTGTGTGGAGAGATAAACTACATCAAATAATGAAGGTTAAGAATGAGCATATGATAGACAGACCAGAGATAAGAGCAAGAGATTCAGAATAAAGACCTTCCAATAATGAATCCCTGCGGGCAATCAATCCACTGTCCATCAGCTATGATACTTGAAAGTATCCCTGAACAAACAGGGTGTGACTTCAACACTTTGTGTAGAGATGGAGACATGAAAGAAAGTCTGGCCCCCTATCCCGCAGCATTTTCAGTCTCCCCAAACTGGGAATACTACCACTGTTGCACAGAGTTACTAGAAACATTGTATTCTTTCTTTCTGACATCTTTAATTTTTACCTAACGACTCTTTAACTTTTCTAGTCTGAAATAAGTGACTGTTTCAATTTGTTTTACTTCTTTGCACAATTTTAATAGCCTCTTTGTATTGGAAAACTTTATACACACACACACACACACATTCAAGGTGTTTCAAATTGTGACTCTACTTATTTTCAAGTATTTCACAAAATGAATGTATTTATTGTAGTCTAGCAATTTATATCAAAAACCTACTATCTCCAAAGTGTTTTTCATATTCTATCAATTCACAGAAATGCCTATCACCACTTTCTCTAAACTTTGAGACATTCTAAAGGGCTCTATTCCTACAAGATCTGCACTCAAAGACCCCCTTCCCTATAACTGCATTTTATAATTTAGAACATGATTATGCACTCCCTAGTGCTTGCTATTTTTCACATACATGATTCTACACTTGGATCCTTCCAACTACAAGATTTGCTAGTATAAATTCCTCAACATGTTATCCATCTCTTCATTAAACAAATATTCCTTGGGGGTCTGCCATGTACCAGGTATTACGCAGTTCAGACATAGAGGGAGCAAGACATCACAGTGCCTGCCCTCATTGGACTCATCCTCCAGCGGTAACACTGGGTAGTATTGTTCCTCACCCCCAACCAGGGTCAGAATGCTGAGCTTTGCTAGAGAAATTCACAAAACAATACATTTATCTTTAAATAGGCTCACATGCCCTAGGCTCATGTACAAACACTGTATTTTGCCATGTATAATGTGCACCAATGTTTTTGGTCCAAACTTTCAGGAAAAAAAAATCTTCCATTTTAATTTTTAATTCAATTATTTATTTATTTATATTTAGAAACAAAACCGATGATCATATTCCAGGGTATTATTTTTGCACTGGATATCATTATTGCATTATAGAATTACATTTGGAATGCATAAGCATAAATAAAAGAATTAAAAACATTTATATAGATATGGAAGTAGTACTATTCATGTATAATACGCATCCTTATTTTTCCCTGAAAAACGTGGGCAAAAAGTGTGCAGTACACATGGCAAAATATGGGTAATACTCATTTTTTAAACACATCTTAAGTGATACATTTCTACAAATTCTCCTTGAAAGTCTTTCTACAATGCCACTCAACTATAAATCCATATGATATTTTGTTTTATTAAACTCTGACAAAAATTATTTGTATATTTAGTTTAGTCTTCTCCCCATTTTGACTACATTTCAAAAGCATTATTGTTGCCCCACTAATCTTTATATTATCTTTGCTCCCAGTTTCATGTATTATAGAACTTAGGGAACACAATAGAGATTTCACCAATGATTTTGTCCTTTATTTATATAGTTCATTCAAAAATATTTTTTCTTTATTAAAATAATTTTTACTGAATTTATGGGGTGACATTGCTTAATAGGATCATATAGGTTTCAAGTGTACATTTACATGATGCTAGATCAGTATATTGCACTGTGTACCCACCAACTAAAGTCAAACCATCTTCCATCACCTTATAATAGGCTCCTTCTACCTCCCCACTCCTCCACCCCCTTCCCTCTGGCAACTACCACATTGCTGTCTCTGTCTATGAGTTTCAATTTTATATCCCACATATGAGTGAAATCATGTGGTTCTTAGCTTTTTATGACTTATTTCACTTAGCATAATATTCTCAAGGTCCCCCCCATATTCTCACAAATGGTAGTTTTTTGTCTTTTGGCTGAGTTGTAGTCCATTACACATATGTGCCACATCTTTATCCAAGCATTTATCAAAAGACACTCCCTATTCAGGAGATGCAAATCAAAACTGTAATGAGACACCACTGCACACCTGTTAGACTGGCTATTATCAACCAGACAATAATAACAAGTGTTGGGAAGGTTGTGGAGAAAAGGCAACCCCCGCTCACTGGCAGTGGGAATGTAGACTGGTCCAGCCACTGTGGAAAATGGTCTGGCAGTTCCTCAAACAATGAAGAACAGAATTATCATATGAGCCAGCAATCCCTTTCCTGGATATCAACAAATATGTTCTAGTAAGTGTCAAGCGTGGTTAAAAACGTCTATATTTCCTTGCTGTCAATGTTCAGATTATGCATAAAAACAAATCAAATAAATAATCTCATGTCCTAAGTATTATAATAAGGCCATAGAAACACAAGGAGGAGAAGACTTCTTTCGGAAGTCCATCAGATTCACAATCCCCTTATGGGTAGGCAATTAGGACATATCCTTTCATTTCATTAAAGTCAACCCCTAGGGGGACAAAACTGAGCCCACAAGGCACATCCAGATGAATGAGTGATGAAAATAAAGGACGTTAATATAAAGAACAGCTGGTGACAGGGCACTTTCAGCTTACAAAAGAAGTAACCTCCATTAACTTCAGTTGAATGTGATGACATGTTCAGGGAATTATTGCTTATAATTCCCCTCAGTCAGTCTGAAGCACCCTGTCACTCATCATAATTTTTTTCTGTTTTCTTAGAAAAAGATAAAAGATACATGAGTACTGTAAAAGATTTCACTTTAGTAAGATTCATTAAAAATACACATACAACTTTCCCAGATGAGCTTTTATATTGTTCCATCAAATGGTATATTCAGTATTTGCAAAGTACTTGTATGTAATCTTTGTCCACAAATTCTATCAGCTTCTATTTAAAATCACTAAGCACAGAGAGGGATTTGCCTCAGACTAATCTACAGAGTTTTATTGTGATCATATAGGTGATAATGTTCATTTTTGCTTTAAAAGGGTTGAAAAGAAGCAGCCTGCCCTCCTTTGAAGGGCTCATCTGCTCGTAAGGAACCCTGCGCCTACTGGCCCCCAAACAGGAGCTTCAAAGCTGCTCAAACACATTACAAAATAAAATAAATATCTCAAAAGTTTCACAAAACCCACATGGATATGTCTGAGTGGATGTACTATTGTTTTAAATAGGGAACAAAGTAATAAAAATCCATTTTAACTGGCCTCTAAAACTCTGGGCCATAGAAATTTCAACTTCATTACATATTTTGAAGAACTCACATTAGGCCTAATCTAAAGCAGTGACTGCTAACTTTGGTGAGGGCTTAAGAAATAAGGTTATGAAAAGGCAGAAAATAATGTGCATTAAATGGTCTAGATCCGAGGACATTTCCAGACTGCTGACTGCTTGGAGTTGCAGACTCAGCAACAGTGCGCTAAGTAGCTCCCACAGCACATGCACTGAATCATGACACAGATGTGGGATTTGAAACCGCTTTAGATCTGACATTTTTGGTGAAATTTAACTGAATATGTTATGGATGTGAAGATAATGTGAAGAAGCAGTACATAAAGTCATCTCATTCTTACAGCTTAATCAGACGGCCTCATCACCTCCCTAAAGTACCGCATCACTGTGATCTCCTGATGTCTTATATGACTAGGGTAATATGTTACTTCTCAATACATTATTAAGTTAAAGTAATGAAGTCGAAAGCAAAGAGAAATGGTTCTTTTAAGATGACAATGTCATCTATATTTAATGTTTCTCTTGTTAGTAAAAACATGACAGCTTGCATCATTGTTTTCTCTCTCCTTTACCTTCTAGGCAAGCTCATGCTTCAGTTGAATATTTATGATTAATTAGAAATGGTTTAGTAAATTACATGAAGGAACACAATGTTATATGACAAATATTTATCGGAAGTGTCGAGCTCCATTGTCTTTAAAGTTAGGAAACCCTGTGCATTATTAGTATCATTGAAATAATTTACAAATGTTATTTTCTTACAAGTATATATCAAAGATTCATGCATATGGAGTAAAAGAAAGTAGACCAACTAAATATGATTACTTAGCATTATTTTTATCTATGGGTTGAAGGATCACAAGTACAGAAAAATATATAAATTGTATTGATACTTATAATAATAAAATTTTGTGTTTAAATGTTGTTTAAACATAAAAACTTTGATCAGTCCAAATTAAAAACAGATTATAATTTATATTAGATTATATCTTAAATTCACATTATTTATCATATTTCAAATATTTTTATATGAATGAGAATCATTCTTACATTTGGAGAACTCACAGTGAACTGGAAAGATAGGTAAACAATTAATTAAAATGCAGTTAGAAAATGTAATGTTGGTGCACATACAAAGTCCTCTGGGAATAAAAGAGGGAAAGTGACGAGCATCAAGGATTGGAGAGATGCAGCGATGCACGGAAATGTCAAAGTAAGGAACTATTATTCATGGAGAATTAGATGGGAAAAATAAACTGAAGGTCACAAGTTTTTGCATATAATTCCTCCACCCTTCAAAACAGAAATATTTCCCAGCTAATTTTTAATGGAATCTATTCTAAACTGCATTTTCTTCAGTTTTTGAATTTACAAGTTTACACTGAAAGTCCAGCATAATTTGAGTAATCAGAGCAATCTACTATGAAACTATTTTCCTAATATTAGAAACATGAGCGTGGGCGAGATTTTCATTAGTTAATAACATGTTTATTGTGTTACCAGGTTGAAAAGTGGTAACCAATGGCTAAATCTTCATTTTACAGGTAATTTGTCAGGTTATAGCACATAAGGTTATGATGGAAATATGAATATTGCACACATTAATTAAAGAAAGTGCAACAAAACAGCAGGTGGTAATGATCACTAGTCCTTTTAATACCCTATCACTTCCTGTGTATTTAAAACAAAAAAAGGTGAGAAAAATTAAAAGCATAAATTATTCTTCCAAAACAGAGCCTCTGAAAACTAATAACCTTAAAGATAGAGAAGTAAACACCTGGTCCACTAAGAGAGTATTAAATTAAAACTTAATCTCTCCTATCCTTAAATACCAGGTACTGAGTTTCCCTTGCCAGACCTAATTAGTTTCTACAACTTTCTTTTTTAATAGTTTAAGGTCATTGTCTGACTTCAACTAGAAATACAATCATAGATTTTAGATCATAAAGAAACTGTGATAATCACTACCCTGACTCCTTCTGTCAGAGGAGAGCTACTTGTTATAGAAATGTTAAATGATTTGCCAAAGTCAGCTACTTGACAAAGCTCGGGCTTTTTCTGAATGTAGTCACTGATTTCTTATACTCGGGTGTGATCATTTTAATAATAGGAGGGTTTAAGCATATGAACACATCCCCACTACGCTTGGTCCTTATTTATAATTCTGGACTTGGTGAAATGGGCTACTGCCTCTCTCAGTCAGACTGCTCCAGGGATTTACACTGACAGAAAGGGTCAAATGAAAAAATCAATGTGAGGTCCTGACCGGTGTGGCTCAGCTGGTGGAGTGCCACCCTGCACAGCAAAAGGTCACCAGTTCAATCTCGAGTCAGGGCATGTTCCTGGGTTGTGGGTTCAGGAACACCCCCCCTCAGTAGGTACATGTAGGAAAGACAGCCAGTAGGTATGTCTCTCTCACAGAGTTTTGCTCTCTCTCTCTCTCTCTCCCTCCCTTCTTCTCTCTGAAAATAAATAAAATTTTAAAACACAAATAAATAAATGTGAGGATATTCTATAGTGTAAGAGAAAAGAGAAAATCAAAAAATAAAATCACTATAAAATGGCAGTGATTTTGTTAAAAAAATAAATTGGGTTCAAGAAATATAGAAAGAAAACATCAAACAATGAAAGATGAAGTCCTAAATGGCGCATCACATATAACATTTAACCTGTTTAATTACAGTAATTTAAGGAGTTCCAGAAAATAGCACAACACTTTTTTAATATTACCAAAAATCACGAGTGACTGGAGGAGCATTTT
Organism: Desmodus rotundus; assembly: GCF_022682495.2. Taxonomy (NCBI): domain Eukaryota; kingdom Metazoa; phylum Chordata; class Mammalia; order Chiroptera; family Phyllostomidae; genus Desmodus; species Desmodus rotundus. Next base: position 45,651,501 of record NC_071390.1, on the reverse strand, counting down.
CCTTAATAGAAAGAGTATTGTATTCTTAGACATCTCAGCTGATAAGTGATGAAATTTGATATGCAGTCACAAAGATATAAATTGAATATTTTCTAAGGGGGGCCATATATGAATTCTGACTTTCTTTAAATGTAAACTACCAAATTGGTGAGAGAAACAAGGAATGTCATCTCTAATGGTACAAAACGAGAACCTAGCATGCAAACAATATTCATCAAAGGGCATTACATTCCTATTATAAATAACAAATTCTACATTTTTCTGAGCCATACAACCTATAGGGCAAAAAAATCTCTCCAACGTGATTTTTTATTCAAGAGCTCATACTTCACTGCCAGCCTAATTGGATACTACTGTAGAAGTTCGTCTGATAGAAATCAAAGCAGGGTTCTGAAGGTCTAGGAAGAGCGCAAGTCTCAATCTCGTAGTGTCTCATGTTCAATTCCTCCTGTATAAAAACGTACTAACCCAGCACTGACAGAAGGAGAGCTACATCAAGACAGTGCATGAGCAGAAGTCAAATAAACCTTCTGACAGGAGAAATCATTGTCTGGTTCGAAATATCTGTGGGAAGAATTTGACTTTGACATTAACATAAGGGGAGGGACAAAAGCATCTTTGTTAAGAAAGAACTCTGCAGGCTGCTGCATGTGCATTAACAGAAACTACATTGTAAATATCAACAGTGCTCAGTTCCCAGAGGGTCTGGCAATAGACTCTGTAGGCTTTCCCTTATTTGTATTGAGTGTTGGTTCTGACTTTTTTAGCTGTTTGACTGATTGACAAGTTTTTTTTTTCCACATTTTTTTATCGTTCAAGTACAGTTGTCTCCATTTCCCCCCCCCCGCCAAACCCCCCCACTCCAGCCATCCTTACCTCCCACCCTCAATCCTACCCCACTTTGGCTTTGTCCATGTGTCCTTTATACATGTTCCTGACAAGTTTTTAATCACGCTTAGCCTCAGTTTCTTTATGTGCAAAGCACAGGTGATCATGGTCCAAGAGCCTCCCAGAGATGATGAGGGTTAAATAAGGAAACACATGCAAAGACCTCAGCCAACAGAATTGATGCCCACTGCAGGTTAACTATTATGATAAAGATGTTCAACAATTTCAAGTAAAAGAACCATTGTTTCTATTCAGAACTTCACTGCCAGCCTAATTAGACACTACTATAGAAGTTCGTCTGATAGAAACCTTAGTACAAAGCAGTGTACAAATTCTAGGTTAATTTACCTAGATTCATTCATTCATTCATTCATTCATTCATTCATGTCTTTCTAGTCTTTGGAGAAAAGGGGAAAATTAAACCCTATATGCAATGAGGGGAAAATAGAGCTTCTAGTGGCTGATGAGCACTAGTTCATTTATTTGCAGATGTGTGTAAAAAGTAGGATCAGGTGACCAACCCGTGTGTACTTGGAGAAGGACCAGTCACTCCATATCGTTATTTGCTGGCAAACAGAATAGGCTTACACGGGAGCACGCTTTACTGGTTGAAAAGAGAAGTGCACTTCCCTTCTTATACAGTCATCTGGTTGTATGCATATTGACAGAGCACACTGTGTATTCCCTTTCTTGCAGGAAGGGAGGGTTGCCCAGAAATAAAATATAAGCGTGTAAATTTATGTTTTGCTTTCATAATATCACTGTAGAGAAAACCATTTTTAACTCATAGGCTTTTAAAATCCTGTGGGTATCAATCCCTTTTCACTTAGCTAGTCTAAACTCACACCATACTCCTTTTAGTTCATTATAATACATTATAATCATTATAATCCAGCCAAACATTCCTCAGATCAGCTTCTAAGCCTCTGTGCTTTTTAAATCACCTTCTCATGAAGTTCTTCCCACACCAAATTCCCATAATCAGCTGTTAATTGTCACTTAGTAATTTAAGGAGGTACTATTCATAAAAATTTGTCCTTAATTCGCAATCTATTCTTACCTTCTATGCCTACCCAACAAGATTGTTTATTTTCTTTATTGTTTTTATGGCGATGTGAAATTATCTTATTTATTCAAGACTGTGTTTATCATGTTTCCTTGTACTGTTCACCACACTATACACCTGTTCTAGATCACAGTTTTTAAATAAGGCTCAATTAAGATACTGCTGAATGACTGAATAAACAATAATATGAAGGAAATGAGCAAAAGACAAATAGTTTTTATATTATGTTATCATCATACAGAAACCTACATTGTAGATATTCTGTTTGCTTTAAGATCTTAAATAATTTTCTTCATTCTTTTTCTAATTTGCCATTTGGTCTTTAATCTTTGAAATTCTAATCTTTAATTTTTGAGATCTTTCTTTTCTTTAGTGATTGCAATTCCCTTTTATTATGTGTATATTCTGTTATTTCATAAATTGTTAAATACAAAAAATATAACCTGGTATTTTTATTCTCATAATACTATTTGGGAATCTGAATTTTGTCATTATTTTTATTTCCATTTGTCAACTTAGTAATGAGGCTAAGAGGTTTTTCTTTTGTTTTGTCAGGTTTGGTTTTTGGTTTATTTTTTTTTACCCAAGAGTTCTCACGCTCTCCAACAGTTTCCTGATGGCATACCTTAAAAGTAGCTGTGGGATAATTGAAGATTAGAATATGAGGAGGAATGTAGACAGGTCATCAGGCCCGAAGGCCAGCCCTTTCTCTGTCTAACTGCCTCCCCAAATCCCAGGTGCCAGATTCTTTTTCTTCTCCCCCTTTCCCCAGTCATAATTTAAACATTTGTCCTGCCTCACTAGCCGAATGTAGCTCAATTATTTCCTTCTTTCACAATGCTCCTACTAGAGAGATTCAAGCCAAAAGAACTAAAATTGTATTCCCTCGATGACATTTATCTTCTCTTTTCTAATTTCAATTCCTGCTCCATTCTTATTTTTATTACATTTTAAATGATTTTTCATTTTAATGTTTATATATTTTTGTAAGTCATTATCTATAGATTCTTGTCCTTTATAATGATCATATCAAATTTTAAACATTTTATTTTATTGACGAGTATCATATCTCATTTATCATAATTACACATTTTTATCTTTTGTGTTCTATATATTTTAATAACATTTTATTCATGCAAATATGTTAATATTTATAAAAATCACTTAGAAAGATGCATCTGAATATAGATGTAACTACCTATTGAAGCAAATGTGTGTGAATGTAATTTTGTTTCTTTAACAATAATTTTTATCCTATTTTATTCAATGTATCTTATTTCAAACTTTGACAATCAACTTATCATTTCTCCTTTCTTCCAATGTATTCTATATAATGTATTTCAACATATATATGGACTCAAATTGGTACTCATATACACATAATGCATATGTTTACTTATTATATTTTTTCAAAAAATCTTACTAATTTTATCACATTGGGAAGGTCTTAAAATGGAGACATTGTCTCATGCTGTTTCATATGTGTATTCTAGAAAGATCACCTGTGGGAAGCTAGTATTCATTTTGGGACACATGAGATAAGTGTTATTTATGCCCTGTAGTGAATGGATTTAACCTCTCAAAATATTTAGTCTTACACAACTTTATGATTCTAATCATATACGATCAATTTTGTGATAAATGTTTAGCTCTTAGAACAGCCTGCCTGTTAGAATATTTGGGTTGGGGCACATGAATCACATGCTGACTGGTCCTGAGTCACATAAATCTACAGAGAGAGGAGTTTTCAGAAGTTAGCTAAATTGTGCCCCTTGAATTCAGGTGCTAGAGCTGGAGCCAACTATTCCTTCCTGCAGCTACTGCAGCAAAGTGGTCCCTGGAGTACAGGAGTAAAGTAAACACTGGATTTACGCAAAGTTAAAAGGCTTTTAGGAGTTAACGTGGGGGGAGTTCTGAAACATGTGACTGGAGGCGATGTGGCCACAATGATAAAAGGAGCCCATAATGAACAGAAGAAAAAAGCAAGCAAAATATAACCAGAGACATTGAAGTTAAGAACAATCTAACAATAGCCAGGGGGGAGTGGGGAGGGACAGTGGGGAAAGGGGATTACAGAAACTACTATAAAGGACACATGGACAAAATCAAGGGAGAGGGTGGAGGTGGTGGAGGGAGGGGGACAAAAGGCATACAACTGTAATTGAATAACAATAAATTTTTTTTTATAAAAAGGAGCCCATAGTACTTTAAAATCTTTCTACCTTCCCATATAATTGTGAGGAAACTTACTACTATACAATTGCATTGCCATTTTAATGTACACATTTTTCTGCTTGGATAAGGAAACTTTCTCAAAGATGAACTTTAAACATTTTATTTTTGTGTCTGCCACTGAACTAATTTTATGCATAGACTATAACAGATGCTAAATTATTATGTGACAAAGAAATGAATCATAGTATGCTATTATTTCAATTTTAAGCCTACTTAGCACCAACTGTAATAAATGAGATACATGATATGAGTAAAGAAGGGGTCACATGTACAATAGTTGAGTCAGTTAAAATCTAAATATTCAAAGTTACATAGAAGCCTTAGTCTAAGGCACCGATTTTGAACCTGTGTGCTGCAGGAATTTTTAAAACATACAACATTGGACTACTGACTCAGATGCACTCACCTCTTTTCTATTAGATTGTCAAATTTAACAACGACAACAGCCAAACAACAATAGCCATCCAGTGTGAATGAATCCAATTATACTTATTTTTTGTCAGATCAGCAAAAAATACAATAACATTTTTTTGGTGTGCTGCAGAACTTTAGCAATTAGTTTAATATGTGATGCGAGATAAAAAAAGGTTGAAAATTGCTTTCCTAGGGTATGTGTCCGATCAGCTCTGTGAGGGCCTTGGGAAGCTAGAAAATCTGTGTAAGTCTCTAATTTCCTGTGCTGATAATTGTAATAACACTGACACTAATCTGCGTCTAGGAAACGCTCAGCTATTCCCACTTCATCACCTACTAAAAGTTGCTGGACATGCAGTAAGCAACTAAGAAATGTTATTTAATGTTTTTGATAGAATTATAATACTATTTACATGAATTTAAAGTAACTGCATCTTGAAATTATGTCTCTAATAATGGAAGATAAAGGAATAGAAAAATAATATTCATCATGAAACTATTGCTCAAATTTTATTCTGTAATGCAAATTTTTTTAATTCAGTGGCATAATTTTTTTTTAATTGGGAAAATAAGAATAATTTATTCCTTTCTTCCATATTTCTACTTTGCAACTCTATTGTGCATTGTCTTACCATAGAGTTTAATGTAATAATAAAAATAATAGAATGCTCATAAAGTAGAGCACTAATAGTCTCCTCTGATTGCTAGAGACATCAAGCTTTTTGAAATTTCCTCTTCCATTTTCTCAGCCATTGCTTATTAGTCTCAGTTAATCGATCTGTGCAGGGAGAAGTATTACAAGCACTGGCATGCATGATTCATTATTCAAGGTATGTGCGAGTATTTATTGACATCACTACTCAAAAAGCATTTTTCACACACTGACTTTGTTTGTAATGTTACGAGAGCTGTGGATTTGCTCTGTGAAGACCTGCACTGCTACTGCCCACTTCTTATCTGTGTAACCTCGGGCAATGCCTTAGTGTCCATCGGCAAAACGAAACGTAGTTTAGGGTTATATTCAAAGTCAAATGAGCTGATGCTATAAAAAGGCCCACAGCTATTGAAATAGAGGTTATTTTATAATTAAATAGATGACACATATTAGAAAAATCTAGAAAATACAGAAGTCCATAGTTTTGTGGGTTCCATATATTGTCATATAAGTTACAACAATATGAAGAAATTTAGTAACAAAAATGGAAAATAGGAAAAGTAAAATAAAATAATGAGAACTTACAGGTCAATTATGGCTTTCAGAAGCAAGATTTTTCAGACCAAAATCATTCTGGTGGACTGCGAATAATAGGTTATTTCATTTGTTTAATAAAAATAATAGCAAATATTTGTGGACTCTGTAGTAAGAGATTTATGTGCATCATTTCATTTATCTTCAAAACAACCCAATAAAATAACAAACTATCAAGAACCCCATAACGATGAGCCCCATAGGAGGTTTGCAATACCTAAAGTTCACAGTGTTTATTTCAATTGCCCATGGGCACACTTGGTAAATTGCTCATTTAAACCTGGGCTGTGTGATTACAAAGCCTATGCTTTTTTTTCTTTTTTCTTTTCTTTCAATTTTATTTTTTTTCAGGTATACTGCTTAGAGGTTAGACAATCATATACTTTACATATACTTTACACTATTTCCAGTACCCTAACTGGCACCATACACAGTTATTGCAACATTATTGACTGTATTTCCTATGCTTTACCTACATCCTTGTGACTATTTTGTAACTAACAATGTGTAATTTTTAATTCCTCCACCTCTTTCACACATCCTCCAGTCCCCATCCCCTCAGGCAACCGCCAGTTATCTATCCTTGTCTATGAGTCTGCTTCAATTTGTCTAGTGTGTTCACTCGGTTCCACATACAAGTGAAATCATACGGTATTTGTCTTTCTCTCAGTCCGTGATTTTAATTATTATGACTTACCATGTAAGTATATATCTTTACTAAGTGAAAAGCTATATCATCAGGCAACACTAATAATTTTTTGAATAATGCTTTCTATAACTCAGGAGATCTATGTATGTTTATAAATACAGTCATTTCTCTTAGCAACAAAATTGTTATTTTTACTGATGTCATAACACATCTGGATGTAAAAACGTCTTTTTTCTTTTTTCCTGATGTTTCAATTCTGAAATAATATATCTATCACTTGTCATGTTAGTTGCGGGAATATAATTTCATAACAGCAGCGAGACCTCTATGCAATTGAGTTTTATAGTGCCATTGCCTTCTTTGACTAGTGACAAGGCACCAAATATTGCAGATGGGGAGAATTATATATTTTTTCCTGTGTGTGTTTGTTTCTTCTGAAGAGGGTATATTTCTTCTATTACTAAATTTAATTGGAAGATTTACTGAAAAGCAGAACCAACAGATGTGTGTAAACATTATAAATCACATGAAAAGTGTTCAAATCAACCTGTTTATTTCATTTTATAGCATTACAAGTTAAGCTTCCTATAAAATTGTCTAAATTATTTCTATATTCCCACATACTTCATAATCTGACACTCAAATAGAAAGAGTTATGTTCCTGAAACTACAAAGATAATAGAAAATAAACAACTCATAAAAATGTGATACTTTTTACAAACAAAAACAATTGGCTTGAACATTTTATGTTTTGCTGCTATTAAGGAAGCAAGTGAGATGGTACAGTATAGAATGAAGTGTTAAAACATGCTGCCATGCAGGTAGTAGTTCCTGTCTTACTAAGTTTCTGAAGTTGTGAGATCCAAGGAGAGGAACACTTTGAGAAACCCCTAGGCACTATAAATTTCTAAGTAGGGCCATTACTATAGAAAGATCCTTGAAAGCAAGCATTCTATCAGACGTTATTTTTGCCACTTTCTAGGAAATGGAGGAGTTATTTTAAAAAACTTGCTTAGGTGATTGGATTTACCTTTCAAAAGGACTTTATGGATGGATTTCGTGTTTACAGAATCTAACATCCTGTAGACAAATGCACAGTCTGCCTCTCCATTTCAGCCATGATGCTGACACATAGATACTATGTTTGTAAGCACTCACATACACAATGAAAATCATCCACGTGTGTATCGACTGTGCCACCAGGAACACCTTGGGATGCCTTTTGCATAATGCAATTTTCCTATTGGACAAAAACCTATATTGTTGGGAATGCTTGTAGACATGGGACAATTTATTGATATTCATTTTTGTCAACCAAACAATACAAATACTATGCAACATCCTATAGTCCTGAGTGAACATAAAGGCATGGATACTCTCTCATACCCACCAAACAGAAACCATTTTTAAGTGATCCTGTAAACATTGGAGGAATCAAGGGGTGGAATGTGGAGAGCCAAACCTGAAGCCATGTTTAGAGGGTTCACAGTTGAGCAATGACTCGGGGATGACACAGCCCCTCAGCATGCACGGTACAGCGTGTGCTTATCTGAAGGTTAACACCACCCTCTCAGAGCATGCCCAGTAGAGTGACATAAACCACATGTGCCTATTGAGGTTGCACGAAGCAACATGTGTCTATTATAACTGACATAAGCACATGCCTATCAGAGCTAATGTACACAACATGTGCCTATGTGTCTATCAGGACTGAGGAAAACAGCATGTGCTTATTCAAATTAAGAAAAACATGTTTATGAGAAATTGTAGAAAAACAACATGACTTTGCAACCAAAAGAAGAATAAAAGCAGAGGACTTCATCCCCTGGACGATGCATCTGTAGAGTAAGTCACTTTGAGCCGTGTCCTGCACGTTCCACTTGGGGAGAGAAAGAGCTACGCTGGGCTTCTGCCCCCAGTTCTCTTGTGTGATGTCATTACCGGTTGTTTTTGATGATTATTATTGTAGGCTGGCTTATTGGAAAGACTATGTCACAAGAGAGATACTTGTGACAGTGTGCTCACACATACATACACAAGGTTGGAGCATAGAATCTCTATTTTTCATATTTGACACACCAAAAAACTAACTTCAGTGTTAATTCATTAGTAAGTGCTTACTTTCTGGGTCTCTGTTTCTGAAAATGCAGCCTTTTGCACTGAGTGGATACCCATAATATGAAAATAGAACCTAAAGTTCTCAGGAGCATGTTTTTCTCCAAAGATACTGTGATCTAGAAGGCCAGGGTTGTCAAAAGCAAACCAGGCATATTATAGTACTAAGTTTTCATTTACTTTTGATTCTCTGCATCAACAAAGGTTTATGACAATTTTCATAGTACCAATTTGTATCTATGAAGCACATGTAAAAACAAAGATATTTTAACTGTGAATAGAAATAACGAAGGTGCTAAATTATTCTCAGTTGAGATATCACAAGCATGTGCTTATTTTTGGATGAATTTTTAACAGGCTCCAAAAACATTCTCACAATAGACAGAAATGTTTAAATATATCTTGGGGAGATGTATATTTCCCTTCATCACAGTATGCTAAAAACCAAACAACTGGATGAACAATGAAAATATTAGCAAGCTCATCGGAAGGGCTGTCCTCAGGGATCTTAGCAACTGGGTATGTCTATAGATACAACTGTAAGACATCAAACAAAAATCAATATTATAAAACATAAGTCAGATGATAGTGTTCCCCTGGTTTCTTACTGCATTTAAATAAATTCAAATTCTTTACCTACTCTTAAAATTCCCTGTCTGACTATCCCATTGACCTTATCTCCTACCATCCAACTCTCCCTCCTACTCATTAACTTTATCCCCAATGGCCTGAATCTCCCCTCAAATTGTCAAGCTCCTGTTCCCTTTACTTCATAAAAAAGAGTTTAACCCCCACCCTCCTCCCCAATCTCTCACTATCATATCTATGGTTTTATTTTCTTCAAAAGGCCACTTTAAATGGTATTATTGATCTATCTGTTCATTTATTTATTTACTATTTCACCATTGTATTTTAAAACCCAAGAAAGCAAGGGCCTTATATTCTTACCCATGCCTCTGTTCCCAGGATGTAGAAGAGGTCCTAGTTCTTATAAAAACTATGGTACATTTGCACAATGGAATACTACACAGCAGAAAGAAAGAAGGAGCTTATACGCTTTGCAACAGCATGGATGGAACTGGAGAGCATTATGCTAAGTGAAATAAGTCAGTCAGTGAAAGACAAATACCATATGATCTCACCTTTAACTGGAACATAATCAACGAAACAAAAAAGCAAGCAAAATATAACCAGAGACATCAAAATTAAGAACAATCTGACAGTAACCAGAGGGAAGGAGGGAGGAGATACTGAGGGGGGAGGGAGGAAGGGTTTTCAGGAACAACTATAAAGGACACATGGACAAAACCAAGGGGGAGTGGAAGCAAGGGAAGGAGGTGGGGATGGATGGGGTTGGGGGCAGCGGTGGGGGATAAATGCTGACAACTGTAATTGAACAACAATAAAATAATTTAAAAAAACAAATAAAAAATTCAAAAGTATCTGTTAAATAAGTCAAGTTAAAAAATATAAATTTAAGACTTCTGCTAATAAAAACTACACAGTTTCTGTACAGTCTATACTAATTTAATTTTCAATAAATTCTTCAGTTATTTCCTCTGTTTTTAATCTTTAAAACTGTCTAGACTACTCTCAAGCATACATTATTTCAGACTAGGAATAACTGGATCAAATCAAGGTTAAAAACAATCCTATTGTGACTGTTATTTCCTTTCTATTACTATTATTTATTGATTTTGGGGGGAAAGGTCACTTTATACATATGAAACTTATCCCAAAACAATATTTTTTATGATTGATCACTTTTCACTTACATTTGTCAGAAAAGTTTTTAGTTTTATTTACAAGCAGTTGACTTATCACAAAATCACCACCTTATTATATTTTAATTGAATTAACATTTAGGAATTTTTTTTTTGTTTTTAGAAGTTTTCCCATTAAGAGTGGTTCTTTCTTATTTGTCCTTGAATATCCTTTTCTTTGATCAGGCTAAAAGTGTGACATTTTATTTTATTTTTTGAAACTAACCATCAATTCTTAGATTAAGCAGTTCTGTGTTTATAATTTTAAATAATTGATTTTTAAATTATTTTTCACTATTTTTTTCTTTGTTAGTTGAGACTGTTTTGCCCTCTAAGTTATTTATATGAATGCAAAGATAATATATTTTATTTAACTATTATTTTATAATTAGAGATATGTTTCCAGTTAGAGTTTCCCTGTATGTAAATTTGATACACAGTGCTCTCTGTATCACATATTATAATTATTCTGGTATTCATCTTTTGATTTTACTTTATTCTCAAAAGTTACTTTCATTTAATTTTTATAGATTATGTAAGGTTTTGTTTGTTAATAATTATAAATTTATTTCCAGTTTTATGATATTTTCTTTGTGATAAATATTTTAAATACCTAATTGTAAAATAAAGGTATTATCTATGATCTATTAGGAATAAAGAGGGCCTGTGTGTGTGTATGTGTGTGTTTGAATGAACAAGATGGTAAGGGCACATTTCCTATTGTCTTAGCATTTTAGGTAAAGCCCTAAATGTGAGGAAAGTTGACAATACGTACAATCGTCCCTCGAACATTGTGGAGGTTAGGGGTGCCAATGCCTAGACAGTAAAAAATCTGTGTATAACTTAAGTTGGTCTCCACATACATAGTTCTCCAACCACAGAACAAAATATGATCATATAAATAGACCTATGCAGTTCAGACCCATGGTGTTCAGCCATCAACTCTACCAACATCCAGAGAAGTGCTAAAAACTACATGCAGGGCAAATTAAAAGGTAAGATACCAGTCCAGCAACAACCATGCCATTCTGATCAAGTGAAAAGATGTTCCTGGCCTGGCTGTTATAACTCAGTGGATTGAGTACAGGCCTGTGAACAAAAGCATCACCGGTTCAATTCCCAGTCAAGGCATATGCCTGGGTTGCAGGCCATGTCCCCAGTATGGGGTGTGCTAGAGGCAACCATACTTTGATGATTCACTCCCTCTCTCTCTCCCATCCCCTCTCTCTAAAAATAAATAAATAAAATCTTTTTAAAAAATCCAAAACAAACAAACAAACAAAAAAGATGTCCCCATCTAGTAAAAGCCCTCATAAAGACTGGGTGTATTAGTTTTCTATTGCCATAATATGTTACCATTAATATATAAGCTTAAAACAACAAAACTTTATTATATTACAGTTCTGTAGAAGTCAGCATGGTCTCACTGGGCTACAATCAAGGTGTTGAAAAGGCTATGCTTATTTCTGGAGACTCTAGGGAAGAAGGGTTTGCTTACTGATCCCAGGTCCTATAGGCCACCTGCATCCTTAGCTCATGGCCCTCTTCTTCTGTCTTCAAAGTCAGCAAGAGCAAATAAAGTTCATTCTATACTTCACATTTTTCCTCCCTCTTCTTCTGCCATCTTATCTCTCTCTGATGGCAGCCAGGATAGGTTCTATACTTTCAAGGATTCATATTGGCCCACCAGATATTCTAGATCAATTTCTCATTTCATTCCCTTTATCTTCAGCCACACCTGCAAAGTTCCTTTGACCACATAATGTCACATATTCAACATTCCCAGGGATTAAAACATAGATGTCTTTGGGGACCTTCACTATACTTTTCTTACTGGGTGTGTCTATAAAAGGAGCGATAGGTCTTCCCATTCCAAGGTAACTTATGTTTCAGGTAGTCCATTTAGTATTTTCACTGAACTGAAAAGCTAAGAATGTATCCTTAGAAGAATCAAAATTATCACCTTATGAGTTGGGACTAACATAGACATAGAAATATGTTTATGTTTCTCATGTGGGGGAAGCCAAAGGTAGGGAAGGTGAATGAAGTAGACCATCTTGGCATGGAAAGGAAGAGACAGCTACTGTGATAATGCATTTCAATGAGGGAAGGTTTTAGGATCTGTGTTTCCTTTGATATATTGGGCACCACAAACTGTAGGCAGATATGAAGCATATTGATAGAGGTCTCCCTTTAAGTATAGTTTGAAGACATAAGGGACTATTATCAAGTGGATCTGGGGACATAACGCAAGAGGACAGGGGCTGGGGGTTATCAAACATACCAGGTGGCCAGTCAAGGATCCAGAAAAAAATGAAATGTTGATATCCTTGAAGAATATTCAAAGAAGTCTCAATTGCTCTTCATGAAATTGCGAGCATATGGGCACCTGCCATAAAAGAGGCAGCAACAGGCAGATTACAGCAGCACCTAGTCCCTCTACCTCTCGCCCTGTTCCCCTGACCATAATCATGTAGGCTCAAAAGCGAAGTAGAATTGAACACACTGAAAAAGGGAAAAAGAACTCATAACCAAATTTTCACAGTGGATCTCTGGGCCATGGATGAAGCCTGCGGTGGGGAAAGAAGAGAATCAATAAATGAGTGCAAGATTGAATACCTGAACAATAGTTTAATTATCAAAAGTGAAGCTGTTCTTACAGCTGAAAATTATCATAAATCTCTGACATCTCCCACAGATAATGTCAACTTATATGGAAGAAAATTCAGTCGTCCAAGTTTGGAAGCAGTTATACATGAAAAGCCCCATGTTTTTCTATTGGCATAGACCTCAAATTTAGTTGGTTGATATTCTGATTATGGTTATATCAAACATGTTAATGAAAATCAGATCATTTCAATCTTTATGTGTAATCATTTATGACTAAAGTTGTTATATAATGAAAATATATGTATATATATGAATAAGTATAAATAATTATTAATTTTTATATTATCTCTCAAGAATGCATTAATTATTAGCCCTGTCAATTAATACTCAAATATTCTTATATAAACATGTAATCCATCAAACTTATAATTTGGGGGATATATTTAGTATGTTATTTTTTTTCTTAAGGAAGAAACTGGATGATATTTTCTCCAGGCATTACTACAGATCATGAAAGTTCTGACTTAATTTACTTCTCTAGGAGAACATCAGGGCTAAAACTCTCTAAGGAATGATTATTAGTCTAAACTTAGTTCACTATAATTATAATTACCATCATATTTTGAAGTGTAATTTAACATATTTTTGAATAAAATTTATTTAAAAAACTGATTTTCTAAATATTTGTATGGTACACATGCAATAAGCAGCTATGAGGTTGTATTCAGTATTTGTTGCTGGCATAGCATTATGGTCAGGAAAACATTAGAGGTAAGTTAAACAGGAATATACAGTTTAATTCTTCATACCCTAAAGGTGGCATCATCCATTAACGTAGGTTCCCTTCCCCATCTTACCCCATCCTGCACATTTTGACACAGATTTCAACTGTTATACTTCTCTTTTTGGACATATTTGTCCCCCCGAGGGAACCTATACCAGCCCTAAATCCCCTGTCTGATGGAGCAATTGGCCATCAAAGGCTGAAGTCAAGAGAAAGAGCACTGTGCAAAGTTACAGACCAGGGACTTTTTAAGGCCAACTGAAAGGTCCTAGACTAAAATGGGACTCTGTAAAGATGGAGAGATCTTTCTCTAAAGTGACTGACATTCAATTTCCTGCCATCTTTACTAGATACAAGATTAGGCCTTATTTAATCTAATTTTTATTATTTATTTATTTTTTTAGGTTTTTTAAATAACATTTATTTCTTAAAAGTTAACGAGTGCATATGATAGGAAACTGAAAAACACAAGAAGCAAAGAACAAAGTCATCCATGACCACAAGCAGTTTTCAGTTTGACATGTCCTAAGTCCCCCGTGTATCTACACAACTAAGCTTCCATTTTTGTGTAATGAAGATCTAATCTAATTTTTTTAAAATAAACAAATGTGATATATCTTATACATAAAAGTCTGAAATTGAGATGATAATAACATATCAATAGTCATTTTCTGATTTTGGTGTTTTTTTGGTGGTTAGGTACAAAAATGTACTTGTTTATAGGAAATACCCTCTAAAATATGCCTATGATGAAGGGACATTGTGAGGACACTTCTTAAGTGACTCATAAATAAAAATGTCCTTTTTATTGTCCTGGCTAATTTTAGATCATTTATAAAATTAAAGATTTTGCCAACCTAAAACAAATTTTTTTCTCAAGTGGTTAAAATATTGCTTGCCCCAGTAATATACATGAATCAATTATTTCCGTGCTAGTCCCATTAACATACACATATTAAAATAATACAAATTATTTTAGATGGTGTGTATGAGACTTTAGATGAGTGCCTTTATGTCTCCTCTTTGAGTTTTAAGGTCCTCATTTATAAAACAGTAGAATATTATGTCAATAATTTCACATATCAAATCATATATTATTTTCATATCCTCAGTCCATAGGTGAAAGTGATCAACTTCTGAAGGGAATTAGCTGACCTACACCTTTAAGTAAAGCTTCAGAGGAAAAACAAATATATGCACAAATAAAGGAGTAGGAAATGTTGAATGCTTAACTGGAAAATTAGATAAGTTAGTGGGAGGCTTTCCAAGTTGTCAGGGGCTATATTTTATTGAGATGCAATTGGAGGAAGAGATGGGGAAACATCGTTACTCGGAGTTTGGTGACCACTAACAGAAAATTGTTTTTGTAAGGGAATGGCGCTTTTATCCTACACAGCGTACGTTTGTCTGGATTACTGTTGACATGATTATGACAGAGAGCAGTTCGGGTCTGTTATGGTAAGCAGGTACTGAGGAGATGAAGGCAGGTGGTAATGGCTTCAAAGAGAACACACAGAGAGAATTTGCAGGCCTGCAACAGCAGAACTAGCAAACACTGACGGCTGAACTGGCAGTGTAAGTAGTTTTCAACAGCGTAGGTGAAGCCCTGAAAACCAGAACACACTCTATCAGTCCAGAAACACTTTAGAATTACAGGAAAAAATGAATAAACTCAAGGAGTAACTCCACTTGCCATGTCTAATTTTAAAACTGTGATAATGTACATGAGTTAATTAGATTAAATTTAGGGAAAAGAAGATTTATATGTATCTATACATATAAATATATATATATATATGAGCTATTTAGCTCACTGTAATGACAAATTTCATTATTATTACATAAATACATTAAATGATTTAGCAGTAATTGGCAAAATTGTTACAGAAGTATTTAAAAATAATTTTGTATACAGGGTACTCAATAATAACACTCCACAAGATTAATGTAAAATTGGAATATATATGTATAAATACATGTATGTGCACCTGTGTATATTTACTATTACGTTTAGCAACTAAGATATCCATTGTATTATATATTATATGAGTCTATTTAGAGTGTTAAAATATAATGACAATATACATAACAAAGAATACATCAGAAGAACTCATTTTTTATGTCTAATACCCAAAGGGGATCATTTTCTGTTTTGAAGTCAACTCATTAATATTCATAGTAGTTTGAATTTTAAATTATTATAACCCTAAAACAAGTATTTTTGAATTTTTATGCAAACCTTAAAGCATCTGTTTAGTTTGTGTTTTAAAGAAATGTATATATATTAGAGAAGTTAAGAACTCTTCAATTAATAAAAAATATTATTTTATAATAATTATATATTTATCCTGAAGAAATATGAGTGAAGAGGTTAAAAACCTTAAATAAGGCTACATGACTGAAATTTCAATTTTTCTCAAGTCTCTATTTTGTCTGCTAGGTTATGTCTTCGCAAAGCCAAAGAATATATTTCATAAGATTTGAATGTTTAAGTATTAAAATACATTTTGCAATTAAAATCAATTGAATAAAATCTTGAACCTAGTTGAAATATAATTACAAAAGAACAGATGAAACCCAAGAAACTTAAAATCTCAACTCTTTTGTCACTTTATATTATTAACAATAAGTGAAATATACTAATTACTTTAACAAATAAAGGAGAAAAATGTAACTTGTTCTTCTTAATATCTGCCTAAAGTAATGTTACCATATTGATTTTTCACAACAGTTTAACAAAAAATTCCAGTTGAAAAAAAAGCAAAAAACTCACCTATGATTTGAAGACTGACACTAACCCTATATCTCCAGAATCTTACTTTCCATTTTCTCCAAATTGAGAATTTTCACTTAAATAAACAAATCCTACCCCCTTACAAATGATCTAGTTTATGTCATTCCAAAATGAAAACAACTGGTACTCACTTTCTTCACTATTTTGTGTGTGTATGTGAAAATAAAATAATAGAATATTTGTAGAAAACCTTTGCAAAATATAGACTTATTTTACTATAGTCTGCAGACCAGAACTACATGCTGATCTCTGATCTATACCCATTGGCAAAGCCTTTAGCTCACCAAGAAAGAAAGAACTCATACGACTCAACACCAGGAAGTCAAACATTCCAATTAAACAATGGGCAAAGGATGTGAATAGACATTTCTCTAAGGAAGACATACAGAGGGTCCAGAGACATATGAAAAGATGCTCAGCATCACTATTAACCGTCATAGGCAGAGAAGGCAGAAAACTGTATGTGAACAACAATTAAAAAAATGTTAAAAAATTAATTGAATTTAGTGAAATATGTAAGAAATTAAAAAAAAAGAAAATTAAAGAAAGAATGCCCTGTGCCTTGAGAAGAGATCAATTCCCTGAAAGTATAGTTATTTAGAAAGTTAATGTTTTTATTATTGTTGGATATCTAAAAATCATAAATTTTTTCTTCAAAATACAACTTTGGAAGACACTGTTCAAACTGTAATAAACATATCAATGGGGGAATGCACATTTAATAATTGAATAACTTAGGCCATTAACTTTATTAGAGGGTGAAATCATAGGATACATTTCAGTGTTGTTAAAGGCATGAAAATTCATTGAATATTTTAAAGAAAAATAATGAATAATTTCTGCAAGCAAATAATGCAACTAATGTAGAGGTCTTCAATATTCTGAATATTTATTTTGGTTTAATTAACTTGAAAAACGGTTACAATATAAAAAATAAATGTTATAGAAAAAATGAAACTTTCAATAGTTGCCATAGAAAAGCATAAAGCTTTAAAAATTTTTTACCAGTTACTGGAGTCTGGGGTATACAACTTAAAAACATACACAAACAGGAAGTGCAATATTCATTTAAGCAGAGGGAAGAGGTTTAGGGAGAAGTTCTGCAACATTATAGGCATATATTTGGTTGCCATTTAAGAAAAAGAATGTCTTATGCTCAAGTATGCTAATGATCTAGCAGAAGAGGGCTAGGATCTCATTCTCCCTCAGATCTTGCACTGGAGTGAAATCTGTATTTAATGCCACAGCAAAATTTTTGTAGTGGCAAAATTTTACATACTTGAGGGGAAAATCTGTCTTTTTCCATTGCCACAGTCAGCTATTTGACCTTACACACCTTTGCACATGTATGTCAACAAAAACACAATGTGGAAATCATAGAGAAGAAAACATTCAAAGAATTTGAGGAAACAGAAGGTCAGCATTTTCTACATTACCTATTTCAATTGTATACTGCTTGCAAAATTTCCACATTAGATTAATTTGGAAAACAGTGCATTCTATATCCCTTTTTCAAAGAGCCAGACATTAAAATATTAAAAGTGCTAAGGTATCTATAGGAAAAAAAAAAAACCTTTTAATCATTTGAATCTAACAAGTCCCTTAATTTTTTGTCAGTACTCCATAGTGGAATCCCCTAACAGCACCCCACAGAGGTGCTCTCCATAGAACGATCCCTGAGGTCATATATTCTTTATAACATATTATATTAATTCTTTCTACCATGGTCTCATAACTTAAATGCCATACACAGTTTTTAAAAAAGCAGTATGACAATATTTCCTGAAAAATAATCATAGTAGGTCAGGATTTTGTAATAAAATTATCCAAAACATAATGACCCTCAACCATACTTCAGGTGGAAAAAAAGCTAATGATCCAATGGTTTATTCATATGACTGTTTGTAATTACATTAAATATTGAAACAATATAGGGTTTTATTAAAGTGAAAAGCAGAAAGGGAAAAATACTATGCTTAGTTTTTCATTCTATGTGGTTTGTTAATAACATTTGACACTATTTCCTGTAGCGCTCCCATACCGAGAGCCTTGCAATGCATTTTTTCAAAGTGCTAATGCTATTGTAGACATCTAAAGTGAATTAATCTTTATGCTTAATGTCTTAAGCAGATTAAGCACTCATTGGTACATATCTTTTGAGGCTTAAACTACAAAGGGTACGATTATTAAAACAAATATAAATTCATTTAAAATGACAGCTTCAAGTTCTATATTTTTAATTTCCCTACTTCTATGAAAGGTAACTGTAATTTTAATGTAAGTAGTTATTTGTTGAATTCACCATGAAAACTAATTCATTCAGAACTTTTAACAATTACTACATGTTTTCTAGGAAAATTAAGTAACATAAAGCTTAATTCTTAAAATACTTATTTCATCTCTCATTTAATTACTTAATTTGGATATTAGTCCTCTATTGTGATTCAAATGCTTACTGCCCCTCCCCACCCACACCCACAAAAAATTGAGCAAGAGAAGTGCACAGTGGACGGGCTATCTCACCACTAGGGGGCGGTGTCAGCGCATGCCAGAGACGGTAAGCCAGTGACAAGATTTTTGTTTGGAGGTTGTAATTTGGTATTAACATATGAAAATAATTTTGTATTATTCTACCTCTCCCCATTTTTCAGAGTATTATGTTCCAATATGACTTAATATAAAACAGATAAATGAAATTTTCTGTTACATATTATTTGTAGAAAAGCACAGGTACTAAAATGTGAATGTATATGATCAGTATAGAGTAAGTTTGTCTTAATTTTCCTTGCACTGATATTTACTCCAAAAGAAATCATTCAGAAAAATAATCAAACTGGTCTTTCTTATATATATATATATATATATATATCCCCCTCACACATGACACCACCGCCTTTGACAACGCAAACAGTACAGCTTTATACCCAGAGACAGTAACCCTGGGTCTCCTCAGGGATCTACAGGGACCCTAAACACTAACACTTCTTTTTTTAAAGAAGAGATTGGGATAAATCACTTAACACTTTTTTAAAAACTGGAAGAAAACATGCTCTTGTTTAGGGCATTATAATATATTACTATCAGTCATGTCTTAAGAGCAAATCTAAATTCTAAACCAATAATGAATAAAAAATATCTATGTCATATGTAAATAGGCTTATTAATAGTACTACTAACAATACTAGTCATAGCAAGAATATAAATGTTGAGAAATTAGTATTAGCCTTGGGTGGTGTGGCTCAGCGGATTCAGTGCCAGCCTGAGAATCAAAGGGTCACCAGTTGGGTTCCTAGTTTAGGGCATATGCCTGGGTTGCAGACGGGTACCCAGTAGGGGATGAACAAGAGGCAACCACACATTGATGTTTCTCTCCTTTTCTTCTCTATCCCTTCCCTTCTCTAAAAATAAATTAATAAAATCTTTTCTAAAAAAGAGATTAGTATTAACATTTTGAATCAACTGCCTATTTCTCCAGAGGAAAATAGTTCAACATGGCTTAACTGACTTAAGAAGAAAACAAATTGATAAAACACACATTCAAGTGCACTTGTAAAAGAAAAATAACTACACCAAAGATTTATTTTAGGAAATATGCTTATTGGGCTCTGAATTTATACATGCCTACAGTCTATTTAAGTTTAGAAAATATATTATGAAATAAAAATGAATAAATGAATAAATAAAATGAATTTGAGTCACATATTAATCCAAAAACAACACACACACACATGCAAAACACTAGCTACTGACAAAAGCATTCTCTCCATCAACACAGATTTTACTCACTGATGATATAGCATATGCTTTAAAATATATTTAAAATAATAACAATGCATTCACTACTTATGAGATGTTGTTAGTAAGTGAAATCTTTCATTCAGATACCATAATGAAGATAAACTATGACACCAAAGTTAATTTTGCTGAACAAAAAATTATTTTGTACATATACAATATAAAATATTAAATATTCTACCGTCTTCAAATATAAGAGAATTACTGTGCAGTATACATTAGAGCACAGGTGGCAAACACAAGGCCCACAGGCCGAATCCGGCCCTCTACCTCATTTTATCCGACGCGGCAGCTTGTTTCTACCCAGCGGCAGCACCAAGCTCTTGCTTAACTGTTCAGGAGTAGTTACATTACATAGTCTGAAATTACCTTCGGCCCTTTGAAGGCAACCACGGGGCTTATGTGGCCCATGGTGGAAATGAATTTGACACCCCTGCATTAGAGTTAAGACCACAAGACTTAGGAAATAAAAAAGTTAATTCTGAAGACATGTTTATATTGAAAAGCTTTTTAGTTTTTTTGAAATTTAAATTCAACTGGGCATTCTATATTTTATCTGGTGATTCTAGCTACACTATAATGCATGATAAATTATAATTATGCATACATTTCTTTTGTTTTACATTTTGCCAAATAATCAAATGAAAATGTTTTACAATGATGCCAGAACACACTAAGAAATTAAATTAGCATTGGCAACAGGAAAATAATTATGTTTAGGTCACAGTTGAAAAGGTTCTCATACACACACACATATGTGCGTGCACACACACACACACACACATCAAGGTCTGTCTGGAAAAAGTCCAGCCATTGTTAATTGTCGGGGGGCTTTAACGCAGCCCCCCGGGTCTGCCATGGATGAAGCCGTGGCGATGGTGGCTCAAAGCCTCTGGTCCGTGCAGGTCCTGAAAATCCTCAGGTCCCTGTTCCGGGCGCCAGATGTCAGGGGGCTTTAACGCAGCCCCCCGGTCCGCCACGGATGAAGAAAAAGACTACCAAGACATGATCTGCTTGGGGAGGAAAGGTGGCTGCTTCTCTCAAGGGGAGAAGGGCTCAGAGCCTCTCTCTCCAGGGGCTTTTATTAGGTTCATTCGCATAGGAATACAGATAAAGCTCATCAATCATTGTCAGCCAGTAAGGGTTAAACAATACAAGATTTACAGAGAACTTTGAGGGCTTATTCTGAGTTACAGCCAATTAGTTAGAGGGCCATAAAACTTTAGGCGCCAGACTCATCTCAGATCTGGACCCTTATCTCTTAAACTGAGGGTACAAATCAAGTAGGTTTCACAGGAATGTATGTATTTTTCAGGCCTGATTCCCCAGGGAATCCGCCCCTCCCACCACAGGACTGCACTGCCCTCTGTTATTGCTTCAGGCTTAAGTCAGGCAAGGGAAGTAAGGCAGCCAAGAGATTAGGAGACTTCTTGCAGACAGAATGAGGACTCAGGCTATTTCAAAGCCGAGGGGCGAGGGTCCATCACCCCCTTTTTCCACAGCCCCCCGAGTCCTTCCCTGCGGGCCTCTTTCGTGACCAGAGCCTGTCTTAGGTTGATCCTCCCTTGAGGATTCTTACCCATCATTGGCTAACTGGCCAAGCTCAAGGCCAAGCAGGGTGAAGTGGGCAGAGGTGGCACTTCTGCCAGGGAGATAAGCTTTGTCTCCTTAGTGGCTTATGGTCCCAACTCTGACTCAGCCTTAACCATGAGGGGTTACAGCCTCTGAAACCAGGCAGGGCGGTTCCTAATAGTTAATATAATGAGAGCAGTTTGTGTCACATCCATGTAACCTGGCAGCCAAGGAGGGTGGACTGGAACACCCATGCATGAACAATGACACCTTCACTATACCAATCAGTGGGGATGGTAGACGCTGTTGAGTAGGGATGTGTATTGTGGGTCATCGTATCCAAAATGACTGAGCAAGTAGAGTAACAAATCATCATCAAATTTTGTGTTAAGGTTGAACATTCTTCCACAGAAACTATTCGGATATTTCAGAAGGCCACAGCCATGGGCAACTGGTGATTGGCACCTTCATTACAACGACAAGTTGTTCATGCATTACGTCTTGTGCAGAGGTTTTGGAGAAACATCAAATCACCCAGATGACTTCAGCTCCTGTATAACCCAGATTTGGCACCCTGTGACTTCTGCCTTTTCCCAAAACTCAAATCACCTTTGAAAGGGAAGAGATTTCAGACCATTGGTAAGATTCAGGAAAATATGACAGGGCAGCTGATGGCAATAGGGAGAACTGTGTGAGGTCCCAAAGCGCCTAATTTGAAGGGGACTGAGGCATCATTGTCCTATGTACAATGTTTCCTGTATCTGCTATCTTCTTCAATAAACATCTTTATTTTTCATATATGTGGTTGGATGCCTTCTGGAGAAACTATACACCTTATTTTGCCATGTGTAATGCACATCTACATTTTTGGCCTAAACCTTCAGGAAAAAATTATTTGCTTTAATTTTTAATTCAATTTTTCATTTATTTAGATTTAGATATTTGTTTTTTGAACTATAAGTGAATTTTAGCATTTATTTTTAAATATATTATGGTACAAGAAACTTTATGTAACAAATAATTAGAAAACACAACAATACATACAAAGTATTCAGGTACTACCTATGCATAATATTTTTCCCTGAAAAATTTAGGCAAAAAACTATTCATTATACATAGCAAAATACGGTGTGTGTGTGTATATGTGTGTGTGTGTATATATATATGTATATATGTGTGTATATGTGTGTGTATATATACATATATACACACACATATGTGCCATAGATATATATATAATTTGTATATTTACATCTATAAACCTTATCTCTATATATTTATATTATTTGTAAATTACTTCAATGTTTTTAGTATCAATGGAAATCTCTTACACCTGGGAATCTCCCCAGCGCTAAAGTCATGTGACTTGTAGAGAACCAACGTTTTGAGATACAATCTTTCCTATAAGTCAGCCTTCAGTTCCCACTTGGGTCACCTAACTGGGGCCTTAAGAACCAAAAGTGCCAGGCTGCATATAAATCCACCAGCCTTACAAGTGACACCAGCACCAAGGAGTAACAGTGCGCCAACACAGGTGACTATGCTATTCACTCATCTTTTATTTATGCATATTCGACACAAATCCATACTAATCTAGTAACAATAATACTAACTTAACAACAACAGTAATCACCCAGAAACTATCAGCAATAACATAACACAAAATAATTGGGAAATAACAAGCCCAAGTCCCAAGAGTCCAGATCAGGTGCGGGTCTGGGAGGTGACCGGGCGGGGTGCTCGGTGTCTGGGAAGGCAGCGTCAAAGGACGGAAGCACAGCATAGCCGAAGTGCACGTGCAGGACACATCTCAAAGTGACTCGCTCACTAGACGCATCATCAATGGTCTGAAGCCTCTGCTTTTATGATTCTTTTGGTCATGTTGATTTTGCACAATTTCTTATAAACATGTTTCTCTTGTTTCAGATTAGCACATGTTATTTGCTCAGTCCGGATAGACACAAGTCGAATAGGTCAGCTCTGATAGGCACATGCTTAGGGCAGCTCTGATGCACATATGTGTCTCACATCACCTGCTGAGAGGGTGGTGTCACCCTCAGACAAGCACAAGTTGTCTGCCACATTGCACTACCCATGTTCCAAACACGGCTTCAGGTCCTGCTCTCCACGTGACTCTTGGATTTTTAAAAAATCTCTTGGATTTGGTTATCTAAAACAACTAGGTTTAACTCATATCATCATAGGATGATCTGACAAAAATTTCTGTCCTGTCTAAAGATTGCCAGGGGCAAAAACCTCCATCCCATGGAGAAAACCAGTCAACTACCAACATTTCTTAGAGTTAAGTGCATTTTCTTAACTAAAATTAGTCTTTCTGAGTTCCACTCATTGGTTTTATTTTAGTTATTTTGCTGTATATTTGTTATATTCAACAAGTATAACTTTCAAACTTATTTGCCTTTAATCTCTTACCTTTTGGTCTAGTACTTTTTAAAAATATAAAATTTTAGCAGATTTTGAATATATGTTTAATTTATACATGGAAACACAATGACTATTTCAACATACAGCCCAGATATCCCAAGCAAAAAGTTGAAACT
The DNA here is from genome assembly GCF_022682495.2 of Desmodus rotundus. Classification (NCBI taxonomy): domain Eukaryota; kingdom Metazoa; phylum Chordata; class Mammalia; order Chiroptera; family Phyllostomidae; genus Desmodus; species Desmodus rotundus. The sequence continues at coordinate 45,627,006 of NC_071390.1, read as the reverse complement.
GCTAATATTCTGTCACACAATAACACACATCTCATTACTATTTCCCTAAAAATTGAGCCGTTAGGTGATCTGCTATAAGGGATGAGTAAACTCTTCATTATCATTATGTTTCTTAGAAAAAAAGTAAAAAAGTAGTGTGTAAAGTTTTATTATATGCCCAATATGATGCTAAATAATAAAATGAACCACTAAATTAGTCTATATGCCGTCTAGAAATAAGGTGTGTATATTACTAAATCATGCGTATTTTAATTCTAAAATAATAGCATAAATTATTTTGTTTTTTTCCATCTATTATCACTATGCTAAGTATTACATGCAGTTTCATTCAAATAACAATACTATGAGGTAAGTGTTTTTTAAATCACTATGCTTGATAAGAAACTAAAGCTTAAAAGGTGAGTACCTTACCCAAAGTAACACGACTGGAATTCAGGAGAGCTGGGATATGTAATTGGGTCCTAAAACTCCAGGCAGGGTGCCAACGTTGGACCATTAAACTGTAAATCAAAGCTCACACTGAGATCAAGCCACGCCACAGCCTCGGAGCGGATAGTCCCTCCCGTGGGGATTTTATAGTAAGAGAAAAGGATATTCCATAAGTTAAACAAAAGACATATATTTTAGAGTACACCATCAGAAAGTCACTTTTCTGTAATGTGAAACCTAGAGAATATTAAAGATTCCACTTTTTGGAAGAAATGGGGAGTCACAAAAACAGAAACGAGATATAGCAGAATGCTGAAGAATTATATCTGAAATTTTTCCGCTGAACATTATCCTGAATGGAAATGTTCAGACCTGTTGTTACCACTTTGTAGTTGAAATAGGGATGCTCTCTACTTTAAAACCTGACCTCCATTGTTTACAGAACAATGCTGCTCTTGGTAACATGTACTAGCAACAACCTAGATATGCTCTGAGTACTCCATGTCACTCTCAGAAGCAAAACAAGAGGAAGAAAGAAGAAAAGAGAGTGACAAAAAAAAGTATGCAGGCATTGTCTGGTCACTCATGACAGAAGATTTTACAGAGAGGAAGAACTACGAGGAAAAAGTTATTACATGATTTTTACATATGGGTTACACGGATACTATTTCTGTATAATTAATGTGTATGAAATACGCCATGCACTAAGAATGTCTCAAGTAACTAATTTGAGCCTCACAAAAACCTGAGAAAGATAGTTATCTATTCCTCATCTTCAGATGAAGTTGAGACAATTAAAATTTAAGCAATTTGCTGAAGGCCTTATGCTGCTAAATGGTAGAAACCAGATTCAACCTCAAGAATTCATAACAGCTATTTTATTCTGTTCCCCTATGCAGAAAACTTGCCTTAAATGGGCATTCACTAATTGTTGAGTAAATCTATTTATGACTTCCTCATATTCCAGATCCATGATTGTCCAAAACACACACAACTGAAAAAATGTTTATTGTGTTTATTATTCCTACAACTGTAGGAATTTGGGGAAACACAATGTAGACTAAAGATATTAGACTTGTTTATCCAAAGCAGCTGCTACTAAAATACAATTACTTTTAGAAAATGAACTAAACAGGTAGTAGCATAGGAAAATAAACTTTAATTGTATAATATGCCTCATCCCTTGGTGAATTGTTACCATAATGTATTAATCATCTAACACAAAGTGTTCCAATCACAATAGGTATCAACTTTTGAAGGATATTATGGGGTATTCTCTTCATTAGATTACATTAAGTAAAAATTAGAATACTTCCCATGTATATCCCCTGATAATATTAATTTTGTACAATATAGAACCATGTGTACTATACACATAAATTAGTTTTTCTATTGTGAAAATTTTTCCCATGAGAAAAGTTGTTTTCCAAACTGATAAAGCGGATGCAACAGAAAGGAAAAGCAAATAAACTTGACTGCTGATATAAAAAGATGGTTATTTTCTTTCTTAGTATCAACTTTCTTCAGTTACTCAAAGCAGTGAATAAGATAACAAGGGAGGTCCACCCAGATTACTGGAAAACCAGGAGTCTCAGTCTGGGGAACCCCAGTCAGCCACAGCCAGCACTTCCCTGACCCCAGAAGGGAGCCAAGGCGGCAGACTAAAGAAACTTGCCTTCTGCAAAGAAGGGTCTACCTAAAGAAGGGCAATTGTGGGGAAAAGAAGCTAAAATAAACACAATGCATTTAGCAGGAGGAGGGACAGAGAGCCTGTGGGATTAAACCACAGCTGGGGCTACCAGCTTGTGACACAGGTTACAGAGCACTGGAATGAGCTGTGGGGGGCTGAACACCCGCCCAGGGTGACTGGAGATTTCTCCCCATGCCTGGAAAAGGGGGCTAAGACAAACATGGCCATTGGTTAAAAAGCTGGACACCCCCCCTGACTTTCTGCACCTGGGACTTTGGGAGGGCCCTTTTTAAAGCAAAGGCTTGGGGGAGCAGTTCTTGGAGTTCCCCGCTGTCTTGGGTCAGCCCTCTCAGAGTCCTGTCCCGCTTGGCCTGGGAGCACTCAGGTCTCTGGCTTGCCTCGTGTCCCCAGTTGGGAAGTGCTTGCAGGGAGGGACAGAGGCCCAGCTTGTTTGACAGAGACTGGCCCCGATTGGAACGTAGACCTCACAGTCAGACGTCAGCTCCCGGAGTCAGAGTCCCATGCTGGGACATATGCTACTCTTCCTGAGACGCAGAGACACAGTGCAACATTGTACATGGGTCCTGGACTGCTTCCACTCTCTCGCCCTCAGAGAAATGCACGGAGTCTCAGAGCAGCACAGGGAAGCACCGGCACTGGGAGCAATGGGCAGCCTCAGGCTCCAGGACCCCACAGTTGGAGCTTTCCCTACATGACCATCTGGAGTGATCTGGCAGCACGTCGCACAGACCAGTCGGAGAGAGACCTGTGCAGACCCTGACCTCAGGAGCGCAGAGAGAGAGCGCCTGGAGCTGGAGGTTGGAGTGTGCTGCTGTCTTAAACTCCCAAGGGACAAATAAGCTATAAAGGACAGTCCCTGGATTTGTCTTAAACTGTAATTTCCCTGGAAGTGGCTGATTTTCTGTGTTGAGGATGAGGTTGGTTTGGAGCAGAAACGTTTTCAGCTCCTTCAAACTGGGTTTCCTGTTAATAAAAACCTGGTTCCTTCCTCACATATCTTCATGGTATGTTGGTACATGGCAACAAGTGGCCGTACCCCATTCTGCACGGTAACAAATATATACAGTGCTCTTCAGGAACTAATCCCAAGTGAAATGAAAACCAAAGGTAAAGATAAAATTCACATTCCTCAGTTTACAACACCTTTGAGCAATGCTGCTGTCCCTGATGACTTACAACAGGCAAGAAACACAAATTCAATACACTTTCCCAGAAAACTAATTCACTATATCCCTAATAAGTACTTATTAAGAGCATTTACATAGAAAACACAATGATGAATTCATACTGTAATTCATAATGAGTATTTATCTTACCAGCATCTATTACATGCTTTTTTTCAGCATATTTCCAAATGAGAAATCTAATGTTAAAGCGTTTAGGCCACTTCCTAACCATGAGTTTTAGAGCCCCTTAACATTTCTACATTTTCAGAAAAAGTTAATGTAATTAAATGGAAGTTTCTTTTGCATGTTAAATACATATTTTAGGAATATTTAAACATTAAGTGATGAGTGTTTATTCAGATCTGATTCCTTCCTACTGTGTTTATTCAATTATTGACATAAAATGGGCTGTGCAACTTCTAAGGGATTTTTCCCTTTTGTAAAAGGAGCAGAAATCAAGGAATAGAATAAGGAAAGATAGACAAGGAAAGCATAGTTTATACCAATTTATAAAAAAAAGAAACTAACTCCTCCTTCTTGATATATTTTTTCCCTAAGAATTGCAAGTTTCTTCAGCCTGAGATCTGGACGTTCCGCTAATCATCACTTCTACGCACTTTATTTCCTTCATTTCTTTGTGACTCAAATCTTTGCACTAAAAAGTGCTTCAGTCCTTTCATCCACAAAATACATCACTGACATTCATAAATATCATTCCTTCACAGCCACTCAAAAAAGGGCCACAGGCTACAATAATTTTCAGGTCTTAGCCACCAAAACTAATACAGGACTATGGGAAGTGTGAATTGGTATTTTTAACACTACTTAAGAAATTTATAAAATTCTAGAAATTAAACTTCACTTACTATTTATGGAAATTAAATTTTAGCTCTTAGATTCCTAGTTTCTTTATTAAAATATATAATATACCACAATAATAAAGTATATATATACTTTTTTATAGTTTTTCTATTAGTCTTTACACTTTATCCCAGTGATTAGAACATACATAATGATTTTAAGTACTCATTAAAGGCATTTTTACCACCTTTCTGTAGACCTTAGGAGTTAAAGACCTAAGTCCTTTATCTTAGAATTGTTTATGCAATTTATATTGCTCAACTATAAATGCAACTGTCCATAGTACCACAGTTATATACTAATTCTATCCACAAAAAGGGAACATTCCAGAACCTTATTCAGTCATTAATCTACCTCCAAGACTAAATTTCTTTGTGAATTCCCTTTGTATCGTTTTTTTCCCTCAAGTATCGGTTTCACTCCTCATGGTTACCTGATTAACTTATCTGACCCCCCAAAATCCATTATAAAATGATGGAAAGAAAGTGGAAAATGTTAGTACATTTTTTTTAAAGAACAGAGGGTAAAAGCACGTAGAGCAATCACAATAGTCCTTCAGTCTATTTTATGGACTAGAGATTATTCTATGTGTTTTTAACCCTCTGTTCTTCAGCAAGCAATTCCTCTTCTGGGCATCTACCTAAAAAAATTGAAAACATTTATTCATACAGATATATTTACCCTTATGTTCATCGCAGCATTAGTTGTTATAGATAAGACATGGAAACAACCTAAGTGTATTTGGATGGATGATTGGATAAAAAGGATGGGGTGTACATACAGACAACCAAATACTACTCAGGCATAACAGAAGATTAAATACTGCCATTTGCAATAACATGGATGAATCTTGAGAATATCATACTAAGCAAAATAACTCAGGAGGAAAAAAATTTTAAAAAGCATGATTTTATTCATATGTGGAGTAGAAAACAGCAAGCAACAAATGACTAAACAAAACAAAGAAACAAAAAACTCATAAACACAGACAACAGTGTGGTGATTACCAAAGGGGATGGGCATGAGGGAGGTAAAAGAGGGTAAAGGGAGTCGACTACCAGTATATGATGACAAAAGGAGACTTGCCTTTGGGTGGTGAACGCTCCATGCAATATATAGATGGTGTGTTATAGAACCGTATACCTGAAACTTATATAATTACACTAAACAATGCCATGCCAATACATTTAATAAAATTTTTAAAAAATAGACTGATTCCTTTTAAACTTAGAGAGCACCACCTCTCAGCTTTTATCTCATGGGCTCGCTAGAGAGATATCCTTTATCAGATGTATTCCACAGAGACCTATCAGTGGTACATCCAGAAGGATTCCCATTCAGAGGTCACAGCCCATCAGCAGCACACCTTGTGCTGGCATGAATTCAAGGCCTGGAGATTACCTGGACTGTTGATTAAATACAGACCTAACTATCAATGCTGTTTTCTTTAAGCGTACAAGCGTCAAGCTTTAGTCTGTTGATGGTAGATTAGATGGCAGTAAAGACATGAGTTGGAGGAAAGATTAAAATATTGATAACAGACTTAAAACATTTTATGAGGTCATACATGAGAAAGTTTTATAATTTTAGAGTAAGACCAGACAAACTATAGACTGTTATATCCACAGGGTAGAGAAAAGCTAGTGTTTCACAGTGATATTAAAAAAATGAATTATGCTTTCTGATTATTCTTTTATTCAACTTATTTTGTAAATGGAATACACTTCTAGATAAGTGATCCAAGAAAAAGAAAGGCAATAAGTTTGTATTTGCTAATAGTATTATTTATAATAAAAAGTTATTTAAACATAGTTACCAGTTATGGCATTATTAAATTTTCCACGTACTGTCATAATTTTCTTGTTAAATAGGCAATTATGAAAACTATGTAGCAAATAGAAAATACAATATAAAATATTCAATTAAAAAGTCAAGCACAGTTGGATAAATATTGTATCATTGCAGCTAAGTAAAATATGTGTATCAATAAGAATACAGACTAGGACATTTGCTCTACTGAGAACAGAATTACAATGCTGCAATTAGGTGTGATTTTCTTTCTTCTAAAAATATACTGTTGTACATTGTACTTTTTTAACAAAAGAAACTGGAAATCAAACTTTATACACTATAGCTAAAGTTTAATTTTCAGTATTTAAAAATTAATATACCAATAAATGTAAAGCATTTCTAATTGGCTAACTTTCCTTGAAATAACAATTAAATTTTAGGTAACGAGAAATCATGGTCTATAACACAGGCCTAAAACATTACTTCCTTTCTTATTCCATTGAAAATACTTGGTCATATAGTCATACATATATTCGACTAATGCCTGGATGTTGCAGTGTGCCCAGCTAAAATCACATTATGAAAGGAGAAAATGAATGTTAGAGGACAGACAACAGTCCTTCCTATGACGATTCCCATGTTCAAGTGCCTCATGGAAACAGCAGAGTCCATGATGTGAAGAGAATTTGACAGTTCGTGCGTTAATCTCTAACCACTAAACAAAGACCAATGACCAACGCCTGGACATCTGATGCTTTGATGTTACCTAATACTCCTGCAGCCTCACTCAATGTGAGGAGTGAGTGAGACTGAATTGTGCAAAGTGAATGAGATTGAATTTTCCATGAATTTAGGATCATAGTGAGCTTCATTCAGATTAAGTTATTAAAAAAATAAATAAATAAATGAGTTATTCATTGAATGACTGTGTTTATGGGCTAGGACCCATAGCTACTTCATGGAGTTTATCAGAGAATCTGTAGATTGCAGAGTTAGTTTTACTTGTGTAGATATGTGCTGATTTTTAGCTTGCCTTTTAAATTTCTTTACAGGTTCCAATTTTACCTAATAAAAATTATTACCTTGAATTAATTCTCTGAAATCTAAAATAACATGACTGAGGCATCATAAGTGATTGTGTCTGGAAACATTCCAAGTTACTTTTTCAAATCCATTGCTTAAAAGTCTAAGATAAGTTTTCAGAAATATTAGGTAACATAAAAAAATCAATATCGACAATATTATCTCATGATAATGAATAGAAAGTTGCTCATCCCCCCTCATTCTACTACAAAAAATAATCTCTTTTCTACCCAACACAGTGAGAGGTTATGAGGTCAGTGAAAATCTTGAAAAAAATGTTTACTGTCTAGTAATTATATATCTTCCTTTTCCTTCAGTTTTTCAGGTTAATTTCTTGTTCAATGTGTAAAATTTTAATTATTACAATTAACTGTATTATTATTACTATTGACTATATTCCCTATGCTGTACTTTACATCCCCATGACTATTTTGTAACAACCAATTTGTGCTTCTTAATCCCTTCACCTTTGTCACCCAGGCCCCCAAACTCTCCCTTCTGGAAACCGTCAGGCTGTTTTCTGTATCTATGAGTCTATTTCTGTTTTGTCTTTTTGTTTATATTGTTCATTAGATGTCACATATAAGTGCCAGGTAGGTACTTAAATATTGGGGAAACACTTTATAAAGTATATGATTGTCTCACTATCATATACTTTATAAAACCTGCCTAACCATCAAAACCTGTCTAACCATCTGACCATCTAACATTGTATAATCTTGTCAAACCATCATATACTTTACAAAATATTTCCCCAATAATTACAGTACCTACCTGGCACTTATATGTGGCATCTAATGAACAATATAAATAAAGTAAACAGAATTTTGACAAAAAGACTTCCGGCCAAGATGGAGGAGTAGTTTAATATACTTTGGCTCCTCACACAACCAAAAGAAGGAAAAAAACAAATTTAAAAACAAAAATCAACCAGAACTGCCAAAAAATTGAACTGTATGGAACTCTGACAACCAAGGGGTTAAAAAAGAAACATTCATTCAGACTAGTAGGAGGGGCAGAGATGGGAAGCCAGGGCTGAGAGGATGCACAGGAAGGTGGTGGCTGGAGGACCAAACAGTTCCACATTTGCATTCAGATAAACTGGGAGGAACAACTGGGGAGTGAGACAGACTTTGTAACCCAGGTTTCCAGTGCAAGAAAATAAAGCCTCAAAACTTCTGGCTGTAAAAACCTGTGGTTGTGGCAGCAGGGGAAACTCCCAGCCTCACAGAAGAGTTTGTTGGAGAGACCCACATGGTCCTAGAACATACACAAACCCACCCTTCCAGGAATCAGCACCTAAAAGGGCACAATTTGCTTGTGAGTAGCAGGGGAAGCAACTGAATGCTGGCTGAGAGCCAAGCAAGCAGCACTGTTACCTCTCTGACCCATAAACAGCACCATAACTCTAAAACCCGGCTTGCCTTTCTCTGGTGAATACCCAAGGCTTCACCCCTTACAACCTAACAGGTGCACCAAGAAATAGAAATATGGTCCAAATGAAAGAACAGATAAAAACTCTAAAAATAGAACTAAACTACAAAGAGATAGCAAACCCATCAGATGCAGAGTTCAAAACACTGGTAATCAGGATGCTCACAGAAATGGTTGAGTATGGTTGCAAAATAAAGGAAAAAGTGAAGGTTATGCAAAGTGAAATAAAGAAAATATACAGGGAAACAACAGGGAAGGTAAGGAAACCAGAACTCGAATTAATGATTTCAAACAAAAGGAAGAAATAAACATTCTACCAGAACAGAATGAAGAAACTAGAATTTAAAACAAATGAGGAGAGGCTTAGGAATCTGTGGGACAACATTAAGTGTTCCAATATCTGAATTATAGGGGTGCCAGAAGTTGAACAGGAAGAGCAAGAAATGGAAAACTTATTTGAAAACATAATGAGTAAAACTTCCCCAATCTGGCAAAGGAAATAGACTTCCAGAAAGTCCAGGAAGCTCAGAGCGTCCCAAAGAAGTTGCACCCAAGGAAACACACACCAAGACACATCATAATTACATTATCTATGATCAAAGATAAGGGGAGAATCTTAAAAGCACCAAGAGAAAAGGAGACAGTTACCTACAAAGGAGTTCCCATATAACTATCAGTTGATTTCTCAAAAGAAACCTTACAAACAAGAAGGGATTGGAAAGAAGTATTAGAAGTCATGAAAGGCAAGGACCTACATCCAAGATTACTCTATCCAGCAAAGCTTTCATTTAAAATGGAAAGGCAGATAAAGTGCCTCCCAGATAAGGTCAAGTTAAGGGAGTTCATTATCACCAAGCCCTTATTATATGAAATGTTAAAGGGACTTATCTAAGAAAAAGAAGATGATAAAAAATATGAACAGTAAAATGACAACAAACCCACAACTATCAACAACTGAACCTAAAAAAAAAAGCTAAACAAACAACTACAACAAAAACAGATTCCAAGAAATGGCCATCACATAGAGGGTTATCAGCAGGGAGGGAGAAGGAGACAATGGGGGGAAAGGTACAGGGAATACGAAGCATATATGGTAGGTACAAAATAGACAGGGGGAGAGTAACAATAGTATGGGAAATGGAGAAGCCAAAGAACTTACATATATGACCCATGGACATGAACTAAAGAGGGGGAATGCTTGTAGGAGGGGGGTGCAGGACAGAGGGGAATAAAGGGGGGGATAGGACAACTGTAATGGCATAATCAATAAAATATACTTTTAAATTTTTTTGAGAAAAAGAGTGTAGAGTTCTTAAAGCTTCTCCCATCTTTGGTACAAGCAATAATGAAGGCATTCAAGGTATATAATTATTTCCAAAAATACATCCACCAAAGTGAAAGATAGCAACAGATTGTATTTTATTTATTTTTGATATTTATTATACTTTTCCCATTTTGTAAGATTATATAGTTAATGTAAAGAGTAGAAAGTTCACCAAAATGAAATAAGCAGGAAAAAATAAGCATTCCCAAAATATTACCTAGAAATAAGCACTGTATACATTTAATGTATTATTTCATGTTATTAATTATACATATATGTACACATTTTATTTGATATATTAATTATACATTCTTTATCATTGCTTTTCCATTAATATTATAGCGTAAGTTTTCAGTTACAAATTTTTTAAATAGTGTTTTCAATGCCTGCATTATATTACATTGTAAGACATTTCTAGAAGGTACTTAATTCCTTAAGCAACTGATATAGTGTAGAGTTTAAGGGCTTTATGTTTTTCTTTCCTGGCTCTACTACCTTACCCCCCACTGAGCTCCTTCCAGGGAAGTCCATTACAATTTCTAGTTGTACAGAAATCACAGTTATACTATCGGGGCCTACCTTATAGATGTTTGTGAGGTTTTACTGAGATATTCAATATATACTGACACAGTAGCACATTGTTAAAATTTGATAAATGATCTCTGTTATTATTAAGAACAGAAAATAGCTGAGTCACATTAATGAAAATATGCTAGTATAAATAGTTGCATTAGTGAATGTTTCCTAGAATAAGACCCCACGTAACTTGGTTCTGAAATCTTCCAGTCTTGCTTGCAACCAGTTCTAACTTAATGACAGATTCACCAGTGGTTCCAGACGCTGGGTGGCCAGGTTAATTGGCCATTCTTTTGCATGGAAGGTCCAGATTATTTGTATCTATCAAAAAACCCCCAATTAAATAAGATAACTTAAAAGTTTCTGTTTCTTAAAAGCAAAACCAAGCTAACCAAAGTATAATCCTTACCTAAAAAAAGTTTAGTAAGGATTTACCATCATTTATTTTAGGAAAATGAATGTCCCCTTATTGCTCCTTAAGTCAACAAAGAATTAATTAGGAAAGAAAATGAACCGCATGTAGAAAATGCACAAACTTAGAAAGCCCTGTTCCTCCACATGTTACAGTGTTGTTGCAAGTACTGGCCTCTTTACTTATTTATTTGATGTAACCAACTCTGCATGATTTTTAAGAATTAAATTTTTTTTTAATTATAGTTTACTTGATATGACAAAATATAGTTTCCTTTTCTTATGGCAATTAGATTCTAAATTTAAATGGGCTCAATGTTTTTTATCTTAAATGCAGTAATAAAATTAATTTCAAACATAACCTCTTTGTTACTAAAATGGTTCCACAAAATAAAATCTCTTGTTCCTATGAAACAGCATTTGAAATTTCACTTGACCCACTATAATAAAACATGGCTGTGCACATTAGTAATTTGTTCTTTATAAATGTGTGTCTGAAGACTTATTTTAGGAGTGTGGTATAGATGAGTGAGTAGCTTATTAAAGCATTCTGCAAGTCTTCTTGAAACAAAAACAACAATTAGATCATTTACATCTAGCCTAACAAAGGAATTGTTAAAGTGTAGAACCATACACTTTAAAATAAAGACAGACTTTTTTATAAACACAAATGAGCAAAATAAATTCCTCTTCTAAATTTAGCACAGATGAATAAAGCAAACATTATAATTTAAAACTCAGGCTCATAAATAATTGGTACTTTATCATGACATGAAATCTTCATATCATTTTATCTTTTGCTATTTTATACTTTACTCAATTTGGATTCCAGAGATATTATCTAAAACCAGTTCTTTCTCAAATTGCAGCTGCACGTTTTCTGTGTTTCATGTCATGTTTATGTCCTGCATTTGATAAGGTATACAAATAGTTGTTTAATACACAGTGATGCACATTTATCTTTATTAATAAACTTTTTATTTCAGAAGATTTTTGTACTTATAGAATAATGCAGAGAGAGCACAGAGATATGTTATATCATCACACCCTTTGCTTACTCTATTATTGACATCTTATATTAGTATTGCACCTTTGTTACAATTAATGAACTAATACTGTACATTATTATTGATGAAAGTTTATATATTATTTGCATTTCCTGTTCCTACCTAATGTCCCTTTTCTGTTCCTGGATAGCATTCAGGCTACTATGTTACATTTAGTCATCGTGTCTCCTTAGGCTCCTCTTGCTTGTGATGTACACTTATTTTTAAGGCCCTACATTTTATACGTGAGTTCTAGGCAGAAAAAGAAAAGAACTCTTATATCCTCCTTTCTTATGCAAACAAACTGAGAGACATGGAAGAAAATAGTCTCCAAATCCCCAAGCTGATATACTAAAACTTTTAAAAAGTAAAGAAGAATCGTTAGTGTGGCAAAGGTCCTCATTTGCATTCTCTTATTCCAGGGAATAAGAGAACACTTTGAGTTTCAGCAGAGCATACAACTACCCAGCTAGGATCTGAATTTTCCTCGGTAACTAGGTAAGGCAAGATGACTAGGTCAGGCCAAAGTGAAATGAAAGAAAGCAATGCTGAAACAACTTCTAGGTCACTTCCTTCGACTCTAGCTTGGGTGTCTTCTTTCTCCTTTCCGGAAGCTAATGAGTTCACTACGCTCAACAAGGATGCAGGAATCTAGGGTATGCAAGAGCTAAGGGATTCAAGGAATCTTGACCTCTCGATATCCTTGTGGAGCAAACTTGCCTTCTACTGCTGACTTCTGGGCAATTTTAAAGGAAAGAAATAAACTTCTATACCGTTTACACCCTTATAATCATGAAATTCTGTTAAAAAAATGTATTATGTGTAATACCATAACTTACACAGTACAACAAAGATGATTAGGAATTCAAATTTTAAGTTTTGATTAAAAATACTAAATTTAAATCCTAATCACAAAATTGCCAAAATTAAAGTTAATGTTATACCAATAATATTCATTTTTCAATGCTGAAATGAAAAGCCTTGAAAAACAAATTTAATTTTATGTAGAACTTCATATCTGAATTTCTATTAAGTTAGAAATGATATTCTTGGACTGTTATTTTCATTTTACTATTATAAGTATATAAAACAGAGATTTATTTTTAAAATAATTCCAAACTGCCTTGATTTTTTTTAATGAATTTGAAAGTGCCTGCATAGAAATCATTATTTGCCCTAAAGTAAAAGGCACTCAGAATAAAGAACTTAAAGTAAGAAATACTCTCAAAAGGTCTTCGCAACTGAAAAAAAAAATCTATGCAGCTTTCTAGAATAAGAGCCTCCAGTTACTTCATTAAATATTTATTTTCACATGTATGGCAATAGTTCGAAGCATTCAGCCTTGGAACATCAAGCATAGAAAGGGAGTGTGTATTAGACTGTGTATTTTTGACTGTATTTTGCAGCTGAATCATTTGAAATTCCTCATTGGCCTGATATTGGCATTATCCCTGAGTCTACTTAATGGGTTGTATAACCCAGGTTTCAGCTACGGAGGACCTGGTCCTTGGAGAGCTGGTTAAAGTGACTTTGAAAAACCAATTTGATAGTCTGTCAAAGCCTTCCCCATGATCTACTTGCTTCTAGGGACATATAATACCGAGCCTAATCTGCTTTTATGACATAACTTCCACCTGCCATGTCACTGTAACAAGTCTCAGGCCTTTTTTCAAGTTTTCAAAAGAAATCCAGTGATATATTTTGTAGTTGTACTACATTTTTTAAGACTTGTGGGAGCATAAATAAAAGGGATCACATAGTCGGCTACATGGTCTAAACACAGCAACGGCATTGTCCTTCAAGTGCATGCAGAGTAGCCTAACTTCCACTAAAGATTCCAGAAAGTGTGGAGATTAGTAGCAAAGAGCCTTACAGGTAATAGCATCCAAACAACTTAGAAAATGTCTAGAGCCAGATACAATCATCTAACCTCTTCCCTATAATTAGAGGAAGTTGCAATCTTAAAGGCTTCATAGGTCAGGACCAGTGACTTTAATGGAAGCGTAAGCAAAAAGATATACTAGGTGAATAAATTAGCTAAGAACTGTGAGTGAGCTGAAATATATCCAGGTGACCGATATATGTGGATAAAATGTAATGCCTTACATATTATTGTTATATTTAATAACAACAAAAAACCTGTTAGCTATCCTGGGTTCAGTAGCAAAAATGTATTAATATTCTTTACAATAAGTAGAGTATGTTATTAATTATTTGTCTGTTTGTTTATTTGTTTCAATCATGTTTAAAAGTGATTTTTGAATCCCAAATTGCCTTTCTCTTCTAATCCCCCCCTTTTTTTCTTTATTCTTCTACTAATTTATGGGTATGCAGCAAAGATTCAGTGCCTAAAGTCCGAGGAAAAGATGGAGATGAATGTGTCAGGACAAGGTAACAGTCAGAGTGAAAATGAAAAAGAATTGGCTGTTGCCCAAAGAGAGATGTTACAGGCCAAATCCATTCTGTAGTCGTCCTGCAGCTAAAATGCCATATAAAGTAAATGCTCTGCTAGCTGTCACAGTAGAATCATGAGACAGGGAAACACAGGGTCTGCTTTATTAAATATAAAACCATTATTGTTATTGTGGTGAATCTGCAGAGCATCCAGCCTTCTCTTGTATGTAACAAAACTTACAATACATCCTACAAATCTTTAACAATATCTTGAGTATTTTTTCAAACAGGCAAAACACTATTAGCCTCTGTTTGTCACAAAAATACCCAATGCTATGCCCTACAGGCCAAAGAAAAACAAGGGTCTTGCAGTCATAGACCAATTACTGTGGCTTAAAGGTCCCATTTTCTGGCTCCAAAAATGCCAAGTTCTCTCATTTCCCAGGAAGTATGAACAGTTTGTCCAATTGCATTCTGGCAGTGTCCTCGTTTTAACCTTGAATATCCTCAGGGAAACAAAAACAGTCTTTCCCACCAGTCAGGCTCAAGAATCAGTCTAGATCCAACATCAGTACCTGACACCAGAAAGGGCTTCATGGCAGATGAAGCAGCTAGTTTGTAAAGGCTCAGTGAGGCACTAGGACCAAACAAACAGAGAGAACAAACTAAAACAGGGCATTGACAAGTGAAGTCATAAAACACCATAGCAGGGCGCCATAAATGGGTTGCTCTACGGAGGTCAGTTTTGATTTTTTTGGGGGGGTGATCTCATTGGGTAGGATGAGTGTTTAACTGAATTGAACTCCAAGAAGGAGAAAGATAACCTTGCAGTAGATGTCCCCAGTGTTTCCCAGTGGTGGAAAAAAGTCTTGAGCAGTCTCCTTCAGTTGTGCAAATATAGGGCTTGTGAAGCCCATTGTCCTGAAAGAAAGGTATAACAAGAAATTTTGATGTTCAAGTAGCTTTGCCCAAGTGGAGATGGTTAATAAGAAAAGAATTAAAGAAAAGTACAACCCTCGGGAAAGGAGAAAACTAACACCCTGGCTCTCATTTGCTGAGACTAGAAGTTGGGGAACACTGTCAGAGAGTCAAGTGTTATGTTAACCAAGACCAGAGCACAAATAAACTAGACCAAGAGCTGACTCTGCAATGAAACCAGACAGGTGACCTTTATAATACAAGGGACAAGTGACTGAACTGTGTATAAGTACAGATGTACCTTGGTCTATACTTTTGATAGTTGAAAACGAAGCTGTCTAATGACTTCATTTTCTCAATGAAGTATAAGGTAAGATTATAACTAGAGGAATGGGAGAGAAGGAAGGTAGTGAAGAAGCAGATGAAAGAATAAAACTTGAAATTGTCATTTTGGAGAATATTAAAGCATATTATAAAGTTGGGTTATAATGTTAGGCCCTATTGATGTCCATTTTAAATTTATTACCTTAAATTAAAGAGAGATTTAAATCCAGTAGAGTGGTGAGCTGTCTCTCCAAATGTGATCGGGTGTGACACACAGGTGTTTGGGTTTACCTAGGTAGGAGATTTATCCAGAAGTATGTTGCAGGAAAACAACTGTGAAAAAGTGCAGTTGTTTTCAAAACAGTGGTTATAATTATAGGTTATAAATTTTAAATGGGGAGAGAAGTGAAGGCATAATGGGGAATATAAGAGTAAAGTATAATTAGTCATTTTAAGGTTATAAACATTATGAATTTTGATATTAAAATAAGTGTAGACCTAAGAGTTGAAGGATACTGTATAGAACTGAGTAGGTAAAGTAACAATGAGAATAAATACTATTTGAATTGTTAAGATCAATTTATGAATGTATCATCTACAGGATCGTTGTAGTTGAAAAAAGTCAACGATAGGGAAGATGGTGAAAATAAAACTGTCACATGCTAAATTTATCAATGAATAAATGGAAGCACAGAGGTTGAGTGGATGATAACAATAAAGGTATCGGTAGCTGAACAAATCTTAAGGATGAAAACAGAAACTATTGTTCTCAGAAGAAAATAGGTGACAAACACACATACACACACACTTCAACATGCTCAGGCACTGGCAGAGTGACTCAACGTACAGAAAACTATTATGAGACGATATCCAGGAAGACGACAAAGGCATACTTAAATATTCATCAACTGAATTAATGAAACAAACTTTGATAAAACCATATAGTCGAATGATTTGTTACCATGAAAAAGTCATATTTTTCTAGACTGTTATTAAAAAAGGAGAAAATGCTCATGGCATGGAATGTGGAAAAAAACAGGCTATCTATTATCTATGTGCACAACAGATATTGTCTAATATTTTGTAAAACTATATTTAGCTTTAAATATAAAAATTAAACCACTTGGATTGAAATTAAAATTAATTAAAATCAAAATTAAAATTAGATATAATTTTCTGCTTTATTTTTTATGTTATTCAAGTTATCTGTAAACATATTATATTTAAGTAATTATTTAAAATACAGTTTTTAAAATTATGGAATCCAGTTAAATATTATAATATTAGGAAATAAAGATATATTCATTTCTTTCAGCATTTTTTTCTATTTGATACTTTCCTATTTTCTGGATTTGAATTTAGAATCTGACATCTGTAATGCAAACAAATACTACACAGGGAGAAAAAAAGTAATAATTAAGGCTCAAAATTGTTCTTATGAAAAATGATTCCTTGTGAACTGAACAGACCGCTGTAAATATGTGTTCGACCTTATCTTATATCATCATAATAAATGAGAAGAAGAGACACTATTCATGGATAATGTTGAAGCCCCTGTCCCAGAACCTGAGGCAAAGCTAAATTGCTAAGATTTCATTTTGGGGAGCAGGATTCTGCAAGAAGGAATGTAGGGTTGACAACTAAGCACAGAACGGGGGTAGCCAATCAGAGATACATTATTAAGTTGGATACCAGCAGGGATGACCACTAGCTAAATCCCAGAGAAATATACCCAGAGCCATTAAAGGCGGAACATTTATCTGTCAGCTCCTACTCTCCATAGGTCGAAATTTCATTTAACAGATTAACAGTTCTGCACTTCTAGTTATACTCAGCATCTCCAAACAAGACTTCCCGTTTTCCAAAACAAGTAGAAGTCAGAGCACAGAAGAATCTGTCGGTGTAACCATTACAGATGTGCCTCCTGAGCAGGGTGGGAAAGGGTTGAATAGTTTATCTGGAGGAGCAAAGTGAGGATATCTAGTGTCGACCAATATTTTTGCTTTGGGGATAAAAAGCCTATTTTCTCAAACACAGAAGACAAATAAAATACATCAGTTGCTATGTGAGTGAGGTGTCCATTTGATTATACCCCATTCCCATCCCTGTAAACTAAAACTACATCATCCTAATTTTTACTAATATACAATGGAAGGATATGGAAGTCACCATAATTAATGAATCATAACTGCCACAATCTCTGCTTCTACAACTTGTTAGAAGGCTGAGGGTGGTAGGCATAGTTTTCATACTCTACCACACATTTCCTGTTCATTCTAACCTAAAACACTGTCTTGGGTAGAAGGTGTTCTATATCTGGCAGAGTGACCAAAGTCTCAATCCATGTGATATGACTGGGGGCTCTCTATTGATTGAGTTGCAAGTTTTTCCATTGGCCAAGATTTTTGAGAAAAGGTCTTGTATTCTAAACATAGTCATCTTTGCCTCAATCTGGAATAAACCTAACCTTTCTCTTTCCATTCCTGATGCAACATTGGATTTACTACCATTCTTGTTTCCTATGCATTGACTTTCATTTTTCTCCTACTCTGCTCCTCCTCTTGTACCTTCAAAGGACCCTCCTCCCTTTCTTCCATCTACTTCTTTCTAAAAACATCCTTTTCACTGGAAAAAATCCCCTCCTAAAGTTTTGTAAAGTAGGTAGAGATGGTGAATGATCCGAAGGTGCTTTTAGCAATAAACCTTGACCAAGATCACATTTTCATAATAGAAGAGTATAAAAGTAAGACAAGATTTCTTAGCAGCTACCCTTGAAGACTTTCCTTCGAGACTGATTGGCAAAGAAGCCAATCCCATAGGTAGGGAAAAAATTACTGCATCTCCAATTTCAGACACTTTAACTAGCACCTTGCAAAATAATACTTTGTTCTCAATGGGGGCAAAGACACCACAACTGTTCTATCTTCCTTCTTTATTGATCTTCTTAAATGTAAAATGGCAGATTTAGTTGGAAAATAGAAGATAGGATGGCAGACTGATAACTCTGAATCACAAGACCTTGCTGAGAACATGGAAAATACTTTCCATGACTCAGAGTATCTTCCAGAAATAAGAAAAAACTGTAGACCAAGTTAACAGCCCTTTAGATTAGGCAAATAGATAAGTTCAAGACAGTGACAATATAGCTAAACTAATATGCCTATGATATTGGAAATAAAAAACTTCTGAAGAACAATTACCTGCTTCAGTTAGAAAAAAAAACACACAAAGACAAACTGTATATAAAATATGACATCTCCCTGAGGACCCATATCCACTGTAGTTTTCCTACAATTTCCCTAAACATAAAAGGGGAATAACTTCATGCAATTACAAAAACAAATGTTCATTTCTAGTTGATACTGGACCACACTTTGTACCACAAACCCTGATATCTTTCCACCATTTCTTTCTCCTTTTGGGTATCAAAAAAGCCTGAATGGTAGGCATTTCAAATACCACTCTGACTATGCCTTTGTCCTAGCTACTTTCTGTTTCATTGTCCCTGAGTCAAGTAAGTTTCAGATATGAGACACATACTAGAGGCTGAACCCACTGATCTGAGTTATGTCCTTACTATAACTATCCCAAAACCCAAGAAAAATGAGCCTTTCAAAGGACTGTTGTTGTCATATGTGCATATTTTCAAAATGGGTTTGTTATCCCCTGTTGACTGAAATACCCCATCTGTCACTGCTACCAGAGTGTGAAAAAAATTAAGGCCCACTGAAAATACTGTTCTTCCACATTTCTCCTACTCGAATGACATCCTTTTATGGTTCTCAGTGAGAGCTGTTTTCTTTACAGTGGTAGATTTATATGCCCTGTATTTCCCTGTATATAGACCATAATATCTGTTGTATCTAGCTGAGATAATCAATCAGAAAGTTATGCCCCTAAGATTTTGCAGAAATGTCTTCTTCTTGCAATTATGTTTACCATACCTTAAGAACATATGAATTGTCTAAGACTCCAATTTTACACAATATGTGGAGAATTGTTTTGGGCTGAGCTCATCCTACCATGGCTGTGGCTGGACTAGCCCTTATGGATCTTATAATAATTGCAAGATGTTCTCAGCAATAACCATCAAGTAACTTTGAAATAAAAGATGATTACCTACAGGGTCTGACTATTGAACATTGAGGTTGTATGGGCAGAGGGGAGACTGGTTAGAGACAGCTTGGACCTAGGGTTCTGCTTTTATCAGGGTCAAGGGCAGGGACCTAATGTTCCATGGGTTCGTTCTTCAATGCTGAGTTTAAAAGAATGTGAATTTAAAGCACAGGCAGACAATAAATTTTTTTTTTTTAATACAAAAACAAGGAGCCCAATGGTCAGTTTTCAAAACTAACAAAGATCTTTAAAATAACTTAGCTTGGGGGAGAAGGAAGGGGGAGGTCATAGTCTGGCTCTTAATCTAGTCTGGTGGCTGGCGATGTGTTTATTAAAGTGAATGCCTTGGTAATCAAAGCTTAAATCAGGCGCTTGCATTATATATATATAGTCAGGGCTTAGAAAGATCTCCATTATACCCTCCAGACTGAGAAGCTTGCAGACTTACTGACAGCATTAACATACAAAGGATGCAGAATCTGTCAAGATAAATTTCAATTTCATGAGACCCAAGTGCGTTTTCCAGACTATAACATCACATACACACACACAAAAATGGAACATCTCTTCATCTGTTTCTCCTCAAAGATTGGAGACCATCCATGAATTTCCCAGCCAATGACCAATGGACAACTTAGTGGATTTCTTGGTACCAGACTATACTATAGACATGGAATCCTAACTTCTCTAAACTGAGGGCTACCTTTTATGATCTGGCCAAAGCTGCCAGACTTATACATTGCCCTTCACAGATGCACTAAAATCATCCTCTAAAACTTAAAGCTGTCCCCTTCAACCCTTACCCCACCCCATATGTGCAAACTCACTAATCATCATCCACCTTTCTTCCTATTTGTAGATTAAAGATTGGGACAAACTCTGGGGATTCTAACTCAACAGCAGTGGCCATCGCAGAGTTAATGCTATGGGTCTCATTCTCTCTCTTGATGCTTCAATAGAAGCCCACCCCATTTGTTTGCCAGCAGAAGCAGCAGTCATAGCAACAGCAGAGCTAGTGGAGGCTCTGTATTTAATTCTGAGGCTGTCTACTTAACCTCAAGGTCCCACATGTGGCTTAACCTTACTTTTAACTGAAAACATCTACCATTTTTATGTTTGTAAAAGGTTCTCCTATGAAATACTTCTGTCTTCCCTCACCCACATTTCTGTCATCTCAATATCTTAAACTATTTTTTCTTCTCCCAGAAGAGGAAAACCTCATAATTATCATATACTTATTCCAGAATTTTCCTTGCCTCATGCTGATCTCCTTTACTTTGTGTTTGTTCTCCATGAATTTTAAATCCATATTTACAGTCACTCACCTGGTAAATTATTTAAATTCTTTTTTATTTGATTCTTTTTTAAAAAAGATTTTATCTATTTATTTTTAGAGAGATGGGGAGGGAGGGAGATAGAGAAGGAGAGAAATATCAATGTGTGGTTGCCTCTCACGTGGCCCCCACTGGGGACCCAGGCATGTGCCTTCACTGGTAATAGAACCAGTAACCCTTTAGTTCACAGCTTATGCTCAATCCACTGGGTTACACCAGCCAGGACAAATTATTTAAATTCCATTACAAAGGCAAAATTCGTGGGGAGCTGTGTTGGGACTCATCACTAAAAAGCCTGAGACTGCTATCAATACTTTCCAGAAGTTTGAAGGGTATGAGCCTTTCCCCTACCTGCAAGATTACAAGTTCTCCAGTTAGTGTCAGAAATGATGGCAGAAAATATGGAACTCCTGGGTAAAAAAGGAAGGACAGTTTGCTCACATCAGAAGCAGTAGTCTCAAATCAGCCTGTTTGAGACAGCTCCTCTTGCCCCAAGTCACATGATCAAGGCAGATGGGATGGGATGAATGCTTGCAGGAAACTGAGATTAGGAAATCCTAATCTTTTATAAATAGATGGTAAGCATGTTTGTTCTTTGTTGCAAAGGAAAACACTGTATCTCTCTTCCTTTGCTTTATGCAAAGATGGTCTAAGTATCCAACGCCTCACTTGTAGGATATACAGAAGCAAGAGTGATCCATGAAAAACTGTCTCTTCACCAACACGAGAGGTGCAGATCTAGAGAAACAAATTAAGATGAGGGTCACATAATGAGACTCAGGTTCTACTTGGCCAAGAAGAGGGGCTGTGAGAGACAACGAAGGACTGAGAATTTTGCATGGTGACCTCCACATATTTTTTGTCATTCTTCCCTCAATCCCTCCTACACAGGACTATACCTTCTAACTTGTCCTCTCATCTCTTCTGGTAAAATCCAAATTGACCAGTCAAAGGCTGCAAATCTGCAGTCAGTTTTCCTCTGCACTGAGGATAATCCTTGTCCGATTTTTCTTTCCAACACGGGCTGATTTTAGTGTCCATTTCCTGCTAAAGTCTCATAAAAATATTTTACCTCCTTCCCTAAAGCTAGGGTATTCCTTTGGAGTATTGTTACATCTGACATTTTTGAAGAAAGACTTATGCTAATGGTGCTTATGTTGATTTCTAAATTTATTTATTCAATAAACACTTATTCATTCTTTTAACAGATATTTTAGTACCGTGCTTGGATCCATAGAAACAGTATGGATCCAACTTCATAGAAAGTGAGAAAAAAGCAATGATCTTATATACCTAAAGTTTATATATGATATGGGAAGCTAGACCATATAAAAATAAATGCACCATGTTTATACAATAATTATGAGGTGCTTTCCTGGCTGTACATTGGGATTACTGGTGACTTTTTAAACAATTCAATCTGTTCAATCACCTTTCTAAAATAATTAATTTGGCATCTCTGGGGTTGACCCTGGATAATTTTGTCATTTTAATGAGCCGCTCAGGGGATTCTGATGTAAGTAAGGGTTGAGCACCATTGCAGTATACATGTTATAAAGAAAAATCAAGCAGAGCGGTGAAGGTAAAGAGTGGTTGGGGTTAATGTGGGTAAGGATGTGTGCTATTTTAGGTAGGTGGTCAAGGAGACATAAAATTTACGGAGAATGGTAAAAGAATACAAATAAGCCAGTCGTGTTTATATCAGGGGAGGAGCAGTCCAGGAGAAGGGACAGTTAAGGCAAAAGCTCCAACACGAAGGTTACCAGAAGTGTTAGAGAAAGAGTGAGGAGGTCACTGTGGGGAGATTTAACTGGAGTGGTGGAAGATAATAGAGCAAGTCATGTGAAACAGTGTGGCCAGTACAACTCCAGAGCACAGCTTCCGGAGAATGTCTGCCTGGGCTGAAAGCCTGGCTTTGTCAGTGTGTGGCAGCAAAAGGCCGTGATAATAACCTTTTGGTGACTTAATATCCTCATATCCAAGGTGGACACAAGAAAAGCACCAAAATCTTTGGGCTATTGTAAGGATTAAATTAGCTAAGTCACATCTTGCCCTTTAAGTAAGATTTTTGTTTATGTGCTCTTAATGAGAACTGTCACAATTAATATCCAAGAACCAAATCCTAAAGGACCTTCTAGAACTTGGTGAGATGGTTTTTTACAGCAGCATCTTTTAGGTCAATGAAAATTTAATAAAATGAAGATTCCCCTATGGATTGTTTTTGGTTTATACTATCAAGCTTTAAAAACCTAAAAGTAAGATAACAGTTAGTATAACAGTGAGTTTAAAACAAAATTGAAATAACTTTTCAAATGAGTTCCATTTTCATTGGTTAAAATTATAATTAGTAGGTGGGTACTGATATTTTAGGAGTTAAAGTCATTAGATGAATCATTCTTCCAATAGCCAACATCAATAAAAGTCAAAAATTGTATCTATTGAATATCAGACATAATATTGCATATATGTACATGCATATATATGATCACAGATATACACACATGCATATACATATATACACATGTGTATATACACATATACATATACACACATGTGTATGTGCACATGGGTGTGTGGGTGTGTATATATATGTGATAAGCCATACCTAGGCACTCTGGGGGGAAATTAAAAAACACTTAATATGTTATTCTTTTAAAAGATATTGTACCTACTGACAAGCCCTTCTGTATGGTTCAGAGTGGTAAAAAAAAAAAGATGAAAATGTAGACTTAATCTTGGTGGGAGAGGAGGAGAAGTGCTTAAAAAGATATCTTAACTGACTGCTAAATAAAGATTCCACAGGGATCAGTGATGTGGATCCTGGCCTGCGGGACCCGTGTGTTGTGTCTGAGACTAGACAAATTCACACAGACAACCGAGTCCTGTGGACAGGCACAGCCACTCTCTCAAGAGGAGGTTGTGTGGACTGTTTCCTTGACAGGCTTTACTGCTTTTCTGGGCACATTACATTGAGGATGATCCTCATTTACTATGCAGACGTTCACTTTAGGTGGTTACCTTTTACAGAAAACAAAGGAGAGGGTGTTGCTAATTACATAAAAGAGGAAAGATATTTGCAAACGTAAAGGGAAAATGGTTAAACTGGTTATGCTCATCTTTGGAACGTTTAGCATAGATTTTAGGAAGTTACTTTAAAGATATGCAGTAAACATTTGCTGCCTCAATTCAGGGTGGGGGAGTTTTAGCAAAAGCAAGCCTCATAGAGGCCTAGGTACAATGCAGGCCTCATTCCCCACGGGAGAACCTGTCTGTGGGCATGAGTCCTATATGCTGGACCTCACTCCCCACTGGCCTTTCTGAGTGGGAGCTGGGCCCACACCACATAGAGCGGTCTCCTATAGATCAGTCTGAGTGAATTCAACTCTGCAAAGAAAAATCATACTTTCTCTTTCAAAGACCATTATGAGAAAGTTAATTTATAAGACAATAGCCTCCTTTGTTAACTAACTTTTTAAAAACTACCCAAAGTCCCCAGTTTACATTAGGGTTCACTACCGACATACTTTCGATTGTTTGGACAAATATATAATGACATATACCATTATGATAATATCATACCGAATATTTTCAGTGCCCTAAAAGTCCTCAGTGCTCTGCCTTTTCATTCCCCCTCCTCCCTAACACCTGCCAACCTCTGATCTTTCTACTGTCACTATAATTTTGGCTTTTCAGTATGTAGCCTTTCCATATAGGCTCTTTTGCACTTAGTATATATTTAAGGTCCCTGTATATCTTGTCATGACTTGCTAACATTTTTGTTAGCAATGATTGTTATCACATTTTATAATTGCATCACAGTTCATTTGTCCATTCACCTAGTGAGGATATCTTTGTTGCTTCAGAGTTTAGGCAGTTTTGAGCAAAGCAGCTATATTGCCCCGCATTGGAACCCTGGGTCCCACGGTCTGTCTCACTCCCCAGTTGTTCCTCCCGGTTTATCCACACACAAATGTGGGACCGCCTGGTCCACCAGCCGCTGCCTTGCTATGCGTCCTCTCCACCCTGGCTGCTTGTGAATAAAGCAGCTATAAAACATCCATTTGCCGTTTTTGCATGGACATAAGTTTTTAACACCTTTAGATAAATTCCAAGGAGCAAAAGTGCTTGATCATATGTTGGACTGAAATTGTATCCTGATTTGTTTCTAAAACATTCAAGGGGGCCCTATTGTTTTGCATAATCATAAAACTGATATGTTGCCATATGAGTTTAGAAATATTGTGGGAAAGAACATTACTTCCCTTGTTGACTACAAGTGAGGAGGTGAAGTGCCATCAGAAGAAGCCTCATTCTGCTTTTTGTAAAAAAAAAAAAAGGAAAAAATCTACCACTGCCTGGTGTAAGGCAGTAGCAATGTTTTAAATTTGGAAATAACGAAATCACATACTGCCTACTGATTAATGGAACAAGCACTCAGGCAGTTTCTTGCAAACCACACTCTAACATATATCCTTGCAAGTATAAAGCATCAGTTTCCACAATTTCATACTTATAAATTTCTACTACAGTTTGAAAAATAACAAAAAGTAGATATTTTTTAAATTTTACTCAGAATCTATAGGGATGGTAAAAATAAACAGAAGGAAAGCTGAAATTATGAATCATTGTAGTATTTCATATAAATATTGAAAGTAAATCAATATCCATGAAAACACACCCATGCAAATGATTTTCTCGTTGCAATGAAGCAGGTAGCTATACTAAAATTACTGAAAACAATGCTCTGAAATATTCCAGTCGTCTTCATTTTACATCATTTGATTAGATTAAGACTGTAAGCATTTACTGTGCAGAGTAAAGCCAAGAATGTTAGTGCTGTCTGGGAAGAAACTAAAAGAATCTTTTAAATTACTTAGTAAGTCCTTGCTGATTTCTGTGTTATTAGTTGTTTGGCTTTAGGACACATGTTGATAAGTAATATAATATATCATAAAAATACCTTCGGGAAAAATGCAAAATACTCTCCCACTCTTAGGATATAACTTGGCATATGAGAAAAGCACAGGCTTTGAAAACACATAGATCTGGATTAAATTGATGGTCAACCATTTAGTAGCACTGTGTCCTTAAAATTAGTACCAGAAGCCACTGGAGTTTAAGTTTAGTTATCAATAACAGCTCTTAGAGAGATTAAATGAGGTAATGTAAAAAAAGCTGCCTTGACCAAGGTACTTTTCTTGTCAAGGCCGTCAATCACAAGGCTTTCATGTTGTTAAACTCAGTGGTCAATTCTCGATCCGCAATGTGTCTAAAGTATCGGTGACCGTGGGCGCAGTTGACCACTCCTCCCTCTGTGAAACCTGGTCTCTATGAGGACTTGAAGATACCATACTCTCCTTGTCCCCCCGCTACTCACATGATCACTCCTTTCCAGCCTTCTTTTCTGGTGTTTTATCTCTCTGATCAAGTTTCTCTTCCCTTCTCTATCTGGATTCAAAACTTTCCCATCTTATAGCTTTAAAAACTATCTCTATACTGATGAACCCCAAATTCATATTTCCAGTCCTAACCTCTTTCCCAAACTCCAAACATATACATAAATCCCATTAACTTTCAGTCATACCCACTTTGACGTCTAACAGATGTCCAGTAGATAGCTAAAACTCAATATAATAAAAAACTGAATTATGAACATTCTTCCCCCAAATAGGTTCCACCAGCTTCCTCACCTATGTTAGCTTTTTGGCAACTCTAATCCTTCAGTTGTTCAAGGCAAAGCCTTACAGCTTCTCTTGAATTTCCCCCCCGAATATGACATCTAACTCATCAAGAAATCCTGACAGTCTGTTGGCTCAATCTTCAGAATTATCTAGCATCTTACCATTTCGTAGTTCCTCCAGTCCTGACCTCCTATCCAACCACCGTCACGGTTACTCAGGATGTCACCCTTAACCTCTTAGCAGGTTTCCCCACCTCTGCCCTGTTCCACTTCAGTGTGTTACCAGCACACCAGTTAAAATAATGCTTTCAAACTAACATAAGATCATGTCACTACTCAGTGATATGTCCTGCAATACATCCTCATTGCTAAGATCGAAGACAAATTCTGAGGAATGACCTGTAGGTCCTTACAGGATACTTTGTCCCATCCCTTTCTCTCTTTCCTGTACAAGTCCATAATCAGGGCCTCATAGCATATAGTTTACTCATTATCACTAGTTGCCAAATCACTCTTTCAAAGGAAAAAAATACTAGTGTCGCAGTTACAGAAGCAGATATCTGCTATCTCAGGCTCAGTATGCTGTGCCTACTTTTTTTTTTTTAATCACCATGCACCTGGGATATTATGGTGTCCTCTGTAATTAAGAATAATGTAGCTCTTTTTGGTAGTTACAAAACAGTCACAAGGATGTAAAATACAGCCTAGGTGATACATTCAATCATATTACAATAACTCTGTATGTGCCAGGGACTGAAAATATTGGTGGGAGAACACTTTGTAAAGTATATGATTATCTGTATATGCCATATACTTGAAACCAATACAAAATAAAGTTGAAAGTAAACTGTATTCAAAAAATTAAAAGAGAGTAATATACTCTCAAAATATAATTTGGTCCTCTGGTTTTTTGGTCCTCTTCTCTGATAGGTAACCTATTGAACTTAGAGGTAGCATTAGGTAGACTATCATTTGACATTTGTTTGTTGTGAGAACTTAAAAACTGTTAGCTACACTTAACAGTTCAAAGTTCATATTGGTCTGATAAAAATGATAATCCAGATAATCAAGACAATAAAGACAATCATGGTAAAAGATATTAGCTAAAGTTCACAATAGTTATGTCCAGAGGTTTTAAAATGTGTCTATACTGTCCTAAAATATATAATATTTATAATAACCTGTGTCACAGGGAAAAAAAGACAATTATTTTGAAAAGAACAACTAACATATTAACCATTGAGTTTCATCCTTTGTAGCCTACTAATTTACTTTCTTAATTTCATAATAAAATATCCATCATTTAACTATTGTTATAGTATCTTAGAGATTGAATAGCTAGTACTATAAGATTATAAAAATATATGCAATAAAGGATGTGACTCCATTTTTGATGATGTTTCACTACTGACAGCTTTCAAGCCCCACCACTCCCCCTTCAATTCTGCCTTCTATCTGGGCAAGCCCATAGGAAAGCTAGGGGACTCCCTCCTTTGGATCTGGGGTTAGTTCAAACCATAAAAGCCCTGGCCCATATGCAGGTGGATAGAAATGCTCACTCCAGCCCTGCCCTGACCGCAACAAAAGGAAAGTCGGTACCCTTTCCTGCTCCGTCAAGCCAAATTCAGATCTGCTTGGGAGCATGTCTCGTTCTCCCAGAAAGTATTTAAATGTCATTGATAAATCTTTTTTTTTTCAAAATTTTTTCAGTGAATGTGTGGCATTTCAAAATCTGCACAAAATTTTGGGTAGGGAAGTCTAACTCTGTCCCTTCTTTATAGCATTACCACAACAGGAGGCAGAAGTTAGTAACAACTATAAGCAAACACAAAATGAATAACAGTACTCTGAATATAATTCTAATGTTAAAACATGAATGTAGTTATGTAAATACAGGGCCCGGGAGAAAAAGTGTGTTTACAATTGTCTGTATGGAAAATAATACCATAATTAATGAATTTCAATACAAGAATAAACTCTGTTTTGTGCGCTAACAAATCTTCTGTTCTCTGTGTTAAGTGTGACGAGTGTAGCCACATCCTGTAGGGAAATGTGCATTTCCCTAGTGGGTAATGATACAGCTACTCTCCTTGGCCTGCCATTTCGGTAGATTTGATCTGAAGTCAATCCTGCCGGCCAGCTTGAATTCTCCCTTCCAGGGCTTCCAAAGACTATTTCAATTAGTTTCATGGAGGTAGAATTGCATAAAATGTACTCCACTCATTTCAGGTGTATATTTAATGACTTTTGACAAATACATACACTTGTAAGATCAGTGCTAACATTGAAATATGGAACAGTCCCATCAGCCCAAAAGTTTTCTTGTTTCCTTCCTACACCTACCCTCAGCAACTATTGTTTTTCAAAATTTTCATTATGGATTAGTTTACATTTTCTAGAATTTTATATAAATGGAATCACATAGTATGTAGTTTTTTGCATTTTCTTTTAAGCTAGGATAATGTTGTCAAGATCTGTCTTTAGTGGTGTGCACATTAGTAATTTATCACTATTTTTTATTGTTATTCAATTATAATTTTCACCATTCCCCCCTATTACTTTCCCCTACCCTATCCACCCCCCACCTCCTACATTCAGTCCTATCTCCCCACATTGTCTTTGTCCATGGGTCTTTTATACATGTTCCTTGACTTAACCCTTTCCCTTCTTTCTCCCGTTATCCCCCTCCCACCTCCCCTCTGGTCATTGTCAGTTTGTTCTTTATTTCCAAGTCTCTGGTTCTATTTTGCTGACTTGTTTGTTTTATTGATTAGGTTCCACTTATAGGTAAGATCATATGGTATTTCTCTTTCACCACCTGGCTTATTTCACTTAGCATAATGCTCTCCAGATCCATCCATGCTATTGCAGAGTAGGAGCTCCTTCCTTCTTTCTGCTGTGTAGTATTCCATCATCTAAATGTACCACAGTTTTTTGATCCACTCATTTACTGATGGGCACTTAGGTTGCTTCCAGCACTTGGCTATTGTAAATTGTGCTGCTATGAACATTGGGGTGCATATGCTCTTTTGAATTGGTATTTAGGGATTCTTAGGGTATAATCCCAGCAGTGGAATTGCTGGGTCAAAAGGCAGTTCCATTTTTAGATTCTGAGGAAATTCCATACTGTTTTCCACAGTGGCTGCACCAGTCTGCATTCTCACAAACAGTGCACTAGGGTTCCCTTTTCTCCACAACCTCGCCAGCACTTGTCGTTTGCTAATTTGTTTATGATGGCCAGAGTGGCCAGTGTGAAGTGGCATTTCATTGTGGTTTTAATGGAATCACACAGTATGTAGTATTTGTATATTTTTAACCTAGGATAATGTTGTCAAAACACCATCTTTAATGGTGTGCATATTAGTAATTTGTCACTATTTTACTCTAGAATGACATTCTATTATATAGATATATCAAATTTTGTTTATTCATTCACCTATTGGTGGACATTTAGGCTACTTAAAAATTGAAGTTATTATGAATAAAGCTGCTATGAAAATGTGTGACAAATCTTTGTGGGAATATATGTTTTCATATCACTTTGGTAAATGCACAAATGTATAAATGCTGGGCCAGACTGAAGTTACAGATATAAGAAACTGCCAAATAATTTGCAAAAGTTTCTATAGTATTTGACATCGTCACCAGAGTGTATGTGGATTATAGTTGCTCACACAGCACTTGCACTTAGCACCGTCAGTCTTTTAAATTTAGGCCATTCTAATGTGTTTTGAAGTAATCTTCCTTTTTCTTCTTCTTTTCTTAACAGAAGAAAATATATTTAACATAACCGAGGTCAGAGGTCAGTTAGAGCCAGGAGTGTCTAAGAGGGTGACTAAGTTTGGTGATTCATCTTACTGCTCTACCAGCTTAAGCCCCTCGGCATCGCCCTTTGACTTCCTGTTCTCTGGTACAAGTGCCGCTGCAGGCCTGGCATTACATCAGAACATGGCTATGTCCATAGAAGATGAAGGACAATTACTTCATTATTCTTTTCCTTTGTTAAATTAAACTTCTTAATTTGAGATAAATTTACATTTACAGGCAAATTCTAGGTTTGAGATAGACATTGAATTGTAAGAAATAATACAGGTAAATCTGATTTGCATTTATCTAGTTCCTCAAATGTTAATGACATAAAACTGCAGTACAATATGGAACCAGGACACAATCAAAATACAGAATATTTCCCACTCCCAAAGATTCCTCATTTTGCTCTTTTACAGCCATAGCCACTTCGATCTTGCCCCCACCCTTTCCTGGCAAATACTAATCTCCTCTTAATTGCTCTAATTTTATAATTTCAAGACTTTAAATGGAATCTTACGGAATGTAACCTTTTGGGGTTTTTTTTTTTAGATTGGCTTTTTTCACTCAGTACAATCATCCGGATATTCATCCAAGGCGCTGTGCTTATTGATACACAGTTTCCTCCTTTTTATTCTAGGGTAGTATTCCTTCGTATGGGTATGCCATTTGTTTATGTAACCATTCACGGGAAGAGCATTTGGGTTCGTTTTAGTTTTTAGGTACTATAAAGGTTTAGTTTTATAAAGCATTTTTACTTTTTAAATATTATATGAAGTTCAAGAATGCAACTGTTTGGCCATAACCATGTTGCAGGTTTAATTTTTAAAACTGCCAAACTATTACCCAGAGTTCTCATTTAATGTTCTCATTAGAACACATGAGTGTTCCAATTCCTCTGCATATTTCAAGCATTTGATCTTGTATTTTTATTTTTAATTGTAGCTAATTCACTAAGTATGTAGTGATATTTCACTGTAATTTTAGCTGACGTGTCCCTAGTGGCTAATAATGTTGAACATCTTCTCATATTATTTGCCCTTTATATATGATTTTCAATGAAATGCCTCTCCATGTATTTTCCTCACTTGTAATTGAACTGTTGGTTTTTTAACTGTTGAGTTCTGTGAAGTTTTAATATACTCTAAGTATGAATTCTGTGTCAGATATGTGGTTGTCTACAAGTTGGTGCTCAACTTGGAGTTGATATTTGCCTAAGGAATAAAACCAAGGTTGTCGAGATCCAATATTTGCCTATGGATGTTCAAATATTACAAAGATTCTGGCACCATTTTTTGAGAGGCTATTTTTCCTCCATTTAATTGCTTTTGTAATTTTGTTAAAAATTAGTTGGGGATATTTATGTTCGTCTATTTCTGTTCTTTATTCTGTCCCATTGAGTTATGTGTCTATCCATCTTTCAATCCCACACAGTCCTCATTACTATATTTAATAAATATTTAAATCAACTATATAACTTCTTTACTCTTTTCCTTTTTTTAGTAGTCTATTTTCTTTGCCTCTTCCCATACATTTTAGAGTAGTTTTATGTACCTCTACAAATATTTTGCTTAAATTATAATAGCAACCGGGTTTTACATGCATATAAATTTGAGAAGACCCGGGGACTGAAATTATTGTGGACTCATGGCAAAAGTATTGACTCCCCACTAGGATTCCTCTGACACCGACCAGAAAACATGAGGGGGAGAACACTGCTACTAAACGGCAGGAATGAAAATCAAAGTCTTTTCTCTGCCTTTCTCAGTTTGTGTGTGACGACGGGGCAGGGGGTGCAGGGGGTTGCACTGTCTGGTTATACCCTGGTGCGTTACGAGGGAAGAGCTGAGAACAAGTATAAAAAGCATCATTGCTATGACCCAACCAGACCAATGCTGGAAGGAAGTCTAGAAGCTGATGTGCACACAGGTGAAAGGAAAATACAAAGCTGTACCACACATGCAATTGGAACATGAAAGGTAAGAAGCATGATCCAAAAAATGGAACATGTAAACACTGCAGTGCTCTGTGTTAGTGAAAGAATATGGACTAGAATTGGAAACTTCCAGTCAGGCAACTACAAATTGTTCTATACCGGAAATGCAAGGAGAAATCGAGTGGGTTAAATACTGAGGCAAGAGGTAGCACAGGCAGTTGGGGGCTGCATGCAAGGTCAGATCAAATAATATCAATCAGACTTCTAAGAGAACCTATTAACATAACCATCATTCAAGTTTATGCTCCAACTACAAAGACTAAGAAGATAAAATTGAACATTTTATGCAAGTACAGAATAAGAAATTGATCACACACCAAAACTAAACATGTTGATAATTGTAGGTGATTGGAATGCAGAAGTAGAAAATAAAGCAGAATCAAATGTAATCAGAACATTAGGAAAAGGGGCTATAAATAGAGCAGCAGATCAGCTCATGGATTCCTGTGGCACCAACAATTAATACATTGCAAACACATGCTTCAAAAACCAAACAGATGACTGTACGTGAACATCGCCAGATGGCCAGTATAGAAATGCTAGAGACTATGTAATTGGAAGCAGGAGATGGAGAAGCTACATTCTGTGTGCCAAAACCAGACCAGAAGCAGATTGTGGTACTGAGCACAAACTAATACAATCAAATATTCGAGGGAACCTAAAGATAGGTCACTAAAAGAATGGATTTGAAGTCCACATAAAAACTGATTCACATTGTTAAACTTAATTGACTGAGAACCAGAACAACTGTGTATTGAAACTAGAAATGCTATTATGGAAGAATGTGAAAGATAATGCTAGAAGTCAAACACAAAGAAAATTCTGTAGGGATGGACAGAAGAAACATTAAACATTGTTAAATACAGGCAAGAGGGAAAAGTTGAAGGTGACAAAAACAGGGTTAGAATCCTGAGTGCAGCATTTTTGTCCACCAAAAAGGCCTAAGGGTTTCTTGTTCTACCAACCCTCTGAGAATCACCTTGCTTTCTTTTGGTTTGTTGCTATGCCATATCTTTTGTGGATGTGGGAGAGGACAAGACGTGTGAGTGTGGGGGTGAAGAAAGTCAGTTGAGAAGGAAGAAATGCAAAAAAAGGGTGAAATCACAGGATACATGTATGTTTGATATGAGAAAAAGAATGACTTAAAGACATATTAGTAGGGATGAAGTTCTACTTACACAGTATTTGATAAATATTTTTTTTTTAAAAAAGAGAACTTAAATTATTCTGGGATACTGAATAACATGATTTGGTTTTTGATGGCTGAATTTTATTCTTTTTTTTGGTATTTTTAAAATTATTTTATTGTTATTCAAGTACAGTTGTTGTATTTACCCCCCACCACTCCCTGCCCCACCCTACCCACCTCCACCTCCCTCCCCTGATTCCACAACCCCTTGGTTTGGGTCATGAGTCCTTTATAGTTGTTCCTGAAAATGCTTCCTCTCTTCCCCACCATTATCCCCTCCCACGTCCCTTCTGGTTACTGTCAAATTGTTCTTAATTTCAATGTCTGTGGTTATATTTTGCTTGCTTGCTTGTTCAGTTGATTAGGTTTTTTCTTGACACACTCAAATTATATAATCACTCAACCATCTATCAATATTTTCAATAAACATAATCACTTTAGTTTTGTATTGAGAGTTCATTTTCACCATGACTGACAAAGAGACAATGTGATTACATTGATAATAAAATTTTGTTTTTGAAGAGACTGCAGGTGTAAGGGGTGTATGTTTCAGGTAGGGAACTGTAATTACATGGTATTTTTTTAGTTCACTAACTTGATTTAGCCTGCTAAACTGACCACAAAGTTTTCAGCTAAATTTTTGTTTTTAACTTTGTCAAACCCAATTTGTTAAGAAACTAAAGTCCTCTATCTGGCATGTAGGTGAGGAAATGCTGGTTCAGGTTCATTGAAATTAATTCAAAATTTTGTCAAATTCCACAAACAGAAACCCATGTCCCAGGGAGCTTAGTCCTTACTGATGACTTAAAGTCAAACATATGTTCGAACCATTGACACAAATTTTCACTAGGATTAAAGAAATTGCACAGAGTTCTGTCTTACAAGTAAGGGGGAAAGATACACTTCTGTATTGCAGATAGAACATTCCATGGTATTGATAGTCTACGGGCACATGAACAAGCAAAAATGTTGTTGCAGATAAGAAAATTTTCAAGTCTCCAACTAAAGGTTGTCAAAGCCAAGACATCTGTTTGTTTTTTCTGTGTAACACTGATTCACGACCTAAAAATGGATATATGGAGACTTAGGAAATGACTGAGATTCTACATGGTAAAATCTACTTTTGCACTGTGAATGAAAATAAAAGGAAATAAACCCACTATGATATACATTCTTTAGTGGGAAATCATACTTCTTGAGGCTCAAAAGCATCCAAACGTTGTCTAAAATAAAATGATATAAAAATCAAGAACTGGTAAATGCTGTTGACATTTTTGCTACACTAAAATTTCACTGTTAGAAAGCCTAATTAGGGCCAAGTTTAAGGCAGAGATGAATCTGTCTTCAGGACTACCTAATGAAATTCTTATCAAACAGAGGAAAAATACTAAAACAAATGAACACAAACAGGATTGTTGCAGTTATGACTCCGCTCCTTGAACCTTGAATCAGGATATTTGGAAAAGAGGGCCAGAGGCAAAGCAGGTTGTTGGGTTAAGACTGTGCAGTACAGACCATAAGACCAATTGCTACAGTCAGTGGTGAATTGCCACTGTCTTTTTGCAGACCCCACTATAAATATAATAAGATCCAATCTATGGGATATATGGGACATTCCCATATGTTTTAATTTTGACAAACAGGGATATGTAGTTGCTTGTCTCAAATTTATTTTTGTTTGCCATAATTAATCTCATATCTCCTGCTTAAGTAATCTTTAATTTGGGGTTTCATGATAGAACTCCACGTTTTACAAGAAAAGCACATAATAGACTCAAAATCTCTTTCCCCAAAAGTTTATCTGGAGGTAAATGAGAAAAATTGAGCTATTCTTAATAAAAGAAAAGAAAGAAAGAAGTGTGTTTAGATTAGAAGTAAAGGAATCCTATTTTAAAATGGCATATATGAATAGTGGACATCTCTTTGGGGAAACCTTGAAAGAACTGGCCTGGTTTCCGTAAATATTTAGATGAGCAGATGTGGACACAGGTGGAAACAGAGAGGGTATCCACGAGTTATCAGGCTAAGGTTCACAAAGAACGCTACTCAAGGACTTTGAATAAAGCAGTTAAAGATCCATTAATAAAGCAGTTTATCCATTTACATGATGCATATGAGAAAAATGGGAGTTACAAGGAAAGTATTGTAGGTAAGATTGTGTGTCTTTTTCATGGTGTTGTTCCAGGGGAATAATCATTATAGAATTGTGTGTTAGTCCCTATAGTGTGTTCTCTAACTGATAGAACTGTAATGTAGAGACACATAACGGGATTATAATCTTTCTCAAATTTATAAATATAATGGCAATATAACTTTGCTGAGGAGGAAGCAATCTGTTGTCTTTGAAATAAATGATATCATTTGTGTCTTTGAGTTGTTTATAGTGGTAGACAATTATATTAGTAATCTGCTTAAATAAAAATGTCAATATACATACAATTCCAGAAAGTGAAAAAGTTATCCAAGCTATTAACAAGTTTTTAAATGGGGCCAGAAAATATCATTTTCCTACTTTATAACAATCACTGAGGTTTATACCTGAGATTTTAAGTAATCAACTGTTCTTTAAAAATAACAAGTACACAGTTTTACAAACAACAGGGCTATAAATCACCCTATTGTCAGACAGCAAAATGGAAAGACATAGTAAACAAAACCATACTGACCAAAAATGAAAAAAGAAATATAAAGTTGTATATCATAAAACCATAAACAGAAATATATTTTTCATTTCCCTGACCAAACTAAATAAAAGGTCTGTTATTCTTTGTGTAACCACTAATACAACAAGGATTCACAGCAAAGTTCACTTCTTTTTTGGCTTTCTGTGACAGATATAACTACATTCTAATCACTATCCATAACCATGTATACGTGTTAACATAACCCTGCTTTTGTTCATAGCATCCACTTGGTAAATAGCACTAACAACCTAGACTTACTTGCAATCAATACAGTCAGAAGATTCATCTGGTCAATGACTTGTAAGCAGAAGTCCACTTCAATATACTGCTTTTGTTAAAAAAGGCGGGCTCACCTGGAAGCAAGAGTTAGTCTTTTTGCTTTAGCATTTCTTCCTTTCTAGAATTGACATGTATACTCTGTGGTGCAGAAGCGATCTTGTGCATCCGAGGAGAAAGCTACACACCAGCAATGCTACAGTCAAAGGGGAGAAGGGACCCAGGTTCTCACTGGCAGCTTACATGGTACTTGAGAAAAAAACAAAAATAAATTTCTCAATTTAAAATTTTATGTTTAACAAAAAAATCACAGCCAACTATTATCAAAATAAGGTCATATTTGTGTTAACTTTTATTGTGTAGTTATAACATAAGATGTTTAAATCTTCTAAGCAACTTATCACTGGCTCAAAAAATTAAATACACAATTATCCCAAAGGAGCAAGTATACATATGTATTGTTATTTATTATAATTCCAAGATGATATGGGCAGCCTTTTAAAATAAGAATTTAAAGTCAGTTTTTCAAGCTACTTCAAGGCAAAAAGTCCAGAAAGGAAAACAATGAAATAATCTCTTTTAAGAAACATGTATTTTGTCATCTTAAAAATTATTGTGTTACAAAGAGAACCAACAGTATGGGAAAACACATTTGCCAATGATACCTCAGACAAGGGCCTGATCTCCAAAATATATAAAGAACTCACACGACTGCACTCCAGGAAGACAAACAACTCAATTAAAAAATGGGCAAAGGACTTGAACAGACATTTCTCCAAGGAAGACATACAGAGGGCCCAGAGACATATGAAAAGATACTCAGCATCACTAGCCATAAGAGACATGCAAATTAAAACCACAATGAGATACCATCTCACACCAGTCAGAGTGGCCAACATAAACAAATCCACAAACAAATGTTGGAGAGGATGAAGAGAAAAGGGAACCCTAGTGCACTGTTGGTGGGAATGAAGACTGGTGAGGCCACTGTAGAAAACAGTATGGAATTTCCTCAGAAAACTAAAATTGGAACTGTCCTTTGACCCAGCAATTCCACTGCTGGGATTATACCCTAAGAACCCTGAAACACCAATCCAAAAGAACCTGTGCACCCCAATGTTCATAGCAGCACAATTTACAATAGCCAAGTACTGGAAGCAGCCTAAGTGCCCATCAGCAAACGAGTGGATCCAAAAACTATGGTATATTTACACAATGGAATTCTATGCAGCAGAGAGAAAGAAGGAGCTTATACCCTTTGCAACAGCATGGCTGGAACTGGAGAGCATTATGCTAAGTGAAATAAGTCAGGTGGTGAGGGACAAATACCATATGATCTCATCCTTAACTGGGACATACTCAATAGAAGAAAAAAGCAAACAAAATACAACCAGAGACATTGAGGTTGGGAACAGTCTAGCAGTTGCCAGGGGGGAGTGGGGTGGGGACAGTGGGAAGAGGGGATTGCAGGAACTATTATAAAGGACACATGGACAAAATGGGGGGGAGGGGGGAGGTGGAGGAGGGAGGTGGGTTCAGCTGGGGTGGGGTGGAGGGATGGGGAGAAAAGGCATTCAACTGTAATTGAATAACAATTAAAAAATTTTTTAAAAATTATTGTGTTCAATATTTGTGTTTAAATGTAATTCTGGTCATAAAATGATAATACGATAAGGGTCATGTACTTATAATCAGCTCCTGTATTCACTTAATTATCTGTAGAAAATATGATTTTTAATAATTTGTATTTTAAAACTAAAATGTATTTTTCTGTACAGAAAATTCAAATATCAGCCCTAATTATATAATATGTTAAATTCAAGCTCTATTCTAGGACAAATCTGAATCAATAAAGCCATCATAAGCTTTGAATATAAAAAATTAAAATTACAATATCAATTTACTCCAGAAAACAATGTAATGATTTAAAGTCATGGCATTTTTCTCACCG
Organism: Desmodus rotundus; assembly: GCF_022682495.2. Taxonomy (NCBI): domain Eukaryota; kingdom Metazoa; phylum Chordata; class Mammalia; order Chiroptera; family Phyllostomidae; genus Desmodus; species Desmodus rotundus. The sequence goes on along the minus strand of NC_071390.1, from coordinate 45,588,505 downwards.
TCACAAAGCTGACATTTAAAATATATTTGAAAATCATTCTACCAGAGAATCAAAAAATAGACTGAATGTCTCTTAAGAAAATATTGGCATATGTCTGTCATATAAATTGAAGAAGATAAAAAATGAAATTTTTAAAGTTTTACTCACAGGGTGGGTCTTTAGATTCTATAGTATGTTATTTTTTTTCCTGTGATGCATTGATGCCTAAAATAACTTTTGTGCTAATTCTATTAAATTCCAAAATATCAATACACAAAAACATTCTGAATCATCATTATTTAATTAAATCTGTACTTGAACAACATGTATATTTTGAAGTAAATACAACTCTTTAAAAATATTGACTCAATTCACTCCTTCATGAAATTACTTTTAAAATTATTCTATTAAAATATTATTATAAAAGTGAAAGGGAATTTCTGTGTTTAGTCATTAAAGAGAAACTGATACCTGCTTAGCCTGTCTGCCATAAATAACTTTAATTCAAGACAAAAAAAAGTCAAATGACTACTTCCCACTTTTAGTCTAGAAGCAGCAGTAGCATACATAGTGAAAACTCAAAAAAGAGAAACAAATGAGATGAGCCACGTAATAACCCTAACTTTGCACCTGGGATAACTTTCAGACTTGGGCATAGGGAAACGGTTCTCAAAGCACAAGGGGAGGAGCCAGGTACCATGAGGAGGTAGGACTTAGGGCTCTGAGGGACTAAAATCCATAGGGACAGGAGAGAAGAAAGCTGTGCAAGTGACAAACCTGAAACCGGGCACAGGTAAGACACATACCGAGAGAAAATATTATTTTTAAAAAATATTTCTCAGGGAATATTTTTATTTGATTTTTAATGAATACTTCATGACTTTGCTTATTTTTCTATTGTTATGTTGCTTTCCTTTCCTTTTCTTTTCTTTTATTTTACTTATTTTTTATTTTCATGTGGTGGTCCTTGCTTTAGTTTTATTTCATTCTGCTGCTTGAAACATTGACACTGGCATCTTAGATTAGGACGTGGCAGCCATAAAACCCAAAGCAGCAAGAAAGAAGGAAATGGTATCCCTGACACCACAGAGCATCATACCGCTCTTGAATTGCTCTTCTGTGAATAGTTAGCTAAATGAATGGCATCACATAGCCTTAACACATTGTTATTCTCACTAGCCTAGTCGTGGACAAAGAGCCAAAACTATGTTTGTCTTATATAGCACAAAACCATGAGCCTTTCCCCCCAATTTTTCCTTGTGGGGTCTCATTTCTTTGCTTTTATATAGGATCATGATTCTAAATTATATCTTCTACTTTCTTTGCACTTTCAACTTTTGTCTTTAGCTCCACAGACAACAGTGTGGTGAGGACTTGAGGGAAGATGGTGGTAAGGGCTGGGTGGAGGTGGGCAAAGGCTAGGGACTGGAGGCATCCATAGTAGTATATACAATAAAAATCAAGTTAAAAAATACATTCTTTGTTCAAATTAAGGGAAAGTGTTGATCACAAAGAACAAACCCCTGTAAGAACGTGTTATTCCCACTCAGAGCTCGAGCTTTCACGCACTATGTGTGTACCCACGACATAACTGAGTGCTCTTGGGTTTGTGCAGTGTTGGTTCTTGTGGCAAATGTCATGGTAAAGAGAAGGAAGAAAAGAAACCAGGGGTCTTCTCTTGTAAACTCTAATGGTGTGAAACACATAGATATAGCGGGGCACACTGCATGTCGGGAGCACATATTCTTAGCACGTAGACCTGACAGAAGTCTTGTATCTAGACTGTACACCTCACCCATTCCAATCATAATAAAAAAGCAACAAAATATGTTAAAAATGGGCTTGGCTTTAACAAGCATTTTGCAAAGGAAGAAAGGTTAATACTTAATAATCACATGAAAAAGCAGTCAATATTTTCATAATTCGGGAAATGAAAATCAAAACCGAGATGTCTTCTTGGGAGAAGTGTCTGTTCAGGTCTTCTTCCCAGTTTTTAATCGTTGTTTTTTGTTTGTTTGTTTGATGTTAAGTTGTAGGAGCTATTTATATATTTTGGATGTTAACCCCTTGTCAGAGCTATCGTTTGCAAATATCTTCTCCTATTCAGTTGGTTCCCTTTTTGGTTTGTTGCTGCTTTCTTTTGCTGTGCAGAAGCTTTTTAGTTTTATGTAATCCCATTCATTTATTTTTGCCTTTACTTCACTTGCCTTTGGGGTCATATTAACAAAATCCTCTATAAGTTAAAGGTTCATGAGTTTAGTACCTATGTTTTCTTCTATGTAATTTACTGTTCCAGGTCTTATATTTGGATCTTCGATGCATTTTGGGTTAATTTTCACATATGGGGACAAAAAACAAACAAAAAGATACATAAGTTAACTAGATATTAAGAAAATGCAAAGTAAACTACAATATGGTACCACCTCCTACCTGTTAGACTGGCTATTATCAACAAGACAAGTAATAGAAATGTTGGAGAGGTTGTAGAGAAAAGGGAACCCCCATTCACTGCTGGTGGGCATATAAAGTGGTGCAGCCACTAGGGAAAGCACTGTGGAGGCTCCTTAAAAAAATTAAAGATAGAGTTACCATATGTTCCAGCAACCCCTCTTCTGGATATCTATCCAACAAATTTGAAAACGTTTATTCACGAAGATATATGTGCCCTTATGTTTATTGTAGCCTGGAGGTCAAGGCATGAAAACAAGCAAAGTGCCCTTCTGTAGATGCCTGGATAAAGATGATGCGGTGCATTTATATACAGTGGAATGCTACTCAGCCATAAGAAAAGATGAGATACTGCATTTGCAACAACATAGATGGATCCTGAGAATATTATGCTAAGTGCAGTATGTCAGAAGAAAAAGTCAAGAATCATTGCTTTCACTCATATGTGGGATATAAAACTGAAAGCAATAAAGGAACAAACAAGAAAAACAGACAAACAAACTCATAGACACAGACAACAGAATGGGAGTTACCAGAGGAAAAGTGGGTAGGGGGCAGTAAAAAATTAAAAAAGGGTCAAATATAGGGCGATGGAAGAAGATCTCGCTTTGGGTGGTAGGAACATGAGGCCATATGCAGACGATGTAACGCAGTACAATTGAAAACCACATCATTTTATTATCTAATGTTACCGCAATAAATCTATTTTAAGATTTTATTTATTTATTTTTAGAGAGAAGGGAAGGGGAAGAGAAAGAGGAGAGAAACATCAATGTGAGAGAGAAACATCAATCAGTTGCTTCTTGTGCTCACGCTGACCAGGGACTCAACCTGCAACCCAGGCATGTGCCTTGACCAGATATCAAACCGATGACCTTTTGCTTTTCAGGATGATGTCCAAACTACTGAACCACACCTGCCAGGCCTCACCCCAATAAATTTAATTTAAAAATAAATAAAGTAAAACCACTATGTGATTATACTATATAGTCATTAGAATGGCTACGATTAAAAAGATTAACCAAATCAATTTGCAGGCAAAAATATGTAGCAACTTGAAATGCCTCATAATTCTTACGGGAATGTAAGATGGTTCATACACTTTGAAAAGCTGTTTGACAATTTTCATAGATTTTTACATTCACCTACCTTGTGACACACAACTCAGAAGAAATGGGGAAAAAATGAGAACCTAAAGATTTATTCATGAACGCTTATCAACAGTATTTGTAATGGTCGCAACCTGGAAAAACCAGAATGCACACCAACATGAGAATGCCTCAGCAAACTGAGGTTTGTACTGTCCTGAAACAACAGAGAAAGCACGCAGGTGTAAATAGGAAGGGTGACTGGTACCTGCGACAAGACGAATCTTAAAACACATGCTGAGAAAAGTAATGCAGGCCAAAGTGAACACGTACTGTATGTTTCCTTTACATGTCATCCTAATACAGGCAAAACTTCTTTGTAACATGAAACTATAGCAATAGCTGTTTCCTGGCAAGAGAGAGTATTGGCATGGTAATATTCTATATTTTTGTGGCATGAGTTATATGAGTGACGAAGTTATCAAAAGTGATCTAACTGTATACTTACAGCCTACATATGTCACTGTATTCAAAATATACATTAAATTAAAAACATATAGGAATAGAAATTACAAAGTGTTTGTTAATGGTTAATTTTTTGACTTATTTACCCTTTTCCCTCAATTTTTAGCTTGAACATTTCCCTAAGTGAGAAAGAATATATATAGTTACAACATCATATGTCTAAGAATAGAGTTTGAGTTGTTTTTCATATAATAAAGTTTTCAACAGGTAATATTTTATATATCATTAAGTACACTCTATCAATCTAAGTGTGAGTTACAACAACAAAATTATTTGTTAACATTTTCTGAATTGCAATAGATGATTATGAATGAATAAAAGACTAGGTCATAAAAATGTTACTTCTTTTCTATATACTAAATGTATTTTGAAACATCAGGATTTATGAGAATGCCTTATTTAGAACACATTTGAAAACACTAAATACTAATGTGTCAAGAGCTAAAATGACAAACATCGGAAGTAGTTAACAGAAGAAAAATACTATTTATTAACAGATAGTGGTGGGTTCTGCCATTCCCACTCTTCAAATATTACCAAAAATGCTATTTATTATCCTGTTTCTCCTGCTTCAACATTCTCCCAAACGAAATTATTTATTGCACTTTAGGAAAAATGATAAAATACTTCATTTGCTGTGAGGTGTTATATCTATTTACGAACAGATCAAGTTTATGTCAAAATGTAAAAAGAACATTTATGAACTGACCCCAAAAATAATAAGTTACAAGAGAAATTCAAAAAGTGAGGTATATAAATCACATAAAGGTTATACCACATTGACAAAAGTATTAAAATTTTCCAGACATAGCAAACTAGATCTTACAGGATACCTCCATTACTCAAGAGATATATATCAACATATTAACTCATTTAAATTAATGGAGAACATTTCGATTTATAGTCAAGAGAATAGCTGACCTTTTTGGCAGGGTCAACTCCATGATTTCACAGTAGCTGGTTAAGATTAGTATTAAAATTTAACCTTTCAGTTCTATAGTTAAAAGTAAATTACAACCCTTAAACTTGGTAGCATATGAATTTCACTGTAGGAAATGCATTTCAGCGTTTTATTGGAAAATCCATTTCAGTAAATTATCTGAAGGGCGAAGAAACAGTAACCCCTTTTAAGATTTCACTTCAGCCATTATTTTCCTTAAAAACATCTTCAAAGGCTATGTAATATATACAAAACATAAAATAATCTTTATAAAGCAGCCTATTTCAACCAGTTTTTACTAAGATATACACAGGAGTTCTTGAAAAGAAGCTAAAAGTAGCTAATGAATTAATTTTAAGATAAATACTGATTTTAGTTTAGAAACTAAATAAGAAGAAAACTTAGGAAAATTTGTCATTGCTTCAATATCAGCTTTGTTATCTCCTGGTGGGAATTGGGGCTTCGTTTTAGCTTTTGATTTTACTTCTCCCAGAATTAAGAAATAATGAATGCAGATATAAATTGGGCTAGTTAAAAAAAAGGTACTATTGTTCAAACACATTTCAGTATATTTAGCCAGTTGATACTAACTTAAATGACCAAAAGAATTAATGGTTATTTGAAAGTATTAAACATGAAGCATTCTCTCAATGAGTACTTCTTAACTGATTGAAAATAAATAAAAATAAATTTAAAATACTCTATATAATACTAGCATTTATTCAATATTTTTCATATAAAATTAATATATCTATATTCAATGAAAGTATTAAAATCCTGGCTATCGATATGACATAACATATCAAAAGACATACACTTACAGGTATAATGCAATCTCAAATTAGGCGACAGAAGCTATAAAGTAAAATCATCTTATAAACACTCTCTGATAAAAACAGACATTATTGTGCAGTGAAACACTCAACTACCTCCATAAAAGTTAGGAATTTATATTGAAAGTGACAGAAAGGAGCAATTCCAATTGTTTTACACAGTCAAAGTTATGACTTTATATAATTGAAGTTTCCAGATATGAGTTATTAGAAAGCTATTTATTATTTTCAAAACTGTGATCAGGGCAAAGTAGTTTCTCTTCTTTTCTCATATCTGCTTCTGTGGTTCTCATATCCAAGAGGACTTCAACGGTTCCATGTGCTACTATTATGTTCTATTCGACATTCAAAGCCCCAGAGTTGACTGCTTGAAAGACATCATGTTCTCATTCTTGAATTATGGCCAAGAGGATGTTAAGCACATACTGAATTACATTTATTGGTTAAACTACTCAGGGCCAAAAATGACACTGAGAGCATTTTCATCCAAATTGTGTGCTGGAAAAGCTAAGTCCCATCTAGGCAGGGGAGGGGGGCAGACGGAGAAGGGGCTGCATGGATGCTAGAGGGGCTATAGATATCTACTAAAATCTGCCAATCCATAGATGTTTAAAACAATAGGAAAAGCATTTCAGTAACAGAAGGGCTTTCATTACTGGAATATAACATAAAGACAATTTTATACAAGATGTGCTAAAACAAAATTTCAGAAAAATGTGTCTAATATTGAAGTTGTTTGCATTTTGGCAAGAGTAAAGTCAAGATAAACAGTAACTGATAATTTAGTCATTTAAATTTCAATGTAAGATATAGGTGTGTTCCTGAAGAAACACATCGATCCTTACAGTTACAGTGTATTTGCACAAAAATATGCCACAAGCAAATGATTTAATGAAATGCACATAATAACGCTATATATTTGGCACAACATCACAGCTGGGTGGGGTAAATTATATAGTCTGTTAATCAGAAACAGACAATTATTGCAAAGATAGTATAAAACTTGAAAATGAGAATGTCAGGATATTTCACTTAAGTGGGTTGACTCCTTGATGGTAGAGAAATAATAAAAGTGAAAATATCTTTTAAAATGTTAACTATCACTGGTATTCAGGTTTTACTAGCAGTTGCTCAGAAAGAAAACATAAACAGTGAATGCAATATCGTTAGTGCTTTACACAGCAGGAATGAAAAGCCAACAGCTTTGTTACATTTTGAAGTTGTTGAATACTAAAATAAGAAAATTAAATGCGACACATGTTCGAATGGTAACTGAGGCTCTTCAGAATTCCAACTTCATATTCTCAATCAATTTACCTCTTCATCCCTTTGAAGTAAATAAAGTGAGTATCTAACAGTAACCAGTATGACAGTGCTTTGGATAAAGCCAAGAATCTGTCTATTAAGCAAACCTACAGATGTGATTTTGCCCTCCATGAGATCTTAGCACATCTTCACGTAAGAGTTGAAAAACTCAGAAGAAACAAAGATCAAATTTGCCAGAGTTTTTTCTCTTCTAGTTGCCTTATATGACAGAGAGTGATTTCTATTATATATGAAATCTAGAAAATGTCCAGTTCAATTTTATTTAAAATTTACACTTAAATAAAGGATGGAAGAATTTATTTCTATAAGTGACAGAAAAATGCAATTTACTAATTTTCTCAAAAATTTTGAATGCATAAGTAGTCTCAAAATATAGGGCAATGAGGCTTGAGATTGAAATATTCCATTAGAGGACTTCAACTAAGGAAGAAATTTAAAAAATTAGCCTCTTCTCCATATTATCATTTTGATTAATAAATGTTGATGACATAAAAATACAAAGGGATATTCAGTAGTTACTTACATTTTGTTGAGTTATGCAGCAGTTAATGAACAACCACAAAAAGATATTGGTAGGTGTTCCACAACATAATACCCTATTGCTTGAATTTATTTTTTTTCTGGAGTAGCAAGAGCTAAAAATTTAATATTGACCACCACAAATCCCTGTCTCAGATATTTGGGGAAAAGATAAAACATTTATTCTTGCTGAGCAATATTATTTCCCATGTTTTCAACAAATATGCACCAAAGAAATCCCTGCTATTTATTAACGTAATACTAAAACCTAATGATATAAAAATGAAAAATCCACAATTGTAATTTTCAAATATTTTAGGACTTAGTAGGAATGACACATGTAAACAGGTAAGCAAATACCTGAGAAAGGCTAAAGGATGTGTTTTCATACCAACAAAAATGAGAAGTGAGTGAGGGAAGAGTAATGACTGAGATGGACTTGGGAGGCTAACAAGGGATTCTGCTGTGTGGATAGGAGAGAAGAGAGTGCATGAGGGTGCAGCAGGGATGGAACCACTCCAACAACAGACAAGCTTAGAGAGGTTTGGATGCATTAGATGTTGTGATTATAAATGCACACCTCTTTTCTCAAAAACTTGCCAATGCGTAGGTGCCAAAAGGCAGAATTTTTTAAAAAGTAATTAATTTGCCCTGGCTGGTGTGGCTCAGTGGATTGAGTGCTGGCCTGCGAACGAAAGGGTCACTGGTTTGATTTCAAGTCAGGGCACATGCCTGGGTTGAGGGCCAGGTCCCCAGTAGGGTACACGCAAGAGGCAACCACACATTGATATTTCTCTCCCTCTCTTTCTCTCTCCATTACCCTCTCTCTAAGAATAAATAAATAAAATCTTTAAAAAACCTGAAATAGCAAAGATTAAAAAAAATAATTTATTTGATATACAAAAAGTTACATAACATGGGATCTGAAACTACATTTCATAAAGAAATATATTAATGTTTCTACAGTGAAATATGAACATCTATATTAAGCAGGTAAGTAGAGTCAGAATGAGCCCAACAACAGATCATGATAGGTTTTGGCACCCATGAATTACAAAAAGAAAATGTTTTCAAAATACATACACACACACACAAGGTCTGTCCAGAAAAAAAAAGCCCAGCCATTGTTAATATAATGAGAAAAGTGTGCATGACATTGATGTAACCTAGACGCCAAGGAGAGTGGACTGGAATGCACTTGCATGAACAATGACAACTTCACTGTGATATTCAGTAGGGGCAGTAGATGCTACTGAGGAAGCATGTGTACTGTGTGGCTGCTGCATTCAAAGTGACTTGAGAGAGCAGAACAATGAATTTGCATCAAATTTTGTCACATTCAAAATGACTGAGCAAATAGAGCAACAAATCTGCATCAAATTTTGTGTTACGCTTGAACATTCCTCCATGGAAATTATTCGTATGATTCAGAAGGCCACATCTATGGGCAACTGGTGATTGGCAGCTTCATTATGACAATGAGCCTGCTCATGAATCACATCTCATGTAGTTTCTTGGCAAAATATTAAATCACCCAGGTCACTCAGTGTCCCCACAGCACAGATTTGATACCCTGTGACTTCTGGCTTTTCCCAAATCAAAAATCACTTTTGTAGGGAAGAGATTTCTAGACTGTCAATGAGATTCAGGAAAATATGACAGGGCAGCAGATGGCAATTGGGAGAACTGTGTGCGGTCCCAAGGTACCTACTTTGAAGGGAAATGAGGCATCATTGTCCTGTGTACAAAGTTTCTTTTATTGTATCATGTATCTTCTTCAATAAATGTCTCTACTTTTCATATTACATGGGTGGACACATTCTGTATATATGTAATATATATATTTATATATAAATGTAAATTCATATAAATATAAATATACATATATAAGTTTATATGTATATTAAAATTTTAAACTAGTGACTGTACATTTATAATTCTTCAATTAATTTTTGATTGATGTATAATTTATAACAATAAAAAAAGAGAATGACAACAGATGAATTGGAGAGTGTAGTACAGCCTAGAGATCATTAAGCTAATAAATGTTAGAGCTGAGGTTTGAAAATGAATGTGACTAACACTCCAGCCCACCTTCCCTGCTAGATGAGACTACTATTTGTATACAGAGGAATTCCCGAAAGCTAAAACATCTTTAGGGAATTATTAGAAACAATTCCAATGAGAGATGATAAGAATTTAACTTTAACAGAGAAGACAGGTTCAAAGACATAAGAAGAGTTACATATCTTACTTATACTTTTAAAAAGAACAATTCATATTTGCCCTAACTAAGCAGTTATAACTCAAATGGAAAAAGTAATTATACAATTTTAACTTAAATTCAAGTTATCACTAAATAAAAATATGCAGGGCCCTTGTGATTATGTGTATGTGTGTGTGTGTGTGCGTTTCTATATGCACACATATATACAAGCATGTAACACATGAATTAAAATGAATTGTTTAGGGTTAGAGTTTCATGTCTCCTTTCCATCACCACGATTTCTTTGTTTCAATGGAAATAGTCAAATTTATGCTTAGAGAAGCACATACCAGTAATCAAAATGTATACATACAATATTTTAAAATAAAAACCAGGGTTAAAGTCCAAAGGGAAAGGAGGTAGGGCAGTAGTAAAGGTTTAAGTGGGTAAAATATTTAGTGAAAGAAGGAGATTTGACTTTGGGTGGCAGGCACAGAATGCAATATACAGATGATCTATCATAGAATTATACACTTGAAACCTATATGTTCTTATTAACCAATGTCACCCCAATAAATTTAATTTTAAAAATACAAAATAATAAATAATGATTTTAATACTTTACCTTGAAAGGATAATTATATTTAAGTTATATCATCTAACTGAACTAGTTTATCTGATTACCCACATATATGGTTCACATATCTGAAATGTTTCTAGCAATGAAAACAAAATTGGACCAGTAAACAGAGCAAGATTGAAGACCTGAACACGGAGACAGTCCTAATGCTGCCCATATTATATCCTGACCACAAATGTCCAGTAAGATCACCCAAGTGGAAGGCTGAAACCCAGTCTGCTCTTAACTTCATTGTGCTATACACCTTGGCATGGACTGCATCAGTCCGGGGTAAGGGCTTGCCTCTCTAAATTGTTTTCTGCACAGTATTAAATTTTGTAATCATTATTGGGGCGCAGGAGACTGATTTATCTTCTCAGAAGAAGGTCTTTTATCAATTCTCAAAGGTACCTCTGTGCTATTAGCCAGTGATAGCTTTGTGCTAATCCACTGTTTACTTGCTTATTATCTTAATAGGTTTAATTATACACTTTCTCATTTGTCTTCCTCATAACCACTTCCATGTAGTGCAAAGAACATGAACATTGATTCTTGAGGTTCAAGAACATGAACATTCAGGTTCAACATCCAGGGCTCTGCCGCTCTAGAGCCTAAGTGTTGCCTCAGACAAGATGTGCCGTGTTGAAAAAAAGGAGTTAGGTTCTGCTCAAACCAGTCATCTAAAGAACTGTAACTGTGAACTTAAGCCAGACAATGTCAAATCTTTTGCAGAGAAACACATTAAACATTTTTAAATTGAGTTTTAAGTCCTCAAAATGACTAATCTATCACTTAATTTGTATACATAGGGTGCAAATTGACAATGTAAAAGCTCAATATAGGGGTCATTATCATGTAAATTTTCCTTTGATACACATTACGGTTGGGTTTCAGGTTGAAGTACATTATTTTTATATATGTTCATAAAATTTTGAAACCACTAGGAGTTAAACTGAAATGTTAACATGAAAAATAATTTTATGGCACTTAAGTATGTAAAAAATATGAAATTTATTTTCCTTCATGTTAGAAGTCACTTTAAAATTAAATGACACGTGTGAGAAATGAAGACCTTACCATTTTTCTTTTATTTAATATGTAATAGTTATTTTTAATAACTATGGAAACTTTTCAATCTGCAATGTTGCAAATTATCCAGAAATCCTCTGAGAGAAACAGGAGATGTAGATAGGTAGACAGACAGACAGATATAAGTATATTTCATATTAGAGTGAAGACAAGTATAGATTTAGTTAGGAGAGATCAATTTTACCAAATCTCTTTTTTTGAATTTCCATGCACATGTGTATATACAGATAAGATCAACATTTACATGCATGTGTGCACATGCATACAGAGTATCAATCAGGCAAATAAAGGACAAAATGTATGAGGAGACTAATGGTGCTTGGAGATAAGTTAAAAAATATAATACACCAAAAAATAGTTTTAATTAAAAATATTTTTTAAATGAGTGAATCATTTTTGCCAAATTCGGATTACAGAAGCTTAGAACACTTAGAGCTTGGTTCAAAGGAAACAGACTAGTGTTGAGGTTATCACTTAAGCAGGGGTGCAACGACTACAAAGAGAGGTCTAGCAGACCACACTACTTCCTGCTTTCAGAAAGTAAGAGCACTCAGGAATCCCTTAGAAATCACTGCAGACAATTATGAGGAAGGTACTTAGGGGATAGTTGAATAGAGTCATACAAGGAACCACAAGTGGAAGAGATTTTTCATCCTATATAATTAGAGAAATTGGAGCATGCACACTTAAGAAGTTCTGGGTTATCACTGACATCTTGCTACTCTGACCACCTCTCCTCTAGTCAATGTAAATAAATCAGTGTGAGCTATCCATGATAGCTGCCTTACCTCCTGTACCCATTAGTATAACTGAAGAAACGCTTCTTAGATTGCACAATCAGGGACTTCACTCCCTTGACATGTTTAGGGGTTGAACTAAGACCTGAGCTTGTTGTAACCCAACCGTTCTTATCCCTTAGAGCCTCCAAAGGGGTAAAAGATTGTTCCAGGCAACATAGAGTGGAGAGATCCTATGTCAATATATAGATGTAGATAGATAAAGAATTATAGATACCACATTATTCCAAAGATGATCTTAGGAGGCTTAGCGGTGACATGATATGATACACAAATGATAAAATAAGCAAGACATTAAAGAATATACAGCTAAATGTTAGTAGTGGCTATTTTAGTGAATTACAATGATAAGTTTTGTACTTATTTACTTTTCATTTATTGTTGCTTTCTTTTAAATATATATATATATTTACTTTTCATTTTATACATTTAACTCTCTTTTCAGTTATTAAGAAAGTGTTCAGCAAATGAGTGGATCAAAAAACTGTGGTACATTTACACAATGGAACACTACACAGCAGAAAGAAAGAAGGAGCATGGATGGATCTGGAGAGCATTATGCTAAGTGAAACAAGTAAGGCAGTGAAAGAGAAATACCACATGATCTCACCTATAAATGGAACAGAATCAAGAAAACAAATAAGCAAGGAAAAATACAATGAGAGACACTGAAATAAAGAACAATATGACAGTAACCAGAGAGGAGGGGGGAGAGGGATAATAGGGAATGATGGGGGGGAGCATCTAGGAACATGTATGGAGGACACATGGACAAAGCCAAAGGGGGTGGGTTCAAGGGTGGGAGGCAAGGATGGGTGGAGAGGGGGTAGCAAGATGGGGTGAAAATGGAGAAAACTGTACTTGAACAACAATTTTTTAAAAAGTGTTAATTTGACCAAAAATTTAGGAAAGGGGGAAGATGGGTATTAAAGGAACACCAAAATTCCTACATATCTCCTAAGACAGTCACCGCAAATTTGGCCAAAGCTTTCTGAAAACCAGTGGAAAAAATATGTTATCACTTTTAGTTATACATATTTAGTAATCAAAAACTCATAGATTAGAAAACAAAACTTATTTTAGGCCTCATAGAGGGGCAAGGAAAAATATTTCTCAACTAGGTCCTTATAGGTTGTGTTATAATGAACATTTTTAACAACACCCCTTTGGTAGAAAAAGTGACATAAATACACAGCTTTTTCCATGAAGAACTCCTCTTTCAGCTTTTCCACAGATGGCAGCAATTCCCACCATTTCCCTGAAGGCATGGGCTGATGCCACAGTACACTTTATATGTCTGTAGAAATGAGGAGGCAAAAGTTCTTAAATAATGTTTTATAAAACCAAGTTTTGATATGTACTTGTCCATAAATATTGATTTCAGATATTATTGATTTCTAACAGTGATCTGAATATAGTTATTTTCCTCTAAGGCCCCATCCGTAATGACTCAGCAGTTAGTCAAGCCAAACTTAGGACTGACTCACCTAAATGTGTCCAGAGAGAACTTGTGCATGAATACCTAAAATCCCCAAACACAGGAAACCAATGAAGAGAGTAAATGGTTCCTCAGAAATAAAGGGGTCCTTTTCATGCAGATACAAATAGATGAACAGGGATCCACACTCTAACCCATGAACACAGCCAACTCATTTTTATCATGGACATATAATTATACGTTAGGTCAGCCCTGAGTCTGAAATACTCCAATTAATTATCCAATAAATGCCTACCTTAAAGAAGTTCCATCCTTATTAAAAATTCTTCAATAAAAGGAAATGTATATCTTAGGAAAATTAATAAGATTGTTGTAATGATATATTAAATAAACTTGCTAAACATATGAAGATATTACAGTACGGATGATTGTGATCTTTGGAATTGTGAAAGTAATCATGTTCAGTTTTCCATTAAAGCTGCTTTCAATGTGGTGAAACCGTATAAACTGCCTGATTTTTTTAAGCCATGTTTACCCTTCTAAGCGACAATTTCAAGTAGTTCAACCTAACAGTTCATGACAACAAAATTATTTCCTATGCTCATGGAAGAATACCTGTCCTTATTCTTTAAATCAGGACATCAAATCCATACGCTAAATACCCCTTTTTGCACACTTAAAATCGGTTCTCTTATTATGGAACTAGAATGCACTTTATTATTGCCACTCCAGCAGCCTTCCTCCTTTTTTCAAGAGTTTTGTCTCTGTGGTCTGGGCACGCTGACAGTTCCCTTGTTCAGAGGGGGAGTTTATAACCCGAGCTGTGTAAATAAGCACTGCCCACAGCGGTCATCTGAGTTAGAGGTGGGGATGTGACAAAGTTGGGCTAAATAGACAGGCACTAGTGACTTTGTTGGCAGTGCTATTGACATGAATTCGGAAGAATATTTCACGTAGACAGGTTTGACCAAGATCATGAGGAAAGCCTACCTTAAAATTAAGTCATCACCAGTGAAATCAGAGCTGACAGGTGGAAACATCACCCTTGGAGGAATCCTTTCCCAAAGCCCAAAGGCTAATTCTAGACTTTCAGGTTCCTAAGTCAATAAACTTATTTTTGTTCATGCTAGTTTGAGTTACATTCTTTTACTTTCACTATAACAGGTCTAAACGCATATGTGAAGCCACGTGTAATTATAGACAGGGGTGGGAGTATAGAAAAACAGTTAAGCATATTACAAATAAATGTTATGTGAATTTTTGGTAAATTTCTGATATTCTCTCATTTCAAAAGCATTTATATTTAAGATCACTTATAAATATATATGTATATATTTTTATTTTATTTTCTTCTAGAGCAGACACGATATTTAAAACTCTTTAAACAGCTGGGGGTGATGACTGCTGGTCTGGACTTCTGATGTGATGTGATAATACTAACTCTTTGGGATTTTACTGATGTGAACGGTGTGAACTGATGGCAGACAGGGGTAAGTTGAAGAGGGGGAAGGAATATCATTGACCTTACAAATTTCAAAGATTCACAACTCCTTGGTTACCTTGTAAAGAGAAACCCTCCTCATTCTTAATGACCCAAATGTTATTCCAGACATTAATTATATTCCAATAAAAGTGCTTCCAATACCAGTTTCTCTCATTTTGATATATGAATTCAATGTTCAGACAAACAGAATAATAGCTGATTATATCCGACAGGCTTTCAGAGTGTCTGGGGTCAGAGAGAAAAGCTTTTGAAGTGAGAAATAGATGTAATCATTAAAGAAGCAGCACCTAATGGTGTGATTCAATGTGGTCTAAGTAGAAAAAAAAAACAAAACTGAGTGACAGAAACTACCAGAGAGGCCCTGACTATGTCTCTATGATGGCATTTATAGTCTCAAGCGGAGGGTTTTATGTGGAGAAATATATGCATGGAAGAGAAAGAAAAAAGGGAGAGATTGATGCCTTAGAGTGTTTTGCTGTTGATGAAACAATTTTTAAAATATCACCTCATTTGAGTCTGGCAACAAACCTACACAGTGTGAAGGGCGATTATTATTATCCTCATTTTAGAAATGATGAAAGGGAGGCTGATGTCCTGTGTGGCTAAATGACTTCAGTACAGCCAAATTGCTAGTAAATGGTGGACTTGGGATCACATCTCAGATCCTCTCACTGAAAATCCTCAGAAGTTTTATACCACTTTTATGTTATAATATACCACTCAAAAACCAAAAATGAGCATTAAATCTAAAGAAGATGCTAATATAATTTCAAATGGAAAAGCTGTGAATGTTCTGTCACATCTCAGTGTAACAGGTTCCAGTTGTATTTCTTGGATATTATATATCTTTATTTTCTCCATTTCAAAAGACAGTTTTTCTTTTATCTCTCAATAAACTTATCAGATTGTAGCCATTAATTCTGGAAATAAATATAAGATGCACTTTGGCTAAAATAAGCTTTTTAAAATTTTTATAAAATATCCAAAAAATCCTGTAGCTATTTGTGTCAGAAAAAACACTCTTAATCCTCCTACATCCTTTCATTTCCTACATGAAAGAAAAGCAAGTCAGTAGTTGTTTACCCCATTTTACTTGCAGCAAGGAGTGGCCATTTGATCCATTTCTGGGGCACAGAATATAAGTGTTAAAATGTGGTTGGTGCTTTTGGTAAGTCTGGCTTTCCCACAGTAAAGAGGGTTACCACAGTTGGTGCAGACTTTCCCTTCTGGCTTTAAGTTTGGGTGCAATCTCTGCGAAAACAGCACCAACCCCACCACCCCAGAGGAGAGGTGAAGCCAATCAGAGAAGGCAGAGCTGCGCCCTGAATAAAGAAGCATCTCAGGGATAAAGATTCCCAAAGCACCTCTGCCTATGATTAGCAGGGATCATTAGCACGCTGCTGCACCAAGGCCCAATCCGGGTCACTGGCTGTTTTGGCAAAGTTTTATTGGAACACAGCCACACTCATTCGTTTACATAAAGATGCAAGGCCACTTCTGTACTGCAAAGGCAGAGCTGAGTCACTACCACAAAGGTAATACAGTCCACAAAGTCTCAAATATTTACTATCTGGCCCCTTAGAGAAAAATTTACAAATCTTTGTTATTGGGAAAGTTAAAAGCTAATTCAAGAGTCAAATAAATTGAAGAAAAAAAATTAACCTTTAATGCTAATTTGCCTTTAAGGAAGAACTTCTCTGAGCCTATGAATCCTATTATGTATTACATGTATTCCTACTATGTATGACTAATTTTCATATCATTCCCCTGACTGTCCCCCAAACTTTATTTGACCATAGGAATTTTTTAATGATTAAATTTCAGGCCCTGTGATCTAAGTATTACCGATTTGGCAAATGCTGCTTTAGAAAATGCAAGAAAAAAATATTAACTGAATCGCAGTTTTTTTCTTTAAATTATTGCCCTGATCTGATAATATTTGACTGTCTGTGAATTCAGTTATTATTGTAGTGATTTTCTCTGGTACAGTTACACCACTTAGCAAACTTCCCCGGCCCATGATAAAATGACCACTTAAGGGACTTCCTTAAGGTAAAAGTTACAGCGTGCCTTATGCAATAAACAAGTTAGGTGGTAATTATCTGAATGAAGTGGATAATTAACATCAAACCAGCCATAAATGCACTTGAAGGGAGAATCTATGATCTTGGATTTAAAATAGTTTTATCTAATCTAAATGGAGCCAGGGATAACAGGCATTAGGTACATTAGTGTGATTGATTATGTAATTATAAACCCCATTAGATGTAGAAACTACTTTCTATATTTTCTTATAGTTGTGAAATTATTGCTTTCTTAAACCTCAATACTTATCATAGAAAATACAGTTTGTATCACTTATATCCCTTTAAACAAAGTATGTTTCTCCAACTTGAGCAAACATGTTGATGATATAAAAAGATGCTAAATGAAAATGTATTATTTTTCCAGAGGCTTACAAGTATTATCAATTTATTGAGTTGTTCTATTCATTTAAGCCATTAGAAAATATCAAATAACTGTAGCTAAGTTAACATATGTATAATCTAGACTAAGATTATCTCACAAAGGTAAATTCAATATACAGTCAAACCTCGGTTTTTGAACGTATTAGTTCTGGAACAAATTCGGTTCTAGACCAAGTCGTTCACGGAAAAAAATGTTTCAGTTGTCTAACAAAACTTCGGATCTCAAGTCTCTGCCTGACAACCCTTCCCACTGGTCCCAAGGAGCAGTCGTGCATCTCTCGGGCAACAAACAAAGGAGACGCAGTTTCTGAACAGATTGCTTCTCAAACAGTTTTCCAGAATGAATTAAGTTTGAGAACTGAAGTTCCAGTGTAAAAAGACCCACAATCTCAGATTTGTAAATCATGCAAATCATTTACTCAAACCCCCACCCGGATGCCTTGAATTATCAAAGGAGAGAAAGCATGGGGTATTGTAATAAAAACTATCCTGGTTTTGGAGTCCGACCCCAATTTGAATCTCAGGCCCTCTGCTGGATGTTACCCAGCTCAAGCTTTTAGGTGAGCGAAAGCTTGCGACAAGTAACAGTCTGATTATGTTAGCAGACTCAAGGAACGTTACCCACAGTTTGCCAGTGGTATTAACACCTGAGAGTGCTTTCATTGATGGCTTCTGAGATATTCTTTTCAATCAGTGTTTCATTTCCTTGTCCTATTAGCACAATAGGAAAACGAATAATACCTATAAATGTAAATGTTGTTTTGAATAAATTACCTGATAAGTGTGTTTGTTTAGTATGATAATTGCAAAAATGATTTGAAATAGTTACATAAGATATGCAAAATGCTTTAGGATAAAAAAAAATAAGTAAATTAAATAATGGAATCCAAGCATTGGGAAGTCAACATCTTAGAAAACTTAGGTAGCTGAAATACACATTGAAGAGTTTTCTGCAAAATTACTTAAGTCCTTTCCAATTTGATTATATTCTCACTAATTTGTTACATAACAGGGCTAAGAGTGTACAATTGCTCAAGGAGAGACAGAGATTTCTTTATCCTAAGGTCAGGGCAAAAAAGAAGAAATTTCCTAAAATCTCAAAAAGGGGATACTAAAATGTCTTATATTTGTGTAAAGACATTCCTTTTGTCACTAGGGAGACAGTTTTAATACCCTCATCTTTATTAGTCAACATTCACACACACACACACACACACACACACACACAATACAAGTGGAGTGGGTGGGCACACATGCAGAATACTTACTTTCACCCTTGAAAGAATTCACTATATTTGAGAGGTAGAGAACAGAGAACTTTGTATATGAGAGTATTTGTGCTGGAAACTTTAATACTGCTGTAGAATTATCTACCTATCTATCTATCTACCCACACATGCATACACACATATGCAAACATGTGAATCAACCTTAAGAACATGTTAACGATTCTTCCATAATAAGATAATCACCCTATAATTTCTTTGAATGCTCTGAGAGATAAAACTCATTGAAATATACAGGGTCTGGTACCCTTTTTTAATTACAAAACCTTTTATTACAAAATCATAAGCATGTAATTTTGTAACAGAACAATATCACACTTAAGCACACCATATGACATTGTAGGTGAAACATTCAAATGGCTGTCCCTCTCGAGCAAGGCATTCATGTACCCTACCAACCCCATGGAGCAGGCGTTACTTCTCCCTGACCCTGGAACTATAAATAGAAATAAACTTTGGGATATGAAATTACTCTTTTTAAAATTATCATTTTCATGCTTTGATGCACTCATCAACAAAATGAAATTATGATTTAAAAAAATGTACATATTCCTTTGCTAGAAAAATTTATTATTTGAAATACATTGTTCCATAGGAAATTAAATATGCATATACACAGAATAAGGCTATTGTTGGAAATATAAGACCTCCAGCAGTTAAATATACTTAACATAAATATATCTTAGGCATGTGAAAAACATCAATAGCATTTTTAAAACTTGAGCAGATTATTAAAAATTGAATTCATAATTACTGACGAGAGAAAAATATTTCAACTCCTTATTTTCACAATTCCAGAAATTGCCCACAACACTCTTTTGTCGCATTAATATTTACACAATGAAAACCTAACATTTTTAAAAACATTACTATTTTCGTATTTTAAAATATCGAGGTAGAAAATATTCATGGAGCACCTCCTATGTCATAGCGTATGTTAGATACTATAAATATGATGGCGAACGTGAGACATGCTCTTTGCCTTTCTGGAGCCTATATATTTGGCCGGGAGTGAGAGTAGGCATAAGATACACACTACATATGTTTTCAGAAATTACAAATTACAGCTATGTATTTCTCCTTTAAAATCATTTTTTCCTGAAATATTATGTTCCCTTTTCAACTTTAAATATAAATTTCACTAATCGCTATCTCAATTTAGAAGAAATTATCTATTACTGTGCCAATTCCAGAAGTTTTTATTTCTGATTCTACTTTATGGATTTAAAATATTATTAGACCACTAAAATATATTTGTCCTTACTTTTACTGAAGATATTATTAGTCAACTGTTATCTTAATTCCTGTTTTGTTACTCCCAACTTTCAAAAACCATTTCCTCTGTAATCAAAACACAGCACAAGCCACAGTTCAGAAACACATAAAAGAGAATTTATTTTCATCCTGAAAATGTCAAACTTCTGCTATAATCCTCAGCTACAGTTTTTTCAAACAGCAAAGTTCAAAAAGAACCATCGACCTGATGGCCTTTTGACACATGATAATGGATGTGATGTGTTTACTTCCGTACTGTCAGAATGTCCTCTGAGAAAATGAGACAATCAATGAAGAATAATCATCAATAAATATATTAAAAAACAAAATAAGCATAAAAAATTTAAAAGAAGAATAATAAATCTAAACTGGGTGTAAGGTTTGCTTGTTTCCAATGTATCAAAGAAGGAAATACGATATTACACTTCCCTGAGAAGAAATTTTTATAAACTCTGTGGTTAACTAACTCTTTTCTCTCTCCCTGGCCCAGATGAATCAGAATGCATAATTGAGCAATGCCTAAAAGTGAAACTCTATGCATAGTTAATGAAAGGAACATAAAATACAGATGCCATGTATTGTTCTTTCTCAAAGGAGAAAGAAAAATACTACATGAAATAAAATTTTGACATAAATGGAACCACTACTCACCCCTGTGTCGTGCGTGTCCTTCTGTCAATCACTGGTTCCGGCAACTTCAGCTGTTGCTAGTGATTATTTCCATTTTCCTGTAGAACAGAGTTATTCGTCAATGCCACATCAAAGGCAAAGATGTTATTAAAGCACTGAGTATAAGAACAATTATTTTTCTCACAGATTATATTTATGCTTCTGAAAAACTATTGAAAATTATGAAAAGTAAAGCTTGCAGTTATAAATGGAAGTTTTGGAAGCAGTGCGCTTCTGATGTAAAACTTAACCATAGAATGCCTACTATCGTATATGCTCTGGCTTAATCCTTTACTTTGCCAACAAAACAACACGTCCGCCTGAAAAATTGTTATGCCATTAGACTAGAGTCCTAAGAAGGAAGTGCAACATAAATTCTCCTTCAATGACACTTTAAAAATGTGTTGTTTTATAATATGGTAAATAGATCTGAGAACATTAAGAACGACTATGTAGACTGAAGGTTACACTTGGGTCAACACATCTGAGCTCTCCGGATGTTATAGCACACCATTATCTCCGTAGGCTCATAGATTTTGCACCTGTGCCTTTTCAAAGGAGACATGGATAATATGATGACAATGTAACATAAAATCTTAACACAGTTTTGATATTGCTAATATTCCTACTTATTGCTAATAAGTTCTTTAATGTTGAGGAGCTTATGTTAATTATTCACAGCTTGTAGTTCTATAGTTAGTGCTGCATGGAGTAAATACATATCAGGAAATAGGTACAGAATAGAAGGAAATAGGTAGAGTTTGTTTCACACACAGGAACAGGTCCCCTTGAGACTCAGGAAAACATGTGAGGTTAGCAGATGCACTTAACTTATAAAAAACAAAAATAATGATTTATGTTTACAACCAAATTTTGTTCATGAACTACTGGATAAATGGAGATAAGTATACAAAAAGTTTTAAATAGTACTTTGAAAATTATCTAAATCATGCTTTTAAAATGATCTACATTAAATAGCAGTGAGTAAACACAGTATCAGACATTATTATACAATCTAGAACCCAATTGAAAATTTTTAAATTCTGTTCTTACATTAATATATAGAGAGAGATTTCTACACAAAATAAACTTTAAGAAATGCATAAAATAAATTCTATACATCTTCAGGGATCAGGAAACATATAACATTAAGAAAAAATGAATAAGGCAGCTTTCAAAATTAAAAAAGTAAGCAGTGTAGTCATCTATTTTTCACAATAAAATGTAGGCTTAGCATCTTTGTATAAATCATATCAACTTCACCTTTTCAGTCAAATTATCAATAAGGTGTGACAGGATCTTCAAACTGTATGCAACCACCTGCCACTCCTACTCTGGCCCCTTGGTGGCATCAGGGGTATTTTTGTGCAACCCTAACACTCCATGGGACACCTTTGGAAATCTCTTGACATGCATCACTTCCTTAACATACAGCTAACAAAAGGGTATTACATGAACTGAATAAATTGATTTTCTTAATTATTTACTCAAAATGACCATAACAAAAAGACAATTATTACAGTGACTTCTCAACGGTGTATGGGTTCTGAGTATTGCTTCAAAAAGGGAAAGAGCTAGATTTTCCCTAGTGTTACTCGACATTTATGAATAGTGTTAAACCCACCATTTATATCATGCTAAAAATACCATTTTACTATACTTTGGGTCTATTTAGTAATACAGTGAGGTTACTCATCATTATTTCTGAGTAATGATTACACATGTTATAAAATATAGCAGAAAGTGTGAAGCATTGCAAATTAACTCAAAGTGTTTAAATGCCTCCATAGTCAAAAGACAGAGAATGAATGAAACAGAAGTTTGTATAATTTCAACATATATAAATTATAATTATGTAAAAAACTTAATTTCATGTGATTGTGTATATACTTTATAATTGTAGTACCAAGTACCATATAATTACTGAAAATTATACTTTTTAATACATATTACCAGTCCTAGATTTGGGGAATTATAAAACAGAACTTATATTTACAGTGTAAGATTTCAAAAAATAGTTTACACAGTTCAAAAAATTAAAAAGTAAAATAAAATGACATCTTAAGTTAGTACCAATTCCTGAGGTATTTCATTTATCATAAATATTAAAACTTTTTAAAACTTGATTTTTCTGTATCAATACTTCATCAGTATCCTCTTTAGAGTTTTTTGTAGTATCAAGAATACCCCCAAGACTTTCTAACTGCTCTGGACTGTCCCAATATTACCTAAAATAAATATATAACCAGTGAGTCTACTTATGTACAGCATAAACTCCACATAGCACTCCACATAGGGCTCAATCACTAACAAAACTAATGTTTGTTTTATTCAATTTTATTCATGATTGACCTCTGCACTGTAATATAATATTTAATCAATAAGATATATTGTGTAACTGAATTTCAGCCATTTAACAATGTCACTCAGTGTACAATCATAAACAGATTTATGATATGATCTAATTGAGCAACCACCAAACTCACAATACCTGAATAATGAAGCAGTTTGAGATTTATGAAGGTAAAACATGTTTCAAAAAAACAAACTGCAGTCTCTGAAAATGTCATCCACAGTACGGGGACTCTTTGAATTTTGAACCTCATGTAAACAGGAGAGGTGTAAATTGGTAAAAATATGAAGTTAATGCGGTTTTGCTGCATAAGAGTGGTTGTATGCATGTGTGTAACTGACAATTACCAGAGGTAATTCTTTATTCAGGAAAACAGATTGGCCCAGACTGGTGTGGTTCAGTGGGTTGGGCGGCGTCCCACAGAGTGAAGGGTGATGGGTTTAATTCCCCATCAGGGCACAGGCCTGGGTTGCAGGTTCAGGCCCCAGTCACGGTGTGTACTAGAGGCAACTGGTCGCTGTTTCTCTTGTGTATCAGTGTTTCTCTCCCTTTCTCCCTCCCTTCCCTTCTCTCTAAAATTAAATCAAGTCTTAAAACAAAACAAAACACTCAACTAGGTGTGAAATAAAAACAGTAGAAAAGGTTAATTAACTGAATACTAACAATGTTTAAGAATATATATTTACTATGCTAGTTAAACAATGTTATCAACCATTAATCGACATGAAATTGGACAAAGTCTAATTGGATGGTTTAATTAAAGTTTCTTGATAGAGGGAAGAATGGAAGGGAGGGAGGGAGGGAGGGAGGGAAAAAGTGGGGAGAGGGTTGACAAACAGCAGTGGCACTCAGAAAAGCAGCGGAAGATGATTTGCTGTTTTACAGGTGACAGAACTTTAATTCATATCTACTGTTGAATGTTTCTTAGAAGATGGAGGGAAGAGCTAGAGAGAAGACAGTACTATCACCACCACCACCAACGACCACCCACTTTTAATGAAAAATAAAAAAGAAACAGAGCAGTGTATACTAAAAATGAAATCACAAAATTCCCAATAGCAAGCATCAGTACAAGGCACACTGATAGGAATTATAGTGGATTTTTCTCTCTTAATATATTTTATTGTTTGGATTTCAAGAACATTACAGTTCTGGATTTCCTTCCCACATTTGTCTGCCTCTTTGCTGGTTCCATCTCATTCCTCTACCTCTAAATGATGGAAGCCCCAGAGCTCTGACATTAAATTTCTTACCCTTTCTAAATATAGTGACTTTGTAGGTATTTGATATCTAGCCTCATGGAATTAATCATCACCAAATTGACATCTTCAGCCATATCCCTCCTGCCTCTTGGTTTGATTTTGCTTGAATGCCTAGAGTCATTTCAAACTTAATATGGCCAATGCCAAGCTCTTGATCCTCCCTACTTTCTCCAAATCTCGTCTTCACAGTTCTCCCATTCTCCGTAAATGGCAGTTTCATTCTATTACTAGCTTATATACAAAGGCAGTGATGTGTTCCATATGCTATGAGATATCAAAGTTAAAATTTACTAGTTTTCCATCTTGCATTTTTTATCCAATGTTTTTAGGTTCAAGATGTGTTCTCAAATTTCCAATAACTCATACGTTGTTTGTTTCATTTTTCTTACCCTCACCCCCAACAACTTCACTAGATTTCATAAAACTCCACATATGTTAGGCCAAGATCTAATAAGGCAGAGTGGTACAATGAAGGGGACTTCATTTAAAAAAAAAAAGAAGAAGAAAGAAAAAAAACAAGGAAGAGTGCCAGCTCACTTTGCTATTTGTCATTTGACAAAACTCTTTGCCTAACTACACTAATTAACTAATTTATAAAGCCAATATGTAGCAACTGATGATTTTTAGAATGTCTTACAGATCTGTGATTTAAAGTCATGCAATTTTAGCTCAGATGAACACATTGGCTTAAGCTCAACAATGCATAGCAGCCATGTGGTGGTGGAGTTTTACGTGAATAAGGATTTGAGTACTGATCTGGGAAAGAACATTGTTCAGGATGTGGAATCATGTGGCACAATGATCACATCTGCAGTCGGTTTAACCAAATAGGAAAAGAACAAAAAGAAGAGAAAATAAAAGTCAGAAATAGAAAAGACCTTCTTGAATTAAAAAAATAAAATCCAATTAAATTTGATAACCATTCTGAGTACTCTACTTAAGTCAGACTTTTAGAGATAATAAAATAAATTCTTCCTGGCTGCTGTGGAATTGATTTTATGACCACCTACTTTCTTAAAAACCTAGAGATTCTCAAAAGACTACAACATTGAATTTGTTATTTTAAAAAGCCTTTAGAAAACTGATTTATTTTTAGTGATATAAGTACTATAAAATGTGTGTTGTCAATCAGAGAAATAAATTGGACTGTTTAATTAAAGTGTCTTGATAGAGGGAAGAAAGGAAGGAAGGGAGGGAGGGAGGGAGAAAGTGGGGAGAGGATTGACAGACAGCAGCGGCACCCAGAAAAGCAGCGGAAGATGATTTGCTGTTTTACAGGTGACAGAACCTTAATTCATACCTGGCATTAATGTTTTATAGAAGATGGAGGGAAGAGTGAGCTTTAACAAAAAATCATAATGAACTTTATAAAAAATAATATTTTTAATGAAAAGAAATTATAGGCTACTGTATTTATCAATGCCACTTCTTAAACCAAAGTACTCATCTATTCAAAATATTATAATTTTTTCTTTCAAGATTATAGCATGAAAATATTCAAATGATGACATGGTCTTTGATTTTTTTTAAATAGTTTTAGTTTATTAAAGATGGTCATAAGATTCTAGAAAAAGCTGCTAGAATGAACAGGGCTTTGTTTGTGACCAAAGTGATTAATCTATGACTTTGCAAAAAGCTCAGTGACTGTTTTACATAACAAGATGTTCAATGAATGGCCACTTCAGAGCATGTGGATATTATAAATCATTATAATACCAGTTTGAAATCTAAAAGGCCTTCTAATACTCAGCATGCTACACTAACCCCACAAAATTATTTTCAGCATAGTTCAAGAGTATGCATCTCATCATTACTTCTTCCTGCTGAGAGAGCTCACACAGAACACACCATTTTTTAAATTACGTTTTATAGAATATTTATAGTATTATTAGAATGTAATAAAAAATTCAAACATGCAAAAAAGAAGAGATGCAGCTTTATGTACATTAAGACAAAGGCAGGATTTAAATATATGTACAGTTAAGTGATGTTTTATTTTAGATGTTTTTGCTTGAGAAAGCTTTTCTTAGAAAAAGATATTTTTTTGTAAGTTGGAAACAGCTTCTTAAGTTCAAAAAGCCTTTTAAATATAAATATCTACAAAGAAGATTTGTATTATGCAGATTTAAGCAACAGTCAGCTACCTCATGTTGCAGAGAATAGTGGCTGCTTACTTTCGTTGAGATACCAGTCATACTTCCCTTACAAACAGCCATTTAACTACAGTTGATGAATGCTGGGGCAATGTATGAATTCTGTAGATATTGATTATACGCTGTAATTGGTAATACAAAAAACACTGTAGAATTCCTGGCTGCATTTTAAATGTTTTTCTTTACCTCCAGTGGTCCGTTAAATCTCTGTATTTAAATTGGCAAAGCCCCAGTGAGACCTCGGTGAACTATTTTGTTATGAGGGGAAGGTGACATAATAGGAATCCAATTAATTCCATGTTAGAAAGATTACATGTATGAGTGTGTGCATGTCTATGTAACATGAAGGGATATGGGTGAAGGGGACTGAGCATATAAATAACTTTCTTAAAGGAGTCTAAAAAATTACATACCATTTGTTATCCTTGGACCTTTCCAGATTTACCTAGTACCATAGACAATGATAGTTAAATTCATTGGTGAAAACTGTTAAATTAATTCTCCAAGGATGCCATTAGACAGATGTGGCTCTAACCATGAACATAGAACATTAGAACATAGCTGGCTCCACCATGACAAACCTCACAGCCAGACACCTAGAAGACCAAAAAACAGTCAGAGAGCCCCCAGTCACTAGGCACAGTGTTCTAAGACCGCAAACCACGACCCAATCCACTCCACACCCACACACCCAAAAATGAATGTAGTCACTTAGGAGGACTGACACTTGTAGGTTTTCCTCTGAGGTTTATGGAGCCCATGCTTGCACATTCAGTTAGTTCTAACAAGGCAACAATTGGCTGAAGGTCAGCCATCAGCAGATGAGTTATGTGGGAGACAGAAGCCAGGTGTGGGATCAACACCAAAAATAAAATAGAGACACAAAAGCCTATGTGGAGCCTGGTGATGATAGAGGGCAAGAAGAGAAGTGAGAAGTTGGGCTAATGGGAGAAGGGGTGGCTATTGGAAGAAACGGGTGTGTGAAGGACAGATGCAGAGAGGTGGACTTGGGGCAAAAGTAGCTCCAGAGATGTTAGCTGCGGTAGAAGTTGGGCTGTAGAAAGAAGGTGGAGTGCAGCATGAAGATTGGCTTTGGAGAGAAAGTAGGCAGTGGGGGAGAATGTAGGTGTCAGAGAAAAGTGAACTACAGGAGTGCCCCCCCAAAATGGCAGTCAGCACTGGGGTATGAAGTCTGAGGCTCCCACATTTGGCTCCATGGGGCCTGGTCCTGGAACTCCTCACCCATCCTTCCCTGTCCCTTCCCCATGGAAATGCCTTTTTTCTCCTTCTCAGGGCAACTCTCTCAGATGAGACAGAACCTAATTTGGAGAGAAACCTGGGGGTGTGAAAAGAGTAGAGGCTTGTATCACCCCAACATCACCCGAAGAGTGGGAGTTGGATGGGACAACAGACAGAGGCAGAGACAGAGAAACCTATAGATAGGGAGACACACAGAGACAAACCCAAAGAGAACCTAAGAACCACAGAGCCAGAGACCCAGAGATGCAGAGAGCTAAGTCAGGGAGAGAGAGACACATCACAAGATAGAGACAGAGAGGGAAGCCATGAGAGAACAGTAAAGACTTACACACAGTCAGTATGGGAGAGAGATGGGAATTTGCCCAGACAACAGAGGGTAACTGATGGGCAGAGGCTGGTGCTCTAAACGCAAGTTTCCTGAGGATCCCCCAGGAAAGGGAGATAGGATTTTGGCAGATGGTATGATATACAAGAGAAATACCCCATAAAGAGAGGAAATCAGAATTAATAAAAACCAAATCCAGGAAAATATAAGACATATAGGATAATTTTCAAATAATGTAATTTATCAAAAGGTGTACAGGTTATGGGAAGGTTGGGGGACAAACCATAAAAGAACTACTTACAATGCATAGAGAGTCTAGATTGTATACCTTTGAGATGAAAGGTTTTAAGTTGATTGTTTCTTATGAGATGTAGATCACTATATATTTCAGGAAAATCAAGCTATTAGCAAAAAGACATCATATTAAAAGGGGAGAAGAGGTCAGGGGCCATTGCATTCATTCACTCATTTATTCACTTGTACATCCATCCAACAGTGGTTTATTAAAACCTGCTTTGAACCAGGCATTGTTCTGAGTTATGTGCCCACTGAAATTAAAATGCAATAACTCAGGTAAGAGTAATCTGTCATAAATTAGATGTGAAGATGCCTTTCTTACATGATGAAAAATATAGAAAGCCTGAAATAATAGATTGTAAATCGGAGTGCATGCTTATAAAATTATCTTCCTGGTAAGATACCCTGAAAGGAATTCAAATGCCATGCTGCAAAAAGTGTTTCCAATTTGCATTTCATTGGCAGAGTTAATTTCCCTAAAACACAAAAAATTCTTGTTGATAAATAAGACTAATTAGATCATAAACAATGGGCAAATTTTACTTTACTAGTCTTTCCTCTCTCTGTTTTTTAGTACTTACAGGATGCCCCTCTCTAACATTTCCAGGTACGTTTTCAAAATGTTTTAAAATTATTTTCAGTAAACATTTATACGGCAATTACTCTATTTCAGTTCTATGTTAGCCCTTGGGGAAGTTTTTGTTGTTTGGTTGCTAAAGGAATATTATTGTGTAACTACTCTTGAGTACTTACATTGTAGTGGAGGAAAATACACTCAGAAAACAATATAGAGGAAATATTTTGAAGAAAACGAGTTTTTGAGAGATTATGCCAGTGCCTAAAATAGAGACTCAAGTTGGGAATTGGGACTTAACTTCAGATAGTGTAGCAAGGCAGAGTGGTCTGGCAAGGTGATTATTTAAATTGAGTCCTAACATTTGTAAGGATGATAGAACACGGGTGGCAAACGCAAGGCCCGCAGGCCAAACCGGCCCTCCACCTTATTTTATCTGGCCAGGCACCTCGTTTCTACCCGAGGCAGAGGCAGCTCTGAGCTCCTTGCCCCTAGTTAAGAAGTAGTTACATTTACACAGTCCTAAAATTACATTCAGCCCTTTGAAAGCAGCTGCGAGGCTGATGTGTCCTCTGGTGAAAATGATTTTGACATCCCTGTAGATAGAAGTTTGAGGGAAAGAGCATTTTAGGCAGTAAGAATAGGGCAAGTAAAAACCATGCTGGATTAAAGAAACAAATCTGAAATTCTATGATTTACAATTTGTTGAGTTTGGGTAAGTACATTTAAATAGTTACATGTCTTTGTTTTTAATTCTGAAAGTTTAAAATCGTTTTTGAAAAAAATGCTTTAAAAAGCATTTACATCCCAGTTTCTTTGCTGCTATATTTGAAATACAGAAACCTGATAAGGTTTCTAAATGTATTCATAAAAAACAAGAGAGAAAACAAAATAGCAATAGATATTGCGTAAAACGGCAATTTTCTATTCTAATATCTTTAGTTTCTAAATGGAGTTTTATATTAATGTTTGTAATATTGAAGATATTAATACTTGGAAATATTGAGTTAACCAGACTTTTTGCTTATAATTATTAAACAAATGGGTTTTCCAAAGTAATTTACCGAATGCCATTTAAACTGGGTGTTTAATTTGTACTCTCTTATTAAAAGACACTAATAGATGATTCTTTTCTATTTATAGTGATATTGCCTCATGGGTCTTAGTTTTACATTAGGACAAAATTGGCATCTTGAACCATAATTGTAACAGATTGCATCTGTCTGCATACAAGCCCGGTTTACAGGAACTTGAACATTAACCTTTTCATATGTTAGTTTTTAAGGACTCTATTTTATTGACAATAATTATTTGAGAGTACTGACATTTAAAAATTTTTTGAACTATTTAAAGAAGAGCAAATTTGAGGTCCCTAACGCCAATCAAGTGCTATTCTGTATGTAATTGCATACAGGGCATTATAATTCTATCTCCATTATATTTCATGTCAAACTTTCTAAGGAAAGGTGGAATGAAATTAAGTTTAAAATGATTTTATAATCTTGTGAAGCTGAATATTGATTTGAAGTCTTTTTTCTTATGAAAGAAAATAGACATTTTTATTAAATAGGCATTTACGTAGTATCCTATCACACTTACACATTTTAGATGCTGCAATAAAAGCCTGGAATACAGTACAATTAAATATGTACTATCCATCTCCTGCCTCTCACTAGATTTGAATCCACAATGATTCCACTTTCTTTGGCAGGACTGCCCTCCATTCAGATTTCTTTGGTGATTGAGAAAGGGCTCAGCATGTGGGCCCGAAGCAGTAGGTCTGGCGCAATGCAGAATAAAACCTGGCAGAAGACAGAGGACCTTTGTCATTATGAGGTTAACGTTTTTCTAGTATGGGGATGCCATTTCACATGTAGGATGTTTAACACAGAATTAGTAACTCTGCCATGTGCAATACTTTACTTTTTTTTGATATTTAGAAACAACAAAACAAATGACAACCTAATGAAGCAAATAAAAGTAATTACAAAAAACTAAACCTGACTTCAGGATGTGAAATTACCCTTATGTCCTACCTCTCTGTGTCTGCTACTGAGATACCACCTTCTCTCACCACCTAAACACACACATATACTCACACACACACACACACACACACACTGGCACGGGTGCACAAAATGCCCTGCTAATTAATGACAGATTGTGAAATCAGACAACCTGGGGTAAATCTTGCCTCGGTCGCCAAATAGCTGTAAACTTGGGCAGGTTATTTAACCCTCAGGCTTTACTTTGTTTATCCATTAACAGATCTATAAAGCACATCCTACCTCATGCTGTTGTCGAATTAAAGGAATTGGTGTATGTCAATGACTTAGAAGAGTGTCTAATAAATAATAACTCTAAGTAAATGTAAAATGATATCATTACTACAGTGTGGGATTGCTGGGGGTGAGGGGGATATAAGAGGACTAAATGGCAATGGAAAAATACAATAAAAATAAAGGAAAAAGTTATATCATTACTATTACTATGTTAATATACAGTAGTAGAAAGTCTGTGGAGAAAATGGGGGTTCTATTGGGAGGAAGGAAATGGTTTAATTTTAATTTGTAGAAATGAACCCGTGTTTACCTAAGTCAGGAAATCATCTGGCAAGACTGTGGAATAAGCAGATAGATAGAAAGAGACTAAAGAGCATTTTATTGTCTGTGGCTTTAAAAGAAAAGTGAGAGCATCACTTCAAGGCACTAGATGGCAATGATGGATGGTGTCCTCAAACTCAGCTGGGACAAGGAGAAGCAGCGGGAGGACCTGGCTGGCTTCCCCCGTTGAACGTGGAGCAGAGACAGCAGTCCTGGAGGAGATCCCGCAGCAGCTTAGGGCAGAGCAGCAGAAGCTCTGGAACAGCGCCACCTGGAGGAGTGGGTGGTGCTGGCCTAGAGAGGACATGCAGGGGGAGGCAGACGAACCTCACTGGCTAGTGACAGCCAAAGAGAGTGGGGGCAGGGTGGGTGAGCAGTGCCAGGCTCCGCCCTTAACTAGCTGAGATTTGGGGCCTGTCACCTCTTGGCCTTGTGGATCTCCTCAGCTGAAATTAAAATGGTGGAAGCAGATGAGTTCTGGAGCATCCCCCTCCCCACCCCCAAATTGGGACAGCTTCCCCAGGCTCCCAACAGCTCCCAGACAAAGCCCAACAAAGGAGGAGAGATACACAGAGATACAGAACTACAAACTTTTGAGACAAATATCTAGGTGGTAAGTGCGTCCTTTTTTATGTTCTTATTTAATCAGACATTAGAAATATTTGAGACTTTGCCAAATTATTTGTAAAACATCTTAGGTATCCTAAAATAATATTGTATCTATCAACCAGTTCTCCAAAATTTGATTGTCTTTTGTTTACCAAAAAAATACTTGGAATTTTTATTAAAATAATTCAATGAGTACAACACCAAATAAACCAACCTTTGGAGCTTCTAGTGAATTACGGTTATTAAAAACTAAGATTACAAAAAGGCAAAGCTGTGAATGCGGTCCTACAGAAGTCTGAGGGTTTGAACAAGTTAAAAAAAAAAAAGAAAGGTGAAAGTAACATTTTATTTTGGAATTCTAAAAATGCTCTTTAGACTATCTCAAGAACAACAGTATGGGGGCTCCCAGAGGGAAAGGGGGCTGGGGAGAGGATGAAGAAGATGAAGGGTGTCAAATATGTGACGGCAGAAGAAGCCTACACGTTGTGTGGTGAGCACAGGTGGAATATACAGAAGATGTGTTATAAAATCACACACCCGGAACTTACATAATGTTATTAATCAATGTTTCTCCAATAAACTTATTTTTTTAAAAAAGAAAATACACACAAAGCAAATAATTAAAAAATAAAACAGAAGTAGGAGAGGTGAAATGTTGTTTAATGGATGAAGAGTTTTAGTTTTGCAAAACGAAAAAGTTCTGGAGATCTGTTGCGCATCAGTGTGAACATTAACACTCCTCAACTGAACACCTAAAATTGGTTAAGATGGTAAGTTTTGTGTGTTTATTGCCATAATTAAAAAATAAGAAAACAAAAAGTTTATCTGGTGAAGGAATATTAGTATCAAGGAACAGAATGCAAACCTTTGAAAACTATTAATAAGAACAGGCACAAAAAATAATTTAGCAAAAAGATACAAAAAATAAAGATACAAAAAATTTAGCAAAAAGATCACAAAAATATATGAACCTAAAACAAAGCCTCAAAATATACAAAGCCAAAAATCTACAAAATCACTGTAATGAATGGACAAACCCATATATTTAATGGGGGATTGTAATATATATCTCTTAGAAAATTAACAGACTAAGCAGATACAAATAAGGATGAACACTTGACAAAGAGGATATACAAATGGCCAATAAATATGTGGATACTCAACTTCATTAGTAGGAAATTACAAGTAGACACTAAAATTCTTAACTCAACACATCCACCAGAATGGTTAAAATGAAAATGACAGAAAACAGCAAGTACAGCCAAAGATACAGAGTGTAACCCACACAGTGCTGGTGAGTGTAAATTGTCACAGCCACGCTGGGGATGGACGAGCAGCATCCAGCAAAGGTGAATACACACACCTCCTAGACTCAGCTGTTGTTTCCTAGGTGTATTTCCAACAGAAATGCACCAGAAGTCCGGTAAGACATGTCCAACACTTCATGTTTTTTGTACATGCTCATTGTTAGATATTTGAGATAGCTAAAAACTGAAACCCAAATATTCATCGATCAAATGGATAAAGTGTGGTATTATACATATAATCTACTCATTCATACAATGGAGTAGCATTAAGCAATGAAAATTACACAAAACAAAACAAAACAAAACATATAGCTGTGCCCAGCAATGTGGATGAGTTTCACAAACATTGACTGAAAAAATCCAGAGGAAAAAGAGTTCATGCTGTATAATTCCACGCAAACAACAAGTCAAATTTGGGGGGTTGGAAATCAGGAATATGATTACTTTATAGAAAGCAGTGACAGGAAGGGGGCGTGAGGGAGATTCAGGGGTGCTTGTGATACTTTGCTTCTTGATCTGCATGTTGGTTACATGGCTTTGGCAATTCTGTTGAGTTGAATCTAGCCACACACTTCTAAGAAGATCTGCATACTTTGCTGTGCATTACATTTCACTAAAACGTTTATATTTAAAAGTTTACTTAAAAAAGGGCATTGATAAAATAATAGATCAGAGCAAGTTAATAACAACTAGGGGTGATATTTAAGAAAGAGTGCATAGCCCTGGCTAGTGTGACTGAGTTGGTTGGAGCATCTCCCCATACACCAAAGGTCATGAGTTTGATTCTCCTTAAGAGCACATACCTAGGCTGCAGGTTTGATACCAAGTCGGGGTGCCTACAAGAGGCAACAGATCGATGTTTCTCTCTCACCTTGATATTTCTCTCCTTCTCTCCCCCCTTCCTTCCCCTCTCTGTAAAATCAATGAGCATGTCTTCAGGTGAGGATTAAAAAACAAAATAAGATTGAGTACATAAGGTAGGTCATTCTTAAGACTTTTATCCGAACTTAAACTTGAAAGTGTCAGTCAAATCACTATCTGGAGGTAGAATACTACAGTCAGAGGGAACATCAAAGGCAAAAACTTGATTGAAGTGTAAGTTTTGTTTGATCCAGGAAGAGTGAAAGAGCATTGTAGCTTGAGGGCAGAGAAGGATGAGGAGCCACTCGGGTGGTGGTGTGGAAGCTGCCTGCCAGGTTGGGTGGGGTCACCCAAGGCCTTGTATCCATTGTCCAGACTTCAGTTTCACGGTGTGCAAACTACAGATCTTGAGCCAAAGCCAGCCCCAGACTGCTTTGCATGGCTTCTGATTTATTTTTTTAAATATAGCGTATCAGCCAGTATTTTTTTTTTTTTTACATTTTAAGTATTTGTTAATAAAACATCAAAAACAAACAAAAAGTGGAGTGGCAGAGACTGCACGTGGACCACAAATCATAAAATATTACTTTCTAGCCATTTTCAGAGAAATAAGAGCAACTCCAGGCTGAAAGTCATTAGAATTTGAGAGCTGATGAAGAGTTACGTACTAGGATTTACATTTTATGAGGATTACCCTGGTGAGCGAATTCTGCAGATGGGCCAGAGTGCAAGCAGGGGGATCGGTCAGGATGCAGCAGCAATAGTCCAGGGGTTAGATGGTGATGGCTGGGTCTCACGTGGGAGCCTTAGAGGAGCCAAACATTGACTGGATTACGTGCATGATTTGAAAGCAAAGCCAGCTGAATTTGTTGATTGGTTTAGGGTATGAAGAAAACAGAAGAGTCAGTGGTAAGTCCTACAATTATAGGTTGAACTACAGTATGGTAATTTTTTCAAAAAGGAAAAACCCATAGTGTACACTTTTTGATAGTGTTCAGGTTACATAAGATTTTTTTCTCCCTCTAGAATTAAGCACTTCTCAGAGACTCCATGACTTTCTCAGACTTTTTGTTAAAAAGAAAAGTGAAAGCTGCTATAGCAAATGAATGCAGAAAACAATAACAGTTATAAAAATTGTTATCTTTCTTAAGTACTATTTTTAATATATTTCCACTTTAACCATTGTTTCTGTCCTCTGACAACAAATACCAAAATAACAGGTTAAGAGTGGCAAGTGTATTTTATTAAGGACATAGAAAATAACACAATTATATCCATTTCACTCATATTTTGTCATTTAAAAGACCCTTATTATATCTGCACTGGAGTTAAAGAACTATTTTTAATAATGTACTTAAGTAGTCTATAAACATTTTTCCCATTTTTGCACAGCTAATCTAAAATAATAATTGCTCCAGTTATATTAGTCACCCTGAGACAATTTTCCAAAGCTTTATGGTATCTGTTTTCAATAAATATGCTGATATTTCTACTTTCTTAAAAGAATCAATAGCCTTAATTGATAGGCTTAAGTGGAAAGCTGTCACTCTAGGAACTGGAATGATGGATTCCAGGATTCCAGGAGTGGGACAAGAGATTTAACCTTCATGCCCCAGGGGGTCTGCAAGCCCTGGGGGTGGTGTCTGAGCCATTGTCTTCCAGGGAGGGAAGGTAGGTGAGGCAGATAAAGAATTGTTGGATCAGCTCATAAAGAGATACTAGGAAAATCACTGCTGGACCACAACTTTAATCTGATTAACCTTTTGCCCAACCCCCTTACTTACTCTACGTCTCTCCATATAAAAAGGTAGGTAGACTTGAGTTGAGATGTTAGGACAGTTGTTAGGGTACATAACCCACTGCATTCTCAGATAGCCGGCATCTGAATAAAGTGCCCATAAAGATCCAATCCTTGTCTCTACTTACTGGTTCTGGTAGTGACAGGCAGCATGAACATCAACTTTTCTGTTTTCAGTCTAAGTGGTGTTTATGGGGGTTTATGCACACGAGAGAATTCATCTAGGGCACACATGAAAAATGCAACAAACTGTTAAGAGAGGGTAACCTTTTTATTGTAAGTTTTGATTCAATAAAAAATATGTAAAGCAGTTTGCACAGTACCTGGCACATAGTAAGTGCAAGAGACAATAGCTATAGATGAAAATAAGCATTATCTGAAACCTTTAGAAATTAACTCCCAGCTACATTTAAGCAAAAGTAAACATGAGAAACACTGGAATCTTTCCAGTAAGAGAAAAATTATGTTTAATAATTTAATAAGTGGCCTAATGTTACATTAACTATCATGTATAAATACTGAGGACATTATCTCAAAGCCAATAAAATATTACATCATTTGGTTTAGATGGTAGGAAATGCCTGCATATTTAGATAAAGTTCAGAAAATTTAAGAGAAAAATATTTTATCATCTATCAATGAGGCCAATAAGATGGTTGAAACTTTTTCAGTGCCTTCGGCAGAAGGGTTGATATGGTAGATAACAGGCATTACTCTTTATAAAGTAGTTGACCCACTTATCAAATCAAACTTAATTCTTATATTTGTCATTAATAGAAATGCAACTTGGATGCAGTCATTTGCTTTTAATGTTATTTGATAAACCAGTTTTGACAGATGTCTTATATAATATTCCTCCTCCAACAGTTATTTTTAATTGAATTTTATAGTGTCACATTTCAGCCAAATGTATAGTAATTAACTAGTGAACATAATAGATATATTGGTGCTCTTTTCTTATTGTGGTTGTTTTGATCCAGTCTTGTCCTGAACATCTCAGAGATCAGAGGCTGTAATTTTTCACTCACTACATCTTCATTATAGCTTAAGACTACATTTTTTATTTTTGTGACATATCCTGTTAGCTCTAGGTAAAAGCACTTTTGCATGCTCAGTCCCCCTTTTTATCTACTTTTCTA
Organism: Desmodus rotundus; assembly: GCF_022682495.2. Taxonomy (NCBI): domain Eukaryota; kingdom Metazoa; phylum Chordata; class Mammalia; order Chiroptera; family Phyllostomidae; genus Desmodus; species Desmodus rotundus. The sequence goes on along the minus strand of NC_071390.1, from coordinate 45,550,955 downwards.
TCAGCATTTCTCTAGGTACAGGTATAGCGACAAATATTATTCACTTAGACATCACTCATCTCCCTAAGTGAATTAGTGCTTCCCTATGTCTAATATATGTAATGTTTCAAGTATATTAACACACATGTTTCCTTTTACATTTTCTAGGATCCCTTATCATTTTAGATGCCTGTACACCTATTGCCTCAGGAACAGAGTATTGGAAAACTAAATGATGGGACTAAAGGAGCATTTAGTTTGATAGCAGGTCTGGATTCAAATCTCTGCTCCCCTATTTACTAAAGATATGGTTTGCCCATGTTGTTCCATCTCTTTTAGGTTTAGTTTAATCCTTTTTAAAACGGGAATTATCATACCATCTTATAGCACATTTGCAACAGGAAAGTTGAGATCAGGTGGCTAATTATTGTCACATAATCCCTTAATAAGCAGTACTTTTAAGCAGGCTCATTTCTTATACTGCCTTGAAATCCTGGCAAGTGGAAGAAAAGTGCTCTCAAGACACAGGTAAACATCTGCACCTTTAACTACAACTTTCCTGAACAATTTTCATGGGACACATACTGCATTTTTTTTTTTTTTTTTTTTTGCCTATCTTTGGCACCTTACAGGATAACAGTTTTTGAACAAGATAGCGTATTACTGCAAATCCCAAATGTTTTGGGATACTGAGGAACATTCTTAAAATGAGTAGAATAGACTTTAAATTATGTTCATCCTTCAAAGAAATGTTTACCCAATAGTCATGTGTCTTGTAAACAGTTATCCAAATGTGTATCCACTTGACATGTTATCTTAATAGGATAAAGGGGCTGTTTTTCCTCCTGTATTGTCATGGCCTTTGGATATTCATTTCACTATCTGAGGAATGGGAAGGAAATGTGGAGAGAACACCTCTCTTTATTGGCTAGCTCACCCAACCCAGCACACCTAGGTTGAAATACCAATTCTTTCAAAGATATGACTACATTTTGGAACCCTCCTCTCTCTTCAGTAGCAAAAACCACTGGGTAGTCATATTAGTGCCTCTCATCAGCTGGTCTCTGTTAGGATACTATTTATAAGGGAAAGAGATTGACGTTACATGGGAAAAATTCACTTACAGTGGCCTAGAAGACAGAGATATACATCATCTATGTACTCTCTTAGGTACAAAAGAAAGATTCCTCTCTTTGAATGGTTATCAAATTCCTGGGAAGCTGACTCAGAATGTTTCACAGTAGCATGTGCCACATTAAGAGTCATGCCTTCCTTTAATACCCTTTCACAACTTTGGTAAAGTTTTCAGAGTCTCTAATATTGAAATGTGGCAGTTTCAAGGATGGACGCAAAGGAATCACACTATAACACATAATTAATCTTGATATCCGGGATTTCCTGATCTGCATATTAAGGTATTGCTTGCTTTTATTCACTAGTCATTTTTCTTGGTAAAAAGCAAAGAAAATCAATTGTGTATTGCATAAATGAAGTTTTATAAACCTCTTTCATTCTCTCTCTCTCTTTTCTATGTATAGAGAGAGAGATTTACAGTTGTAAAAGTAGATTTACAGTTGTGAATCTTTCTATACATTGTGAATCTTTCTATACATTGTGTTTTCTATACATAGAAAATGCACACATTTTCTATACATTGTGTATCTTTCTATACAGTTGTGAATCTTTCTATACATTGTGAATCTTTCTATACATTGTGAATCTTTCTATACATTGTGTTTCCTATACATAGAAAGAGAGAGAGAGATTTACAGTTATACAAGTAGATTTACAGTTGTGAGCATACCTACTTCTGCCCCACCCTGTATGTACACACACACAGCCCTATGCACATGTACATGCACATATACACACACATATATTTTCACTGCATTATATAAATTAAAATACAGATGAGAAAATAGATATAAAATAAGCCTGCATAGATTGATTTTTACTATTCATCCTTTGAAAATAACTACATTCTTTCTTTTTATAACTTTACTACACTTTTTAAAAGATACATTTGCCTTGCAATATTTGGATACATTCTTAGAAATTTATTTGCTACTTTGAGGAAAATCTCCTTCAACCTGGGTGTACTGCACATTTTAGAGAGTAGAGAGTAATTACAATAAGCCACACAGAAACCTCTTTGCTTCACAGAGTTAGGTTGGAAATTCTGGAGTGTCCTATATTAATATTACAGATAATCAATATCCACATATTGTAAGCACGAATAAAAAAGAACAGAATATAGAATCTAGAAAAACTACTTTTATGTGAATTTACTTTCATTGTGTTTTTAAACCACTTTTTGTATCAGAAACACTTTTTAGAATCACTGTCAAAACTCATGCCTAGTTATACTTACTTAGAAATTCTAATTTTAATATATAATCACATTAAAATTAAAGAAGAAAATTAGGAGATATAATTTAATTCATTTAATTTTAATTAATAAAAATAATTTTTGAGTTAATTTTTGTATATGGGCACAAACAGCAGGGTACTTTCATTCTTTTGCATGTGGCTTTGTAATTTTCCCATCACCATTTCTTGAAGAGGTTTTTTTGCCTCCATTGTATGTTTTTGGCTCCTTTGTCAAAAATTACTTGCCCATATACAGGTGATTTTATTCCTAGGCTCTCCATTCTGTTCCATTGATCTGTGTGTCTGTTTTTCTGCCTATGCCTAGCTGTTTTGATTATCATTGTTCTGTAATATAATTTGTAGGCAGGTAGTGTACTATTTCTGGCTTCATTCTGTTTTCTCAGGATTGTTTTGGCTATTTGGGGTCTTTTGGTTCCATACAAATCTGATGATTTTTTTTGTATTCTTTAAAAAAATGTCATTGGGATTTTTATAGAGTTTTCATTAAATCTTTATATTGCTTTGGCTAATATGGACATTTTAACTATATTGATTCTTTTAATCTATGAACAGGAAGTATTTTTTTTTCCATTTCTTTGTTTCTTCTTCCATCTCTTTAATGATGTTTAGTAGTTTTCAGTGTGTAGTTCCTTCATATCCTTTTAAGTTATCCATATTTTATTCTTTTTATTGTAATTGCAAAAGAAATTGTTTTTTTCCCATTCCTTTTTCTGAAATTTCATTGTTAGCATACAGAAATGCAGTGGGGTTTTGTACATGGATTTCATATCCTGCAACTTTACTGTATTTGTTTATTGTTTCTAGTAGTTTTTTTATTGAGTCTTTAGGATTTTCTATATGACAATCATGTCCTCTGAAAAAAAGTGACAATTTTACCTCTTCCTTCCCAATTTGGAAGCTTTTTTTCCCTTCTCTTGCCTGATTGCTCTGGCTAGGCCTTTCAGGACTATGCTGAATAACAGTGGTAAAAGCGGACATCCTTGTCTTGTTCCTTATCTTAGAGGAAAAGCTTTCAGTTTTTACCATTGTGTATAATAGCTGAGGGTTTGACATATATTGCCTTTATTATGTTGAGGTATTTTCCCTTTATACCTGTTGTATTAAGTGTTTTAATCATAAATGGATGCTGTATCTTATCAAATGCTTTTTCTGCAGCTATTGATATAATCATATGACATTCATTCTTTTCAACCAGGCTGTGCCTTGTGGAAATTGAAGAGTCAGGGTGTTATGTATACAGCAGTAAGGACCCACTGAGGGTTTTAAGCAGGGGGTGACCTGCCTGAGCTTTCTCTCTGAGCAAGGCGCTGGAGAGAAAGCTCCCTCTGAGTGCCTTGAGGAGAGAGTGCCTGAAGGAAGTCGGTGATCCTAATCATAAGCAATTTACTAGAAGTCCCTGTCTCTTGACATTTGGGGGCTATTCTCACTGTTAAAATAAATTGTGAAAATAGTGTTGCATTTGGCACACATTAGATAAACTGATAGGTCCTACAAATGATGATAAAACCATAATTCAATAATCCTGGTGTTTAAAAACCATTAAATCAAGAATGTTAATCTTAGTTAATATGTGCTACAAGTATTTTTACACTTTGCCAGACACTGTGCTAAGCTAAACACACACATATGAACACACACACTCACATGTATGCATAATTACAAATGTATTAGTTTTGCTGTGTTATTTTCATCATTTTACAGATAAAGAAAATGAAGTTTAGAAGAGTTAATAATCTTGGTCAAGGTCTTATATTTGCAAAAAATAAAATAAATCTTAACTACTTCTATTGCTTCCTATAATTATTCATTGTCCTGTTTTATTCTTTAATTAAGAATTACATTACAATATCCCATTGATTTCAACAACGGATCTTCTCCCTTCATTATTATTTTCTCTTAAAAATGACAAAATGCTAGGTATGGTAATAAATAATATTTATATAGCTCTTACCATGTAATAAACTATTGAAAGTATTTCTATGGGGGATGATCTATTATTATCAATTTTTACAGATAAAGAAACTGAGATATTGGCAGAATAAAACTTCCCTTAAATTTCAAAGCTATAAAATGATGGAACCATGATATATGACCCCAGGAAAATTTGCTTCAAAGTCCCGGCTCTCAATGATCACTATGCTCGCCTTCAAAGCAAAAATGCATATGGCAGTCAGTCCTTGTTCTTGACTAGGTTATTTATTATTGTGATAGAGAAATAAGACACATACACACGAAAAATAACTAGCACTATTCCAAACATGACTAGTGACAAAATAATACATTGCATGGATGAGAGGTACTACTGGAATTTAGAAATGTAAAAATTCACGTCTTTGTGCATTTTGGCTTCCTTAGACCTTTTGTTTCTTCTTCTTTACATGTTCGCATCTCATTCAACACATGTTAAAAATGTTCTGGTAACCCAGGTCACCTATAAACTAGCTGGGTTTCAGCCCTTCACTCTGCTCTGTCTAGCTCTTGTACTAAATCACAAGCACAAGACATAAAGAGAAGGGTTTGAGGTTTTTTTAGCTTACGTTATAAATGTGGAAAAGAGAGAAATAATATGCATGATGCATTTAAGCAAAACTCATACTAATAGTAAGTAAAACATCACAAATGAAAATGACCAAGTATAATATCTCTGTATCGGAAAATGTATTCTGGAAATATTCATTGCTTTCACAGAAGATACTTGCTTTGTCATTATTTCATTATACAATAATGGGTTTGGGCTTACATTTTGCAATAATACTTGCAATTGTATTTTCTATCTCACAGTTCTTTATCAGTCCCACTCTTTGAAAATACACAGTGCACACGCTGGCTCAGCTGCACAGAAATTAGTTCTTACTCAGTTAAGCGCCACAACAAGTCATTGCAACAAAAGAAAGATAATTCTTATTTAGGTCCTTAAATTATCTACAGCCTTGACATTATGCCCAATTATCAGTGAACCTTCTTCTTTTTTGGATTTGATGATTTTAATTTTTAATCTCATTCTGAAGTTTGACGGTGATTCTTCTTTTTTAACTTCCCTCACCTCTGCTTTCTCTGATATTTAATTCTGTTATTTATGACCTCCCCCACAGGTTCACTCAATGTTTCTTCATTCTAGTGATATGTCATACACTCTCTGTTTATCTGAGTAGTTAACATACAGCTACCCCTCTCTCAACATGGTAAAATGTAACTGTTTTCTTTAATCTGACTTTTTCATGAGGCTTAAATGGTTCTCTTATCTTTTAATAGGTTCATAAACTGAACTCATCCCCCATATCTTGATCTAAGAATAAGTAATTTTTTCTCTTTCAAATAGCTCTCAGATTATTTCTTTTTTTCTTTATACTTAATGCTTTCAAGTTAGTTTATATCCTCATGAATTCTCTTTTCGTTATAACAGCCTTCTGGTTATTACCACACACACAACAAGTAACAATTACAACACAAAGCCAGTGAATACCTAATCTCCAATTATAAAATTCAAGGCCCAATACAAATAAATGATATACCATTAAAAGCACTAAAGTAATGTGCTTTTACATTACCATCAAATGTAATGTTTTGGTGCTTCTATAAGCTGTAGACATTTACCAATAAAGAAAAATAGTGTTTCTATATTTTTAAAATCTCTTGAATTGGATTAGCCAGGTCTTACCAAACTGCACATTTATTAGCCTAATTAACTATGGATTTATTAAATTATGAAGGTGCTCTTGTAGTGATGATAATGGGGGATGAAAAGGAATAGCTACCCTAATTATTTGAAGAAGATTTAAAAAATGTGGGTCATGGTAATCTTTGCAAAGGGAATTAGCAAGTTCTTGCTCCTACTCAAAAATTCTATAATCCAATTATGTATCTATGTATACATATATTTTTGTATCTATGTCTGTTTGTCAGGCGAGACTTTTTAAAGTCATTATTCTAGAATGCCCATCTTCTCTTTTACCAAGTGAACCAAGTAAGTAAAAGGAATAACTACTTCTAGAGATGAGATTAGAAAATAAGAAAAGATTTCGGGAAAGCAGTATTCTTCCTGCTAGATTGTTATACTGGTAGAAAGTAGGCCTGGAATTATCAAAAGCGATTTTTACCACATAATGGGACAATCACCGCCCTACTACCTGAACAGGAAATCACCATGTATTCATTAATTAGTTTTCCAGAAAATCAGAACAAAAACATATAGCATGGTGAAGCAACACATACACATATATGGGAGAGGAAGCACCAGAGAGAGACTGTAAGAGAGATTGTAAGGACTGGCAGGCTGACGAATCTCAAGATCTGTGGCTGGTGAGCCAAAACCCCAGAGGAGTAATGGTCTAGTGTCCCTTTGAGGGCAGGCCTGAGAACAAGGAGACCCAATGGGGGCATCCCAGTCCAAAGTCCAGGTGGCTTAAGAGATCATGTTTCAATTAGAGTCTACAGGCAGGAAAAAATCCAAAATCCCAACTCGAGAGCAATCATTCAAGAGGAATAGCATCCTGCTCCGCCTCTTTGTTCTATTCAGACCTTCCAGTGATTGACTGACACCTACCACATCAGGGAAAGCAATCTTCTTTACTTAGTCTATCAGCTGAAATATTAAACTCATCCAAAACATTCTCATGGAAACAACCAGAATAACGTTAACCAAATATCTTGGCATCCTGTAGCCTAGTCAGGTTGAGACATAAAGTTAACTATCATATACCAGAATCATGCAGAACCTAGAATCAAATATAAAATCATGAGCATGATCATATCTGATTAATGTAAGATCATATAAATATTATATGATCTGAATCATTCATTTTAGCCCTTCCTGAACCAGTCCAACTGCTACCTGCTTTAGTCACGTGAACTAGCTGGAGTTCGTGGTCTTTCTGTTGCTTGCAACTGAAAAGCAAAAACAAAAACAAAAATCAAAAGCCTCAAGCAATGTACAGAACATTTTGCTAGTGATTTTTTTTCTATAGTTGCATTTATTTAAACAAGAGACAAAACTATTCTATGCTGTTAGCAGTCAGAATAGTGGTTACGTTAAGAAGAAGGGAGAGGGCTGTGGTCCAAACGGCCACTTCGTATATTCTACTTTAATTTTTAAAGCTTACAAAGGACAATACGTGTATTAGACTGTTGGATTACAGTATAATGACTAACTTACAGAAATAATTTCCTAGGAGCTACGGCCTAAGTCTTAAACCTCTGCTTCACCATCTACATGATGCTTGTCTTTTCCAGACTAGCCTGATTTTATTTTTTTCTCTTTTTTATTGTTATTCAAGTATAATTGTCTCCATTTTCTCCCTGCAACCCCCCCAACCCCAGCCATCCCCACCTCCCACCCTCAATCCTACCCCCCCCCCCCTTGGCTTTGTCCATGTGTCCTTCATAAGTGTTCCTTGACACCGGTTTTGCTAGTGATTTATCATTCTAAAAATATTAGAGACTTAAGTTACATCATTATTCTCATTTACTTTTTCGCCTGAACTTTCGTGTAATCCAGAGAAGAAATGTGGAACTCCAAGTGTTCCAGGAACATTTATGAATGATTAAAATCTACTGTTTGTGTTCGGGGAGAAAAATACCAGGAACTTTTGCTCTGACATAGCTGTTGCCACATATTGTTGATGTTCACTGATGATATTCCATCAACAGGTGGAGACGTAGGGAAAATGATATTCATCAAAAGAGATACTTACAAAGCTAAATATGTTCATTTGAAAGATCTTTCATCTTAGGTTATGACTTTCTTTTATAATTTAATTTATTTTATTAATTTAATCTTCATTGCATTTTTTTCTTTGGTAATGGAGATTATGACTTTCCAACTTCTTTGGTGGAAAAATGTTTTTTCAATGATAATTTTAATAGATAGGTTTGTTTGTGTGTTCTTCTGTGTCTTTAGTTGGCATGATTAAAGGTTAGGTTTTTTTCTCTGCTGCTCCTTCTAAAGCGTTACAAGTTTTGTGATCCACCCTGACAGAAAAACCGGACATTAACTGCTTTTAGTAATTTCCTTGAAAGGTTTTATGGTATTACAGGTATCACTGGAAATTTCAAACAACAATATGAAGTGAGTTCTTTCCTGGAGAAAATGATGACTACACCTGAGACTTCTGCTGACCTGAGAACAGAGAAGATCTGAAGAGATAAAAGCTACCAACAGACACAGTTTCTGGAGGCCACTCTTGCCAGGGGCTGCTGTCACTTTCACTTTCGAAGAAGCCGTGGGGAAGGCTGACACCTGGAGGTACTCAGAGCCATAAGCACCTACCCCGAGGACAGAGTGAGTAAAAAATCAGCCACAGGGACGTCTGTACTTTTTTCAGGATTTGTGGCTGCTAGAACAGGGGTAGCAAATAAAGGACATGCTTTGCTTCTTTCCATCACCCACATATTGCTAATATTTAAAATTCTTTTTAGAGTCAACAATAAAAATAAAGAAAAAATAAGATAAAAATAAAGAAAAAATAAGATAAAAATAAAATATTATCTTTTACAGGGAAAAAACACTTTTTTCTGGATGACTACAGATACGATTTCATAATTTATCTCACTGAAAGTCACTATCGCCTGGGAATAACATCAACTATAAACACTATTTTGTATTATAGGCCTAAGGCTCATACAGTGTGTACTGGTAACGGAGCTGCTGCCTTTCTGCTGCAAACACTAGTACACATTTTTTTGTGATGCTAGCGCTGGAACTCCACAAACCACATTGTTCTCAATAGCCTCCATCTACCGTGGGGAGAGGGGAGGGGGATGGCAAGGCTGGGAGACACAACAGGGCTCTTGCCTTCTTGTTCGCCTTTTGCTCCCATGCATGGTGTCCTACCTAACAATGCTTCTAATAGCTCCCGTTAACATTTTTCCCAACCTTCACAGACCCAGTCCAGTCACACTCGCCCCAGACACCAGCGTTAGCCCTCCCCGAGAGTCCTCCTCATAGGTCTGGGCTCTATTTCCTGAGGCCACCTTTTTGAAACAGAAACATCAAGTGGCTCCCTCTTCCAAAGGGATGAGTAGCATCTCTACGGAACTTCTTTTCTAAACCTCCAAAATCCATCATTTCTGCCACTTCCGCTTAGTTCCTCAGTCCTAATTAGGATGACAGCTGATCCCTTGATTATTGATTGTTATAAATATTATTATAACAATAGTATTATTTATTGAGTTCTTCTGATATGTCAGGAGTAAGTACATTTAGTTCTTACAACAACACTATGTGGTAAGTCCTATTATTATCCATATTCTTAAAATGAGGACAATGTATGAAAACATAGCTATTTGACTTGTCAATGGCGGAATCTAAGTGGCAATGCCAGTGGGAAGGGTTAGAAGTAAAGGCTTCCCTGCTCACATATCTGTTCTTTTCTATTATCCCGGAATCACTCTTCTAGTTAGAAGATGACTGTGGATGAGAGAGTCACGGGCCATGTTGTCCCAGTCTCTTTATCCTTGGGTAGACAGAGATACATATTTCTTCAAAAAGACTGAAGAGAATGGATATGTCAAAAATGTTGACAAGAAACCTGGCATCCACTGCAGAGTACAGCTTGAGATAGGATGGTTTCTACATCTATTCAATAATTTTCAGAAACAAAAAATGTGTTCTTGGTTGAGGCCAATGGAGTTCTACTCAAAGCTTCTCATTTTAAAAGTCTGCTGTTTTATGTTAGGGCTACCAGAAAAGAAATCTGGTTTTTCAGTGGGAAGTGGAAAAAAAAAAAAACTTGTACCACAAAATCCCTTAAAATCTTCTTCACAAACATAGATGCCAGCTGCCTATGAAGATCTGTGCATGTTTGAGTGACAGAGAAGGCAGGAGGGAAAAAAGCAAGACGATTACATGACTGTCAGAATGAAGTACAAGAAGCAGCGAGATCCTCAGACTTCCCTCTGATCTCTCACCCGGTATTCTCCTTACAACCCAACCAACTAGGGAAAGGCAAAAAGCTTACCCTCTGCAATGGTGATACAAAGGTTCTCTGGGCTCAGCAGATAATGAGAGTGACGTATCTTATTTATTAATTAAGAGCACACCCTAAATGGTAAGAACTCTCAAGTCCCCTTCCTCAACTGGCTTTCAAAATGCTGAGTTAGAATTCTATCTCTAAGACCAACGATTAGAGGAGTTCTTTTTGGGAAATATGACCAACACATCACAAAACAAAACTACAAATATGGAGATTTGCAAGTTCCCTCAAAGAGAGATGGGATTTCTCATCAAATCAACCTATGCTGATGCCCACCAGTTAATAAGGTTTGAAGAAACATGTGGAGTTTCTAATCAGCTTTTTAGTACCTCACACTTAAATATAAACTGGCAGCCAATAAATATTAGACATTTGAGGAAAACATCTAGCACATAAGGTCAATCAAATAAACAGATGGTTGATTTCAAAAGAAATAGTGATGAAGGAAGGAAACCACAGTTTAAAATTTTATGGTAATTTTCTTCAGAGGGATATTAACAGGTTAATTAAACAAAACAAGATACTTTAAGAAAAAGGTATGTTTAGAGAATAAGACAGGGCTCTATAATAAAATATATTATTAATAATAACATTAATAATAAACAAAAATTTTAAAAAATTGAAGTTTTGGAATAGAGATATGGACAGGTTCCCAGAAAATAAAACAAAAAGACACAAATAAGTTAATAAAAGAGAAAAAATAAGACAATGGATCAGACCAAGAATCCCACCATCCCCGTAACATGTTACATGAACAGGAAATGGAATGGGGAAATAGTGGGGAAGAAATTAACACAAACTGTTAAAAATACTTCTCAGTGTCAAAAGACCTGAGTTTTGCTCTAGCTGATGTGGCTCAGTGGTTGAGTGTCAACCTGTGAATCAAAGGGTTGCCTGTTCGATTCCCAGTCAGGGCACATGTCTGGGTTGTGGGCCAGGTCCCCAGTAGGGGGCGCTGGAGAGGCAATCTCACAATGATATTTCTTTCCCTCTCTTCCTCCCTTCCCCTCTCTAAAAATAAATAAATAAAATATTTTTTTAAAAGTCCTGAGTTTTCAGATTTAAAAATGACCAAAATAAATGAAAAATAAGTACACAAAACAAAAAACAATTACATTGTAAAATTTCAAGAAAACACAGAAAAGATCTTAAAAAATACAGAAAGGTAAAATATGTCAGGAGTCACAGTGGTGTCAGACTTCTCAATAAAAACACTAGAAAGCAGTGTGTGTGTGTGTGTGTGTGTGTGTACACTGTATTTTCCCAACTGTAAAATGCACTGTAACATAAAACCTAGGTTTTAGAGGAGGAAAATTGGGAAAGAAAACCCACTCCACTGCCACCCCTCCCTCTCCGCAGTGAGCCAGGCAAGCTACATTAGGACTATAAGACACACCTCCATTTTCCTCCCAAATTTGAGGGGGGTTGCATCTTATAGTCTGAAAAATATGGGCTGTATGTGTACATGTGCATGTATATATACACATATATACATATATGTACACACATGCACCCACACATATATAATGTATATAAATGGCAAAAAACCTATATATGTATATAGTTTGGTGTGTTTTTTAAAAAAATTCTGGGACAAGTAAATTTACATGCCTAGCTGAACTGTGGATAAAATCAATTTGTAGACACTCAAAGGGTTGGGTAATACCTTACCAAGTATTCTTTTTCATGAAACTATGTGAGGATCTACTCCACCAAAATGAGGATATAAACCAATTAAGAACAAGATATGGGCTGTAGGAAAGAGATCACCCAGCACCAGAAAGGGGCATAAGAATTCTGAGATATGATCAAAGAATTCCCAGGACACCTGCAGCAGCCTTAGAGGACAGCCAGCCAGAAGGATGCAAGGTGCCAGAAGAAATGGCACACAATTTTAGTAAAAAGAAGAGGTTTAAGCCATGAAAAGACTATCAAAAGTTATGAAAATCATAAAAAAGGGAGTTTTCGCTGGCAGAAAAAAATCTGTCTGGGTAAAACAGAAAATGGAATTATAGAGCACTCCTTTGCTAAGCCGTCAACACAATATTACTCGTTGTAATACTGTAAACAGTGACCACTAATAAGACATATGATATTGTTATAGTCAAAAAATAGAAGCAAGGAATGTATTTATACAGGTGAGGAGTTGCCTAAAAATAACCCATCTTTGCTTTATATATACAGACATAAAACATGGGCATATTATACTTTATATTTGCTGTGGATTTGACAGTCACGTCTCTCCCCTACTGTACTTATCCTGGGGTATGCTAAATATGCAGGTTTATTTAGAGAAATCAGTCAAAATCACATACATCTGAGGCAACATATACAGGTACTGGGGAACATGCTGCTTAATGCACTTTCATTAATTCCAATTTTTCACAGCACCTGAGAAGTTGTGAGGACGTGGACTTTGAGAATATTAGGGGGCAGAGGGGCAACACTGAACAAGTCATGTGTGATGTTGTATGCATCATGCACTAAACTATAAAGTCAATATGTCATTTATTACGTGTTTGACTATGTTTCAAGCCTTATTAGCACCCTATTCAAAAAGTCCACATGTCTTGTGTTAATTTTTAAAAATTAGAAATACCTGTATAAGAATGCTATTTAGGCCCTGGCTGGTGTAGCTCAGTGGATTAAGTGTTGGCCTGTGACCCAAAGGGTCACTGGTTCGATTCCCAGTCGGGGCACATGCCTGGGTTGCAGGCCAGGTCCCCAGTGTGGGGCACACAAGAGGCAACCACACATTGATGTTTCTCTCCCTCTTTTCTCCCTCCTTTCCCCTCTATCTAAGAATAAATAAATAAAATATTTTAAAAAATGCTATTTAGAAGGATGGCAGAACATTTTATATTGGGAATCAGATTAAGAGTTTAATGTGGCATCCTGTTATTTGTTTTATTATAAGCCTTTTAAGGAAAATTTGAATTTTAAAACTATGTTGATGTATTGCTTTAAGAAACAAACAAAAAAAGCTACAGTAAATAATTCCTCTTTACAAGATAGCAGGTCTTTTGGAATTGTGTTAAATGTGAGTGCTTTTCTTCATTTATTTAGCTAGAAGTAAGCAAATGTGTGTATGTTTCAATCTGATATTTCAATTCCATGTTTCATAGTAGTGAAACTGAGGAAGCCTGCCAAGTCAATTCACCCTGTTATACTTTTGAGACATCAGGTGACAACCTAAGCATCTCTCTTATATGTTACTTTAAAGTTATGACAAATAAAATCTTATAATTAGTGAATTTTATTACCATCATTTTCATGCCTTGTGATCAGATGGTTTCATTTCAATTATATCTGCCACAATATCAAATTTTGCAAAATTATAGTTCTTATCATTTACCTCCTCCACAATACCTAATATATTATTTCTTGTGAGCTTCAATGATTACAGAATCTTGGGAGCATTAAATTTTAGTTACATTATGATGTTCTAAAAGTATATAAAAATGATTCACAACAAATGGAAGCCCAAAAGGCATATTTTCCCTTCAGTTTATCATCTCTTTCATTCTCTTTAGACTTGAAATGAGGTAAAATCTACAAAATTAAAAGTTACTCAAATTTTCTATAACATTCATCATAATATAGAATTTTTCCAACATATTTAAAATTTATAAATTTATAATATGAGGTAGTCATGCGACTACAGAGTAAAACAAAAATCAAATGTCAAGTTTTAATTTATAAAAAAGCCTGCCTAACAAAATTTTTTCAGACCGAAAATTATAAGTGGTATGTATCATCTAAAATCAAATAATACAGTATTTAAAATCTTAGTAAAATACAGGTTTATAATCTGCTGTGAAAAAGCCTTAACTAGGCTTCACAAAGTAATTTCTACTATTTAACATGTTAAGGGGGGAGGCATATTTAAGACTGAATATATAAAAAGAGAAAATACAAAGTAAATTATGCATTTACTCAGAATGCCCTTTTTTTATTTTTATAACTTTGTATTTGAAGTCACACACTGTGTTGATAGCATTTTCCTAATGCTATTAATGTTACTTTGCAATAGAAAATTAACATAGTCATTTAGAGAAAATATTCTCTTTTAGGAGTTTCTTATCAAGAGTATAGTACACACATCCAAAGAGCTAAGTCAGTGATGAGGCAATATGGAAAAATAAGTTAATATGCCAACATTTTATTTTATGATATTACATAAACCATTTAACCAAGCACCAGAATGTGTTTGAGACTCTTTATAAAATGGTCCTGTTACATATAAATGAGGATTTTTTTCTTGGAGTAGTAGCCAGCTGAATAAAATAGTGATTAAGAGTTTTGCAGATCTGGGTTTAGATCCAATCTTGACCAGTTTCTAGCTGTGTGCACTTGGGAGCTATTCTTATTCTCAGAGTTCAGTACTATAATTTTAAAAATGTGGGGTATATTAATACCCCACCTGCTAAACTCCACTCTATTAGAGAACGGTTCTATGTAAGGCTGTTCCACAAACTATAGTGAGGGACAAATACAGTAATCTAGGGAAAGAACTTCTAATATAGTGCCAATGCCTACCACACAGAACTAAATAAATGTCAGTAACATAAAGATTTTTACTATTGTAACATAAATAATGCAGTGTCAACTCATGGTATTGGTGCTAATTCAAATGCCAGTAGAGATCCCCAATTTGGAATGCTGTGAAGATGCGAACTTTATTTACTGCGAACAGCAACAGCTTGAGGGTAAGACAGCACAGCTGTGACATCAGCACCGCTGTGGAACGGAGTAATGGCACCATAGTGCTACAGCCTGGCCAACGTGGCTGCTGTGAAAACAGCATGCCCTGACACTGTCCCAGCGCCAGGCCCCTCCCCAGCTTGGCAGCGCCCTTCCACCATGGTCTGGTCTGCTCTGCCCTGCCCCACTCTGTGCTGGTCGTTCTTGTGCTGCTCCACTCTGCTCTGCGGTGCCCTTCAGTTTTGCTCTGCTCCTGATGGAGAGCTCCCGTGCTTCAGCTCCAACTGGGAAAAGGCCCCATACACTCTACCCTCCACCAGTCGCTAGGGAGCTGCCTTATATAGACATAAGTCCCCACCCCTGCCTGGTTCCTGATTGGTCCAAACAGAGCCACTTTGATTGGTGGGGAAAGACTCAGTCCACTTGGTTGAAATAGAATTCCAGGAACTCCTTTACTAGGACTAGCTCAGATGGCAGAACAACAGTGAATGCAGGCCCACTCTGTGAAGTGCAGTTTTGAGGGAGGCCCTTGTGCAAAAATGGCTGCTAGACTTTGTTTTTGTTTCTTTGTTTTTATTTGTTTGTTTTTAAAATTGAGCTCAGGTAGCCACCAGGAACCCTTCTTAATCCTCTGGATTCTCAGTAGTAATAGAACATCATCTTTTATTTTTATCCTAAACTCATTTTCTTTCAAAAGGAGTACAGTTTAAAATTGTGATGTATTTGGAATGGAAGGACACATTTTTGTTAACTGCACATTATTAACGGTAGTATCTTCTGGGTTATTGCATGTTCTGTACAAAATTATATTTAGCATCTACATCCACACACACCCCGTTTTAAAGGCTCACATCTCAGCACATGGTGGTTTATGATACTCTTATTAAAAAACCTGCTGGTGATTTATGAAATGATTCAAGCATATGCAAGTAAAATATATGTGGTAAATTTAATAATATATTTAGTAAATTCCAATTAAACAAGGATCCTTTGTAAACACATGGAACAACATGTATGACTTGAAGAAAATAAATTCATTACAACTTGATTTCTTATTTTTAATAAAGCATGTAGATTACATATTAACTCATATATCATACTTATCCATAATTAAATATATTATCAAAAATGTATTGAGCATTTATGCTGTGTAAGAAAATTTACTGAGTATAAGGAAAACATAAGAATAGAAGAACTTTCATGGAGTGTCGCATACAGAAAAAGTTACAAAATCAGATAATGGGCAGAAAGGTGTGGAAACTACAGAAAGACAGGTGGGAGTGACTTGTCTTGGAAAAATAAAGGAGTGCCTCAGCCTGATGTCTTGTCTCAGCTAAATCTTTACAGAAAAATAGAAATGTCTGTTAAGATTATTGGGAGCTGGTAGATTCAATAGGAAGGACTGAAATTGTAAATATTATAAAAATCTTAAAGAGTAAACAGGGCTTTTGGAGTATAATTCCACACGTATTATGAAGTGGTACAAGCTGGGCCAGAAAGCTAATTGCAGTCGCCAGTTGAAAAGCCTTAAATGTCCCAGCAGAAATTTTAGAGAATGAAAAGATCATTGTCTTTTGTTAACGCTGGTGGGTTTGTAAGATCCCCCAAAGATGTATGTACAGGGATAATAGAGAAACAGTGTCATTTATTTATATATTTTTATTGTTTTTCAAGTACAGTTGTCTCCATTTTTACTGCACCATAGCCCTCTGCCCCACGCATCCCCACCTGCCACCCTCAAACCTACCCCCTTTGGCTTTGTCCATGTGTCCTTCATACATGTTGCTTGATGGACGTTCCCCTATTTTTTCCCTATTATCCCTCTCCCACCTTCTCTCTGGTTACTGTCAGTTTGTTCTTTATTTCAATGTCTCTGGTTCTATTTGGCTTGTTTGTTTTGTTGCTTGGATTCCACTTATAGTTGAGATCATATGGTATTTGTCTTTCACTGCCTGGCTTATTTCACTTAGCATAATACTCTCCAGTGCCATCCACGCTGTCACAAAGGATAGGAGTTCCTTCTTTTTTTCCTTCTGTGTAGTATTCCATCATATAAATGTACCACCCAGTTTTTTTTATCCACCCATTTACTCATGGGCACTTAGGTTGCTGCTAGCACTTGGCTATTGTTTAAATTGTTTAAAAAATTAGCAATATTTCAATATTTGGAACTTGAATTTTTAGCCCATAAGTGAGAGTGTTTTTAAATAAAGTTTATTGATGGGAAGCAACAAAACTGAATCTGGGTAACTCAACCAGAAGATACATTTATTGATAAGATCCTAAAATAGATAAGAAACCTAAAGAACTTGACCAGAGTAGAAGAAAAACAATACAGTTTCCAGAATCTAGGTCTCAGATACTTGTAAGTCTTACTAGTGTACTGACACTGAAAAAAATGAACATGAATTTTTAAAAATATCTGTTCTATTTAGCTCATTGTTCAAAATCCTAGGAGTTGTTTTGAGTAAGCGAAGCTCACTAAGCTAACCCTTTGAAGAGTTACTTTTGCTTATTTTCCCCCCAAGTCTGTACAAAATGGGGATGATTCTCTAAAACAAAATTGCATTTCTGTTCCAATGGCCATAAGCATATGAAAGGATACTCAACGTCACCAGAAATCAGAGAGATGCAAATTGAAACCACAATGAGATACCGCCTCACATTGGTCAGAATGGCCATCATTAACAAACGAACAAACAAGTGCTGGTGAGGATAGTGGGAAAAAGGAATCTAAGTGCACTACTGGTAGGAATGTAGCCACTGTGGAAAACAATATGGAATTTTCTCAGAAAACTAAAAATGGAACTGTCTTTGGCTCAGTGATTCCACTGCTGGGATTATACCCTAAGAACCCTGAAACACCAATTCAAAAGGCCCTATGAACCCCAATGTTCATAGCAGCACAACTTATAATAGCCAATTGCTGGAAGCAACCTAAGTGCCCATCAATAAATGAGTGGATCCAAAAATTACAGTACATTTACACAATGGAATCATATACAGCAGAAAGAAAGAAGGAACTTCTACCTTTTGTGACCTCATGGATGGATCTGGAGAGCATTATGCTAAGTGAAATAAGCCAGGTGGTGAAAGACAAATACCATGCGATCTCACCTATAATAGGAACCTAATGAATAAAACAAACAAAGGAGCAAAATAGAACCAGGGGCATGAGAACAAGAAACAAACTGACAGGGACCACAGGAGAAAGGGGTGGGGGACAAGGGAGATAAGAAAGAGAAGGGCCTAGTTAAAGAACAAGTATAAATGACCCATGAATATGGTCAACAAGTTTGGGGATTGACTGTGGGAGCAGGGGTAGGGGGTGGGACATAGGAAAGCCATAGAGGAAAATGGTACAACTGTAATGGAACAACAATTTAAAAAATTTAAAGGTCTTAGAAAAAATATTTGGTCAATTAGCATATTTGAAAAGTGAAAAATTATTATGGAGCATATATAATAGAAAAAAATTTGGAAAAGTTTATTCTGATAGAAGGTTATTTTTCTGATATTTTATACAAGTTAATGATATATATTTGCATATAGACTGTTAGGCAGCCTCTCAGTGAATATTGAATGATTTCCTACTTCCAGGTTGCTCTCCTGGCCCCCTTCCCGAATATGAAGTCTAAAAGTAGAGTCAACAGAAAGTGTGGGTTTTAACAAGCTACCTACTCACTTCGTGAATGCAGTTCACTGGATGTATGGAAGATAATTGATTAAGATTCCATAATTTTGCCAAAGCTTATACAAATAAATTTAAATCCTATAATGACATCCCCAGTATGTACGATCACAAAGTCCAGGCTTGATCTGCTACTAACCCATGCTTTCAGAAAGGATGTCAAGACCACTATAAAGTACAGAAATTTATGTTACTGGTTAGACTCAATCGAGTCCAAGGTCTTCCTTTTAGTGTTCCTTTGCCTCACATTTTTTTCTAATTTCATAGTAAGTCACCAGTGGTAAATTAATTCTTTGATTTGCCAACTCTAGGCAAAATAGAGGTATCTGCCAAGCTAACTTTGCACTTTGCAAAGCAGTGGTTTGCCTCTTAAGGATCCTTGTATTTGGTTACTTTTCCTAAAGCCCTGTTGAGGAAGGTCATCAAGAAGACGTGACCACTAGTTAGACCCTTAAGTTGGACCCAGGCAACTGAAGGCCCCCCACTCCTTCCCCTGTGCTTGGAATGTGTGCTCCAGTTGCCTTTACAATGCTAGAAGCTTCCCAAGGACACATCCTTGAGATAATAACATGGCAATAAGACTATCTGGACTGTGTACATGAATAAACCCAGTTAAGACCCCCTGTGTATGTGATTGAATCCAGTTAAGGTCTCTATATAAACTTTCAAGATTCTGGGAGGTGGGTGTGTGAAGCTACTCATCTCGTGATTGGCCAAGACAAGCCTCCGAAGTAAATTTCCTTGCTTAATGAACCTGTCACCTACCAATCTGTAAGGGTCTGTCTTTTTCTTCAGTATCTCTCTGCCCTCTGTGTATGGTGGCCAATTTCAGATTGTGCCTGGGAAACTCCCAAGGAGGTACAACACCACAAGCCCATACATCATTCACCTGTAAGATCTAATTTAAGAAACCCTAAATTAGTAACATTGTATTATACTATAAGAAGTATTCTCTTCCTTCTGTGTAGGCCCAAGGCCTTGATCACATTGGCCAGTCTTCAGGTTCCCCTAAAAACTATTATGAACAGTAAAAATCTCGTTCTGTTTAGAGACTAGTAATACCTGCTCTATGATTCATTATAGTAAACTCAAATTTTGTTATTAAATATTTTAACTCTGTGATGTAAAAAAAAATCTCATTATTTCTTCTGACTACAGGTAAGTTTATAATCTAAAGTATATATATTTTTTCTAAAATTTCTGGCAATTAAGGATGATAATAAGCAAAATAGACTTGGGAGTCCAGTAGACCTCAGTCCTACCTGTGCTTTTTTATTTTATTTTATTTTATTTTATTTTATTTTATTTTATTTTATTTTATTTTATTTTATTAGCTTGGTTTTTTGTTTACTTTCCTTTTATTTTCCTTTCTTTTTCTATACTTGTCACTTTTTTTTGTTAATTTAAAAGGTTGTTATAATAACAGTATATATTGTTGCTGAGGAATTTAACTATGAGGATTTAAAATTAAGTTTGATTAGACTTTGGGTGGTGGGCACACAATGCAATATGCAGATCACATATCATAGAAATGTGTACTTGAGACCTAAATAATCTTCTTAGCCAATGTCACCCCAATAAACTTAGTTTAAAAATAAAATTAAGGTAATTAAAAAATGAGGTTTCTAGGAGATGCCCTGATACATGTCACGGGCTCAGGAAATGGTAGCTATTAGCACAATACTACTTTAACTAAATAAGCACTTTATTGCTTTGATTGTTCTAGAGAATGTCTTTTAAAATTATTCAATTCAGACAAATTGGAAAGAAAATCAGAGTGAGTATCAAAATATTACTTGGCAGACCTTTGAGAGTGAACAGAGGAGAACAAGACATCTTTCTAAAAGTCCATCCACTGACACGCTTCGCTATTATAACCCAAGTAACTTAAGTTTTAATTGCTCAGTTAATGAGGTGAGCGATAGAAAGTATGTTTTAATGAGAAATACTAATTTTCAAGTATTGAGCAATTTGTGTCTTATTAAACATTAATAGAAATATCCATATCCCTAATCAAAAGAAGTATCATAAAAAAGAAATCAAATTCATCCACAATTACATTGCCATTCTATGTTTAGAAGGCACCATTAACTCCATGTTTTGAAATAATATATTTCAAAGGTGAATTTTCTCTACTAAGTATACTTAACTTTGGTTAGTGTGGAAAAAAATAGACTTGACTGAAAATGTTAGCTACCAATGTAAATCAATAGTAAGAACATTCTATTTATAAAATTGGTAAGTCATATCACATTACTATTGGTTTTAATATATATATATACTGTGATTGTAATAAGTAATACCATAAGCTTCTATAATAGCATAAGAAAAATATTTGATGCCAAGAGATTAAGCAAAATAAAGAGATTGTATGTGTGTATGTGTGTGTGTGTGTGTGTGTGTGTGTGTGTGTCTATATATCAGGGCTCAGCCCTGTCTGGTGTAGCTCAGTGGATTGAGTGCTGGTCTGCAAACCATAGGGTCACCAGTTAGACTCCCAGTCTAGGGCACATGCCTGGGTTGTGGGCCAGGTCACCAGTGCAGGGCACGCAAGAGGTAACCACACATTGCTGTTTCTCTCCCTCTCTTTCTCCCTCCATTCCCCTCTCTAAAGATCAATAAATAAAATCTTAAAAAAAGAAATCAGTGCTCAAATATAATACACCAAATATGTGAGTATTTCACATAATTAAAGTAACATAAAAAACTAGTTTGTTTTGAGAAAGTATAAATTTATGTGTATTACTTGCATATATGCAGAATATAGTCATTAAAATATTTTCCCTTATTAACTACTTTCAAAATAAAAAAGTTTAACAATTTGTTAGGTAGTAAATTCTCCAGATAGGTTTTTAATGATGATAACAGTTGTACAATGCAATGTATTGGTATAGCACTTTATAAATTTTGCTTTCTAGTGAATTTTATTTGCAAAGAACACAGGAAGTTATAGAGCTTGAGATTGTTGAGTTTTCCATTTCAGAAGTGTGAAAACTGTTTTAGAGAGGTTAACCCACTCAATAGATTGTTATTTTAGCTCAGTACTATGATATTCTCCTTAACTCAAACAGAGCATCCTGAAATTTGATAGGGTATAATTATCTGTATTCAGAAATGTGACTACCTACTTAAACATCAAACATGAACTATCGCTATCAGAGAATTCTAAGGGGATTACCATATTTTGCTACATATAATACACTCCTGTATATAATGCATACCCACATTTTTGACCCAAATTTTTTGGGAAAAAGTCTTCCATTTTAATTTCTTAATTCAATTTTTTATTTGTATTTAGAAACAAAACCAATTGTCATATTCCAGGGTATTATTTTGCATATAGATATTGTTATTGCTTTCTATGGTTATACTTTTAATGTATAAGTAGAAATAAAATAATTAAAACATTTATATATGTATACACACACACATATATATATGAGAGAGAGAGAAAATTAGTACTACCCATGTATAATGTGCATCCTTATTTTTCCCTCAAAACTTTGGACAAAGAAGTGAGCATTATATATAGCAAAATACAGTAGCTTGGATATAAGACTAATCATGCATTAACTATTTTCTATAAAATACTTATTTCAAACTATAACAATTAGAAAGACCTTTGTAGATTAAAGGTACTATGCATATATTTAAAGAATATGATCAATATAATAGAATTTTAACAACTAGGGAACATAATTAAAATTTATGTAAACTCATATCCCATTGATAAGATAAATAATGTTAAACTGGAAATCTGAATTCCTTTTTTAAATGTAACCAAAAATGCCTAATAATTTAGTATTATGGTGTGACACCACTTTGAATGTGTAAGAGATCATCAGTTCTACCTTGCACACAGACTTTCATGGTCATTGCAGGGACTCAGAGTCCCCTGATTTGTAAAGCATAAGTGCTGGGATGCAATCCAAAGTGAGATGATAGTAACTGCAGAAATTCTCCCGTGGTGAGAAAATGTCTGGCATAATTGTGCATCATTTAGAGAACGTAGACATCTAAGAGAACTGGCCATCTTCTTCTGCTGGGCACAGGGTAGGAGTGATTGCTGTGATCTGTGGATATTACGGAATAAATGTTTGTTTCTGCCAAAATTTATATATTGGAATTCGTATGTGATGGTATTAGAAGTGGGCCTTTGGGAGGGAACTAAGTCATGAGAGTGAAGCCCTCATGAATGAGATTACTGACCTTACAAGAAAGACACGTGGTATCGTGCTTCCTCTCCTCTCTCTCCCCACAGTGAGGTGACACAACGAGAAGGTAAGTCCTCTGCAAACCAGAGAGGGGACCTTCACTAGGAACCCAGTCATGCCTGCACCCTGATCTTAGACCAAGCCTTCAGAACTTTAATGCAAAACAAATGTTTGATGCTTAAGCCAGTCAATCTATGGTTATTTCTTATAGCAGTCTGAACTAAGACAGTGGGTTACACTGGACTTTCTGACTTATGAGTTGTTATATGGCTCTCTCCTATAGAATTTCATTTTAGGAACACAGAAAATCTCAAATCTCAAATTCCCTTTGTTTATTTTAGGTCATCTTGACATCCCCAAGAAGTCACAGTTCTTAGAAAAATGGTTCTCTCTATAACACAAATATCGCCATTTGCTAGTTGTAAAACTTCAGACCTTGGAACAACTATTTGGTATGTATGAAGGCATAGTCCACACATGACGAGTGGCTCTCACTTTTTAATATATCCATAGCAGTCACATCTACGATGTCTGAGAGTAAAAAGTATACTACCAATTCTTACATGTTTATGCAAGTGATTTACACTGCTATTCTAGTTTACAAACCCAGCAATAAATTCCTACATAAGCTTCTTCAGTAATGCCTCCTCTACACAAGCCTGAAAAAACATGGTGAATTCTTTTTTCTTAGAGTTTCAATGTAGTTAATTCAAAACTTAATGGGACAAACCATAGTGTACAGGTATTTAAAATAGAAAATAATTAAACATATTTAAATTAACATTCCTAAAAATCAGATGAATTTGGTTAGTATAAACAAAGAGGTCAGTTACTCTGTTTTGGTTCATTTCTATTTAAAGTATCTGAGTAAGCAATAAAAAGGTGGCTCTAAAAGAACAAATCTAAAGCTAATTTAGCAGGCTGAAAGATCCATTTGCACTTATATGTGAAGAAATACCAAATGTTTTCAACATCTCTACGAATTAAAAATATCCATCTGACAGTGATAGAACATAGGTCCCTTTGCCCTTTATAAATCGCCCAATTATATCACAGCAGCACGCCATTTGCCCCACAAACACGCATGCTCCCTCAGGTGCAGGTGTTTGACCGAGACGGCTTTGCTGGGCAGTTGGCCAGGCTCAATCTCGCACTTAATGAACAGCCTGCACAGAACCTTCTGCACAGTGCATTATAACCAGAGTCATAGGTGAGAAATGGGGATTCTGACATAGTCGTTCATTGTAAGCCTAATTATCTATGCAAGAAGACAGACACAAATAGATACAATAATAAACAAATGAGAGGATAAAATTGAAATGTTTTAATAATTCTAATTGTATATCTATCTTAAATGCTTTGAGTTTTTCAGAATATTTTTCTCAAATATATATATATGTATGTGTGTATATATATATATATATATATATATATATATATATATATATTTCAAATGCCATTGTTTTCCTGGGTTGCTTCTGAATAATGGGGAACTCAAATGTCAAATCTAAGGACAGAAAGGGTGTTTTGTACATTAAAATATTCAATTAAATTATTTTAATATATACTACTCAATGGGAATGACAAATATAGAATACTTTTACATAGTGGATGACATACATAAAATGCATATTAAAAATAAATCCAAACTACTACTGTTAAGGAATGAGACTAGGACTAAGAACTACTGTACTACTAGTCCTGACTTCTAAGCCACATTGTTTCTCATGAGAGACTTGACACTTCTGAGATTTTGCTTTCTTAATTGAAAAGTTTAGAGATTATTCTTTTTTAAATTGTTTTTTTATATATTTTATGGATTATGTTATTACTGTTGTCCCATTTCCCTGCTTTATTCCCCTCCGCCCTGCACACCCTCTCCCACACGCATTCCACCCCTTTAGTTCATGATATAGAGGAATTATTCTTAAAGGAAAAAAGTTCTTGGTCGTTGAAAATTAAAGAAGAATTTTCAGTCACAGGGAGGGGGAGTCTAGAATCACATATAACAGCTCCATATATTAAAAAGATCCCTTGAAAATGAATAATTAGGCAGAGCTGTTGGCCAGTCTTTTAGAAAAGACCAAGATCGGATGTATTGTCATATATAAAGCAAGAAACTATCCACATTCTGAGTACCTTAAGACCTGGTAGATATCATAAAGGACCTAAAATTACACATGGCGAGTGAGGCAAGGGGGAAGTCAGGACTTACATTGAAGGAGTTAAATACTAATAGTGAACAGATAAGGGGAAAAATCATTTGGAGCTGGGTTGTAGGGAGTATGAACAACTTTAAACATATTTTTCTGGGGAAATGGAATAGAGAGCTTACAAGAGAATGCTTATAAAAGATCTTTTTTCAAAAGAAGGTATATTCATGGTAGAAAACAAAACAACTAAAAGTTGGTGGGGAAAAAAAACCACACAAGGAAACACTGCTGAAAGGGAAGTTTGTTTCCCAAGGTAGTCTGTCAGTTAGCAGCTATGTTCATAATGAGAATAATATAGTGTATTTTCACATTCTATTGAACTCTGCACAGCTTCCCCAAAATCACAACAAATGAACAAGCACAGAACTTCAGAATTTTATTTAATTCAATATTGCATAAATATTAAACGCAGGCAGGGAATTGTAAATGGCAAAAGCATACTCTGCTGTATTCAAATTATGATGAAAAGACCATAGGGAAATTGTAGCCCCAATTTGCTACTTAGGCAGAAAATTTATGTGAAGAACAATTCCAGACTCTTTAAAAATCTCCATTTAATGATTATCTACTATATTTTATTGTTAAAAAGCTTTTCTTGTTCAATGTTTTAAACTATTCCTAGGATGGTTCATGTAAATGTATGTAGCTCTTCACAGAAGCCCTCACTCTACCCCAAAATAAAAAAAATCCACATCAGTAGGAACTGGTGCGTTTAAAGTCGTATTTTGTTCTGTGGCTTGCACAATGCCGGGACTCGATAAATGTTAACTGACAATAATTAACTGACAATAATAGTCAACATTTTGGCTTTAAGAGGCTCTCTCAAACATGGGATCTGTCTAAAATGAGTTCTGAGTGACTCATTTATTTCTAAGTTCAAAATAGCTTTCACCCAAATCATTGAACACTGGGTTGCAAGTACCTTTCTAGAATCGATACCTTTGTTCAAAAGAAATCATCCATGCCTTACTGTGTGTCTGAATGCTAAATGTTAATGTGCCCCTCACTTAGCCTGCCATTTTACTCAATAGAATAATTTGAATTCAGGTTAAAAGTGTTGGTTTATAACCTGTGTAGTCTTGAATATATGTGAGGACCTTAGAATACTTTTATGATATTTTACTTGAAAAAGATCATTATTGTCAATTTAACATCTACAAAATGAGAATATACTGATAACTTGTCCTTAGTTCTCTTCAGAGGCTTTTGAACCACGTTGCTGTGGAACAAAATGTGATGCTTTGCAGAGCATTATAGAGACAGCACAACATGAAGTGAAATGCTACCTTCCACTCCCTGGTCCAAGTGCTTCCCATACACTCCTGTTGGAATTGTTCTCTTTCTTGATGGCTGGGAACCTCTTAACTGAAACTCCTTTTTGACAATTTTTTGATAAAGCTTCTTCAGCATTAAGAAAAAGAAGCTTGCATATTGGCATGCATGGACCACTAAAAATAGTAAACAGAGGAAGACGATTCTCATTCCTCCCTGGACAAATGTTTCTCAAAATGTGTTCAACACACTATTGAGATAGTCATGAAAATTGCATATTCCAAAATCCCACCTCAGGATTAAGAAATACACATCTCTGGGAGAGGAATGAGAAACTATGCAATTGTCCCATTTTCATGGGCTATTATTTGTGCAATATTTTTTTTAAAGTTCACCATCCTCCACTTGAGTGTTCTGTATTCTAGCCTCCTGATGTTCTTGCAAACAACTAAGATCAATGTGTTTAATTATACTCATATAATTTACTAACCTCAGGAATTGTAATGTCAAAATAAGGGAAGTAAGAAACCCACTAATTCTTAATGGGATAATTTTATACAATTTAGGAGGTGCAGAAATGTGGCTGTTACATGATAGGCCACCATTTCAATTAAAGAGTCTAAAAGAAATACAATCACTTTGGAAGTCATTCCAAATCTCTAGTAAGTAAATCTCTGCTTTGGACCCAAGTCCTTCCCAAGGGTGACCTTATTTTTTGCCCCATTATTGTTTTCTTAAATAAATGATACAAATTTTCTTTGTGTCTTCTATTCTGCAAGTTTACCTTCCTTTCAACTGTTGCACTCTTTTAAATGTAACCAGTTTGGCAAGTCACTCATGCAAGAGAGAAAGATCAAAGTAGTTTAGCGTGAGTTTAAACATAAAGCTGGCCATCCAAACACCAATTACTGTTCAGAGTGTCACATGATGTGTAAAACATAAAAGTGGCAGTTATTACCGCTCCAGTTCTGTTCTTTAGAAGAAAACAGGAGTTTAAAGAAAAATTCTCTTCAATTGTTTGCATCTAGAAACATACATTGTAATGTTTTGGGACTTACGATCCTCAAAAAAATTAATAGTGAACTACATATAAAAATTTGGAACACTTATGGGAAATTCAAAACAAAATAAAGTAATTAAAAAGAAACCACAAAATTCAACACATCATATATTACAGTGTTATTTTATGCTGAAGTAGAGTTGAAGTATTCAAATCATATTTGATGGCTATATTTCCATAGTTTGACTCTCTCTCCAAACTATGGAAATGTAGGTCTTTCTCAACCAGATTAAAATTCAAAGTACCAGGTGTTCTAGTCAGTTGGGGCTGCTTTAACAAGTTACTTTATATAGGTAGTTTAAAGAAAAAACATGATTTCTACAGTTCTAGAGACTAGGAAGTCCAAGGTAGTGGCATGCCCTGGGTCTGGTGAGAGCCTACTGCCCTGTTTCTCAGGTGGCTGCCATCTCATCGCATCCTCACGTGACAGTGAGTAGACAGCAAGTGAGCAAGTCCACACGTTTCCTCTTCCAAGGGCACTAATCCCATTGATGAAGGCTCCACCTTCATGAGCTCTTCACCATCTAAAGGCCCAGCCTCCTAACACCATCCCACTGGGGGTTAGGATATCAACACATGCATTTTGAAGGACACAAGCATTCAGTCCATAATACTAGATGGTTCATAGATCATAATTCCTTATATTTATTTCTAAAAATATATTGTTTGTAAAACCTTTCAATGTTGAAATATTGCTGTAAGAGAGGATGTTCTGGCAGTCACTTCATAAACCTGGGTGTCCAAAATCATTGTCTAATACCTCAGTTAAAGTATCAAAATGGATGGCACTCCAGCAACAGGATCATACTGTAAGAGTCAATGCCTGACCTGGGTGTGATACTTTCCTCTCGCTCTCCATGATGCGTGGCATGAAAAGAGTGTATGAAGAGATGTTTCCATTTCTCAAGCACAATTTTGTATCAGAGCAGACAGCATATTTCTACTACAGCCTGAGAACATTAGACCAGAAAGAATTCTGTGCTGGCAACCGAGCACAGAGAGCTGACCTTGGTCAGATGTGCGTTTGGCAATGAGTGCGCTGGAAAATCAGTTGCTAGCACCGTGGTGACGCCAATATGCTACATTGAACAGCATCTGGAAAATCAATAAAAAAATTCAAAGTTTGTGTTATTGACCCAGAGACAAGTGTCTTATCAGTATTTCACTGTTCCAGCAGGAAGTTATCCATGGTGCCTTTCTCTATTAACAGATAAGAGTTAGGGCAAGTACACATTTTAGAAGTCTCACAGTATCAGCCTGTGGATAAAATCACGATAAGTGAAATCTTATTTACATGTCATTTCCTTTATGCATCTGAGTTCTACAACCATTTTCACAGTACTTTCAATGATATCTGATCAGGCATGTAGGGATATATTAAATATTGTTATTCTGAGGATAAAATACAGTATGAAAATAAATATGAGTTATCTGTGTTGGGCAACACATGTGAAAGAGTCTGAATTAGTATCATTTCACTGGCTAATTTTCCAGTACTGAACTGAAGGAGAGAGGTTGCAATTTCAGAAAAAGAATGTGTAACAAAAAAGCACCTAAATTCAAATTAAAATGCCCTTAACTATAAGGCCTCTAGGATTTATTACCTAAATAGAAATAGTTCAGTTTAGGAAACTTTTGTTTTTAACATAACTGCCTTCACTAAAAAAGGCAATTATTGGATCAAACAGGAAAGGTGAGGAGTTACTGCACGTGCCCAGGTATCGGTGCTCCTATATATCAGAAATTATGATGGTAATACCTCATTTAGCAACAATTATTTATACAGATGAACTTACTTGAATGGCCCACACATTTTCAAAGTTAGGAACACCTCGTAGTTCTTTTTGTTCTGTCTTTTTAGTTATGATTATTTTCAAATTTCAACTAATATTATATTTTCCTTACAAAATATTTAGTCACAAATAGAAATATAACCAAAAAAATATAAAATGTTCCTTTTTGTCAAAACCTTCAGTCCTATTTTCCTCCCCAGAGTAAATTGTTGTTATTCGTTTGAAGTGTAAGCCCAGACCCACTTCTGCAGATTAATGCACATGAGTGAAAGTTCAAGTACAACAATGAAAAACTTGCGTATTCCAAGAGCTGTGATTGTGCCATGCAGATAGATATGTGCTCTACACAAACGGGTGATACTTCCAAGCTCTCGTTCTCTTCCATCTGTCATCATCTGATGTTGCATCTTGTAGCTTTTCCGTGTCAGTTAGGGACAGCGTATCTTATTCTCTTAAATTATTGTAATGCACTCTTTAGTACAGATTTCCAATACTTCATTTATTTAAATTGGTCAGTCTATTGAGAGTTCTTACTTTCAAAATAGTAAAATAACACTTGTAGAAATCCTGCATATATATATTTATGTAAGAGTAAAATTATTTATTTAAAGTAAATTTACAGAAGGAATGGCCCAGTTATAGAGGGCATGTGCACTTTCAATCTGAAAAGCACACAAATTCAGATCCCTGCCAAATGTAAGGCTCCGCCAGTTTATACTCTACAACAGGTGTGTTTGAGAGTTAACCAACAGATTATTAAGGGACCAACATATTACTAAAAAAGGCAAAAAAATTTTTTTTATATTTTTGTCCAACTGATGACTGAGTGACAGCAGTGTAGCTCTTTATATGCTTAAGCCCTATGTAATTCACATTTCTTAAAATTTATAAGATTTATTCTTCTCCTATTAAACTGGAACCTTGAGTTTTTCTAACTGGTTATTATGGTCTATTTTTACACTCAGTAAATACACACATTTATTCATATTTACATATACATATTTATTTTTTCCTTTATATTTTTATTTATTTATTTTAATTTATTGAATTTATTGGGGTGTCATTGGGTAATAAAATTGTATAGGTTTCAGGTGTACAATTCTATAATACATCATCTGCATACTGTACTGTATGTTCACTAGTCTGAGTCAAGTCTCCTCCTACAACCACTTATCCCATCTTTACCCTCTTCCAATTCCTCCGACCCCCTTTTCCTTCTGGCAATCACCATATTGTTGTCGTTGTTGTTGTTGTTTTCCATTTCCTATAAGTTTTTTTTTTTTAATTTTTGCTTTATCCCTTTTTTTTTGACTCAGTCCCCCAACACCCCTCCCCTCTGACAGCAGTCAGTCTGTTATTTGTATCTATGAGTCTGTTTCTATTTTGTTTGTTAGTTCACTTTGTTCATTAGATTCCACATACAAGTAAAATCATATGATATTTGTGTTTCTCTGACTGGCCTACTTCACTTAGCACAATACTCTCAGGTCCACCCAAGCAGTCACAAGGGTAATATTCCCTTTTCTACAGCTGAGTAGTATTCCATCATGTAATACAGATGGCCAATAGACATTTGAAAAGAAGCTCAACATCACATCATGAGAGAAATGCAAATTGAAACCACAATGAAATATCATCCCACACCTGCCAGAATGGCTACTCTCAATAAATCAACAAAAAACAAGTTTTGGTGAGGATGTGGAGAAAAGGGAACCCTCATGCCTTGTTGGTGAGAATGCAGATTGGTGCAGCCACTATAGAAAAAAGTACAGAATTACCTCAAAAAAATAAAGATGGAAGTGCCTTATGACCCAAGGATTCCACTTCTGGGAATTTATCCGAAGAAGCCCAAAACACTGATTTGAAAGGATATATATATGCACCCCTATGTTCACTGCAGCATTATTTACAACAAACAGTCAATATTTGGAAGCAGCCCAAGTGTCCATCAGTAGATAAATGGCTTAAAAAAACTGTGGTAAATGTATATATTCATATATAAATATAATAATTTATTTATATATAAATACATATTTATATATAAATATAATGATTTATTTCAGTTGTTCACTTGCATTTAAATGTGTTTCTTATCATAGAGGTTTAAATGTTTTAATGTTTTAATCAAATCTGTCAATTCTTAAAATAAGTTTTGGGATTTGTGTCTGTCCTAGAAATATCTCCTCAATTCAAATATTATAAGCATATTTGCTGTTTCTTCCTGAAACTTGTTTTACATTCATCTATTTAATCCATTTATAAAGTATTTTGGAGCATGGGGTAAAATAAAGGCTAAAATGTATGAGCTTATAAATGGGAAGGTATCTGATAGACACAGGTAGGAAGACTTAGTTTTATAAAAAGGACAATTCTTTCCTCAGTGATCCTTACACTTAATGCAGCCCATCAAAATGTCAAAAGTACAATGTGAGTATCTTGTACAGTTTATACTAACATTTTTATTGATGAAGGAGAGTCTAGGAGAGCTGGGATGCATTTATGTATACATAATGTGGAATGAGAGAGTATCTTATGCAAAAAAAATCTTTTAAATCTATAAAAAAGAGTGTTCTATAGATAGATTTATAAAGTACAAATTTGGGAAAAACAAATGGACCTCCGAGTATATGGGCCTTTATTACAATGGAGGTGGCATGAGGGACCCCCAGGGAAAAAAGTTTTCCCAACAAATGGAGGTGGAAAATTTTGTTTTCCGTATGGAAAATAAATATAATACAATGAATTTTATTAAATAAATAAAATACATAATACCAATCAACTCCAGATGGCTTCAAAACTTACATATCTAAAGTCAAATTTTAAATTCTTAGAAGAAAATATAGATTAAGTTCACTCTCATCTTGATGTTGTAGTGTATAACTAAAATAATATAGTAAAAACACTAAACATAAAGAAAATATTGGCAGTTTGTCTATTATTAAATTTAAAAATTTTATTCATTAATACCTGAAGAAAGGGAAAAAATATACAAATTGGTAGACGATATTTGAAATTCACAAGACAATGAAGAATGAATATAAGATACAAATTAATAAGAAAAGGACTTACCACTCCAAGGTAATGAAACAAGAGTATAATTACCATATTATTCAAGGACACTTGAAGGGTAACAACAATAAAAAGAAGTGCCCACAACCAATATTCCCATTGACAAGAGAATGGAAAAACAAGTGAGGTATACATTTATAAGTTAGTTATTTACAGATAAGAAAAATGAATGAACTACAGTTACTAATGGTGCTGTATGATATTAAAAATGTATTGTTGACAAGATGAACATACTAAAAAAGCTATTTTCCTACATACCATATAGGACAATACCCATTTTACAAAGTTCATAGTCAGGTAAAACCATACATATATATGAATAATATATATTTTATGTGGAAAATAATATAGACTTTATATGGAAATATATATATGTATGTGTGTGTGTATGTGTGTGTGTGTGTGTGTGTGTATATATATATATATATATATATATATATATCACAGCAAACATACCAGATGACATACCTAATATGTTATATACATAGTATTTTTTAAAACAAAGATAGAAATTGCTCGTGGCAGTGGTAGGAGAGTTATATGGTGTAAAAGCACATAGGTAAGTGTAAGTTACAGATAATGCTACAGTTCTTCAGCTGGGCAGTGATTTAATGGTGTTCATTATATTATTTTAAATTATAAATAAAATAGAAGTAACATAAAATATAAACAACCCATATATAATCAATGATAATAGTGTTCCATAAATCAATTATGTTTGATCTAATTCTGCTGTTCTGAAATCCAAAAAAAGAGAAATCTATTTATCTAGGTATTTGTCTAAAGAAAAAAGTAATTGTCAACATCTACTAAATCTTCTGTATAATAATAATTTTTGTATAAGTGCAATATTCCAGTTGTTTTATTATGTGCCACTCATATCCTCACATAGTGGTAATACTGTATTCAATGTTTACATGTTAAATTTAACTTGAGCATATTTTATCTTTGGCTAAAGTCATGGAGTGAGGGGGTGGAAGAGAGAGAGAGAGAGAATATGAATTTAGTTGTAATTCAACCAAATCAATTATTTAGTAAAAATAATTTTTTTCCAAAGCAGTTGACCTGAATAATACCTATTCCACCTTGTCATTTCTCTAAGCTACATATTTTGACACTTATGTCTTCTAAAAATTTCCATGCCTATAATTTCATCTTCATTGAATTACTAATTGTTACCACAGTTTAACATCTTTTAGGCATATACAGGCATGTGGAAATTTATTGAGAAAATAACTACCAGGAAACTATGAAACAACAACAAGGCATTGTGCATTTTCAGTGAACCAGAATAAAGCCTTTCTTTCGGCGAGGGTAGTTGCAGCTAAATTCCAGAAACATAGGAAGCTATTCCTATAAAGTATATGGCTCATTCAGCAATGCACATAAAACAGAAACACTAAAATATGCTGATTGATCAATAAAGTTTGTAGCTCCATTTGTAAAATGTGCAAAAATTAAACCATTTTACTATCTGGTTCAGTGAGTTCAGTACATAATTGCTCCAACAGTATAGTACGCATCTGAAGTCAAGCAAATTTCGCACGGCAATGTAGTCAACCATGAAAACATGCACTGCAGTGATTAGCTAACAATATTAAAATTGAAATAAAATTACTAATTTGGACAGAAAATTATACAAAATGCTAATTAGTCATTGAATTTCTTTTATTTGTCGTCATCTTTAAAAAAATTTTAATATCTTAGCATTTGTTTAATACATGGCTCTCCTTGGAAGACAACATACTTGTTGCTGCTAGCCTAATGAAAATTCATTTATTATATTTTTAAAGTTATTATATATATATATATATATATGGTAGAAATACAGGAATTCAATACATGAGAATGTTTTATTAACTGATATCAAACTTTAAAAGTCTAGTTATTTATAGGTGGCTCCAAGACCACTAGTTATTTCCCATGCCAAAGAATGAAAACACGGCATATTACATGCCAGGTTTTTCTAAGAAGATTCAACTCTTTCACTTGATTTTATATGTGGTAACAGTTATAAAGTGAAAGTATCTTTTAAACGAGGGTTTTGGAAGATGCTATTTTCTAGGGACTATGGTTCAGAGAGTTCAGGGCTCCAATTAAAGCAGCATCTGGAAGTCCTGATCCACAGCTCCATTTAAAAACATTTGTAATAAGGGCACGGTGTCTCTCTCATCTAGTAGCAAGCTGTCAGTGGAATGGTGAGTAACAGATTTAAGGCAAAGCAAATTCAGTTCAACTGAACAGAGGATTATAGTCTTCTGCCACTGGGTCAACACTAGGCATAAAAGAGAAATAAAAAGCAAATTCTCTGTTCTCAAGGGACCTACAATCTTTTGGAGAAACTTAATGTTACATAGAGAAAATGAAGCAATGTGAGGAAATAATTGTAATGCCATAATGTATTATAAAGATAAACAGGCTCTGCCCCTTTTCATAAATGGGGCAAGTTTTGTGAAGTTTGTGGTAATTGAAATAGTATTAGAATTGTGTCCCCCCAAATCAACCCAATAGAAATAAATCTTAACCTTGCCGTGTCAAAGAAAACTGTGAATAATTAAAATTTCAAATGCAAGTTTATTTAGGAACAGGTTAGCCCGTTTCGCACCGCATGTCATGGAAATTGACTACAATAATCTAGGTATATAGCTTGAAGCCTCCCAATTTATCATGTTACCTGCAATATGTTACAGAAAATTAGCAGTTAAGTTTGGATAGGTAAAATATGCCCAGATTCTGGAATAACTCGAAGATAGAATAGCTTTTATTTAATCTTCTTGCAGCTGAAATTTGCAATAGGTCATTAAGAAGGATAGGTATAATTACAGTATTAAAAAATTGTATTTGCTTCTAAATGTCATTGAGGAAGAAAGAGGTTACTGATAGGAAATTAATTTGTTCTTAAATGGTGCAGGTATGAGTTTATGGAGAGTTAGAATTAGATGAACATTAATATAAACAATACAGCTGAGTCTTAATTAAAAAGGACTAGTGAAAGTTCCTGATGGCAAATAAAGGATGGTGGAGTATAGAGATTCTAATATGACTCTTTACACTCAATTTGGAATATTTTATTTTTAAAATGTGTGCAGGCAGAAAAAAAAAATTTGAAGAATGCAGGATTTTGCACTGTTTATGGGACTGGAAATTGGTGCAGCTACAATGTAAAATGGTATGAAAATACCTCCAAAAACCTAAAAATCATAACTGCCATACAACCCAGTAATTCCAATTCTGGCCATTTACTCCCCAGACTGAAAAACACTAATTTGAAAAGATATATGCACCCCTGTATATGATGCACCCCTATAAAATGTTCACTGCAACCTTATTTACAATAACCAAGATATGAAAGCAACCTAGGTGTCCATTGATAGAAGTATATGTATACAGCAAAATGTTACATGGCAATAAAAAATGAATAAAATCTTGTCATTTGCAACAGCACAGATGAACCTAAAGGGTACTATGCTAAGTGAAGTAGGTCAGACAGAGGAAGACAGATACCACATGCTTTTACTTATGTGTGAAATTACACCCCTCCCCCGCAAAAGGCTCATAGAAGCAGAGACCAAAGGGATGGCTAGCAGAGGGGTGGGGGGTGAGGGGCTGGGTGAATGGTCAAGAGGAATATAGTCAATAATATTGTGATAAATTTGCAGTGATAGGTAAACACTAGAATTAGTAGGGTGATCATATTGTAAGGTGTCAAAGTGTCAAATCACTATATTGTATCCCTGAAACTAATATAACTACTGTATTTTTCAGACTATAAGACACACTTTCCCCCCAAATTTGGGAGGAAAATGGGGGTGCATCTTACAGTCTGAATGCAGCTTATCTGGTTCGCTGAGGGTGGGGAGGTGGTGGAGCGGGGTTTTTTCCCCTGTTTTCCTCCTCTAAAACCTAGGTGCATCTCATGGTCCAAAAAATACAATAATATAATATTGTATACCAACTACATTTACATAAAAATAAATAAAAGAAGGGAAAAGTGAATTCAAGAGAAAAATGTATTACGAACTGATAAGTCTGTTGTTTGGGCTCATGGATATCTGGATTTCAACCACTAATAAAACTTGTCATGTTATTTTTTCTCACACAAAAGACTGCTACGTCTAATGTGCATGATAGCATGCAATGGATCTAATTAAACTCCTATGACTTACGAGAAAAAAAAACCAGATACAGTTAGGATATCTTCAGGAGGTCGATCCAATATGGGACTGGTAGAAAAATAGAATGTAGGGATTGAAATAAACACAGTTAAGGATGATTTCTAAGCCCTTGGTTTGTGATATAAATGATGGGTGAATGATATACAGCAATTAGTTCGATTGGAAGGTGAGGCTTGGTTTGTGCAGAAAGGGGCAACTAGCATAATAATACAAATCAAGTTTGATATAACTATTGAATATTCAAGAGGATATATCAGACAAGAAGTTCAACATATGACGTGAACCTCAGGAGACCTGTTAGTCTTTGAAATGTGAACACAGAGGTACTAAACATGTATAAGCTTTTTAATACATAGGATAAGAATATGTATCATAGCAAGAAATTGTAAATAGAAAAAAGACAGGTCAGTACTGAATCCTGGGTCTCAGAAGAGGTAAAGAAAAGGAGACTTCAAAGCTGCATCAGAAGGTAAATAAAGAAAAGTATTTCAAAGCACAGGGGCTAATCAACCATGCTTCAAAATGGCCACTTTTAAGATGGCGACTGTTAAGCAATCATTTGATTTGGAAAGATCAGGGGCTTATTCAACCTTAATAGCAGTCAGGTGGTGGAATACTGCTTGGAGCAAGTTAAGGATAGAAAAGTTGAGGACATGGAGACAGAAAATACACATATTTTTTTTAAGTTTCTAGGAAGAGGAAAGGAAAAGCCTAAGAATTAAAGAGGGGTGTAATAAAATTTTAAAATATGATTAATAGTATATCTTGTTTTCAGCACAAAGCAAATAATCCAATAAGGAGTGATTCTTGCATGGTGCTGGAAAGCTAAGAAATCTTAGCAGGTGGACATATTTGAGTAGGACACTGGGGGATCCAGTGAACAAAAGGAGCAGTGGTTGCCCATAGGTAAGAGCAAGGATAGTTCCTCCACTGTTTCTGAAAGGAAGCCAGAGAATAGTGACAGTATAGACATTAGGGGATTCTTTGTTTCCATGGTGGTAAAAGAAAGTAGTTCCAATCTGAATATTTCCATTTTCTCACTAAGTACGCAAAGGCCAAGAATGAAAGAGAATGAAACAAACAGGTAGGAGGAGAGGGGCCAGAAAGGGGAGATAGTAATGCTCATAAGCAAAGATGGGATTGCCAATTGAACATACAAATTATTTTCACATTATTTTGGAGGACAAATCAAATTGAAAAAAAATTTGACTAAAATAGAACAATTTTAACACATTAATAAATTGGTAAAATACATAAAATTTCACTTTTCCTTCTTGAAAATCAATGTTTCCATGAAGTTTAATGCATTAAACCAATTTATACAGTCTCTTTAAAAAAAGATTACTTTTTACTTGCAGCTGACTTCATTAAAAAAATCTCTACACTCATTTGGAAAGCAAACCTCTAGGTAATACTGCAGTATGTTAAACTCATTTAAATACAAATGACATATGCCATATTTGCATTTAACAAGTTAACTCAGGCCCATTCTACCTGTAGGGCTTTTAAAATATTACCGAAAGGACAGATAAGCAAAATCTTTTTAAGTATTGGGTTTCAAGTCTCAAAATGTAGTGTGACATGTAGAAAGACTGATTCCTCTGCTTTGATCTCTGTAAAAAATTTGGGTTCAAATCCACATTTGTAACTGATCTGGGTACTGTGTCTCGTCTAATGAACAGGTTCCTGGGAAAATCCTTTGGGCTTGATAGCCTCTCTCCTTTTGCATAGTGATGCCTGTGGGATAACCTGAAGGTCCATAAGCACTATCACTAAAGATAAAATTTTTAGGTGGTTAAAAAAATAGGAAAAAGAATAGTAAAATAGTATACCTGGCTATGCTGGTCTTTCCAACAACTAATCAGAATTCCTCAGGGTTTAATTAAGCAGCATGAGGCAGCCCAGTTAAATCAACATATGCCCTAATAAGGACTTGCCAAATTCATGGTTATGACACATGAAATGCAATCACTGCGAATCAAAATGTCTTCTTTCAATCCTTCATAATAATTCTACAAGTTTAAGCTAATCTTTTCTCAGTATGGCATCCCACTGAGGAGTGAAGTCATGGGCGTGAGCTTGCGAGGGCCTAAGAAGTCTGGGCGCAGCCTGCATGTCTGCCTGTTGGAGCACCCTTGCACTACTGTCTGCAGGAGGTTAAAATGCTTAGCTGTCATGAAAACATTGGATGTCCCAGCTGGATTGCTGCTACTGACACTGATAGAATTAATGTGTTACATCTATGCTTTAGTATGCATTTGTTCATTGTATCTGCAGGAAGCCACTATTAAAATGATTGCATGTTCATCTGTAACACTAGAGTACAAATATACCCACAGGTACTTAGCTATGTTTGGAAGAAATGGGACAATAAGGTTTATGATCTTAAAAGATCATTATTCCTAGAAGTTTTCTGAATGGCCATGCACAATTTTAAAATTTTAACGAGTTTTAAAATTCTGTCCTTGAAAAATCAAACCTGATATGGATTATAAAATTTTTTATAGAATAGGAAGCCTGTGGGACAACTTCAAGCAATCAGACATTCACATCAAATGGGTGCCAGAAGGAGAAAAGAAAGAGCAAGAAATTGGAAATCTATTTTAAAAAAATGAAAGAAAACTTCCCTAATTTTGTAAAGGAAATAGATATGCAAGCACAGAGTATCTCAAATAAGATGGATGCAAAGAGGCCTACTCCAAGGCACATCATAATTAAAATGCTAAAGATTAAAGTTAAAAAGAGAATCTTAAAAGCAGTGAGAGAAAAGCAGTTATTTACCTGTAGGGGAGTTCCTATAAGATGGTAAGCTGATTTCTCAAAAGAAAATTTGCAGGCCAGAGGGACTGGCAAGAAATATTCAGTCATGAAAAGCAGGGAGCTACAGTCAAGATTGCTCTACCCAGCAAAGCTATCATTTAGAATCAAAGGGCAGATAAAGAGCTTCCCAGACATGAAAAAACTAAAGGACTTCATCATCATCAAACCATTATTATATGAAACGTTAAAGGGACTTATTTAAGAAAAGAAAATCAAAACTATGAACAATAAAATGACAATAAATACATACATGTCAAAAATTGAATTTAAAAAATAAAATAAAGAAACAAGAAGAACAGAGACAGAATCATGAATATGGAAGGCATTTTGATGGTTGCCAGATGGGAGGAATGAGGTGTAGGGGAATGGGTGAAGAGGTGAGGGGATTAAGAAGTACAAATAGGTAGTTACAGAATAGCCATGGGGATGTAAAGTACAGTATAGGAAATGGAGTAGCCCAAGAACTTATACACCGAGACATGAATATGAACAATGGTGTGGGGATTGCTGGAGGGGGGTTGGGGGTGTTTGGTGGAGGATGACAAAGGGAAAATTGGGACAACTATAATAGCATAATCAGTTCAATGTAATAAGAATAATACAAATTAAATTCTAGAATGATATCCAAAGAGCATGCGTGCCTTACCTCACTACATGCTAGATTCCTTTGTTGTCATCTGGAAGTCACTCATTAAGGTCACTTTTTGTTGCATTAACAACAAAAGAAAATTTGATCTGCAGAAAGTCAAAAACAAATACTGACTACTTCCAGCTTCTGCAGAGCCTCCCCTATAAATTTAATATCTCTGTTGGGAGATATTATATGTCATACATAGATTTACCTCTACACGTGAGTACTTAGATGTCATTGAAGTCATTTTAAGTGGTCTAAAAAATGAAGTTTATGTAAAAGTCCAAATTTTAAAATAAACAATTCCTTAAGCTGCGAATTTAAAACAAACAATTCCTTAGGCTGCTAGAAAGAAGAAATCTTCATACTTCTGCTAAAAGACTAAAAAAAAATTATTTCCCACCTGATACAGCTACATATGAACTGCCTTATTCTATTTTGTGGCTGTACAGGTCACTCCTTAAATATTTCATCCCATCCAGACCTGATACGTCAAAAGCAAACTGAATAAAGGAGAAAGCATTCATAAAAACTAAGTAACTTTCCACTGTAAATATCCTAAGAGCATGACTACGTCCTTTATATTCCCAATACATAAGAAAGCGACTACCACTTATCATATTTGCTATATGATAATTAGTTCTTGAATGAGTACATAAATGAATGATTCATTTTGCACTTAATCCCCACAATAAAAATTTTCTCAACAGTAGATGTTAATTTTTATAACTTTGTCACTATAAGACCCTAGGTTTGGAAAAGTTAAAAGCCATGACTAAAGTCATACAATTGGTAATTTACAGAGCCTCATTTCTGATTTCAAGTCCAGTGTTTTCTGCATCGTGCTATAGCTGAGTGTGACTCCTAGGTGACTAGATGCCTAAAGTCTAATATTAACTAAGAACTTAGTCTGCACCAGAAACTCGAAGGACTTTCAATGTGCTGATTCACTGATGTACTATTAAAGCCTATATTTTTACCGCATTCTTACACCATTTTACAAATAATCATATTAAAGCATAGAGAAAATGCATTACTTGAAAGAAAAAATTAGTAAGCAGTTTTCCAGGATTCAACTTAGGTAATATGACATCAGTTATTGCCCTTTTAAGAACTATATTGTATATCCAGGTGTCTACTTCATATACTGATTCATTAAACAAATAATCCTCAGTTAGAGAGTAGGGACTCGGAAGTAAAAAACACACTATATCCAGTCTCAATAATCTCATAGATGGACTTTCGGCTTGGCCAAGCAGGTGGATCAACAACCAACCATATAAAGGATATGTTTCTATTGATCTAGACGTTTTCTGTTTGTCGCATTTGGACAGGATTTTAGTTTTGTATACTGTGTTAATAATAGCAATTAGAACTTTACCTGACTTATTGTGAAAACTCAAAGGACTATGAATGAATTAATCTTATGACTTCAGAAGGTATTTACCAGACTGCCGCTGAGTGGAGGCAAGGCCATAGCAAGCAACCTGAAACTTCCTAGATTTTGGGATCAGAAACCTGGACTAAAGAGGCATGAAATCTCTCTTACTTCCCAGTCGTGTATTTAGACAGGTTTCCTCTTCGTGAATTGGGGCAACCGATACTTGTAAGACAAGGTAAAATGAGAATCAAGTGACATAATGCAAGTAACATCCTCAAAGCAATTTCTGGCACCCGATTATTTGAAGAGTAATTGAATAATGGATTAAGGTTAAGAGAAATTTAACCGTTATTTCCCCATGGACCTAGTACAAGTATTTACCTTAACGAACAGCACTACAATTTCAGTTGATTGTATTGTGTTAATTGGTGTGCTAACTGAATTATGAGTTTAATTAGTTCAGGTATTTAAGAGAAGTGTGTATTAGTGAAAATAATAATAGTCGCTTTTAGTTCCTCAAAGAGAATATCATAGAAGTAAGTGTTT
The DNA here is from genome assembly GCF_022682495.2 of Desmodus rotundus. Lineage (NCBI taxonomy): Eukaryota > Metazoa > Chordata > Mammalia > Chiroptera > Phyllostomidae > Desmodus > Desmodus rotundus. The sequence goes on along the minus strand of NC_071390.1, from coordinate 45,509,046 downwards.
CCTTTAGTCAACCCTCTTTCTCACGCTACAGGAAATTTATACTAGGAAATGTTGTGGGGAAGTTTTTCAAACAAGGTAAAAAGGGGTGTTGTCTGGGTTTTCCTACAATAAAATGATCTCTATGAATGTCACTTTGAATGTTTATTCATAGAAGTATTTTTCCTATTCCAGATAAATCAAACAAGGCAATATGCAGAACGCTTATGATCTCCTGCCTTCTTATTTAGATAAATACAACCAAAACAACATATAAATCCAGGGATTAGAATTGCAATATTTTAAACAAGTTGCTTAGCCTCTCTGAGTCTCGGCTTCCTTTTCTGTAAAATTGGGGTGATAATAGAATCCATCTCAGCGTCTGAGGATTAAATGTGATAATACATGTAAGCATTTGGGATAATTCAGGCACATAAGTATTTGATGAATGTTAAAACAATAATATGTATTGTTTTAAATGTGTGCCAGTCTTAAAGGATTTGCTGGGTTGAAGTGGAGAATTTGAGCCTTGATATCATCAGAAGTAAAACTGAAGGGTCCCTTGAACCCGGCAGTCGGCCTGGTGTAGAGCCCTGCTGCTGCTCAGTGTGGTCTGTGACCAGCGGCATTGGCAGTACCTGGAAACGTCTCAGGAATGCAGAATGTCAGGCCTCTCCACTCCTACTGAACCTGCATTTTAAGAAGATGTCCAGGTGCTTTGTGTGTGTATTTGAGAAGTGGGGAGGCTGGAAATCGGGAGTTCTGGGGTTGAGTCACATGTGGCTCTCCCTGCAGCTAGCTCTGTGACCTTGCTCAAGCCTCTGGGCCTGTCTGCGCCTTGGTTTTCCCACCTGTGAAATGATGGGGCTGATCAGTTTCTGACATTCAGCACACCCTCACTCGCCTCTGACCACAGTGTTGATCACCCAGGGGCCACAGTGAAAGGCAGGTAGCACACCCCAGAGAGGAGGGTACTCTTGTTCTCTGAGGGTGAGTGTAATTGCAGTCTGAATGGGCAGGCAGTAACCCAGCCCATGGCCTGGAATCTCATTTGCAGAACGCTGCTCTGCTGGCCCACATTCCTGCAGAGAGAAACCAGTGTTGCTCACTTGCTACAGAACACCTTAGCCCTCACATCCACCTTAAAGTGGCTTCTGTTACTGCTTTTGCACTAATTTAGTGATTGCTTAAAAAGTTTTGAGATGAATGTCAAGGTAAGTTCTGGCTGCATGTGCAAAACTAACTCAACCAAAGGTTCCAGCCCTCTATACCCATTGTCTATTGATACCCCTGCCAACTGCACCCACCCTGGGGTCAGCTGATGAATGCCCACTCCTGGCTGGGGAGTTCTGGTGGGATTGGGGACTCACTGAGCTCTCTAGCCAATTCTGTTCCAGGGGTGCTTTCTGGGTGCAGAACCAGAGAACTGTAGGCTGGAGCGAGCAGAGCACTGCAACACAACGGGAGAAACCTGAGTTCTTGCCTAGGCACTGCCACTGACCAGCTGCGGGGGCTTAGACGACTTGCTTTGCTCTTTGTGCATAGTTTCCGAATTGGTAACATGAGAAAATGGGATTGGTGTTTCCAAATGTTTTGTGATTGTGACTTAGAGAAGAAATTCACTTGACTTTATAACTTCCATATACTCAAAATGTGTGTTTCACTGAAACAAACAAATAAGAACGCATTCTCACCGAATATGCTTACATAACTATTGCATTTAATTTTTTAAATGTAGAGGAAAAATGTTCAAATTATTATAAAATTGTTAATAATAGCTACTTCCAAGGAAATACGTATACATAAGGGACATGGTGAAAAGGATTTTTATATTTTGCTGTATGTATTTCTACATTTCTTGACCATTTTACAGTGAAAATGTATTTGAATACTACTTGTGTAAAATAAACATAGAACATAAATTTTATGAAAACACTAAATGTAAGTAAGAAGGTTTTTTCTTTCTCAATGTTCTCAAGATTCTCAATTTGTTAAGTCACTGAAATTGAACCTAATACACATGTCAAGTAAGATTTGCAGATTCAAAGTTGGTGTCTCTGGAAATAGACCAAGATTCATCACTATAGCAAACTTTTTCATAGTGCCTACTCATCAGGAATTCATTATTTTTCCACTCTAATGTGGAAAGAAGGAAAAGTAGAGAAGTAGTAAAAATATATACCAAACAAAATATTTTTCAAATAATTTTCCCAATTAAATTTTCACATATCCTCACAAATTAAATCAATGTTTTGGCCATGGTGGAAAGAAAAAAAGATTATTTTGTGATAGCTAACAAATGGTACATAAATTTAGAAGGTCTCTTTTCCTTTCTAAGCAGAGGAATGTGTTCTTATATTGTAAACAGGAAAGGACTATGAGTAATAAACAAGAATAAGCATTGCAAAGGTGTTTTTAGAATAATTTTTCCATTTTGCTGTTAGGTATTTTCACATTTAATTAAAAGGAAGTCTAATGAACCACACAATTTGCATTTTATAGTGTAGCTCCAGGAAATTCCAGGTAAAAATGGGCACAGGTGCAAAGAAAATAGGTCATTTGGACTGTCAGGATCCTGCAGGTGGAAGTAGTGATCACCCCCCGCACTCGTCAACAGAAGCATTTTCCTGACTTTCTCACACACTATGGAAATACGTCTCTTTATTGTGACTCCTGGTCTCTAAGTTCCTCTGTTAGGCACGGTTCATCTAAAACTCAAGCCTTCTTGCCTTCTTCTGCTCCCCGATAATAACTTTTCTGAATCCTATGAAATATCTGTTCCACGGAGATGTAACTTTTTATTCAGTAATTTTACAAATATAAACTAAGTATCTTATATATTTAAAAAATTCTAAGAGAAAACACCAATGAGACCTTATTATTGCCACAAGAGGTCCTTTTAGGGGAGATATGTGGAATTGATTCTACTCTATGTAACTCGTGAAATCTTAGAAACAGTGCCACTAACAGCAACACTGTCATCTAAGAATAGTAGAGAAATTAATCAACAAAACAAACAAGCAAGCAAAATACAACCAGAGACAATGAAATAAAGAACAATCTGACAGTAACCAGAAAGGAGGGGGACAGGGATAACAGGGGATAATAGGAGAGAACCATCAAGGAACAGGTATGAAGAACACATGGACAAAGCCAAAGGGTGTGGTTTCAAGGGTGGGAGGTGGGGATGGGTGGGGTGGGGGGACATGGTGGGGTGACAATGGAGACAACTGTACTTGAACAACAATAAAAAACAAGAATAGTAGAGAAATTAATACTTATCGTGAAGCTCACGCCAGTTAGAGGACCAATTAAATGAATTTTTTTAAAAATCTCCCAGCCTGTCAGTGAAAAGAACCACCACAATGGGTGAAAACAAAACCATTCAGGGATAATTTTCTTTGAATATGGTTAAGTTGAAATGAATATTTTAAACATACTTGTGTACCTTTCATGATAACTCATTCACAACTCAGAGATTGAATGTTTCTATTTATGCCTTATTTTTTGAAGAGTTTATTTATTTTTAGAGAGAGGGGAAGGGAGGGAGAAAAAGAGGGAGAGAAACATCACTGTGTGGTTGCCTGTTGTGCATTCCCTACCAGGAACCTGGCCCGCAACCCAGGCAGGTGCCCTGACTGGGGATAGAACCAGTGACCCATTGCTTCACAGCCTAGTGCTCAGTCCACTGAGCCACAGCAGCTAGGGCTATTTATACTTTATTTTTAAACAAGAATTCAAACTAAGAATCAGAAGGCAGGTGAGTTTGGGTGGACAGGACATGAAGAGAAAAATGAAGTTCATACTTTCCCTACCACTTCACTTAATAGACTTTCCTGCTGCCAATTCCGCCTCACCACAATCAGGGGTCAGGCTAACACGGTATAATTTGAAATATTTAGTTGAGTTATTATCCCCCCAACTTCGGAAATGGTCCGATCATATCATTACCATAGTACTTAACAAAATCTTATTAAAATGATCTGTTGTATGTCTGTTTCCGATAATAGACTATGAAACTGAGAACAATAAAACAGAAATAATGTTTATTTATCTTTAAAGACCTAAGCAGAACCCTGGCTATGTAGTTCAGTTGGTTAGAGCATCACCCCAACACCTGAAGGGGCCAGGTTTGATCCTTGGTCAGGGCCCATACCAGAAGCAACAAATGAGTGCATAAATAGTTGGGACAACTCATCAACAAATCAGTGTTTCTTTCTCTCTCTCCCTTCCTCTCTCTAAAATCAGTAAATAAATATTAAAAATTTAAGGGCCTAAGCAGAAAAGCTTGCACAGTGATTGGTGATATTAATTTTCAATATTGAATGAAAAACTGTAATGTTCCAGATATTTTGCAAACAACATATATTTTGTAAGCTCATTTTACTCTAGAGTAGTTTTATTACTCTAATTTTCCAGTTTGGAAAATTATGCTAAAATTAATCAATAAATTCATTTATGTTTACATCTGGAGCTACACCATTCCTAAAAAAAAAAGTGTCATTTCTATTACAATATTATGCTGCACTACTAAAAAGAAGGATGAATAAATAACAAGCTCCTGAACTAGACCATGTCAGACAGAGGCCATTTATTATTAATAGTGGTTCTATTTGATTTGGCAAATGTCTTAATCCAAGAAGTCATTAAAAAGCCATTGTCAATCCAGCCATAAAGGTGTGAGACTGAATAGATTGAAGAATAATGACAAAGTCCACATACTAGAAGGGGTGTGTGTTTATAAAAAGAAAAATCGATTTAACATGTGCCATACACCAGAATAAACTCAAAATGGATAAAAGACTTAAACATGAGCTGTGACACCATAAAAGTCCTCGAGAAAAACATAGGCAGTAAAATTTCAGATTCCCACACAGCGATATATTCACAGATACAACCTCTAGGTAAAGGTAAATATAGAAAAGAATAAACAAATGTGACTATTTTAAATTAAAAAGCTTCTGCATGGTTAAAGCAAATATGATCAAAATGAAAAGGGAACAAACCATATGGGAAAACATATTTACCAATGATACCTCAGACAATAATTTGATCTCCAAAATATATAAAGAAGTCATACAACTCAATACCAGGAAGACAAACAATCCAATTAAAAATGGGCAAAGGACCTTGAACAGACACTTATCCAAGGAGGACATACAGAGGGCCCATAGGCATATGAAAGGATGCTCAACATCACTAGCCATCAGAAAGATGCAAATTAAAACCACAATGAGATACCATTTCACACCAGTCAGAATGGCCATCATAAACAAAGCAACAAACAAGTGTTGGAAAGGATGCGGAGAAAAGGGAACCCTAGTGCTCTGTTGGTGGGAATGCAGACTGGTGTAGCCACTGTGGAAAACAGAATGGAATTTCCTCAGAAAACTAAAAATTGAACTGCTTTTTTACCCAGTGATTCCACTACTGGGATTGTACCCTAAGAACCCCCAAACACCAATACAAAAGAACCTATGCACCCCTATGTTCATAGCAGCGTTATTTACAATAGTCAAGTGCTGCAAACAGCCTAAGTGCCCATCAGTAAATGAGTGGATCAAAAAACTATTGTATATTTACACAATGGAATACTACGCAGCAGAAAGAAGGAAGGAGCTCCTACCCTTTGCAACAGCATGGATGGAACTGGAGAGCATTATGCTAAGTGAAATAAGCCAGGCTGTCAAAGACAAATACCAGACGATCTCACCTATAACAGGAAGCTAATGAACAAAACAAACAAAGGAGCAAAATAGGACCAGGGGCATGGAAACAAGAAACAAACTGACAGTGACCAGAGGGGAGGGTAGGAGGGGGATAAGGGAGGAATGAAGGGGAAGGGTCTAGTTAAAGAACAAGTATAAATGAACCATGGACAGGGGCAACAGGGTGTGGGAGTGGCAAGGAACTGTAATAGAACAATTTAAAAAATTATTTTAAACCCACTAAGTTATTATCACTGACTGGGAAATGTACTTACTCACTATCAAATGTAGGCTTCCATTTAGAAATTTTCTTGTATTCCAGTCACCCAATTTTCTTATAGAGAGATGTGGACAATTTAACTTACTGTTCTGAAGAGAAGAGTATGTTCTCTTATACAGAGAAAAAATAAGAATGAAAATAAAATGTTATTGAATAAGCATATAAACCTATTGTCATTTTAGAAAATTCACAATCAACTTGAATTTAGAAAGTATAGGAATCTAGGCTCAATAATGAATTAGATATGTGCAAATGTTAATATATACACACAGACATCCATGTAAAGTTAATATATAAAGTGCATATATATATATGTATATATCTCCATATTCAGACAGTGTCTCTGAGTTATATGAAAATAATTATCTAAGGGCTTCCTCTTTTTGACAGAAAACTTCTAAAACATCTATTCTACTTAGTATGTCTATGGAGCCATAACTTGCTTTTAACAGGTGTTCAAATCTCAAATTGCCTAACACATCTGAAATAGGTCCCCTTGCAAATAGTGATTTAAAAGATCCCGATAGAATCCAGAAATACACTGCAGATATTTGCAACATTTGAAATTGGCAGAAAGCTTGAGACTATCTCTAAAGACTGGGTTTTGTGTCGTTAAAACTAAGTAGAGAGAATACCTTTCATACCCTTTGCCCATATGTTAACTCAAGAGGAAATAACACATTTTCTCTCTAGAATGCATGTTTCTGAGCATTTTATTCTTTTCCTTGAACTTTTCATTTATACATATAATTCCACATGGATATAATTACTATTGCTTTATAATAAGTTTTGAAATTTAGTAGGTTATCTCCCTCTTTTGTGTGTGTTTTTTTAGAAGAGTATTTATTTTTCTTTCTGAACTTCTCTAAACATTTTAGAATCAGCCTGTTAATATTGATGAAAAGTCTCTTGGGATGTAACAGACTGGAATTCCACAGAATTTCTGAACCAACTTAAGGGGACAGTTGATAACTATATAATATTGATTCTTTATTTCTACCCCCAACTCAGGTATACAGGGTGGGGCAAAAGGAGGTTGACAGTTGTTCATATGGAAAATAATACAGTAAGGAATGAATAATAATACAATAAACTGTGTTTCATGTACTCACAACAGTCAGCCTATGTGTATGCCACCCTGTATAGTTATAAATATTTATATATTCTTCAGTATTTTAAATAAAGGTTTACATTCTTTCCATAAATAATATTTATTCCTAGGCACATCTTCATATTTTTGCTATATTAAAAGGTACCTTTTTATTGAAGTATAAATTCTTACTGCAACTGGTAAAACATATTTTTATGAGTTGGTTTTGCATTCAGTAACCTAATTACTTATATTAATTATAAAACAGAAATTTTAATATACTTTAAAAAATTTAATGTAACTTTGATATATTTGGAATGCGAGGTCAGTATAATGTCAATCTTCGGAGATCAGTTGAGTCCAGTCGCACAGCCAGCAATGGGGAATATTTCCTAAGGGTATCACTTGACAACTTTTGGAAAAAACATATGCAATAAACTCTCCCACAAATGTTTTGTTGTAGTTTTGTAAACTTTTGTTTTATATTTTTGAGACTATCTTAATAGTTTATTATATTCAGACAAATTCAGAATTGTTATACAAATTCTACAAATTTGCATGATTTGTTGAGGAGATCTAAAAACTTTCAACTTTTCAGGGAAAATTATTCAATATTTTCTTATTGCCTATTCCCCATTTTCTGTTTCTATAGAAAGTCTTTTGGACACAATGGCTTTCTTGATCTCTCTTCCATAATTTTATATGGAGATAGTGTATATTTCCCCCAAATGATACAGCATAATGACAAAACAGATTTAAAAATACATTCTTTTACAAGTCTCTGGCTCTATTTAATGTGTCCCCTAAATTTTGTATCTTAGCTATTCATTTTATAATTTTAAGAAGCTATTTTTAACCTGCTTTATCATACTATCTTCTTATCTACTAATTATTGCTGGCTTCTTATTCATATTTAGAAATATATCATTGTCATTGGTTTTATTCTGTGTTTTGTGTCTACATTTTATAATTAATGCTATGGGTCTTTTTTGTTACATCTATTGTTTCACTATTTTCTTTCTAATTTTGTATGTTTTCACTATAAATTACTCAGTTTCAATTGTACAGAAATTTTAATCTTGGGATAAAATTGAATTTATCCAAAGATAATTTTAATTTATCTCTATCAGACAAATAAGGCCATCATTAACTAGCATACGTGTGAAATTACGCATATTTGGATTTTTTTCAGAGCACAGAATATTATTACTTTGAGTGTGCTTGTGAGCTGCCTTGTAATTCTGAAATTTTAGGGTAAACTTCTTTGTCTTCCACTACATACCATTGTCAAGACCAGCATTGCATTTTTCTACTTCTATAGAAAGGGATACATTTCTTTATACTTTCAGGTCAATAACTCTTTGGTTCCCCAATTTTATTCATGTGCTTCCAATCAGTTACACAGATTGACAAGGCCCTGAGCTAAATTCTGACTTCTGAAGTCCCCATGGCTTTCAAAACAGAGGTTCAAGACATGAGGGTCTGGTAGAACCTTCAATAAAAACGTCGACATTATCCACTCATTTGCTGATGGGCACTTAGGTTGCTTCCAGCACTTGGCTATTGTAAATTGTGCTGCTATGAACATTGGGGTGCATAGGTACTTTTTGATTGATGTTTCAGGGCTCTTAGGGTATAATCCCAGCAGTGGAATTGCTGGGTCAAAAGGCAGTTTCATTTTTAGTTTTCTGAGGAAATTCCATTCTGTTTTCCACAGAAGCTGCACCACTCTGCATTACCACCAACAGAGCACTAGGGTTCCCTTTTCTCCGCATCCTCTCCAACACTCGTTTGTTGATTTGCTTATGATGGCCATTCTGACCAGTGTGACATTTACACAATGGAATTCTATGCAGCAGAGAGAAAGAAGGAGCTTCTACCCTCTGCAATAGCATGGATGGAACTGGAGAGCATTATGCTAAGTGAAATAAGCCAGGCAGTGAGGGACGAATACCCTATGATCTCACCTTTAACTGGAACATAATCAACAAAAGAAAAAAGCAAACAAAATATAACCAGAGACATTGAAATTAAGAACAATCTAACAATAGCCAGAGGGGAGTGGGGAGGGAACAGTGAGGAGAAAGATTTTTCAGGAACTACTATAAAGGACACATGGACAAAACCAAGGGGGAGGGTGGAACCAAGGGAGGGAGTTGGTCTTGGTTGGGGTTGGTGGGAGGGGTGGGGAGAAAATGCAGACAACTGTAATTGAACAACAATAAAGTAATTTTTTTTTAAAGTTGATTTTACAGCTCCCTTGAATGTTCCTCCCTCCACCTTACTTACAGGGCAGATTCCTTCATTTTATGTTAGCCTGTGAGTTGGTTTAAATAGACATGTTTTCCATGCTCTCCCCTTGAGAGAGTGGCCGAGCCGTCCCTTTTCCTCCCCAGGACTCAGTAGTACATGTGAATTTGTCCATTGCAGCCAGAACACACAGATCCCATGGCCATGATCCCCATCAATCAAGGTTAATAAAAATAGCAGATACAAAGGCTCCTTAAGGCATAAATAAATACATAAATAAATATAAATAAACAAATAGATATGTTTTCAAAGCATTTCATCCAGATTTTTTCTCTGTTTTAGTTTGGAGGATCATTCACAGTAACTAATATGTCATATAGCTGCTTATATATATATTTTTCCTGATATACTCATTTGAGTTTTTTCTAATGAACTTGACAGACATTGTCTTGATTTCAGGTTGCTCATAATAACCAAGAAATCCCAAAACTTCAATATATGTTCCTTTGCAACTGGGTCTTTTTTTTTTTCTTTTCAGGTAGATTATGGTCTGTTAGTATAATATACTAACTGCATTAAAAAATTCCTTTTAAAAATAACCTTGTGGTGTTATTTTTTGAAACAGAGCAACTCTTCTGAAATGTAGATCTCTATGCACAGTTTTCAGTTGGGGCAAGTTAGGCATTTTATGTATTAGGTACACCATAAATTCTAGTAAATGCTTACACACATCTTTCTTTCTTGGTATCTATTTATTCTGAAATATCTCACAGAGGGGGTCCTGTGAAATCCCCTGTGAAGAAGTAGAAAAAAGAACCTGTATACCACTGTGATAATTCAACCTGCTTTTCTGGAAGCATAAAAAGCTTGTACAGTGACAGACTACTAAAAACAGCTAATGATCCTAGATTTCTAAAAAAAAAATGTCAAGATGTGTTGCAGTGTGGTACTTGTCAGAGGGTATATCTGAGATGAATTTATTTTGCACTCTTCAAAAACCACAGAAAGTGTCTCCTGACTTTGCTTGGGCCTTCTATGCACCATCTCCATTATGCTGCTTCCATTAACAGAATAATTAGGAAGGCTATCATGGTCTCAAAGGCTGCTAAGTGATGAGATTTCACATAATAAAATGTTCATTAGAGGACAAATTACCATCTTTTACATAGAGAAAACATCTTCTCAAAATATGTCTCTTCTGATCTTCTTTGCCAGTGTCTCAGATTTGTTTATGCCTGCAATTCATTATTATAGCCATTAGGACTGGTTAAGCTTGGAAGTGATCGTGTTCCGAATGTGATTTTTAGAGCATAAAGTCAGAATTCAAAAACACTGTTGTGACATTTGTTTGAATAGGCAGTAAAGATATGCCATAAAATATATGCCATCCAGTCAATGAATATAAGTAGATCACTTAATGTATTGTTGAGATTGTATGTAGCAAGTATATTTACCTATTTCTGCATAGAGTTTTCCAGCTTAACTGGAATGCATTTTTTGTTGTTATTATTAGGGATGGACAAGTATCTCTTCATGAAAATGAAAACCATGCAAACTAAAAAATGAAAAACCTAAAGAAGTTTTGGCCATAGCCAGAAAGTGTATATATGTTTTTACTTTGTTAATTGATAATTACCCTATTTCTCTATTATTTTACTGTGTTTGAGATTATTATTTACACATTTTGAATGAGCCTGATGGGAGCAGTTATCATTCCTACCCATATCAACAACAATATTATTTTCAATAAATAAAGAGCTGGATATTAAGATATTTAGCCAGAATCGAAGAGGATTTCTAACTTGAATAATTCTCATTTGAAATATATTTGCAAACTTTTCAAGCATGTTTTTTAATACATTGAGAAGACAAATGAAAAATACTATTGAATGAGAGGGCTCTGATGTTTTCATGGTTCCTAATTCTTGTCTTTTCTCTACTCGCTTTAAAACGTCTCTGACAGGATTCTGCAGTTGCTGTCCACCGGAGGGGAATCCGGAGTTTGCGCCCTCCTGATAGCATGCAGAGCCCGAGGCAGGCCCACGCTCGGAAACAGGCTGCTTCAATTTTATACTCCATTTCACACTTCAATTTTATGCTCAAACTTCATATTACTGTGCAGTGTTAAATTTCCAGCATCTACCTGATTTGGGCCATGGGCCTGGATGAAACACTCATGAAAGATAGGCTGGGAAACTCTCAGCTTCAGTGCCTAAGAGGAGGGGGAGCCCTTCAGTTTGTATTATAACTGTGAAAACTCTTACTTGAGTTTGAAAACTAAGGACCATAAAACTACACAAAGGGAGCTTTACTTCAAGATGAGCTACAAAACATCCTCTGAAAATAGTGGGAGTTTCACTAGCAGATGGTCCACAGATCACTTTATTGCTGTGCAATGCCAAGCGGAGCTTTTGGGGGAAAATGTACCTCGTAGATGTATAGGAAAAGTGTATAAATATTAAAATTCAGAAAAGTATAGCGAAAATAAAAACTGTTGATTTTCTTGGGAGCAAATGATGGGACCTGCCAACATGGGTCTTGGATGAGATTTTGTGTGGGATGGACTTTCAGATCACGGTTTAGTTTTCTCAGGCTTGCTTACGTGTCTTAGCAGGCCGACTTCACGGCAACCTATGCAGGCACACAGAATTCACACTTAGAAGGGTTCTTGGTTTAACGATCTGCCGTTGCCACCTGGGAATTTTTCACAATTATTAATAATAGAGCTTCCAAACTGTCATTTTGTAGTGGGTCCCAGAAATTATGTAACAAGTCTTCCTTCTTCCATAATACAAATTAGATTAAAATTAAAAAAAATCAATTTGTAAAACATTAGTTGGATGAGGCAACCTTTCTTCTAAATTGCGGATTGACAGGCATGGGAAGTGAATAAGGACAAAGGCCATGGTTAACCACAGCACGATTCCCAAGGCCTTTTAGGATTGTCAAACCAAATGGCTTTACGTGCATGTGTCTGTGTGCGCTGACATGGACGGACCTTGGGAATGTCGTGCTAAGTGAAATAAGTCAGACGAAAAAGGTAAGAACCATATGACTTCACTCACGTGTGGGATAGAAAACTGAAAACAACAAAGGAACACACAAGAAAAACAAAGAACAACACATAGGCACAGATAACACTGCGGGTGGTTACCAGACGGAAGGGGAGTGGGGGTGGTAACAGGTAAAGGGGACAAATAGACAGAAATGAAAGGTGATTTGACTTTGGGTGGTGGGCACACAGTGCAATACACAGATCATGCATCATAGAAATGCACACTTGAAATCTCTATGATCTTATTAACCAGTATCACCTCAACACATTTTTTAAAATGGCATTTTTTTAAACTATTTAAAACCATAGTTTGGGGTTTCTACAGTAGACCTAAAGTTTAGTTAGGGACAAATGGCTTTATTTGATGTTAAGTGCTTTTAAAGTTCTCTTTTCTAAAAATTAAGTGCAATGAATATATAGCAGTTTATGAGTATTATGGCTTCACATTAAATAAGCAAGGTAATTTATTGCTAGGCTTTTTTTTCCCCACAGCAAAGATATCAGATAGAATTTCTTTGCTATAAGTGAAAACCAAAGGAAATGGAACTAATAGAAGTAATCCATTTGACAATGTTGAGATTTTATGATGTGGATAAAGCCAATCAATACGCTATGAAGAAATAAGGATTCAGACAAAAATGTCAGCATCTCTCAATTGTATTGATAATAGTCAGAGGCTATTAAACAGGGTGTGTTTCAAAAAATAGGATATTGCTGATTCCTCTTGAGCAATAGTTTTGAATATTATTAAATAGGGAAATGTTGATTATTTCTTCATCATAGTAATGAAGATGTTCTACTTTTGATTGAATATGCCTTATAAATAGATAGTCTAGTAAGCCACACTTACCCAGAAGTACTAAAACTAAGATTTATTTTATCATTCCCTGGTTAAATTCACATTATAAATTGCCCTTTTCATGACCACCTCAGACTTCTGCTTCAATTCAATATTAAACCATCGACCATCAAATATTAATAAGAAAAGTCAAATCCATTTATATTTCATGCTGAAATATAGCCAATTCTTCCATAGTGATAATACAATTACAGAACTAATTTTGAAGTGCATAAAGGATTTTTAAAAGTTAACTTATACATAATAGACTGCAGCCAGATGTTAAATAAGGTACTAGGGAGGAACAAAGACCTTAACACTGAAACATATTAACAATGTAATACAGGAATTCCTGAGTTGGTATAATGCTATGGGACTAATACTATTTATTTTCTTCAATTTTTTTTTGCTTTTTCTGACATCAACATAGTCTCCTTTTTTATCCCAAGTAATAAGAGATTCATAAATTCAGAGACCATGCTTAGTGAAGGGCATGGGAGTGTAGAATAATAGCATCACAAGGAAATAATTTAATATGCCACCTATATCTCCTTCCTTGTCTTTGATTTGTTCCATTCTATTCACTCCCCAGCAACTCCATTAAAACCAAGTTTCCTACGCTCTTTAATGACCTCCATGCTACTAATCACAATGGTCTTTTTTTACCACTCCTTAGTACTACACTGCTGACTATGTACTTTTTTTCCATGAAACTCTTACCTTCTCAGACACGACAAACACTTTTTTCTTTCCTGTGCTTCTAACTACTGTTATTTATTTTCCTTGGCAAGTTCATTCGATTGTTTTAAATGAAAGCTTATCCCTACATCATCACAGGGAATGTTGCCCATGCCCAGTACTCCGGTCATCATCACCATGGCAGCGACTCACAGATGTGTGCCTCTGGACCACTCATCTTTGTGGATCAAATCCATGTATTTGAAACGCAAAAGAGAGTTTTCAAAGACTGAACACATATGTGAAACAAAACTCACACTCATTGTTCCACTCCTTATTCCACCAATAAAAAAAAGAAGAAAAGAAAATGATCTTGTTCCAGGATTTTCTCTTTCAATCAAGGTTATAACTATGTATTCAATAACACATGATTGAAATCTTAGACTTGCTCATTCCTGATACTCCCCCCCATATTTCCCATTTCTAAACCATGACCAGCATAGTTTTGCCTGTTAAATACTCATAAAAATTGTTCATTTTTCTCAGCAAGAAACATCCTAGTCCAAACAGCTATTGTTTCTTGCCTGGACTAATGAAATAGCTTTATGAAGATTATATGTGTGTATTAACTTTTACTGACTCTCCTCTCCAGTCTTCAGGCTGAGCAACCATTTAAGAATTCAAACTCAATAACTTAATTCCAGTATTTAAACAATAGTTACCACTTATTCCTATGGAAAGGTGAAGGTCCTTAACATGGTTTTTAAAAAATGAGATCCTTAACCACATTTCCTGATCTTCAGCCACATTGCCTGCTTTCATTGCATTTAAATCCCAGACTCTTTATAGACTCTGAGCTTTTACACATGCTGGTTCTCCAATCTTCAATATATGTGCTCCCTCCCCATCTCTGTTTTTATCCAGTGATCTCCCTCTTAGTCCCCAGATCTCAGCTCAAACATCACTCCTTCATTAAAGACTTTCCTTCCCCATTTGCTCTACTCCATACTAGTTCTAGACCACTGATATTTGATCAATGAAAAATTGTAGTTGAACAAATGTTTATTTGCAAGAATTAACTGATAAAAACAGGGTGAGGCTTAAGTAGGTTTACAATTGTGAGTACACAAAATAATTTATTATTGTATCATTATTTTTAATTATTATATTTTTCCCATATGAACAACTGTAAATCTCCTTTTTCTGTACCCTGTGCAAATTGCTGAGTAACTTTTCAAGAAGATAAATGAAGAGCTTTAGATAGTTTGAACAAATACATCAGGCTTCTTTCCTTCCTTACTGTTATCTTTCCTTCTTTCCTCCTTCCCTCCTTCATTCCTGCCTACCTGCCTGAATTTTTTTAGTCACAATTCAGTACTTTGCACAAAACTTTGTGCATATTAGATACTCAATAATCTTTGTTGAGTGAACTAATTAATCAGAATACATCTCATCCTGCTTTTAGCATTGTCTAGTTATATAATTTGACAAGGTTATTCATTCTCTATGGTTCTCACAGAGTGCCCTGTCAAATAGAATAAGAAATAGGACATCTACTGAAAAGGCTGTTAGAACTGTTTTGGAAATGAAGTGGAAAAAACTAACTCATAGAAGTACTTTGTAAACTTAAAACTTGACACAAATATAGTTAATTATGATTATCATCATATTTTGAATATCACTATATTTGTTCTGTAAAATATGCACATCAAAGCTAAGTCTTATATATAAGAAATGATTCTTAATATCCTGATTTATTAAACAAAATTTTTACTTTTATGCTCTTTCCATAGTGTTCACTTCTGAAACTCAGAGATAGAGTGAATGCTCTTGTCGTCAGCAAAGTCCACACAAATCTCCTACAACACGGATCTCTCTGTGGTCTTCTAATGAAATCATTTGGTTCTTTTATGAGTCATGTTTACTTTAGAGAGCTGTTCAGGGGTACACCATTGAGATTAAAGGTTCTAAGAGATTGCTTTCAACCCTCCCTGGGGGCAGTTAAGAAGGCCACTGCCCCATTAAATTAGTATAAACTGTAGACTGAGAATGCACTCAATTTCACTTTGCTCTCAACTAACCAGAGACTAAGTTCTCAACAGGAAATAATGATGAAGTTCATAATGGAAAGAAACCATCCTCCATTCTCAAAGAATTTTTTTTTAATTAGTAAGTATAACATACAGAATTTGAGTCATTTGCCTCAAAATAGTGATTTATAGTCATAAGAGTAGTGTTTATGCAGGAACTCTCAAATGAAATAATTCTACAACTCTGACCCCTTCGCTTGTCTCCCATGTACTTTTTTCTTCTATTTCTCTATTGGTGTACTCCACTGACTTTTAACCGGTGTGCTGCAAGAATTTTTAAAACACTCATACCTGACTACTTAGTCAGGGGCACCGACCTCTTTCCCAAAAAGTGTCAAAGGAAAAAAAAATGGCTGAAACCAACACAACAATAACCATCTGGTGTGAATGAATCAAAACTTATGACTTTTTTCTGTCAAATCAACAAAAAATATATTTTGGGGTATGCTGCAGAATTTTAGTAATTAGTTCATGTGTGCCATTAGATGAACAAGCTTGAAAATCACTGGCATATACCAATAATTGACCCTAACCTGTCATCCATTCTGCTTTTCTTCCTAGCAAAAATGTTAAGGTATGTCTCCTATACTACACCAGCATTTTAATCCCCTGGCTGTCTTTACTTTTGAACTTTAATGCTTTTATTTTACCTTCAAGTCCAATGTAAGTAGACTGTTATTTGGCCAGGAGAGAAAGACAATTATCATGGGGTAATTACAGCAGCATCAAAATGAATGCCAAAGTCTCATCGTATTTCTTTCGGGACCCTATGTCCCGAAAGAAATTGTTTTGCGCAATGCTAAATTTTCGTTTATTCAAAATATTGGCTGGCAATCAGAGTTTAGGTAAAGAGAAGAAGTTATCTAAACTGATTTCAGAAATCATTTCTTCTCTGTATCTAAACACACAGTGTTATGTGTATACATATCATATAAAACATATAGAAAATATATGTTATTTTGATTGCATTCTAAAATTTATTTTAACATGTTATATTTTATTTCAGAAGACACTATGGACATATTGTATATTAAAATATTTCACATTATATTCAAGGCATAATGATATTTAACTTCAAAAGTACATTTTAAGTTTAATTTCCCTCTGTTAAAATATAGAGTTTTCAGGTTTTTTTCTTTTTCTTTTTACCCTACTATGTAGACATTTTGGATTAAATCTTTGTTTTATTTCAATATTGTTTCCTTTGGATAAATTCCTATAGCTGGGATGCCTTTGTATAAAGCAAGGCAGAACATGTAGAATATAATAAGCAGTCAATAGCTGTTGGTTGAATAAATAATTTTAAACAAGCCAGTAAATGGTTGTGACACTTGGAACCCCCTTAATATCAGTCCTTTGCTACTGAGTTAAAAGGTAGTAAGAACCGGACAGTGTGATCATTCCGGAATGGCAAGTCTGCGGAATAGCAGTCTATCATTCTCTTTTTTTTAAAATACAACTTACGAGACACCTAGATGTCCAAGAAGCTTTTTAAAAACTACTTTAGTGAAGTATATACCGATATTTATCTCAAAGTTGAGTACAGATATATGTGGGAGGAAAGATATTATTTATTTTCTCTTTTCATGCATTATTCAAAAATTGAAACAATAACAGCTGTGAGGATAAATTCTGAAATGTTATAAAAATGAAACTTTTAAGATTCACATGGAAATAACAAAATAGCAAACTCTTATATATCATCTAGTGATGCCTATTTTTTCCATTAAAAATATATATAAACTATAAAGGGAAATCTGCTTTTTGGAAACTTCAGTTGTAGGCTACTGTTATGCGGTAATTACTTTCTTTGCAGAAAATTAAAATACTCTGAAAGGGTCATCAAGGAACATCTATAAAGGACCCATGGCAAAGCCAAAGGGGGGAAGGATGCAGGATGGGAGGTGTGGGGGGGCGGGGAAAATTGGTGGCAGGAAAATGGAGACAACTGTATTCAAACAACAATAAAAAATAAAAAAATAACAAAATACTCTGAATAATTAGTTTCCAAACAGCACACTCTTTAACTTGTTTTAGCTAATCACTGACTTATACAACTGTTACTGTTAGCCCTCTTACTAAATATTTGAATAAGTGAACTTTTTAAAATTGTATGTTATTTATATATTTATATAGTTTCTTTGTAATGCAGGATATAACTTCATAATTAAAAACTCCCTGGACTGGGTTAAATCTGTAGTAGTATCCTATGAGTTTGTGTTTATATATAAATGTTTTCATTTATTTAACAAATATTAATTGAATAGTACTATGTAGGCCCTGCTCTATGCACTAGGCATGCAATAATGAATAAAGCAGACAAAATATCAAAATTCTTTATGAAGTTCTATTTTAAAACTGGGTCTAGACTGAGACCAAAATGAGCCTCTTATTCTTCCCCACTGAATTGAATTCATTCAATCAGTCAGAGCTGGCCTATATTTTGCATAACCAATTTTTACATTGAGAAGTCAGACCTATCCCATTTCCAAAGCTCATGAGATGGATATTTCTATTTGCATCCTTACACTTTTCTTAATTTTTATTACATGTTTTTTTCTATGCATGTGTATGAACCAAACGCTGATTTAATGCACTTGCTATTTTAGGATCCATTTGTTAAACCTTCAATTTTCATTTAAAGTCTCAAATCAGTTCAATGATTTAAAAGTAGTATATCATTACTCTTTTTTTTTTTTTGCCTGAAATAGTGCATTAATTTATTTTGTATTTAGACCTCGAAACTGTTTTTCTTCATTAATACAGATACATGACACTTACACTTAAGTTATTCATTAGTGTATGTCAACATCCACAGCAGGAAAACAGAGCAGCGATCTGGAGTTTTCGCAGCATGAAACACAAGAGAGAATCCTGCACTGAAAAGGATGTTTCACTCAAAAGTCGGTTCCAAATTTAATTTTCAATTAAGCTATGATCATTTTGTTTAGAAGTTAATCAATTTAAAATGCACGTGATAATTTTATAACATGATCTGTTATATCCACATCCATAGCCCTTGCTCCTGGTATTATACATAACATATACTAAACGTTTAATTTTAAATAATGAGTGAATAGATAGTTAAGTGGTAGTAGTTGGTAAGCTAACCGATACTATCATGTAATGACTCTAAATCAGGGATTTGAAAAATATTGTCCTTGGAACACTACCTCAGTGAAGTTACACCTTGCTGGTTAATGATTGCTAAAAGGAAAGCAGGTAATTTAGGTAAATATGTGGACTATGGACACCCCTTCATTGGTTTCAGAATAGGCTGTGGTGGTGAACTTTTGGGTGCTGAGCCACAGGCTGCTCTGTGACCAGGTCCACACACGAGTGCGGTCTGGCTACAGGAACTCCACTTGTTTACCGGGTCCCCGGGTCCCTGTGTGTACATTCTGTTTCTTCTTCTCTCTTCTCCTCTCTCCTTCTCTCTCCTCCACTCTCCTTCTCTCTCCTCCTCTCTCCTCTCTCCTCCACTCTCCTTCTCTCTCCTCCTCTCTCCTCCTCTCTCCTCCTCTCTCCTCCTCCTTTTTGTGGAAGTGATTAGGTCAGAGAAAAACAACATGTAATTAGGAGGGGAAATTTACATTTTACATTGGGAGGGGAGACTATACGTTTTGCTTTTTCCTTGCCTCCAGGCGCACCAAATTACCACCAGTCTTTAAAAGATATTCATTAAAAACATTCTAGCAACTTCTTTAGGAGTATAGACGCTGGAATATGACCAAGTTCCTCAGCTATGTCGTTTACTGATTGGGGTATTGAGCCAAGAAACCTAACTGTGCCACAATATTCCCATCTGGGAAATGGGGATAATGATGATACATACTTCACAGAGTTGTAGTAAAAATATGTAAACTATCTTTGTAAAGTTCTTAGACCAGTGCCTGGTATATGATAGGGACCATAAGCACTTAAATTTATAACTGGGTGGGTAAATACATATATAAATGATATTTTCCCTGTATTTAAAACCATTCTTCTCTTTGTTGTACTGTAAAGTGCAACTAATACATCTCTTCTGTTTTTAAATCCAATGTGCAGCTCTGGCTGGGTAGCTCCGTGGGTTAGAGCATCATCCCCGCTATGCCAAGGTTGTGGTTCGATCCCCAGTCAGGGCAAATGTAAAAAGGAAACAATGAATGCATAAATTAAATAAGCAGAACAATAAATCAGTCTCTCTCTCTCTCTCTGTCTCTCAAATCAATAAATTAAAAATTAAGAGAAGAAATACCAATGTGCAAAATATCTGGCCCATATAGAATAATTTAATAAAATAAATAAATAAAGAGTTGGGGGGAAATGCTTGAAAGCATAAATTTGCTAAGATCAAGTAGAAATGTTCATGTTCGCAGTGGATTGTATCATAAGAAAGGCCATTTCGTTTAGACAACACAACAATCTCAACTACGCCAGGTAAATAAATCAAAGTAAACCCAAATCTAAGCCCATCAAAATAGGGCTGAATAAATACAATTTTAAAAAATGGCATAAAGGCACTAATCTGGAGGATACAGATTACCTAAAAAGAGGCCATCATTACTTTAAGGCTTCTAATTTTCAAACTTATAGACCCCTAAAAGTCTGTGCATGTTACATGAGTTTTTAAATTTCCTAAAATTCTATAAAGACTATAGTGATTAATCTATCCATCCAAGTGTCTATCTACATAGCTACACATATATCATATTCATAAATTTTATATAAGCTACATATTCATGTACACACACACAGAATCCAAGTGCCTGTTAATGGATGAACAGATAAATAAAATGTGTTGTGCGAGTGTACACATATGCATACATACATTAAAGTATTTTCCAGTCATAAAAAAGAATGAAATCATACCATTTTCAACCATGTGGTCGCAGCTGGAGGACATTATGCTGAGTGAAGTAAGCCAGACAGGGAAAGACATACTGTATGATCTCCCTTAACTGTGGAATCAAAGGCAGTCACACATGTGCTCACAAAAGCAGAGAGTGAAACCGTGGTTGCCACAAGCTGAGGGTAGGGGTGGGGTGGGGAATGGCGAGATGTTGGTAAAGGATACAAATTTTCAGTTCTGACATGAGTAAGTTTTGGGGAATCTAATTGCTTCGTTAATAATACTATAATTGTATACTTGAAATTTTTTAAGAGAGTAGATATTAAGTATTTACACTGCACAAAATAAATTTTGTGAGAAAACAGGTGTTTTAATTATCTTGATTGTGGTAAGCATTTTGTAATGCATATGTATATCAAATCATTTTGTACATCTTAAGTATACATAGTATTATTTTTCATGTATATCTCAATAAATCAGGGAAGAAATAAAGAACAAAAAATGAATATCCATGGTGAGAAGTGAAGAAGAATCAAGAAAACTAATTCACCATTACGGAAAACATTTCTTTTCAGGAGTCAGTAATATCTTCCTTATACAACTGTGGTACTTTATTACTCTGTGTTCTGTTCATATCACTCTGTTACCAAATCTCTGTGATGTTGCTTTGCAAAGTATTTGCAGTTCACAATAAGCCTAGGAATATACTTAAATCACTTACGTAAGTACTTGAACTCAGGAACAGCTAATTTTAAGATATGAGGTGCATTTTGGACTATAGTTGATGAATCTGATACTAGTCAAGGCCACATTTGAATACTTTCTAAAATAAAAATAGCTTAGAGCTTTAAGTGGAAGGCAGAACATGTCAAGATTATTCTCTTCTGTATTATATACAATGCTTTTCTGGTCTTGCTAAAAGGTAAAATGGTACTTTTCCTTAACTATTTTATTAAAATATTAGTATTAAATGTTTTACCCCTTTCTAAATAATGCTTTCTCTAAAAGATGCCTTTTACATCAGTGACATTTTAAAGGTGGAAGACTTTATCAGACACTCTTTCTTCAGCAACATTCAAATAGGTAAACATGAGAATGACTTTATGTCAATATATATTACACAAAAAAAAGCATATCTAATTTCCAATGTGCCAGTTTTTATATATGCACAAAAATATAGTCTCAATTATGCTGCTCCTTCTCTTATTTATTACTTACTGACTCTGTTCAATCACTGAAACTATTTTGAGTTCAAAAATATACTAAAAGGAAAGCTGGTTTGAAACTACGGTTTAAGTATGAACCTTCACATAACACACCAAGGTTTTCCATTTGACTGTGTTTGGTATTGAGTACTCCCACAAACCCATGCACATAAAGTCACGGTCAGGCCAAGGATTCTTTCAGTTTGCTGAGAGGAACCAGCAATGTGATTACTAAGAATTACTTACAAAATATAGCCAGGTAAAGTGTCCAAAACTAATACGTTACAAGATTTCCAATACTCTCTTATCCTTCATAGAAAAGGGAGAAAGAGTTAGGTAATGAAAATTGCTACATTGATACATGTTCTTAGATGTACACATTCTCTCTTACGTGGGGGAATATGAGTAAAACATATGCTTCCAGTCTTTCTTTTTCTATATCCATAGAATGTCATCTGAGGCATTTACACATTGACTTATAGGCTGCATTTTGTCAATTTGGAAGTGCTTTTTAATTTACTTTTCAAAAATATTCATACAGAAAAATTCATTCTTTTTGTGTGTATGTACAGTCCCATGAGTATCTCAATCAAGGTAAAGAATATTATCACTCCCCTCAAATCATCTTATCATATTCCTTTATAAGACTTTGAATTATAAACACAAGCTTTTTTGTTTTTTAAGAGGGAAAGAAACATCAGTGTGTAGTTGCCTCTTGCGTGCCCCCTACTGGGGATCTGGCCCGCAACCCAGGCATGTGCCCTGACTGGGAACCAAACTGGTGACGCTTTGGTTTTCAGGCCAGCATGCTATCCACTGAGCCACACCAGCCAGGGCAAAAACAAGCTTTTTCAAACCAACTTCATTGTTTCTGTTCTGTAATGTTTTGTGTAAGGCATTTTGTCTTTAAAAAAATGATTTATAAAAATGATCCATTTATTTTTTTCAACATATATTAAGTAACTCCTGGTTTGGCCCCTTTTTATTATTATGTATTCTCATCTCTACAAAAGATAGCTCCTCCTTCCTGATGAGCTAGACCTGCGAGGTGAGGTAACCTTCTCACCTAACAGAGCAATAGAAACAAGGTCTAAAACATCAATCTCCATGGTGACCATTAAAATGACAATTTAAAGCACAGCCAATACAATGAGGCTGTTTTAATTAAAGACGTTAGTTAACAACCCATAGATAAGTGATGCCATGGCATTACCCTCCCTGCAGATTAACAGAAGACTCAGGCCCTACCTTATGACCCTATTTCTGCAAACTAGATGCATCAGAAAATGATGTCCTTCTCCATGTACAGCAGTGGTGAACTCCTGGCTAGCAATCCAATGAAAAAACACTTAATTACGGAAGGACCTGAAATCAGAGGAATCTTGTTGCTGAGCTTCGGCAAAATCTGTATCTGACTATAATTGGTCTTTAACTAGTAAATGCATAGTATTTACGGTTTAACTTCTTTGAGATTCCTTTACTACTTCAGGGGAAGAGTTTCTAGCCATGAAGACAGACCTTCACCCAGATGCTAATGTTCAGAATTGGATTGAATTCAATTAGGAGATGACAATTAAGTACCTAGGCTATTTGATACTGATGCAAGTCTTTAATTATACTTGAACCAGATAGGACCTGGCGAGGAAGTTTTAGAATTCTTTGCAAAGCAGAATTATCTCCAAGAAACCCACTAATTATGTTGGGAATATGAAGTTGGGTCCACACTAGATGATTAAAGAAGGAGATGAATGTAGCATGTCACATGAAGAATACAGAATTACACAATTTAGATTCTTTGTCTTTTATGGAAGAAATATCTAAATGTATGTCTAAATTGATTTTTTGCTGGTAAATACAATAGCTTATGTTGCTAGCCAATTTGATAAGACAACTGCACAGGTTTTATCAAAGACACTGCTTTGAAGATGCTTTTTATTATCACTATTCTATAGCGAGTTTCCTCTTGGAATCCCGAGTTTAATTTCCATTAGCCTCTGAAATATTTTGTTTTGTTGTTGTTGTCCACTGAAACTGTAACCCATTTCAAGCTATTTTCAACACTGACATTTTTTTGGAGGCCATTACTCAAGAGGAGAGTCTTCTTTTAAGCAGATAGAAACATCTTCTGAAGTGCTTTTTAGATAATTTCAGTCTTCACCAGTGAGCGACATGTTGACATGCATAACGAGTAAAGATACATTATACAAGGTACACTCACCAAAGAAATACAACCCGTAGGTACAGTGAAAATCCCAGACATGGGAGAAGAAAGATTTTGAAAATCGTATGTCACATTTTTTGTCAAGTGTTCTATCTCTCTGCATGTCACACTGACAGAGGTACCTATAGAAGCATACTCCCATAAACAAACAAAAATATCAGTCAATATAAAAAAGTAATCCTGCCTAGTATTTAAATCAGAAGTTGCAAATTTTTATCTAAATAAGGATTTTTCTAGGCATTGTTTAAAACCGAGCTTAAGTATTACATTTAAATTTGATTCAATTTAGTAAAATATTGTTTTAAGAAGTTTATGTAGCATTTTCATATCATATAATGTGTTATAAGAGTGGTAATTAAAACAAAACTGATTGTTTAATGTGTTCATCTATTTCTAACTAAGCATTTTGAGATAATTGTAACTTTACACGTTTCTTTTTAAAGGAATAATCCAGAGATAGTATGTACCTTTTACTTAGTTTCCATCAATGGTACATCATGGAAAATTATAGAATCTCACAACCAGGAAATAGAAGCATGAGCCAAAATTTATGGCTCTATGACTAGCTCAGAGCTTACCAGTTGAAATAGGAGTAACTGGTTTTATAATTAAATTGTAACCTTTGGCTCAAACAAAGCATGTGAATTTGAGGGGGCTCTCCCCTAGAGGCAGAGGTGAAATGTTTTAGACTCACTTATCACCAGCTAATGTATTCCTGCCAGGCATGACCATCCATTAGGGCAGAGGCTGGGAGAGGCCATGTGACATGGCCCTGAAACCAGTGTGAAGACCTGCAGACAGCTGGGCCTTCTGGCACTGCAGTCTCCTGGCAAAGAGCTGCCCTTGCAACAACGGAAGGAAAGAGACACACAACACAACCGGGAAGCTAAAGAACCGCGGGTTACATTTTTCTGTTCCTGTGGGACCTCCTGTCACGCCTGGTACAAACGGGCACTACAAACCCGTTCCCTGGGAATGAGCGAACCTGATTTCAAATTCTTTCTCCTGCTGTCCAACACTGGGTAAGGCAATTCACCAACAGAAATACCAGTTTTCAGTTGTGTCAAGTACAGATGAAAAAATAAAATACTCATGAAATTGTTTCAAGGGTAAAATCAAAAAATGCTTATTAGTATACTTTCTGACTTCTGAAGTGTTTGACAACTTAGGGGAATAAAATTTATCAACTTTGTCCACATTCTTTTCCATAACATGCCAGATGTGAAGATGACCAGAGATGAAAAAAAATCAAATCTATTATTCTATTTAATAATGTAAAGTTGAAATAACACCAAGTAAAATATAATAAAGTAATACTTTTAATTTAGAAACAATTTAACCTGTACTTAATGTTTCTGACAATAACTGAATTTTCAAAAAATAATAATTGTAAACCTATATAATTTAAAATGGTGATTTGTAGAGCTACCCAAACTGTCATTAAAATTGTGAAAATATAGATAATCTATCAATTATGTCAATCTATCAATATAGATATTCTACCAAATCTGGGACAAATTTTCCACACTTTGAAGCTAGATAAAAAATATCAACCGTTTGATATTTTTCTATTACCATTGAACTTGCCCACCTGAAAGTTTAGATATAGACCACTCATTCAAGTATTTTGGTCCCAATGTCCTAGAATAAAACTAAGTTCTCTACCAACCAAAATATTTTATAGTCCTGCTGTGTTATGATAAAACACTTTTTCCCTACACAGTCCCTAGGAGAGCTTTATTTCCTGCCTTCATTCGGAATCTGAAACTCCTAAGTAACAAGGAGATATGCTTGGTAGGAACACAAATCATGGCATATTCCCTCTTGGAGAGTATAGTCCTCAGGAAATATGTCTTGAAAATGGAGGCAGTGGCAGTAAAAACTGTGATAATAGAGCATTCTCAGGATGGCAGACTTTTGGATATTCTATAAATTCAAAGTGTCAGAAGAGTGAGGAAGTAAGGAAGAGGTATCATTTGGCATAATAGAAACACCATACGTTTAATAAAATCTCAAGATAGTATTCGAACTTTACAGGAGATGATTCTATTAATCACCATAACTGACAGAGTGAAGTCGAATTTTACCCTGGATATGTTAGAAATCTCAGAATAGAAGGCTCAATGTCAATATTCATGTTCACTTTAAAGATGAGAATATGGAAGAAAAGAAATGGAAAAAATAACATGGCAAAGTGAAAAAAAATATCTTAAGGTTGTAGACAAAGTGCAGACCATTGGCTACCTGTTAGAGAAACAAAAAGATTAACATAAAAATGTTTTTTAATTTACATTTAGAAATATGTATATAAATTATGATTCAAAACTTCCTAAAGGAAAGATTAAAGATACATTCATTTAGGTGTTATTTATAAGAAAAATAATAAACTATTATCTAAGTTTCAAAAAATTACATCAGGAGTATTTTATGTTTCAATTACTTGATTTCCTTTTGTGCAAGAAGATTCCTTTCTTACCAAAAAATCAAAGTTAATCTTAACCTAATCTTACATAATTTTACATTTTATCTGTTTCTTTTCCACTTTATTTTTCCTTACTTTCCTCCTTCCCTCTTTCTGTTTCCCATTTTTATATAACTAAGATATTTTCAACATCTACTACCCACCTGCTTAAATTCCTCTTGACCCAATTTGTCCCCCAGCCAAATAATGGAAGATAATTTATTTATATATTTCCCTCACACTGTAAAAACCACACTTCCTACTAATAATTCTAGGTGTCTATCCTAGTAATCACTTTTGAAGTTATGAGTTTTGAAAGTACAGAAAATTATGGAAAACTATCAACATTGTGAATTTAACATTTGAAACTGTTTATTATGAATAAAAACTATCCTAATTAGCTTATTTGGATAAAATTACAATAATCTTAAATGCAATTTTTCAAAATGTTTGAATTAAGTAATTGTACCACTCTAAGGGAGGGAGAGATTAATGAGAGTCCTATTACCATCCTTTTCTATTTGACAAACCCATTATCATTAAAAATAATTTAAAAACTACAATTTTAATATATTGGCATGAACTATATAGAAAGTGTTTTGATATATCAAACAAGTTTTACTAAATAAGATAAAGGTTGAGCAGAGTATAATGAGAGTTAATTTATCTGAATTTAAAAAAGAAATAAACAGGGAGATATTCTCATGCGCCCTTGGGTGTGTTGTGTGTGTGCCTATAGCAAGTGATCAATTACTAGGCAGGACTCAGACGCAGAAAGAGCAAATTAAACAGTGTGCAGACAGGGGACCTATGCCAGGCATTGGCCTCCATTCTCTTCAGAGGTTAGCCCGAAACTGAATCCACCGCTGTGCGTTTTGGACTGACGGCAGCGGAAACACGGCTGTTGGACACTGACGGTGGATCAGGGAGAGCCACTGAGCCCTGTGTTGGGAATCCGCTGTTCTCA
Source organism: Desmodus rotundus (assembly GCF_022682495.2). Taxonomy (NCBI): domain Eukaryota; kingdom Metazoa; phylum Chordata; class Mammalia; order Chiroptera; family Phyllostomidae; genus Desmodus; species Desmodus rotundus. The sequence goes on along the minus strand of NC_071390.1, from coordinate 45,481,393 downwards.
ACGGGAAACTGCTTTATCTGGGAACGTGCGTTATCTGGGCCCTTCTCCCAGCCTGGAGATCAGAACGCTAAACTGTGAGGCAAGGAAAAGGACCTCTTAAAAACATACACAAATAGACAATTAAATATTTCAAATATACTTATATCTTAGCTGTTGCTTTGACTCTGCCTTTGCGCAGACTAAAAATCACCTATTCCTACCTCCCTTGATGATAACAGGAAACAACTATTCCCAGAAGACTAAGCTGTAATTATACCTAATTTTCTGCTGAACAATAATCCTCTATTTTAGACAGTTTTGGCAAAGCAAAGGTACTTTGCTTAAGACTTCTATGGATATTTGTATAGGATTATAATACAGCTTCGAAAGTAAGCACAATATGAAAGTATCAGTTCCAGCTATTTTGGCCATGCTTATTTGGAAGTCAGTTTACATGGAAAGCAATATATTTACTCATTTTTATACGAGCACCTTGAGTCACAGGCAATACAGGTGGGACCATAAACAACAGTCTAATAACAAAAACTGCTTGGCTTGAAGAAAGAAGCTAAACAGCCAATATATTTTAAGGTCATAAGTACACTGTACCTCAGGCACATTTCAATTTTCTGGGCAAAATCCAGTAGTCAAAATTTAAACATCTCTTAAAATGGCTGCTCTTTTAGCTTTTTTTTTTTTTTTTGCAAATCTCCATTTTAATATATTCAAATTGTATAATATTCCCTATCTATGATGATAAACAAAATTTAAAGGCACGCCATTTGACATGGTGCTTACATTAATCCCCTTATTTTTCAGGAGCCAGAAAATTCACTGAATGAGGATAGAGATGTAACACATGACTCAAGGGACAATTACAATAGATAAAAATGAAAGTTTACTCTTCAACATATAGTAGAAAATCTATGGAATATAACACTCAGACTATGACAACAGTGTCCCAAGCAGTTCCTCTGTTCTTTCTTCCCTCTAGTCTGTTCTCTTCATGATAAAATAATCTTACAAAGAGGTATATTGGGTCATGGCTCACTTCAGCTTCAAACCCTTTAATTGCTTCCCTTACACGAGAAAATCCTAACCCACTACGTTGGCCATAAAGTTCCTGGTTCACCTTTGCATTGTCTACTTGTTCAGCCATTGGGTGACTCTTTCCAGATGCCACTATTAACTCCATTTCCTTTTTTCTTTCCTACCTCAAGTTTTTGCTCACGTTTCTTCCCAGGCTTGAAATAAAATGTGTTTTCTCACTTCTTTGACCCCATGAGTACATGAACTTTTCCTTTCAGGGCTTAGCTTAAATACTCTCTAAGAGAACTTGACACTCATTTATTTTAAATTTCCTATTTGTGTTTACTATCATATTAACAGCTTGTAATTATTCCACTTATTTCTTATAAGTCAACCTCCCCCACCAGCATGTTAATACCTGAGAAGCAGGAAACATACCTGTTTGTTCACTGGCACATAATAGTTTCCCAACAAATACCTGTAATCGTTTGATTCCCTTAGGAGTATTTTTGAATATACATTAAGCACATAAGGAAGGTGAAGTGGAATAAATTTGATCATCTAAAAAAATAGAGCTATTGTAATTATTTTTTTCTTATATAAATTACGGTTAATTTTAATCTGTTTGTAAACCAGCCCAGGTTAGCATCATATTTAGGTATTTTGAGTTGAATTGGTAAAATTATTAATACAAAAAAGCATTAGGTTTTATTTTCATATAAAGAAATTAAAAATATACATACACAGCCACATATACACACATACATACACATGTATTATGCCTGTTCTTCACAGCACATACTGGAGAGTTGGAAATTAACCAATGAATCTGAAATGAGTAGATTGCTAGTTTACAATTCCAAATAAAGCCAGGGGTTTGTGATCTGTGCAATTCAAATGCAATATTAGGTTGCAAAGGTATTACTTTGTAGTGTGTTATAAAAGTTGGCTTCCAGAGAAGGTGGCTTTAAGAGATCATTAGCACACCATTGAATAAAAATCAGTTCTGTTAGCTTTCACAGTTCTGTTACATTCTCTGCAATATAAAATTCAGTAATCCATGTGAAAGCCTAAAATTTTCTGATGGGACAGCTTTTCTTGATTTTTTTCTATCCTAAGAAAGGAAGAATGTTAAAGTGACTCTCAATCCATCAGCTTGAAAATAAGGAGTACCGATAAAAAAGGGAGCTTTACAGCTCTGTGTTCAGAAGAAGTTCCTGTGTAGCCGTAACTACTAAAGCTTGAGTGTTTTCAGTAGAGCAATCATATCTTATTTGTGTCTCTATCCTTCCTGTTTGTCACACAGGTTGGCATACACAAGTGCTCATAAATGTTTACTGAAGGCATTTAACCAAATAAATGAGAATCAATCGAGTATTCTTAAAAATTTCTAAAAATTATAACACTTTCATTTTACTAGAATGTTCATGAAATAGAGCTTCCTGGAAAATTTGGGAAATTGAGTAGATTTGGGAAGATGAATTACTAGCCAGCCTTGTAAATTATAGGGTAAAGAAGGAAGGCTTAGTGGAAGTGTGTTCTCAGTCATCTAGAATTCTCTCTTCTCTAGCATGAGGGTGCTACAGCACATGGAAAATCCAAGCTCTAGCCCACACTCCCTGGGAGCTAGTTACGTGGCCTAAATGTCTGCCAGTTTGTTCCAACAGCAGAAAAGTTATGATTCTACAATGTTCATTCCCATATTTGAGAATGCTCAGTTTTTAATATTTATGTACTCAATACATTAGGTGACATTTGATGATAAACCGATGAATCATTCAACTCTAGTTAAGTGGGTTTTGGCACAACTGCAAAGGGATCTGATTTTCACAGGTTGTAAATCAAGAGAGCAACACTCTGCTAAACGAGGTTCTAATATGGGGACTGTGAATGTCATCTGCTGTGAGTGGCTATTATGGTAAACTTTTGTATTAATTGTATTTTCATGTTGCTCCAGGGCAAACTGCAGACTGGAGATTATTGTAAATAAGCAATTAGTGTAAAAACCCATTCTTGCCATATCAAAAACAAAATCAAAGAAAGCTATTAATTTTGCTTTGCCAGCTAGCTATTTAACTCATGCATCCTGGTGATTTTCTGTTGTAGTTAAAGCTTAAAAATGTGATGTGAATCAAATGTAAAAAGGGTGCTTTTCATAAAAATAAGCAAAACCATTTGTTTAAAAAAAGGAAGACAAAATTTGCATGCTATAAGATCATAAAACCTTAAAAAATGTGAGCAGGTTGGAATCCATCTGTAAGTGGGAAAGTAATGAGACAATTTCTCATTGTGTAGATGGAATCCCACATGACTGTGCGTACTGTATAACAGGTATAGCCAACCGTGTCTTGATGTTTAAAAAGTAAAATGAGAGTTCCCCATGGTACTTTATTGTGATTCTTTATAACGCATTCTGACTGCTCTACTAAATGTAGAGTAGAAATAGTTCAAAGTTTTAATAATAGTTAATAGTTCTTTAAGTATTTCTGCTATGCTATACCCTATACTTTTTTAAATTATTATTGAATTTATGGGGATGACATTGGTTAATAAAATTATATAGGTTTCAGGGGTACAGTTCTATAATACATCATCTGTATTTGTTCTGTGTGTTTGCCACCCCAAGTCAAGTCTCCTTCCATCACCATTTATCTCCCTTTACCTTTTCCAACTTCCACACCCCTGTTTATCTCTCATAAACTGCAGCTCTGGGTTGACAGGCTAAATAGGTGGGGCACTAACAACAGATAAGAGTCTTAGTGTTTTCTTAGCAATCCAAAATTTCAATTCAATGTCTGCTTAGAAAACTATTTTAAAATGAAACTGTAGAGAACTGACATCTTAATAGATGCTTTTGTCAAAAGGCTTCCCCTTAGGGTGGCAGAACAGATGTTTAAAACACAGCAGTTAAAATACAAGCTCCTGTTTTTTGAAGTTTTGAAGTTGACCCCATTGCTCTCTGATGTGGGCAACAATTAGTCTTTGAATTAATAGGTACATAGAATCATTTCCAAATGGTTATGACTAAATGATAAATGGATTTGTTTTCATATATTTTTAGGTTATGTACTATGTGTTGGTTTGTAACATTGTACATTCAGTAATAGAATGTTTTCTGTGGTGCTATTGTGTTTATATAGGAAGGTGAAATGGAACCATATGCAATGGCTAATTAAATTTAAGAGACTTCAATAAATTTGTTGGACCAATTGATTATGTTGAAAATATGTCATATAACTGAATTTGATTAATAAAAATATGCATATCCATAAAATATACCATATGTGTTCTGTGGAGAGAGGAATGACTTTCAATGTGGGAGGCAAACGTGTAGGGGAGCAGGGAGCCGGGAAATCAGAATCAATTGGGGGAATATTCTCACGATATTTGTGTATAATTGGTAAGTACCCATTGCCTAAACATCTGGTTTCCACCCAGAAGTAATTAAACACCCTGTGTCAAGTATTGTGCTGAGTACACAGTACGTGGTCATCTAGTTATCCTTAAAGCATTTTCCTAAATTAGGAACGTCATCTTGCTGTTAGAGAAAATGGTGGCTTGCTGAATTTAAATTATTGAAATAATGATGTACAACCAGTTCACGACAGATAACAGGTTTGAACCCAGGTCTATTTTATTTCCCAATTCTATGTTTTTAACTACCTGTTATTATGTAGGAATCAATATTTTGAAATTATAGTAGAGAGTGTATTAGTGCCCATGCTCAAATAGAGAAACCCCTCTTTCTGGAGGGTTACATATTATAACTGCCTTTCCTTCTACACTTTCTTCTCTGATATCCACCTAATTCAGTGATCATGGAGGGAGAGAAAACATCACACTGGTGGGGCAGAAGAGACGCCTGAGATGGAAACAGAGTTCTGAAAAGCTGCCAGCCCTCTTCACGATGAGAGAACGTTCCAAGGCACTAATTCGTGGGTTACTAGAGTTTGTAGCTGTTTCTTCTTCTTTAAAAAAAAAATAAATTGATTGAAGTGCCTATAAAACTAAAAATTTATAGTTTTATTGGTTAATAAAACTATGTAAGTTTCAAGCATACAATGGTATTTTTTAAGAAATAGAAAAAATTATTATATTTGCATGAAACAAAATATAATTTTTAATATTTTGTTCTTTTATAACCACAACAGATATTGTATGCTATCTATTGAAAGACCAGAAAGAAATACTAGTCTAGATTTTAGAAAAATAATCCATCTTGTTAACATATACATGTGCACACAGTTATTTGTCAAACATATAAATTCTTTCTCTCTAAAGATAATACTATCTATAATATATAAATTTATACTTGACTTTCTAAAGAAAGCCTAGCTACAACTAGGAGTTGCTATTTTTCTTTGACTATATTATAAAACTATTCTATTTTTGGAGGATTTCAAGAATTTTGTAAATTTTTTGCAAATACAAATGTATAAAATGAAACAATCAAGAAAAAAAGTAAAATTTATTAGATGTTATTTAAAAAGATATTATAGTAATTCAAGTTCTATAGAAGAAAAGGCCTTATCGAAAAATATTTAAAAAATGTGATAGACCAGGGCTACATAGTTAATTAGTAGTCTAACCTGTGCTATACCGCCTGTCTCCTTCCCTTAGGTTAGTCCCTCTATCTCCTTGGCACAACTGCAATGATGTGGACACAGGCCTGTGGTGTCTGCGACGTGGCTGAGACAAGGCAAATTCACACGGACTATTGAGTCCAGTGGAGGAAAAGGGACTGCACCGCCACTCTCTCAAGTGGAGAGCGCCCCAACCCTTGCTTTGACAGGCTTTTATTTCTTTTCTGGGCACATTACATTGAGACGTCCTCATTCACTATGCACAGGTTGCTTTAGGTGGTTACCTTTTACCACCTAAACAAAGGAGAGGATGTTGCTAATTACACAAAAAAGGAAGGATATTTGCAAATGTAAAGGAAAAAGTGGTTGAACTGGTTACACTAGTCCTTGGAAAGTTTAGCATAGATTTTAGGAAATTACTTTAAAGATACTCAGTAAATGTTTGCTGCCTGAATTGAGATTCAGGGTGAGGGATTTTTAGCAAAAAGCGAGTCTCAAAGCAGCCTAGGTATGCAGGCCTCATTCCCCACGGGAGAACCTGTCCATGGGCTTGGGTCCTGTGTGCCAGACCTCGCTCCCCACTGGCTTTTCCGAGTGGGAGCTGGGCCCACACCACGTGGAACTGTCTCCTGTATGGCAACACATTGTTTCTGTGTCTTGCTATTATTTCCCATCTACCTCCATCACAAGCCCCAATATTTGCATATCTTGCAAGTGATTTTTGCTTGTAATTATATTGATTTGTGCTATGGTAAAGAAGCTAGATTTGTACACTCTACTTAATTCTCAGTAATAATAAACTCTGCAATATTTCTACAGAAATACCAAATAATTCTAATTAACAGGAGTCACACAGATGTTACATCTAAAACTGTTCCATTTTCTATACATTTAAAATTACTTAAGAAGAAGTAGAGCACATACAGAAATATGTGCAACTATAAATTAATAACACTGGGGCAGATGATTAATAAAACCTCAAAACTAATTACCAAATAGAACACATACTCCCAAACCCATTGGGGTTACTTGTTAAGAAAAAGACTGATAACCTTAATATAATATTGTAAATTTAGAATTACATAGAAATTATTTTCAGAACACTATAAATGGCACAAATGTTAACTCATAAATTAAACCTCTAGAATTGCCAGATTCTAGGTCCTAACATTTTCTGCTAGGGCATGCTGTATTTTAATATTAATTGCAGAATAATAAGATCATCCATCAAATTCTTATTGCTTCCTATTAACCCTTTAAAAAATCTATCCTCTATGAAGTTTCTACCATCTTTCTTGAGTCCACTTGTAGGTTGAGCCTGTATTTGTTTGGGGATCTGAAGAATAGAGGCAGATTATATAAAGGGGCTAAGAGGATACTTTCATGTCAGGTATGAGGACAACAATCCTCTTTTCTAAGTTTTGGCGCTTTTTGGGGAACAAAACTAAGTCTCAGCTTCCTTTTCGCTTATGTAGAGACAAAATATATTTTTATAATGTTATTTTAAAATTGAAAATAAAAAAGTATATGAATTAAATTTCTTAGCACAGTGCCTATAACCTATTTAATGTTCAATAAATTACTGGACATTGTCCTCCACTGTTCTGATTATTATCCAAATAACTGTAGTTCTCACACTGAGCTTTACCCCACACACTAGACTCAAACATATAAATCCCTGTGAGTTCTTTATATATTTTGGATGCTGACACCTTGTCGGAGCTGTTGTTTGCAAATATATTCTCCCATGCAGTTGGCAGTTTCTTTTACTGTACAGAAGCTTTTTAGTTTGAAATAATCCCATTCATATATATTTGCCTTTACTTCCCTTGCCTTTGAGGACAAATTCATAAAATTCTCTCTAAGACAAGGTCCATAAGTTCAGTACCTATGTTTTCTCCTATGTAACATGTTGTTTCACATCTTATATTTAGGTATTTGCTCTATTTTGAGTAAATATTTGTACATGGGAACAAACTGTAGTCTAGTTTCATTTTTTTGCATGTGGCTTTCCAATTTTCCCAGCACCACTTTTGAAGAGGCTTTCTTTTCTCCATTACATGTTTTTGGCTCCTTTGTTGAAAATTATTTGCCCATACACATGTGGGTTTGTTTCTGGGCTCTCCATTCTGCTCCATTTGTCTGTGTGTTTATTCTTCTTCTAATACTATGCTGACCAATGACACTCTGATAAATTTAATTTCTTAACAATTACCAAAAATACATATATCAATAAATCCCACTAGCTCCTATGTCTCAATGTTTCTAAACAGAATTGATCTTCTTTATTCACAGAATCCAGCCCTTCCTCAAAACTGGCAGAGTTTAGCTCATGGCACTGATGCTTACAATCATACTCAGCAAGATCTTAAGTATTGGCTCCACTGCTTACGGCTGTTGAGAACCTAGGCAGAGGGCAGGGGGAGGGGACTAAGACTTAACATCATCACATGTAAAAGAGGAATGATTTTAAGATTTGTCTCAGAGAGCTGTTGCGATTAAATATGTTAATATATGTAAAGCGCTGAGCTTTACTAGCCACACAGCAGTGATTCAGCAATGTTAGCAAATATTGTTATATCATTTCATTATTTACACTTCATATTATTCTCTCCCCACTTACCCCATCCTAGTCACCAAATCCACAGTGTTCTCCCTCATACTGTTCTGTTCTACAAACTCAGCCCTATGCACAAGAAAACCCCATGGCGATACAGATTTGAAAAGATGGTTTTGGTATTAGATGACCTAATTGTCAAATAAGTCTGTGGAAGAGAAATTTGTCACAGTAGTTTTACATTTTAGTTCAGCTCTGTTTTCCCTTTAGCCACAAACTTATTTCCTATATGAAAACATTAAGAGGTTTGTAAGGGTTTTGTTTATTGTTTTATTTTTATTTATCTTTTTTGAGAGAGAGAGAGACATTGATTTGTTGTTTCGTGCATTTATGTATTCATTGGTTGATTCCTTTATGTACCCTGACCTGGGATGGAACCCACAACCTGGGAGTATCAGAAAGGTGCTCTAACCAATGGAGCTTCCCTACTAAGGCTGTAAAGTTTTAAAAGCACTTTTTTTTTCCTATAGAGTTTTCTTTCTTATGTATATTAAAACCTTACCCTCAATTATTTTAACAGCTCCAGGATATAGGAGAGAGACTCAGTAGTGTTTGCTTCTCTACTCTACTTAAAATCATTTTTTATCAATGGGGCTTTTATCAATAATGTGCTTTTTAAAAGTTTTTAATAATTTCAGCTTATCATAGTTAAGTTCTCAAAATTAACAAATGAAGTGCTTCTACATGAAAGGCAGAACAGGCTGTTTGGACAGACCTCTCTCCTATCATAATCACCCAGGAATCATTGTTAAACTATAGCAAGGAAGATTATTTTTATATGCAAAGTACCGTTTAAAAGGAGAACAAGAAGATAACAAAAAACTCTCACGTGGTAAAAGGGGAAAGGGTAATCAAAGACATGAGGGGGGCTATGAACCCCTGTATACTTGGGCGAATGCCCAGGAGTGGGTCTCCAGTACCCTAGGAACTGGAGAGATGCCTCCTGGAGTACAAAAAGCAAGGTCACTAGAATCAGGCATGAGAATTCTAAAATCTATTTCTTCTGCTAAGATAAGACAGGGGTGGGGATTTGACTCACTAGCTATGGGCAATAGTAAGAAATAATTGTCATTCGTACAGTCTTGGGTGAAAAATCAGAAGCATTGACCTTAACATGTATAGATCCAGTAGTTTCATACTGAGAACATACAATAACAATTAGATGATGATATTTGAATTCTGTTGACACTAACAGACCAAAATTAAAAAACCTGTGCTGGAATATTTTTTATAATTGCCTCATTCATTTACCATGGGAAAAAAAATTGCCCCTTGAAGAAAAGCAACTTCACAATTAAAACTCATAGGGGGGGAGGGTGGATTAATATCAATGGCCTCAAACTGCAGAAGAAATAACATCCTAGTGATGGGAAATAATAAGATAGATAATATAAAATGGATACAAATATGTAAACTAATTAAAGAAATAAAAGAATATATAAATGACAATGAATATATAGTTCATTTTGAAAAACAGAAAAATTAGATTAAAATAAAGAATGCTAAAAAATCTGAAAACAGTGATAAAAATTGAAATCTCAATGTATATGTCAAAGAGCAGATTAGACAAGACTGAAGAGAAAAAAGGCAAACTGGGAGATAAAATTGAGGAAATAACTCAGAATTCAATGCAGAAAAACAGAAAATATGAAAAAAAAAAGAGAAACGGCAAAGAAAGGGCAAAAGTAGAAGTCCCAAACTATATTAATAAAAAACAAAAAATAGAAAATAGAGGATAAGAATAAGAAATATTTTAAAGCATAATATCTGACAAAGTTGCTTAAGTAAATCTATTAGTTTCCAGGCTCCAGACACTGAGTTCTGATGAAGAGAAATATAAACAAAATCTGCAACTAGGTGAACATTCTGGTGAAACTTCAGAACAAAAATACTGAAAAAAACCTTAAAGTTGTCTTCAAATTGGTTATATGTAAGAGGAGAAAAAGATTTCCCTCGAAAAACTCATTACTTTATCATTACTATCACATGGGTTTTGGGGTGCATTTCTTATTTTCAGCGTGGCCTGACAATTTTTAAGTAGAGAATTAATCTGTAGTAGTTAAGAGTCATTATGTACACATACGCTTTGCAAAAAGAATCACTATAACTCTCTAGAGTGGTACAAATTTAACACTGACATCAAAAGATGGCCGAAGGTAAAGTTCTAAGAAAAATAAGCAGTTCAAAGAAAATAGTCTCAGTGGACCCAAGGATCACTAGTATAGTGAGACCCAGTGTTGGGAACTGCCCTGCCTGGTTTCAGAAGCTGTAAACCCCCAAGGCTAAGGCTGAGTCAGAGACCTTGGGACCATAAGCCACTAAGGACACAAAGCTTATCTCCCTGGCAGGGGCACCACCTCTGCCCACTTTACTTTACCCTCCTTGGCCCTGAGCCTGACCAGTTAGCCAATGATGGGTAAGAGTCCTCAAGGGAGGGATGACCTAAGACAGGCATGGTCACAAAGAGGCCCTCAGGGAAGGACTTGGGGATCTATAGAAAAAGGGGTGATGGAACCTCTCCCCTCAGCTTTGACATAGCCTGAGTCCTCATTCTGTCTGCAAGAAGTCTCCTAATCTCTTGGCTGCCTTACTTCCCCTGCCTGACTTAAACTGGAGGTGGGTGTGGCCCTGTGCTGGAAAGGGTGGGTTCCCTAGGGCGATCAGGCCTAAGAAAGAATGCATAAAATCCTGTGAAACCTGCTTTGCTAATACCCTCAATTTAAATGATAAGGGTCCAAACTTGAAATGAGTTTGTTTCCCAAAGTCTTATAGCCCTTTAGCTAACTGACCCTGACTCAGAATAAGCCCTCAGGGTTCTTTGTTTGTTATCTATTGTTTGATCCTTACTGACTGACAATGATTGTTGAGATTTACCTGTATTCCTGTGCAAACTAAACCCAATAAAAGCCCATTGAGGAAAAGGCTGTTGGCCCTTCTCCTTTGAGAGACCGGCCACCTTTCCTCCCCAAGCAGATCATGTCTTGGTAGACTTATTCTCATCCGTGGTGGCCAGAGGGGGCCCTGTGGGTGGAGCACCCACACAACCCAGAATTAGGGAAAAAAAAATTAAGTCAGATTTCAAGGGATTTCAGATATTGGGATTATAAAACATGGAATTTAAAGAAACAATGTTTCATATTCTCTATATATCTATATATCTACTTATCTATGTATGTGTGTGTATATATATACACATATATACACGTCAATAATATGAACAGAAAGCTACTTCAAAAGAGCTCCATTTCTCAAACAAATAAAATTTCCAGAAAAAAATTGTAATAAATTTAAATTCAATACATAGTTAAAATACCAGGTTTTAATGAAAGGAATACTTAATTAACTGGAGGAAAAATCTAAAGCTATTATTCGGAATGCAACACAAAGGGAAAAAATGATACAACATGTGACAGAGAAATTTAAAGATCTCACCAGTAAAATGAGTAAACCTAATATGGTCCTAACAGAGATCTAGAAAAATATACTATACAAACTGGAAAAGATAAATTATGAAAAGGTAATGAAAAAGAAATTCCAGAAGTTTTGAAAAACACACATATAATAATACAAAATTTCTTAGGTTTAATATCTAGTTAATTTGAGGCTTTCAACCATGATTCTAGTTTCTTCAGATTGCCAAAGGACTAGAAACAAGCCTTGCTTGCCCGAGAAACAATATTTGCCCCGCATTTGACATTATTACGAAAGGTAACACTGAAGAAATCTGAAATACTTACAAAGCCAATTTAACAATGAAAGAAACATTGTTAGTAAAACTACCATTATGAGGTATATTTGATGAGGCATTTTAGATTCAGGAACAATGGTAATTCAGGGTTTTTTAGAAACGTATTTTCCTAAAGAATTAGATGTTCTTTTTAATTGCCTTCTACAGTTTTTACACGCAGGTCCATTAAAGTGTGTAGATATACAGGGTTGTCAAGGCCTAATACATTATTTGCAAATTAGAGCTGTTATTTTAAACCCAAATTAAGCAATCCCATGTATTTTACATGACAGGTTTACAATTGTTCACTGAGAATAATCACACAGGCTCTTTATAAAAATCATCCAAGTGTGACTCATCGTAGTATTATAGTGTTCATGTCAAAGGAACACCAGAAAAGCTTAGCTTTTTGTTCCTGATGCCAAAAGATGGAATCTTATAAATCAAAATAAGGAAAGAACATTGATTTTCCCACATATAAAAATCTAAGTGCACACTGTCAGCTTTTAGTCTAGCTTAAGTGCTAATTCTGAACTCTCAACAACATTACCTAGACTCAGGAAATTTTGAAGAGTGAAGCATCTATGTCTATTGTCCTATTCAATGTCATGTACTGTCATGATGCCTGATATTTTGTCCATCACACTTAGTATTTCATAAGAGATCCTTTTCTCTGAAGAAAATGATACCAACAAGAAGAAATAATTTCTCTTTTTTCTCTTAATTTTCCCCATAGATATTTTTAGAATTTCCCTTCCCAGAAACAATGCAAACTGGTGTCACCATTTGAATAGTGTGTATTGTACCCCAAACAACTATGGAGTTCAGAATTGTAATTTGAGGTATTTCTTACTGATATTTTTAAGATACACACTTATAATCAGTAGGTGACATGAGCATTACTACATGAGCAATGCAGAAGACTATTACTGCAACCATAGCCTTTATATACACTTTACAGCAACTTTTATTCTCTCAGAATCATTATTAACATATTTAATGTTTCAGAGTTCACTATAATTTTTCACTTGGGAATAATAAATATAATTTATTAAAGGAAGGAAAGAAAGATGTATCTATCCAAGAACTTACATACTTTCCATTGTGTCTCTTAAAAACCTAAAGCAGAGCTTTGAGACTCCTTTCAAGAGTTTACACAAAGTGGTTGGAGGGGAGAGTTCACAAATGTATAGCTCTGTGCACAACGATGTCCTTTGATATAAAACACAGTCATATAGCTCTCATTGTAAAAACTAGCAGGGTAGGTCTCCAGAAAGAAATTGGGGCAGTTTAGCTACCATTCCTCTGCTGCTCACATCTGAAAGAGTAACCTCTGTCAGGAACAAGGTAACCTCTTGATGAATATCTTGAAACTTTTGATTTGAAAGTTTGAAAAGCAGTTCTGAGAGGCTATGGGATTCAAGAGATGGTAAAATGCATGCCCAATACTATAGTCAGCACTTGGCACGGTGTGATTTACACAGTTATTCCAAAGTATTTCATCATAATGAAAGGGAAATGCAAGAAGAGGAAAGTGACAGTGGCATGCAAACAAACAAACAAACAAACAAAACCCCCAACAACCATGAGCACTCAAAACATAGGAGGTTTACGCCAAAACTGACTCTCATTTAGTCACTATAAGAGAACTTAGCTTTTAAATGCAAGAATAAATAAAATAAAAAAAAAACATATTTCTTTCTCCACATGATGGTCAAGTATTTATGGAGAACAATATTCTTTACATAGTATTTGGGATATTGAATTCTTTTATTCTCACCCAAGTTTTAATAATAAGGGTAGCAAAAGTTGGTGGAGATATATATCTTTATTCCAAAATTAAATAGGATACTTTTGTTGTTCATTAATATTTTCTAGTTTTTACATATTATGGCAGATAGGGGATAGTTGATACTATTTAAGATTCAAACCAAAAGCCAGATATCAAAGAAAACTTTTTGATTCAAGTGGGAACTAGAAGAAGCACAGTGACTACATATGGGGCAACTTGTGCTTTGACAACAAAAAAATTGCAATAGATTAAAGGAAGTAAAGTCCATGACTTCAAACTGATACTAAAATATATTGTAAGATCCACATATAAAGAATGCTAGGATGGTAGGAAATCAATCACAAAAATGATATAAAGAACAAAGCATATTCTGTGTTGTCTGTATAAAATGTACCTTGATATAATAAACAAGGGGAAATAATTTCTTGAAAAAATGTATCATCACTAATAAAAAGGAGTAAGATAATAAAAATATCTCCAGTTTTAATATATAATAAAATAATGGGCCAAAATATAACATAACAATGTGGACCTTCATAATGAATATATTATGTGGATAGCAGAGGAACCCAGTTAATTTTAACATCACAATGAAAGAGACAACCCAGAATTCATGTGACCCCCAAAGCAAGTAACCAATAGCACAGAAGAAAGATTCCTGCAAACAAAAAACCAACAATCCTGAATCTGAACAATACCTCATTAATTTAAAGGAAATAGAGGAGAGAGGGTATAATCAGCAAAACTTAACATGCAGAAATCTCTGTGGAACAAATTGAGGCAGGACAGAAAGAAGTTAGGGAAGCTCCCAACAACTGGAATGAGGAAGTAGGAATGGAGATCACAGTGTGACAAGCCACTAGGTCTTCTCACCAGAGTCCCCCCCACCCCCACACATGATCAAAGGAACACAGTTTAGGGCAGGAAATTCCTGTGGTAGTCACAGAAGTCAACATCAAAAACTGATTAAAACCAGAACTGACTCAAAGCAAGATGGAGGAAAAATTGACCACAAAGACCCTGAAACTCATCATACCATTATTAAAATAAAAACTGATACCTCAGACAGAAGGAGGACAAAGGGGGACCAACCTCATGACACTTTTGGAACAAATCACATTAGGAACAAGTCTACCTTCCTCAAGTCTGAAGAAGACAGAGACAAAATTTGGTGCCACCAAGTTCAGGCACAACCAACCTTTGGGAATACATAACATTCCAAGAACTGACTGACTGTGGCACCCAGCTCACTCGCAAGCTCATCCCCATCCTCTGGGACGTGTACTTCTGCTTCTTCAGAAGAGGCACATGGTGAGACTTGCAGCCCTGGAGCAGCAGGGCAGCTTACATCCTGCTCCTGTCACCGGGAACCTGAAGCCTGGGCTCTGTCTCTCTACCTAAATAAAACTTGCTTTTGCTTTCACTCACACTTGGTCTTGAATTCTTTCCTGCACAAAGTCAAGACCCTGCAGGTCAAAGAATGCTAGGGTCCCCATTTTTGGTCCACCCCTGGTGACAAAATGACTAAGTTCAGTTTGTTTTCTTTTGCTTTGTATTACAAATAAATTTTCAAGAAAACAAAAAAGGAGGGCATATATTAAATGGCAAGGAAAGATAACCATGTAAAATATGTGGACTTCTTTTAACTAATGGAATTCAGGAGGCAATTGGGAAAAACTGAGCACTGATTAATTTGGTTTATATTTGATACTATTAACAAATAACTGTTCAAGATGGGAAAGTAGGTAAAAACAGTACTCACATCCCTCTACAACTACATCAAAATTAGAACTAAACTATAGAACAACTGTCATTTAGAATTGCCTGAACAGCTGAACTGCTGAACAGCTGTCCTGTAACTAAGGATATAAAGAAGAAGCCTCATCCAGACTGGTAGGAGGCTGGAGACAATGGAAGGGCTGGTCCCACACCTAGGTGCGGTGGTTAAAATTGAGTGGAATATCTCAGCTGCAGAAGTCCCTCTCCTGGAGGAGTAAGAGGCCTCAGCCCCACACTAGAACCACCATCCCAGGATCCCACTGCTAGAAAGAGAAGCCCCAAAACTTCTTGCTGTGAAAACCAGGGGAAATTGTGGCTGAATGAGACTAAGGGTTTCTGGAGACCCTGGCATTCTTCCTAAAGGTCTGCACAGAGGCCTACTCATATTCACTCGCTCAGAACTTCAGTGCTAGGGCAACAAGTCAAAAGGTGCTAGGAACATAACAGGAAAAGCTGAATTGTCCAGGGAGGGTGGATGGGCAGCTTTCTCCCGGAGAGAAGTGCTGGCACAGACCAGTTTTTTCTTTGCCAAGCCTTTATTTACCCCGACAGAGCTGGCAGGTGGGTGCCATATCTGTGTCTCCATCAGCACTGTTCCCCCACCCTGGTCATTCCCTAGGAACCCTGCCCTAAGTCAGACAGAGACAGACAAATGCCATATGACTGCACTTACATACAGAATCTATAAAATAAAGTAAATGAACAAGTAGAACACAAATAGACTCGAAGATACAAGAATATTCTGACAGATGTCAAATGAGAGAGTGGTTGGGAGAGCAGGTGAAACAGATGAACGGATTAAGAAGTACAAATCGGTTGTTACAAAACATCCATGGGGATGTAAACTACAGCATAGGAAATATAGTCAATAATATTGTAATAACTATGTATGGTATTAGATGGGTACTAGATTTATTGAAATGATCAGTTTGTAAGTTATATAAAGCCTTATCAGTAGATTGTGCACCTGAAACTAATATAATATTGTATATCCACTATTAAAGAAAAAAAAATATTTAAAAACCTATTAATATTTTTAATGTGATATAATCATGGATATTCTTTAAAGAGTTAATATGTTTTAGATATTTACAGAAGATGTTATATGATGTCTGGAATATGCTTGAAAATAATATTTTGGGTAGATTAAAGAAACAAAATTTGCAATGAGCTGATTGTGTTAAATTGTTGAAGTTTGGAACAGGTGCCCTGGGATTATTTATACTACTACCTCTATTTCTGTGCATGCTAAATAAATTTTCATAGTACAAATCTCAAGAAAAAAACTAAAGAAAACCATAAAAAATTTAATGGCAATTTTTCTCCTGCTTGTTTACTGAATCATGTTAAATATAAAGGAATGGGAACCCTGGGAATCCTGTGTGTGGGGTTGGGGAAGACTATAAACAGTCAATGTAAACTAAAAAAAAAATTATCATATTTAATTATTCTGAAGTAAGTAACATAAATCTTGTGTTTTTTCAGTATTCATACTTTAAAAATAAAAAATAATGATTTGATTCCCCAAAATTGATATTTATATTTATGAACCATCATATAGCACGCTACCTCGAGCCCTTGGGTTCATGCATTTTCAACGTGCACGTATTAGCAATGGAATTGTCAGAGGTGTGACTGTGAAATGCATTTAGTTTCTCATTTACTGGTGTGCAAAATGGGTTCTCTAACTTTGATTATTCTATCCGCATAATAGCTTACTGTGTTCATTTATGCAAGGGGTAGTGATTTGCATCCTGGGGTTCCGAATGTCTAGTTGTCCCAAAATATTTGAAAAACCCTACACTTGAATACGAGAAGGAATCTAAATTATTTATTTTGTAATAATTTAAATTTGGTATGAAAATACTTTCAATTTTTGTTATATAGAGGAGATAATATAGTTGGTGCTAAAAATGCGGCATGTGATTTACATACAGTAAACTAAATACTTCAATCTGCAAACATTTTTGGCCTACACATAATCATATGTAGTCACGGTGCCATAATATTGCCAGCATTTGTCCCGAATACTGTCATGAATAAAACCCTGAAATAGCTGACCCCGAGAGGGTTATGTTTTGTTTCGGCGAGCTAACCCTTCCCGTAGTAGACTTTAATCCACTCGAAGGTTTGAGATTTAGTTGCTCTTGCTGCTAAGAATCTATATCCTTCTTTTGCTCTTTGCTCTGATTCCCAAGAAGGGGAACAACATCCAGAAGTACTGCTCTCTCCATTTCTTCTTCCTTTGAATTTCTAGATATTATAATCAACAATTTTTTGTTAGATCTTGTGAAGTCAGGGGTCTGGTACTATGGTCTTATTAAAAAATGGAAAATGGAGAGATGTTGAGGGGGAAGGGATGAGAAATAATATGTGAAGTGTATCAGAGAGTGAAATGGCAAATGTGACTTCAAAGTAAATAGAAAATTACTGTTGCCTAAGTGTTCACTGGTTAGGATACTAGCTGGGGATGAAAGGGAAGAAAACTGTGTAGTATCTTAAACCTTTGAAAGGTGGTCTGTTTCCTGGGCGACACACAGTGACGGAGATCAGGGGTTGCCACTGCATAGTGATCATTGGCAGTAATTTGCTTGTGGTGATCAAGCAATATAAAAGTGATATTTCAAGATAAAGCAAGAGCAGTGCATTAATAAGGCTGGACAGATCAGTCAAACAGGAAGTAAACAGTTTGTTATTGTAGTCATCAGGATGAATTATCAAAGAAGATTATGAAGTAAAAATATTTTTTTCTCTAAATCTAAAAAAGTTTAGGAGATGATGTGAGCTCCAAATGAAATCTTTCTCGTACTGAGAAAGAGGGCAGTTCATAGTATTTCATAGGATTTATAGTTTTAAAACTACAGTATGATTAAGAATTATTGGAGAAGCTTGCTCAAAAAGCAGATTCTCAGGACCCTAACTTTATGGTTCAATGACTATAAAGGGGCATATTTTTGTTGATCTGTGCACCAATGTTTTAGAAAGGATTTTATATTCTCTACCACAGGGTTTTTCAATCTTAGTACTATTGCCATTTTGATTCAGATAACTTTGTTGTGGGGAACTGGCCTCTAACCACCAGATGCTGGTAGCACCCTCTCACCTTCCCCCACTCACACCAGGTACTACAGCTAAAAGTCTGTCTCTCCAGAAGTTGCCAAACATCCCCTGGTGTGAAATTGTTTGAGTTGAGAATCTTAAAACATATGAGGGAAGTTTTAAGACAGAATGTGTTATTATAAAGTACCAAAATAAGGAGCACAGTCTCAAAGATGAAAAATAAAATTAATTATTGGAAGATAAAATGGAAAATGTGATCATCACAAGAGTAGAGTGTGTGGAGAAAGACAATTATGACGCAACCGGCGCTAATGGTAAGCATAACATTTTCACACGGAATATTACTTAGACACAAAGAGATGTCTGTTACCCTGCAGAAGAGCAATGACCCAGGGTCAAGAATAAAACACTGCTTTAGTGGTCTCACACATCAATTCAAACTCAGACACAGTATGCCTGATGTCCCTCCCCTGTCCCTGCTCCCCAAGTCCAGTTTGATTAAACTAGGATAGTCATGCCACCCACAGGACACCAGTCAACAGACTTTTGATATTCTCTCTCTTTTCCCTCTCCCTCCCATTCTCTGTCTCCTTCTTCTCTCTCTTTCAACACCCCTCCCTCCTTCTTTTTCTTTCTCCTTCCCTCCTCCACCCCATCATGGGAAAAGCAAATCCCTCTTCTATGGTTGAAACTCTAGGATATAAAATTAACAAGTAGACATGGTCTCACTGTGTGGAAAAGCCATTTCCCAGTGAAAGAGGCAATGATGCTCACAAGATCACAAAAGAAACCAGTATGAGATTCAGTGAGGTAGAGAGCTGGTGATTATTCAAGTACCAGTTGATTCTGAGGCAAAGCTACACATGCATACTCATCCTGAGATTTTTGTTTTTAACACTACCTTATATTCTATGATCCAAATTCTTCCACTTTGTCTGATCAAGTTCAATACACAATGATATACCCAGAAGAGATGAAATACATGTATTTCAGCGGCATGAAGAGACGGCTCTTCTAAAGACAAATAAATAGTATGTAATATTCATGCTTTAAGAGTAGATGCTATAGGGACCGAGAGAAGAAAATAAGAGTTTTCTCAGAAAATAGAACCTGTTACTCATACAGGGGAAAGGGGTGAGTTTTAATATTTAATGACTCATTGTTTAGTGATGCAAAAGCATTGGTACATGAAAAGTGACATCGTGAGCACAGAACTGAAGATTACTTGAGTACTTGTGGTTCACTCTTTCACTTTATAACTATTATGTCGGAAAAGATTACAGAAGAGGGTTGGATATTAATACAGTAGCACACTATAATGATTGGTTCTTAGCAGGAGATACATTTATATATCTTGCCTGAGTCTGTTTAATGTGACAGGTAAAAAAGAGGGTGAAAAATACATCCGAAGACATCAGCTCAGTTGTAGTTCTCCAGTAATATCACAGAAGACTCTGTTTTAAGACTATTTTTTAAAGCATTTATTAGTGACTTTGATGAAAATATACAAGGTACATTCATTACATTTTCTAAGAATATAAATTTTTTAGAGATAATGATGACAGAATAAAAGTACTCAGGGAACATAGAAAACAGAATGTAACAAGGCTTGTTTGGGCTGTCCTGCCCTTGGAACAAGGAGCCAGCCCCAGAAGTGCTAGGTGGTAAATTGTAGTTCTATACAATGAAGCATGTATAAACAAGGTCCAAGGGTATAATTGATTTGAAAACATGTATTTCAGCAGCATAATAGGAACGCCAAAATGTTAATGCAATTTTCATTGCATCAATGTATAAATGAAGGAGGTGAGACTTCTTTCCATGCTGTATTACTCAGATCACAAGAGTTTTATAAATAGTTCCAATTCAAATACGTAAAAAAGACATTGATAAGCTAGAACTCATCCAAACACTATAAAAAATCACGGACTGGTTTGAAGTCATTTTATGCAAGGAATGGTTGACAGTCTGAACTAGAAAATAGAAATTTAAGACTTACCAACTTCTGGTTTATAGACTCATTTTACAGTTTCATTGATTTCACCTGGAGGTATATGGAAGACCCTTGCATACATGGAAAGAATTACAAAGAGAATCAGTATTAAGCCAAGTATAATGTAACCCTCCCCCTCTTGGGCTATGGAGAGAGCTCTTCCTACTCATGAAAACTTATCTATATTACCTAGAAATATAAAAATTTTGTGAAAGTGAAGAATAAAAGGACTGTTCCCATCCACCCAATTCAATAGAGCTATGTAAAAAAAAAATTAAAAATCTTCTAACTTGAATTGTATAGTATTTTTCCTTCTTTTAGTATTCAGAAGTTAATATTTAAATACTAAAAATGCACAGATGATATATACATAAATACACATATAGATATACACACTCATATACACACATACATAGTTCACATATGTTATATGAGGCTCATTTAGCAGGGCATGCATGCTATTTAAACATAATATACAGACCATATTTTAAGCACACTGTTTTACGTTTATTGGCAAAGTGGGCACAAGACCATGCGACCTGGTTGGCGTGGGCAGTATCGGTTGACACCTACAGCACTGGCGTAATTGCTGCCATGCACCCTACTCTGTCAGAGGTGCCCTGGTCGGGATGACAAAGTAACCGGTCACCTTATGTCGGAAAGCTAATCATCACATCCTGGGCTCTTCTCCGTTGACATCTGTGATGTTCCAGGCACTGTGCCAGGATCACAGTAAAACGTCACATACGCATATGTCACTAATGCCTACAGGACTGTAATAAAAAGTTTCATAAAACTCAACAATGTAGTGCATCTGTATACAACAGATCTTAAAATTAGGAAATCATAAATAGTGTAAAAAGTCTCCGTTCTGATTTTAATTCCTATATATTGAAATAATGTTTTAATTATTATACAATTTATTTATAAGGATAACAGGATATATACTGCCAACTGACTGTTTTTTAATAAACAAATGAACAGCAGAAATATACATTACATTATATTTGTTATCACAGTTGAGAACTTTACTTTATATTCAGATTTAACTGGTTTTTTTTTTTTTTTACTAAACATGTGGTGTAAATTAGTATACAAAGGAGTCACATTTTAACTGCCAATTTCTTCAGTATATTTTAATAAATCATGATATAAGTTTAAAATTGAAGTCTTGCCTCACATACCAGGATGATGTGCCCTGAAGAGACTTACAAATGGGGGGAAGAGGTCAGACATACAACTAGATTATCATAGAACTTCAGATATGCAAGAATAAATGCATGATCTCCCATAGAAAATACAGGAGAAAACAAAGTTAAGTATGGATCACTTGGGTGAACAAGAAGAGAAACACATTTCGGACATAAGAAACAGCCTGTGAAAAGCCACCGAGGCATGGAATGTCTGAACATTTTTTTCATTAAGAACCTCTACACTATTCTATGCCACATTATTACAAATGTGGTAATGTCATATTGATAGATAAATTTACTTTGGATAAAGCAAGTCAATTAATCAACCTTTTCAGGAACATTCCATTTGCTGCTCATGGCATAGTTAGAACATGCCCAAAGCTGGTGGTGCCCATGGTGAACTGCTACTTAAGTTCCGGGAGGTGTCTCACTGTTTGGGGCTGCTACGTATCACTTCGAGGCTCCCACCGTACCATCCATCATCCTGTTCTATAAAATGAAAGGTGAACCATTTTACTGTGAAAATAACTACATAACACCACTTCAAAGCCCTGAGCCAGCATTGAACGATGGCAATTTCTACACTCTCTTGTCAGTGCTGAACTCTATAAATCACTTATGTCATTTCAGAAAACATCAAGCTATAATTCACACAAACTTTAAAACTCACAGGTGGGAAATCACACTTTTCCAATTATTTTATTTGCAGTAGTAAATTACATATGAATGCCTCTCCTGTTTTCCGGTTTCATGATGTTTTTTTCTCTTTATATCGAAGGTATTAATGTTTTCTATAAACTGGATTGCCTTTATATTTTATTTTCTTAAAAATTTTGCATATAGTCCAGTGAAGAAACACCCACAGTTTAGATACTTTTTTTTCAAATTATATACATAAGTCCAAGTTAAATAATTGTATCTTAGTACATTGTTTCTGTTATATTCAGATAAAGTAGTTTATAATGGTGCTTATTCTATCTATTCTGGATGATATTAGTGGGCATTAGAGGGGATATCCTGATTAAACTATGAATAAATGCTGATAAATAAGCAGGTTACTATGAAATAAGACCTAAGACTACTTTTTTTTAAATCCCCACAGAAAATAACTCTGATCCACTTTAAAAAATCTTGGTGAAATAACAACCTGCTGTTGTCTGACACTTAAAGCTACAAAAGAGCCAATTTGTAATTTCCAAACCCTGTAAATGAAACATATAAATACTAAGGTGAAAGAAGTAAATAATGGCACTGTTCAAAGCACTAAACATTTGCAGACATGAAAGAAGTATCAAAAACTTATGAGCAAATCTGGTGGTTTCAGATCCAGAAGTGCTCTGCTTCTGTGCATTACAATGAAGAGTATGCACTGGTTTTGGCACCGGGTTGTGTCAGAGATTTTATCTTACGCTAGGGGAGTCTGTTGCAGTCAGGAACATAAGAAGCAGCAATCAGGTTCAACAGTTGACTTCGCTGATTTTCTTCCTAGGATTGACTTTCCTTTCCTCCTTTCTAGCAGATAACAATTTTAATTGGAAGTCTGTGGGGGTCCAGAAAAGTTTGATTACTCCAAAGTTAAAGTAGGTTCCATATAGTTTACCACTTACATCCCACTGAATGATTCCGTGTTGGGCATGTAACCAAACTGAAAGGATTGATTGAATCTCAGAACCTTTTCAGTGAATGCAAACAGAAAAAAAGAAGAAACATATACTTTCCGAATCATGTGGTATGCGTTAAACCAAACCCAGGTATCTTCACCTTAGAACATTTTTTTTAAAACTCTGGAATCAGTAAATTTATGTTTTAGCTTAAGTTAGCTTAAATTGTACATTCTTATTTTGCAAACAAGTCCATATTAACTAGGGTGGGTCTGCCATGGCTGTTTGTGGGCTTCTGAGCTGAAGGTGCAGGTGCTAAAGAACAGAGACTCAAGGAGAAGATGGTAAATGAGACAGAGAGTCTAAACAGATTATCAGAACCTAGAAGGAGGATGAAAAGAGTATAGTAAACATTTTTTTAGATAAGCTAAAGGAGGTTTAGTTATGTAAATGCCAATCTATACAATATACAGGAGGTCATCCCTACTTAGAAGGCTGGGGACTAAATGGTTTGTTTTACTTAAAACAGAGATAATTAACCTTAATTAGTAACCTTATCAATATGCAGTTACTGTTGTTATAGTCTCTTGAAACCTATACATTGATAAAAGAAGGTGAAAGGATTAGCCAAAGAACACATTGCATAACTGACAGGCAGAGGCTATGGCCAGGGGGAAAGAGAGGCAGCGGCTGGGTGCAGGCAGGAGGTGGGGTGGGGAGGGGGGCACAATGCGAACATCTGTAATGGTATCAACAAAAAACGTACAAAGAAAAACATTGTAAAAAAAATAATAAAAAGTAACTACTGGTGGCTTAATAATAATGAAAAGTAACTACTGATGTCTCAAGCAATATATACACATTAACATGTACATATACTGTATTGTATTCTACGTTATACTTTTGAAAACAAAATTAGTGGTTTAGTCCCAAATATGTACTTCAACAGTAGGATGTAGTATATTTCTAATTCATGTAAATTCATTAATCTTGGGTGTTAAGAATACTTCCACTTTGCATTGTTACAAGTAACAGTGTCATTGAAAATACCAGCATGCCAAACACATTTAACCTGTAACTGATTATTTCATTGGCAAATTTGTATATATGCAATCAAGTGGACAAAGTCTTTAATTTTAAATGCTTTAAATGCAGTAACTACATCTTAACCTTTGCTATCACTAGAAATAACTACTTCATAAATGTTTTGAAATTTTGAAAATCGACATTTATCTCCTTTTCCTTTTATTTTCATTTTAATCTCAGTAGTTAAAAAACATCTTTTACTTATAGGCTTATAAGTTCCAATATCACATAATTGAACCATAAACCTAAATCAAAATGAGATCTCTGGAGTTGAAATGTAAATTCTTGAAAATGTAGTAACAGCAGGACCCTCATTTCAAATAATGCAAAAATTTCAATGGACATTTAAAAATTAATTGCACAGTGGATATCTGGGTCAAGATATAGGGTGAACCAAAAAGTTCATTTTGTTTTTTCCCTAAGATGGCTCTACTAGCGCTTAGTTGTCTTTAACTCTATTTGAAACAATTTCGTTAGATTGTATTTTGACAGCTGTCATATCAGTGTGCATTTAAAAGAAATCAAAATAGGTCAATTTTGTGTAGCCATTTTAATATTGAAAATGAAAAA
Organism: Desmodus rotundus; assembly: GCF_022682495.2. Lineage (NCBI taxonomy): Eukaryota > Metazoa > Chordata > Mammalia > Chiroptera > Phyllostomidae > Desmodus > Desmodus rotundus. Next base: position 45,456,384 of record NC_071390.1, on the reverse strand, counting down.
TGTTATGCAAAATTTTCAGCATGTTATGCTTTATTATTTCAAGAAAGGTACAAATGCAACTGAAACGCGAAAATAAGATTTGTGCAGCGTATGGAGAAGGCGATGTGACTGATCAAACGTGTCAAATGTGGTTTGCAAAGTTTTGTGCTAAAGATTTCTCACTGGATGATGCTCCACGGTCAGGTAGACCTGTGGAAGTTAATAGCAATCAAATTCAGACCTTACCTGAGAACAATCAGTGTTATACCATGTGGGAGATAGCCAGCATATTCAAAATATCCAAATTAATAAAGTTACTGGTGAAATGAAAAATGTGTCTTTTATTTTTCAGAAAAAAACTAAAGTGACTTTTTGGCCAACCCCAAATAATGCTAATAGGCCTAGTCATTTCCCTGCCTTTGCTATCGTCCTATGCTGTGCTCTCTAATGTGATAGAAATGCAGCTGCTCAAATTTAATTAAAGAAATTAAAAAGGCATTCCTCAGTTTGACTTGCCATATTTTAAGTGCTTAATAGACTCATTTTTCTAGTGGCTGCTCTATGAGACAGCACAAATGTGGAATGTTTTCATCATTAAGGAAAGATATACTGGAGAGTGCTGGTCCAGTTATTTGTGTTTAGAAAACACTTAGCTCTCCATTCTTTTCTTTTCCAATTCCTTCTTATGTTCAAGAAAAAAAATAATTTAGGCCCTAATGCTTTCCAGACATTAGACTTTGGTAATGAACAAAACAAGTTCCTCATACAGCCTGCCTCTGTTTTACAGAGATAAGTACTTCGAAGATACTAAAATAGTAGGGTGATAGTAAGTGACTTGAAAAGATATACAACGTCGCTCTGGAAAAAGTCCAGCCATTGTTAATATAATGAGAATGGTGTGTGCGACATTGACATAACCTGGCAGCCAAGGAGGGCGGACTGGGATGCTCGTGCATACACAATGATGACTTCACCGTACTAGTCAGTGGGGACAGTAGACACCCTTGAGTGATCGTGTGTATTATGTGGCTGTGGCATTCAAAGTGACTGAGCGAATAGAGCAATGAATCTGCATCAGATTTTGTGTTAGGCTTGAACATTTCTCCACGGAAACTGTTTGGATGGTTCAGAAGGGCAATGGGCAACTGGTGATTGGCAGCTTCATCACCACAACGCACCCACTCATGCATCATATCTGGTGCAGTTTTTTTGTGACACATCAAATCACCCAGGTGACTTAGCCCCCTACAGCCCAGATTTGGCACCCTGCAACTTCTGGCTTTTCCCAAAACTAAAGTCACTTTTGAAATGGAAGAGATTTTAGACCATTGATAAGATTCAGGAAAATACGACGGAGCCGCTGATGACCATTGGGAGGACTGTGTGAGGTCCCAAGGTGCCTACTTTGAAGGGGACTGAGGCATCATTGTCCTGTGTACAATGTTTCTTGTATCTTCTTCAATAAATGTCCAAATTTTTCATATCACACGGCTGGATACCCTCTGGGCAGATGCATGAGTGGGTGTGTTGTGGTCAGCATTAAGTAGGCTGACCAGTAAGGTATGAGATGCTTATCTTGAATGGAGATAAGAATGAACAGACGGAAAAAACTTTGAGAATACCTGGAACCTTCCATGTAGAGAGAACAATAACTACGCAGGGGCCAAGACAGTATATCCCTTACTGTGGTCAAGAAAGAGCAATAAACTCAGTTTGGCTGAAAGGAAATTGATATCAGAGGCCAGATTATGTCCTTGTCATATCTTTGAAGTGCTGGTTATGATTTTGGATTATACACTGAAATGTAATAGAAAGTCACCAGAATTCTTTGAGCAGAGGGTAAGTAATATAACATGATTTAGATTTTTTATCATTTATTTTTATTAACTTTATTAGTGTGACATTGGCTAATAAATTTACACAGGTTACAAGTATACAGCTCGACAAGATATCATCTGTGTATTTCATTGTGTGCCTGTAACAGCGGAAAATTATATCAGTGGACCACCATTCTTTTGACATTATTTCTGTAAGTGCTGACTCTGTTATGTGGCTTAAAGATGAACAGCATGTTTGTAAAAGAATCCTAGGTACTAAATTCAAAAGATATAGATTCTGACCTTCAAGCATCCCAGCTCCAGGAAATTTGCTGACTTTCAACTGTGGAGCCAGGATGACTGAACCAGGATGACTAAACCAGGATGATGCACACCAGACCATCATTTGCCTTATCAGAACGCATGGCACATAGAGAACTTTTTAACCCCCTCCCTGGATCTCTTTGTTCTGGTCCCCTCCCCCTCCTTATAAAAACCTCTGCGTGCACTGAGATGCGGGGATGGGCTTTGTGACATGAGTCCGCCATCTTCCCGGGAGATGGGCTTGGAGATTTGAGTTTCCCATCTTCCAGATGGCCAGCCTGTGAAAAAAATCATTTTCCTTTACATTAGCACCTGCCTCTGGAGTATTGTCTCTCGTAGGGGCAGGCAACATGTTTTTGGTTACATGCCTACCACCCGAAGTCAAATCACCTTCCATCACTACACACTGAACTCCTTCTACCCTTCACTACCCCGCTTCCCCTTTCCCTGTGGTAACCTCATACTGTTATCTGTCTAGAGGTTTTTGTTTGCTTGTCATATTTGATCATTTGTTACTTTCAGTTTTATATCCCACATATGAGTCTTAGGGAAGATTTTATGAAATTGACTCCTAAGACAAGGGAAGTAAAAGAAAAAATAAATGCATGAGACTGTATCATACTAAAAAGCTTCTGCACAGCAAAAGAAACCAGCTCTGACAAGGAGTTAATATCCAAAACATATAAAGAGCTCATATAACCCCTTCTTGGGGTGTCTACCTGAAATTTTGAAAACATTTAATCACAAAAATATATGCACCCTTATGTTCAATAATTATTCAAAGCATCTACTAAAGTCTCTTGTAGAAATAAAAATAAATATTTGCAGAAAATGAAGTAATAAAGGATTAGTCTATGTAGCTACCAACAACAACAACAAAAGAGGCAGGAATGAGCTCTATCCTGGTAATTAATTTCCTGTGTGTTATAGAGTAAAAGCATATGCTGATAGTAATACTTCCTCATTTGAGAGCCATTTAAACCCTCGATCCAGACAAAGGAGAAATACGAACAGATGCACAAATGTGTAAGAACAGAGGAATGCCTGGGCAATTAACCAGAAATGGATGTATACAAATCAAAAGTAGAATACTTTGAAAAAATCAAATTGAAAAAGTTAAAAATTATATGAATTAACCTGTCTTACTAAACTCACCTACAGAATATAAAATTGTAGCAAAAGTTATTTAGCAATCGTTTTTCTAAGTTAATACATTCAAAAATCATCAAATTATAGAATTAAACCCATGTTTGCCAAATATTTATAACATAATTATTAGCATTTTCATGTTTTCCCCCTTTTTAAATATACAACACAGAATGCAGAAGGATTAATTCTTCCAGGTAGAAACTACTAACAGAATTCAGTTAATGGTGGACTTTGCAGGTCAATTTTGACTCTACCACCTGTCAGGTCTGCACACTGGTTACCTAACAGACTCACTTTATTCAAACAAACAAGCAAACAAAAATTGTCGGAAGTAACAGCACCTACTTTTGAGGGCAGCATTTAATAATGCAATATTTTTAAATCCCTTTCAAGGAGTCTGGTGTATAGTTCTAATTATTCACTATTCTATTATAAAATTATATGTCACATTATTTATTTATTCTATATATATTTATACTTACATAAATACTAACAAAACTTCCTTCAGATGGAGCGATCACACTTTGATATACACATTACGCTGGGGGTCAAGTACTGTGAACAAACATATTCTGATTATATTTGTCTGCGTTTCATTAACCCTAAGTAAAAACTGTTCAAATTGACCAAAACTCCAGCTCCTATCCTTCTCTGCCCCCCAAATCTCAGTGTGTCTCCAGAGACAAATAAAATGAATGTTATGATTAGCATTTCAAAGCCACTAATTACTGCTTATAGGCCAACAGAGAGAAGAAGCATTTAGTGCCAATGCAATCATCATTGCTGGGTGGGTTTCCAGTTCTGGAAATTGAGCAGAACATTATCATGTAGCGCAGTGACACAAGTATAAAAGACATTTTAATTCTTTGAAGTAGGGGGGTACAGGCCTCCTAAATCTAGTATCGGTTTTGTTAACAATCATCATTTTTGGTCCTGCAAGTTGTAAATTAAGCAAGCAAAGGATATATCTAAAGTCCTAAAGTTCCTTTCACTTCTCAAAGGCCACTTTGAAGATACTGTGAAAGTTCAAGAGGAAAAATTTTGAATGTCAGGCAGTCTGCTGATTCACTATTAGCAGTGATGGGAGACATGTTAGGTACGCAAGGACAGTCAAAGAAGAAATGTAAGTTAATTTAACCAAGACACAAATGATTTCCAGGCATTCTTTTTTCTGCAAATTAACTGCCAGACCAATCTGTTTTACCATTCCTATGGATGGTTTTTCTCATTCTTCATTGTTGTGAGATGATACCACACTCAGAATACTTAATATATGTAATGATGACCTACTATACCGAACTTTAAGAGCATATGTAGCACGTAGTTTTGATTATAACGACAGCTACCACTTAAGTTGAAATGAATATATTTTACCATATTCCAACCATTGTCTTGGCTATGCTAGTATATTTTAAAATATTTGCAATTTGCAGTAGAGAAAATGGTGGCACACAGAAGTTGAACTCTAGAAGAAATGTGATAGGGTCCCATGATTCTTTATGTAAATTTAAATTGCTGTTTTAGATAAAAAGTAAATTATACCTACATTGCGTAATAGAGATGTATCTATAGATCATGCTGACCAATATACACTGAGAGAAGAGAACTCATATTTAATATTCTAAAAAGCTACCTCAGTAAAAGGTCTGTTTTAATAAGCCTTACTCCCACTGATTGGTGAGACCTAAAACGTAAATCCTTTGTGCTAACCCCAGCAAAACTTGTGAATCGAGGAATGCTCAAATCAATAATTTTATATCAGTAGTAGTTGCTAAGAATTACTGTCTGTTGAACAAATGGCAATGCCTCAGTAACTAAAACAATGTTAGTTTGTTTAAATTTTAAAGCCATTGTAACTATTTTATTTCCATTGATACATACAGGTTTAAACATTTTAATAGTTTCTGATGTCATTAGTACAATAAAACAAGCAAAACCCAAGCCAACGATGAGTAAACAAAAGCACTAGAGCAAGCAACATTCAAATAAGTAGCACAGATAGAACTTTCAAACCAATAATGTGGACCTCATTGGTCAACATGTTTGAGAATAATTAATACTCACTGTAAATAATTAATACTTGCTCATCGACTGTGTCAATTGGCAAGTCATTTACCTTTTTTAAGGGGTCATTCACCTTATTGTCTAGTCAGGAAACAATATGTTTCTTTTAGATCAAAATAGAGTACATAGTGAAAAAAAAAGTTATTTTATCTATAAATAATTAATAATAAAAATAAAAAAATTCACTTATAAATAGCATAAAAAGTATAACATTTAGGAATAAATTTAAGAAAAAAATGTAAGCCTTCTCTATTCTGAAAACCACTAAATACTATGAAAAAAAACTAAATAAAAAGAGAAATGTACCAAGTTCATGGATTGTAAAACTGAAGATAAAAATGTCCATTCTATCCAAATGGATCTAAATAGTCAACATAATCCCAATCACAATTACAATGATTTTTTAAAGAAACTGACATGTTAATTAAAAAAATTTAGAATTTAGAAAATAAAAAAATACCTAAAATAGGCAAATAATATTTTAAACAAAAATAATAATAGAAGAACATACATGGCTAATTGTTTGGGAATAACGGGACTTGAGAGAGTATTTCAAATAAATAGTGTCACAAATGTATAGATTCAGCAACAGGACAAAAACAGGACTTGAAGAGGTAAACATAAACACTGACGGTTTTGAGATTCTAAATGAAAACATAGGATACTTTCTCTTTATGACTAAGGGTTAGGCCGAGAATTTGAAAGGTACCACACAAAGTACTAAACATAAAAGAAAAAAAAATAACAATTTGACTTTTAGGGGGACCAACCATCCCAGTTTTCCTAGGAGTGTCTTAATTTAAAATTGAAATTTCTATTTCCCGTGAAAGCCCTTAGTTCTATGCCCAAACCCAAGCCTTAGTCCTTAAACACGAAATGTTCGCCTCATCTGCCCATCAAGCATTAAACCTTGCAAATGACGTAAGAAAGAAGACTTGTGTCCAGAATATGTGAAATTCCACAAAACAATAAAAAGCATCCAAACACCTTAATTAAAAATGGGCAGTATACTGGAAAGACATTTCAGGAGTAGATATATGCATGGCCTTTTCTCACATGAACAGATTTTCAATGGCATTAATAATCAGGGAAATACTAATTACATTGCAAATGAGATACCACCACACACCCTCAGAATGGCTGAACTTTATAATACCAAATTCGAGGGAGGATGTGAAGTAACAGTCTCAAAATTGCTCGTGAAAATTAAAATGCTACACCCACTTTGAAAAATATTATTCACTTTATTAGAAAAATTAAACTTGCTCTGTGACAAAGTAATCTATTCCTAGATATATATTAAAAATAACGTATCTGCACAAAAAACCTTTCCAAGAATAAAGAAACTTTATTGCTAATACTCAAACAATAAAAATAATGTAAATATCCATCAATTGGCGAATGAGAAAACAAATTATGGTATATTCATAATATAAAATACTCTTTAGCAATAAGGAATTAATTCTTGATGCATACAAAAGCATGGATATATTGCAAAAACTCCACATTGAATGCAAGAAGTCAGACACAAATAATAGAATTTTAATGTGAAGTTATATAAAAGGCTAATCTATAGTCACAGAGACCGGATCAGAGGTTCTGACTGCTGAGAGGAGGGTGACCACAAAGAAATGATGCATATCGTGGTGCATCATCTGTACACTTTTATACATTTCAACTTTGGTGATTTTTAGGGGATTCTATTGTCTGAAGCACAAGGAACTTTGAATTTTGACATTTCATACTTTTAAATTCAGAATAGACATTCTGATGCAGTGATTCAATAATCTGAATGGCATATTTTTCTTGATTTGAATATTTGAAGAGATGATGCATATGTTACGTTCCTTAATTGCAGTAACATGGGTATATAAATTCATTTAAACTTATTAATTGTACATTTAAAATCTGTGCATTTCTCAGTGTTTGAATTTTACCTAATAAAAATTTATCACAAGTATTATTTTATTGATTTAAAAATGCACTTGACCTCTATACTGCTTAGGACTGATCTTAGAAATAATTAAATTATTCTGGTTAGGCTGTAATTCTAATAATTACAATAAATGAGGATGAAATCACTGAATATATATTATCAAAGAACATAAAGTTTTCCTAACTGAAGTTGAATGTACTTCAAGTTGAAAAAATAGGAGTGGAAATCAAAATATGTTTTTTAATGTAACATTTTTATAATACTGTTTGTTAGTTTGTAGGTGTGTGTTTGGTTATTTATTTTTGCTTGTTTACCAGAATATAATACAACTTCCAAAATGTTGCAGGAGCCAGTTTAAAATTCCAAAGAACATCTTGCTATCAATGTACTTTGTAACAGTGGTTGTTAATTTGTGCTAGCTTTCTATGAATCCATTCAATAGAATGAGCACTTCTTCCAAACCTCCATTCTAATGATATATAAGTGCCTGGCTCTCTTTTCAAAAGATCCTTTATGCAGAAGTTACATTGTAGAAAATTGAAGAACAAATTTGAATAAAACACTACCTATACATAGTATTATAAAGATAAATTTCAGCTTGTGATAATCTAAAAGCAACTTTCCAATTTTTTACCTTTGAATGTGACTTTTTATTGGATGCAAATATTACCAATCTACTCAATTTCACTTTTAACAATTTTAGAATTAAAATATAATATTCAAACATATAGGAAATGTAATATTTCAATATTAGAGTAAATTTTCTTCATTGAATTCTTTGTAAAATTATTTAAATTATTCCTATAAACATTAATGAAATTCTGACACTAATGTTTCTAATGAAATCAAGTTTCTGCTTTCTTTATCAATATCTTTTTAATTTTGTACATTTTTATACATTTCAACTTTGGTGATTTTTAGTGGATTCTATTGTCTGAAGCACAAGGAACTTTGAATTTTGGCATTTCATATTTTTTAATTCAGAGTAGACATTTTGATGGAATGATTCAATAATCTGAATGGCATATTTTTCTTGATTTGCATATTTATGTGAAGATAATTATATGGCCTGATTTCTATTTCAACAGAATAGACTGTAGCTTCCTAATTTCAGTCTGTATACTGCAAATCACATAACTGTTTAGAAAGTTATTCATATATCCCTCTGTTTTATGAGTTAATGTAAAGACAGCGACATGTTGGAGTTAAGATAAATCTACATACACAGATATTCCTGTTTCCTGTTACTTAGCCATTGATTATATCGAATTATGTAAATGAAGATGTGAGTAAAGCCAAAGCTAGGAATTCAGATTTTCATTACTTATCATTTCAATATTCTTGTCTTTTAACCAAAGTATAAGTATTAGAAAATTACTTCTCCAACATACAGTACTCACCATATAAAACAAACATGAAATCCTAATGCATTCAATTTAATAACATATTTATGTTCAGAAAAAAGCATCCCCTAACTATGCCTCTCAACTTTGGGAAATTCCCATAAAAAGCAACAAAACTACCGGTGCCTCAGTATCAACTATATATCACAATAAAGTAAACTTTGTCCCAGGTATACAGATACTAAGAAAAAAGTTTATGGTGGAGAATTTTGTGACTAAAAACTGGTTTAAAACAATCCCAAGCTTCCTGAGAGTAAAATATTATTTATTTGGGTTACTGAACTTTAAGAAGTTTTATATATGTATGTGTATGTGTGTGTATGTATGTATGTGTATGTGTGTGTATGCATGTATGTGTACACACACACACACACACATGTTCCAGCAGAAGTGATGCCTGCTTGAGTGTGGTTGGTAGGGTAATAATATGGGGGCAATAATTTATACCTTTAATTTGAAGATTTCACCTAAAATGTCACATGGTATGCTTGAGAGTGATATTGGTATGTTACACAATTACACGCTTATGATTTTGTAATAAAAGATTTTGTAATAAAAAAGGAGCATTCTTTGTGCCGGATTTTATATGTGTGTGTATATTTATTCACAATGTATATATGTATTTTTATCTCTATATATGTATATTCTGTCCAGAAGGTAATATATAATTTGAAAAATAGAGACATACACATTTATTGAAGAAGATACAAGAAACATTGTACACAGGACAATGACCCTTAGTTCCCTTCAAAGTAGGCACCTTGGGACCTCACACAGTTCTTCCAGTTGCCATCAGCTGCTCTGTTGTACTTTTCTGAATCTCATTGACAGTTTGAAATCTCTTCCCTTTCAAAGGTGATTTTAGTTTTGGGAAAAGTCAGAAGTTTCAGGATGCCAAATCTGGGCTGCAGCGGGGCTGAGTCACCTGGGTGATTTGATGTTTTGCCAAAACACTCTGCAGGAGACGTGATGCATGAGCTGGCACATTGTCATGATGAAGCTGCCAAACACCAGTTGCCCACAGCTGTGCTGCGGCCTTCTGAATCATCCACAGCTATGGTATTTACAGCATTTAAATGTAACGTTATTGATATAGTTGGGTATATGCATATCATTTTATAATTTATTTTCTCATTGGCCTTTTGCATTTCTTCTGTGTCTCATTTTCTGTCTTTTGGGGAGTATTTAAATATTATGTAATATTATATGTACATTTATTTATAGAATATCTCTGTATAGCTTTTTTTTGCATGATTTTTGGGGATATACATGATAACTATTTCACAATCTACTTAGTTAATATTTTACAATTTCAAGTTCAAAATGTAGAAATGTTACCAATAGATGGATGTCAGCACCATCGCTCTTTTTGTTGTAGCTTTCATATATATTACACCTGTATAGAATGAAAGTTTCACTAGACTATGTTATATTTTTTTGCACTTAACTATTTCTTACATTTTTAAAAACTCGGGAGGAGAAAAAGAGTTTATCATACTTACTCATGAATTTGCCATTTATGTTGCTTATTCTTTATTTCTGGAGGTTCATTTTTACCTGTGCTATTATTTCTTTCTGTCTGAGAAATGTCTGTATTTACTTAAGCCAGATGTGCTGACAACAAATTCTTTCAGCTTATTTTCATCTGAAGATGTTTTTATTTCACAGCATATTTTCTTTGGATATAGAATTATTTTCTATCAGCACCTAAGAAGTGCTTTCTGATTTCTATGTTTTCTGATGAGACATCTAAATTCATTTAAATCATTATTCCCATGTATAATGTGTCATTTTCCTCTGGATGCTTATAAGATTTTTACTCCCACAAATTTATTCTGATACACTGAGGATAAGTTCCTTTGAAATTATCTTGTTTGAGTTTCACTGAAGCACTTGGTTAAAGTTTATATCTCCTGCCTAATTTAGAAAGTTTCAGCCTCAGGTTTTCTTTTCTTTTTTTCTTTTGGGTCTAATACATGGCCTTTTTCTCCCTTTTGAAAGTCTTAGGACATAAATATCTGACCTTTCGATATTATCCTCAAAGATCCCTGAAACTGTTAATTTTACTTTACCTGGTTTTCCCCAAGTCCTACACATTGGAAGATTTCTATTGACTTACTTTCAAGTTCACTCACTCTTATCTTCATTCTGCTATTGAGCCCTTTCAGTAAATTTTTCATATGTAATTTTTTTGTTATAAATTTTTCCATTTGGCCATTTATTAAATTCATCCACTGAAACTTTCTATTTATTTCAACAGCTTTTGCCATTTATTCTTGGAGTATATTTATAATACTGCTTTAAAGTTTTGTTCCAATAATTTTAACAGATAAGTCTCAGGTTTGACTTCAGCTGGGCTTCCTTTCTGCTAAGGATTTGTCAGACGCCCATGGTCCTTTGTAAGCTGTGTTAGCCAGGTTACAGAAAGCCACCCTGTACCTTGTTCCTCATTTTCAACTTATTGTTTAGTCCCTTCCTATAGTGTACTGGAAGCAATCTGTCTGACCAATAGATTGCAGCAGAGCAATCGTATTGTATTCTTAAGGTGAAGTTTTAACACAACTGTGGTTTCTGGGTTGCAGCCTCTCTCTCTCCCTTCCCTTTGGATCATTCCCTCTGGAGGGAGGCACTTGCCTTGTCCTGAGCAGCTCTATGAACAAGTCCACATAGTGAGGGCTTGAAGCTTTCTGCAAACAACTTTGTGTGTGAGTATGGGTGTGGATCTTCTATTCTCAGTCAAGACTTAAGATGTCAGCAGTCCTGGCTGACAGTGTGATTACAAACTGATGTGAGACACCATTCTCTCTCTCTCTCTCTCTCTCTCTCTCTCTCTCTCTCTCTCCTACTGGGGCTCCCCACCCTCCCCTTCCATCAGAAAGAGAAGGAGATCTTCATGTCTGAGTCCAGTGCACAGTTCATGGATTCCTGCTGCCTTTGAGTCAAGGCCAGGAGACACAGAGGGAAAAATACAAAGAAACTCACTACCAGATCATTTGCACTTGAGTGCTGGTTTCTTACCCAGCCTGCCTATCACCATTTACTTTTCCGAGTACTAAGATAGGGACCCCCTTCATTCTGTCCATGAATTTTAGTTGAAACTGGTGACAGAAGTAGGATGGAGTGCACTTTTCAAAATATCACTGCAAATAAATATGACCTTTCTGTTTCGTTTTGTTAGTTTGGTCCTTTGTTTTAAACAATGGAGTGACATCTTTAATAGTAGAGTCATAAAATAAAAAATTAATAATTCTAGTACACTAGTGACATTTCTGAGGCAGGACAGTAAGAAGCTAGGAAAATTCCTGGACAAGTGGAATGGGGAAACTGAGACAAGGAAATTAAACAAGGCCAAACAGTTTGAGCAACTTACAGCCAGCTGATGAATCGCAAGATCTTTCTTCCCCAACCAAGGAGACTTGAGAGCAAGTGGTGCATACCTCCCTTCCCTAGCCAGAGAATGCATAGCTTAAGCCACAGGGAAAATAGAGAACAGAGACCCAATTAATGCCATTTGTGCCAGCCAAACCCAAGAACAGATGAAGGCAGGAAAACAAATAACAAAAACCCCGCTGGACCCAGACAGACCCAAGATAAAATTAAAACAATAAAACAGACAAAAAATAATCTTATGTGCTCATTTTCATACATCAACATATTGAAAATGCACCTGGAAAGCTGATGGATATTCTGCTGAAACCCTCTCCTAAGATTCTCACCCTCAGAAGAGGGATACAACCCCCAAGACAAAGGATATCAATGCTGGCTTGCTAGCCTGCTCATGCCCCTTTCGAGGCTTGAACGTTTTGCTTCCTCCTAAACCCCAAGGGTCCCCATCAGTGTTGAGCCAGGGGAGCACTGGGCGGCAGCAGCTTACCCTGGGTTTACTCCCAATCCTATCTCCAAGGCATTCTTTTTCTCTGAATGCCTAATGAGCTCAAAGCAGCCATGCCATGGATTATTTCTATCACTGTGGCCCTCACTTCCCAGTGAGATACCGGTAGGCCCACCTTGGCTCACTCTTTTCCTGTAAGTTTCCTAGGGAACCAACGCAGAGCACCGCCTGGGCACTCTCCTGTTATTTCTTCTAGCCTTAGTTCTCCCTTTGTTTCACTGTCCCCGTCTTTAATACACGTTCTCTCAAAATCTCCTGGACTTGCCTTGTGAGACCTTTCCTACACGAAGTCAAGAACCCACACACGAAAGGCTGGCCCAAGGCAGACCCGCTCCAGGCTGGCCCCTGTCCCGTAACATTTCTGTATGTATTTACAGGATAATTACAAATATTATAGATAATTGCTCTCAAACCATAGCAAAATTTTAATGAAACAATTCACATATCTATATATGTCTGATAATATAGTGCTTTTGTTTACCACTCTAGATATTATGAATCAAATCATGATATGTGTACCATCACCCAATATCTCATACACACCTGAAAGAGATTTTTCTTAGCAAACTTCAATAAATTACAACACTTATGTGAGCTAACTACAGTAAAACTAAATCAAGCATTTCAGTTCAGAAGCTAATAAATCCTTGTTTGTGCTGCAGTGTCACTGCAAAAACTCAGGATTTTTATTTGTTATATTCTGACAAAATGATTCTTGATAATGAAATTGATTTTATAAGATCCATATTATAACCTTTCTATAGGTAGCTCACATACCAACCTTAGTCTTCTAGCTTCTGGCACCTGCTCAGTTAGTTTAGGTTTTTGCATGGGAGAAACCTAAATACAGAATTTAGCACTTAAAAAAAATTCCAAAACGTATTCATCCTTTCAAAATATTTTTCTATTGCTGTTGTTGGCGTGTGCTGGTGTAGGTTTTGTTTGTTTGGCTCTACAAAACTTTCGTAGAGGAGTTAGAGGCGGAGTGCTTACTGTTAGCAGTCCACCTTCCGCTTGCTTCTCCACTCTCTGGGATTAGGAGGGATGCTTTCTGTGTCCCCTCTGGCGCAGGTCACTGAGGGTTTCCCCCCTCCTTTCCTCCTCTCTCTCCCTCTCAGATTTTCTCATTTGGAATTTTAATAGTCTTAGTTCTAAAATTTTTTAATGGTTTCCATTTATCTACTTCTATCTTTCAAACACAGGGTTTCCTAAAAGAGTAATTCAAATATGAACATTTTTGCCATCCTGTTACACATATATTTTTCTTCTTGACACATAAAGATTAAAGCTGCTTAATGTCTTTGATTGTTTTCTGTGTGTGTGCTAGGTATGACTTACAGCTGGATATTCTAGATAATAATGGTTACCAGATGTGGTGCAAACCACCTTGGAAATCGTATCATGAAGCAATAAACAAAAGCATATAAAATGTATCACTTCTCTCTGTGTCTCCCTTTTGGTGAAAAGATAATTTTTGTCAATAGCTCTAGGTAATCAACAGTGGCAAGAAATATATTTTGAGAATCCAAATTATATAATTTTATGTTGTTTTTAAAAATTTCCCATTGCATTGTCCTGACATAGGTATGTGTGTGCACACCCATGAGCCACAAATACACACAGAATTCCAACTGGGTATATTTGCAAATTAAAAATGACCATATTTAAGAAGTTCTATACTCGATTCCCTTAAAAATCACCATAAGTCACTCTGGAAACCTAAGAAACTCAGAAACTGTGGGTGACCTTAAAATATCTCAGCACTTAATATTGATTGCTCCATCTCCAGCACAGTTATCTTTTAGAAACTCTCAGAAATGTCTATGTCTGATGGAGTGTACAGTCGAAAGTCTAAAAGGTATTTGCCATTATTTATAATTTGTGGAATAGGTAGCTAATAATACCTATAACCTTGGTAGTTCTAAGAATAATATCACAGTCTACACAGTGAGATTTAATGAGCATTGGCTGAAAGCCCTGTAAGTAAGTATAATGTAACCTTTTTGTTGCTATGAATAATTCCCAAGAAAATGTCACTATCCTACATTTGAATCAGCTATACTTCTCACTGACTGTTTTACTGAAACCATATAAATGTATTACTGAAGTGCAGGCAAGTACAGTTTGCTTAAGAAGAACGCATTGGGATCACTAGTTGAGAATGCAGACAGATGTTTTCATCCTTGATAGCTTATGAAACTACAATTTATTATTTACAATGCAGCGTGGAGAGGTCCTAATTTCATTTTTGAGAGAAAAGAAACATAGCAAGAATATCAGAAACATGCCAGTGGTCCGAAGGCCAATCCCCTTTCTTATTCCTAGTGTCATTTTCTGTTCAAATACTGCCAGCACCACATCTTTTTGTATCCACAGTACGGGTAGATAAAAAGTTATTGATGGAGCCTTAGCAACTAAAGCAAGTACAGAATACCGCACAGAGACTTCTCGCTGCTTGCAATACTTCCCAGTAGGAAATCCAGCACTGCACCTACCACAGGGAACTGGTCACAGTGCTAAGTGAATGGTTCTCTACTCACTTGTTAGGGTCATTTCTCCACTATCGAGCACCTGGCTCTCTAAACTAACGGATTCAAACAAAACAAAGAGATGTCATGGGTCTTTCGATGTAGAAGCAAAGTAAGAGGTGAAAATCAATAATGTATATATTGAATACCCACAGTAGCAAGACTAGATGATATGAATAAGTACAACAGGGAAAAAAAGTACATTCGATGCTGCCATAACAGGATTTCTCTAAGAGCAACAATGGAACTGATTAAAGTGTTCCACTTGTCACCATAACAAATAGCTTAAAATGGATCAGATGATATATAAACAAAGTCTAGAAATATAACCACAATATACCAGAACATGCTACAATTTTTAACTCTTTAAACTACTGATTAATCCCAAAACCTTTAATTTTGACTCTTAAAATTTTAAAAGTTAGTAGTCACTTTACTAAGATCTTTTCCCACTTTACTTATTCCACAGTTATGCTTCCTATTTAGGGTGACTTTATTATTGGTAATTCAACTGTGTACAATTTTGAGAGTACGAGATGGAATATCAGTACGTACCTCAGGACAACAGGTGTGAACAGGGATTGTCCTGGGACTGGTACCTATGATTATCCCAATAAGCCTGGTTTATCTTTGGACAGGAAGCAAAACGGTGTAGTACAGGCAATACCTGGAAAAATATCATCAGACTATATAAGCTAACCTGGTATAATCATAAAAATAAATAGATTCTAAATGTTTCACATTTTGTAAAGATTTGATGTTCACTTGTAAGGGAAGTCTGGAAATTACTCAAAAACCTCAGAAATCATGACTTTTCCTTAAGTCACACTCAATAAAGCTTCTCATTGTCCTTTTAAAATAAACAAGGAGGACACAGAGGCCTTCACATAATCACTAAATTGCAAAGAACAGATGTGAACCATTGATGGGTAAATGTGCAAGTGGCAAAGAGAAAACACAATAAAACAGCGCGTACCAAACCCACCAGACCGGCTTTCTTATGACTCACACGTGTGTGATCACCAAAGACAGCAAGAAAAAATAAACCTGTGCATTTGACTGGAGCTTATACATTTTTGTTACTTTAACTTAACTGCTAATTACGTCATTTTCTTTCACTGCACATTCCTTTTTGACAGTGAGGTAGAAACATACCTTTTCTGAATTTATGAGAACAAGGGCAATTATTGATTGCTTGTGTTTCTTCATTATTTGTTTTGTGACCAACTATTTTTCTGGATTCACTGGATTTCACTGTGAGAACGTGTGGTTTCCAGTCCAAATACAGAGAGGAAATGTTTTAGAAGTAATTTCATCCACTGAATTATTCTAAAGAGAGAGTGTAGGAGAGTGTGGCAAAAAAGAAAATAAATTTGTATCTATATTACAATTTAAGAAAGCCTAAAATGAAATACCTAAATAAAAAGTTGGATCATTCAGCTTCAAAGACAGTCAGACAAGCTGGCATGATAAGTACCAATTCAGTTCTTTGAAAGAAAGATAATTCAAACAATCCTCATATACTTGTTGAAATTAAATAAAATCATAATAATGGAGCCCTTAATATAATCACCCCATCCATGCTCCCATTTAATCCTCATAATAAATCAGAGGCATTAGAGAGCACATATAGTTTTTTATATTTGTAGAGAAATACATTGATTTACCTCATATCACACAGCTCTTAAATGGCAGAGCTCCCAAAGGCACATTTCTCATTTTAGTTCAAAGTTCTCCACCTCGCCCCAACTCAATCCCCACCCTCTGCAGACACCAACCCAAGACTTGTAACTTCTTACACACATGAATTATGGGGAATAAGGTCTTTCACCATTCTGTATAAAGTATTAAGTTTTATAAAAATTACTAGTATAAGTGTTGCCACCACAAAACAAATGAGGCACAAGGAACTTTCGGAGGTGATGGATATATGTACCACCTTGATTGAGGTTATGGTTCCATGGGTTTACACATATGTCCAAATCATCAAATTATATACATTAATTATGTGCAGTATTTTCTATATCAAATATGCCCCAATAAAACTGTCTTAAAAACCCGCTTTATGCCCTGGCTGATGTGGCTCAGTTGGTTGGAGCACCATCCCGTAAACCAAAGGATCATGAGTTCCACTCCCAGTCAGGGCGCATACCGATGCTGCAGGTTTGATCTCTGGTTGGAGTGCGTACAGGAGGCAACCAATCAAAGTTTCTCTCTCACATTGATGTTTCTCTTTCTCTCTCTTTTCCCCCCACCAGGACAAAAAAATAAAAACAAATTTTTAAAAACTTTGATAAAAACTTAACAACCAAGCAATGAACAGACATCCTCAACGTGATAACTCACATAAGTCAACAACACTTAGACTCACAGACACATATATGCAGGTACCATAAGGGATAGTCCTTAAAACTGTGTGTGTTACAGAGAATAAATGCTATGTGATTTAAGAATAAGGAGAGGACTTTTTAATATTACAATCAATTTTCAAACTCCTCACAGTGGGGCAATAAAACTTAGCCAAAGTAATAACACGCTATTACAATTGTGCTTATATAGCTCTCCTCTGACATCTTCAACCACCTCTCTCGTATTACCAGGGCCTCCTAAGAAAATGCCCCACTTAACACATCACCCCAATCACTCATAGTCTTCTCCAACGAATGCGTGAGTACTATGCATAAAATGAATGTACACCAAATTGGGAAGCGATGCATAAACATACTAATTAACATGGGTTATACACTTTCCAGGTGAAATGGTAATATTTTTTATTCAATCATTTTTCTAGATTAGTGCTTCCTAGTATACACCTCAGAAATACTGTTCTATAGTTTCTCACATCAGAAATGTTCTATTTATTACTCCATTTCTAAAGGATATCAGGGGATAGAAAATTAGTTAAATAAATGCAAAGTAATGAGATACATTATAATAAGCACATTTTAGTCACTTTTCAGAGCCAAGATTTTTATTACACTATTATTTATACTACAAATTATTAGGAACAACCCAAACACCCCAAAATAAGAAATATGCATAATAAATTATGAGGCTATCATGTAATAGAATAGGACACAACTACTGGAAATGTAATATTAAAAAAGCAAGAAACAAAACACATACAGTACAATTCCTTTTTTGTAAAAAAGAAATATGTGCCTAGAAAAAAAAGACTAGAAGGATCTATATCAAAACGGAAAGGGTAATTGTCTCTGAATATTGAAGTGATGGATCATATATATTTTCTTCTTTGTGACCATGTTTTCCAAATTATCTATGATGCAAAAATACCCTTTTATAATAGGAAGATATTTGTAATAAGAACAAAAATATTTTGTCATAATAGATATGAAAGTAAAGTACTATATTTTAATAATTATTAAATAATAATAATAATAATAATAATAATGCCTGACTGACTGGAAGGAATTCTTAGTGTAGTGGGGTAGTATGTTCATCCTCAAAGTCACTAAAGTTGTGTCTTCTTACAGAGATATTTTGAAAGCAATGTCATTCATAAAAAGGAGAATTCTATGAGTAAAATACAAGGATATTTAGTTTAGACAGATGAGATCTACTTGATTCTTTTTGTTTTTCTGGTTTAATGATTCAAGGGCCCTCATAGTTAGAGATGTGAAGAGAGATCAGAGTTTTGCAAATTCACTTGTAAGAATCCAATTGTGTCCATCAGTAGATGAGTAGATGACATAGCTACAGTACAATTACACAGGAATACTGCTCTGCCATAAAAATGATAAAAATGAAGAAAAAATTACCCTTTGAGACAGCATAGATGGGCCTGGAGAATGTTACACTAAGTGAAATAAGCCCAATCAGAAAAAAGATAAATACCATATGATCTCACTCATATATGGAATCTAATGAACAAACTGAACTAACAAACAAAATAGAGACAGACTCATAGATGGAGAACAGGCTGACAATTTGGGGGTAGGAGTATTGGGGTTGGAGGGATCGAGGGAAGAAGAGAAAGGTGGACATGGACAACAGGGTGGTGACTGAGGGGGTGGAGGCAGAGGTGGAAAAGGGTATAAGAGGGAGAAATGGTAATGGGAAAAATATAATGAAAACTAAACTATTAAAAATAAACTATTATGTAGAAATAATCCAATTCTGTTCATATCTGTATTATTTCAAAATTGTTTGTAGTTGTAAATGAAACAATTGACTTTTCAATTAGAAAAATAAGTAAAATTTTACAAAAGCAAACATATATATTAAATACAATCTTATTACTTTTCCACTTGCAAGATAGAAAGATGACAGATCACTGTAACTATAATAGCGATACTTAGTAAAAAGCTTTTGTAACATGAGTGCAATCTCTCAGGCGGGGCTTTTACCAGTGTTTCCTATTGGCACTGAAGGAAGTTTAAGACTAAAGTCAGACCAAAGTCAGGATTTATATTGACCTTCTTGTATTAAAGGGTCTAAAGTTCTGTCACCCATGGTGCCTATAAAATTGAGTTTCTCAACACTTAATTTAAATTAAATTTAGCAAGCAAGCACTTTCTGAGCACATTCCATATGCAAAGCATGATGCCAGGAATCGCCCGAAATACAGAAATAAAAATTCTATGAAGGGCAGGGTGTCTTGAAGAATATTACATAAAATGTAATGCTAAAATATCAAAAATATATTAATACAAGATCTAGCAACATTTTTATCATAAAGGACTTTTTAATCACAACAAAATGAAATAGCACGTATTTATTTTAAAGACAATCTAGTATAGCTAAGGAAATAGCATTAGTTACAATTTTATATACACATTAGTTACAATGTGATATAAAATATTGTAATGTTTTGCCTCCTTTTTAATATTTCTTGACTCATTTCCTTAATCACAGTAATTAAGTAACACATTCAACTCACCAGAATGATCCGTTTATATTTTCAACAAGTACTTGTTTACTATTCAAGTCATAAAGATATGTAAGACTCCACTTGTTCATCAATTGCTCCATTCCTTCTACATTTTAGTTCTAAAAAATATGAAAGGGCAGTCTGCTACATACAAGGATGCACAGATGAATAAGAAGTAGTCTTGTCTTCATAGATATTATTGAAGTATATGGAAAAACGATGTGCCACATTAAATGCGGTGCGAGGTATTCAGAATTATATCGCATTTACAGAAGTCTTTTAACCCAAAACTCTGTGTTTTATGCAGGCTTAGCAATAAAAATTGCACCTACCTTCAGGCCTAAAAAGAAATTTACCAAGTAAAGAACATGATCCAGGAATCAGATTGTTCAGTGGGTCATTACTAGAGTAGTGAGTAGGGTGAATGTTCTTATTTTACACCCCTAGACCTAGACTATCTAAGTTAAAAACTACCCTCAATTATGTTAATGATTACATATAAAACAAACAAAAAGCTCATAAATGTTCTCACATTTACAAATGTTCCCTAGGAGAAGTGATGAATTACACCACAGCAATCAACAACTGGCAAATGTTCAAGAGGTGTGAATGTGACGTAGCAGGGAAACAGAAAAGAATTGTAGACAATTTATATTTCCTCAGTTATAACCAAAATCTTTTTAAAGTACTATAAAGTTAACACTACATTATTATTGTTACAGTAGTACTCTTGGGCTTCAAAACATTGGGTTGGTCAAAAAATCTGTATGCTTTTTTTCCATAAAATAAAAGATACATTTTTCATTTTCATCAATAGCTTTATTTATTTGGATATTTTGAGTATTTCAGCTAACTCCTGCATGGTATAATGTTGATTATTCTCAATTAAAGAATTGATTTGATTGCTATCAATTTCATCTGGTCTACCCAACCATGGACAATCATTCAGCAAGAAATCTCCAGCCTGAAACATCACAAATCACTTTTGACACATTTGATCATTCACAGCACCTTCTTGCATACACAGCACAAGTCTTTTTATTTTTTGCATTTCAGTTGTGGTTTTACCTTTCTTAAAACAATAAAGCATAATATGCCAAAAATGTCGTGTATTTTCTTCCATCTTCAATACTAAAATGGCTACATAAATATTCACCAGTTTTTATGTCTTTTTTTAAAAGCACACTGATATGACAGTTGTCACAATACAACCTAACAAAATTGTTTTGAATGAACTTAAAGACAATTAAGTACCACTAGAGCCATGTTACAGAAAAAAACAAATGAACTTTTTGCCAACCCAATTATTTAAAAATTCCAGATAGCTTTTCTCTACCACAGAATGCTCCACTATAGAACACTTCATTTCCATTCGCTCCTGGCTGTTAATGAACACTGAAAACACACAACACTCCATGCAAGAGCTTTGAAATATGCACATATAAGGAAAAAGGTTTTCAAGAATAGTTTGTTATCTACATAGTTTTGATGTACAGTATTTATTAACAGATAGATAAAGGTTAATGTAAGTAAAGTTGGAACAACCTGAGAGTTGTAACTCTACAAAGAGGTGTTTTTGTGAATTTGAAAAAGGGAGGTTCTCAAGGAGCTATCAATATTCCAAA
Source organism: Desmodus rotundus (assembly GCF_022682495.2). Lineage (NCBI taxonomy): Eukaryota > Metazoa > Chordata > Mammalia > Chiroptera > Phyllostomidae > Desmodus > Desmodus rotundus. The sequence goes on along the minus strand of NC_071390.1, from coordinate 45,434,776 downwards.
CTAAACGGGAGACATAGGGGGAAGAGCAATCCTACCAGGCAGATATGCCAAGGACCAAACAAGATTTTGAGAATTTAGACGAACTAGAAATAACTTAGTGCTGTCAGAGGAGAAATCTCCATGCCTGGATGGACTGGGCCTTTAATGTTTTATGTAAACAATAAGACCATGCCAGATAGGGGCAATGCCTTCCACAGTAGAAATGATCAATATTTCTTTGGTCACAGGGTGTTCAACTAGTTAGCTGAAACAGAGTCTTTATCTAAGGTGATGATCAATTAAATAGTTCTGTGCTAGAATGAGGAGCTGATGATTCCTTCTGTGAAAACATACTGATGGAGGTAGGGATATGGACTGAAAATTGTAGCATGGACTGTATGTAAGCATAGTTTTAAGAAAGTTGACTGATATCACATCCAGAACTCATTAAAATACAAAATGATAATATAAATAATAGCCAAAACCCAAATGCTCAGTGCTCAAGAAAATTTTAAAAAATTAAGAAGAGATGATCACCTGTGCTTATCAACTTATTTTTGAAACACCTGAATGTCATTGTTATTGAGGACATGGAGTGGGGCCAGAACATGCACCTAACTGGGACTCCATGTGTAAGTATAAGCTTAATTAACAAAGACCAATGAATAAATGAAGCGATAACTAATCTGGCCAACAATATAAAACCATCATAGAAGGAGAATGCTAAAGTTAAGTACCACTTAATCATTTACTACAAGGAACCATGTTAAATTATGTATAAAATCTAGACTCCAGTTACCTATAGTTTCAACCATAGTTTTGGGACCATTTCCCCCCATATTCATCATCACATATACTGTGTTGTTTATGCAGAGATTATGTGAAGCAGCCAAATGACGTTTGTTACTGACCTTGGTGTCAATGCTGATTCTGAGTTTGCCATAGGAAGAGCTAAGACTAAAGCTTTTGATATTCTTCTGCCAAACATCATTGAATATGTGGCTGCTTTTCCAGTAAGTGTGCTTGAAATATTCTAAGTATTATTATGGAAGGATAAAAAATAAATGGTATGGAGTGATATTTATATGGATTTTTAAGTGAGGAGTTCTGTGATCAAAATGAGTCAAAATTAACAATGCCTGTAATATAGGATGTTCTTAGTTGCAATCACCATTTGCCCTACTTTCAGTCACTGATTCCTGTAATTCTGCTTTATCACAAGTTTCTATACAATTTTAAATTCCAGGTTAAATTTTCTTGTCTGCCTCAACACAACAGCTAGATTGGAAACTGTTGTCAAACTTCTAACATCAATATTTTGTTGCATCTTTAAGGGCAAAGGGAAGGATGTCTTCTGCTTTCTGAGAATCCGAAGGAAAGCTACCACATTTTGTTCCCCAAATCACATTCAGTGAACGGTTTAGAGTAGCTGCACTCGTTTTCCTTCCACAGCAAGAAGGAAAGAGACGGTCTCTTTGTTAGGCACTGCCGATTCCTTGTGATGTTCACGGGCTTCATCTGCATGGTGATTTTTTTATTCTTCCCACCTAATTAACACACTTGACTCTAGCTTCTGCTGTTGAAAATTACAGAAAATGTAGTGAAATATAAATTTAACAAACATCAGCGAAAGAAAATTAGAAACTTGAATTTTATTACACTTCTATACAAGAGATTTAGAAAAATAGTTAATATTCAAAAGTAAAATATAAATTAAGGAGTTTTTAAAAGAGAAGCTTAAAGTCGCTTAACCATAAGGGGTTATAAAAATAAAGAAGGGATATAACATTTCTGGTCCCTAGTTATAAAGTTGAGATCATGGCTTTTTGCAATATATATTCCTTATAAGTGGTTATTAAAAAGGACTAATAATAACAGACTAATTGATAATTTTCCCTAATACTTAAAAATTGCATCTTTTCTGCCGTTCCTTTGGATCTTTAGCTCTAAAGTATTGACTTGGCCAAGAAATTCATTCTGTTTTTTTCCCTAAGATGGCTCTAGTAGCACTTAGTTGTTTTTAACTTCATTTGAAACTATTTTGCTAGATTGTGTTGTGACAGCTGTCATATCAGCATGCATGTTTTGAGAAAAAAACATCAAAATTGTTGAATACTTTTGTATCATTTTAATATTGAAGATGGAAGAAAATATGCAACATTTCTGGCATATTATGCCTTATTATTTCAAGAAAGGAAAAACCACAACTGAAATACAAAAAAAAAAAAAAAAGATTTTTGCAGTGAATGGAGATGGTGCTGTGACTGATAGAATGTGTCAAAAGTGGTTTGTGAAATTTTGTGCTAGAGATTTCTCTCTGGATGATACTCCACGGTTTGATAGATCAGCCGAAGTTATTAGCAATCAAATTGAGACATTAATTAAGAACCATTAACATTATACCATGTGGGAGTTAGCTGACATACTCAAAATATCCAGGTTAAGCAGTGAAAATCACTTGCACCAGTTTGTTTATGTTAATCGTTTTGATGTTTGGGTTCCACATAAGTTAAGTGAAAAAACCTTGACTGTATTTCTGCATGTGATTATCTACTTAAATGTAATGAAAACGTTCTGTTTTTAAAACAAATTGTGACTGGCGCTTAGTAAGCCAGGCTGTGAAAGACAAACACCATATGATCTCATCTATAAGTTGAATCTAATCAACAAAACAAACGAGCAAGCAAAATATAACCAGAGACATGGAAATAAAGAACAAACTGACAGCAACCAGAGGGGAGGGGGGACAGATATAAGGGGGAAAGAAGGGGAAGGGTCACCAAGGAACATGTATAAAGCACCCATGGACAAAGACAGGGGTGACGGGGAGGAGAACTGAATGTGAAAGGTGGGGGTGGGCAAGGCAGAGGGAGGGTAAGGGGGGAGATGTGGACAGCTGTAATTGAACAACAATAAAAAAAGAATTAATGTGTGGGAAAAAGTGTATACTTTCCAATAATGTGAAATAGAAGATATTATGGGGCAGGTGAAATGAACCACCACCGTCTACACCAAAGGCCAGTCTTCCTTCAAAGAAGGCAACGTTGTGTGTATGGTGGGACAGGAAGGGTGCCCCTTATGAGCTTCTTCTGGAAAACCAAACAATTGATTCCAACAAGTACTGCTCCCAACTAGACCAACTGAAAACAGCACTGTACGAAAAGCATCCAGATTAGTCAACAGGAAACACATAATCTTCCAACAGGACAACACAAGACGGCACGTTTCTTTGATGACCGGGCAAAAACTGTTACAGCTTGGCTAGGAAGTTCTGATTCAACTGTCATATTCACCAGACTTTGTATCTTTGGGTTTATATTTATTTCAGTCTTTATAAAATTCTAGTAATGGAAAAAATTTCAATTCCCTGGAAGACTGAAAAAGGCAGTTAAACAGTTCTTTGCTCAAAAACATAAAACATTTTGGGAAGATGGAATTATGAGGTTGCCTGAAAGATGGCAGAAGGTAGTAGAACAAAAGGGTGAATACATTGTTCAATCAAGTTATTGATGAAATGAAAAAAGTCTTTTATTTTTATTTAAAAACAGAACAAACTTCTTGGCCAGCCTAATAAATCTGATATTGTATAGAACTCTGCAAACAACCAAATATCATGTAGAAAAATTGATATTTAATTTTTCTTTTTCATAGGTTAATCCAGTTTTAATTAATTTAGACAATATATAGTTACAATATCCCACAGGACTTGCATTATTTTAAACCATAATATGAGAAAATTGCACCTCAAAATAATTCTTGCCCTTAGCTTTTCAGGTTTCATCATAAGAGATACTATTTATGGCAGATGATTATTTTGACTTATATTTAAGCTTATCTCTTTGTCCTTGGTTCATAAAGCAATGCTTGTTTTCTGCAAGAGGCAGAAGTATTTCATCTGGCTTTTGACTTACAATATCTGAATCATGTTCTGCTTTTGTTTGCCAGAAACTCTCCCAATTACAGCTTTGATTACTCAGAGAAAAAGGGATGTAATATTCCTGCATGACCTTTTAGTAATTAGTATTTTGATTTTATTGGCTTTTTTCAACTAAACTTTTCTACAGGTTCAAGACTCCAAATTAGGTCAAGAATTATGATTTTACTCTTCTTCTCAGGAAGGAAACACACCCATTAATGAAGTCTTTAAATAAAATTTGAAATAATACTGAAACATACAGGTCCTGTCTAAAAATGGGTTAAAAATTTTAGATGTAATATTCATCAGAACACTGGCTTCAGATTTACTATGCATGTCAAAATGCAGGATTAATGCTTCATCTGATGGAATGTAGAGAGTGGAATTTTTTAAGCAACAAAGCCAATTATTTGTTTCTTGGCCTAAAATAACTGCCTATTTTTAAAACAAAGCTAAGTACAATATTTAGTCATATGCTAAAAGAACACATATCTCAATGGTAAGCGAAGCATGTAAGTGTTTGCATTTGAATGGTGAGGAAGCAGCACTGGTAAGAGCATTCAGTTCATATATAGGCAGTCACGTCAGAGCTTAAAAGAATGTAGCTTATAGGATGTACTTGGATATCAGACACACGCGTAAGTGTCTATCATAGAAGGGAGAAAGAAACTGGTCATAATACACAGATAAAATGCCCTGGGAGTTCAAAAGAAAGAGATTACTGTTGGAACTCAATGTTATCCTCAAACTTTGTTTAGTACATGTTGTGATGTAGGAATAAATATCCCCAGAAAGGGAGCTACATATTTGAAACATTACTTCACAGAGAGAGAGTTAAAGGGACATGCTTAACGCTTCATGGATTTATTTTTACCAGGATACAGTCTCAGAGGCTAATGTACCAATATCAAAAAGGACCTGAATTATAACAATGAAGACTACTATACAAATTTTACCTCCTCTTAGTACAGCTAGTAATTTTAAATAAAATAAGAAGCCTTTCAAACCAAATCATCAGTGAAAATGTTTACGTATTTGTATTCAGCCATTCTTTGCAATCCAATGTGTGTATTAATAAAGTGGCTTTCAGCTGTGCAAGAAAGGGGGTTGTAGATGAAAGGAAGGCAACACCTGACAACCGCTGAAACAGTGATATATGGGCATTCACCAGTCTATTTTCTGTACTTTGGTACAGTTTGAAAATTCCTAGAGTTAAAAAAATGCTAGGGGCATCATAGTGGATTGCTGTTTTGGAAGGTTTTCTTCTTTTGTCTAAACAGATTACAATTCCCACTTGTCTGCAGGCAATGTTCTCCCCTCTGTCTAGGGTGTGGGCGAAATTAGCAAAATGCCCTGGAGAAAAGCTCTCAGTGGGCGTAGCCACTCTCAGTGAAGACTTAACAGTCCACACAAAGTGCTGTCCTGCTGGGTGTCAAGTGACATTGGGGAATCACTGCGCCTTTTCTTACCTGTGGCAGCCGCAGTGGGGTTTTGTGAGAATGTCCCCCTCCATTGTTGCTTGGAGGGAAAGATGCATACTGAAGTACTGTTCACTTTAAAACAATACTAAGCAATATGTTCAATAAAACTGACAAGAGTTGAACTAGATGCAAATATGCATGCTATTTATCTCCACATTATTGAACAGTATTTTACAAAAGGCTTAAAATTTTATTTATTTATTTTTTTAGGACCTCTACTAAAATTTCATTATTGGAATGGGACAGAGGCTTTCCCCTTGTGCTCTGGCTGGGAGAGGCCAGCTAACCCTCATTAGCTTCATCTTCCTCAGCCTCCTCCAAGACTTCCTGCCCCTCCACTTTTCAAGGCTCCCACTTTCTGCCACTTTCCAATGCAGGAATTTGGCACGTGCACCCTGTGGTCTGTTTCTATTGGTGGGTGGGGAGAACCACACGAGGGCAGAAAGGCTCTGATGTGCATGCAGTGACAGTGCCCTCACCCGCTGACCACGATGAGATCGATGGGTTTCAGGGAGCCTCTAATCCACAGTTAGCCACATGTTCCCAACTCCAGCTTGGAGAAAACAAGGGCAGAACTAGGATGCTAGTGGGTTGGATAGCGAGTGTTGTGAGTCCATATACTACACTCTAGGGAGGTAGGTCTCTCCCTCTCCAGATTCTCCTGTAGTTCAGGGTGTGAGAAAATCTGTGACACATGTGCGCATGTTATGCGATGGTACACAAGAGTTCAAGTTCCTTTTCACTCCCAAATCGTCACTTGACAGCTTGTGAGAGGTTAGTTATCTTCATTTCATAAATGAGCAGAACCAGCCTTAGAAGATAAGTGCACCTCCTATGTAAAAGTTCTGGATCTCAGCTACCGTGTGAAGCCCTGCATTACGCAGACACAGACCGCAGAGGCCACCTTGCTCATTAACATTAGCAGCAGGCAACATTGGCGGGGTCGTATCTGACAGGGTGAAGATGAAGTACAAGAAAGGCGAAGGAGCGTCCTTGTTGGGATTGCTTTAGGCCTTGTCTTTAGCACTGTAAATGTAGGCTAATGCACACATGAAAGCCAATAACTTAGTGTCGAAAGAGAAGGCTGAAACAAGTGAGAGAGAAGCTGGTACAAATACTCACAGGACAATTGACTGTGATCGGAGTTTGTGCTCCCAAAAGAAAAATAAATGCAGGTCTATTACTCTCAGTTTATAAACTTATGAAATGACAGTCATGTTATAGAGCCAGGAAGAGTTATAGAGAGTATTTGGTGTTAGAGTCATCAAATATTCAACAGCCAGTTCCAGGCCCAGGCTGGCCTTCCATTCCTGACTCCAGAATCCCTCGGGGGTTACCAAGAGATGTTGGCCCACCCTGGCCACTCAGGGCTAAGAGCTCATTGAGGGGGGCCGATGCTAGATGCCGAATAAAGCATGTGGTACCCAGGATTGGAGGAGAAAGCCGCTAACAGAGGGTGAAATATCATTCAAGTGGGAGAAGCCAGGCGGAGGGAAGAGAAGAGGCCAAGGGATTTCTCCATGACTCGACGTTATTTGGCCAACTTTCAAGATTTTGTTAACAAATATTGACATTATGGCAAAATTTTTGGCTTATGAATTTTATTTATATGTTCTACTTTTCACATTAAAGTGGAAGATTTTAATTAGGGGAAACCTTAATTATCACAATTAAAAACCAAAGCAGGATATTCTAAAAATCAATGCAGCAGACATTACTGATATTTTAGAAAAGGAGCCAAAGAAAATCTATAGCCATTTGTATCCAGAACAAATAAATTTAAGCATTCATCAATTTAACAATTTTGGACAGCATTTTAATAAATGAATGAAAGCATCAATAAAAAGTCATAGTACATAAACTTGGTCAAATGAGGCATAACCATCTAATAACCACCACCTTCCTTTTCGACTTACATACATCTATTGTATCTCCATCTGTTTATTTGTCCATCTACCATCTACTTGCTATCTTCAGTTTTGGATTATGATTTCTTATGAAGAGAATCAGAAGCCTAACATAGTATTCACTATGGACTTTGTGGTCCATACCTCCTGGCTGTGACCCTGGTATTACTTAAGATGTGTGATTAGGTTCCTTCCTAGATAAATGCACATTCTCAACTATGAGACTACAATACTTGTGTTACGGGTAAGATGTTTTCCTAACTCCATCCTTCTTAGATTTTTTTTTTTTTTGGTCTCTTATATTGAACCCTTGGCCTTACCCCTTACTGTTTTCTAAAACCTGTTTCTTATATCCAATCTCTTCTTTCTGTTAGTTGGTTTTATTTCTGGCCAGAGTATACATTAAATATAATATATTGAATATCATAACAAAATTGTGCCCTTATGCCTACATTTATCTAGCTTTCTTAAACCATTCAGGATATTTATTCTATTAACAAGTGAATCATCTTGTTCATAAAACTGCAGTATCATCTTTGGTCTTCGCCTGGCAGCGTGAGCATTGAAGTATGGAGGGTGTATTTGTTTCCCCGTTCAAAGCAGCTGAGAGTCTGAGTACAAGGGAAATATAAGTCTGCCCCCACCCCGTCTCTTTCTCTGTTTCTGTTTATTTTTCTCTCTTTCTCTGTCTGCCACCTAGCCTCTACCTCTCTCTCCTTGAAACTGCTCTAAGTTTACTTAAAAAGAGGAAAAAATGTGTCCCATTGCTTATTTTTCCTGGATGACACCCTTAACAATTGTAACCATCTTTTTCATATCCTAACCAGTTGTTTTGATGTTTTAGAAAGAGAATCGCTTGGACCTATTTTTTAAAACAAACCTTTAATGAACATCAGAGTGCCAGACACAGGCGTTCACATACATGAAGGTCTATTACAGGACAGCGTCTATTACTATTTTTATCAGGAAAACAATTCTGTGTTTGTTGATAGGTCATTTTTGTGATCTGTTCACATCAAGAATCTACTTTTTCCTGGCAATGTTACAAAAAACTCTTCTCCTGGTAACCTGGCTGCCCAAGTCAAGTCTTTGGTATTCACAGATGCTTGCTTCAATGTGTTTATTCTCCTGATGTCAGCGTGCTAAGAATCTAGAGGACTAGAACCAAGTGTAAGAAGATAATTATTTAAAATGTAAAAAAGTAAAGGTGTAGAAAAAGTAGAATATGTTTGAAAAATCAGGTAGAAACATACTGATTAAATTTGTTAAATAATCGGTAGGCATTTATACTCTATAAACTCTTGTTAAACAGTAACTTACTTAGCACACAGTATAACATACAAATGTCAATTCATTTAATCTTTTTAAGAAGGCTACTTCAAATATTGAGCAAAGTGACACAGGAAGAAGTTAAATAATTTGCCCAAGGCTATATTGCTAAGTAAGTTTTAGCGCTAATATTTAAACCTATGCAGTCTGGCTCCAGAACTGACATCCCTAAATACTATAGTTAGCTACAAAAGCATAGATTTTTGCTGTTTAAAAACAGGGCCTGTGAATTTGGCTTCCGAAAGGCCAGTTCAGTGTGCATCAGCCCTAACTTGAGATTACTGTAGAAAACTACAGTAGAAAGCATAGCCCTAATTTTGCCTCTTTTGTCTTGTAAGCACAGATTTCCCATAGTCTTTCTACCGGAGAAGGCAGTCATTCTAGAAGTGCTAAAGCCGTCAGAAAACAAAGAAAAAGCAATGGTCAGCTAAGAACAAGCACTGTAAGAGTAGGCTGAGGAACCAATGAGAGCCAGTAACTAACTTACTGTCAAAAGAGAAGGATAAAAAGGTGAGGAACAGGCTGGTGCGAACATTTACAGAAAACAAGGGCTACGATCGGAGTTTGCACTCACAAGAGAATAATAAATACAGTTCTATTGCCCTCGATTTATAACCTTGTCGTGAAATGACAGTCATGTTACAGAGACAGGAAGACCTAACTGTAGAGAGTGACTGGTGTTAAAGTCACCCAAAGAATATTCAATGGCCAACAATAGATCCAAATAGCACAAAAAGAGATGTGAACAAACTGGTTTTAGGCCACAATTTGAAAAGTTTGAGAATTCTCTGGTCCACAAGCCAAATGATTAACGACAAAGGAGGTAGACAGAATAATAGTGCTCCCAAGATACCTACACCCTAATCTCTGGAACCTGAGAGTATGTTACAATACATTAAAAAAAAAAGAGGGGGCCAGGAATTCAGGGCTGCTGTAACCAGCTGACCTGAATATAGAGACATTCTCCTGCACTGTCTTGGTGGGCCCAACGTTATTACAGGGGTCCTGAAAAGTGGGAGAGGAAATGAGAGGAGTTCAGAGCGATGCCATGTGAGAAGGATTTCAATTCTTCCTGACTGCTTTTGAGAGAGGAAGAAACCACAAGTTAAGGAATGCAGATTATATAAGATTATATAGTTTTACTAACCAATGTCACCCCAATAAATGTGATTAACAGCTGCAATACCAAAAAAACCCTCTCCTTTAATTAATAAGTGATTTACTAAGGACAGAAGGTACAAGTTGAATATATAAAAATCAATGGTATTTTTATATACTAGAAACAGTCCATTTGAAAATGGAATTTAAATAAAATGAATGCAGGCTCATCCAGCATTATTTCCCTGTCTGAAAGTGCGCTGATTTAGAACTTTATATCAGCATAATCCCTTCACCATAGCATCTAGATCAGGGCTTAATTGCATACCTTGGAGAAACCAGGAGGGATCTTGAGGCCTATCTTAGAATTACATCTACCAGAAGTATTTATACACTCAACAATGTGGATAGATTTAAAAACATACTGAGTCAAAGAAGCTAGTCAAATTAAGAGTCCACATACAGAATGACTTCACTTACATAAAATTCTAGAAAGAGCAAGAATAATCTATAATGACAGGAACTATCCATATCTTGATGTGTATAATGCACACCCATGTTTTTGCACACATTATACTCAGCAAAATATGGTAGATCAGTGGTATGCATTCCTAGGGTTGGAGGCATCATTGATTGCAAATGGGCACAAAGGTATTTTGGGGGTTTGGGGAATTTACTATATGTTGATTGTAGTGTTGGTTACATAGTTATATAAAGTCATCAAAACTCCTCAAAAATTTTTAAAGGATATATTTGATGGTATATAAATTATTAATACAATTGATTTTTTAAAAGTTAATACCATAAGATTTCACTTACATGGGGAATATAAAAACAAGAGAAACAACTAAAACAAAACAAAAACAAACTCATAGAGGCAAACAACAGATTGATGGTCACTAGAAGGGAAGGGGGTGTGAAAGAGCAAAATGGGTTAAGGGGGGAAATGGTATGTGATAGATGGAAACCAGACCTTCAGTGGAAGCATTCCATTGTGTATAGTGATGTAGAATTACAATGTTGTATACCTGAAACTTATATAATGTAATAAAGCAAAGTTTCCTCAATAAATTTTTAAAAAATAAAACAAAAGCATAAAAAAAGAAAAAAGAAAAGAAAAGAAAGAAATGCAGGTGGTCCCTAGAAGTTAGAAAAGGCAAGGACATGGATTTTCAGCTACAGTCTGTAGAAAAATATACAGCCTGGCTGACACCTTGATTTCAGCCTAGTGAGTCTCACGTTAAATCCCTTCCTACTGAATTCTAAGATAATAAATCTGTGTTGGTTAAGCTACTAAAGTTTTGAAAATTTGTATAAAACTGATAAACCCACCCAGTCCCTGTGGCCATAAATCTATCTGAAGGAGCCTCATCTTCTTGGCACTGCTGATATTCTGTTATGTAATGAGGGCTGCCGTGGCACCGTGACTTAGAGTTTGTTTCAGAGAAAATGAACTCCTTTGCAGCTTTTCGTACATTGTCACTGAGCTCTGGAGTAGCTGTTTAATCTTCAGTCTCACAGTGATGTTTATAGACACCATATATTAGTTTTGAACTCCATTTCTGGTTACCCTGAACTATTTTTTATTCTTTGAAAACATACTTGTTTGTGCTAAAGGGAACGAGAGCCTGTGCCACTTCCTATAAAATTCTAGAAAATATCCCTCTTATGTAATATGGAGAAACGTTGATAGAGAACTATGGAGTGAATATGCTTGAATTATCATAAAAAACACATACAAAAATATATATCATTGTGTTTCAACCATATGAAATGATAGCACATGTAACACTTAGAACACAACTATGTTTTATACAAATAAGTGTCAAGAATACAGCTCACATTTCCAATAAATTATGTAGATAAAGTGGTCTCATAATAGGAATAAGGTATCAAATGATAACTCATTGCCTTATTTACATTCCTTGCAAGTAATTACTTCTGGAAAGGAATTCCAGGCCATTCTGGGACCATATTACTGTATTTATCAACTAAGAAATATCTGAGAATCCTTCCTGAATATTCCCGTTGGGAAATGCAGGAAGATTTAGAAGACATCTGAAACTGTTTGGATTTTGAAGAAAATTAGTTTCCAAAAATTCAGACATGGATTCATAAAATTCCATGCTACCTATGTATAATTTAATAAATTAATATTTATACTTCACATTATTAAACTTCATAATTTTATATTTTGAATTTGAATTAAAAAAAAATCCAAAACAAAAAAACAAGGATAGTATACGCAGCCTCTGGGGCAACTTAGAGTGTTCCAACATTTGCTTCATAAGGGTGCCAGAAGGAGAAGAGAAAGAGCAAGAAATTGGAACTCTATTTGAAAAAATAATGAAAGAAAACTTCCCTTATTTGGTGAAGGAAACAGACACGCAAGTACAGTAAGCACAGAGAGTCCCAAGCAAGATGGATGCAAAGTGGCCCACTCCAAGACACATCATAATTAAAATGCCAAAGATTAAAGATAAACAAAGAATCTTAAAAGTAGCAAGAGAAAAGCAGTTAGTTACCTACAGGGGTGTCCCCATAAGGCTGTCAGCTGATTTCTCAAAAGAAACTTTGTAAGCTAGAAGGGACTGGCAAGAAATATTCAAAGTCATGAAGAACAGGGAGCTATTGCCAAGATTGTTCTATCCAGAAAAGCTATCATTTAGAGTCAAAGGGCAGATAAAAAGCTCCTCAGACAAGAAAAAACTAAAGGAGTTCAGCCTCATCAAACCATTATTATATGAAATGTTAAAGGGACACATTGAAGAAAAGAAGATCAAAACAATGAACAATAAAATGACAATAAATACATACCTGTCAACAATTGAATTTAAAAATGAACTAAGCAAATAAGAAGAACAGAGGCAGAATCATGGCTACAGAGGGCATTTTGATGGTTACCAGATGGGAGGGTAGTTGGAGAATGGGTGAAGAGGTGAGGGGATTAAGAAGTATAAATAGGTAGTTACAGAATAGCCATGGGAATGTAAAGTACAGTACAGGAAATGGAGTAGCCAAAGAACTTATATGCATGACCCATGGACATGAATAATGGTGTGGGGATTGTCTGAGAGGGTGAGGTGTGCTGGGTGGAGGGTGGCAAAGGGGAAAAATTGGGACAACTATAACAGTGTAGTCAATGAAATATAAAATATAAATTAATAAAAAATAAAAAATAACCCAACTTTTAAAAGTAGAAATATTTCTGTGATATTTTTGTGAAGCTAAAAGATAACTAAAATTAATATTTAGAACAGATTAGACTTGAGATTCCCTATTCAATATGATAATTCAGTACAGCAACTATAGATGAAAGACATTTGTAAAGGATTCTTGTTCACAGACATAATAAATGAATATCTTAAAAACTGCCTTTATGTGGGAAATTTTAACATGTGCTATTTTGATAAAGCTCAAGATTCTGACAGAATTAGAAGCTAGAAAAATTCTGTACATTTATGATCTCACCTTTAACTGGAACATAATCAACAGAAGAAAAAAGCCAACAAAATATAACCAGAGACATTGAAGTTAAGGACAATCTAACAATAGCCAGAGGGGAGGGAGGAAGGGACAGTGGGGAGAGGGGATTATAGGAATTACTATAAAGGACACATGGACAAAACCAAGGGGGAGGGTAGAAGCAGGGGAGGGAGGTGGGTTTGGCTGGGGTGGGGTAGAGGGGTGGGGAGAAAATGCAGACAACTGTAATTGAACAACAATAAAATAATTTAAAAAATAAAAATAAAAAACATCATAAAATTTTAGTTTCACATTCGGATTAAATAAAGCTCTTTTCAGAGGACTACAAAAAAAATTCTGTAAATTTAATTAAAATAAATGTATGTGTCTAGTCAAATCAATGTCACATGTACAAAATATAACAGAGATTATATGTTATAAACTTGAGAGTTTATAAGTATTTGTTTATGACAGTGCATTTTCCTAAACCCAAAGAGCCTTGGGTTTTTTTAAGATATGCATTTTAAATTTAAATAGGTAAAGATCCATACTTGATAATTATGTAATGATTTAAATTAAAAATGTTTTTTTGAATTGTAGTGTGTCTTAGTTATTCCCCTTTATGTCAATAATCTTAAACTTTTAAAATCCTGCAGATTAATTATTTTATTGAAAGTCCTTAACAAATTTCATCTGATTTTATGTTGGAGAATTAATGTGTTGATATCTGGAATTAGATTATCAGTCTTTGTGTAATCAAAATGATGTATTTATCCACTTAATAGAACAAATGGAGTAGATGAAAAACAGAATAAAACAAAACAACTTTCCTATCTTCTTGCTAAAGACTTACATTCTGTATCTGAGAGGAAAACAGTTATTCAATCTCTATGCTAATTCAGTCTACTATACACACACAGAATGTATCTATGGGTGCTCTATTTCCCTGTTTTTAACAGAGTTTGAACTGAGTAACTGGAGCTGAAGTGGCCACTCATTCACAAATGCAGTGTATTTCTAATTCTCGCCCAAATCAGTCCTCAAAAAGAGGACTTTTATATATATATATATATATGAAAGGATTTTTGGCTTATGAAGAATGAATATAGCTTCTATTCTGGTAAGATTTTGAAAAAGATGAAAATCAGCATCATCCTTACAGGAAATAGTCCCTAATCTTCTCTGCTCTATTTGAAGAATAGTTACAAATCATTTTGAAGTCATCACTCCCAGTGGTGAATTCTCACACTGTCCTAGGCTCTTCACATTATAAGACCTGAAAAATCAATGATAATTTCAATCAGAATAAAAATGAGGACTTCAAACTTGGGAAAGAACAAATGACATCATAGCACATTGATATTTTCCATTTGGTATCATTTGGCATGGTGGCTAATTGTTTTTAATTGCAAAGGAAGGGTTATTTATAGACAGTGCATAAACATCTCCATATATGCTCAATATTTTAATCTTAGGACAATAATAATTTTAGAAAACTGCTAAAAACACTACAAGCAATGAGTGTCCACGTAACATGCTGAGAACAGCTCAGTAGAATGAAGGAAAGACCATTTATCATGGCTGAAAACAAACAGTTGTTAGTTCTATGGCCTAGGGCAACCTATTTGTACTTTCTTAACCTTAATCTTGCCACCTAAAAATTGGAGCTAAACACACCATGTAGGATGCTGGAAAAGATTTTATGAAGTCACAGACTATGAGGGTTAAGCCTGAAGAGATTGCTGACAAGGTAGGAGAACCCCTGGATAGGCAGTCCCAGCACCCAGATTCCAACCCTAGCTCAGTTAGATACTAGCTATGGGACTTGTAAATATGACACATTCTCTGAACCTCATCAATTTTACCTCAAAAATGCAGATAATTTTGTGTTCTACCTTCCTCATAGCTCTATTTTCAAGTCAAGCATAATAAAAAAATTATAAATTGAAAAAGACTTTTTTGGTAATAATATCAATTATGGCAGAAAAGCAGACTTTAAAGATTTCTTAAATTTCCAAGAATCCTTCAGACATTTTAGGGAGAAAAAGTGCATGGGGGGAAAAAGCACCACATACTTACATTCTGTTCTTTTAAAAAAGTTTAACATTTGTGCTGAAATAAATTAACTTTACTTGTATCAGCTAGACTTGTAATGGAAAGGGTAGAAGAAGGGTGCTTCTACGATATTTAATCATGGAGCTACATATTTTGTTCCTTCTATAGAGAGGAATTTTAGTTGCATTAGTACTTCCCATTGAAGATGAAATAACATTTGAAAAAATAATCTTACTGCCCAATAACCCAATCTTGTCATTGTGAAGCCCCAGAGGTTTACATGTAGGATCTCAAGCAAAGTAACTTACTTCTTTTCCATGTTAACTGGAATATAAGAATATAGCCCTTT
This sequence comes from Desmodus rotundus, assembly GCF_022682495.2. NCBI lineage: Eukaryota > Metazoa > Chordata > Mammalia > Chiroptera > Phyllostomidae > Desmodus > Desmodus rotundus. The sequence continues at coordinate 45,419,197 of NC_071390.1, read as the reverse complement.
ATAATGAGGTATCATAATTCATAGTTGCTTCTCAAAATTTAATTATTCTAAATCTAACTCTTTAAACAAGTAAGCAAAGAGAAATAGCCATTATCCCACAGTAATAGAGGGGAACTTCAGAGGGTATATTAGGGTTGTGGGGGTTCTTGAACATTATGCATATATTTAGACATTGAGCCAAGAGTTAAATATACCATCTTTAAAGTCATCTAAGGTTATGATACATTCTTACTGATTTCAGGAATGTTTAAAATACACAGAAAAAAAATGATGTATTGTTCAATAGATAGCTTTTTTTTTTTCCTTGGGGGTGCATGAAGCATGTATCAGCAAATATATATGTATCTGTCCAGAAAAAGTCCAGCCATGTTTTTTTACACCTATATTTTTTGTTTTAAAAAATTTTTTTATTGTTATTATATTATAGTTGTCCCAGTTTTCCCCACTTTGCCTTCCTCCAACCAGCCCACTACCCACTCTAACAGTTGATCCCCAAATCATTGTCCGTGTCCATGGGTCACTCATACACGTTCAAATCATCGTTAGTGTAACAAGATCAGTTTGCATGACATCAATGTAACCTGGCAGCCAACGAGGGTGGACTGGAATGCACATGCGTGCACAATGATGACTTCACTGTACTAGTCAGTGGGGGCGGTAGACACCGTTGAGTGAGCATGTGTACTGTGAGGCTGTCGCATTCAAAATGAGTGAGTGGAGCAATGAATCAGCATCAAATTTTGCATTAAGCTTGAACGTTCCTCCATGGAAACTAATTGATTGATTCAAAAGGCTGCAACTGTGGGCAACTGGTGACTGGAAGCTTCATCACGACAATGCACCTGCCCATGCATCATGTCTCCTGCAGAGTTTTTTGGTGAAATATCAAATCACCCAGGTGACTCAACCCCCCTACATCCCAGATTTGGCACACTGTGACTTCTGGCTTTTCCCAAAACTAAAATCACCTTTGAAAGGAAAGCGATTTAGACTGTTGATGAGATTCAGGAAAATATGATGGGGTAGCTGACGGCGACTGGGAGAACTGTATGAGGTCCCAAGGAGCCTACTTTGAGGAGGACTGAGATGTCATTGTTCTATGTACAATGTTTCTTGTATCTTGTACCTTCTTCAGTAAATATGCCTATTTTTCATAGCATGTGGCTGGATACTTTCTGGACCGATTATATATATATATATATATACATATATATATATATATATTCAAAAGTATTGTTGTTAACAAATTTTGCTACTTTAGCTCTAAGAAAATCAAAGTGGTTCATGCTCAATTACTTGTGCTACTCTTTGTTAATATGTGTGGGGTTTGTCATAGCTGGAATAAACCATGGATGCATCCATTCACCCAACATATACTAAACACTTATTATATACCAGTTTCTAGTCCTTTGGATTACAGAGGAAAAGCAAGCAAACAAAGTTACTTCTCTCATAAAGATTGCATTCTAGGAGTGGGGTAAAATAAGTGAAATACATATTTATGTTAGGTGGTAATATATGCTACAGAGAGAATAAAGAGGAGTAAAAGAGATGGGGCAACTAATGGTTGGGATGGAGGATGTAGTAGTCCAAAATTAAATTACTTTAAACTTTGAAGCAGAATTTGGAACACACAATCAGAACTGCTGTCCGGAGAAGAAATAATACAACCTATGTATCATATAACCCAATTACAAACTCTGACTTCATCAATAACTGGTTGTTGAACGTCCTCAAAAAAATAAATTATAGTGTTAAAAATAGTAAAAGTCATTTGTGAAAACTTATTGAAAATCTACATACCGTATTAAACATTTTATACATGTTTTTGTTATGATGTATTTTAGGTTTATTTTGTTTTCCATTTTAGAGATTGTAACACATTAAATATGGCTATATATTACTTGTTAGCTCCCGCCATCAAGAAATGGAACCTGCTTCACCACACCTTGAATCTGGTCCAGCCTTGTGAATTGCTTTGTCAATAGAAGGTGGCAGAAGTAACATGGCATGAGTATCAATGCCTGGACCTTAACAGAACTGCAGCTTCTACCTTTGCACATTTTGGGATGTTGCCCTGAGGTTGCTATGCAGTGAGGAAGCTTCCAATGAAAGACAAGTTGCTTAAAGATTATAGACAATTTGGCTGTCCCATCTAGGATCAGGGTCAGGCAAACGAGTAGTTCCTGAGTAAATTTAAGTGAAATTGGCAGAAAAACTTACCAGGTAACTGCAAAATCCATGGATATAATAAATCTTTGTTGTTTGAGGCCTTTAAGCTTTGAGACAGTTTGTAGGAATGCCGCAATAAATAGATAACTAGGGAACAGGTGGAGAAACTGAAGCTGACAGTGTTTAGTAGGCTCCACAGTCGGTATGGACAGAGCCAGGATTGCCAGCCAGCTCTGTCAGGCAATAACAGGTATACACTGTAGCCCTACATTTCTATATCTTCCTGCAAATCTATTTCTTTATTACAAAAAAATAATATTAAGAAAGATAATCCCTAAATTTCTTCCATGATCAAAATTTCTATGATGCTGTGAATCTATGAGCATTTTGGTACATTTCCTGTTGAGCCCCCTCCTCTAGATCATCAGCCCATGTGGCAATTCCCAGGGTAAAAGTTCTTACGTCACTAGACTAAAATTCCTGTTATGACACTAAAGCTTAGCAATCTAACCTGAAACAAATTGCTCTGTGTCTATTACCAAATATAGACAAAAGGGAATTATAATGGCAACCTGGTAGAAGTGTCAGGAAGAGACGAAGAGGAATAAAATGCCTTAGTGTGTAGTGAGTAGCAAGCACATCACAGGATTATACTAGAGTGCAGAATGCATGCACACATGTTTCTCTAGCATATGTATCATGTGATACATACCAATATATATTCATAGGTAATTTTATCCAAAGTAATATACTCTTATTACATGCCATTTCAAATTGTGAATACCACAAATTCTTTCATGACGCCTCCATTGAAAATCAAGATCTATGTATCTTCCCCTTGAATCTCTTGGAATTCTGAGCCATCATGAAGGAAATCCAGTTTTCTTGAGATTGTCAGACTCTGTGAGAGGTCAAGTTAGCCACATGCCAAAGTCATGTGGAGGGAAAGAGATGACCAGTCCCCCCCTTAGTCCAGCCCCTGTCAGACTCAGTGTAAGAAGGTGAACAAAACTTTCTGGTGACTCCAACGTTAGCTGCCATCTAACTGTAGCTACTGAGGGACCTCAAAATAACCACCTAATCCAGCCCAATAATCTCAAAAATTATAATACATAACATGTTGGTTTAAGCCATTACATTCTGTGGAAGTTTACTATGTAGAAATAGATAACCAGAAAGACAAAATTTTGACATCTCTCTGTAAAATAATAACTTAATGGCTGCTTAAAACAGGTTTTCTGTGTGTGTCTCTCTCTCCACACACATACACACACACACACACACACACACCCCTATATACTTATCTAAGTCTACACACACAATCTATACACACATATAAAAATAGCATTGTTTTTGGACTGCCTGATAAAAGAAGGATCTAAAGTAAAAAGTGGCTTGTAAAACAAAGGGTAAAATATACTAAATGTGAGAGCAAACACAAATGTTCACACTTGACCTGAAATCCCCAGCAGTCAGGAATCACAGAAGGAAAAACAAAACAGTACAGATTTCTCATTATTGAAGTGAAAGCACCAACTAACTACTAAAGGTATTTATCGTTTTTATAGAAGCAAAGGGAAACCCTGTTTTAACGGTGCGTTTTATCCAGGCCACTACTAACATTTAAAAAAAAAGAATTTCTGACACTAATAACTTCTCACAATAGCTCTTATATCAAATCCAGACCATGAAAGAGAATAATATCAAGTGTAAATATATAAATAAAACTTAAATTAAAAACTTTGGATTTTTTTCAAGCCATTTAAAAGGGACAATTTTCTTAATCGTAGAAGGGTCCTTATATTTAATTAGAAAATTGGAAACTGATATGAACAGCCAGTTTATCAAAAAAGTGAAATGACTTTATATAACAGTATTTTCAGTCTACTAGGAAGAGCAAGATCAAATGAAAAATGATATAGCCACTTTAAAATCTCTGGTAAAGGTGAAATAGATGCAATGACATACCGTGCGTGGAGAAGGCACAGGTACAGTCCCTTTCATATTATAGTTGATGTAAGCTCTTCCATGGCTCTTTGACATTAATTTTGCAGTAACTCCTCCTCTAGCACTCCGTCCTACATAAGTGAGTGCATACATTCATAAATAGTTCTATAAAGATGGTCATTAAATAATTGTAATTAATAAAAATTTTAGCCTAAAAATATATAGAAGGGGTACATACACAAAAACAAAGTATCTTCTGGAAGATGGGACCCTTGTAGTGGAGAAATAGGCTTTCTCCACTAGGTGAGTGTTCTAGGAACCCATCTGTATCAGAGTACCAGCTGGAGTTGTTGTGAGAGGTTGTGTTTGGCTTCAGTGAATTTTTTTTGGAAGACTTTTTCAGTGTGGTTGCCCATTTCATGATGACTGATTTATAAGCACGCCTGCCCACACTACGCCGAGTGTTTAGCAGTTTTTTACAAAAAACCCTGCCATGACCTCTGTGCTCCATCCTCCCTATTCGCTCGATCTTGTTCTAAGTAACTTTTTTTTGCTTATTTCCCTGGTTGAAAAAGTCCTCAAAAGAAAATGTTTTGCTGATGTGGGACATGGAAGAGGTGAGACAAAAAACAACAGAAGCACTGAAAGGCATAAAAATCAATAAGTTCAGAAATGTTTTGAGCCATGGGAAAATGTCTTGATAGGTGTACTGAATCAAATGGAGAGTACTGTGAGGTGACTGAAGTTTAAACTTGTAAGAATAAATACACAATTTTTATAAATAAATTCCATTTTGAGGGGTCTCCCCTTGTAGTTGATTAATAATAATGGGTAAAATAATAATGGCTTATCCAAACATTGACATTTTATGCAGTGTTTAATAAGATACAAGTAAATATTTAAATATAAAGAGAACTAATGTTTATGCTTAGGTTCATAAATCTAAGTACAAATGAGTCACTTTTTCTATTCTCATGTGCACGAGCAGTGTGCATGCACCTGTGGGTGCATAAAGTGTCTTCCTGTGTCAATGGTCACAAGGGACCATTGACAGCAATATACCTGGGAAATGCAATGAGAAAATGAGAATAGGAAACGAATTCACTTTATATGAATATTTTTTTACTATTTTTAAGACATATGCCATTATTCTCTCACTGAAATTAACACAGCGGTAGAAGAGAAATGACTCCCAACATCTTCCAAATGACTTGCAAAAAAATAACAAATGTGATCCCAGAGTATAGTGTTCATTGTTGTTGAAGATTATGTGGTTCACAACAGTGGATTTATATTACATTCCAGAGAAACCTAGAGCTCTCCACTACCTGGTGCCACCGTGGAGGCTGATGAAGAGGGAAAGTGGTCAAAATTATGCTATATATCCCTCACCAGCTTCAGTCAAACCAGAGTACTTTTATCTATTTTATACATCGAAGCTACACAAAGTGCTTTGTTTGAATGGACATTTTTACTCTAAAAGTTTGAAAATTCACGACGTGTAGAAATACATTGGTAACATCCCTAAGCTATCAGCTGGGATATACAACAGAGTTGGGTAATTAGATTTAACCTCATCATTCCATAATAGTCGGAGGACTTTTTATGGTGTGTGCAAGTTTTATGTGTTTATAGTTAAGCCTCCTTCCTTCTCTTGCTTCTGGAGCTCTTGCTTGAATATATTTTGACTACGGGCAATATCTAGAAAAGTCATTAGCAGCTTGTGAGCCTAATTTCTGAACAAAGAGCTCCAAAAGTTTTCTCTTCAATTCTGTAATGTTTCCTGGGTTTTATGTGACAGTTAGGAGTAATTTCACACTAGCATTAAAAACTTGGTCACATTTATTGAGGAGCCGACCATTGAAATCTATAACTCCACAGAACTCAACTCGATATTTTCTTTAATAAGGACAGGTTTCAAATTTCAGGTTTGGGCTTAGTTTCTAATGTCTATGCTTGGGTCATTAAATTCCTTTTCTAACCACAACTGAATATGTCTTCTAGCTCACTTCACTTCTGGCTATTATTTAAAATGCATTGGGCCCCAATATTTTAGTGCAGAATGAACAATTCATTTGCTTATATATGTCAGAGACTATGTCTGCTTCCATTTCAATGTCAGGAAAAAAATGGGCCGCGTGCAATGGAGAGCTGCCACTGTCACTCGTTGCTTCCTGTGTTATGTCACCTGGGCAGGAGCATTTTCTCCTAAAGCTCTTGATAGAAACAAATTCTCATACGTCAGTATCTCCTGGCAACCATAATTCCTGTAAATTGTGGCTGCTTCCCTGTATGTTTAACCTCTTTTTAGCAATGTTTGTCTACTGGATTTTACATTGAATTCCACCCAGGTCTCTAGTAACTCCTAGAACTGACCCCTTTTTAATGACTAATTTTCATTTCTGGTTTAAATTTGCATCAGCATTGCTCTCTCTGACCCCTTTCTATTTGCCACCCCTCAGTGAGTCTTCCTTGGACTTTCTTATCTGTAGGCTAACCGATGGCTTTATTTGTCCTATGCTCCACTGAGATCCCTCTGTCTACTTAGACAGTGGTGCTTCATAGGATTTTCAAACAAAATTAAAGAGGTCTTGAGATTCTTTTAACAAGAAGAAATGGTTTAAACCTGAAAAACTATCCAGTGTTACAATCACAGAGACTCTTTATTAGAAACTTACTGTATATTAATGGGAAACTCAACATGGTTTGCCAAAGACTCATACTCTCATAAATCACACTTTTACTGAAAAATTCAAATTAAGAAAATGGGAGGATATTTTCTCCACCATAAATTACAGTACATCTGATTTGTACAGTAATATGACTTTTTTCCTAGTCTAAACTTAACCAATATATTGGGTAGAGCATGACAAGTAGTTTGTGCAAATAAATTAAATTTTAATGTGCCCCCATCATTTGGAACATAGCCCCTGGAAATGTACAAGCTATCAAGTTTTGAGGTTTTGTTGGAGGGGGTGCATGAGAGATTATCAGTTGCCTCTCTGAATGCTAATTCTAGGAGATCACTAAATGGATAATGAAAAAAAAAAGCAACTAAAGATAATGATTGCATTCCTTTCATATAATTGTCCTAATAGAAATGCGTATGTACATCCAAACAATAGAGTGAAGAAAGGTATAAAGGATAAACTCCTGATGATGAATCAATCTTTTTCAAAGTTGACATTTCAGCTTCCCTGAGGGAGAGTTTAGAGAGAGTGAAGGGGGTGAGGAGACACTAGCACTCGTCAGCATGCTGTCGGGGAAGAGGGAAGGTGAAGAGCTGTCAATTGAGACAGAAAATAGAGGAGATGTAGAAAATACTCTAGCAAACCAACTGTTTGCAACTTCAGACATGCCAGTACACTTATTATTCTTTTAATTAGAAAGATAACTCATCCTCAGAATACAATATCTTTTGCTTAATTCTAAGCCATCACTGTTATAGTCAGTTTTGCTGTCTAATTTTTACAGTTGCTAATTTGCAACAATGTCTCTCCTTTGAGGCATGAAAATCACATGAAAATCAAGGTTAATAAAAAGAACCCCAAGTGGAATGGTAAGGGAGACAGTCATGAGTGCAGTTAAAAACAGTAATGTTTGAGATCCTCACAGAAGGTCTTCAAAATCCGTACATATGTCATATTCGATGAGACTTTCCCAATGTCTCTGCAACCCTAGAGGGACAGTTCTGACACCCGGAAAACTGGCCTTTTATTTTCTTCCTCAGATGAACAGATTAAACTTTCATATTCAGGCACTCCCATTCATAGCATCAAGTATACATTTGAAATATTACTAGAGTCCTATCTTTGAAGTCTGAAACTTTGAATACCCCAAAATACGCTTTGTGAAAAATTGTAAATATCCAGAAAAAAGTGTGATCATACATTGAAAATGTATACATTATAATTCTTTATTTAGTGTCCAATGTAGAATATTAAATTATTTAATAAAATGTTAACTTCAGAATAATTTTAGATTCACAGAAATATTGGGGTCAGATGGCAGGGAGCTCCCACAGACCCCACACCACTTCCCTTCTCATCAACATCTTGCACCATGATGGCCCATTCGTCAAACTACTGGACCAAAGTAGACACGCAGTTTTGAACTCAAGTTCACACTTTGTTCGGGATTTTTTTAGTTGACACCTAGAGTGCTTTTTCTCTTTTACTGTTTCATCACTCCACCCAGTAACCACATGCTGTTTTGTTGTCATGTCTCCTCGGGCTCCTTTTAGATGTGAGAGTTGCTCAAACTTCCTTTGTTTTTTATTTTCTCGAAAGTTTTGTGGAAAATTGGTCAGGTTAACTTGTAGATTGTTCCTCAAGGGGAATTTTAAAAATGTCTTTCCCATGTTTCAATTGGGATTGCTGGTTTGAGGAAGGAAGGCCAGAGGTAAGTTCCATTGTTATCATTTATTAAGGGTGTATACTATTAACATGACATTATTATTGATGTTTGCTGTGATCATTTGGCTCAGGGAGTGACCTTCGGATTTACCTAATGTGAATTTACCGCCCTCCCTTCCATACAGTGGTCTTTGCAAGAAAGTCACTATGCAGCTCACAGTTAAGCAATAGGGAGTTATGGTTCCTGTCTTGAAGATGGAGTATCTAAAAAATTATTTGTAATTCTGCATTGAGAGGTTTGTCTCTTCTCCCCCACTTATTTATTTATCTGCCACTTATTCATGTCTGTATGGGTTCAAGGATATTTATTGTATACTTTGCATGATAATCAAATACTACTGTACTATGTTGCTCCAATTGTTCCAACTTTGGCCATCGGGAGCTCTTGCACATTGTTCCCGAGTTCCTTTGACAAATCCACTGATTGAGGAGTTTGTCTGTTCTGAGTACTTCCTTAGTTTCTGACAAAAGAAGATGTACCAAGCTCATCTTGTGTGTTTCCAGTCTGATTCCTAGAATCAGCCATTTCTCCAAGGAATCTGAGTTGCTTTCATTGGAAAATGGCATTAGAAATGAAGATATGGATACCACCTGTACTCATTACTGCTGGAGTCTTACTGATTCTAGGCCCTCTTAGCTGAATGAGCAAAGAAATACGTGTATTTACTAACTAAGGTGTATACAGATATCTGTATTTCTATAAGTGTTCAACTGTACCTATTTTAAGCTAAACCTGAGTTTATGCACAGACCATTCTAGTCTTCTCTCCTTGCTTATCTGTAGCCTTCCACTCCAGCACTGAGAAACCTGGCTTCTCAAAACCATCATCTCAGTTTTAATATTACTTATTTATAAGATATTCTGTAACTCACTCTCAAAGTCCATTTTCTAGGTTGGAATAAACATACAAACATACATGCACAAACACATGGAGAACCTTGTGAGATCTCACAGATCATTTGATCCATTCTCTCTTTCACGTATGTTGTAACTGAAGCCTAGCAAGATTAAATATTTTCTCCAAGTTCATATAACTAGTTATTGACCAATTTATAACAAAAGGCCAGGTGTTTTCTTTTTTAAAATTATTGAACATTTAAGATTTTAGAATGACTCTGCCAAACCTTCATATTACAAATGAAGAAATGTACACTTCAAGAGTATAACATTTTATAATTGGTCAGTGATAGAAATGGAAGACTACCTAAAATAATACCATATAAAATAAAAAACAAGACAACCAATCCCTATACTTTACCTGCAAAAACCTTCAAAACTATCAAAGTATTGATTGTAACTAAACTATATGTTCATATAACCTTATATTAGAGACATATTTTCTTAAGATTATTTATTTATTTATTTTAGACAGAGGGAGAGAGAGAGGGAGAGAAACATCAGGGTGTTGTTACCTCTCACATGCCCCCCACTGGGAACTTGGCCTACAACCCAGGCATGTGCCCTGACTGGGAATCGAACTGGCAACCCTTTCGTTCTCAGGCTGGCACTCAGTCAACTGAGCCACACCAGCCAGAGCAGACACAGATATTTTAAATAAATTTGAGGAAGTTTATAGCTAAAATATTGTGAAATATAGTCCATGCACTCAGTATTGAAGAAAGTTTGTCCTGTTTAAATAATTACAAAATTCCTCACTGAAATATTAATTTGTTTATATTCTTCCCCTTTTCCACTCAACAGCAAACAATATTGGTCCAGTTGATGGTCTTGACATGCTTCACGATCAAACATGGAGAAAAGAAACATTAATTTACATCAGCCAAAATAAGAGGATCAAATACATATTGTTATTTGATTTACATAAGAGTTAATATTCATAAAAATAATATATTTCACTGTAGGTAAATAGAATTTTATTATTGATATAAAATAAATCATATTGGAAAGTATATAAAATAAATTTTTTCTAAAAAGTACTTTCATAGTGAAATTCATGAAAGACATTTGCAAAGTAATATATGAGCAACAGAAACTAAAACAAAAAAAACAAATATTTATTTAACTCTTCTTATATGACAGGCACTATTTTAGTGTTTAATATATAGGGGAGGGCCAAAGTAGGTTTATAATTTTGAGTACATGAAACAGTTTATTCTTGTATTATTATTTATTAATTGTCATATTATTTATTTGTACTTCAACTGTAAACCTACTTTTATCCACCCCTGTATATTAACTCAATCTTCAACAATAAAAATTATTATTTTCTTCTTATTTGAAGACTCTTTAACATGAAACAAAAAAAAAAATCCAAGAGATAAAGTATGTGTGTTCTTGTTTTTACTAAATTTTAGGGGTTTTTAAAAAATAACACTTTAGGAACCTTATTGAGTCCAGAGGTAATCTTATCTAGTTGTTATTTACCTTCATTTTAATTTTTTTAGAGCGAGGAAGAGAGACAGAATGAAGAGAGGGAGAGAAACACTGATTGGCTGCCTTTCATATATGCCCTGAATAGGGACCAAACCTGAAACCCAGATATGTGCGCTGACTAGAATTGAACCTATGACCCTTTGGTTTATAGGAGGACACCCAACCAGCTGAGCTACATTGGCCTGGGTTGTCCAGTGCTTCTTAGTGCTGCCTGGGTATTAGAATAATCTAGAGTGCTAAATATAACACCAACATAGGCCTTCACTTAGGCTTGGTTCTCAAATTTATGCATAAATCAAAGTCACAAAAATGATTTTTTTAAGAACACTGATCACTGGGGACCAACCTCAGTGTTTCTGATTTAGTGGTTCTGGGATGGATCCCACTGATGTGTATTGCAAACACGAGCCCAGGTAGTGACCCTGCTCTGGGCGCCACACTCTGGGAACCACACTCTGGGAACCACTGAATCAGAGTACTGAATCAGAATCCCTAGAACTAGAAGAATTGAAGCTTGAGCAAAGTTTTTGTTGTTGTTTGTTTGTTTGTTTTAGCAGAACTTTGCAACAACACAAAAATGCAGGGAGAATGAGTCCCCTTGTATCAGTCAACTGAACTAAACAACTATCTTGTTTTATATATTACCAAAACTTCATTTCTTTTGTTTTTTTTTTGGTGGAGGGAGGGCAGGGTTCCCATTTTAGCTTCTCTTCACTCTCATTTCTCCTCTGTTTAACTTCATTTTTGTTTCTTTCTTCTGTTCTTTTCTTTTTCGTTCTGGTGTCCATTTGAAAGCAAATCTCAGATGTGATTTCCCACCATGAAGAACTTGCATGCATCTTTAATTGTAAGATTTTTTATTTTTAATTACCCCATAACATTATTATATAGGTACCTTTAAAGTACCATGCATGTCAGATTTTTATACATAGCCTAGACTGGGAATCACTAATTCTAGTTCAACCCCTTACCTTACAGGCCATAGGAGAACAGAAAGAGGGGCTTACTTGAGGTCATTCAGAATAAGTGTGAAGACTGAAATTAGATGTTTCATTTCCTGTCATTTAAAGTATATTTTCTGGTAGAAAATAAAAAAGAACACTTTTAATAGAAGAAAACAAAATGTGTAATATGATTAAAGAAGTAGTGATAAATGCTTATTGCATTATAAGAAGTAATGGTAAGGTCATATCACATTATGTTTGAATGGTGTTACAATGCATTTTAAAGATCAAGAAATAATTACCTCCATAGATATGCTTTTTTATCAATATCAATATCTATGGTATACTGGAAAATTTATTGAAATTCAATACAATGGCTTTAGATACTAGCTCAACCATGTACTTGTCAGTGCTAAGTCCAAGGACATATTACTTAACTTTTTTAAGCCTAAGTCTTTAAACTGTGCAATGTAAATAATAAAATAATAATAATAATAATAAACTAAAATGCATAATAAAGAACTTTATACAATAGCAGAAATGACAGACAAATTAAATGGACTAATTAAAAAATTACTTATTTGGTTGGGCTTTTATTTCAGAGATTACAAATGACTGGAAAATTATAATTTAAATGTGTATATGTGTTTTAATGTGCATGTTATTATGGGTTCTAACTTTAATTTTCTAAATGTGTTATAAGAATTTACTTGTTATGCCTCTATTCTATGCTATTCTATTAAAATCACCCAGAACTGGTAGTTAAATCTGATCTTCAGACATACAATTTTCTAATATTGTTATTTCTTTTGCATTTATAGATCATAAAATAGTGTATGTAAATTAGGTCATCCCCTTCCTAGTTTACTGAAAAGAGCTTGTATTAATGTCCCCTCAACTAATGAATGGAATAAATTAATGCATTCAATCATAATTTTTCTGAATTCACCAGAGTTGAATATTTTTTATATTTTCAATCATATACTTTTTAAAGTTTTCTATAGCTTGTATAATTTAGAACAAGGAACACTTAAAATAAATAAGCAATCTTGGAAATTTTTCAGGTTAAAATTAGCATACAAAATCCAGCTTCCTTGTATGATTTAATACTGTTAAATAAAAGGATAAATGAATCTGTCCCAACACATGGTATAAAGCAAATTATCCTCTCTTGGTTTTTCATTACATTTCAAACTAAATTTAGATTCATTGTTCTGTTACATCACACATACACACACGCACACACACACAAACTGTCCAATACATCACAACATATAAAATATAATTGTAAAATCAGAGATATGGATAAATATGATCTAAATTATATCAGAAGAATGACAAATGCCTGCCAGAACTAATTTCAAATGCTATATAAACTACATAGTGATGCAATTTTACATAAAAGCATCTTTATATCATCTGTATTCATGAGATGAACTATATAAAATTATTTTTAATTTTTAAAGGTTTATTTTATTCTCATTCAAGAGGGAAAGGGAGAGAAACACTGATCAGCTGCCAATTTATCTAAAAATATAAAACTTTAAGAAATATGTATAAATGTCTTTGGTAGTTAATTCAACTGATTTACTGCTTTCTGGAATGCTTCTTTCTCAGGTAAAAAACGTCTGTCGCAGCATCAGTAGAATTAAAGACAGTGTTAAGGTCTTTCCCTATCACTCATTCCAGCACTTTCAATATATTTTACCAGTGCCTGATTAAACGTGTAGAGGAGAAATATGTTAGCTCAGGTTATTCTAGGGAAATAAGACGAAGGAAAGCCTTTTGCTATTGGAAGTGTACCATGTACAATAAACTAAATTTTATGCCAGTTTGTTAACACTCACACCAACCAAAATATAGCTAGATGGACTACATCACAGTCTGAAGCTTTGATACAATCATTTGACCTAAAATCAAGCTTACATGGTGTCTTCAAGATTTGCATCACTCGGCTGTCATTCCTGAGCTGCTAAACCTGAGGTTGAACTGAAGGTGCAGGATTGCTACAAAAGAGCCAGAAATATTAGAATGGCATCAACACACACACACACACGCAAACCCTTTGGTTTCAAATGTGAGCTGGCATCAAAAATCACACGGGCATGTGCTCAGATCTGCAGTTTCAGGTTCCTAGTGAAGATATTTCCTTTGGAGCAGCTCTGCATCCAGGCTGAGAATCATCAAAGATTTATTTGTCAAGTGGTGGTAAAGTAAATCAAAGTGGAGTATTGCAATGACCTCCCCAAAGGCTAAAAAAAAGACTTTGTAAGGCCATTCTCACCGGTAGCCCCCATGGAATTTTGCCTAATGTAATACTAGAGAGAGACTGGAGTACATCAGCATTCCAATGAAAAGAAAAATTGTTTTCCTATAAATTACTGAATCCATAGAGAAAGGCTTTCAGTCTCACATAGTGGATTATCCTCAAAACTGAAACGTCCCAGTATGGAGGGTTTTCAGTTCAGCCCATTTAAGAATATTTTATACTTTGAACAAGTTATTTTCAAAATGAGACTGATATATGTATATATGAATTACTCAATGATGATTATGGATGAACTAGGCTTATTTGCTAAACTGGTAATTTATATAAATCATCAAAGGTCAGTTTCTGATATATCTGCTTGGCTATCATTCATATTATTCTTCCACTTCAGGATAACTGAAAACTCAAAGTAAAATTTAGTAAACCAAATAACCACCCCTATCCTTTCCAAGTTGTTACACATTGAGAATTGTCATGATTTTCACCACTTTAGTTAATAACTCTGCAACTGTTACATTTGAGTTTTATTGGACATGTTAGAAAATAATTTCGTCTCATTGCAAACATAATTAGTGAATGGATGTTATGCTTCTTTGAAATATTTTAGGTGTAAGTGCAATCTATTCCTTTATTATTATTAATAATGCTGTGTGTGTGTGTGTTTTAAGAAAGTACCATAGTTTTGCTGTGTATAATGTACACCCATGCTTTTGGCCCAAACTTTCAGGGAAAAAAATCTTTCTTTTTAATTTTTTAATTCAATTATTTATTTATATTTAGAAACAAAGCCAATTATCATATTATGGGGTATTATTTTGCATATGGATATCATTATTGCTTTCTAGAGTTCCACTTTTAACACATGAGCATAAATAAAAGAATTAAACATTTCAGAAATTTATGTGGAACCATAAATGACCCTAACTAGCTGCAGCAATTTTGAGAAAGAAGAACAAAATAGGAGGGATCACAGTACCTGATATCAAACTGTATTACAAGGCCACTGTAATCAAAACAGCCTGGTACTAGCATAAAAGCAGACACATAGACCAATGGAACAGAACAGAGCAGAACAGAACAGAGAGCCCAGAAAAAAAACCAAGTCTCTATGGTCAATTAATATTTGACAAAGGAGGCAGAAGCATAAAATAGAGTAAAAATAGCCTCTTCAACAAATGGTGTTGGGAGATCTGGACAGATACATGCAAAAAAATGAAACTTGATCACCACACACAAAAATAAATTCAAGGTAGATAAAAAACTTAAATGTAAGTTGTGACACCATAAAAGTCCTAGAGGAAAAACATTGGAAGGAAAATCTCAGACATTCCACGCAGTAATATTTTCACTGATATGTCCCAAAAGCAAGAGACATAAAGGAAAGAATAAACAAATGAGACCTCATCAAATTAAAAAGCTTCTGCATGGCTAAAGAAAACATCATTAAAATAAAAAGAGAACCAACTATATGGGAAAATATATTTGCCGCAGATACCTCGGACAAGGGTTTGATCTCTAAAATATATAAAGAACTCACATGACTCCACTAAAGGAAGACAAAAAGAAAAACAATTAAAAATGGGCAAAAGACTTGAACAGACACTTCTCCAAGGAAGACATACAGAGGGCCCAGAGACATATGAAAAGATGCTCAACATCACTAGCCATCATGGAAATGCAAATTAAAACCACAATGAGATACCACTTCACACCAGTCACAAGGGCCATCATAAACAAAGTAACAAACAAATGTTGGAGAGGATGTGGAGAAAAGGGAAACCTAGTGCGCTGTTGGTAGGAATGCAGACTGGTGTAGCCTCTGTGGAAAACAGTATGGAATTTCCTCAGAAAACTAAAAATGAAACTGCCTTTTGACCCAGCAATTCCGCTGCTGGGATTAAGAGCCCTGAAATGCCAATCCAAAAGAACTTATGCACCCCAATGTTCATAGCAGCACAATTTACAATAGCCAAGTAGTAGAAGCAACCTAAGTGCCCATCAGTAAATGAGTGGATCAAAAAACTGTGGTACATTTACATGATGGAATACTACTCAGCACAGAGAAAGAAGGAGCTCCTACCCTTTGCAACAGCATGGATGGAACTAGAGAGCATTATGCTAAGTGAAATAAGCCAGGTGGTGAGGGAAAAATACCATATGGTCTCACCTTTAACTGGAACATAATCAACAGAAGAAAAAAGCACACAAAATATAACCAGAGACACTGAAGTTAAGAAGAATCTAATAACAGCCAGAGGGGAGCAGGAAGGGACAATGGGAGGAAGGGTTTTCAGGAACTACTATAACGGACACATGGACAAAACCAAGAGGGAGGGTGAAAGAAAGGGAGGGTGGTGGGTTTGGCAGGGGTGGGGGGGAGTGATAGGGGAAAAATGCAGACAACTGTAATTGAACAACAATAAAATAATTTTAAAAAATAAAATAAAATAAATTGGTAATACATGATAATTTAACTATGTATTTAATTTGGCAAAATTTACATTGAAATACATGGATATCTTTTTACTTAATCCTATACCAATTTATCTCTAAGTAAAACCAAAGTAAAAATTTTCAAAATAAAATACTATTTTTGACCCTTAAAAAATAATTAAAAACATTTATATAGACCCAGAATTTGTACTACCAAAGTATAATGCACATCTTTATTTTCCTTCAAAAATCTGGGCAAAACAGTGTGCATTATACATGGCAAAATATGGTAAATAAAAATAACTGTCTTATTTATTCCTTTCCTTTTTGTTTGTTTCATGTTTTGACTGACTGTTCTGTACACTGCCTTTCAAATTTGAAATGGACAGGTGATTGAAGGGAGGGTAGATGATAAAGACTGAAAGGTTTTATTTTCATTTCCAACACCCCCAATAATAAAATGAAGAAATTTTTAATCTGTTGACATATAATGTAGGAAGTCTATATGCTAGAATAAATATGCTATGAAAATAGTCTTCTATTTCACAACCTAACCCTAATTAGCTCTTTTTATTACTTTCAATGTCAAGAATTTCATGTTTTAATATTGTGACCAAAAGAAAAAAAGTCCTTAAAGATTTCATGTTTTTGTTGTAACACTTGAAAAATGTTGACTGGACCTCCGCATGGAAACCTTTTAGTCTACTGGATGAGCCCAAGAGAGAAAAGAAAATAAATAGAAGTGAGAGAGATTTAAAGCATTCAGTTGTATCAATTCTCTAGAGGAGGCCCCAACTGATGCCGGGTTAGGTCAACAAACAAGTGCTTTGGTGCTTTTTGAACAGCTACCTATGCCAAATGCACTAGAAAAAGTGTTAACTACTATGTGGATGAGGCATTTGTGACATTATGTTATGAATTGTAAGGTCTTTCTTGAAAATTCTCTGTCCTTCTCTCTTAACCTGTTTTAAATAATAACATATAATGATTCCATACAAATAAATTAATAATTTCCTGTGCATAACTGACCAATTTGAACATAGAGACCCATTCATACCAGAACCCATTTTCCTTTCCAGTTTTGCTTTCCTTTCTTTATTGTAGCCCTCATCATCTGGCATATTAGTAGATGCTTGGCTCATTTAATTATTTACTGTCTGTCTCACCCAACGGAAATGTACCTGCTTGCGGGTGGCTTTCCCATATATGTTGCTTATATGGCAGCTACATAGTAAGTACTGAACAAATATTTGTTTGACTTGTCCAGTGAATAAAAGAATGGATAATTTAATCAGTTAAAACAATGTTACTGGATGCAAAAGAAAGAACAATCATTCAGATTCTCTCTTTCTCAACTATTATATCCAAAAAACTTAATGACCAAGTTATACATGGCTTAAAATTATTCATCTTGTCAAAAACATCAGGCTTCTATGATAAAACAATTTTTTTATAATGTATATGAAAGGACAAAGTCTATTTTTCAGAAATATTTGATTTGTTCAAAAATACAATTATATATATAAAATTGAAAAATATAAGACCAATATTGCATATATTTGATTAACAGATTTTTATCTTTATCACTGTTAAATCCTTGAAATTTTAAACAGCAAATACAAAAAAAATTGAAATAATCTCAAACCTAAATATTGGTTTAGCCAAAACATCCATATAGTGTTTTCCATAAAATAAAAGACACATTTTGCATTTTCACCAATAACTTTATTGATTTGGATATTTTGAGTATGTCAGCTATCTCCCGCATAGTATAACATTTATTATTCTCAATTAATGTCTCAATTTGATCTCTATCAATTTCAATGGTCTACCCAACCATGGAGAATCATCCAGTGAGGAATCTCCAGCACGAAACTTTGCAACCACTTTTGACACATCAATCAGCCACAGAACCTCTTCCATACATTGCACAGTCATTTTTTTGCATTTCAGTTGCATTTTTACTGTTCTTGAAAGAATAAAGCATAATATGCTGAATATGTTGCATATTTATTTCTATTTCAATATTAAAATGACTACACAAAAATTCACCAATTTTCATGTTTGCTTTTTAAATGCATGCTGATATGACAACTGTCACAATACAATCTAATAAAATTGTTTCAAATGACATTAAAGAAAACTAAGCACTACTAGAGCCATCTTATGGAAAAAATCAAACTTTTTGGCTAATCTGATGCTACATTTTTTGAAATTTGGTACTTTTTGTGGCAAATTTGCACTAGCCTCTCTCTAAGCTTCTGTATTTCGAGTTTCCTAATTTTCTGTCTTCCCAACTCGTCCCAGATGAAGCCTAGACTAACTAGTTCAGTGGGAATACAACCAACACTGAGATTGCTCATTTCTTCACTGTTAAAACCAGTTATTGAGAAATTGGGATATGGTCATAGGTGTACATGGGGAAGATAAAGAAGAGTTCTGCCTCCTCCTTTGGTAAAAGTATCTTCCCATTGAAGCTCTGACAAATCAAGCTCATTTTGTACAGCTTGGTTAGGTTCTAGAATTAATGTTTATTACAGATTAAGTAGGCATGTTATTGGTTGTCATTTTTTATATTGTTTCTATGAGAAATATACATTCAAGTTCCAAACAACTGGTCCACAACTTGACTTCTGGAACACTACCAGCTTTGAAGAGGTGGACTGCTGTATGGAAAATGAGTGAGACAGAAACCCACAAGTAATGCCCAGGTTTCCCATCTTCTGTGTACCAGGACGTTAGTTTAATAACGATAAGACTGTCTGTCTGAGCAGCCTGCTAAATATGTATTTACTTAACATTCACTTAAGAGATTAAATTTTTTTCCCATTGATTTCTGCTACATAATTCACAGCCACATGGGAGGAATTTGGACCTAGAAATGATAGAGGAAAAAATTACAGAATATACGGTAACATGATCTTGTTCAGAGTACATCAGCATATTTGTAATCCAAAGGTATGTACCCTGGTAATTATCTTCAGTAGATTGTTACTGCAGCAGAGAAAGCTGAGAGAACACTGGTACAACTCACTCCCTTCTCGGTATACTTTTTCTCTTACTGACGTTTGATAGACTTAAGTTGTAGTGAATATCCATCACGTTGAACAAGTCTGTCCAATTTTGTAAAGTATTAAAATAGTAATCCTGATGTAGGGTAAATAAAATTGACCAAAGGTAAGACTGATATTACTATATCTATACTAAGCACCCATTTTACATATACTATACATTTACGCAAAACAGTTTACTGTTTAACTATTCATCTTCCTTGGTATGAAATTTCTGCCACTGTGTAAGACCTCCAAAAATGAGAGGAATTAGAGAGCACAGTTCTCATTAAAATATATTTTAGTTTTAAACCAGGCAATACTGGCATATTTACAGAATGGAAGTTACCCTGAAAAAATAACTGAGTCTATTACAGGTTATAAAAAAAAGCTAGGAACTCCACTGTCCATTGAACATGCTAATTGAATGCCACCTTGAAAAAAGATGAAGCAAAACTGTTTTCTCTAATTGCAAAGGTCTCTGGCTGGGCACATATTCTATTTATCACTTCACACTTGGGTAATCCATGGTGTTCCACACAGATCCTCATTGTTAGAAAAGATTCTTAATTTGTAAAAGCCCATTGTTTTTTCTTTTTCATCGATGTCTCAGAGAGTGCTTTGGCATGAGCCCTTGGGGAAGAAAGTTCTAATTTATTTCAAGGGTATTTTTTACATTTCTAGGTTATAGATAACATTGTTGGACAAGTTTCAGAGCCAGTGATAACTACTCTATCCCAGATTAAACACCAAATGAAGAAGTGTATTGCTTTTATTTTGACAGTAATCACTTTCTATCAGTTGTGTCTGGTAGCAGAATTTTAAATGCATAAAGTCCTTCTCTAAAGGACTAAAGCTGGAGGATGGTCACGTCACACCAGAATGCATGCATGCTACAAATAGAGCAATTACTAAGTTATGAACGCAGCCCAAGTACTTTTATTTTTATGTTAGATCAGTAAAATATTCCCAATTTCCTTTTTGGGATAGAGAATTGAGGAAGACCTATGGCAGTTCTAAGTCACTGGGAAAGGCAGAGCTTAGAAAAAATACCAGGAAGACCACACAGCAAGCAGAACACAGACTTGCTAAACCAAACCAGTGGAGTAGCCCACGTTGATGAAGATCACAAACATTCTCCATCAATGGCGTGACCATAGATTTTGGGACTTATAAACCAGGGATTCCTTGTTAATTCCATCACTGTCTCCGTAGACCATAAAGTAAGTTTTGCAATGGTTATTTGGGTGATTTAGGGAATTTGATGATCATTATTGGAATTTTACTTATAATCTGATGATTAAAGGACATGCTGTTTTCTCAATTAAACTTATATTTAAAGGGCAGTGATTGATCCAGTGATTCCACTGCTGGGATTACACCCTAAGAATCCTGAATCACTAATTCAAAAGAACCTATGCACCCCAATGTTCATACCAGCACAATTTACAATAGCCAAGTGCTGGAAACAGCCTAAGTGTCCACCAGTAAATGAGTGGATCAAAAAACTGTGGTACATTTACACAATGGAATTCTAAACAGCAGAACAAAGAAAGGAGCTCCTACCCTTTGCAACAGCATGGATAGAACTGGAAAGTATTATGCTAAGTGAAATAAGCCAGGTGGTGAAAGACAAATACCATATGATCTCACCTATAAGAGGAACCTAATCAAAAAAACAAAAAAGCAAGCAAAATAGAAAGACAGAGACATGGAAATAAAGAGCAAACTGACAGTGTCCAAAGAGGAGTGGGGAGGAGGAAGGGGAAGGGGCAAGTCAAGGAACATGAATAGATGACTGGTGGGCATGGACAATGAGGGGATTGACTGTGGGGGTGGGGGCAATGGGACAGGGGAAAGCAACAGGGAAAAAGTTGGGACAACAGTAAATTAACAAAAATATAAAATAAATCAAAGGCAGTGATCAGAATAATAGTAGAGAGACAAGGATCTCATATAACATTAATTTCTGAGATATATGGATGAGGGCATAAACCAAAAGAGTATAATAATACATCTCAAAGAAGATAACTGAGTATCTTGTTTGTATCCCATTTCTAAAGGTAAACATATTTTGTATGTTATAATTAAGTCTTTACCAGGAAGGTATAAAGATTAGTAAATTTAAAATTGAGATGTAAAAGATAATGAGTGGCTCTGGCTGGTGTGGCTCAGTGGATTGAGTGATGGCCTGTGAACCAAAGGGCCGTGGTTCCATTCCCCATCTAGGGCACATGCCTGGGTTGTGGGCCAGGTCCCCAGTTGGGGGTGTGAAAGAGGCAACCACACATTGATGTTTCTCTCCCTCTCTTTCTCCTGGCCTTCCCCTCTCTAAAAATAAATAAATAAAATATTTAAAGAAAATAAAAGATGATGAGTGCAATTACTTAGTACTTTTAGCTCTAGAAGGTAATTTTATGTTAATGTTGTCTAGAAAATGTATTATTAGATTTACAAAGATTTAAAAGCCTAGAAGCAGTTTACTTACTTATTTATATTCAGGAAGCATGTTTATACACTTAGCTATGTAAATAAAGTTGCTATGTATCATGTAACTTAAATGTAACATTTAATATAAACATAAGCATATAATATCAAATTTCTCTAGTCATATAAAATTAATTAAAAGCTATAACTCTTTTCCAGCTAATCAGCTTGCTGTTGGCCATTAGAAAGTTGTCCATAATTTCATCCAAAAGTGGTATGTTCAGAACTTGAATTTATCATACATGGAAAAAAAAATAACAAACTATATCTGGAGAACATTATGCTAAGTGAAATAAGCCAGTCACAGAAAGACAAATACCATATGATTTCACTCATCTAAGGAATCTAATGCTCAAACTGAATAATAAGCAAAATAGAGACAGACTCGGAGAGAGCAGGCTGACCCCTCTGTGGGGCAGTTTGGGGGTGGTGCGACTGAGCAAAAAGGGAAGAGGATGCATGGACATGGACGACAGTGTGGTGACTATGAGTGGGGAGTAGGGGAGATAAATGGCAATGGAAAAAATAAAATAAAAATTGAAAAAACTTTATATTTGGTACTCTATAGGTTAACTAGGACTTAAGATAGAAATCACAAGGATATAAAAATGACATTTTGGAATTACTGAGTAGATTCTGTGAAGGAATCCATAGTTTCCTGTAGATTCATATCTCAATTCTATGTACACATATAACTACACACAGAAATACACATTCTGATATATGTATATATGCAAATCTCATGCCATTTACTCATCAATGTAGTTGTAAGTAGCCTATAATTTAAGGTAATATGTAGAATTCTATAATAAGATGGTGAAGGAACAATGATCTTGAAGAGACTCTGCTTTGTATTTGTCAACATTGTTTACATGCATCATCTTTTGAGCCACTGCCTTTTCTAACTTATAACAAATGTCAATTTCCTTATACTTTAATTTCTATCATTTTCTACAATTACTCAAAGATGACTAAAATATAGTAACTTTGGGGATTAACATGCAACAGATTAAAAACAGTGTTTTTTTTAAAGTGAAACATATTTTTATACTGTTACACACATCAAAGCAAAGTTACCACTTCAGAATGTAGAAAATTTAAATGGATTGGCATTTTATTTCTTTGACATTTATCATACAGCTACAATTAAGCCAAGAACTGTTGTATACTATTGGGATATACTGATGGAAAAAATAGACAAAAACGATCCTCCCTTTCTGGAACTTACGATCTGGTGTTGGGATCTAAATAATGCAAATGTATATAATGAGTAAAATATTTACTAAATTAGAAGAAGTTCATAAATGTTACTAAAAAAACATATCCAGGTAAGTGGAATTGAAATTTAAGTGGTAAAAAAAGGAAGATGTGGTTTTAAATAAGGAGCTCAGTGTCCGCCTCAATGAGAAGTGACACCTGAGCAAGAACCTGAAGGAGCAGAAGGCGTTAGCTACACGGCCGCATGGAGGAAGTGCGCTCCAGAGCAAAGCGCTACAGCACAAGAGTGCTGCATGTCTTCAGGCAACAGGAATGGGGTCAGTGCACCTGCAGGAGTGTGGGCTAGGGGAACAGTAGGAAATGAGGTCAGCCATGTGACAGGTGCCAAAATTGTATAAAATCCTACACAATGAGAAAGTCTGGCGTCCTAAGAGTGAAATGAAGACATAACTGGATGTTGAACAGAAGAGTAATATGAGGAACCACTTGAATAAAGGATAATTCTGGTTACTGTGTCAAGTAGAGTAGAACCAGGGAACCATTTTATTAATCCAATGGAGAGATGAGTATCATGTGAACAGTGAAAGTGCTAACAATTGGTCAAAGTTTAGATATATTCTGAGAAATTTTGCGATGGATTAATCACAGTATGAGAGACGATGACAGGAATTAACTATGACGTGATGGCTTTATGGCTGAACAAATAGAAGGATGGAAGTGCAATTGAATGAGACGGATGCAATTGCAGCTGTGGCAGGTTTGCTGGGACCCGACAGCGTGGATTGAGGCAGGCTTTGTCTGAGGCACTTATTAGCTACAGACATACAGATGTTGAGTAGGTAGTTGATGTTCAAGAGTGGAAAGTTCAGGAGAAAGTTCTTTCTGAGCTGCAGGTAAATTTTTTGTATCCATCATCTACAAAGAGCATTTAAATAAGGAAGTGGATGAGAACACCAGGAGAGTGAGGTGTAACAAATAGCTGATGGGTGCAAAGGACGGCGATCCCGGGCAATTCAACCAGGAAATGATGGAAAACAAGAGGCAGAAAGAGAGAGAAAGACTAACAAATGAAATAGGATATAAACTATCTAAGTAAGAAAATATATTTAATTTAAAAAGGAAGTTGTGATTGACTATGATAAATGTTTCTTGTAGGTTAGCAAAGCTGAGGGCTGAAAATTGATCATTGAATTTTTCAGAGTGAAGATCCTTCATGACCTTGCCAAGATGGGCTGTAGTAGAATGATGGGGATGACAGAAGTGTGTAAGATACTTTAAGTTGAGAAACTGGGAACGGTTGAGTAATTTTGCAGAAAATGTGAATGGAGATATGGAAAGACAATTGGGCAAAGTTGAGTCAAGCAATATTGTTCCTTTACATTTTCTATTTAGGAAAAATAACTGCATATTTGTCCATTTTCAGGTGACTTTATGGCAGGAAAAATTAGTGAGGTATATGAGAATGTGTAGAGAATGTCTGGAGAAAAGTCCTATTGGTTGGTGATAGAGGGAAAAATCTAGCACACAAATGGAAGGATGTTGCCTGCTTTCCTATTAATATGGAGTTGAAGAAGTCTTCCAGGCTCTCCTCACTTTACCAAAAGAAAAATAATTTTCACAGAATGTGGATTGCTTGAAAAGCTCTTTCCAACCTTTTTCATCAATTGGTCTTGTCTGTCATTCTTAAAACTCTCTAAGACTCTATAAACAAATGTTAATGAGAACCTCAGAGGAATATTAAGCTATGTTCTAGTAAAGTCAAAAGTAAGGCAGCAAAAAGTTAGCAGCATTTAGAGGCAGATTTCTGGACAGTGGGCCTCACTAGTCAACTCCCACAGTGCCTGTACACACATGCATGCATATTCACATGCATAAATACACATATATGTATATATATTAATTAAATGAAAAGAGCAGAAAACTGTGAATAAATTCCTGGAAAATATAAAATCTTAAAAGGAATAAGAATCCTAATACTTTGTGGTCTTAAGAGCAGGCATAGTAAAGGCTTCCTGTCCAAAGGCAATCATCTCTCAGGCTCAAGGGCAAGCAATTAGCAGCAGTTAATAGAGCAGCGAGAGAGATGGGTGCAGAAGTTAGTAACAGGCACCCAAGGGGATCTCAGAGTGGCCCCAAGAGTACGTTCTACTAACACTATTGAGGATACCAAAATGCTATCTCAAAGATTTTATTGTTGAGTTATACCAAATTTTCATTTTGTTCCACAAAATCAGAAGAGTGGAAAATCACTAACTCATGCCATGGTTCTAAAATAACCATGACTCTAAAACTGGTAAAGAGAAATATGAAAGAAAATATAGGTCCAATTCATTCATGAGCATGAATTTGAAAAATTTCAATCAGGAAGATGCCCGGATGGAAGCAAGCAACTCTTACAGCTTCTTTAGGGCATGGGCCCCAGTGCAGACAGATGGAAAGACCACCCATTAACACCCAGCATGGGGAGTCCCTGCTCTGTCAAGTCTGTGGGTTGACCTGTGGTGTATTTACTCATGAGAACCTCAGGTTGGCTATCGAGGCCTGCCTTCTTGTGTTGACAGGAGAGGTCGCATGTTAGACCAGGGCAGATGTGACCGTGGAGGTTTGTCCATCCCTTAAAGCAGCATGACAGAGCTGGAACCACAAATAACCCCTCACCATAATACAAGTTTTAAAAATTAGAAATTTTATAATACTATTTGAGAGGATGCAGGAAAGGGTAGCCCTCAAACACGACTGATTTAAGAAAACACAATTACAATCATTTTGCTGAGTAATTTATAGGACCTACTTAAACTAAGTTTTGTATAACCCATGACCCATCAAACAAAATTTTGCATATATGTCAGTTTCCTACAAAATCACACATACTCTTACCATACAATCCACCAATCATGCTCCTTGGAATTTACCAAAGGAGTTGACAGCTCTGTCCACACAAAAAACCAGACACAGATATGTAGAGCAGCTTTATTCATAGCTAGCCAAACTAGGAAGCACCAAAATGTCCTCGGTAGGAGAATGGATAAACTGTGGTATATCCAGAAAATGGAATATTTATCAGTGCTAAAGAGAAATGAGCTGTTAAGTCATGAAAAGATGTGGAAGAAATTTAAATGCATACTACTAAGTGAAAGAACCCAATTCTGAAAAGACTACATGTTATATGTTTCCAACTATATAGCGTTCTGAAATGGCGAAACTATGGAGATGGTAAAAACATCAGTGGTTGCCAGGGGTTGGGTGGGGGAGAAAAATAAGTAGGCAGAGCAGTTTTGTTTTGTTTTGATGGGCAGTGGAACCACTCTGTATGATACTACAAAGGTGGATACATATCATTATAAAATTGTTTAAATCCATAAAATATACAACCAAGAATGAACCATAATATAAACTAGGGACTCGGGGTGAAAATGGTGTTTCCATATAGGTTTAGCAATTAAAAACATAATGACCTGGTGGGGGATGCTGATAATGAAGGAGGTTATGCATGAGTGGAGGCAAGGGATTCACTGGGCATCTCTCTACTTTCCTCTCAAGTTTGCTGTGCACCCAAAACTCCTCTTAAAAATAGTTTTTAAAGCAGTCTGCATGTATGATTCAGAGAATATCTTGCTCAATTATAAAGGATGTATCTTACTTTAAATAGCATGGACTTGCTAATGTTAAACTATAATTGACCTAAAAAAGTGATTTACAGTATACTCACCACTTTGCTGTTTTAAGAGTGGGAGGTAGATTATCACAAGATGTCTATCACTAGCAGAATGATGCAGTAAAATGTGAATGATGACAATAATGTTTATTGGTTAGAAACAACAGAGCAGATATACTGAGTTCTGTCTGGGAAACTTCAGCCATTGTTAATGTAATGAGAACGGTTTGCTCAACATCAGTGTAACCTGGCAGCCAAAGAGAGAGCACTGGAATGTGCATGCATGAACAATGATGACTTCACTGTACCAGTCAGTGGGCAATAGATGCCATTGAGTGAGCATGTGTACTGAGAAATGACAGAGAGTAGAGCAACAAATCTGCATCAAATCTACATTAAGTTTGAACATTCCTCTGAGGAAGCTATTCCAGTGATTCAGAAGGCCACAGCTACGGGCAACTGGTGACTGACAGCTTCATCACAACAATGTGCCCACTCATGCTTCATGTCTCATGTGGAGTTTTTTTGCAAAACATCAAATCACCCAGGTGACTTAGCCCCACTACAACCCAGATTTGGTGCCCTGTGACTTCTGGCTTTTCCCAAAACTAAAATCACCTTTGAAAGGGATGAGATTTCAGATCACTGATGAGATTCAAAAAAATACGACTAAGCAGCTGATGGCGGTTGGGAGAACTGTGTGAGGTCCCAAGGTGCCTACTTCGAAGAGGACTGAGGCACCATTGTCCTATGTACAATGTTTCTTGTACCTTGTATCTTCTTGAATAAATGTCTCTATTTTTTACATTACATGGCTGGATACCTTCCAGACAGACTTTGTACATGCAATACTATAGGTAAAGCTTTAAAACATAGTGTTGAATGTGTATGTAAAACAAAGATCTATAATCCAATAGCAGTTACATAGATTAGAAACAGAACTGTATATTTAGCAAAGCTATGTAAATGCATGATTACCCAGGGACATATATTAACAATGTAAAGTGTAATATGCCTGTGAGGAAGGAAGCAAATGGTCCATGGGTGTGAAAATCAAGGAAGAAAATATTAAAAATGCATGCTGAAGGAAAAGGAGAGATTTGTGGGCACAAGCCAAAGACAATACTGTGCCAGGAACTAAAGTCTATCATTAACTCAAATCTCAATATCTGTGGTTAAAACAAAAATAGAAATGTTTCCTACCATTAGGGTTATTGTGAAGATTATTTTAGAAAATGTGTTTAAAGAGATTAGCACAATTTGTTATTAAGCAATGAGTACTATGCTGTTATAATTATTGTCTTTATTAATACTTTATAACTGTTGTGCGTTTCCATCAATGCTGTTTATCACCCCAAGTCCCTCTAAAATTATCACATAATGATTAGTATAAAACTGCGATTTGGTTTTAGAAACATACTATGTAGTTTCTTTATTTTAATTTAATGCTAATTGGTTTTCCTAGGACCGAGAGTTAAATGAGTTGGAATAGGTTCACTTTTTGAATGAAGCAAGAAGAGTGAACCTTCATCTTCATTAGTGTTTTTTTTTAAGTCTTCAGACAGGTTTGGAAACTGGACGCTGGCGATATGGCATAATGTGCTATCATGCTGGATTTTACTCTGGAGTCCCTGAGACCAGGAAGTGAGAAAGGAATAAACAGCTTTGTAAGTTCAATCGATAATCAAAGCTGACTAGCTGCAGGTTGATTTTCAGAAAAGCAAAACCTGTGGTCTTTCTCCAGTCAGTCAAAAATAATGTGATGAGGCAATTGTCTCCGAGGGGATCCAGGCTGGAAGAAATCCCAGAAAATACAATGTGACATTTCCCAGGGCAGAAAGCTTGGTTCCTTGTGCCAAACAACGGCTGGATCAGTTTAGCTCTGGATTGGAACCAGCGCTGCCAGCTTCACTCTCCGGAGGCTGTCTGCTGGGGACTGAGGAAGCAACTGCTGCTCAGTAATTAACTTCTCTCAAATGTCAGGCAAGAAAGCTGCAACAGTGACTTCCTCTGCCACCCCTACTCTCATTCCTCCATGTTCAAGCCTGTTGGCTTTTTCTAGGGCTGTTAGTGGATATGTAGACATTCTTGCTCCTTGTCCCATAGGCCTTTACAGTAGGCATCTTCCCAGGATGCAGTAATTACTTTGGACGTACCTAACACCTTTACTGAATAGAACCCACTCGGTGGGGTAAAGACTTACATTCTATTAAAACATTAGTAAATAAGGTAGGGTTAAAGAAAAGTACAAAGTAATATTAAAGAAATGAAGAAAAAGCCCTGGCTGGTGTAGCTCAGGTGGTTGGGCACTGTCCCATGAACCACAGGGTTGCCAGTTTGGTTCCCAGTCAGACCACATGCCCCGGTTGCAGGTTTGGTCTGCTAGGGTGTGTACAGGAGGTAGCAAATTGAATCAATGTGTCTCTCTCACATCGATGTTTCTTGTTCTTGCCCTCTCTTCCTCCCTTCCTTTCCCTCTCTCTAAAATCAAAAATAAAATACAGTGCAGAAAAAAAGAAATGAAGGCAAAAACAAAAATATATCTTTATATGTCACGATTCTAGGTGATTAAATATGTAGAATTTGAATTCAGAGACACAAAATGAAGTCTTGCTTTTGTTGCTTACTTCCTACTTGATACTATACAATTAAATTAAAATCTCTTTGTAGTAGTTTACACAGCTGTAAAATTTTGCCAGTGCTTCTAGATGAAATAAAAGTAAATGACATTAAAACCCTGGCCATATACCTCAGTAGGTTACAGTGTTGCCCAGATACACAAAGGTTGTGGGTTCCATCCTTGGTCAGGGCACATACAAGAATCAACCAATGAATGCATACATAAGTGGAACAACACATCCATGTTTCTCTCTCTCATCAATAAACATAAAAAAATTAAGGTAAATGACATTTCTCTGTAGACATTATCATAACACCTAGTACATGACAGAATTAATGAACATTACATGCCTTATAATTTTAGATAAAATTAACGAATACAACTACTAATTGTACATAATGTGCTGTTTTGTGTAGTAGAAAGTAATGGCAACAACTACTACGCCCACTGCTACTTCTCGGTTGCTATAACTAGTCTACAGTTTTTCCGGGGCACAGTTAACCATGCTGCAGCGGCAATGCTACCTGGCATTTTGGTCCCACACCGGTCAAGGAGTATCTTTCAGGGGCTATGAAATTCCATTAAGCTGACATGAATGTGGAATTTGTTCTCAATTCTATGACCCTCTTTTGGTCTGCTTGCCATCAGTTTTCAATACAAAACAAAACATGTACCACATATTTTGAAGTAAATCATCTAAGAAGAGAAAAGAGTTTCCCTGGTTCTCTGAGTATGTCGGGTCTGGGTGGAACTTAGTCAAAGAGACAGTAAACATCCACTGATTCATTCCCAAAGTAGTGAATGGATCTACTATACTATGTTGGGCATTCTGTAAGGCTTCTTCCCAGGTAACTTCCCATTCATGCGAATCAAGACTATGGCAAAATAATAACTACATATAGTTATAAATAAAGGTATATACAGAGAGCTATGGAATTGGAAAAGGAATGATAGGCTGTTTGCGGAAGTTAGAGAACATTTCATTTCCTATGATATTTGAGATTTAAAAAGTTAGACATTTTTCCAAAGAAGAAAAATGGCAACATGAATTATGATCAAAGAGAAAAACATGTAATCATTAGAGAAGCATGAAGAATACAACAAATATGTGCTTTATGAAGTCATTGGGTCTGATCTCTCTTATTTTACAAGTCTCATCCCAGTTCAAGTAATTATTAAATTGTATCCATTCACTTCCTCACTGAATCTAATTTACACATTACTATAAGAGATTCGACATGTGGTTGGTAAGTTGGAATAACATCGTGTTTGTAGATATTTCTGTAAATAAATATTGATTCTGATTTTCATGTTTGTTCTCATGTCTATATTCAGCAGGGGCTTTTTTTTTTGACATTTCACCCATTTTCTTGTAGGTCTGGACATTTCAATAGTCCTAAAATACTGTTCCTAGAATAACTGATAGACAAAAATATTCCCAGATGTGTGCAATACTGAGTGGTAAGGAGCCTGGCCAGATAATAGGAAGTATGAAAAACAATGTACATAGGAGAAATCTGTAAAAATGATTTTAGGGGAATCAAATATGTAGAGAATGGCTTTGGATATAAGGTAGAAAGATTGATAAACTAGAAGAAAAGATAGAGTATGAAATAACACTTGAGATATTAATACAAGAATCTAAGAAATATTTTGTGATTATTAAAATACTTAAATGTCTATGAAGATAAAAAAAAGCAGATCCAGAGTAATGTGAAACTTCAAATCTTCACTATTGTTTGGGGAAATTTTAACTGTTCACTTTGGAAATAAATGTTGTCATGTACTCTCTCTAAGTGTTTTTTTTTTTCCTCTGGTAAAACTTAATTCCTGCCAAAAGAATTAGTCAATAACAATAAAACACACAGAGAAAATTTAACTGTGCTAGTGGCTTGCATAATAAAAGTGCAAAAAAAAAAACAAGTAAAAGAAAAACCTGCTTTCCCTGAAGTTGCAGGAAATGGATCTATACATTTTAAATGACGACTGTCAGGTAGTATGTATATCTCTAATGGATAAACTGAATCTTTATGAAAATCAAACAAAAAAGGTTTAAATTGTTAAACACATAGTCTATACACTAATACCATTATATTTATCACTCCAACCCATTACAAGTTTTAAAATATTTATTTATTATATCAATAATGCTATGGTCTGAATGTTTGTGTCCCCTTAAATTCATACATTGGAATTCTAACACCAGGTGATGATGTTAAAAGGTAGGCCCATGGGGAGGTGCTGATTACTCCTTAGGGCGGAGACCTCATTAATAACACTGCTGCTCTTACAGATGAGAACCCACAGAGCTCCCTCGTCCCTTCCACCCTGTATGGATATAAGAAATCTGTGACCTGGAAGGGGGCCCTCACTTTAACTCTACTGACACCCTCATCTCAGACTTCAACTCCAGAATTGTTGAGAAAGAAATTTCTGTTGTTTATAAGCTTCCCAGTGGTATTTTGTTATAGTAGCTTGAACAGACTAAGACAAAAACCTTTAAAAATTATTTATTTATTTATTTATTTAGACAGAGGGAAAGGGAAGGAGAAAGAGAGGGAGAGAAACATCAATGTGTGGTTGTCTCTCATGCATCCTGCACTAGGGTCCTGGCCCTCAACCCAGGCCTGTGCCCTGACTGGGAATTGAACCAGTGACCCTTTGGTTCGCAGCCTGTGCTCAATCCACTGGGTTATACCAGCCAGGGCAGACAAAAACCTTTAGTCAATTAGCATCAACTGGTCTGATAGGAATTAATATCACTTTATGTTTAGGCATTTACTCAACATACATTTGTGGGTAACTTACTGTTTGTCAAACATCATTCTTCTTTGTGCCAAAATAGCAATGAACAAAACAGGTGAATGTCCCTAGGTTTATCAATCTTACACTCCAGAAGGGAATTACTTATCCAGTATACATAAAAGTGATGTAAAATTCACAGGTATTTTAAAAAGATGCCTGTTTGACACTAGTTTAGACTTTTTAAAAAAAGAGCTATGATATTCAGACTTTACTTTTCAAGTGAATAGATGAAGTCTGCTCCAAAGTGGAAAAGAGGAAGAATTTTTAAGTATTTCTAGGACTAGTAAACTCTTGAGATGCAGTCAAAACCCTGTGAGTGCATATATCTCTAAACCATTCATAAATTCGTGATCACTGAGCATCTCTTCATAAGCTTTTATACTCCGTGTATTGGTCTGAATAATATGACAGAATGTTCACTGCTTTATATGGTGACTGAAAACAGGAGTAAATTTTAATAGGCTCCTAATACTACATCATTACTGCATCCATTTATAATTGGAATAGAAATAGAGTTGATGATCAAATACAGGGTTTTGAATTCATCTTTGTAAAATATATCAATCCCAATGAGACTGAATAAAAGATAATCTAGAATTACAAAAACTGGAGGTGATTCTGCCTAGTATTATTAATCAAGTACAAAAATAAAGTAGGAGAAAAGAGGAGTTGATTCAAAGTTGTCCCTTTGGTTTTATATCAGTTAATATTGACAAATTTTTTTTATATTGCCTAAACTATTATTTGACCTCCTAATTTTTATTTTTAATAAGTGGTATGAAAGTAATATTTGTTGTATGTGATATCAAAAAGGACAGATATTTATATATGTACTTTTATGTATAT
This sequence comes from Desmodus rotundus, assembly GCF_022682495.2. NCBI lineage: Eukaryota > Metazoa > Chordata > Mammalia > Chiroptera > Phyllostomidae > Desmodus > Desmodus rotundus. The sequence continues at coordinate 45,385,942 of NC_071390.1, read as the reverse complement.
CATTTATCTGTATATTTTCATATATAAAATATACCCTCAAATACATAGATTTTTATAGTATTTCATTCTATTCCCCACAAACAATGATCTAGTCCAATTGGATCCTAAATAATATGTAAAGCATTTTTGAGTTACAACCTCTTTCTAAGAAGTATGAGATTATAATTTAATACTTTTGTCTCAGAAGCCTGTGTAATTTCTGAATGAATGTTGGACCCGAGAAACTGTGTTATCCCATTAGATTAGAGCACATTGAATAAAATCAAAGTTAAACATTTGATGAAAGATGGTAAAGTTTCTACCCAGTTTAAGATTGACTCATAGTATATATGGGTGGTAAATTAAAAACTTGTATTTATGTGGTCACTTTTTCAAGACATGCAATAGTCAAATATCACACAAATTTCAAAGGAAGGAAATGTAACAGTTCTCAAGGGACAGGCAGACGCCGCAGCGCGGGCGGCATTTGGGATTTCTCAGGAAGAGGCACTCAGATACTGTGATCTAGTGGAATAAAAATGCTTCTCTTGTTCTCCTGAAAAACATAATTATGACAAAATACTGCAACTGACAAGTACTGTGGGTGTAGCCAATTTTTAAAATGTGCTCCTTTATAAGGAAAACAAAAGGGTTTTAGTACGTATTCCTCTGTGATAATAAGTGGAAAATACAAGAAGATAAAAAATCCTAAATATTTAAGGAACAATAGCTATAGACTTTTTCATTTAAAAGCCATAAAATGTTTTTAAAAGAATGTTCTTGCTCCTTTCAAAAGAACGTCTTTGTATTTAAGCAAGCTTAGTCATTAGAGCCTATAAAACTGATTGAATTAAAAGACCCAGATCCAGCTGGCAAAGGTTCAAATGCTTGATTCCACTGTAGTATCACTTGTGTAGATTGGTGTTCTCTTAACTACTGTTACATAGTGACGCAAACCCATGGAGGGGAGTTCTACATACCCATCGAAATAAATGCACATTCCATTTTGCCAATCAGTTATATTTCTACAATATTTTTTATAGGTAAACTTATACATATGAAAATATACGCATACATAAATACACACAAGCCAACATATATTGCATACCTATACATGTGTGTAGCAATATACATGTATGTATATATTAATGCATGAATATACATATATGTAGGAACACACATGCATGGCAACTTCTTTAAAGAAAAATATGAGTGACAACTTTGAAAGTCCACCAAAATGAGACTGGTTAAATTAATTATGATATCATCACATAGTGGAACACCATGTAAAACAAACAAACAAAAAGGAACTTATGTGTCAAAGTATATACATACTATTAAATGAAAGACAATAACAGGACATTTTCTGTGTTATGCTAACATTTATGCTTCAAGGGGGGCATATATTTACATTAACTTTAATGTGAAAAACTTTTTTTCTAAGTAAACACAAGTAACTAAACAGGGAGCAACTGAGAAAAAACAGGGAAATGGCTAGGAAGTGGTTGACCAAGCTGGAAAAAAGAATTTCCCCATATACATCCTTTTAAATTGGGATTTCTGAAGCACATGAGGTGATAGTACTATCTATTAAGTTTAAGAGCAAACTGGTTGATGGGAGAGAAAATCAGCATTCACTCCCTCCTTCTGTTTGCCCTGCAGCCTACTTGTCTATCCTCCTTCCTCATTATTCGACTTAGAAGAGAAATGCAGAAGTGTCAGACCTGGCATGGAGACAGCCACCATTTTTTTGCCCTATGCTTGAAGCTTAGCAAGATGAACAGAATGCGAAGACAAGTCACAGATTGTGAGAAAATAGTTGCAAAAAACATATCTGATGAACTCATCCAAATTACACAAAAAACTTTTAAAACTGAAACCATAAGGAAAAAAGCAACTCCATTAAAAAATGTTAAGGCCAAAGACCTTAATAGAAGCCTCACCAAGGAGGATATGCTGATGGCAAATATGCATATGGAAAGATTTCCCACATCATATGTCATCTGGCAAATGCAAATTTAAAACAAAATGAGATACAACTACACATGTATTAAAAGGGCCAAAATCTGGAATGCTGACAACACTGAGTACTGGCAAAGATAGGGAGCAACAGGCGCTCCCCTTGCTTGTGGAAATACAAAATGTATTATCTTCCATCTCAAAAAATAGTTTGACATTTTTGTTTGTTTTGCTGTTTTTTTACTAAATATACTCCTCAGCACACTATTCAGCAATGATACAGTTTAACATTCACCTAAAGGAGCTGAAAATGCATGTCCACACCAGAACCTGCACAAGGATTTAGAGCAGCTTCCTGCACAATTGCAAAAATGTAGACACAAGCAAGACTCCCTTCATTAGGGGAATGGTTAAATAAGTGGCAGTACATCCAGATAATGGAATACTAGTGCTAAAAGCAAGTGAGCTATTAAGCTGTGAAAAGAATAAACTTACACATATGTTATAAAATGAAAGAGGACAATCTGAAAAGGCTATATGCTGTATAAGGCCAGCTACGTGACATTTTGGAAAAGGCAAAACTATGGAGACACCAGAGAGATTAGCGGCTGCCAGGGGCTGAGGGGGAGTAGGGATGAATAGGCAGAGCACAGAGTTTGTGGAGGGGAGTGAAACTGTTCTGTGTGATATAACAACGGTGGATGCAAGTCATTACAAAGCTGTCCAAACCCACATGTTATACAAGGTCAAGAATGAACAGTAATGGAAAGTATGGACTTTGGATGATAATGATATGTCAATGTAGGTTCCTCCATTTCAAAAAAAGATGGTGGAGGGTTTGGAGAACAGGTAGGCTGCTATGCATTTGTGGGAAAAGGGGATTATGGGCGTTCTCCAATTGCTGCTCAATACTGCTGCTCTAATTGCTGAATCCGAAACTGTTCTAAAAATAAAGTCTATGAAAAACAATAGCAACCACCAAATGAAACTTAGCGAGAAAATCACATTATAGGAATGAAAAGAACGCCAGCAGTCCCTATTCTTCTTGCACTCTTCTCTAGGAAACAAAAAGCAAATGAATTTTGATCTATATAGAAGTCACAATTTGAAGAATATAAGTGATTAATAAATCAAAAGAGGCATTTATAAATCAGAAACAATTATTTTCTGTAAAGTGTGATCGATTAATCCTAAAGTTTAACAAACACTGCCAAAATAGTTGCTTGACCAGAAAAAACAAAATACTCTCTTTACATAAATCTGGCTTGCCTTCATTTCACTGTTCAACTAAGTGCATTAACAGAAAAAAAAAAAAAAGGTATATGTGTGTGTGTGTGTGTGTGTGTGTGCACTCAAACATCTCTGCCTGTTTGGATATGTGATTGTCTTCCTTCACATCCTTCCAGTCCTAAGCCTGGGAGCAGGCTGGGGGCCATGGGAAGTAAAGACTTATTCATGAGGGACCTAAATAGTAGGCCCGAGCAGCCCTATGACCTTGTTAAACATGACTGCCATTTACTCTTTTCTGAGCTTGTCCCCAGAACTAGAAATTATTGGAAAACAATAGAACATGACTAACCGGGTCCCTACAGCCACAGACAGAAGATAACGTTGGAACAAACTGCAGCCTTGAGTTACAACGCCCCCAAGAGGCCAGGGGCCACACAACAGCACTCCCTCCACCCTTTTTAATCCAATTATAACTCAATAAAAGCTCAAAGCCCCTGCCCCTCAATGCTGGTCTATCTCTACCCACCATGCACTTCTCCTTCCCTGGAGAGTGAATAAAATCTTTACTCTCTACACTTTCTTCTCTTTGTGAATTCCTTCACAGCCTGCATCTTCACACACTCTAACAATCCTTCCATAACATGTTAGAGGAAAAGGCGTCTTGAACACAATACAACAGTTACAGATATCCAGAGATCATTTAGTATTCCGTAACCCCAAGAATTAAGCCACCTGAAATTGAAGCTGAAACTCATTTTAACAATGATCCTCTGGCTTAAGCTAAGAAGGAGAGAGAGAAAGCAACTGTTTGCAGGGTCCACAGACCTCTGAAGAATTGCAGAAGGAGATGCAGAGGCCACATTATCTCCTGAGAGTTTCCCACTGACTGAGTTAACTCTCAGAAAGATGTCTGTTTCTCCCCAGAAGCAGCTTGAAAGGATTTGAACAAAATAATTCCATGGAGTGTCCCTTCTGTTCTGCTGTGGGGCACAAGTTTTGAAGGGAAAGAAAAATCACTGTGGGAAGTTGACAGTGCTAAGCTCTTCAGTATATTACCGTTAAGCCGAACTGTGCTCTGTGGCCTCAGTTGTACATAAACCTGACGTTTATTGAACATTCACGGCTACATTCATTTTGGAGATGAAGTAGCAGAGGATACACAGAACCCAGCCACAGCACCGGGTAACACAGTAAGCATCAGAGTTCAGATTCATTCACACCAGTCAGGTACAAATTCTGATCATCCCCATGCAAAGACTAAGTGAGCCCTAAGCAAGATCAACACTGCCTCCTTTTCCCTGTTGCTCCTCACCGCCCTCACAAGCATCTTCAGTATTTCCTCAAAGGAACATTTTGTTGCTTATAAAATGTTACCTTTCTTTCAATAACCACATGCAGTTAACAAACTGATTCTTCTCTGTTTGAAAGCAATTCCTGTTTCTACATTAAAAGGACAAACATTTATGCAAAACCCATGAACACGGACAATATGGGGAGAGGGTGGGATTGGGTGGAGGTGGGAAAAGGGAGAAAAAGCGGGAACTGTAACAGCATAAATGATTTTTTAAAAAAAGACACATCAAGCAAGTTACCTCACTATGGTCTCGCAAGTATAATTCGCAGAAAGAACCTCCTTATATTTTCTGAGTGAATCACAGCATCAAGATTAAAAATAATCACCACATGTAGATGCTAGCTATGTTCAGTTGCCAAGAGTCTCACAACATTAGTTTCCTGTGAACAAAATGTATCCCGAGGCATTATATTTCACTTTTTGCAGACAGCGTAAGTAAAAACTCCTAAGATGTCGGTGTCTGTGCCAGAAGAGCAATCTTCTGTCCTATCTTTAATTAAGACTTGTATTTAACAATGACTCCTTTTTTTTAATGAGCATATGAACTAGAGTCACACCCCTACTGACTTTTCGCAGAAATAAAAGAACACTCTTTGTAGTGTGCGAGTCGAATTATAACTGTTAATAATTATAGAATATAAACAACTCACCAATGATTTACCCATCTTTCCAGACGTCTCAGTATTCAAAGAAATTAGGATTTTTATTGGCTAACCACTTCCAATCTTTTATATATGTCAAGTGACTAAGCTTATGTTTGCTTGTTGCTACAACTGTTTTTCTTAAGTTCCAACATTTCAGCTGGAATATTTTCTTTTACTCCAAAGAAGGAATCCTACAGTCTCATTATGACTACCTCATAAATTATTAATTTATGCTAAAATACTCTTTTTTCTTTCTTTGATCGTATAAACATAAGACTAAATCTTCTTCTAATTATCCCATTCTATTTTGGGACTCACTATTTTTTCATGTCACATATCAGCATTTAAAACTAGAGAAGACGAAAAGCAAACTCTGGACCTGCCCATTATTCTCAAGTCCAGACTAAGATAATTACATTCCTCATGTTTCCATTTTTTGTAAGTGTAGAAAACAAGGGTCAGCAATTATATCTGATAAATAAAGGTAGTAAACCACAGATTCACAATTTAGAGCAAGACAGGGATGAGAAGACAGGACAAAATTAAAATAATATCCTTATCAAAGTAAGCTATATTAAGTGCCATGAAAAATTTTTGGAGTTGCAAATTAGGCGAGATTTTCTGGTTATCTTATATACTCTCAAGAATTATAACGAAGGAAATAATGATGACTTACGGTCGGGATTTTGGCTTCACATCTCAATGGGAAGACTGAGTTATGAATTCATGAATGCATTGCTAATGTGATAAGTTGACAAATAAAGGGCACGAGGGCACTATAGTGTCTTACAGAATTCGTCTTTGCAATATTTACAAAGTATACATATTGTCACAGCAATAGCAAATCTTATAGTATTAAAAAATGATCCCACATTCTACACTTGCTATAAGTCACACTATTAAAAATTTCGATGACAATAAAATGTTCTTAGAATCCCCTAAAGAGAGATATATAACATGTAATCAAAAATAAACACTATAAAGTGATTTTCAATAGTTTTTCATTACAAGCAGTAAAATAGATTTCATGGAAGATTTTCCTTTTTACTTTAGTAACAACTTTTGTACACCAATAAAACAAGAATATATCTGGATAGCTCTTGCTTCCAAACTTTAGCCACTATCATACCTAGCCTCGATTTAGAGGACTAAACAATTATAACCATTGTAAGTCAGTCCAATATTTATCACATTATCATGTGAGAATAAATCTCATTTAAAAGTAAGCTGGTGGGTATTCATCCAAGGTAACTGTGTAATTACATATATGTGCCTTCTATTCTATCTGTAACCCCACTATAAATAAAACTGTGAGAGCCCACAAAGGGATAAATCAACAAGAGTGAAGAGAAGATGATGTTCAGGCTTGGGTGTTGTTATCAGCTTCTATAAAAGTTTTATAAAGTTTTATAAATACAACTTTCACAGTTATAAATAAAACTGTGAGAGCCCACAAAGGATTAAATCAACAAGAGTGAAGAGAAGGAGATGATGTTCAGGCTTGGGTGTTGTTATCAGCTGAAAAGAAAATTCAACAAATTCGAGATAGATGAAAACTGTATGGAAGTTTGTGGATCAAATCTATGGGAAAGCTCACAGAGAAGACAGTGAAGTGGGACTCAGGCCCCTCCTGCTTGGTTAGAGTTGACACCTGCTACTTAGAGTGAAAGTGAAAACTGGGGTTTAGTTGAAAGTCTGGTATTTAGGTTTGAACATAAGAGACCTATGCCAATGCCCCCATATAGCATGCCACCACAAAATAAATTCACCTGCATTTTCCAGATCTTCATTTCTGGGTTTAATAATGCCTTCTAGGGAAAAAAAAAAAGGCTACCTGAAGATATGTGTTAACAACACATTATGCAATTTAGTAACAATACCCATAAAGAGAAATATAAAAAAATTCAAAATAAGTCAGTAAACTACTTCCCATGATTCAAATCCATTCTCCACATTGAATTTTTATGGCCTAATATCTAAGAATACTTTTTAACAAATTATTGAAAAAGTGAAGAGACGCCTAGAAATTATGTAACATTTAAATTCATTTTCCTTGAGTTATTTTGTTGACACGCAGCCACACTACAAGAGCAGAGACAGAGGCTCTACGGCACACAAAGTTTAACATATTTTTTAACAGAAATTATTTACTGCCAGCTGCTCTACAGTAAACAAAACGAGGCATAACAAGAAACAAAAACAATTATTTTAATAGCAATACTAGATGATAAAAGATGATAGAGAATTGCTTTCAAAGTTTTGAGAAATAAAATTATTCTTAAACTGGAATTCTACAACTGGAGACAAAGCTGTCAAATATAGGAGAGAACAAATGTATTTTAAATACACAAGGACTCAGAAATTTTATTGTCTCTGTTCCACTCTTAAATTACTTCAGGAAATATTCTAGCAAATGGAAGGGAAAGAAAGTGAGAAGATAAAAGATTCTTCAAAGAGTAGGTTCAACCCAGAATACCAGCAAGTAAACATTTAGAATTAGCGTTATGAATCATTTTTCAATGCATAGCATGATTTTTATGAGGACATAATTTTACTTGTAACAACAAAGAATTGCAATAAGAATCTCAAAAAATAATTAAACTCCCCACAAACAAGTTCATAGTCTAAATGTAAAGAAATCTAAAAAGCGGAAAAAATTATTAGCAAAGAATGCCCAGCATGAAAAGATAATTCTTTAGACTTGGTCATAGGAAAATTCTCCTTCGAAGCGCCTAGGAGTAAAAACAATGAAATCATAAAAAAAGCAAATATAATTATAGAACACTGTATAGTCAAGAAATAAAGGGTACATAATCATAAGAATTGTTATAATAATATGAATGCTTTTGATTAGTGTTCTACTTTTATAGCCTTCCTATGAACAAACCAAGAATATCTTGTTTTTATCTTCAATGTAACTGTTAACAACCTTGAAAATGTGAAAATAAAAGCATTGCTGACTGTGGGAGATCGACATTGGAGAAAAAAGTCAGGGAGCTTATATTCTAATTCTGCATGGAGTGGGATTGAGGTACCAGCTTTGCAAAACAGAATCAAGATACTGGTTTTTACAATTGGGAAGTAAATGGAGACTTAAGTAAATGATTGAAAATGGAGATTGCAATCTTGAATACCTGTAACATATAAATAAATGAAAGCAACATATTTAAGAAAATATGTACTGAGCTATTAACCTTGCAAGTAGGCACTGACCTTATATATATATATACACATATATAATATTATAAAAATATATTATATAATTATATATATATATATATTTCATGCGGGCCACAAAAATGCAAGATAAGTCTAACTCTTTGATGCAACGTTGAATATAACCTCATTTCAGGTTACAGAATAAACAGAAGTGAAGGTAAAAATAACAATATAAGACTAATTTCAGGAGAAGGAGTGGAAAAGAAGTAGTATTTAAGTCAAATAAATCCTTATCTTTCATGGTAGGGACTCAACAAGTTCTCTTTATTGTTGACTAATCAAGGAAATGTTTTTCAAATGTTGGGGACAAATCTATAAAACTTAAAGAGAAAATAATAAAGTTTACCTGTGTGGATGGGAAAGAGGTTAAGCAAGAGAATGCCGCCTTTCCTCATGAGCTCATTTATCAACTCTTACTTTAAAAATAAAAATAGTCATTTTTACATTTGTTTTATAAGGATGAGTTTTCTAAAATATTTACTCAGAAAGCAACAAAATTAATGTTAACATATGGAAAGTTTGTATCCTCTACCTATGAAAGAATGTGATATATCTATAAGTGAGCTTGTAAATTAAAGTATAGCATGATCAAAATCATTTAATATTAAGAATGCAGACTTACAATTGTAAGGTATGTGAAAAAATCTGAGTTGGGCAGAGCAGCAATGTGAGGTTCATGGGGCAGGGGCAAAAATTACTTAAAACCCAAAAGTGGAATTGTTTCCTGGGTACCAAATAAATTTTCTGTCTGGGAAAACACCATGCTAAGATATTTATGGCAGGGATTTGTTTTTTAAGCAGCAAAACCAAGTGTGAACTGTAACAGTGAAAGGAAATCTTTTCCAAAGAGACAAGATTTTCTGTATTTCCGCAAGTCAGTGTTAATGGTGATAGGCTCCATGAACAAAGAATAGTGTCAACAATAAAGAATAATAAAAAGTTTAAAAAAATAATACATCAGTAGGACACCAGCAGTTCTCAAAGGTGTTGAGTAAGGAGTGAGGGGGCAGTGAAGACATTCTCACAGGAGTCGGTTAGAGGACAATGTCTTATTCACTCAGAATGAGACCTTTGAACCTCTGATGCAGTAGAAAATAATTTTATAAATATCACCAATTACAGATGAGCAAATAAAAAATAATGGGAGGTCTCTGAGCTCAAGAGATATCCCTAGTAAGTGGCACCACCAAGACAAAAATACGTATGCTATATTTATGATGTAAACGTATTTTCATTTATGTAAGCCTCTCTGAAAAAACTTTTCTATGAAAACAATTTAAATTTGTTTCCTCTTTAAAAAATCTTCTAGAACAGGCAATTATTTCCTGACACTTTAAGAGGCCAACATAATGCTGATACCAAAATCTGGCAAGATAATACAAAATAAAAGGAGACTACAGACTTATATCTTTGATGAACATAGATGCAAAAATCCTAAACAAACTACTAGCAAATCAAATACATTAAAAAAATAACACATCATGATCAAATGAGTTTTAGCTCAGGGACACAAGGATGGTGAAGCATAAACAAATTGAGCAATGTAATACATCCCATTAACAAAATAAAGGATAAAAATCATAGGATCATATCAATAGATGCAGTAAAAGCATTTGAAAGGTTCAATATCCACTAGTGATTATAACACTCAATACAATCAGTATAAAAGAAAAGTACCTCAACACAATAAAGGCCGTATATACGACAAACCCTCAGCTAACATCACACTCAACGGTGAAAAAAGTGAAACCTTTTCCTCCAAGATGAGGAGCATGACAAAGATGCCTACTCTCATCACTGTTACTCAACAATGCGCTGGAAATCCTAGCAGAACAGTCAGGCAAGAGAAAACTGGGAATGAAGAAGCAAAAGTGTCAATTTTTGCAGATGCCATGATTCTATACATAGAAAGCCCCAAGGACTACACCAAAAAACTGTTAGAAACAATAAACAAATACAGTAAACTCACAGGATACAAAACCACTACATTCTGCATACTAAAAACAAAATTTCAGACAAAGAAAAAAGCAATGCCTTTTTGCAACTGCAACCAAAAAGAATGCAATACCTAGGAATAAACTTACCAAATTATGTAAAGGACCCATACACTGAACACTACAAGACATTATTATCAAGAAAAGAAATTGGAGAAGATACAAATAGAAAAATATTCAATATTCAAACCTGGAAGAATCAACATAGTTAAAATGGTCATATAACCCAAAGAAATACACAGATTCAAGCAATCACCACCAAAATCCCAATGGCATTCTTTTACAAAGAAATAGAACAAAAAGTCATCAGACGTGCATGGAACCCCAAAGACCCTGAATGTTTGAAGCAATCCTGAGAAAAAAGAACAAAGTTGGAGGTATCCATGCCCTATCTCAAATTTTACTACAGAGTGACAATAATCAAAACAGCTTTGTCCTGGCAGAAAACCAGACACACAGACCAATGAAACAGAGCTGAGAGTCCAGAAATAAACTCACATATATATAGACAAATAATTTTGACAAAAGCGCCAAAAACATACAATGGAGAAAAGAAATCATCTTTAATAAATGGTGCTGGAAAAATTGGAAAGCTCCATGCAAAACAATGAAACTGGAATGTTATTTGTCACTATACACAAAAATTAACTCAAAATGAGTTAAAGACCTAAATATAAAAACTAGAATAAAAGAAAATAAAAACAAAGTATATTGAAGGGAACATAGGTATGGAACTTATGGATTTTGGTTTTAAAGAGGATTTTATAAATTTAACCTCAAAAGCAAAGGAGTTACATGCAAAAATAAATGAATGGGATTATATCAAAAGCTTCTGCACAGCACAAGAAACCAACCACAAAACAAAACGTCAACCAGCCAAATGAAAAAAGATATTTGCAAACAACATCTCTGATAAGAGGTTAATATCCAAAATATATAAAGGATTTTTAATGGTCAAAAGGCTCAAAGAGGCATTCTACCAAAGAAGATATCCAAATGACCATGAAATGTAAAGAAAGTACTCACTACCTTTACTCAGTAGGAAAATGAAAAGTAAAACCATATCAGAACAGTTAATATTTAAAAAGTGATATATCAAGCGAACCCACTCTGAGGAATATATCCAATTTCCTGGCTTCTGAGATAGGTCATGAGTACGTATCTGCAGACTATTAAATGACATAAACAAATAAGTTTTCATCTGTATTTAAAGTACCAACCATAGCATCATCTTAAATTTGAATAATAATTATGTATTACTACTTTCTTCTGTTTCTTTAAGGTGTATTTTCCTTCCCTGTGTTATCTGATACCTGAGCCATGAGTGGATACCAGCCTCATTCAGTTTTAATGTGGAAGTGTGTTTTAAGGTTAAATATTTGCCACGATTCCAATTGTTTGAGCAGCTAATGAATAAAAGAACATATACTCAGCTACAGGCTATGTACTTTGGGATAAATCCTAATTCTTCTGAATATAATATCTAGCAAAAAGTAGTATGGAGTTAAGTGAAACAAACAAGAGAAAAACTCACAGACACAGACAGGAATATTCTGACTACTAGCAGGAAGGGGGACAGGGGAATAGAAGAGGGTGAAGGGGAATAAATGGTGATGGAAGGATGTTTGACTTGGGGTGGTGAACACACAGTACAATATACAGATGATGTGTTATAGAATCGTACACCTGAAACCTATACAATTGTATTAATCAATGTTACTCTGATAAATTCAATTAAATATTTAAAAAAAGAAAAACATAGTATGGAGTAAAAAATAGCTATGATTTTTAATAAAATCATAACCAATATTTATCAAGTAGTGATTGTGCTCTTGGCATAATGCTAAAACACCTTTTAATCCTCATGACAATATTATGACCATACCTCCTCTGTTACATAATGCTATTATTAGATTTCTTGCCTATAAATAGACATTATTAGTCACGTATGATATCAAAACTAAAATTAATGTAATGTCTAGGAAGCATGAGGATCACCATATTCAGTTAATTAGGGTAAAGTACATTTTTAATTTTAAGAAACCATTACATCTTATCTTTCTTGGTAAATTTTTTTCACTTGTATCTTCTAATACCACCACTATGAGGTGGAAGATTTTATCTAAATTTTACAAATGAGAGCATAGAAAGTAAAGAGCTCACATAATTTAAGTAAAATATTTTCAGTATATAGATCTGGAGCTGGAAATCCATTCCTCTGTCATTGAATGACTATGATATTGCATTACACGATTAGAGTGAGTTAAGATGTTGCTGAGGGATATTCAGACAACAAACAAATATACTCTAGTTAAAACTACTGAACAGAGAATTAATTAACCTTTAAAATCAGCATATTAAAACATTTGATTTCTTGCTAAATAATAACTCAAATAATAAATCAGCAAAGCATATGAATATCGGTAAGAGATTTTGACAGACATTACTAACTTCAGCTTCTAGCACATTATAATAGAGAACTTTGTTTTAGACAGTCATACAATTAGTAGAAAAGGATAAATAATTGCAACAGAAGATCAGCTGGTGGATTCTGCAGTTAATTTTTCCTTGAAAAGATAGTTTAGCCCTGGCTGGTGCAGTTCAGTGGATTGAGCACCTGCCTGCAAACCTAGAGGTCACCCGTTCAATGATCAGTCAGGGCATTTGCCTGGGTTACCAGTCAGGTCCCCAGTAGGGGGTGCGCGAGAGGCAACCACACATTGATGTTTCTCTCCCTCTCCTTCTCCCTTCCTTTCTCTTTCTCTAAAAGATAAATAAAATCTTAAAAAAAACAAAGAAACAAAAAAACCAAAAAGGTAGTTTAGACTTACCTGGGTAAATCATTCACAATATAGTAAATGTAGCTCAGATATTGTGGCAGAATCAAGAATATAAAGAAGAAGTGAGAACCTTTTTACTGAGGCTGATTACTAATTAAATAGAAAGCATCTCACAAATGTAAAGGCTTTACAAATAATGGAAATTGTAATATGACAGAAGAATATGTTGCCACTTAAAATTGGCGCACACAAATGATTTAAAATGATATTATATTTAGGGTTTACAGACTAAAGAGTTGGTATTCATTTGGTGAGAAGAATCTTGTAACTAGAATTATTCAAGGACATTCTAAAGAATAGAAAGGAGGAAGCTTTTGAAAAAGAGAGAACTCCATAGTATTAATAAAAGAAAAAGATGAAAAGGCAGCATATTTTGTTAAGTATGTGAAATTGTCAAGTTTTATTCCTTTAAATTCCAATAATGATAAACCATGAATTGATTTCTGTAAGCGTGGTTTTAGCATATTAGCAGGGAATGATTTAAAATAGGCCGGGTTGTCTCCTCTAGGGTATAATTTGTAGGTCAAATGTAATAACCTTAGTAAATGACTAACCTGCAAAAGATGTCTCATAACTAATTTATGATTAAAAATAATATCCTATCTAAATCATTAGTAGAAGCATATACCCCAGTGTAATAGCAGTAACTGACAGATATTTTCCAGTCTGTAAGCCTGCTGAAATTAGGTTTTGTTAGGGACAAAAAAAATGTAGAGAATATTAAAACAACTCAGAGTTGCTTTAATAACTATTTTAATAAAAATCATAACTAACATTTAGCAACTGTGAGTTGCTTTAATATTTCTCTACATGTTGGCATGTCAGTGGCATTTGGGAGGAGAAAAAAATAGAAAATGAAGAAAAATGGTAATTGAGCATAATGTATCCTAATAACATTGTAAGGTAAGCATTATTTTTTTAGATGAGAAACCATATAAAAAGAATAAAAGGAAACAAATATCTTAGTTCACAATTTTGCCCAAGTTCCTATTTATAAATCAGCAAAGGAAAACTAATAACATATTGTTCCTTCAACTGTGAGGAGACTTTTTACTCAGCGTGAACTATGAAAGTATTATAACAATGTAGGTAAGTACAAAAGTATTATAACAATGTAGATAAATGAGTAAAATTAAAGGCTATAGAGTTAATAATGTATCTTATTTATCACCGGCTGCAAACTGGACTAGGCATAAGTGTAATCCCTAAAAGAAGAGTCATTAAGTTTCTTAAGGAGGTCACATTATAAACTATCCTAAATCTGTAAATTATTTAATCTTTTTCAAATATTGTTTTATTTATTATGGTTGTCTTGTCTAGGGGCAAAGGGTAGATAACAAAGAAAACTAACCCACTTTAAATGATCTACCTGCTGAACTGCGAGTTCGGACTTTTTCTATAGCAAAGCTATTTTACTCAATAAAATAATGTCTTTGACACTTACTGCCTTGTTGTTTAAATACTACAGCTGAGATTCAGGTCAAATTTCCAAATACAATGTTTGCATTTATTCAAATATCAGAAAATATTGATCCTTAATTCTACCACATACATTTAGCAATAGATATGTATTTTAATTTGTTTAAGGGGAAACAGGAGAGAAAAAACAAAAAGTACAAACAGTTCTTGCAAAAAAAAAAAAAATCTCATAAAGGTACCAGGAACTCTTTTTCTCTTAATTCACTTTACCCACTGAATTCTACTGACTATTCCAACTGTACGCTTGGCCAGTTCCAGAAATGAAACAAAGAAATGAGAAAACACAGACTACAAAATCAACATGGATTGTATTCATCTCTAATTTATATAACATGTAAATTAGAAAAATCCATGTGGATCCTCATGCGCTCTCCTTAATAAGGGCTCTGTTTTGCTAAGATCCACATACAAACCATTTTCCCCTGGATTTCTCATCCTTTGTCTTTTGGAAATGCTGTATCTTTGGCTGAAATTTCGACTTTTTACCTGCTTAAGATGTACTCCATTTTCTACTTCGACTCTGAAACCCTGTGCTTCCTGTGTTACTTAGGTTTATTTTGTGAACTCTTTGTCGACCTTAAATCAAATATATTTATTTTGGAGATCTTCTGACATTTCTAACCTTAAAACTCAATTGTAACGCTCAACTCTCCAACCCTGGCTCTCTCTCACACTTACTTACACCACGCTCTCCAGCTGGTCTGCGCTGCTCAGTGTGACCACAGGGAACTGGGGCACGCCCTGAGACCAGACTATGGAAACAAGGCAATAGCGCTGCCAGAGGCAGGTGCGGTGGATGATATGTGGAGGGTGTCAGACATAGGAGTGTTGTATAGATAGGGGGGACTTACAGATCTGGTCATAAAGATAGAGATAATAATAATAATAATAACATGCCAACCTGTGAGGAGAAACTGCATATACGTACATGCTTTCCAGGGCTAGAAAGAAATAAATAGTTGGGGGGGCTGGGGGAGACACACACATACACACCACAAGGCAAGTACACACTGGTCTGGAGCTACTTAGTTGTCCTATGGAGGCAAAAGGAAAACTCCCATGATTAGGACAAGGAGTGTTAACTGCTTCCCCTGTAGGAGCTTTTGAATGGAGGTCCTACTCAAGTGTAGAAGTCTTACCACCTACTGGATTAGAGAGGCTGAAAGTTTTCTGATTTTATGGGAACATGAGTAAATATGCAACTTATATCTTGATGTGCATCAGGCTGACAGAATAAAATAATGTAGTCATAATAACATATTCTCTCTTTTTAAAGAAACTTGAAGAACAACGTTAACAAATCTAGGAACGGTAAAAAATCATTCACTTTTCTTCTTTATTTTTCTTTGTTTTATTTTATTTTTACTGCTGGTACTCAGATTTTGCCATCTTTTAAAAGTATATTTTATTGATTATGCTATTACAGTGGACCCAATTTTTTTCTCCCCTTTATCCCCCTCCTCCCTGTATCACCCTACCCACCCTCCAGCATTCCCCACGCCCCTTAGTTCATGTCAATGGGTTGCACATATAAGTTCTTGGCTTCTCTATTTCCTATACTATTCTTAACCTCCCCCTGTCTATTTTATGCCTACCTATTATGCTTCTTATTCCCTGTACCTTTTACCCCTTCCCCCTCCCAACTGATAACTCTCCATGTGATCTCCATTTCTGTGATTCTGTTCCTGTTCTAGTTGTTTGCTTAGTTTTAGTTTTTGTTTTTTAGGTTCAGTTATTGATAATTGTGTTTGTTATAATTTTACTGTTCATAGTTTTTGATCTTTTATTTCTTATATAAGTCCCTTTAATGATTCATATAATAAGGGCTTGGTGATGATGAACTCCTCTAACTTGACCTTATCTGGGAAGCACTTTATCTGCCCTTCCATTCTAAATGATAGCTTTGTTGGATAGAGTAATCTTGGATGTAGGTCCTTGCCTTTCATGACTTCAAATACTTCTTTCCAGCCCCTTCTTGCCTGAAAAGTCTCTTTTGAGAAATCAGCTGACAGTCTTATGCAAACTCCTTTGTAGGTAACTGTTTTCTTTTCTCTTGCTGCTTTTAAGATTCTCTCCTTATCTTTAATCTTGGGTTATTTGATTATGATATGTCTTGGTGTGTTGCTCCTTGGGTCCAACTTCTTTGGGACTCTCTGAGCTTCCTGGACTTCCTGGAAGTCTATTTCCTTTGCCAGACTGGAGAAGTTTTTCCTTTATTATTTGTTCAAATAAGTTTTCAGTATCTTGCTCTTCCTCTTCTCCTTCTGACGTCCCCATGATTTGAATGTTGGAACACTTAAATTTGTCCCAGAAGTTCCTAAGCCTCTCCTCTTTTTTTTCCATTCTTGTTTCTTCATTCTTTTCTGATTGGATGTTTATTTCTTCCTTTTGTTCAAAAATGTTGATTTGAGTCCCACATTCCTTCCCTTCACTGTTGGTTCCCTGTATATTTTCCTTTATTTAACTTTGTGTAACCTGCATTTCTTCCTTCACTTTGTGACCGAGCTCAATCAATTCTGTGAGCATCCTGATTACCAGTGTTTTGAATACTGCATCAGATAAGTGGTCTATTTCCTTTTCATTTAGTTCTTTTTGTGTAATTTTGATCTGTTCTTTCATTTGGGCCATATTTCATTGTCTTGGTGCCTTTTTCTTTATTTTTATTATTGACACTATTACAGATGTCCTCATACCACCCCCTTTGCCCACCTCCACCCAGCTCCCTGCACCACCCTCCCTTTGGGTACCACTGAACTGTTGTCTGTGTCTGTGGGTTATGCATGTATGTTCTTTGGCTAATCCCTCCCCCTTCTTGCATTCAGCCCCTCCTTCCCTCTGACAGCTGTCAGTCTATTCCATATATCCATGCTTCTGTTTCTATTTTGTTCATAAGTTTATTTTGTTAAGTAGATTCCATATATGGTATTTATCTTTCTCTGACTGACTTATTTCACTTAGTATAATAATGTTCAGGTCCATTAATGCTGTCGCAAAAGGTAAAAGTTCACTTTCTTATGGCCACATTGTACTCCATTGTGTAAATGTACCACAGCTTTTGTATCTACTCATCTACTGATCAGCACTTGGGCTGTTTACCGATTTTGGCTATTCTAAATAATGCTGCAATGAACATAGAGATGCATATATTCTTTCTAGTTAGTGTTTTGGGATTCTTAGGATATCTTCACAGAAGTGGAATTACTGAGTGTAGAGGCAGTTCCATTTTTATTATTTTTAAGGAAATCTATACTGTTTTCCACAGTGCTTGAATTCACTTTTTAAAGAAATATACATTAAAGCAAAAAAAAAAAAAAGTTTCTAAGAGAAAATGACCAAGACAGGAAATGAGAACAAGGAAGGAAATGCATTATATTAAAGGCTTGAAGTACAGGGTGGTTATTAGTTTCAAGACTTAAGATGAAGCATAGTTTATTTTAAAGTAATTATCCCCTGAAGCCAGCTGCTGCTTCTTTAAGAGGATTTAGGAGGTTGTGAAGCATGAGCCATTCATATGGAAAGCAGCTTGGGTGGGCCCATAAATTGGGTGGGGCAGAGAGTCCCTAGGCATCTCCAAGCACAGTCAAACAGAGTTAGCCAGGTTATGGAATCCAACGTACAGCACCAGTCTACAGTCTCTGTGGGGGAAGGACTCAGAAAAGGAACAATGGCCTCTGCTTGCCTTGATGCCCGACACCTCAGCCTCACCCCTGCATGCCACTGGTGCCCCTCAAGACACCTCTCCAGTGCTGGAGCCCAGAGGGATTGAGTCTGAGTAGGTGAGTCCGTGTGTGGGTTCTTCAAGAGAAATTGCTTGGGGCTCCAGCAGTTTCTTCTACTGACTCAATCCCCTCTGGTTTTTGCAACCAGAAGTTGTGGGGACTTATCTTCTTGGCACTGGAACCTTGGCCCCAGGCTGGGCACTTGCAGCCTAGATTCACAGCTTGGATCCCCCTGGAAATCTCCAAGCCCAGCTCAAGTAGGCGCCATCTCAGATTGATTTATACCTCAGGCAGGGTGTCCTCAGGCAAAACACAGGTGGAGGCTGACCTTGGCCTGCACCACTCAGGAAACCTCAGGGCCAGTGCACCTATAGACCACATCAGAGCACCACCACCCTGCCCCTTCACAGCTGATCCTCCACAGGGGGCATCGAGTGGTGGTCACTGGTCACAGCCAGTTCTTGCAGCTGACTGGCCTGAGAAAATCCCTCCCGTTGACCTGCTGACAGCAACCAAGGATCAATTACAAGACAAGGATGTACTCAACCCACACAAAGGGTGAACCTTGAGAACCCAGCTTGGGTAGTAGGGGAGGCTATTCTACTGGACCCTACAGGACACCTACTACATTAGGCCTCACTACCAAGACAGGGAGTCAGAGCAGCTCTACCCAATACATAGAAACAAACATAGGGAAACTGTCAAAATGAGGAGACAAAGAAACATTGCCTGAATGAAAGGACAAATCAAAACTCCAGAAAAAGAGATAAACAAAATGGAGATAAGTGATCTGTCAGATGCAGAGTTCCAAACACTGTTTATAAGGATGTCCAAGGAACTTAGTGAGGACCTCAGCAGCATGAAAAACATCTAGTCAGAAATGAAGGATTCACTAATTGAAATAAAGAACAATTTACAGGGAAACAACAGTAGAGTGGATGAAGCCAAGATTCAAATTAATGATTTGGAACATTAAGAAGCAAAAAACCACCATCAGAACAACAAGAAGAAAAAAAGAGTCCAAAAAATCAAGGATAGTGTAAGCAGCCTGTTGGACAACTTTAAGCAATCCAACATTCACTTCATAGGGGTGCCAGAAGAAGAAAAGAGCACAAAATGGGAAATCTACTTGAGAAGAATAATGAAAGAAAACTTCCTTAATTTTGTGAAGGAAATAGACATGCAAGTCCAGGAAGCACAGGGAGTCCCAAACAAGAGACCCATTCCAAGTCACATCATAATTAAAATGCCAAAGTTTAAAGGTAAAGAGATGGGAGGAGGCATGTGTGAGAATGTGTGAGAGGTGAGGGGATTAAGAAATACAAATAGGTAGTTACAGATAGCCATGGGGTTGTAAAGTACAGTATAGGAAAGGGAGTAGCCAAAGAACTTACACACACGACCCGTGGACATGAACAATGGTGGGGGGATTGCCTGAGGAAGTGGGTGGTGCCGGCTGGAGGGGAGGAAAGAGGGAAAACTAAGGACAATTGTAATAGCATAATCTATAAAATATAATTATAAAAATAAAATAAAACATGTATAAAATTGGCAAAAAATAAATAAAATAATAAATTAAAAATAAAGTAATTATCCAAATACAAATATATTAAATGTGGACCAAAATTTTTTTTTGTTTGATATTACAATATGCAACTTCCTCAACAGCTTATAAGAAACTCAACACACAGGATCTACCCCACCTATCTGGCTTCATCATTAACGTACTGATGTGAAATACTGGATACATAGAATACAAAGCTGTCAAAGGCGCCAAGCACTAGACTTCTAAAGGTATTCAGTGTCTATCCTGTGAGAGATGTAGGGACAGACTGTGCCAAATCCAAAGGATATCAGGAATGGGGAATCCCTTCACTCAAGAGCGTAGAGCAGAGCTGAGAAACCCTGCACACTTACATGGACAAAGGCACACCACCAAGGAACAGCATACAAATAAGCACAAAGTACAACCCAGGTTTAAAAACACGGAACAACTTTTCTGTTTTAGACTGGACATGATAAGATTCGTGGAGTGGTAAAAATTTGTGTTCACAAATGGGCTATCTACTGGATTTTAAAATCCATCAAATGCTTAATTGACCACTTTAATATTTAGATTTATATCTCTATAATTATATTCTGTACAAATGCCATGTATAACCTACATTGTCTGTTCAAGGTTAATAAAAAAAGTATTAACCAAATTTGTTTAAACATCCATTTTCACATTGATTTACTGAATTAATTCCTGTAACTAGAACCTCATAAAAGTGTTTTAAGAATATGAATAAAATTGAAAAGAAATGTTTGGAAAAAGGTAAGAATGGTCATAATTTATTTGAAAGATTAACAGATTTGGGGGAGAGCATTTGTGGTTTATACGTAAGAAAATTATCTACTTATGAACAAGTGTTCATACTGACATAATTTTCCTGGTCTGCTTTTTGGATTGTGCCAGTGAGAGTAAGAATATCACCGATAAGTATTATACTTAAATTTATGTAACCACCCACCCATCCAAACTTACACTAAAAGGTGATCACATATCTGAACCTCTCTAGGTAGTAATTCATTATGTTTTGTGCTCCTTTGTTCCCTAGTATGGAAAGCACAGATCAGTAATGCAGTGATTTATTGCTTTACCTCCCACATCCTTCTACTCCGGAAGCATTCTCTCAAGTTAAAAAAAAAAAAAAGTGAAGGAAGAAATGAAGGATGGAAAAGAGAAAAACCGTTTAACCGGGGTCAGCTAAAATTGAAGGTAGAAGTAGAGTACAAGGGTAGAAAATAGAAAATTTATAAAGTTTGGATTTCAAATATCTCCTAAAAAAAGCAAATAGTTCATTAGCAGAGATGTTAGATGTGTTTATATTAATGAGAATGATATGATTTTTAAAATATTTTGTGAAAAATATTTGCAAAATTGTTTCTTGTAATTAAAAAATATTTTTCTAACTTGGCATGAAGTAGTTTAGTGTATGAGAAAATAAGTTCTCCTTTTCAACATTTACTAATCAAGTTGCATGTAATGCATTGATATGTTAAAATAATATTCTATAGCCCCAAATATTTGTTATTAATTCAAAAGTGAAAATTGCTAATTATGGAAATTAGTTAATGAATCAAATTAACTTACACCCAACGAAATTAAGGAGTTCAGTGTTTTTTGTTGCAAAGGGAGGGCTGAGTCTCTCAAATAAAGTACGAACACTCTGTCTGGAAGTCTTTGGGTTCCTAATACATTTAGAGAAATCATTAAAATACACATTGCAAATGATAAAGCCAAGTGCAAACTCCTCTAAACAAATAAGGAAAAATAAAATGGTAAGTGTTAGTGCTTGTAAAATATAAACAATTAAAATTGTTTTGGTTTTATTAAAAAGAAAAATAGAAAAAAATATAATAAACATCTATTTTTACATCTTAATAAAACACAAATATCAATGATGCCTTTTAAATATTTCTGGCTTTATGTCTAATAGTCTGTGGATTTATTTTTGCTTTTTTATTTTGTTTTTGATTAGTTTTGTTTTCACTTAGCCCTCAAGTCATTTCTAGGGAATTCTCTACTGACTATTAGGAAGATGAAAATAAATTACCTTAGGCAATCCTAACTACCACTGTGGGAATTGTCATTTCACAAAGACACCATGCTACTCAATATTAGTGTAAGTTTATAAAAGTAAATCTACAGACACTTATTTCTGTCTCTGTGAGTTGACATAAACCAAATGCATTTATTATGCACTTATAGCAAGTTCAAAGTATTTGAAGAACTGGCAGTTTTGTTCAGGTAAGTAAATTTTGGAGTTGGTAACTATGGCGATGGGTGATCTCAAGTGGCCCTATTTATGGTGCTAGAAAAAGTCCATTGTATCCCTCAGAAAGAAAAGAAGCTTTGACTCTATTGTAGCAAACACTATAAAGGGTATTTGCGTGTGTGTAATCTGTCCAGAAGGCATTTAGCCATGTAATATGAAAAATAGAAACATTTTTTGAAGAAGATACAAGATATTTAATACCCATTGTACATAGGACAATGGTACCTCAGTCCTCTTCAAAGTAGGCACCTTGGGACCTCACACAGTTCTCCCAAACACTATCAGCTGCCTGGTGGTATTTTCTTGAATCTCATCAATGGTCTGAAATGTCTTCCCTTTCAAAGGTAATTTTAGTTTTGGGAAAAGCCAGAAGTTGCAGGGTACCAAATCTGGGCTGCAGGGGAGCTGAAGTCATCAGGGTAAACAGATGTTTTGTCAAAACACTCTGCATGAGACATGATGCATGAGCACATGTGTTGTCGGGATGAAGCTGCTAAACACCAGTTGCCCATAGCTGTGGCCTTCTGAATCATCCAAAGAGTTTCCATGGTGGAATGCTCAAGCTTAATGCAAAATATGATGCAGATTCATTGCTCTACTTGCTCAGTCACATTTTGAATGCAACAGCCACACAGTACACATGCTCACTCAGCAGCATCTACCACGCATACTGAGTAATACAGTGAAGTTGTCATTGTTCATGCATGTGAATTCTGGTCCACTCTCCTTGGCTGCCGGGTACATTGATGTAGTGCAAACCATTATCATTATATTAACAATGGCTGGACTTTTCCCTAACAGACCTCATTGTTTATAGATATGGAAGCAAACCATATTAGAGTATGAATATTTGGATTCAATGAATATCTGCGATTTTATAATATTTAAGAAAATATATTTTTAAATAATTATATTTAATAAAATTTGTCCCTTTGGAGTAGTAACATTCCTACTGTATGATTCAAATCAAACATGTATAATTAAAAAATTTTCATTTGTATTGTTAAACTTAGATTTTACTTAGATAATGTCATGTACTAGAGGCTACTACTTTGCTGCCAAATGTCCATTTTTCCTATTTTCTTTAACAGTAAAAATCATGATTTTTAGTTGTCAAAAAACCCTTAAACCTTCCACTCTGTGCTCATTACCTATGACCTTGTGACTTTTAACTACTTCAGTGTAAGTGCTGTGTTGTGGAAAGCTTTCAGAAATATCTTTGGAGGCACAGGGTTTTGCTGGGTTTTTTTTTTTTTTTCTCTTTTCTCTTCCCTGGACCTTGGCTGTAGTGACATCAGCTCAAGAGGCCATTGCAGACCAGGAGGATGAGGGTCAGACCTTGGTGATGGAAGAATGGAAGCTGGGAGAAAACTGTGTCTGTGAGGACTTCAGAAAGCCACAATATTAGCTGCTGGTGCCCTGGAGCCAGGCTTTCTTTACAGAAAGTAAACTGTCATTCCTCCTTACATTATTCTTTTGGAATTTTATTACCCATGATGTAGCCATATGCTAAACTAGTTTATATTACAAGTCAGGACGTTTCAAGTTTGAAAAACCACTGCAACTCTTACTTTACTAGCTTTATAAAAGTTACTTAAGTACACGTGAACTGGTATCTTTCAGTGAAAATAATTACAAAGGTCATTATGTGTATCAATTATTTTTAAAGATAACTGCCTAGTCAAGTTTGTAAAGGATTCACATATTAATCAAAGTCCCCATGTCTTCTTAAAGACATAGTCAAAAGTTGCTAGAGGTGCTAGATATATAAAAATATAATATGATTTTGTAGATTGAACAAAAAATAAACTTAACTTTTAATAATTGTTAAAATATTTAATAATTGTTAAATCATAGAACTGTTCAAGTAATATGTTTTTGTCCTCATGCCATTGGGTACCATGCCTTGAGATAATTGCTGCAGTCTTATTTTTAACAAGTGAGCCCACAACAGGAAGAGGTAAAATATAGGTAATAGAATACAGGAAACAATTGGGAGAGGCCTAAGTACAAATAGATATAACTAAGATTAGAGTAAGGGACATTTAATACAGAAATGGAAAAGACCAAGAAATAGAGACAAAGTCATAGGTTTAAAATTATCACAGAAAAAATATAGATAATGAAACCTATTGATAATATGAATTAATGTTAAAACCAATAACTCAAGAAAACCTTGAATGAGGTGGTGTCTTGAATTTACATAATGAAAGTTTCTACCACAGCCCAGGGAATAAGTATTCTGATAAGTCAAAATACAAGGATCTCCAAGTAAAAAATACCAAGTCCCATTCAAAGGAAAGGGAATGGCATGTTACCAGAATTCTGGACAGCACATACAGGGTATGACAATAGTGGAATAACAAGAAGAAGTCCGATAAAAGAAATATCAGACAGTATCTGTCCACCCAAGGTGACATTTAAATATCAAAGCTATAGAAATACAATTTTAAAAATGACATCACTTAATGTATATTGTGCCCAGGAGACATTTTGAAGATTCTACTAGAGAATGCCCCTTATTCCATAAAAGATAATTGGGTAAATATAAGCAAAAAAATGGAATACATTTAGCTAAATAAAAATAAAGTTAAGGCTAAGAATATGACATGCATATTAACATAAAATAATTATTGAAAAACTGACACCAAAAATCAGTTGTACTGATATATGCAAACAGGCTTAGCTCACCTATAAAAAGAAAACTGTTTTCTTATTAGCATATAGAAGAAAATTTAATTCTACTTGTATAAAAGAGATATTTTGTTTCCCAGCAGAATGGTTAAAAATAAGTGAATAGTCAATGACCTGCAAGACAAATGTGGACAAAAGTAAATTACAGTGCAGACACGAACGTCTGATAATGTAACAATCAGCTCAGAGAAGAAAGGGGAACAAAGCAGGGCACGGGGTTACCCTGCCATGAGCAACACTCTTAAAAGGTAAACAATTATAATGGATAAAAAGAAAAGCCAACAGAAATTTACTAATTACAGGCAGATTTTATACACCTCTAGCACTGAAAAAGAATCATGTGGATAAAAAAATGCACAGCAGCCCTGGCTGGTGTGGTTCAGTGGATTGAGTGCTGGCCTGTGAATGCAAAAATGCACAAGCATATAGAGGAGCCCAGCTACATAATTAAGGAGGCAGTCCTTTTGGACATTTCACTGAACACCTAACTCAAGTTTTATGGGGGGAAAAAAAGCAGAGTAAAGTAAACCAGTAGAATGGGAAGAAGAAATAAAGATATGAGCAGAAATAATATATTTTAATAGAAAAAACAGTAAAACTTGTAAGTAAATAAATATGTTGTTTACTTGAAAAATTCTATAAATTTGAAGAGGTAAAGTCAGAAATACAACAAAAACAGTAAGGGGGAAAAAGTTTTCATATACTGGAAATTTAAAAAGACAAATTTAGAAAGATCAAAAATGAAGGAAGGATAAAGGGAGGGAGGTGGAATGGAGGAAGATGGGAGGGAGAGAGGGAGAAGGGAAAGAATGGAGGGATGGAGGAAGAAAGGGAGGGAATAAGAAGGGAAGGAAAAAAGAAAAGAAGAAACAGAGGAAGGAAAGAAGAAAGGAAAGAAAGAAGGAGAAAAAAGAAGGGAGAAAAGGAAGAGGGGAAGGGAGGAGCCTAATTAAACGAGTTTTTTCAGAAAATATAATTCATCAAAACTAAATTCAATAGAGATAAAGTTTAAATTTCAAAACTTTTTAAAACCATAGTAGAATTTATCTAGGAACTATACCCTATCCACACTCAAAAAAGGCAGAATTCTATTATAACTTTGAAATCCAGATAAGCACAAAGATACATTAAGAAGAACAACAATAAAAATAACAGTGGTACCCGTATTAGGCTGAGTGTGGTTTGAAAAACATATGTTCATGTCCCAAACCTGGAGTGTGAATTGTGAACTTATTTGGAAAAAAAGTTTCCTTTGCAGAATTACATTTTAAAAAATGTAATTTTTAAATGTAAAAATGAGATGAGATTATCAGGGAATATCTAGGCAGACCTTAAATGCTATTCTATTACAAGTGTTCAGATAAGAGGGAGGTATAAGAAAATTAGACACATACACAAGACAAGATGGGAAAAGAGGCCCCACGAGTGAAGGAAGGCTGTAGCTCATCTCCCCGAGTGTCTGCAGGGAACACAGCTCTGCTGACAGCCTGATTTTGGAGTTCTGGTCTCCAGGCTTGTGCGAAAATGTATCTATTGCTTTAAATCACCAAGGAGTGGTAATGTGTTATATCAGGCACAGGAAACTAATACAATAACCAATCTTGATAAAAGTGACAAGAAAAAGTGAATTAGAGAAAAATGCCAATGCAAAACTTAATATGTTAAAAAGAACAATGTATCAGCAGATTAAAAGTAAACACATGATGATGAAGCAAGATTCATTCTAGGATTGTATGAATGGCTAAATATTAGGAAATCCATTAATACTGTTATGAAATATAGAAAAAAATCCTATCTAGCCATACATTTCTTTCCTTGAGTTACTGAAATGGCACTAAAATGTATTTCTGGATTAACAAACTCAATGAAATAGAAACCAATATTTCATAACTTGGAATAATATATTTCACCCCCTAAATCAGCATGATATCAAAGTCAGGGCAAAGGCAATAACTAAGTAAATTCAAAATTTCTACTACTTCTGATTATTTTGTGTTATTTGGGTCAACCAGAAATTTTTTAAAAAACTAAGAATAGAATAATTGATAGAAAGAGATAAAGATAATGTTTTGGACTGATAATTTGATAAATTAAATAGAAAAGCAAAAAAAAAATCAAAAAGAAAACTATTTTGAGAAATAAAATATTTCTGTATAGTGGTAGGATAATAATATATAAAAGTCAAAGACTATCATATATAGAAAGACAGATAATATAATGGAAGGAGCAACTTATAATACCAGCAGAAAAAATTACCGAAAAAAATACTCTGAAGTATGCCAAACTTACAGGGATAACTATTAAGAAAATTGCAAGTCCTAAATGA
This sequence comes from Desmodus rotundus, assembly GCF_022682495.2. Lineage (NCBI taxonomy): Eukaryota > Metazoa > Chordata > Mammalia > Chiroptera > Phyllostomidae > Desmodus > Desmodus rotundus. The sequence continues at coordinate 45,358,684 of NC_071390.1, read as the reverse complement.
TACCAATGGCCTTCAACAAGTGAGGTGACATTAAACATTTCTACAAAAGAGTAGAAAACATAAGAGACCTTAGTTATCCCTAAGGTAATTGTTTTTAACGAATGTTAACACCAGTATCAAAGAGATTATTTTGCGCATGGGCTGATGTATATGGTTACTGTTATTCTCATCATTTTTTGAAGCTAGACAACTTGATGATAAAGTTTATGTTGGAAAAATCACAAAAGGCAAAGAAAATTGTTTTTAAAAAGGAGGAAAGTAGAGAAATAGAAGATAGCTTTCTCTATCATGTGAACCTCTTTAATTAAAGTATTGTGATATTGGTTTATAAATAGACATAACACGGAATTGATAGGGAGTCCAGGAATAAATCTAAGTGCATAAAGTAAATGAAAATTGGCCTTCTAAAAAATGACTTAAAAAAAACCTTTATATAGTTTTTATAAGAAGATAATTTTCACTTATTCTTCATATCATATGTAGAGTAAACCCCAGATGCATCCAACACATAAATATAAAAATACAACTGCTAGAAAAGCATGGACGCACATATTTGTGGTAAATTTATTTTCATTATCTGAGAATGGGGAAAGCCTTATTACTTGACTCAAAAATCAACTCCCTGTGACTTTTAGTTAATGAAACCAAAACCTAACCATTCACATATTGATTATACAAAAATAGCAAACGGTAATGACAGTTAAAACCAGCGTCTGTACATTGTGAATGCATATGGTACTATTCTTTTCACTTTCACATGATTTAAAACATCACATTTTAAAAGTAAAAATGTTAATTTGATGATAATATTTTGGTATCATTAAAAGTAAGTATAATGATAAACTGATATCACAATTTGTCTCAATAGTAAAAAGCAGCAGAATGGAATTGACGTTCCAGAGCAGGGGGGAAAGAAAGCATTGCTGTAACCATATAAAATCCAGGAGATACAGAGAAATCCCAGGCTAAAGACAGAGTGGTAGTACTTTACATTTTTATAGCTTTTTCTATTTTACAAGCATACACAAATATACACAAAGCTATTAATAAAAGCCACCTGTTTGCTAAAATTTACTAATTAATTGTGATGGACAGTTAATTTGAGATTAGCTGAGTTTAGGAATGCGGAAGCTAAATCTAGAATCAGTCAAGCACATACAGAAAAACTCGTCATTCTGAAAGAGGAATAAAGACAGTCATTGTTAATTGATTTTTTAATTCATGTAAAGTAAAACAAGTGAAACATTTCTTGTTATAACAAAAACACAGAAATTGACAAAGTTCATTGGAAATGAGAACCTCTTGCCAAAATAGAAAGAGAACATTTAAAATTCAGCACTGCTGTGATGACACAAATGGAAATGTCTGGAGGACTCTCCATAATTTCTCTCTCTCACTCGACTGGAGATTTAAATATTAAAAATGACAGTCTTCTATCAATTCGTTTCAAAATAACAAAGTGTTGAATAACAAATCAGTCGGGAATTAAGTTGAAAACACTGGAAATCATTCAAAACTGCCAAACAATGTTTAAACGCATATCTGTCCTGTCACTGATGAAGAGAAAAAAACCTATGAGGTAAGCTAAAAATGTACAAAATATAAAATATTCTATATTTGTATTATAGGCAAGAATGTATAGCATTTAACAGGGAAAGAAGAGAGATGAGAGTGAAAAATGACGTAAAGATTAAATATGAATGAAGCTGTCCAAAAAAAAAGCAGGGGGAATTAAAGGCCTAGTCATACCCATTGGGGTGTCTAAGTTGGAGATATATAGAAATGGCAGTGTCAACACTTATTTGTTCTCTCCTTTTCTGTCATCAGTGCTTGCTTAATGAGACAGAAAAGTCTGTTTAACTTTCTGGATTGGAGTCTGAATACCTTGATTTTCTTGCTTCTTTTCTGTATCCCTGGAGAATTATCTAAATTACAGTGAGTAAAAGTGATAAAAAAAATTGCAGTGAGGAAAAAAAAAAACATTCATTCCCTTTTATCTCCAAAAATGAAACATAAATTAGGTCTCACTTCAACGTGGCTTGTGCACCTGTGAGACACAAGACGTTACTCGGGCCTTTCTTTACCTTCAAACTAGAAATTAAGATTATTCATCTCTGCCTGACGCCCACCAGTTTGCCACCACACCTACATGTAGAGTTTCAACTAACTTTTTCATATCTTAGTCTTAACTGTGAATTAATTAATGGATCCCCAGATACTAGAGAAGACCTTGAACATGAAAGGCAGAGACAAAACCAGCACACCAACAGAAACAAACAAGGAGCCCTGAAGAAATGTCACATGCAGGAGTAAAGGGGCCTCGACAAAACACACACAGACATACAAATGTACAATGCTCATTCCGTAAGGCAAAATAATTTATCCCATAACATAAAAACAATACTCTACAAAGTTAAAACTGGACAAAAATTGTTCTTGGGAAATTTTTAAACAAGAGTAGAAAAATAAATTGAAGGGTTAAGAGAGACAGTCAAAAGAGTCTCCCAAATATAACATAATGAAAAAAAAAAGGATGGATATAATCTCCTGGGAGGCCCCAGAGCCTGTGCACCCAGTGGACAACCACAGACCACGTCAGAGCACCACCTCCCAACCACCTCCAAAAGTGACGCTCTCAAGAGGCAGACTCAGCGGGCACCAGAGCCCTGCTGAAGAACATCCTGCTCTTCGTAGTGGGCCCCTGCACAGCTGATCCTCCACGGTGGGTGAAGGTTGGTGGTTGGTGGTCACACACAGTCCTTGCAGCTGATCCGCCTGGGTAAACCCCTCCCATTGACCTGCCAACAGCAATCAAGGCTCAACTACAAGAGGAGGGTGTATAAAGCCCACATGATGGGCATAACTTGAGTACCCAACTTGAGTGATTGGGGAGGCTGAGCCACTGGACCCTACAGGACCCCTCCTACATTAGGTCACTCTATCAAGCCAGGGAGTTGTAGCAGCTCCACCTAATACATAGAAACAGACATATGCCAAGATGAAGAGACAAAGAAATATGGCCCAAATGAAACAATGAAACAGAACCCTAGAAAAAGAACTAAAAAAAATGAAGACAAGCAATCTACTAGAGGCAAAGTTCAAAACACTGATTGTAAGGATGCTCAAGGAACTTAGAGGAAAAGCAGATGAGCTCAGAGAGAACTTCAACAGCCTACAAAAGGACAAGAAAACCATAAGAAAAAAAGCAGTCACATATGAAGGATACACTGACTGAAATGAAGAACCATTTACAAGGATTTTACAAATGGATGGAGTTGAGAATTAGATCAATGATTTGGAATATATGGATGCAAAACACACCCCATCAGACCAGCAAGGAGGAAAAAAGAGTGCAAAAGAATGAGGATAGTGTAAGGAGACTCTGAGACGACTTCAAGCATACCAACAACACATCGTGGGGCTGCTGGAAGAGGAGAGAGCATGAATTTGAAAACTTATTTGAAAAAATGACAGAAAACTTCCCTAACTTGGTGAAGGTTGGTTTTGATGGTTGCCAGATCGGAGGGAGGTCAGGGGACTGGGTGGTAAAGGTGAAGCTATTAAGAAATACAAAGATAGTTACAGAATAGTCACAGGAATGTAAAGTACAGCACAGGAAATAGAGTAGCCAAAGTACATATATACAGGACCCATGGACATGGACAACGGTGTGGGGGTTGCCTGAGGATGTTAGGGTGGGGCTGGTGGAGGTGTTAAAGGGGGGAAAATTGGGACATCTGTAATAGCATAGTCAATAAAATACAATTAAAAAAAGATTCTCCCAAATGTAACATAACAAAAAAAAGGGAGAGATATCAATGTAATCATGCAAGAGACAGAAGATCCAATAAATACAATTTCCAGTGTGGTTGGCCCCAGTTCTTTAATGCCCTCTGCATGTACCCACTTGCAATGGGCAGGGCACTGACAATACCATATGGATGGAAATGACGATAGGATAGTTCCGAGCCTTCTTGAACACACGCCCCCGCCATGTGAAGAACACACCTACTAGCCCTTGGCTCTGAGGAGCACAGGGAGCAGAGTCACTGTAGCTGACTCACGGACACGGGGTGTAAAGCAGAGCCACTCTGCCGAGCCATGACAAGTCGGTCAGCCACAGCAAGAAAGGGGAGAGGTGAGAAAAAAATAAATGAGCATTGTCATAAATGCCTAAGTTTTGGGCTGTGTGCTGCATGGCAAATATTAACTGAAATACAGAAAGAATTAATAATTGGAAGTCATATAATTAACAAAGAAATAAAGAAAATTTTCTACAACTTAAGCTGTAATATTAAAGTTTCAAAGGCATCAAGATACAATATTGTGTTATTGTTTCAAACACAATAACAATAGTAATAATGGATATAAATCAAGTGACACAATTATGTTGAACAACAAATGGATAAGAAATTGCTCTGTGCTTTCTAAGTGCATTGGTACGGGCATCAGCTAGTTTTCACATAAGGTATAAACATGAGAAATAATTAAGTATTAAATTTGGGAATAGAACAAATACCTGTAAGCCAACAGAAAATTTACCTAAAAATTCTAAAGGAAAATCACTTTCACCTGATAATTCTATATCCAGGCAGTCAATAGTCAGAATGCAAGTAGAATAAAGACCTGTTAGATATGAAATATCACAGAATGTTAAAATCCTAAACAGCTTACTTAGTACCATCCTAAAGGAGAACATCCAACAAAGGACAAAAACAACAATTTTCCAGACATGATGACATAAAGTCCTAGTCTCCAGAAACTCAGCAGGGTTGTTGAACAACTGGATCCAAGAGGAAGAAATGAGAGAAAGGTATCAAAGAACAAAATGGAAGTGATTTAATTTAGAAATGAAATAATCCACTGCAAACTAAGCCACACCAAAGCTAAGCCCATTTTCTAGAACTCCAGACTTACAAAGAGTTGTGAAAGAGGAGGAAAAAGTCATCATGAAAACCGCATGGTTGAGATGGGAATTATATTTGCATAGAATACGGTAAATTAGATCTCGTGGTATCAAAGCACCGGGAGGTCAGGGTGAAGGAAAGTGAGCTGGGAGAGTTTGTCTAGAGATGCTGAAGTGTGAGGAGGTTAACTTTTCATTTTTCACAGGAGTACTTTTAAAAATAATGTCTAACACTGATAAAGCAAGAAAAAGCTGCAAACAAACTTCTAGGGGAGGCTGGAATAAAATTAGCTGATGGTCGTCAGTTGTGCAAATAATTTTGGGGGAGGAGCGGACAGATTAAAAATCTGTTTTGTTAGGAAATTTGTGGTACTATGTAACACTTGAACCTGTATATATATTACTTGATAACAATAAAATGATTTTAAAGGAAAGGCAATGGTTTAAAATAGTTTAAAAAACTAAATTAGTTTTTACTTAATAAAACAGACACATAGTTCCATAGACACTGAAAGGACCTGGCTACCTAAGGACGGGAGGACCTGGTTCTACTGTCTTCAGTTGTCAGGTGTCAAATCTGCTGCTGTGTTTTTGACAAAACTAAGCTCAACAAAATAAAGAGTGAGCCATTTTTCTGTACATTAACATTACCTTTTGTAATAAACTGAATGCCTTTATGAGATCAAGATTTTTGCATTTCCAAATTATAAATGTGTTCTTTAAAAATATTTTCCTTCTATGTACAGAGAGGATTTGTATAATATAACCAGTTTTACCCCGCAAATTCCTTCCTATTTATAAAAGAATGAGGCTCACAAATAATTGCTGCAACAAATAAAACTAAGATATTTTCTTTGCTCTTTAATTCTAGATCATTTGAGAATTTTAGGCTAAGTAAATATTTTAAAGTTCAGAACTTATGATTTGTTATTACTGGCAAAATTTGAAATATGAGAGGATAATGAATATCTGTAGAAATTTATTTATATCTTCAGCCAGGTTCCACTGATACAAAACTTACTATTGCCTATGTTATTAGTATTCCTAATGTCCAAAATATATTTCTAAAGGTTTCGAAAATTGAACAAAAAATTAAAAACAATATATTCTTATTGTGTCATGAGCAGACAAAACTTAGAAATGCAAAGCAATCAGTAGCTAAAATGCTTTTTTAATTGGATTTTGCAGTCTTATTAATAAGCCATCCTATTCAAGGATATGATAAATTAAAGTGTTTGTGAAATTAAATATATGTGTCAATCATTTCACCAGATTTGATTTTATGATCTTATGTAATCACAATTTAAATCCCACACTTTACATTTAACCCAATGTGTATCAAAGAATATGCTTAATATCATGTTTATGATCAAATATACAGGATACTGATTCACATTAAGAATGGCTTCTAAAGTAAATAAAATAAATTCTAAATAGTTTCAAGCACAAAGAAAATCTCAAAACTGTCACCAATCATCTCATGGCAATTACAAAACCATTTTTTAAAATCCAAAGCTCTGCTTCCTTCAGATGCTCAATGCACACAGAGTAGCACCGATGCATTTCATTACAGGACTTCGGGATTCTCTTTATTATTGTGTACAATGTTGGCTCCATCACAAACCAATGCTGATTTCCAAGTACTCCAGAAAGTAAGACAGTACAAGTTTAACATATTAAATCATGCAATATTTATGACAGTAGGTCCTTAAACACAAAGAGGACAGCTACGACGCAGTGTCTGTCCGCAGATGGTGGGGTTATTAGAAAGAATGTTCTGTCTAAAATGGAAGGTAAAAACCCGATGGTTAAAAAAGATATGTGAAAAATAACAGAGGAATGAACTTTTTAAAGAAATAAAACTGAAATTGGATATAAACCTGGACATGCAAAGAAAAGAGAAAGCATGAGTAAAAATGTTCTTCACATTCCAGAATATACAACAGAAATCTTAAAATTTCATAGGCTTCCATAGTAATGTTAAGGACTACAGAAAGCCCTTAGGATTGTCAGCACTCTTTTGATTATCCTTAACTCGATGGCAACATCGTCTGTCTTCTACCATTCGCGTTTTAAGAAAAGGTGAACACGACCACTATTGGTTCACAAGTTTTCTTTCTCCCTAGTTTTTTTCCCCAAAAGGGAGTATTTGTGTCATAAAATATTCCCTATAGTCAATGGCACCCCCACCCAGCCCCCAGCGTATTAATGAGAATCTGACGCTTCGCTAGGTAAGCCAATCTTTTCGATCACAGGTAATTCTGCGGGGTATAGGGAGTTATAAACAAATAAACAAAAAAGACATGCTTGGCCCAGACCTGGCTTAAAATATGCTCCCTCTTTTTTAACATTTGTTTATGTAGAAATGACATCTATTCCTTTTAGAGAGCTAAGGGGAGATATGATAATGCTCTCTAATAACGAGCTAAGTGTGTAATGTAGACAATGCCATCGAATATAATCTGGAAAATCTAGTTAGGTTGCTAGGAGCTTAGGAAGTTCATCTCCCTACAGGATTAAAACTCCAGACAACCTGGGAATGAATGGATAGCTCAGCTCAATCACAAAATGTAATTATTTCTCAGGCTCATTTATACACGGGAAAAGGTTATCATATTCTCAAACAGTCTGAGGGAATAAAAATCTTGTCAGTGATGAGAGACACCGTCACTTTGCATAAAAAATTACACCCAGCCTCAGGGGATTGTTTAAAACAACACAAGGAGCAAAATCAGAAATGGCCTGCAGGCCCCTGTGCGGAGTGGTGGCAGCACCTGGCTGCAGTGGGGCCCTTCCAGGCACCTACCTCTAGAGCCACGTGATGAGAAGTTTTTTTGGAACTAAATGAACATAATCTGAGATGTCAAATGTTCTGGGATTGTCTTCTTTGCCCTGGTCAACTGTTCAAACTCACTGGAGTTTTTAGTAACTGGTTTTTATTATATAAAGATGAGTCTTGATATGCTCTGTTAAGAGGAGTATACACTTCCCAATTCAAGGTTTTCAAGTACAGGTATTTTCTTTGCTGTTTGCTAAGGTATATGCTTTACCAAGGAATCTATTTTTGTCTATATAAGCTTTTATCAATATCATCAACACCAAGAAGAGGTTGTTTCTCACTAGCCAATCAACCTCATGCATCCTGCTAACTCCTCTGGCACAAAATTGTTCTTCTATGTCTCAAAAAAAAGTGGAAAATATTTTTTAAAAATACGTAGATGGAAAAGGGGCATCTACTATATTCGTACATCTAGTAAGTCCCAAAGCCTGCTACATAAGCTACTTCTACAGTGTACTAAAGCCTTGCAAAGGAGCTGTGAGAGGGAACTGTGACGTGCAAGGCCAATCAGCCAGTAGGAATCAGCGCAACAGACACTGAAATACAGGTTTTCTAATTCCAGAGCCCATGTTCTGTTGATTATGCCACACTGCCCTTTCCTAAGTTTTGCTTTGCATCTTCTCTGCCTCTAAAAGAAAAGTTTGTGTTTGTGACATTACAATTCGAACATATGCTATAAAGGTAGACCCTTTCATAAATACATGAATCATTGGTAGTCCTTTCAAAGGCCTGAGTTTGAACATAAGTAGCTCAGTCCAAAATGATCGTGACAAACAAAACAAAAACCTATATTATTCTTAGCTCTTCTGTGGAGTCAAGATATCTACACTATATCAGAAGCTAAACAAAAAGGTATGCATGTATGGAGGTGCCTATGTAGCTATGTATTTATCTGTGCTTAATGATTGTCTGATTGTTTTAAAAACTTACAATTATACAGCCTAAAGTATTTCCTCCCAGGTATACCTATATTCTCTATTTTCAGTAAAGGCAAGATACCAGAACACATTCATAGATATCTAAGAATGAGGTTATATTTGTAAAGTTATGCGGGCTGTGAGAAAATGTATTGAAATATTATTATCACTATGTAGATTTTCGATATGTTAAACAATTCATATTACTGATGAAGAGAAAATTCTTTGTCTTTCCATTATTGGATACTCTAGTGTTGGTCATATGATTTACAAAGAATATATTCCAGAATGTCCTTGAAGGAGGGTTAAGTTTTGAAAAATGATTACATGGCTATTTCTAATACCTTTGAAACTGCATTTTGTGAGTGCTTTTTAAAGCTCAAACACTGGAATGTAACTCACTACTGTCTCTGAAGTAAACCTAATTATCCACATGTTTGGCCTGCATGTCATCTTGACCCAAAGCCAGAAACTAACTCAGGAAAATGTAAAGATAACAGGACTGCAGAGGACAGTTTTAGGCCAAGGTTAGAGTATTTGTCCCATCCAAAATTCACCTAGGGACATTTGCTTCATATTCAACTATGTTTCAATTTATTTAAAAGAATTCTGGAGTCCAGTTTCCTTTTTTAACCTCATACTAAGCCCAAGTTGAAACAGTGAATAAGTCATCCTAGTATTCAGAAAATAATTGAAATGTATTTTATTAAAATATATTTTGTCCCTTTGTGGTATGTAACAAGAATCTGAAATATTGCATTAAAAACTTAACATCTTTGAATTTGAGAGACAAATATTGACTTCAGAAATAAAGCCAGGACTTCTAGTCAAGATGGTGGCATAGATAAACAGCTCACCTCCTCACATAACCACATCAAAATCACAACTAAAATATAGAACAACCATCACTCAAAACTGTCAGAAATCAAGTTAAATGGAAGTCTGACAACTACGGAGTTAAAGAAACTACATTCATCCAGACTGGTAGGAGGGGCAGAGAGACAACTGGCTGGTCCCACATGCATGTGAGGTGGATAAAAATTCATGAGGGATACCTCGGAGCGAGAAGTCCAAGCACCATCCCAGGCCCCCCCCAGCCCAGGGTTCCAGTGTTGGGAAGGTAAGTACCCATAGCTTCTGGTTGCAAAAATCAGCAGGGACTGAGTTGGTGGAAGAAACCTCTGGAGTCCCAAGCAGTTCCTTTTAAAGAAATCACACATGGACTTACTCAGACTCACTTCCTCTGAGCTCTAGCAACTAGGTAGCAGCTTGAAACGTACCAGTGGCATACAGAGAGGAACTGAAGTGCCTGACATCAGGGCGAGAGCTGGGGACAGCTTATCCCAGACACAAAGGCAGTCAGAGGCTATTGTCCCTTTTCTGAACCATCTCCCTACAGAGCCACAGAGCCACAGAGCCAGCAAGCTGCTGCCATATCTGAGACTCCACCAACCTGCCTAGCACTGTTTGACCCACCATGGATGTCCCCTGAAGCTCAATCTTACCCAATTCATGGGCCCACCCTAGCTGCTTTTCCATATGAATGGCTGGTATTGGCTCATTCTTCACAACTTCCTAAATCCTCTCAAACAAACAACAGCCAGCCTCAATGAGCCCCCAGCCCCTGTACCTGTTACTAAGTGGCCTCAGGCCTGGCACTAGCAGCAACTAGCCGAGATTCACACCTTGGCTTCACCTGGGAATCTCAAAGCCCAGCAAAAGTATTAGCTATCTCAGATTGCTTTATACCTCAGGCAGGGTGGCCCTGAGCAAAACACAGGTGGGGGCTGACCTTGGTCTGCAACCAAGAGTCTGCACACCCAGTGCACAGCTACAGACCATGTTGGAGCCCCACCACCTTGCCCCCATATGGCTGATTCTCCACGGAGGGTGGGGGTTGGTGGTCAGTGGTCACAACCAGTCCTTGCAGCTCATGGGCCTAGGCAAATCCCTCCCATTGACCTGTCAACAGCAATCAAGGCTCAACTACAAGAGGAGGGTGTACTCAGTGCACACAAAAGGCACACTTTGAGTACCCACCTTAGGTGATAGGGGAGGCTGTGCCACTGGAGCCTACAGGACACCTACTACATTAGACTCTGCTACCAAGACAGAGAGAGCCATAGCAGCTCTACCTAACACATAGAAACAAACACAGGGAGGCTGCCAAAATAAGGGGACAAAGAAACATGGCCTGAATGAAAGAATGGAGAAAAACTCCAGAAAAAGAACTGAAGAAAATGGAGATAAGAAATCTATCAGATGCAGAGTTCAAAACACTGGTTACAAGGATGCTGAAAGAACTTAGTTGGACCTCACCTGCATAAAACAGATCCAGTCAGAAATGAAGGACACACTAACTGAAATAAAGAACAACTTACAGGGAAACAACAGTAGAGTGACTGAAGCTGATAATCAAATCAATAATTTGGAAAATAAGGAAACAAAAACAGCCACTGGCGTCATTTTAGTAGTAGATTTATAGGCAGAAGGACCCTCATTTGTGTGTTGCGACTCAGCTATTAAAATAGAGTAGAAGTGAGAAACCCTGGGAATAAAGAAGGTGTCAGATCATCAAACTTCATATCACCAGTTGCATCCTTCATATAAAAGTATATTTAAAAAACATTTAATGCATGGTAGGATTCAGCTCTGAGACGCCATGGAACACAGAAGAGTAAAGGTAGGCAAAGGGCAGAGACTGCAAGGAACGTAAACCACGATCTGTTTATTTAGTGAATTTATAGTTGGATTCAAGAAACTATACGAATGAAAGTAAATTGTATTTCTCTACATGTACCCATTTTCACACCAAAAAGAAATTATCTGTGAAGAGTTCAGGTTGTAGGTGTAAGTTAGCTGATGTATTATTACATAGAAAGTATTCAACACTTTGTTTTCTCAGCTTGTTTTCCTAGTCTTTGCATTCTGTAAAGGTAACTGCCAGGGTATCTCACATGAAAATCTGAGACCAGCGGCCCCTGGATAAGTTAGTTAAATGCTCTCTCACAATGTTAACATTTTTTTAATTTGAAATGTAAACAATAAAAATTGTTCCTTGCTGCACTGGGTTTGACAAGACAGCTAAATATGCATAAAGACCCTTGTCCCTAGAAATGTAAGAGAAAAGAAACTAAATTGAAAGATTTTTACCCATGAAACATACCCCAAAACCAACCTCTTTATTAAAGCCTCAGAGCCTTTAAAGTATCATTCTTGCCTCTTCTTTACCCTTGTCTACTTTCGTGGTCACTTCTTTTTGCTGAGTTCTGCGTCTGATTTTTCCACATGCTGGCTTACCGTTAGTGCCGAGTCTGGGGAGTCAACTAGTCATTATGTTTGATTCTTACTCCCATTTCCCTGGCTTTGACCACAGCTCCCTGACCCAGGCTATGTGGCATTTGCCTCAAGTGACAGGCAAATTACTCTCCCAATGGCCACTACCAATCAGCTTCAAGCTCTCCTATCTCTGTTCCTTAGGCCATACATCAAATAGGATGACTTCTGCATTACATGACCTTTCTTTACATTTTCTTAGCTTTATTGAGGTATAATGAACAAATAAGAAATGTATATATTTAAGGTACACAGCTTGATGTTTTGACTCATATGTACATTATAAAATGATCAGCACATTCAAGCTAATTAACATACCCATCAACTCAGTTTCCATTTCTCTTTCCTCTGTGTGTGTTGTGTGTGTGGTGAGAACACTTAAGATTTACCCTCCTAGCAATTTTCAACTACACATTACAGTAGTAATAACTACAGTCCCCATGTTACAGGAGGGAAGACAAAAAAAACCCCAGAATTTGTTTATAAAAAATTGTGTATCTACCCTTACATGTTTAAACTTCAGTCACCTTCAAAGTACTCTGCACTTGATGCGACACACCTATTGAGATGTGTTTTCCACTGCTCAAAACAGTTTTTGAACTCGTCAATTTTGATGCTTTTTGGTGCTTCTGCCATTTTTTTTTTGTTTCACCTTTTCCAAATAGGCAAAACATTTCCTTTTGAGAACTTTTTTCATCTAGGAAAACCAAAAAAAAAGTCACTTGGGGCTAGAATGGGTGACTACAGAGGTTGGGCATGGGAGTCATGCCATTTTTGGGTCAAAAACTGCTGAAACTCAACTTGGTGTGGACAGGTGCACTTGTAAATCACCCATTATGCAATGGGCAACTTCATTGAAAGAGTCTTCAAAAAAATTCACTGAAGCCAAACACAGCCTCTCACAACACCACCAGCTGGTACACTGATACAGATGGTTTCCTAGAACACTCACCTAGCAAGGGAAGCCTGTACTACAAGGGACTTGCCCTTGAGAAGATAATTCCAATTTTTGTGGGTCTCCCCTCATATATTATACTTAATTTATCTTGCATAACTGTGAGGGGGAGAATATGCCAAGTCAAAATGTGCCATTTTGGTATGTGGATTGCCTTGAGCTACAGGCAATTAAGACCCAACAGACCCAGGAAAAGCCTTTTATCTCCCCTAACAGCCTAAAGGAGTTCAGCTAGATCTCTTCCTGGTACAGAAACCATATTACCAGAGAGAACTTCTTTATATCAGAAAAGCGTACATGCAGGGGTTTGCAAACCTTTGTATACCAAACACTGAACTCTTCTCATCTTCCTGTAGATTACCTTCCTCCCTTTAGAAGACCTGGGACATCTACCTCTTCTCCTTAGCTCGTGATGGTATTTAAGCCTCAATTTCCTGACTGTCTTTGAATCTTATATTTTTATGGGCCTCCTGCACATTAGAAATTGAGTTTGTCTTTCTTCTGTTAACCTGTCCTATGCCAATTTAATTATTAGGCCAGTCAAAGAATCCAGGAGAAGGGGAAATTATTCCTCCTCAACTGAAATCTTGTGCTCTTTGACTTTTCTACCACAAATGCACCATGGGCAGCCACCATTCTACTCTTAGCTCCTATGAGTTCAACTATTTTAGATTCTACATCCAAGTGAGGTCAGGCAGTACTTGTTTTTCTTTGGCTTGTTTCACTTAATGCCCTCCATATTTGTCCATGTCAGGGTCTCCTTTTCTAAGACTGAATAATATTTCATTGTATGGATATACCATCTATGTTCTTTATCCGTTTGTCCACTAAAGGACATCAAAGATGTTTCCATATCGTGCCTGTTGTGACTAATGCCACAGTGAACAGGGGCATGCAGGTATCTCTGTGGGGTGCTGATTTTATTTTGTTTGTATAAATTTTCAGAAGTGGAACTGCTGAAAGTACACAAGATTAACATTTAAAAATTTCAGTAGTCATAACATAATTATAATATTTAAATCTTTATCAGAGATATTATTCAACTTTTATGAGATCAATGATATATTCTTTCCTCATTACCACAAATAGGCATCAATTTTTAAAAAGTGAATCAGTACCCTTGCCTCCTTTCTATTTAATATCAAAGTAAAAAATCACATACTCTCATTCACTGTTGGTGAGCATGCAAATTTATATAACTATTTTTGAAGGATATTTGTATGTATCAAAAATATAATTATTGATTAATAACCTATAAATTCCAAATTAATCTATGGATATATTATAGATAAAGCACCCCACAAAAATAATAAAGTATAAATTACTATCAGGAGAGGACCTGTTTGAAAATACAGACAATATTATGATCATTTATTTTTTCATATCCTGTTTAAAATGTTTAATAAGTAATAATTTTAAATGCCTCAGGTCTTTATCCTGTGTTATGGTAGAATTTATCATCCTGAGGAAGCATGAACCAGTCATTGCAAATGAGAGATTCCATTTAAATAGGATGGAAGAATACCTTCTTGAATATTTTCAATCCATAACATCAATCACACACTGTTTTAAAAAACACTTTTTAGATAAAAATAGAATTATTTGAAATTCTCCTTGAACAAGACTTGAATAATGAAGGATCAGATATGCCCAAGCAGAGACTAATTTGACAGCTTTGCCTGATTCTGACCACAATTTGCTCTAACTCACTCTTAGATTTTACAGAAAAAACTGAAACCACTGATGATAATGCTGTCAAGACTGGTTCTGTTAACACTTCATCTTGTGAAATTCCAGAGTAGTAAATTGGTAATTAGCATTTGAGGCTTTATCAAACTTGCTGAGCAAAATACCAGAAAGAATGGTAATTTTCCTGAAAGGAGGTACAAATTAGTCATGCTGCTGTGTTTAAGTGCATCTCTGATAAAGACCAAAAAAAAAAAAAAAAAAAGATGGGGAAAAGTTTTCTTTTTAATACCCTGCTGGAGACCAAAATCCAGAATTAAATAAATATACGAAGTGGTAGTACAGAGACATAAAACAGCACATCACATGTTGCTATTCATTAATACGTCAACATATTCAAGGAAACTGATTCTATCACTTAGTTTCTTAGCTCTATGTCCCACATTTTTCTCTTCAGAATTTGGTTGTCTGTATTACATATGCCAAATTGACAGCTTCATTATAGTTGGGCCTTTGCCCAGTTTGTCATTGTTTACCAAATATGTTAATATTTGTTGTCAGTACTTGTTAAATGAGTGAAAGAAGAAATATTTGGCTTTAAGAACTTTCTCAGCCTGAAATGTATAAATTATTAAGAATCAAATCTAATACTTGCAAAAACACAGGAATACTAATAAATGTGAAGCTGACTTATATGGCTCAAACATTTATTCCTATAAATTAATATCAGTTTCCCAAAATTTCAGTAATAGAGCAAAATTTTAAGATAACTACACCAGCCTCTCACACTCTTTTAACAGTGTTAAAAAGCATCCCAGGGCAAAATATTTGAACCAAATGCTACGGTCCTTGCTTAATATATCTCCTCTGTGTAATCGAATTGATGTTACAGTGCACTTGGGTTATAATTCTGGCTCTGAGTATTCAACACTTTAGAGGCAAAGAAGTTAGCCTGTAAGTTACATTACTCTGTAAAGTCATAACATTTTCCCTTCAAGGCAGTAAGGGGGCAGAAGTAAAATTCTGTATTTACCCTATGATTATATTCTACATTCAGTTAACATAAGCCTGCTTCATTTGGAGCCATTGAAATCTCTGTGCTAGACTGTCAAATGAAGAGTTGGATAATAGAGAAACCAATGGGTTAAATAGTAGTTTGTACCAGATTGGCATAGCATTTCATTCTTTAACGGAAATCCAACTTGCTGACTTAATCAATGGGCACTCATTCATTCATTCATTCAATAAGACTGGAGGTAAACAATATAGGTGTAGTGGCTCCTTGATATCCCTTATCGCCTCTGTCTTTGCTTAGTATGAGTCTTTTGATCTCTTGGTTGTTTCATGGTAAGAAAACACCTTTTCCATCTACTGCCTCCTACTGCTATAAATGACAGCAAACTCACAGTTATTAACAGCCACACATAAAACAAAAACGAGAGCAAACTAGGCAAACAACTAGAACATGAGGGTTGTCATTAAGGGAGTGGGAGGGGGAGAGAGGGGGAAAGGTACAGAGAATAAGCAGCATAGATGATAGGTGGAAAATAGACAGGGGGAGGGTAAAAATAGTGTAGGAAATGTAGAAGCCAAAGAACTTATAAGTATGACCTATGGACATGAACTATAGGGGGGGAATGTGGGAGGGAGGGGGGTGGGCAGGATGGAGTGGAGTGGGGGGGGAAAAGGGACAACTGTAATAGCATAATCAATAAATATATTAAAAAAAAAAAAAAAAGAAACAACACGAGAGAAGCTGTTTTTGTATCTTGACTTTCCAGAATCCACAGAAATTTTTTTGCTTGGGTTTTTAGACCAAACTTATATCTAATTTTAACAGCAATGAAATATATTTCATCCCCAAATAATGTCTATATTCTATAAATAAGTAAGAAGGAAAGAAGAAATATTATGTAGCTATGTAGCAATGCTTGTCACACAATTGATATACATAATCAGGGATAAATTTGAGTTTGGAAAATGAAACTACACTAATTACGGGGGGTCCTCTTTATGTAAAAGATTAACGTTATGAAAACAAGTTTGGGTATTTATTTTAATGAGAAAAGAAATGGTAATATATTACAAATTAAATATGATAAGAATTAAAAATCTGTGGTCATGTGAAGATGTTGCTAAGGCATCTCTCAGGACTTAGGATGGATCCATGATTACACAATAGAGGTGGCGAACTTCTCCAGAGTTCTTAAATGCATACAACCGTGTTTGTTATTTCATTTGCCAGCGACCTTCATTAAAATTATCTAGGCTGCACCTATTCAGTTGTAAAAAAACGATAAAAAGAGACAAAAGTTTTGAGAGCTATGTAGTCCTGCTTATTCAACTGTCACACAGGCGGCCTTTTTGGTTTGCTGTTGCTTATCCCGATTTTGACAAAAAGATTATTTTGATACATTAAAGGACATCATTCAACCATTTTGAAATTAATCTATTAGTCCTTCAACTTAAATGTATGTTTCATAAGTCATTATCAAAGGAATTTGGAGTCTGTGAACTGAATGTCACTGTAGGTATAATTATAGTAATACATCACCTGAATAACTGCTTTCTTAGATTAGAATTCAGGAAGCAGAAAGTTGTCTTTTAGATTACTTTGGGTATTAAGAAAGCACAGGTTTATTAGATTACTCATGACCTAATTACATAAGTGAGGCCAGGAATCTTTGAATACACACGTGTAGAAGCATGTACAATCTTAAGTATGTTAGAAAATACTGTAATAGGTTTTGGTTAAATGTGAATCTTGTGGCATTTTTCCCCTACTTAATAACAACTGAATTTTCTATATTTATTTGCCAACATCAGCTTGCTTTAAAGGAATTATATATAAGGTAGACTTCTATTTGGCTTGATCACAAATCCTAAACATTAACTTCAGTAATCTCTGAATAGTTTTTCTCTTTCTTTTTTTAAGATTTTATTTTTTATTTGTTCAGAGAAAAAGAAAGAGATGGAGAAAGAGAAGGGAAACATCAATGTGTGAGAGAAGCATGATTGCCTCTCACACGCCCCCTACTGGAGACCTGACCTGCAACCCAGGCATGTGCCCTGACTGGGAATAGAACTAATGACTTGTCAGCTCACAAACTAGAGCTCAGTCCACTGAGCCACACCAGCCAGGGCTGAATAGTTTTTCTTTTTTAAGTGTAGCATAACTTGAACTCAGTAAAAACTTATAGAACTCACACTCATAAGTTTTGCTGATAACTTGAATACAAGAGTATATAATAATGATATCTAAATTTGTTTCTACTGTGAATAATCCAATTAATTTTGAAAGATAACTTTCTTTACACACACACACACACACACACATATATAATGTTATCATCCCATTTAGTGGTAACATTTTGTTTTAGAGGAATCTAGGGCATGGTCTTAAAATAGCCAAAAGCCCCATTCAATACAATCAGTGTCCTGCTGGGGGGCAGATAAACCAGAAATCCTATTGTCTAACATCTCAGAATTCAGAGTCTAATCTATAAGGATGGCATTTCTAGGGAGAGCAATGTAAATGGTAAGACTGAAATCCCTAAAAAAATAAAATCAGTAAGCTAAGAATCAAAAATAAGCTGCCAGGAAACCAGGGATAAAACGAACAGGAGGAAGAGTCTCTTTGCAGATAACATCTTCATTCATTAATCAAATATCATACTAAATCATAGAAAGTGCTAAGTTCTCTAAATAGCATGGCAAAAAATCAGTAAGACTAAAATCCTAAAAAAAGATAAAAGACTAAAAGATAGTATGTAGAATACCCACATTAAAAAATGTTTATAATTATAAGAATGTACTATATAGTAATTTAGACACTTTGAACTGTAATTTCAGATATAGAATTTTGATTTTGCTTCTGAAAAAATATTCAGAATTGTTTATGCTGAGTTTGGTTTAAAACCCAGATAAATGGAAGCACAGAGATTATTATTTTAAGTTCTCGTGGAATGCTGATGCAAGCACAAGTACAACAGAGCAGTGTGAAGCCAAGAACTGGTTTTCACTCTTAATTTCAGTAGACACCACATGGATAGAAAGGGCAAATAGCAGCTGTGTATCCTGTCAGAACTTGAAGGCAAGGAAAGAATCTTGCAAAGTCTTCAGTCTGTTATTCCAACTCATGTAGCTATTTCATTTCTATACAGGTCTCAATCTTTAGCTAAGTAAACCAGAAAAATGTTTCCTCCCACTTATCTAAATATATTTTCAATGCAGGGTGTGATAGGAAAAATATTAAGCTGGTATTTAGCAGAGGGCAATTATTATTGGACTCCTAAATTTTATATAGAGTTTGCATTTTGTCTGGAGAAAATGAGGGGCATTTGCATAGTTTTAACCAGAAAAATGCCATTGTCTCATCTGCGATTTGAGTGAACAAAGTTGAAACAGCAATGAAGAGACTAGCGGAAAGCAAGATGGGAAAGGGGAAAGTAAGCAAAACTGTGGCATGAGTCTCATCATTGGTGGTAGTTGTAGGGCTGGAGAGAAATTGAGAAATTGGAAAGACATTTAATTGGTTAACTAGAAGGACTCAATGATTGATTGGCTCAGAGAGAGGAAAATACCTTTAAGGTTTAGTTTGAGCCAATAGTTGATATTGGCAAGTTTAATATATCCCTAAAATACAGTGAGCAACAGGCTAGGAGTTCAATTTTGGACAAGCTCATTTTAATGTACTTAAGTGGCTATACAAGTGGAAATGTCTAGATTTTAAATGGAAACATGAGATTGAAAAACAGGAAAGACACTGAAGAAAATGCTTAGGAGTTAGTAGACACATGGATCATATTTGCAGCAATCAAAATAGACAAAGTGATTCAGAGAAAACACGAACCATAGGAAGAGTAGGAAAAAAAAAACACCAAACATAACCAATTCCTACAAAACACTAGCAATGTGGCATATGAAGAAAATAGGAGTAAAAGAAGGGTTGGGAGTAAAAATCAGGAGAATGGTGTCATTGGCAAAGGGAAGAGATTCTTTGTTAAAAAAAAAAGGAATAGTTTAAAATGCTAAGAAAAGTGCTAATATAGTGGTGATTAAAATAAAAAAGGTTTTGGTAATATTATGGAAGTATGTTTAGTGGAGTGATAGTGACCAGACTGGAGGGAGTTGAAATGCAATAGAAGAAAGTAGAGAAAGCCATTGTATGCATTTCCTTCTAGAATTTTGAGTTTAATTTTGGATATTTTCAATTGATATCTCTGCAATATATTCTCTCTTCTTTGGCTAACTTACTACTGTTACATCCAGTCTATGTAATTTTCACCTGACACATTTTGGTTTTCATATCTAGAAGTTCAATATGGATACTTTAAATATATTCCATGCCTCCACTTAAATTTTTGAACATATGTAATATAGTTATGATGCTGTTTTAATTTATTTGTCTGATAATACTAACATCTGAGTTAGGCCAGAGTTCAATTGTGTGGCTCATTGTCCCATTGTGAGTCATATTCACCTGCTTCTTTGCATTGAATGCTGGACATCGTGCATTTTACCTTGTTACATACTGGGTATGTTTGTACTGTAGTAATTATTTTTGAGCCTTGTGATTTGGAAACATTTCAATACTTTCAGGATTTGATATTAAAATTGGGTATGTGGTGCTCAGCTTGGTCTAATTATTTTTCACAGCCAAGGCAACAGCCTTCTGTGAAGGTCATCAGTGTTGTTGATATGAACAGACACCATATCCGCACTGTGAGGGCCCCAGGCACAACCATCTCTAATCCGTGTGGTTTATTCTGTGTTGTATGTAGTTTGCTCAGATGTACACCCTGCTCAGTACTCAGCTGGGTACTTAGGTGGCTTTCTAAAGTTTTCTGGAGTTTCTCTCTCCTCTCTCCTCTCTCTCCTCTCTTTCTCTCTCTCTGTATAGCACACTTATCTTCAGTACTCTTTCCTGTAAATTCTCTATGCCTTGATCAGCTCAGGTCATCAGCTCCATTTCCTCAACTCAGAGACTTTCCACCCCTTCTGGGTTGCTCTTCCCTGCACCACAGCTTGGGGACTCCCCCGGCAGTAGCCAGGTGGGAAGGTAAGTCCAGGCCCTATTATTCTATTTTAGCCAAGAGATATTTTGGCTAAATGTCTTCACATCAAGATGTTTTAAAATATTGCTCTATCACTCATAATCCTTTAAATTATGATGAGATCAAGGAAATTGGTTAAATTTAAGTTTAATTATTTTAGAAAGAATATTTTATAGGTTTTACTCTTATTTCACAACGTATCAATATGAGGCACAAAATGTGGACTTTATTTTAAATGACATCTGGGGCTCATTCTTAAATCACACAGAATTAACATTCATACAGAGGTATCTTTCACAACATACCTCAAATATAACATTTAGTTATTTCCTCTCCAGGACAACACTGGAGGTAATAATAGCAAAGTTTTAAAAAATATAATATGATAACACAGCATCCAAATACTTATTTTTAATGATCCCTAGGACTGATTTTTTTACTATTCTTTAGTTCTACCTTATACACAAGAACATTAGACCTTTCCAAAAATATGATCAAGTTGTATTTTGAATATAGTATCATCTCGGGTGAAATTGCTGTGTCTGATGAAGCAGCCACTCTTTACCATGGGGACACTTTCTGTATGTCACTGACGACTGTAGAAAATGTAGGCCTGCTCATTAACGGCCAAGACTACCCTTACTGTGTCTGTGAAGAAAACACAGATCTTTTTATTGAATCAATGACACAGGTAAACACATATTGACTTAAATTCTCTACACAAGTAGAACTTTACTAATTGAAGACTTGTTGAATGTAATACTTTCTTATGGACATAAAATACCTGTTGTATTACATAGTTATTTCCAAGTGCAACTGATATATTTAATTGATGACCTACATGTTCATATCCTAAGGGTGTGCTCATTTATATGCCCAAACTAGGATTATAACTCACTCTGCTCTTACTTAAGGGTGGTAGCCGACAAACCATGACACTGGTAACTTTCCTATGACACATCACACGCATACGCAAAGGGCAAGTAAAGATGAAAATTTAATTCACATATTCTAGAAAGTAGCAATTTAAAGATGGAGTGTAAAAATTTGCACTGGCGAGGGATTTTTAGAAATTCCAACAAATAGGGTTTAAAAGTTTCAGTATTTCCAGCGTTGCTTTAAAGCATTCGTAATTGGTGTCACAGTAACATTGGCAAGACAAGTTGCTCATATAAAAGCGAATGGAGTATGTTCTAACACCATGAGGTTACAACTGCTTGAGAAAGCCACGCTGCTAAGTGCATTGTACCTATTCAGTCTTAATCTCAGCATTACTTTTTTTCATTAGGTCAGGGTCGGTTACATCTGCAATCTTCTGTGCTCAGTATAAAGTGTGGTTTCACCAATATATTTCTTCTTTACCTAAGTCTTCGACAAATTTAATAAGCCTTGAAGGCTGCTGAGTTTGCTAGATACAGTGTATGCAAAGAGTATACAATATACTAAATTCAGAGTATTTCTAGAATCACAGGTGTTACAATGTCTGTGTTATATATTTTGCAATATAAGCTTGTTTTAAATAAGGAGAAATTTATATATGAATCTTTGTTTCCCGATTGTGCATGCATGTTTTATGTAATATATGTTGATCTGAGGAAAAAACTTGACTCTGTGTATCTGCCACCTTCACGTGTCTGCATATGAGCAAAGATGAGCAAACAGGTGAGTAAATGCTATTGAAAATAAAATATAAAATGTTCAAGACCCAGCAGCAAAGGAAAAAAAGAAAAAGAAAAAAAAACCAAACAGCAGAAAACCAGCTATAACCTGAAGTGAATTTCAATCATTTTAGACTGAATGGGGTCAGCCCAATTTTCTGGAACAAATGTGAACAAGTTACTCAGACTTTTAACTTCATGTTCCAGAGTGAGTTACACTGATAATAAATCTACCATAATATTTACCATACTGTAGATATGTTATTCCATGACGATGTGTATTCTGGCTTATTTGAGGTGGGAAAGAATGGAAACCTGGGACATAAACAAAAAACTTGCTCTATTGAGAGTTGGTTCAATCAATATTGCCTTGTTTAAACATCACTGTTCAACTATAGCATGCTAATCACTCAAAATTCCCCCGAAGAAATACATAGAAAAGCATGAGAGTCATTGCTTGTGTGTGTGTGTGTGTGTGTGTGTGTTCCAGTGATTTAACTCATTCAAAGACTAGAATATAAAGGTTTTGATCCTCAGTCCACCCTTTATGAGCTCATTTTAATAAAGGCAGCACTCTAAGTTTTTTTAGAAAGGATCAAGGAATGAGCCTGCAGTCAATAGCTTTAACCAGGAGACTCTTTACATAGCTTTACAACTAATTAAAAAGCAAGCATGAATTTATAAACATACACCCAAACAATGATGCTGAGAAACCTCGTAAGGATGAAGAGAGATCATACAATACTGTGATGATTAAGTATTTTTTCCTCTAAGGGTATGTTTAAGTTTTTATTGTTGTTGTGCAATTCAATAAAAATGTAAATGACATTCTAAATGAGAACAATGGGGAAAACAATGAGCAAACAGAATAAGATGGCTGCCCCAGAGCACCTGAGTAACAGATGGCCGGAAAGATGGCCTCCGTCCACCTGGGGGATTCTGGGGCTCATGGTATATATATAGCATGAGTATGTGAAAAAGGTAATTAGCCCCTCAACTTCATAAGGCAGCTAAGTACATGGTTGATTCCTGTCAGTTCAAAAGCTGTAAAAATGGACTAAGAGAATGTAGGGGCAACAATTATACAGGCAAGCATGTATGGAGAGAAGCAGTGTTTCTAGAAATCCCATTAGTTTAAAGGTAGTCCTTTGTAGTTAAGCATTTTGTTTTATTTTAAGACTTATTATCCCAACCATTGGGTTTCTACAGTTTGGAAGTTGGAAATAGTAGAAATTAATGTGCTGTTCCAAAAAATAGTGTTTTGTGTTAAGAGGAGAGACGCATTGAAGGGCCTGTTTCCGCAGACAAGTCATTGGGGTGAATTCTAATTCTGCAGTGGGCCTTAGCACTGGAGGGCCCGGCACTTTAATCACATCTTAGAACACTACAAGACTATTGCCTTTTAACTTGTACCAGTTCACGTAATTCTCCCCACATGTGCTCACTGGCTGTAAAGGGGTATGAGCAAAGCTCTATCTTCAGAGGCAGATGGACATAGGTTAAAACAAACCACACTGTCTTTAATTAGCTACTTCATCTTTCCAGCTTTTAGTTTGCTTCTCTGTAAATTGGGCTCTCAGGTTTAAAGATAAGCCTGTGTATTAGTCAATATTCTCTAGAGAAATAGAACCATTCTCTCTAGAGAGAGAATGAGAGTGAGAGAGACAGGAGGAGGAGGAGAGAAAGACATGTATTTTAAGAACTGACTCACCAGCTGGCCATTCTGACAAGCGCAGGGCAGGTGGGCAGTCTGGAGACCCAGGAAGAGTTGCTGTTGCGTTCTTGAGTCCCTGGGAGCTATGGGAAGAACCCCTTCCTCTTGGAATTCCTTTACACTGGGGCCTATTTAACTAGTTCCTGGAGTTCCCAGGGCAATTGTTTCAATGGACAGATGCCTTGTGTTAGTTAGTGTAGTACTTCTCAAACCTGACTGCAACCAGGATCACCTGCAGAGCTTTTAAAGGACATATATGCATGTGTGCATAGCCCATGGACACAGAAAATGATGTGGTGAAGTCAGTGGGGGTAGGGAGCTGGGTCGAGAGAGGCAAACAGGGTGAAATGGAAAATGGGGGACATCTGTAAGAGTGTCAGCAATATAAATAAATAAATAAATAAATGTTTTTTTTTAAAAAAACAAATGTGAGTCTTTTCCCCATTCTTACTTAATTTGGAAGCTTTCCAGGTGATTCTCATGTGCATTCAGAGTTAGAAACCACTTTCATGGATAAAAGAGGGGCGTGGAGAAATAATAGAAGTGTGCCATCCACTATATATCAGAGATGTAAACTGAAGCATTTATAAAGCTCACAGATTTACTAAAGAGCATCACCTTGCCTCAGCATTGGCCTGGGGCTACCAGAAGCCTTCCTAGATATAGGTGACAGAATCACCCAAAATAATTCTCTTTCTGAACTTGATTTGTTTCCTTACACACAGAAGAGTTTGTCAAAGCACCTTTATTAAGTGTAAGTAAAATTAAAACAATGCAAAATCCATAATACTCAATGATTTTTCATATTTAAAAATATAATGCAAGTAAACTATAAGCATGAATTAAATGATAAAAATCAACTTGAAAAATTTGTCACCTGTCAAAAATGAAAATCAAACTATACTAGCCAGGTTAACATAAATTCAATTTACCAACTATTTATCCAATCTCAAGTTTGGCCTCCATTTTTATTAGAATGTGTGACTAATATAGAGATAATCCATGCATGTGAAAAGCTTACGATTGCATTATAGGTGAGTGAAGTGTGTGATGATGACGGTAATAATAACAGCTATCATTTGTTAAACAATTATTATATTAAACACTGCTGAAGGACTTAAATATATTAATTCACTTAATTCTCATAAAACATATGAGGTGCTAACTGCCATTTTTCAGGTGAGGAAATTGAGGTTTAAATTATTAAAGAAATTGTCATTCTATAGTTAATTACTAGTAAAAATAAAATAAAATTAGAAAAAGGAAAATCAGAATCAATTAAAAAGCCTTAAAAAATGTGTCTGGCATGGAAATGTTGATCATTCACATAAAGATGACCCTGGATGGTATAGGCAGAAGGTGAAATTACGTAGAAAAGTATATAATGAGAGAAATAACCAAATGGTTCCCATCTTCCCAGACTCTTTCTCCATTCTTATTTTCCTCACACAAGCATCTCACCCTGAAAGCCATCTTCATCAAATGTTTCATCCCAAATACAGCACACCTGGTGTTTCACCCATGATCCCTAGAGAGAAAATACCGTATTTTTTGGACTATAAGACGAACTTCCCCTCCCAAATTTGGGAGGAAAATGGGGGTGCGTCTTATAGTCTGAATGTAGCTTACCTGGCTCACTGGCAGTGGGGGGTTATTTATGTTATTAAATATTTTTACCACATTTTTTGCTTCAAAATTTTTTTCCCTATTTTCCTCCTCTAAAACCTAGGTGTGTCTTATGGTCCGAAAAATATGGTAGTCTTTTCCTGGCTGTGCTCTTTTCCCCTTCCTTGTCCATCCCAAATGTTTCCTTATCTCTCTCCATTGGGAGGCTTTTTCCAGGCTTTTTCCTCCAGAGTTAGTGCTCAACCTGCTGGATCTCATAACATTTTTTCATATGTCACCCCTGCATCACTGGAGCTTAATTATTGGCAAACCTGTCTTCTCTCAGGGATGAAGTGTACCCTCAAAGACAAAGTTCCAGCCTTATAGGCATATAAGCCAAATAAACATATATATATTTAGATATGTCCCAGGTTGCTCAATAAAAAGAATGAATCTCCAGCTAGGGCAATGTCCAAGTTTAAAACTCAAATAAAAATTAATAATAATAACAACAACAACAACAAGAAAAGAGGGGGAAAGGCAGGCTGGGCAGGCTGGGGCTAGTAAAGCAGGATTTCTGGTGCAGACAGTGGGAGTGGAACAGAGAAAATGTAGGCTGATGACCAGCTGTCCTGGAATGAGTCCGAGGGAAAGGAAGAGGGAAACAAGCCAGCTAAACCTAGGAGGTCAGACATCCTCTACCTTCACAAAGTAGCAGAGTTCCCGACACTCAGATTTCTAAGGGAAATACAAATCTGACCTGAATTATAAAACCTTTCACTGAGTGTGATAGACTGAGTGTGATAAAATTTGGAATCTGAGAGTAAAACTGAATTCCAATATCTATTGCAAAGCTATGAGAAAGCATTCACTTGTCTAGATTTCCTACACTTTTCTAAGCAATTGTGTAAAAATATACACACGTATAATCGTTTACAGATAAAACCTCACATTTTAATTATAAAAATAAATTTATGTATGCATTCTAAAAATAACTACACACTCTTTCTACAACATCTTGTAGTCAGTGTATATCCTTCCTTTGTGAATAATCTTGCCGCGAGGCCCAGAAGGTATATTTCTCTAGTTTTCCCTTTCTTCCCTTTTTTTTTTTTTTTGTTTCCTTTTGGAAGGCAGCTATGCTCACCACTTTACCACCAATGCCACGCATTTTTTGTTTCCTTTTGATTAAAACTGGGGCACTGCACTGGATGAAGATTCATTTTTTTATTGAATAATTTGGGACATCAGTATCTGTAATACAAATGTGCTATAAATATTAACTCTTAATTGGTTTAAATATATATTTTAATGTCATTAATTAATTTAGTCATGGTCTATCACTGTCAAATACACAATATTTAAATTCCTATATGAATTTCAAAAATAAACAGCAAATCTTAAATTCTAGTTGTCATTAGCAGTAATTAAAGTAATCAAAGAAAGAACAACAGGTGTTACTTACAATTAAAAATGAATTTTTTCAGACCCTCCTTCTATCCACACAATGATACTATCTTAACTCAGAAAGTTATGACCTAAAACTATAAATGTGGATTTCTGCTAATTGTCAGAAATCAGTTATTAAAGAAGTTTTTCAAGCATTTAAAAAAATCAGTAATAGAATATATGCAAATATTTTTATTCTTAAGAATGAGTTTTCTAAGAAAACACAAAAATCAATCCTAGAATGTTCCCATAGAATCTGGCTAGGTCTGCCTAGCAATTTTTTAAAAAACACTTTGGACCACAAAAAAGAAAGAAAAATGGAATTTAGAATAGTTTGATTTTCTTTCAAGCATAATCTAAATGCTGGTTGGAATTTTATACAGCAAGTTAACTCCCAAATAGTGCTTAAGCTTCTACCTCCTTCCAGGGAAATGTCACTAAGTGTTTAAATTCTTTCTTGTGTACTAGAAATTGGAAAATAAAAATTACTCTAAGGCATGTTCCCCCCTAGAAGACAGAGGTTATAGAATTTATCTTAATTTAAAATTATGATAATCTTAAGATTATCGTAATTTAAAATTATAAACACATGTTATTCACCTAATAGAATGTAATTAAAGCAAATATTTATAAAAACAATGTACACGAAGCATTTGTAATTTGGTAATTGTTGTTATCTGCTACAGATTTTATCTAAGGTTTAGTCTTTAGTGACAAAATAATAAAATGCCTACTTTAACATTTCAGCAGACCCTTGAATAACATGGGTTTGTACTGTGGGGTTCTACTTATAGACACATTTTTTTTCCGATAGGTACCTACCTGTACAGTTCTCGATTCATGGTTAGGAGTCTGCTAATTCCAGGACACCTGACTGTATGCATGGCTCTATGCCATTTTATATAGGGAACTTGCATATCCATGGACTTTGGTGTCCATGGGAATTCCTGAAACCAATGACATGCAGATACCAAGGGACAACTGTTTTGGGGGAGTCAAAGGGTCGGCACTCCTAACCCACACGTTGTCCAAGGGTCAATTGCATTTTTATTTCATTTGGAATGTTATAGATGGGAATCAAGCCAATGAGTGTTTTAAAAAATTGTAAGGGTTATTTTGCCTGCTCAACTATAAGCAAAAAGCTCTAAGTATCTTTGATATGAGGATAAATATAATAATGACCTCTTATTTTCACACACTGTCACCCAGTTCATTCTTCAATGGTGCTTTGATTCTCTTCTTATCAGAATTAACTTTATGTTTACCTTCCAGCAGTTGCTAAAATTTTAACTGTTATGATGAATCAAAAACAGTTTTGAGTGAAAAAAACACCAATAAGTTGGAGAGATGAATGAGAATTCATACTTACACCATAATACTATATATAATAAGGGAAAATAAATTCAGAAGTCTCATCTATATAAATGTATATATTTTCTTTGCTTTTAAAACAGTAACACAGTGAAGGTCCAAGTCACCCAAAGTTCCTTAGCAAATAGAAAGCCCCAGCTATTAAGCATATGTAAGATGGCCTGTGGTCTTACTCTTGGTCCATATAAGGTCCCCAGAAGGAGGTAATGACAATTAATTACATTCTCTTGATCACAGGATGCCGTTAACATGGAACTCCCCAGGCATGTCTGCAATCTCCTTGTGTCAGTCTGGGCCTCCACTCCCAGGCATCCCTCATTGCTAACTTTCCTTATAAGCAATATTACTCTATATCTAAAACCTATATTTTACTGGAAAAACAAAAACCAAAAAACCTCCCCTACCACCTTAAACCTCAACACTTTCCCCAAAATCTATAATTCATGTTTGACTTCAATGGAATGTAAATTTTTCTTTTCCTTAGAGAATAAAAGCTCTCCCTAATACTTCCTAAGACCACACGAAGTATAAAGTAAACACAAACTACTCTATCTTGCATATAATCATTTCAACCATTTATATGCTACTAATAAGCCCAAATCATGCCTACATTGAAGGTCAATTATTCTGATATTTATTGGTCCACATTCTGGCTGGGGTTTTTATTCACACTCAAATAAAGCACTGAAACCTAGCTCCCAGCCTTTATCTGTGTCAGCTTTAATGTTTTCCAATGTCAGCCACTTAGGAGACACAACGCCAGAACCACATCTGAGCTCTGTCATCACATTCTTTGCATTCAACGTTTTGCTTCCTTATCATCACCTAAAATTCTGAAACTCTCACATACCCATTAATCAAGTATACAACAATACTGAGATAATCTGTTTAGTAACTTTTTTTATCAGTTTTCTTCCTTCCTTCATTTCCTTCCTCTCAAAGCTTCTCCCTGAGGCACATCTATTTAACCACTCCATAACCAGCATTCAACAGTCTTTCCACTTTGTCCTTTTTTGAATGCTCTTTGATAATAAATATTTGTTTTATTTATCAATTTTTGAGCCTACTATGAAATTTGATGTCACAGTAATGTATAACATTTAACTTTAGGTACTTACTTATTATTTGATTTTTCTATATATCATCAACAACATATATTTGGGGATTAAAAACATTATAGAGCCCATTTCTAGAGGCTAAAAGTCTTTAACAGCCTGTTCTATGAGACTGACTATACTTAACACCTTATATTTTTAATTTTTGATTATTGTTCTCATAACTCTGTAACAGCTAAATTTATGCTAAGTTAAAAATGTAAAATGCAGTAGTTCAGTAAAATCAAAGTCACAATCAATGATAAGAAATTAAACTTTAGAAAAAGAACAATTAATATCCAGAATTATTTAAAATATAGGTAGGTTTAGTCCTGCAAGACTGATCAAATCAAATATGCAATTTATTTTGTAAGTGGTTAGTATGAAGGTAGAATATCAAAATATATCATTGCTAGTTCATATTTACATGAATAAATGCATAGTAATTTTCTCCAAATTACAAGTACTCCAACCACATAACATTGATTAACACTCATAGCAAAACAAACAAAAATAATCCACTTTTGGGTGTTGGGGGCTACTTGAAATATTACTCAATAATGAGTTAACAAATACACTAAAATAATATCCAGGAAGTAATATAATGAACAGGGTTTTATGTTTTAACCTTTTTTTAAAAAAGAGATATTTCCAATAGCTTAAGAATCACAGAAGTATCAGTGATTGCGTAAGACATTAACACTAATACATTCATGTCAAATTGAGTCTTATTATTTCATTGTGAAATCATTTATATACTCCTTATACTGAAGAATATCCTTGTATTCTGTAATTTATATTGATAATAAATCAATTATTCAGAGGTCAAAATATATAAAAGAAAAACATTAAAATCAGAAAAAACATGAGCACTAGAAATACTTTAACCCCCCATTATTTTTGTTTCATTTTAAAAGGAAAATAATTGCTTACTAAAACAATTTTATGGATATAGTTATAAAACAAAATGTTAATGCATTACTTATCTTTCAACATCCTCTAAGAATTTTCATCTAAATACTGATTTCAAAATTCTATTTCTGCCAGTGATAAATGTGTCAGGAAGAGTACTGGTTAGTTTTATCATGCCAACAGTTAGAAAACTATCTCTGCCTTGATATACCATAAAATTTTATTTAAAACTAATTGAGAAGGAATAAATATGTAATCCCATATTGTCACTTTTCCATTAACTTTTTCTGAGAACATCTTCACTTTAAAATATGTGTTCTTACACTTCATAGGCAGTACTTAGCTTCCTACTATAAAATCCACTTCTCACTGTTACTCCATAAATAATTCAGGTGTGGAAAGTTTTCTCAACAAATCTCTCACACATCTTGAGAAACACACACACACAACAAAACAAAAAACTTCCAGAGGAATGGCAGCATAAGAGATCCCTTGAAGTTTCAACTATTTGAACACCTATAATTCAACAAAGAATTCCCTGCTCAGCGCACGAACATGTCTGAGAGATCCATACATTGAAACATCTAAAGGTGGGCAAGTGGGAATGAACTAGGGAGTTGAGAAGGGAGAAGAGCTCAAAGGAGCCACGGATGCAGCCCTGCCGCCAGGAGCTCACTGCAGGGCTCACTCAGGAGAGAGGAGAAATTTTAGGTCATGGCTGGGACTCCCTTCGGCCAGGAGGAGCAAAGAGATTTAGTGAGCATTTCTGCAGAAATGGGCACTACTACCTGTGGCTGAGCCCAAAGATGTGGTCAGGAATGAAGCACAAAGCTGAAGTCACAGTTGTCTGGCAACTGGCAATCTGGACAGATAAACAAAGCCATGGAACCTGGCTGCCTTCCCTTAACCTCCCAGACCTCACCTCCCCTCGTCCTTTGTGTTGAGTTGCAGAGCACATAATCTGATACTACAGAAACATTTTTCCTGAGCAAAGGGTGAATTCTGCAACTAATCCTGGGATTATGAGGAAGCAGGGCAGGGTGGGGGGTGTGGTGGGGTGGGGAAGCCGGGAGGTTAACTGGTCACCATTGCTGGGGGGAAGGCAAGCAAAGAGGAGGCCAGGTTCCCTCAGTTCACTCCATCCCCACACATCAGTGACTGCACTGCTGGAGTTGGAGGGCAATGAGGACAGCCCTGGGATTTTACAAATTAGGAGCCCTCCCACTCACTGCATTCTCCTGTAGGGTTGGTCCTTTGGGACCAGAATGACCAGGTCATAGGGGAGACACCCACCTTCCCAGGGAGCACAGGTCATTTTTCACCACCCCACATACATCTGAAAAAGACAGAGAAGTGCAAGAGAGCTAAAAAAAAAAAAAAAAAAAAAAAAAAAAAAAAAGTGTGATTTGGCACTGCAACTGGAAAACAATAGGGAAATTTATCAATCTAGAAAGTGCCACTCATACATAACTGACTAGACAGAGAAGGAATCCATCAGATACCATGAATAACCAAGTTAATGAAGCATCTCAAAAAAAATCAAAAATCTCTAAAAACTAAACTTAAAGACATGGAAATATGTGATTTAAATGGCAAAAAATTCAATTTTGCTATTCTGAAAAATCCCAATGAGATGCAAGAAAACAGGCAGTTTACTGAACTCAGAAACAAAATCAACAAACAAAATGAGTACTTTACCAGAGAAATTGGAACTTTAAAAAAGAACTAAAAAAAATTCTGGAGATGAAGAACTCAATAAAAGAGATCAAGAATAAACTAGTGAGCATAGAAAAAAGACCTGGCCAGATGGATGAAAGAATTAGTGAGATTGAAGATAGAAATCTAGAAATCATGCGGAGGGAAGGAGAGGCTTGATCATAAAAAATAGAGAAGTCTACAAGAACTATCTGACTTCATCAGAAAGGGCAATATAAGAATAATAGGCATCCCAGAAGATGAAAAAAGAACAGAACAGAAAGCTTGTTCAAACATATAGTTGATGGGAACTTCTCAAACCTATAGAACGAGCTAGGTCCTCAAATCCAAGAAGCAAATAGAACACCTAATTACCTCAATCTAAAAAGGCCCTCTCCAGGCACATTGTATTCAAATTGTCAACAATTAATGACAGAGAAAGAATTCTCATGACAGCCAGGAAAAAGAAGAAAGTTACCTGTAAAAGAGAGTTGATTAGGTTATCACTGGACTTCTCAGCAGGACTCTGTAAACCAGAAGAGAGTGAAACCAAATGCTCAAACTACTGGAAGAGAGACTGTACCAGCCAAGAAAAATACATCCATCAAAGGTATCCTTTAGAAATGAAGGAGAAAAAAGAATATTTTAGGCACAGAGAAGCTGAATAAAGTTTATCACCAGAATACTTCCATTGCATAAAATACTCAAGGGGGTTATTCTACCTGAAACCAAGAACAAAAGGTCATCAAACTATGAGTGAGATCTCCTAAGACCTTACAGCATGAACAAGGATAATTTGTGAAAACAAAAACTTAAAAAGGTAGGGGCAAAGCTCTGCATTCGCAAAGGAGGATGGAGATCAGATGTCCTCAAAAGAAAAATGGCTACTGTATATATCAAACTTTCTATTTCATAAACCTAATGGTAACCATGTACACACACAAAAAAAACAAAACAGATGTATAAGTTTTAAAAAGGAGAAACAGGGAAAAATATCAAATACCACCAAACAAACAAACAAAAAACACAGACAGAAACACATATGGAAAGAACTAATGAAGGCACAGAGCTACCAAAAAAAAAAGAGAGAGATTAGCTGGTTGTAAGAAATCTTCATGCATCAATAAATGTCCTCAATGTAAATGAACTGAATTCACCAATAAAGAGGCACAGGTCACAAAAAGGCACAAAAAGTATCAGATTGGATCAAAAAACAAAACCCAACAATATGCTGCCTTCAGGAGACACATCTAAGCTGTAAATGCAAAGACTTAAAGTGAAAAGGTGAAAAATGATTCTCCAAGCAAAGAGCATCCACAGAAAAGCTTATGTAGACATACTTACATCTGACAAAATAGATTTCAAAATAACAAAGGTAACTACAGGCAAAGATGGACATTTTAAAATGATAAAGGGGACAGTACATTAAAAAACAAACAAACAAACAAAACCACTTAACACTTCTCAATCTATAGGCACCCAGTCAGGGAGCACCAAAATAACTAACAGAACTAAAGGGAGAAACTGACAGAAACACAACCATAATAGTGTCTTAAACACTCCATTGAAAGCTCTAAATAGATTATCCAAATACAAAATCAATAAAGAAATATCCTTAAATGACACACTAGACTAAGTGGACATAATTGACATTTACAGAGCCATTCATACCAGAACATCAGATTACATACATTCTTTCCCAGTGCACATGGAACAGTCTCAAGGATAGACCATATGTTGGCCCTCGAAAGTAGCCTTAACAAATTTAAGAAGATTAAAATCATACCAAGCATATTCTCTGACCAAAATGTTTTGAAATTAGAAACAAACAGCAACAAGTAAAACACCACCAATAGGTGGACATTAAAGATCATATTATTTAAAAAAGACTGGATCAAAGAAAAAATAAAATATAAGATCAAAAGATATATAGAGACAAATGAGAATGACAATACAACATATCAAAACTTCTGAGATGTAGGAAAAGCAGTAATAAGAGGGAAGTTTATATCATTTCAGGTCTATTTCTAGAAACAAGAAAAATCTCAAATAAACAACCTAACATTACATCTTATAGAAGTAGAAAAAGAAGAACAAAACAACCCCCAAGTCAGCAAAAGACAGAAAATAATAAAAATTAGAGCAGAACTGAATTAAATAGAAAGACTATACAAAAAATCAATACAAGGAAAAGCTGGTTCTTTGAAAAGATTAGTAAAATTGACAAACCCCTGGCTAGACTCACTAAGGAAAAAAGAGAAGAAACATATAAACAAAAAAAAAAGAAATAAAAGAGAATATACACAGACATCACAGAAATACAAAGGATCATGCTAGAATACTATGAAAGACTCTATGCCACAAAATTCAATCACCTAGAGGAAAGGGATAAGTTCCTAGAAATATATAACCTTCCCACACTGAATCATGAAGAATCGGAAAATCTGAAAAGACCAATCAACAATGAGAAAATTGAAACAACCATCAAAAACCTTCCCCAAAAATAAAAGTCTAGGACCAAATGGCTTCATTAGTGAATTCCACCAAACCTTCAAATAAGATTTGATATGTATGTTTCTCAAATTCTTCCAAAAAATGAAAGAAGAGACAATACTTCCTAACACATTTTATGAAGCCAACATTACCCAGATAACAAATCCTGGCAAGAATAACACAAATAGAGAAAACTGCAGACCAGTATCTCTGATAGATACAGAAGCAAATATCCTAAACAAAAAAACTTACAAATGAAATACAACAACACATTAAAAAAATACATCAAGTGTGGCTCATTCCAAGGGCCCAAACATGGTTCAACATAAACAAACTGACCAATGTACTACACCATATTAACAAAAAAGGATAAAAATCATAGGCAGAAAAAGTATTTGATAAGCTACAACATCCATTTATAATTAGAACATTCAATAAAATAGTACAGAAGTACCTCAACATAATAAGGGTCACTTATGACAAACCCTCATCTAATATACTCAGTGGTGAAAAACTGAAAGCTTTTCCTCTAAAATCAGAAACTAGGCAAGGATGTCCACTCCCATCACTCTATTCAAAATAGTTCTGGAAGTTCTTGCCAGTAAGGCAAAAAAAAAAAAAAAGAAAGAGCAAAGAAAAGAATAAAAGGCATCCAAATTGGGACGAAAGAAGTAAAAGTGTCACTTTTTGCAGATAAGTTAATTATTTATGTAATTAATCCTTAAGACTCCACCAAAAACTGTTAGAAACAATAAGCAAATACAGTAAAGTTGCAGAATACAAAATCAATATGAAAAAAACACTGCATTCTTATATACTACAACTAAAATTTCAGAAAAAAAAATTTGTCAGTTGCAAACAAAAAGGATAAAATACACAGGAATAAACTTAACAAATGATGTTAAAGACTTACATACTGAAAACTACAAAACATTATTAAAAGAGATTGAAAAAGACACAATGAAATGGAAAGATATTTTTTGTTCATAGATTGGAAGAATCAACATAGTTAAAATGTCCATATTACTCAAGCAATATACAAATTTAATGTAATCCCCATCAAAATGCTAATGACATTTTTAAAGAAATAGAGCAAATAAATCATCAGATTTGTATGAACAAAAAAAGACCCTGAATAGCCAAAGGAATCCTGAGAAAAAAAAAAAAAAAGCTACAGGTATCACATTCCCTGACTATAAATTATATTACAGAGCAACAATGATCAAAACAGCTTGGTATTCGAAGAAAAACAAATGCATTAATCAATGAAACATAACTGAGAGCCAAGAAATAAATCCACATGTATATGGGTAAACAAATTTTAATAAAGAATCCAAAAACATATAATAAAGAAAATAAAGCTTCTTCAATAAATGGGGCTTGGGAGAAGTGGAAAACCACATGCAAAATAATGAAACTAGATTAATGTTTGTGCCCATATAAAAAAATTAAGTCAAAATGGATCAAACACCTAAATATAAGATCTGAAACAATAAATCATATAGAAGGAAACATAGGTACTAAACTGATGGACTGTGGTTAGAGAAGATGAATTTGATCCCACAGACAAGGGAAGTAAAGGCAAAAATAAATGAATGGGATTATATCAAATTAAAAAGTTTCTGCTCAGCAAAAAAAACCAAAACCCAAAACAAAAACTACTAACAAAACAAAAAGGCAATGTAAGGTAAGTGAAGGCAGTCTGGCTTCCTCACCTGGGTGCCTGGGTAACTAAGGGAAGCAGTGTTCCCACAGCCTTGGAGGGACCTGATAACCAGTGTTCTCATAGCCTTGAGACTGGGTCCAATAAACTTCCCATAACATGAAATGGTCTTACATGCGTAGAATCATGTTATGTTATGTAATGTTCTGGCATTTTTCCAGCTTTGTTCCATTCTAGTACTTAAACAAGTGGGGACTTCTCATTAGTTAGACATGCAGCTTGCAGCGTGCGTGGCTCGTCCACCCATGAACAAAGGTATGTCAAGCATCCCCATGGCTCTGCGAATTTTCCTCCATCTCCCAGAAGGGAGAGTGGATCTGCCCGGCCTTTATTAGCTGTTACACAGGCAACCAATTGAATGGGAGAAGATTTTACAAACAACAGCTCTGACTAGGGGTAATATCCAAAATATACTAGTCAACACCAAAGACAAAAACAAAATAAAACACAATCCATTAAAAAATCGGCAGAGGACCTAACAAACATTTCTCCCAAGGAGACATACAAATGGTCAACAGATATATGAAAAGGTGCTCAACTTCACTAGTTATTAGGGAAACGCAAACAAAACTTCAATGACATACCACTTCACATCTGTTGGAATAGCTATTATCAACAAGACAAGTGATAAGCACTAGAAAGGTTATGGAGAAAAAGGAACTTTAATCACTGCTTGTGGGAACGCTTACTGGTACAGCCACTATGGGAAACAGTATGGAGGTTCCTTAAAAAATTAAGAATATAGTTACTATATCACCCAGCAACCCCTCTTTCAGGTATCTAATCAAAAAATTCAAAAATATTTTTTCGCAAAAATATGTGCACCCATATGTACATTGCAGCATAATCACAGTGGCCAAGACATGGAGAGAGCCGGTGTCCTTTGAGAGAGGATCGGATAAAGAGAATGTGTTCCATATATACTGTGGAGTACTACTCAGCGGCGAGGAAAAGTAAAACACCGCCCATTGTGACAGACAACATGGATGTACCTTGAGCATATTACGCTAAGTAAAGGAAGCCAAATATATGGTCACAAAAGACAGATGATTTGACTTTGGGTGGGGAGCACGCCATGCAATATACACTTGAAACCTATATAACCTTATTATCCAGTGTCACCCCAGTAAATTTAATTAAACAAAATAATTATTTTATATGAAAAAAGATAAACTTACATTTATATCTTCTTATTACGGAGAGATGAGTAGTTAACAACATGTACACATTTCAACATTTCTAATGCTCATATTTAACCAGAGACTGCAGTTCATTTCTGGGCCACTTGAACCATAGCAATGTTATTATAATCTTGGCAGCAAATGTTATTCAATGTATGAGATTATTATGATATTGATGTAAAGCTACACCAGTAAAGATTCAAATAACTAAACAGTGTTTTTAAATTTTCTCTGAAACATGAGGATTAATGACTCCCAGGTATAAAAGTCATTAAAGAAACTTAAGAGGCAGCATTTATGATTTTTAAAACAAGGACACACGAACAAAGCCAAAGCGGGTAGGTTCGAGGGTGGGAAGCAGGGTTGGGGGGTGGGGGACATGGTGGGGGAAAAGTGGAGACAACCATACTTGAACAACAATATTAAAAAAATATTTAAAAAATAAAAATTTAAATTAAATTTTAAAAAGATTTAAAAAACACTAAAAGTTTGCTAATGATTTCAAAAGTCATTTTTATGCTTAAAAGTATGTTTTTGCCCATGAGATTTTAACTGTTCTAATACTTGTCTTCCCAAAAATAAACATCCATTGGGCCACACAGGCAGCAGAGGATCCGTGTGAAAAGAGCAGTGACCTAGGTGCCGTCTCCGTTTTCCCAGCATCCCGCCAGCAGATAATTTAACAACTTCATCACTAAAGAAAATGCACACAGAATCAGAGGCAATGCCACGTTTAGGAGGCACAAATTAGAGTTCAGATACACTAATCTAGAATTTGCAAGACAAAACTGTAGAAGAAGAAGCTATGAAGAGAGTTTCCAAGAGCTGCAGACTAAGGGCTAAGTGTGAGTTTATGGTTAAATAACAGTCTGCACTTTAAACTCCATGTAACTCAGCAAATGACAGATGCTAATGAAAGAAAAATTACAGCAGACCTATAAGCCAAACAGCTTTCAGATCTCACAAGATGCTAAAGACTGTGTGAGTACCCAATGGCCAGAGTGAAGTGATAGCAACGAATAGATGGGGCTTTGCCTGGGGAACCCAGAGAGCCACACCTCTGCTAGTGGAGTTACTTAGGCCAGAGTAAAGGCAACTTTAGATTTTCTCTAAGAAAGCTAAAAAACACACACATAAAAAACAAGTTAATCTAGATAATATGAATCTGAAATATGTATAACTGTATTGCCTAGAGGGAAATGGGTAGAAGATTGAATAGATATTTAAAGAAACCACAGCTGAGAATAACCACATTTGATATTTTTATAAAAGTATAAATTAGTAATCCAAGAAGCTCAATAAAGCTCAAAAAGGACAAAGAAAATCACATGAAGATATTTCATAATGAAGTTTTTATAAACTAGGATTCAAAAATATTTTAAAAACCTCCATAACATGCATTGTATGAAGTGGGAGAAAACCGATTGCAGACAGAGGACGTCTGGAATGGCAAGTGGAGTTAGGCTGCCCTATCCCCAGTAAAATAACAGTTTAACTGGTGAAAATTAATTTAAAAATATTTTTAAATCTTTGGAAATTTTCCTAGGGCCATATAGAATATGGAAAACTATTTCTTCAAGAGTCTACCAAATTTCAGAAAGAATAGCAAGAATCTGTAGCATTTGAGCCACAGTCCACTCCCTTACTACCTCCTTAGCTCCGTTTTGGAGCCTCTACACTAGACAGGTGTGGTCTGGAAGACAGGGGCTCCCTCTACCCCCAGCTCTCAGTCTGTGTCTGATTTCACTCTGTGAGAGCAGAGTTCCAGCATTTTTCATTCTGCCTCCTGCTTCACTTGTAGAAGTTGAATTTTAGACATGTGTGACAGAGAGAACTGGATCTCTTCTATCACCCAGGCACTCCACATAGGATTGACGCCCTCCTCCAGGTGTAGCATGCTGATCATACTGGGCTCACCCTTTGCCGCTGACCCCACTTGTTCATAAGGAGAGCTGGCGGGGGGAGTGAAAATGCCAGGGGCTGCCATCCTCACTCAGTCTTGGACAATGATGCAGAGGATCAGGCACAGAGAGAGACACACCAGAGGACAAAGGGATCTGAAGCTCAGCTTGCCTGAAAGACTGCCTTTATTTGGAACAAAATTTGGAAAATTCCATGTTTATGGCCATTGTTAAAAATTGTGAAAGTCTTAGTGGAGAACGATCAAGAAGTAATATTAGTTCCATAATACAAACAAAAATGACAGAGTATTCAGTTTAATAAAGACAATGAGGGAGACAACTGAGAATAGGTACTAAATTCAACCCAGGCATTTAAAAGGCTGTGCACCGGGGTAAGATGCACTCACTTAGGGATAATGAAAACATGACATGGAACATATGTAAGAGCACTCTCCATGCCACACAAAACCACCAGCACAGAGCAAAGAAAGTCCCACTGGTATAACAGGTTTAAAAACTACCTTTGCCCGCACACTGACTAGTAGATCAGTTACCCCTCCCTAGGGATGACTCCTAGGAAAACAGGCCTGAACCAAAACATTCATCAGTAAACTCATTTTATCATCTTATACTTTGTGAAAGAGCAATAATATTATAAATACAATTATTACACAGGATCTATATCAGATATAATTTTTATTCAACATCTCTTAGCTCTCAAATTATTCCTCATTTTTACCTCCAAGAAATAAGATATTTGTGTGTAGTTCTTTAAATAAAAATAGTCATTCTTGGCAGTCTGGAAGACTGTGTGAGTAACCAAAACTGTAATCTCTCAGAAATTATCACAGAGGAAGCTCCAAGGTTCTAGTTCCAAGCCAACCACGGCACAGAAACATAAACCTTCAGATGTACTGTACAGCATGATAACTATAGTTGACACACATGAAAGTTGTTAAGATTGCAAATCTTTAGGATAAGAGTTCTCATCACAAGGAAAAGGTATTTTTCTTTCCTTGTATGCTATCCCTTCATATTGTATCCATATGAACTGGCTGCTGAAATCATTTCATGACACACGTAAGTCAAAACCTTATGCTATAAACCTTAAACTTATACAATGATGCATGCCAATTATATCTCAAAAAAGCTGAAAAAAAAACCCAAGCAGGGTGACCAATACACAAGGGAAATATAATGTATATTTAACTTGTTAACAATGTATTATAATTATTTCTTCATATAAACTTATATTCGTGTGTATTGAATATTGAAAAGGAAAAAGTTGGGGAACTCACACTTCCTACTACTGTCAAGACTTCTCCGATGCTACAGTGGTGAAGAGAGTGATGTGCTGTCATAAACACGAACATACAGATCAGCGTGATAGAACACAGAATTCAAAAACAAGCCCTGGCATTGATGGCCATTTTTTTTTGACAAAGGAGCCAAAAAGAGCTTTTTTAACAAATGGTGCTCATCTAACTGGATATCCACACGCAAAAGTAATATTAGATCCCTACTCAAACCATACACAAAATTTTAGCTCAAAATGGACCATACATCTAAATAAAATAGCTAAACTATAAAATTCTCATAGGAAAGCAGATTTATATCTTCAAGCTATTGGGTTAGCCAATGTTTTTTCTAGTTACACCACCAAAATTATAACCAACCAACAAATACATACATTGTATTTCATAAAAATTTAAAACATTTGTGATATAAATAACAAGTATATAAGAAGAATGGGAGGAAATATTTGAAAACCCTATATTTAATAATGGACATCTACCTGGAATTTATAAAGAATGCTCATAATTCAGTAATAAAAGACAAATACAATTAAAATGCTTAAAAATTTGAATAGACCTTTCTCCAAAGATAAACAAACCACTAAAAACACATCTAAGGATGCTCAATATCATTAGTTATTAACCAAATTAAACTCAAGACCACCATGAAACATTGCTTCACATCTACTAGTGTGACCATACTCAACAACACATTACAGCTTGTATTGCTGAATGTGGAAAAGTTAGTATACTCATACATGCTGATAACAACTTAAAAGGTTGCAGATGCTTTGAAAAACACTGTTATTTCCTTATAAAGTCAAACATATAAGACAACAAGTTCACTTACTTCTTACTTATGTACTCAAGATAAATAAAAATATACACAGAAAAACTTGTACATGAACATTCATATAAGCATTATTAGTAATAGTCAAATTAACTTATTAATATAAAAATAAAATATTTCATAGCCATGTCATGGAATCTTATTCATTAGTGAAAATAAATGAATTGCTGGTACATGCTAAAACAGGGATGAATGCTCAAAATGTGCTAAGTGGAATAAGCTAGTCATAAAAGACCGTCACGTAGGATTCTATTTATATGAGATGTCTAGGATAGGCAAATCTATAGGACAGAAAGTAGATTAGTGTTTGCCTACAGCTAGGGATGGGGGTGGGTGATAATGGGTTGGGTGGTTTTACTGTGGAAGAACAAAATATTTAAATTAGATTGTAGTGATGGAATGGACAAGTTAATTGGGTGAAATTTACTGTGTGTGAATTACATCTCAATAAAATTTATTAAAAAAAATAAATCATAGACTGCTCTTCAGAAACTTCATAAACCAGAAGGTAATAGAACAATGTAATATATTTAAAGCTCTGCAAGCCAAAAAATTAAAATATACAAGTAAATAATGTTGCATCTCTCACCATGTGTTGGTTTTCCAGGTTTATCATTCTTCTTTTTCAAAAAATTAAAAATTTTACCAATTTTTAATACTTTATGTATTTTGTTTCATTTTGTCTAGGTCAAACCTGGATTTAAATAAAATAGATGAAAGGTTATCTAATTTAAAAATGTATTCTCTCTTTGCCCTGGCTGGAATGGCTCAGTGGATTGAGTTCCGGCCTGAGAACCAAAGGGCTGCTGGTTTGATTTCCAGTCAGGGCACATGCCTGGGTTGAGGGCCAGGTCCCCAGTAGGGAGCTCTGTAGAGGCAACCACACAATGATGTTTCTATTCCTTTTTTTCTTCTTCCCTTACCCTCTCTCTAAAAATAAATAAATAAAATCATTAAAAAAATGTATTCACTAAGATTTCTAGGCAAGCTGTCCAAAAATATAGAAATGTAGTTTATGTTTGCATCTAATTTGTAATGTTTTACAATAGCAAGTTAAAATTAAAATTGTCCAACATTTAAGTTTTGTATAATATAAAATGAATAGTCCAAATGAATAAAGTTCACATTTTTAGTGATAGTTTCTTTTAAAACAAAAGATTTGAAATACAAGTTAGCTTAGCCTAAAGAAATATGAGAGGTTTTGAAAGTCTACATAATACATTAAAATAATTGTATGAATTTATTGTGTGACTATTAAGAAACACATTTTTACAAATTACGAAACATGTCTCCATTAGATGAGAAAAGGTGTCAGAAAATATAATACCTATGATAAATATATTAGCTACTGTGACTCATAGTAACTATGACTATTATAATGGTCATAACAATAACCATTTTTGTTTTGTTTTGTAGTGTAGTTATGGGAATAGTCTCTTAAAATGAAACACAAGTTAATAAATCAAATAAGGAAAACACATAATTCCAGTAAATGACTAGGGAAAAGAATACTTGAAAGAATAAATATGATATTTTAAAATTACTTATGTTTACACCAATTACTGTTATTAAATTTAACCAAAATAGGTTCAAAAGAGATTGAAATATGTAACATAATTAAGTTTATTAGAGCAATTATACAAAACAGTATATATTATCTTAATTATTTTATATTTAAATTGATTAGTCTATTATAACTTTATATTAGGCAGTGGGCAAAACAGATTATCAGAAGACAAGAAATTGCCATAACCTTACAGAATGTTGAAATACTTAATAAAATTTTCTAGAGAATCACCTGTGTATCACTCATGTGAGTATGTATTTCCTAGGACCCTTATTTACGTGAAGATACTAATTATGTAGAACCGTATAGAAAGAACCTAGTTTCTTCATTTCTGATAAGTTTCTTGGTAATGTCAATGCTGCTGGTCTATTGCTCGCCTCTGAGCAGGGAGACTCTAGTCATTCTTACGTAATCACTCTCAGATTACGTGTCTGCACCGCCTCATTCTCAGAAAGTCTTTGAGCAATTGTTGTGAATTATGAATCACTAGTACAAGAGGTAAACTTTTGAATGTATATAAATTCAGAATTCTATTTATTTTATTCGACTCCAGGTAAGAGAATGTATCATTGTACTTCAAAATAAGGTTAATATTATGATAAAAATTAATGACAGTTGGTCCTTGTTATGTGTTAAATTATATTATCTTTGTGATTCCTCTCTATTGAAATATGAGCAAAGAAATATTTTCCCAGGCTTAAAATATAGCCAAATAAATAATAATTTTGAAAAATGACACTATTTTTGACTCCTTCCAATTTGTGTATCTTTGCAAGCACATGTGACCTCTAAACAAATACTTTTGCAATAAATATTCTTTCACATATAAGAAATATCTCCTCTACGTAAAAAGTGATTTAAAAGAATGAAACAGAAGTGGCTTATCATTGCTCTTGTTCCGACGGCCTCATATTGCACCTCACTGTCTCTCTCTCTCCACATTCTACCCAGAGTAGCTTTCATACTGTTCCTTGTGGAACACCATGCTCCCTGCAGTTACAGTCAGCATCTTTGACACATGCTGTTCCATGTGCAATGGCACATTTACCATTTTCTTTGCCTAGATATCACAATCTGTTAGGCTTTAAATTTCAACCAGTTATATTTTATTGAGAGACACTTCTATAAATTTCCAGTATGAACCAAACATCTCTGGCATACACTCTGATGCTCTCATGTGTCTCCATCATAACTTGGATGTCACTTTGGAGCGTTATACTTATTGTGAGAGGCGGGACAAACTATTGTGATCACATGTATGCCTCCATCATAACTTAGATGTTATTTGGGATCATTGCATTTATTATCAAATCAAAATATATCTCATTTTGCAGTGATAAAGTATGTTTTCACATGCCTTTTCAATCTTAAGATCTAAAGGTATGTGAAACTTAATGAACAGTCAGTAGATATTTTCACAAGAAGTAAAGGCACATGATTATATATTTCATAGGAAGAAAGTACAAAGTAGTAGCTAAAAGAATAAGTGCTGAAAACATACTGCCTGAACTCCGTTCTAGGCTCTAACAGTAATTGGGCTAATTGTTTGTTGGCCAAACTACCTTAGCTTTCTCAGTTTCAGTTCCTCATCTATGCAGTGGGTAAAA
This sequence comes from Desmodus rotundus, assembly GCF_022682495.2. Taxonomy (NCBI): domain Eukaryota; kingdom Metazoa; phylum Chordata; class Mammalia; order Chiroptera; family Phyllostomidae; genus Desmodus; species Desmodus rotundus. Next base: position 45,313,874 of record NC_071390.1, on the reverse strand, counting down.
GTATACTACCTGTACTATAATTTTAGTGTTGTTATAAGGATTAATTAAAGACATTGATGCAAAGAATTTAGTGTGTTGACTGATATACAGTGCACATTCAAAATTTAATTATATTCTTCATCATTATTATTCTTATATTTATTTTGGAGAACAATTATAGTATTAAGACAATGATTCTCAGTAATGTAATTCTTCAGTAATTATTTATCCAAATGTAACTTAACTGAGAAAATAAATTTCTAAAGGTACGGACTTGTTTGTCATAAATTAAACATTAATATCAAATAAAGAAAAAAAAGAATTACACATACTTCTCTGAATTAGTAGACATTAAACAACCCACTAGGCTCTATAGGAAATCTTGCATTAAATATGAACGAAATCTTATAAAAGATTGGTTGGGTTTGAATTGCTTTATTGAACTTGTACTAAATAGGTATCATGAACTAATTGTTAAGCTTCGTAGTGAAAATATAATGACAAATCTCCAGACTTTGAAGAATTTCGCATAATTTTCTCTGATGGTAGACAAAACAGGAAAGATGAAAGTACATGGCTTGGGGAAAAAGATGATCAAGCCATTGCTTATCTTAGCCATTGCTTGTGTGGCTCAGTGGATTGAGTACCAGCCTGTGAACCAAAAGGCCACTGGTTTGATTCCCAGTCAGGGCACATGCCTGTGTTGCAGGCCAGGTCCCCAGTTGGGGGTGTGCAAGAGGCAGCTGATGGATATATCTCTCACACATCGATGAATCTCTCCTTCTCTTTCTCCCTCTCTTCCCCTCTCTCTAAAAATAATAAATTAAATCTTTAAAAATAAAATAAAATAAAAGATTATCACCTTGTTTTAGTCATAAGGGGTTTAAGATAGCAACTGAATATTCAATTTAATTTCTTTATTCAATTACATTCATTTGCCCAGCAAATATTTATCTGATAATGTTGTATCAAATGCTGGGAACATAGTCCTCAACAAGACTGGCATAATCTATTTCTTCATGAAGCTCTATCTTAGGTAGAAAGTGAGCCTTGAAATAAATAATTATTCAATCAGTTACTGAATCCTATTTGATAAACTTCTCTTAGAGAATTCTGTGGTATAAGAGCCATTCTTGCAGAAGTGATATTTTACTTAAACTTCTGAGTAGCATTTAACTAAGTAGTAAAGAGGAGGTTGAAAGCCAAAAGGAAAGAGGCATTAAATGAGTGTCACAACATAAATAGGGTCTCAATATGCAAGACCGTTAGACTATATTTAGAGTTTGGTCTTTAGCCTAAGATTATTGTGACTTCATTAAAGATTTTGAACAGATAAATGAGAAAAGAAGATTTTTATGTCATTGGTTTTATTGACTCCAGTGAAAAAAAACAGGTTAGTGTTGTACAATAAGGAGTGTGGTGATCCCAGTTAGTGATCTATTTTATTCCTCTTCGTGAAAAATGATTGCATCTGGGCCTAGCTCTCCAGGTAAATGATGGTATCATTCCTGATAAGACAGACACTGGAGAAGACATGGTTTGCAAGGGAAATGTGTGGTGACACAGATGAAGCTATGTGAGTAGGAAAGAGCTTCAGAGGAGAGTAGATTTAATGGGAAGGACAGAGGATTCACAACTGAGCTATGAAGAAAGTCAAGTGTATGGGTTAAAAACCGAAATGAGATGATAAAGGATATAAAGTGTCTAGAAGAGTCATTAAGGAGAAAGTGATAAGTATTTTGGAAACTCAATACTTTCTTTAAGACTAATTTCTATTACTGAGAGCTAGTGTGCTCAATTGAACTACATGGTAAGATTCTTGGTTTTTCTGCTTGTTTGTATACAGTTACCATTTCACCATATATTTTGATATTATTTTAGATTTCTTAATGATGTCCAGTTTTCAATTTCATCATATGTATTTTAAACCCAAAACAAATAGTATTGGTTTTACTCCATAGTAATAAACACCATTCTGTGAATTATAATAATGACTACTATTTTCTGAAAGCCGGTTGACTGGGACTTCAGTGATTTCAAAGATTACCACATGAATTGGTAACATAGTGCATAAAAGACCTGAGAAATTTGTTAAATTAGCTGCATATGTAGATATATGTACATATTATTTTTAAAAATCATGAATTTTTAAATTGTCAACCATAGTATCTATGCTGAGATTACATAAAATTTTATTTGCATTCAAGGTATAAAATTTTCTACAACGCCATCCCAATCAACAAGTTATAGTAAAGATTAAATGAAAAAAAAAAGTGCTAGTAAAGTATTTACCATATACTCACAAGAAAAAAAAGACCACTCAAAAATATCATTCTTCGTCACAATCATAAAATGTGTAACCACCATTTTAAAGTAACAGTGCATAGTACTCCTTGAGAGGTATACGCCTCTCAGCCACATCCGCTGCAGTGTACGCAAGCCCGCGCAAGCTAGGTCCGGGCAGGTCTGGGAACAACTGTCCACTAGACTCTTCCTTAAAGAATAATGTAAATGATATAATCGCAATAACAACAGTTTAAAAAAACCAAGCGATATGAAATTTCCATATGAAAATGAACACTGCCATTTAGCCCAATTAGAAAAACAACTAGCCTTGGGTTTTATGGATTCAAGTCATTTATACAATGACTAGAGATTTTAGTAACTCAGGGTCAAGAAACGCTTAAATACTAAAAGCTAGTCATAGAAAAGGTGAATGTTTAGTCATAAAGAATACTTCAGATTTAGACATGAGCAACAGCTGAGGCATGTTTCTTACTCATGCTCAAGTTAAGGTACCCAAGTTCAAATTCTGGCTACTTAAAAAAATAGTGTGGCCATTGTGCCAGTTTTTAAAACTTAAAAACTATCCTAAAATGAATATATATATATATATATGTATACATATATATATTCAGAGTTTTTAATTTGATTGATTTTGAAAATCAAACAATATGACCCTACTCAATTTAGCAGATCATCATAGAATCTTATATTCTTTAAGATTTTATTTTTATATAATTTTTATAATTCAGATTTTGTTATGTCTTAGTAAGGAAGGCCACAATTAAAGTAAGTTACATATGTTTACATGTTATGGCTGCACCATGGTAACAGGACTTTAGAAAATGATATAAATATATGGTTGTTAATATTTAAGAACTGTAATAGTGTTTGGGTCAATAAAATTAGCATAGGCAGAGAATTATTATTTTTTAATCTTTCACATATTCTACTAACAGTTATTTCTCCCCAATTAAGAAGCTAACAAAGGATATTATGTGACTACAAATTGAAATTACAGCACATTTTACTTCTATTAGCTTGGGAAGCATTGCCACACTTTAGATAAGCAGTAAAATTTAAGTAAAAAACTACCACTGATTTATTTCTAAGTGAAGTCAGGTCATGTCTGTGAGTTTAACTCAGCATTGTATCTTGGCCTCAAAACTAGAATGTATTAAACTTTCATCTGAGAGAAAATTATTCATAACTTTGGACTACTTTCCTATGTAATTTTCTGTATATGCCTTCAGATTTTATAAGTAGACATGAATATTTCCAAGGCCACGGGCTTTATAAAATGATTGGGCATATTGTATTATTTGGGTTTCATGAAAAAGTTTTATTTATTTAATTCTTTACTTTATTCAAAAAGTACATTAAGTACATTATTATACTGTGTGCAGTATTATGGGTTGGCAAAAAGCCTGTTTAGTTTTTTCCATTAAATGAAATATTTTTCATTTTCACCAATAACTTTATTGATTTGGGTATTTTGAGTATGTTGGCTATCTCCCACATGGTGTAATGTTCATTGTTCTCAATTGATGTCTCGATTTGATCGCTATCAACTTCAACGGATTTACTAGACCATCCAGAGAGAAATCTCTAGCATAGAACTTCACAAACCACTTTTGACGTGTTCGATCAATCAAAGTACCTGCCCTACACACTCCACAAGTCTTTTCTTTTTTTGGCGATTTAGTTGTGTTTTTAACTTTCATGAAAAAATAAAGCATGATATGCCAAAAATGTTGCATATTTTCTTTCAACTTCAATATTAAAGTGGCTGCACAAAAATTCACTGATTTTAATACTTTAAAAAAAAAATGCACACTGATATGGCAGCTGTCACAATACAGTCTAACAAAATTATCTCAAATGAAGTTAAAGACAACTCAGCACTACTGGGGGCGACTTACAAAATGAAAACCAATGAACTTTTTGGCCAACCCATTGGTTGGCCAAAATAAACATTGATAATTATAATTAAGGACCACATATATGAAAAATCAAATTGTAAGGGCAAGGCAAGAATAAAGTTAGTAAGCAAAATGCATATCTAATTATTCTACATAAGAACAATTGAACTGCATGTTCATAAGTGAGATCCAAATAACCCAATTAAAGCCAAGCAGAACAAAACAATTATAGTCCATAGGATAAAAGCTTAAACTGCATAAAACACAAAAATACATTTAATATACTATTTTGTTAGTATATGATGTACATACATAACAGAGAAAGTTGGATAAACTAATTATTTAAGAAACTAGAGTAAAATGAGGAGAGGGAAGTCAAGACAATCCATCAAAGTATGCACTCATTTTAAGGTCTGGCTTAAGTTAGAAATAAAATCTAGGACCACCCTGACTGGATAGCTGGTTGGTTGGAGCATCATCCCAACAGTTCAATTCCTGGTCAGGGTATGTATGGGAGGCAATCCACTGATATTTCTTTCTCTCTCTCTCTCCCTTCCTCTCTCTCTAAAATCAGTAAATATATCCTTGGGTGAGGATTAAAACTAAAAATCAAGGACAAAGTTCTGAAACTCTAATGCTTCCAGAACCCAAGCAAATAGTAAACGTGTGACACTTCCTCACGCAACACTTTCCTAACGAATGGTGACATTTCTGACCAACTGAAATTGCACATTCTTCCACATAAAAAATCATAAAAGCTGAGTGACCAAAACCAAAACCTGAACCAAAATACTAAAACAAATCCAAAAACAACAAGCAGTTCTGGAAGCCAAATGAGGCTCTCAGATATACAGTATCTCTTACTTTAAAGGAATATCTGGAGTATAACAAAAAAAGACTTCAAGGCTACAGTACCTAGTAACATCCTAGTTTACATATATACTGCTCTTCAGTTAGTGGAGAAGCCATCATTTAGAAATGCAAAGGTTGTCTGTATGGATGTCCCATTAAAGTAATTACACCAAGTGAGAACAATTTATGCAGACGTTTGGTTTAGAGAATCTTCACTAAAATTAATATATTAAGGTATATGTTTATTACTTTTTCTTTTTAGTATCACAGTTTCTTAATTTCCCAACATTCAATTTGATAAGGACTTTGGCAGCAATGTATGCTTAATTTTAAGCTTGCTGAATTGGGTTATAAATTTGTAAGATTTAAGGCAGCAACAAAGCGTAATTCATGATTCTCAAGAAACAAAAATACATCTGAGTCACAAATCACAGAACTATTGAAACTCCCAACTGAGAGAAACCTTGGTGCCAATCTAGTCATTTATAGATGAGAAAACAGATACCTAGAGATCAGGAAATGGACAGATGGCCTTACAGTTTAATAGTGGAGGTAGGATTGGAACTTGAGTCTCCTGATTCCTGAATGAAAACTGTGCTACTGTCTTCCACAGTAATTTACCATTTCTTGTGGTAAATAACATGGGTTAACACTGGGGAATTTGTTGGATTCTGATCTGCTAGACATGTATTAAAAAGTTCCACTGAACTGAATCTCTTAACTCTAAGAAGTATAATTTTTAAGGCACATAGAGAATGTATTTGATCTTCTCTGAGCATAAATTATAGCAATGTAATTAATGTTTTAGACTGTTTTAATAACTACATTATATTTTTGAAAAATTGAAGGAGGAAAATCCAAAATTTTTTTCATATGGTAGAATCATATATTGATTTGAGATAACATACGGCTGAACCCAGAACTAAAGGTGGATAATCACCATCCCCCCAAATTCAGCTTCTTTGAGTTATGATGTTTAAATGTTTATATTTCAGGTAAATTTATAAAGGGATTGCAGAAGTATAAAATGTAGGAATATGAAATTTATTAAACAAAAAATGCCTGAAAAGCAATGGCTTAAAATCAGTAGATAAATGTGTTTTACATCCTATATTCTTTAAAAAATGTTTTTTAACTGTGAACATTTCAATAACCATAACTCCTTTTTTTTATCATGTCAGTATATTTATATGTAAACATAAAATTATCAGTGTAAGATATTGAATATAAACATTTATAATTATTTTCTAATCTGATTCAGCCCATCGACATTAAATATAAAATGGAAAATTATAGAAATAAGAACATATACATTCAAGAGCTTATTACTATATAAAATTATTGAGGTCTGATCAGCTACCAACCTCACTATGATGGGGGAAGATTTAAGGGTTGCTGAGATTGTTTTGGGAATGTAGAGCACTGGGGACTCGGTTCCATGCCCAGCACATCAGGCTGAGTAGTCAGGGAGCAGCCAGGGACAGGTTGAGTGAATGGGGGAAATAGTTATTGCAGGGGAGAGCCTCACCCTGCCAGGACGCCACTCCTGCTATTATATGCATGCTTTATCACAAGAAGATTTGATAGGTCTAGATTTTAGACATTTGCTTGTTTGCTCTGGTTACGCAGTTTTTAAAATTTATTACTCTTAAAAGAGAAGCTTTCAAATTTCCAAAGCAAAAACAATGTAGATCAGAAAATAACTTTTCCTTCATTTCAAATCCCAAATTATTTAATTCTCCTTCCTGAATTAAACATTGATTTTAGTTTCTTGATTCTCTTTTTAAAGACATCCCAATAAAATATCAACAGAAAAAAATTTAAGCATTATAAGCATATATATTCATTTATTTTATATATTAATGGAAACATAAACTGTTATTTCCCCCTTAATATTTATTGTCTCAAAATTGTTTTGAAGAGAAAAATAATCTGATATATCTTTAATGGAAATAGGCACTAATTTTTTTGGTCAAACTTTTAACCAAGTCTGTGTATCTCATTGAGTATCTTATATGTGAAAGATAATATTTATATTTATATATATACACACACGCAAATCAAACATAGTGCCCGCCATATGGGAGAACACTGATGTAATATCATGTTTAACTTTCTTCCTTTTTATTTCCAAAAATTATTATCAAAATAATAGTTTGATTCTAAGAAACCCTCTGTCCTCATATTTTTTTCAGACATTAAAATAAAGTTCTGTCATTTAGACATGATTTATTAATTTTTAAGGGTTTAGCTAAATAATGAAAAATTGTTTTTATACTAGGTGAAGATTTGGGGGGGTTATAAGACAATTTTGATCATCTTAATTTGGCAAATAAGCAGACTCAGTTGTTTCTGCCCACCTCAGTACAAAGCTTTTCTCATAACGCCACCCCTTCACTAGGCCCAAATCCCAAATTTACTTACTTCAGAGTTATGGATTGATGCCTTGTTCATGAGGATATTACAGGACCTTTTAAATGCTACATCATTAGCATCTACAGGATGCTAACAAAATATTAACTCAGTTACTCAATGAAAGAACACATGTCTAATAAATAGCACCCTATAAACAGTGGCCATTCTTAGGAAGATTTCGATAGAATTTATAATATACTAACTCAGAGACAGTATACTTACTAAAGCCTAATCTCAGTATTCTTTCTCATTTTGATAAGAGGTGAAAATAATTTTGATAAGAGGTGAAAGATGTTATCACTAATGTACTAAAGAATCTTTAAGAAGATACTATAAAAAGGGGTCCTGGAAAAGATTAACTTTACTTAGGACTGGTCAATTTTCTTATATCAAAAAGTCAAAATTTTCCCAAGTGCTATTTATCAGAACCCTGACTATTAGAAATTTAAATTGTTCTTTATTACAAAAATAAAAATTTTAGAACTACACTTAAATAATGGTAAACTGATTTATTTAAATATTTCTAAAATAATTTAATAGACTATTGCCTTTTGTGTGACAGGGGTATAATACTGAGAACATTCTAAGTTCATTTGTCTGAAGAATTCTTTCGTCATCCCAGGATGTATTGTGGGATCAATGCCCCTAGAAAGTGCATCATAAAATGTGACGGTAGGCAGTGTTGCAACCCGGAGTGTAGCCGTAGGGTCCTTCTACAGGGCACTTGTGCATCTTCATCTAAGTGCTTCCATTTACACTTTCGTCTCTCTTTCCCTAGGTCAATGACTAAGAGGTAGTTGAGAGTTCTTTCAATGAACCCACATGGGGGAAAGCACTAGTTTATCTTTGCTCACTTGCCACAGAGAGCCTATTATTTCAAGAACTTTAACACCTGTAAATACAACTGGCAGTTTGAAGAATGAAGAGCATTAAATTTAAAGATTATTTTCTAACCACAGGGGTCCAGGCCAACCCAGTAGAAGAATTATTGTATCTTAGTAATTCAGACTTTTGGTTCTGTTTTATCATCCTCAATCACTTGCTTTCCCAAAGCAAAAAGAACAGAAGTAGTGAAATAAAATGTCTGCATTCTCCAAGGAAACTAAAGTGACAATATCAATTTGTTAACTTCTGGAAATAAGGAAGCAATTAAGGGTGAAGTGATCTGAGAATTTCCCTCAGTTATGACCTCCTTATTTAGCAGTCTATCACCAGTGCCAGTGTATACAATGGCTTCTTGGTGGAACAATGTCTTACACATATTTGATGCCTTATAAACCTGGTGATTAATTGGTCAGTTAAATAATTACTGGCAAAAGAAATAATAAGCAGTGAAAATCACAGTTGAGCATATATTGAGATAACCTGATTGATATTGTTCTTTGTAGAAACTTAGAGAAGCCAGTGGTCCACCCCCATAAAAATGTTGTGAGAACTTAAATAGATAAATAAAGATTTAAGAAAGGGCTTATGTTTGCTATAGTTAGTCTCTGACTCAGTGACATCGATATATAGAGTGTTCTTCTGCATTATTGGTGATATCCAGAGCTCATCCTGACTCTCAGTTCTGGTAATGGAAGCTACATTTGTTCTCCTCTGCTTGAAATTTAATCTTTGTCATCTAGTGTCCTTTAGTATCGTTCATGTCTTGTTTTTGCTTGTGTAATTTTGTTTCCCATTACAGTTATGGTTAGAATATTATATATTAAAGATAATAAAAATAGAAGCATTGGTATTATCACATATGCATATCAGCATCATAATATGACTATTTTTCTTACATTTAAAACAATACAATTGATTATACATAGACATTTAAAATTATTATTTTATACATTTGTGTATATTTCTTCCAAAAGATCTTCAAAAATATATCCATAATTTTTATTTCCTTATATTGTATAAATTCAGATTTCCAAGTTATTGAGAAATCTTAGATTTCAAATTTTAAGCTCAATGCACATTTATCTCCCGGAAAAGTATGCTTTTTGATCTTGTTAAATGGATAATTATTTACTCTCCATACTAATTGGCTTCTGTACACATTAAGTTATGCATACTTATTTAAGTACTTACCAAACAAGAATTAAAGAACACAATTTCAGGTGGAAAAGATGAGAAACACAACTCAGGCCACCACTTTTTTACATAGCAACATCTGTGTCCCCTTGGATTCTGCACTAGAAACTTAAATGTATTTTTTTTTCTCTACTTCCAGCATCTGCAAATCATACATTTGTTAACTTTTTTACCGCTTAACTCTTCTCTATAAATTTTAGAATCCATTGGAGAGAAGAAGGATCAGAGGTAATAAGTGCTTTTATAGGAATATTTAACTACATGTCTAGGGATTCATAATATCTGATATTTAGTGCTTTGTAAGTGCAAGTTAAGCCAAAAATGTAATATAATCAACTATGTCATCAATTCAGGAGGATAATGACTTTAAATATTTGGTGTGTGAATTTGATCACATGGAATATGTATTTCAATAACTTTTCCACTGTAATTTTATATCAGCTAATGGAGATTTTATATACATTGCTATCAACTATAAATACTCAAGTTTAAAGTGACATTAAAAGTTGATGACTGTCTGTTCAATAAACAAAGAATTGGAGTACAAATCCTGGGATGGCAAATGAAACTTCTGAAGAAATATTATAGAAATAAAGCTAAATTAACTACAGAATTACTAAGAGTATTTGAAGAATACAAAGAAATACAGTGGTCAAATAAAATGAGTTTAACATAATTTTAGAGGTAATAAAGAGGTAAAAATTCATAAATATTACCAAGTCAAATTTGATAACCAATGACCAGCAAGCTCCTTTAAGTAATATTTTACTTGTGAATTGGTTAAATCCAATGTTTTTTGTTTTACCTCCAGAAGAAAGTGGAGTATGAATTAGCAAAATATCAATATTAAATTGTAAGTAGTTGAGCCGTAGTAGTTTTCATTATATTATTAACATATGTGACAGGAGAATTCCACAACTCTCTGGTAGGTAGCTGAGGTAAACGAAACCGATGAACCCACATCTCTGGATCTGGGCATCCGGTGTTTACTCTCAGCTATGGTTAATTCCTTTGTATCTTATTAAAATTAAATCCACAGAAAGTTTTTCGTAAGTGAGAAAAAGAATGGTAGAAGAAATAAGTGGACAAAAATTAGGTCAAACAAACAGGAGAGAAATGATCATTATCTAATAGTAATGATGTTTTCACAGCTATGGCGATCTGTATCAAACTGACAAAGAGAGATTTTTTTTTGTAATTGATTTATCCACAAAAACACAGTTTTCCTCAATTTTGGTATTAAAATAAATTTAATATATATCTGAAGACCTCCTAAGACAAACTTTTGTATGCAGCTATTATACCCAGACTATATAAGAAACTCGCAAAACTAAACAAAAATATCAAACAATCTAATTTAAAATGAGCCAAAAAACATGAGCAGATATTTCACCATGGAGGATAAGCAGATGGCAAATAAGCACATGAAAAGACGTGTTTCAACATTGTTAGCTGCTAAGGAAACAAGCATTATACCTATAAAGAGATATCACTACACATTTACCAGAATGATTAAAATTAAAGAAAAAATAGTGGCGACACCAAATGCTGGTGGGAATGCAGAAAAACTATACCACTCATGCACTGTTGGTGGAATGTTAAATGACACAGCTATTCTTGTAAAGAGTTGGGCACATTTTGTACAAAATTAAACATCCAACTACTGTGACCCAGCAATTAAACGCCTGGATTTTCCCCACAGCATGCAAACTTAAGTTCACACAGAAACCCGCACACAGGTATAGTGTTATAGCTTTACACCTAATATCCCAAACTAGTAACAACCTGAATACCCTTCAGCAAGTGAGTGATTACATAAGCTGTGCTGAATCCATACCATGAAGTACTATCAACAAAAATAAACAAACCACTGATACCGAAAAAGATTCTCCCCTTGACTGAACTTTATTTAGCCAGGCTCTTTTGAGCCTTCTTCTCAACTAAGCCTCGACCTTGGCCTTTAAACACTTGAACACACACACACACTATTATAGTTAATTACAGTTTAAATCTTCATCTTTAGGGTGACCCTAGTTCCCCTTAAATTGCCCACCCAAGAAAACTAAAGGCTGCCAAATTTATTACAGTTTGTTCCAGCCTGTTCTTACCTGAAGATGGAGCTGCTGTCTCCCAGTTTCTGTGGGAAGCTAGAAGCCTAACCTAGATAAGCTCAGTTAACGACCTGTCCTAGCTGGGTTTCACATGGACTAACCATCCCTAACAGCTTTTGTAATTTCTCACTTTCCTGATTCAACAGGTGTCCTATTCACCACCCTTTCTATGCCCTCATTCTTCCTTTAAAATCCCCCAGTCCTACTGTACAAATCGAAGTTCAGCTCTCACTGGACTCCACCCCTATTGCAACAGATTCTTACTAGTTACAATTTGTCCTTACCACTTTAATGCATGTCCAGGTTTAATTATCTTTGGCAATGCACTTATCCTGTATCAATTGCCAGAGAATTGCGCTGAGTGAAAAAAGTCAACCCAAATTTTACTGTTTTAATTCTATTTGTATAACATTCTTGAAATGACATTACAAATTTAGAGTAGATTAGGTGTCTCCAGGGGTTGAGGAGAGCATGTGTGGGGGTATGTGGGGGGGAAAGTGATGTGGTTATAAAAGACCGACATTAGAGACCCGTGTGGTGATGGAATTGTCATGTGTCTTCTTTGTGCCTGTGTGTATCTTGACTATACTAGTGTTAAGGTCCCGGCTCCGACACTCATACTCTAAATTTGCAAGACATTAGCATTGGAGAAAATTGAAAAGGGCACACCAGATTTGCATAATTTCTTATAGTTTACTCAAAGTCAGAAATATTAATTAAAATACATTTATGGTAATTAGAAATGTTACTAGGCTATATGTTTAAAAATTGCAATAGATCTTCTCCAAAAGTTAAAATATCTTTGACATTTAAGGGTATGTATATAAAACTCAAAGAGATGGTTTCATTATGTGCATGTTTTACAATTTCCTAATTTCCTAGTGTGAAATTACTTTAAAAGAGTTGTTATACTCAAAAGCTTTTACTGTAAATGTCAAGCAGCTTTTTTTCATTACTTAAGACTTAAGAATTTGATGTATATTATCTCCTCCTGAAAAGCTATTATAGCATGAAAAGGTTTAATATGTATATGATATTGAGTGTGTTCCTTAAACTCTATGAACCTCCTTCACCATAAATGTGGGCTAAATTATAATGTAGTTCTTTAAGGATAAAATGAAAAGTTTTTAAGGCATACACACTGCCGTGTGGCAAAACTAAAAAATGAGGAGCTATTGGTATTATTTGTAAATTAGTTTTACCAATTTGAAAGTGTAAGTCAGACTAGGATGAAATTAAACCATTTTACATAAAAAATTCATTAGCAATTCAAAAAGTGAAATCATTCTTATACTTGGAAGAGATCATAGCATTTTGAATCTTTGAAATAATTCTCTATAGCATCTTGTTAACTGACTTACCAGTGAGCATTTCAAATGATCGACAATCATATTTTACTTTACAATTACAATCAATCAATTGCAACTAGAAGCACTCTATTGTGAAAGGGCGCTATAACAGAGTGAGGAATAAGCTTCTCTAACTTCGGTTCTTAAATCTACCCCCTGAAGAATCTCGAAAAATGTTGCAGTGGCACAACATTTAAGTCTATCATTTCTCAATTATGACCTTTAGTTCTTCTTAAATAAATTAAAATTTTATGAGCACTGTTATTAGAACTCAAACAAAACTGAACAATTAGGAACCTTACACATATAAGTTTGAATGGGCAAAAACTGATAGTTGTGAGGAAGGACTATTCCAGAATGACAGGTTCTAAAATTACAATTTTTTAATCGTTAGATTTAAACCTTTTTAATGATGCATTATATCTCTATATAATACAAATCATCTCATGGAATGCTACTGTCAATATAATATAGAAATTTTAACTAGAGACACATATATTTTTATCTTTACATCTCACAATAATAAACAGTTTATCAAAATAGTCAAATGGTCATTTTCTTTAGACATACGTTTGCCTCATTTGGCTCCAGAACGTTTTGCAAACCTGTCTGTCACCCCTACATGCACTTATTTATCACAAAAATAATGTATGAGCTCATTATAATTTACATGTATTTGATTTACTCTTTAATAGAAATAATTAAGACCTGATCTTAACTTTGGAGGCATCTATAAATTAATACCCTGCTCTCAATAAGGTGCTACCACTAATAAACATAATTTATCAAATTAAAATCTCTAAAATGTAATAAATTTGAATCTATTGTGAGATGCTTGAAATAATAGGCATAAATCTTAAAATTCAGGAGTTAATCTCAATGTTAATATGTTGGCTATTTTCAATATTTCATCAACTTCATGTGATCACTTTATTTTTGACAGTTATGTTATTAAACATTTTTAACTTGTTGAAGATATTATCCTTTCTCCACTGTGTACTCTGGGTGTATTATCAAAGACCAGCTGACTGTATACGAATTTTTTTTCTGGGCTTCCTTTTCCCTTTCATTGATCTATATGCTTCTCCTTATTCTAGTAACATACCATTTTGATACCTGAAGATTTAAAAATATGTTTTGAAATCTGAAATTGTGATGCCCCAAGCTTTGTTCTTCTTTCTCAAAGTTGTTTTGGCTATTCCATTTTTTGGGTCCCTTATGGACTTCAAGATGCTTTTTTTCTATTCCTGTAAAATATGCCACTAGGATTTTATTGGGGATAGCATTTAATCTCAGGATGCTTTGTGTAGTTTGGACATTTTAATAATAGTTAATCTTTTAACCTAATAACATGAGAGCATTATGCTAAGTGAAATAAGCCAGGGGGTGAAAGACAAATACCATATAATCTCACCTATAAGTGGAACCTAATCAACAAAACAAACAAGCAAGCAAAATAGAACCAGAGACATGGAAATAAAAAACAAACTGACAGTAACCAGAAGGGAGGAGAGAAGGGGATAACGGGGAGAAAAAGGGAAGAGTCATCAAGGAACATGTATAAAGGACCCATGGACAAAAACAATGGGGGTGGGGGAAAAGATTGAATGTGGGAGGTGTGGGTGAGTAGGGTAGGGGAGAGTAATGGGGGGGGAATGGGGACAACTGTAATTGAACAACAATTAAAACAAAGAAGATGGGATGTTTTTCCATTTGTTTGTTTTCTTTCATCAGAGTTTTATAGTTTTTAGTGTAAAAATTGTTCACCTCCTTGGTTAGGAGTAAATATTCCTAAATATTTTATTCTGTTTGATTCTATTATAAATAGAATTGTTAACTTTCTTTTCACGTGGTTTATAGAAATGCAATAAGGTTTTATGTTGATTTTGTATTCTGTTACTTTGCTGAAACCATTAATTAATTCTAACAGTTTTTGGTGGGGTCTTTAGATTTTCTACATAGATCATGTCATCTGCAGAGACAATTTTGCTTCTTACTTCCTAATTTGGATTTCTTTTATTATTTTTTTTCTGCCTAATTGCTCTGGTGAGGACTTCCCACACTACATGAAAGAAGTAATGACAGTGGGCATCCTTGTCTTTTTCCTAATCCTAGAGGAAAACTTTCAATGTTTCCCACATTAACTGTAAACTTGTCATATGTAACCTTTATTATTTTGAAGTTCATATCTTCTATACTTAGTATGTAGAGTATTTTTCTGTCATAAGAATGTATTGAATTTTGTCAAATAATTTATCTGCATTTGAGATGATCATGTGATATTTATCCTTCATTTGTTAATATATTGCTACTTTTAACTCCTCTTCTAGGTATAAGTCTATAGTTACAGAAAGTCTGGGTGTATGTATATGTGTGTGCACATTACCTCATCAGTTGCTACATTAAATAAGAATAGAAAATACGTCTTGTTGAAGTGACTGGGTGGCTCCAAATTTGAAAATAATTTAACAAAATAATCAGAAATATTTGTTTGATGTTTAGACTCATCATTCAGCTCATTTTCTATAGTAAACACAGTAGTATTGGTTTTATTTTGTAGTCTGGTCTTCTATTTTTGCTTCTATTGTTAAAATAATTTATGTACATTTTTGGTGATGGAGTTCTGGCAAAGACGGAGGTGTAGGTAGAAATGCTTCACTTCCTCGCACAACCAAAAGAAGGATAACAACCAATTTAAAAATGATGAACAACTACAACTGCCAGAATAGCAAACTGCATGGAATTTAACAACCAAGGAGTTAAAGAAACACTCATTCAGACTCATAGGAAGGGGGAGTGACTGTCATCCAGGTGGACGGAGAGGACCTGTGGCAAGGCGGTAGACTGCACAGACGAGGAGGGGCTGGCTCACTGGGAAACTAAAGACTCAAACCTCTGGAGATAAAATACTGTGGGGGTTGCAAAGATGGGAGAAACTCCCAGCCTCACAGGGAAGTTTGTTGGAAGGTGGGGATAAAGTGAGCCAGCCAGTGGCATTGTTCCTTCTCTGACTCCTCCCCCAGAGGCAGTGCCACAACACAGCCAAGAGGGTTGTCCCTCCCTGGTGAATACCTAACCTCCACCCCCTTACAACTTAACAGGTGTGCTGAGACAAAGAAATATGGCCAAAATGAAATAACAGATCAAAACTCCAGAAAAAGAGCCAAGCAACAAGGAGACAGACAACCTATCTGAGGCAGAGTGTAAAACAGTGGTAATCAGGATGCTCACAGAATATATGGAGCTCAGTCTCAAAATGAAGGAAGAAATGAAGGCTACACAAAGTGAAATAAAGCAAAATATACAGGGAACCAACACGGAAGGGAAGGAATCCAGGACTCAAATCAATGATCTGGAACAAAAGGAAGAAATAAACATCTGACCAGAACAGAATGAAGAAACAAGAAATGAGAAGAGGCTTAGGAACCTTGAGGACAACTTTAAACATTCCAACATCTGAATCATAGGGGTGTGAGAAGGAGAAAAGAAAGGGCAAGAAATTGAAAACTTTTTTGAAAAAATAGTGAAGGAAAACTTCCCCAATCTGGCAAAGGAAATAGACTTCCAGGAAGTCCAGGAAGCCCAGAGAGTCCCAGAGAAATTGGACCCAAGGAAGAACACACCAAGGCATATCATAATTACATTATCCAAGATTACAGATAAGGAGAGAATATTAAAAGCAGCAAGAGAAAATGAGACAGTTACCTACAAAGGAGTTCCCATAAGACAATCAGCTGATTTCTCAGAAAAAAACCCTTGTAGGCAAGAAGGGACTGGAAAGAAGTATTCAAAGTCATGAAAGGCAAGGACCTACATACAGCAAAGATTACTCTATCCAGCAAAGCTCTCATTTAGAATGGAAGGGCAGATAAAGTGCTTCCCAGGTAAGGTCAAGTTAAAGGAGTTCATCATCCCCAAGTCCTTATTATATGAAATGTTAAAGGGACTTATCTAAGAAATAGAAGATCACCAACCATGAACAGTAAAATGATAACAAACACAACTATCAACAACTGAACCTCAAAAAGAAAAACAAAAACAAAGCAAACAACTAGAACAGGACCAGAATCACAGAAGTGGAGATCACATGGAGGGTTATCAATGGGGAGGGGGAGGGGCAGAATGGGGGGAAAAGGTACAGGGAATAAGAAGTATAATTGGTAGGCATAAAATAGACAGGAGTAAGTTAAGAATAGTTCAGGAAATAGAGAAGCCAAAGAACTTATGTACAACCCATGGACATGAACTAAGGTGGGGGTTGGGGGGAATGCTGGAGAGTGGCAGGCTACAGGGCAGAGGGGGGAGAAAGGGGAGAAAAAAATTGTAACAACTGTAATAGCATAATCAATAAAATATACTTTAAAATAATTTATGTACAATGGTTAACTAAATTCAAAATAATAATATTCTCTCTATATGTATTGCACCAAGTTCTGATTAACTTTGAATATTCATTATTTTTAAATTTTAAAAATTAAATTTATTGGCACGGCATTAGTTAATAAAATTATACATTTCTGTGATACATGACCTGCATATTGCATTTTATGCCCCCCCACCCAAAGCCAAATCTTTTTTGCATCACTATATATTTGACCACATTTATCATTTAATACTCCCAACTCCCCTTCCCTCTGGTTAACACCATACCATTGTCTGTGTCTGTTAGTTTTCAGTAGTTTGTTTTTCTTGCTTGCTCATTTGTAGCTTTCAGTTTTATATTCTACATATGACCGAAATCATACAATTGTTGAGTTTGTTTTGTCTGACTTATTTTACTTAGCCTGATATTTTCGAGGTCCATCCAAGTTGTTACAAATGGCAGTATTTCATCTTTTTTATGGCTGTGTAGTATTCCACAGTATATGAGTATATGTACCACATCTTTATTCAATCATCAGCCGAAGGACACTTCAATTGTTTCCATGTCTTAGGTACTGTGAATAATACTGCAGTAAATACAGGGATACATATATCTTTGGAAATAATGGTTCTTAAAAATTTTGAGTAGAGGTACAGGTTGGGGTGTTGGCTTGGTCATTTAGTAACTCTATTCTTAATATTTTGAGGAACCTCCATACTTTTTCAATATCAGCATACTAGTTTATGTTCCCACCAGCAGGGAATGAGGGTTCCTTTTTCTCCACAACCTTTCCAACACTTGTTATTAGTTGTCTTGTTGATAATAGCCATCCTTACAGGTATGAGGTGGTATCTCATAATAGTTTTGATTTGCATTTCCCTAATAGCTGGTGACATTGAACATCTTCTTATATATCTGTTGGTCATTTGTATATCTTCTTGGGAGAAGTGTCTGTTCAGGTCTTCTGCCCATTTTCTTATTGGATTTGTTTGTTTTTTTTTGATGTTGAGTTGTATGAGTTCTTTATATATTTTGGATACTAACCCCTTGTTGGAACTATTGTTTTCAAATATCATCTCCCATTTTGCAGATTGCCTTTTTATTTTAGTGGTGGTTTCTTTTTAATTTGATATAGTCCCAGTCACTTATTTTTGTCTTTACTTCCCATATTTTTGGTGACAAATTCATAAAATCCTCTGTAAGACCCAGCTCCATAAGTTTAGCATGTATGTTGTCTTCTGTGTAATTTGTTGTTTCAGGTCTTATATTTAGGTCATCGATCCATCTGACTTAAACTTTTACATGGGGACAAGCAGTAGTCTAGTTTCATTCTTTTGTATGTGGCTTTCCAATTTTCTGAGCACCATTTATTAAAGAGTCTTTCTTTTCATCACTGTATGCTTTTGGGTGATTTGTTGAAAATTATTTGCCCATATACTTGTGGGCTTATTTCTGGGCTCTCAAGATGCAAAGAAATTGGATGTGATTCTGTGTTCATGGGTTGGAAGAATTAACATAGTTTAAATGGTCACATTACCTAAAGCAATATACAGTTTTAATGCAATCTCCATCTAAATTCAATGCCAATTTAAAAACAAAGGTAAAACAAAAAAACTTCAGATTTATATGCTACCACAAAAGATATCAAATAGCCAAAACAATCCCCAGAATAAAGAACAAAGCTGGAGGGATCATAGTCCTTGACTTCAAATTATACTACAAATTGATAATAATCAAAACAGCTTCATATTGGCAGAAAAACAGACACACAGACCAATGGAACAGAATATTTACTTAAATCAGGCCTCGTATTAAAAAAGCATGGACCACAGCATTTGGTAATATAAATAGAATATAAAAGGAGAGGAAAGGAACTGTTGTAGTTAAGTAGATTGCTCCTTCCTCTATAAATCCATAGCAGTGAGCTCTCCGTACTGCAGCCAGCACACCCATGTGCCTCCTGAACCCTGAAATGTGACTGTCAATGTATAAACACATCACAGTTTGAAGTTTTCATATGAAAAGGAATGTAAAATATTTCCTTAAAATGTTTATAATAATTACATGTTGAATTAATATTTTGGATATTTTGATCACATAAATGGATTCTTAAAATTTATTATAGCTTAAGTTCTTTTGAATTTCATGATTCTTAAGGTATATTCCCAGTAGTGGAATTGCTGGGTCAAAAGGCAGTTCCATTTTTAATTTTTTGAGGAAATTCCATACTGTTTTCCACAGTGGCTGCACCAGTCTGCATTCCCACCAACAGTGCAGTAGGGTTATCCGCATCCTTGCCAGAACTTGTTTGTGGATGTATCAATGATGGCCATTTAGCAGGTGTGAGATGATGTCTCATTGTGGTTTTAACATGCATCTCTCTGATGGCTAGTGATGCTAGTGATCTTCTCTGAGGAAGGTGGGGTCTCTCTGAAAGAGGGTGAAGGGATCAGTCAAAGAATATACATGAAGGTTTCATGGACATGGTCAAAAGTCTGCGGATTGACTGTTGAAGTGGGGATTGGGCTGGGTGGAGGAGGGTGAAGGGGGAAAAACTGGTACAACTGTAACAGCATAAACAAAAATAAAACATAAATAAATAAATTTAGCTATTCATTTTTTAAAAATGAGACAATTAGAAAATTATAAATTACATATGTCTTGCAAAATATTTCTATTGGGTACTGTTACCATAGTGCTTTACCATATCCTTTGTAAATATTCACCTTATTATAGGATGGAGAACTCCATGTGTATCTTCTAGTATCTCCCATTTATGGACTTTGAAAGTCACAGACCGTGGCTTAGTCACAATTTGCAAAGCCAAGCCATATGCTTGACATGTGGTAGAAACTCAATAAAGACTAGAAGTAGTTTCTGAATAAATTGTCCAGGCACTTGAAACCTATACAATTTTATTAACCAATGTCAACCCATTAAATTTAATTAAAAAATAAAATAAACACTCATTAAAGCAGTGAGTTAAGTTTTATAAAACATCACTTAACCTATTTTGAAACCAATGTATTTAAACAAAGTAAACTCAGCATTTTAGATTTAATTACATACTTCAATTAAGTAGTTATTTCTTGTTAAATGCCTCCATTTTGCTGGATTGCATACAGTAATTTCCACTTCCACCTTAATACACACCATGGTTTTAATATTTTAAAACTTCTGTCCTAGATTTGGAGTAATTGTTCACCCAAGAAGAATACAAATCATCAATGTAGGCCTCCAAAAAGGTGCAGATTGATTTTAGAGAAATATTTAGAATAAAATAAAACAGTAAAATACATTTTGATTTGGCATTGTGGGTTTATACAAGGGAAATAAAATTATAATTCATATGAATATTGCAAATATTTCAGAGTTCTGATAGATAAATGGCTTGTGCAAATGTTTTTATTGGAAACCTTGCAACCAACTATCTTAGCTATGAACAATATGTGAAGATATATTTCACTTCCTAGATAAGTTATTCTCATAATAATTTTTATACTAGAAAAAAGTCACTAGGTAGATAAATTACTTGAGTACATGCATTTATTCAAAGAGAGGCTTACATATATTAAAACTTTAAATTGTTCATTTCTCATATTAATATCATATGCTATCAACATGTACAATGTAATATTACTCAATTTAAGTAATATTTGACTCAGGAAATTCTATCTTTAGTTTTCATATATTTCTTTTTGTAAATTGAAATGCTGTTTTTATCTGTGGGATACTAAACAATGTCAAAACCTGTCTAAACTTTACAAGCCCCCAATTGTAATTTGGGAGACAAATATTTTTTCTTGAAATGAAACATTCAGAAATATAGCAAGATTTTCATAATACTTTCATATTATGGAATCAAAGTAACTCATAAATCTGTCTTCATAATTTCACTATTCATCACTGCAAAAATAAGAGGAAATCAATATTGTGGTGGCAGCAAGCAGCACCGGAAACCAGAGAGAAGCAAACGGGAGCTGGAGACCTTCAGCATCTGTGTGATTGACAGCATCCCGCAAAACAGATAATCATCCTGACGAGACTCTATTTCTTGATAATGAGTCATTAGAACAGAGAGCTGTCAGGATCAATAAATGTGCATTTTAAATTTATATCAACTTATTCTTATTTTCCACTTGCTTAAAATTATTTTCTTAAAAGTGTCCTTCATTTAATTGTATTACTGGGTTATAAGAAATGGATCTGGGTTAGAATATATTTGTGCTACTAACAGACAAGACTATTGTTTTATTCTAATAAATTAGCTATTTAACCTTCTAAGCATTGACTCCTAAAAGATAATCAATACAATTCTATTTTATTCATTCAGTGTAATCAAAATCAGCATTAATATGACATTTAAGACACATTCATCTGTGCATGTCCAATGTCTACCACATAGGTATGCTCCAAAAAAATGTGTGGATTTAATGGATGACAAATCTCAAAATAGTTATTAGCATCTTTAATCAAATACTTACACAGTAATTTATTTTCACCTGTATCAGGTATTATGTTAAGATGACATATAATTCAAATGAATTAGATAATGTGAAAAGTCTTCTAGAATGACTACTAGGTTATATTTCTAGGCGGCTTCACAAAGTAAAAGGGGAGAAACACAAAGCAAAAATTTGTCTTTGATATATGACTTAAATGCAATGCTTTCTCACCCCAACATCCTGTTTTCAACTATTGTCAATGTATTTTTAAACCACAACCTTGACTGAAAAAAAAAAAGCAAACGCAATGTTTGATATTTAGATAATAGATATATTTCTCTCCTGGCAAGAGAGACAATTTGCTTCTTTATGCAAGCAAGACACTCTTCTAAGTGCTTAACACTCAGGAAGTAACAGCCTTTTTTGAAGATGGAGGAAAGAGAATACTACATTAATATTGGTCTCGACTAGTTGTAAACTGTAGTGCTTTAGCTATTTTTTAAATCTATTGAATTATAATTTACTCACAAATACATATAATAAATATAAAGAAACACTTTATTTTAATAGATGAATCTAGGTTTTAGCATTTTAATTTTAGGATCGCATCTGTTAATACTGATTTTTCAAATTCCCCTGCTGTTAAGTAATACTGACATGTTCTTCCCATGTGACTACTGGGTTCTCAGTAGCAAAGTTTGTATTATTTCTTTTATAATCTGTATATTTTTATAACCTATTTTTTAAAATAATCACAGACCCTAAAACTATGTTGGAAATACATTAATTATGAGTAAACATAAAGAAATCTGAGGTTTTTATTTATTGATATAGTATGTTAATATCACTTGTAGATACATTTACATCACTGATAAGTATGAGCTAGTCAACTCTAAAACTGCTAAAAGGTGTTACTCAGAGTACCCCAGAGCACATCTGCCTTTTGAAGAGGGTTCCTCAATTACCTCAAGATTTAAAAAAGTTAACCTGTCACTTCCCTATGATTTCATTTGGAGACGGAGTAGGTGAAGCCATGTTTATTAAAATGAGCATGTCTCAAAACTTTCCATCTCTTTCCATTGGTTTACAAGTAGAAAAAAGGAATAGACATATAGAACATATTAGAATCGACCATTATCTTTCCTTATATCAAATCAGCTTGAGTTTATAGGCCAGAGAACAATTTTCTAAAAATACGCACTCTCTGTATAAAAAAATGGATAAAGTTTCAAGTTAAGTAGCTCTTACTTATGGCTGTAATAGCCTAAGGAACTATTTGCCAATGTGTGGGTCCCATGTTAGAAAAATAAATCACTATCTTTGGAAACAGAACCCCATGATTCTACATTAGAAACTAAATCTGAAAACAATATTTTTTTTCTACTGACAATATCACTATCCTTCATTTCTTACAGCTCAACCTTGACCTTCTCAATATCTCTCATTAATAAGATCTTTCTCTGATAAGAAAGGACAACCACACCTGTGGCAGTGACTAAAGACATTGAAATCTGCAGAATCGTTACTGGTTAGTAATTGAGTGACAGATGTTGTAGCCAGATTGCTAGATCATTCTCACATTCATGTGAATGAGAAACTACTAAAAACAAAGCATTATTTTATAAAATATCACATCACTTAACCTTATGTATGTTCATTAATTCAGCAAGTAAGAGCAGTTCAGAAATGCTTATTTAGAGATCTATGAGGTCTGTCCAGAAGGTATCCAGTGATGTAATATGAAAAATAAAAATATTGATTGAAGAAGACAACAAGAAACATTGTACACAGGACAATGACACCTCAGTCCCTTCAAAGAAGACACCTTGGAACCTCACACAGTTCTCCTAGTCCCCATCAGCTGCCCCGTTGTATTTTTCTGAATCTCACAGATGGTCTGAAACCTCTTCCCTTTCAAAGGTGATTAGTTTTGGGAAAAGCCAGAATTCACCAGGCGACAAATTTGGGCTGTAGGGGGGGCAGAATCACCTGGGTGATTTGTTGTTTCACCATAAAATTCTGCACATGTGATTTATGAGCAGGATGTTGCCATGAGGAAGGTACCAATTACCAGTTGCCCATAGCTGAGGCCTTCTGAATCATCCAAATAATTGAATAGTTTCCATGGAGGAATGTTCAAGTTTAACACAAAATCTGATGCAGATTCATTGCTCTACGCACTCAGTCATTTTGAATGTGATGGCCACACAGTACACATGCTCCCTCAATGGTGTCAACTGCCCCCACTGACTAGCACAGTGAAGTCATCATTGTTCACGCATGTGCATTCCAGCCCACCAGCCTTGGTTGCCAGGTTACATCAATGTGGTGCCAACTGTTCTCATTACATTAACAATGATTGGACTTTCTCTGGACAGACCTCATATGTGAGAGATCCCTAAAAACAATTAGCATCTTGAGAGAAAGATATAGTTATATTTATAAAGAAAAGCTAACAAAAACTATTGGAGACTCTCAGTTAATATGTAAACGTATGTTAAAACAAATAAATACTTGCTGATAAAATTAAAGTTCTATGCTGTTGACATTCTATTTTGGAACTTTGTCCAATTAGATTGTATAAAATTCAATGAATAATAAAATATTTAGAATGTTATGAATAACAGCTATGCATGGCTATTTTTAATTTTGAAATTTACTTATCTTAAAGCAGTTTGATAAAGGAAGAATTCATAGAGCACCTAAAATATCACTCAAGGACTATCCAAAATACATAGCACATCTTGATGGTACCCAATGATTCCTTAATTATTTCAGGTTAGGAAACAGTCTTAGAGGAGATAATGCAGCTGCTCATGTTGATTCAACCAGTAAAACACATAACTAGTCTAGAATTTAAGTCTATCAACTGTAATATCTATGGCTTTTCTTTTAAACCTTAGTACTTTATGAAATGACCATCATAGTCCTTTCTGCCTTTTTTTTTTAATAATTAAGACACAATGGAATTCTACGCAGCAGAGAGAAAGAAGGAGCTTATACCCTTTGCAATGGCATGGATGGAACTGGAGAGCATTATGCTAAGTGAAATAAGCCAGGCGGTGAGGGACAAATACCATATGATCTCACCTTTAACTGGAACATAATCAACAAAAGAAAAAAGCAAACAAAATACAATCAGAGACATTGAAATTAAGAACATTGTAACAATAGCCACAGGGGAGTGGGGAGAGGATAGTGGGGAGAGGGGTCTATAGGAGCTACTATAAAGGACACAAGGACAAAATCAAGGGGGAGGGTAGAGGTGGGGGAAGGAGATGGGACTGGCTGGGGTGGGGTGGAGGGAAGGGGAGAAAATGCAGACAATTGAATAAAAATAAATTAATTAATTTTTTAAAAAAGAGTAGCTGCATTCAGTGGACTCATTAATTCCAACTTCAGGCAAAACTTTTACTCAGTTATTTACCCAACAAATAATTTGTTAAACTCCTATGTATTGAAACAGATACTACAAATTCAAAAATGAATATGACAAAGGAGTGTTTCTCTCATTGAAGTGAGAAACTAGTCATTTATTGAAGCTATTTTTTAGTATTTTAGAGCTCTCTAAATTCAAAATTAATTAAAGAGTTTAAACCTATATAGGTCTGATGGGTCGGCTTTATTTGTCTCTCTGTTCTTCCTTCCCTGAAGCCAGTGGGCAGTTGTAGTAGGGAAGGAGGGCATGGCTGGGTGTTGTAGCTTTCGATGGATTGATGGCAAGATGGCAAGAGGTACTCGACTGGAGAATCCCTGTACAGCAGGCTTTCTACAGCTCTGCCAGCAGAGTGAAGCATCTGTTTAAAAACGCCCTCTGTAACGCACATCACCACTGATGCTCCTGTCACCAGAATTCCAGTTCGTACTCTTCCTGTCACTACTCGACTTGTGCACTCATGATTGATTGTAAGGTTTCTTGGACACTGATTTATTATTTTTAAAAATCTTCTTTTTTAGTTGCACCCCAAATGAATCGTTCTTGAAGTGGATTTTTGAAAAGTAAAAACATAATTTTCATATACATGTAAAAACACACATGAAATATCGATAATATCAGTAATGAGAAGAATAGGAATATGGCAAATACGCTTCATTTAAGAAACTTGGTATTTATAAGCATTTAAAAATATGTTAGCATAACATTTCTAGGTTAGCTACTGAACTGCATAGTGCCCTATGGGGCAAAAAAAATATAACCTTTGGGGCCATTTTCTACCAGACATAAATATACAAGTTAACCTGTCACTTCATAATGTCAAAGACGTAATCAATTAAAATAAAGAAAAGTGAAAGTGGATTAATTATCCTCGAGAACTGAACGATGTTTAAGTAGGTCTATTAAAATATGCCCTAGAGCGACAATGAAAGAATGTGCTGTACTTGCTTTTTGTCTTATTTCCAAAATTTGGACAATATTGCTTAACACCATGCCAAATTAGTGTGTCTTCCTACTGTATTCAAAAAAACACCCAAACATTAGAAACTGTCATCTTTGATAACAATGTTAAAAATCACCCTACTTTTGATAGCAAGCCAGATACATTACTCTAAAAAGACCAAATGTGATGCAGTCAAATACTTGGAAGCACAACTTTGTTTATGACGCCAATGCAGTATTTGTGTCTTCCTGTGTGCTTAGGTAAAATGAAAACGACTGTGAGTGTATCTGCAGGTTGTAGACATAAAAATCCACACTAAAAATAGCTATACCACATTTCAATTGATTTCTACTATTACCAATCTTTCCTGAGTCTTTTAAGATACCTAACAGATGTATTTATTTCATATTCAAAGCTATGTCAAGAAATAAATTTTGAGCTTTAAAACAGAAAAATACAAAACCAGTAAATGCCTTTATCCTTTCATTTTTAACACAGTTTTATTCACATATCATATCAATGATACTGTGCACACTTTCTTTTTAGGTTTTGCTATTGTATTTGTGGAGAAGTAACACATTATTCAAATTTTTTCAGTTCCAGGATCCCACTGAACAGGTTTTATGTGCTTAATCTGTACTGCTACAGCTCAAAGTGTTCTTTCCACACATATTGAAAGTATTCCTGCTTTTAAGTTTGGAGAAGGTTCGGATTTACCCTACCTAACTAACCATTAGAGAAGAAAACATGCAAATAACATCATTTGCATATCTACACCTCTCTGCATTTTTCCTAACCAATGAGAATCTCCTTATGCTCACAAAGGCTGTAGGCCCACAAGCATTTGGAAAAAAGCACTCCTCTTCCCTTCCTTCTCCTTTTGCCTGGAGACAAGAACCGGTGAAGGAATCTGAAACTGGCAACTCCAGATATTTGTATTTTAATGCTTTCTCTTATTAAGCTCCAGGTTTGAATTTCTAACTTTGTATTAGAAATTCTATTTACATTTCTCACTACCAGGCCAAATTCATCTTGTCCAAAACAAGATACATCAACTTTTTGCCATATTATTTTTCTCTACTGAAACTGCAGTTTCCTTTAACATAACCCCAACTTCTATTCCCAAATACTCATCAGCATAGAGTCCAAATTAATTCTTTCTTTAAAGACATGAGCCAATGATGACATTACCATGCCTGATTGTCATATGCTGGTCACTCTAAAGCCACATTTATTGTAATTTGTATAAAAATTGACTTTTTTCTGCCCTGTCCTTTTCTATGAGCTTCAGAATATGCCTGTCACAAGACCACAAACTCCAGAATTTTGCCTTTGGGTGGTTCCGAATCTGCACCATATTTTAAAGTAGGCTAACAGAGAGTAAAAATCATTGTTAAGAAAGTATCTTCATTTGTCTGCACTGAAGCCAGACTGAGAGATAAAAAAAGAGAGAAAGAAAGAAGAAAAGCAATATATGCCAAGGAAAAATATATGAAAATTAAAATTCCTAATGTGATTTCCTTTCCTACATAATTATTTGTTTGTTCATTTCTTTGTTTTATGAAGAAATTGTTGACATACATTATAGTAGTTTCAGGTGTATAATGTAATGATTCAATATTTGTAAATATGTGAAATGATCACCATAATGAGTCTAGTTAGCATAGTTACAGAATTTTTTTCTGGTAACAAGAGTTTTTAAAATTTACTCCTTTAGCAACTGTCAAATATGCAATACAGTATCATTAACTATAGTCTCTATGTTGTACATTACATTCCCAGGACTTAACTTACTTTATAACTGAAAGTTTGTACATTTTGACCCCCTTTACCCATTTCACCCAACCCCACTGCCTACCCCTAAAATTAAAAGAAATACAGGTTTTTAAAATAATTTTATGGTTAACATGATTCTGTGTCATTATTTTTTGTTCTTATTTAAATTATGTGAATAGTTGTCAATTTGCTGTATCTCATTCTACCTTGGCACATGCCTCTAGTAACACCTGTCATTTGTAACCATTATGTGTTTTCATTATTATGAGCATCGATCCTGACCTGTAATAACTGATGTTTATTCAAATACATTCTTCAGATTTCCAACACCTGTGATAGCTGATCCCTGCAGCAGACCTGAAGACACTACATATTTGTTTTACCTTTAAAATATGTACTTACAGATTTAAATACACACTAAAGCTTGTGGTTTTGAAAAACAAGAGGCCACAAGGCCTCATAATGATAAAATTGTGGCTTCATATTGAAAAAATCATACTCAAATCAACTATTACAACTGGATTTAAAAAACAGGAAACAGTATATAAAATGATATCATGATGAAAAGCGATACCCAGGACAGATAATCTTTCCCTATCAGAGCCATACAGTTCAAACCTGAGATGTCGGCCCACAGGATCTCATGTGAAATTTATATCACCATCTACCCCTGGTCCAAAAATCAACTCCACATCTAAAACTAGGCTAAGTCACAATACATTTCTCAGTTTTATGTACATATTTAGAGGTGGAACTATCATGCTTATCAAATATATATTCACTATATATGTACAGATTTCACAGAATTCCCCCATCCGTGCAACATAAAGATTTTTTAATAAGTAAAATTTCTCAAATTATGATTAGAAAAGCATTTTTCTCCACTCATACTTTCCTTCCTTCTTTTAATATGTGTATTGTTGTTTTCATTTCAATATATTTTGATATATCTCCTTTAAAATCTAAGAACATCAGTCATGTATTTTTGAAGTAACAGTTTTTATCGCTGCCACCCACATTCACTCAACTAGAAGAAACCTGAGTCACATCAGTCTCTTCCTCTTAATCAAAATGGGAATAATCAATATCATCACAAGTATCATTTCTTGAGTATCTACTATGTAATTATGTTAACAGTATTGTAATGTCTAATATTTTAGTCCAAAATATAAGTTGACAAATTTTTCAAAAGTATACATAATTATCATAATTATAGAAATAATCATAATTATTTCTGGAGCATCTACTATGTAATTATTTTAACAGTATTTTAATGTCCTAATATTTTAGTCCAAAATATATTTTAAGTTGACTAATTTTCCAAAGCATACATAAAACATTTTCTGGCAGTACCCCAAAAAGAAATAAAATAATTTAATAAGATGCCTCTAAAAAAACTGAGAAGTTCTATAGTCTTCCGTACAATTTCTAGTAGTAGGTGCATATTGATGTTCAATAATGTTTCTGGATTGTGGTCACTGAATAATGTATTTTCCAATGCTCATTTTCACCTGTTTCTCTCACTTTTCAGAATTAATTTGACCTTTTAAAGACTTAAGATAGAGCTTCCACACCATATATCTTAAATTTTAAACATTTAATTACAGATGGCATTTTAATGTGTTTAATTTTGCAAACCACATCTCCCACAGCTGGAGATATAATAAGAGCAAACACGCATTGAGTAACCACATCTCCCAAAACTATTCCATCCTCACAAGTCTCCGAGTTTTGCACTATCCTTAGTGTCATCCTTCTGAACAGAAAACGGAGGTGTGCAGATGTTGAATACTTGTCCAAGATTATACAACTAGGTCTAAGATTTAAGCAAAGGCAGTCAAACTATAAAGTTTATATTCTTAACCAAGCTGTTAAATATACATAAATTAGACTAAAAAGTGATCGTTGACTGATACAGCTTAGATTGTGACTTAATAATTCTTTAAGTGCATGGCCAACTTGTGAGTTGGGATCTATAACCTTCTGTGAGCGCATTAAAACAAATAAATGCATATTCATTTTTATCTTTTGGCTAAATTTTGATGGACTGAATTTTGATGATTCTAAAAATATAATAAAGAAGTCTATCAAACATTTCAAGAAGAAAGCTGCAAAGGAAATAGATTGGATCCCCTACTTCATAAAATATGACACCTTTGTCTTAAAAAGTTTAATGAAGCAAACTGAGGAGTAGAAAAAAGCAAGTGACAGGAGGGAAGACCCTGGGGCTGGGCTGGAGGTAGAGATGGCAAAGAGAAGGAACGGGTTGTGTCTTTGTGCTTCATAAAATCCAAACGACTACACTTCCTGAGTGATATCTTTTAGGCCGTAATCCACTATATACCGTCAGGAGGTATGGGCCCCAACTAGGAATAAAAGAATATTCAAGAAAGTAATTCCAGATTTATTCGAAATGTTAAAAATGCAACTCTCAAAGTCTTCTAAGAAAATATGATAGAGTATTATTAATTAAAAGGGAAATGCTTTGCTGGATTAACTTCATCCACAATTTTATTTCCCAGATCAAAATCTAGTGTTTCTGCAAACATTACTGAATGAGATAGCATGTTGTTTGAACTGAATTATCTGATTATTGCAATTTCTGAAGTGGCATATCATGCTTGTAACTGATGGACATGTCAGAGAAGTAAGCTACCAGTTTTTACACCTACACAATTTTGTATTATATTTAAGGTATTAAATATGATGTCTTTGGAATTACTGCTATTGTTATATTGTTAAAGATTGGCTTATTAAACTTTTCTTGTTACCGTCCAACTGCCTGTTTTACACCAAGAAAATACAAATTAAAGAGAATTTACCTTATTTATCTTTTTGGTTTGCATGTCAACCTAGGATTTGGTATAGGGCCTTGTACGGAATAGGTACCTAATAAATATTTGTTAATTCATGAGCAGTGAAAGGCTTAGAAATAGGCAACTAAAGGCTAAGAAGAATACATATTCATTACTTTGTTTTGGAAAGTAATCTAAATGTAGAATATAATTTACACTAATAAACTTTCAAACATCCTTCCTGGGTCCCCTGCTGTTCTAATCAAGAAAGCCAACATTAAAAGGAAGGAAAAAATCAAAGATCTAGGTATATTGACTCTAGTGTAAACTTTATCCATGATGATTTCTTCTTTCATTCTGATCATATTAAACTTTCTCATAATGAAGAGAGAAAAGTAATCTACATTTTCTTTGTATATTTTTTTATAAAATAAGGATGAAAAGTAGATTACGCCAAGCTATCAATAAAGTATCTGATCGAGGTGTTACATTGTTTTCATTTAACACCACCCTGACTGCGTGCATTTTCTATGTCATGCCCTTTAGATTCTCGTTCCATTTACATTCTTACATAACAGAATATTTGAGAAATTTGGCAACAAGGGCTTTAATTTGAATCAATGTTTTTTATGATTTCTGAATTTACTAAAAATTATCAATAGGTTTTCAATAAACCAAGAATGAAATTAAGGGGTCTTTAAAGCATCAAAGTGATATCATTCATGTATTCATGCACTCATTCATTTTTCTTTTTACCAAAAGATGTTCAGAACGTGTTTAAAGTGGCTCAAGGCTAGTACCAGGACCCAGGAAATCATTTCATGTCTTCCCTCAAAAGATAAGAAGTGGGGAGACTGGATGAAAGAAGGAGAAGGGTTTGGCCAAAGAACATACATCCATAAGCCACAGACACAGACAACAGTGTGGCGATGGCCAGAGGGAAGGGGCATGGAGGCTGAGTGGAGGTGGGCAGAGGGGGGAAAATGGGGACATCTGTAATAGTGTCAATAAAAAAACAATAAATTAAACTTTTTTAAGGGTAAGAATAGTGTAGGAAATGTGGAAGCCAAAGAACTTATAAGTATGACCCATGGACATGAACTATAGGGGGGGAATGTGGGAGGGAGGGGGTGGGCAGGATAGAGTTGAGTGAAGGGGCGGAAAAGGGACAACTGTAATAGCATAATCAATAAAAATATCAAAAAAACTTTTTAAGAAATGAAATACGTTCAAACCACAGGCAGAGGAAGGTTTCCATTATAGGATTTCGGTACCCTCGGTGGATTAATTTAGCTCTACGACAGTACAATAATGAGTCACAAGGAAAACAATAATATGAGATGAAACAACGTGCCAAACTTTGTGAAGGGTACCTGAAGATTCTTCTAGCAGAACTGAGAGATTGCACTTCCTTCCAAAGCAGGCAATTATGGTCAGAATATGAGTCATAAAACATCATGCCCAGTGGGCAACAGAAGGATCTCTAGCACCTATAATTGCAAATAAATCAATGTAAGCATGTAAAAATCAGTTTTACATAAAGAAATATGAAAAGAAGTAACATTATGGAATCAATTTTCTTAATATGCCAGGACTTCTACCATTACTTGCTAACGGCCCTCTGAAAAAATGGACTAAGGATACAAGGTCTGTCCGGAAAAAGTCCAGCCACCGTTAATATATAAAAAGAATGGTTTGTGTGACATCAGTGTAACTGGCAGCCAAGGAGAGTGGACTGGAATGCGCATGTGTGAACAATGATGACTTCACTGTGCTAGTCAGTGGGGGTGGTAGATGCCACTGAGGGAACATGTGTACTGTGTGGCCCTCTCACTCAAAAAGACAGTGAGCAGAGCAACGAATCTGCATCAAATTTTGCATTAAGCTTGAACATTCCTCCACGGAAACTATTTGGATGATTCAGAAGGCTGCAGCTGTGGACAACTGGTGACCACTGGAAGCTTTATCACAACAACAACATGGCCGCTCATGCATCACATCTCCTGCAGAGTGTTTGGGCAAAATATCAAATCACCCAGGTGACTCAGCCCCCTATAGCCCAGATTTGGCACCCTGCAACTTCTGGCTTTTCCCAAAACTAAAATCACTTTTGAAAGGGAAGAGATTTCAAACTGTCCATGAGGTTCAGGAAAACATGAAGGGGCAGCTGATGGTGACTGGGACAACTGTGTGAGGTTCCAGGTGCCTACTTTGAAGGGGACTGAGGCATCATTGACTTACGTTACAATGTTTCTTGTATTTTGTCTCTATTTTTCTTATTGCATGGCTGGATACCTTCTGGACAGACCTTTTATTTAGAAGAAAACAAAACTGACATTCAGAAACATTAAATCACACCGATTTTAAAAAGAAGACATGTGGTTTAAATTCAGTGTGTTTTTGGACAAGGTTTTTTTTTTTTTTTTTCGTAAGCCATAGGGCACCAGGATGTTGAGATTTCACAGATCAGTAAAAGGTGGTCCAATATACTTTCCCCGAAATGACAGGGAAAATATTATATTGTGACCTTCTTTTTAAAAAATAAAAATTATTGATAATAAATAAATGAGCTCCCATCAAATATCAATTGTATATTGTAAAGGTCTCATATTGACTTACTCCTCTTAGAATTAAAATTTCTGTGTTCCTTCTTCCATCTTTTCTTCAAAGAATATCCCAATAAGCACTGTTTAATTGTGATTTAACCCTCTCTTAACATATGTATTTGTACAGAATTTAGTTAAAAAGAAAAAACTCATTAACTACTTACTGGTATAAATCATTGTGTTATTGGAATCAACTTTTCATTATACCATGTGTCTAAAGTAGCATGCAAAACTGGTAAACTGAGCCTAAAATTTGCTCTAATTTTCTTCATAAATTACGCATATGAAACTATGGCTTGTTGTAAGTAAAACTAGCTGCAAATCACACTTATGTTAAATGTATGATGCATTTTCACCTGAAAATGAACTATTTGTATTTTTAACTGTTTTTCCTCCTAATTCTTCTCCAACAAATCGGAATAAGGACATACACATCATTAATTGTTTTATCTTCTGGATTAAGAAAAATATAAATGTTCTGAGTTTTTTCTTACTATTAGGGAGATTTTCTTGGTAATAATTAACTTGTTCCTCCTCTTCACACTCAGTCCTTACCAATCACAAAAGAAAAGAGAAAAAATTCCATAGACTCTGTTGAAAGAGTATTGCATTTGTTTTAATTGTTATCTTACGTATCTCTGGTCATCAAAATACACACACGCACACCCATGCACTCCCGTGCACACACATTAAGACAAAACTGCTTACAGCACAGAGGGAAATGGAAACTTCAGATATAAATCAGAGTAGAAGTCATTGTATTGCAAGTGAAGATGAAATCTCTAACATCTTAAGAAATTTAGGACATATGTCATAGCCCATTGCTCAGCGAACCTTGGATCCACAAAGCTTACAGGGAAAAAGAGAAAAATCTACTTGAAACAAGGAAAACATGCTACAGTTTTTGAAAACACACTACAATTTTTTAATAGTATTGTCTTCAAAGAAATGCCACTTAGATTTCTCTAAATATACCCTAGGCTATCTGTTTTTATGTTTTCACAAGATATAATCAACATGGATATATTGTCATATTTTTCCTTTGTTGATAAAATTTATTTGACAATTTCCTCTTAAAAATTCTAGATACTGATCAAAAGCTGATGGCACAACTAATTTTAGATATTTGGAAACTGAAATGGCAAAAACTAACTGAAAAGTTGTATAAAGAATAATGGGAGGAAAAGTAAAAATGTGATGGCTGAATTAGGAATATAGTATTTAATATTTTAACTCAGAGATCATAAACTCTGTTGGCAGTAAAAAATGTGTCCAATTATTTTGTTCTCAAATTGAATTAAAGAAACGTTTATTTATTTATTGTTAGAGAGAGGGGAAGGAAGAGAGGAGAGAAACATAGATGTGCCAGAAAAACATCGCTCTGTTGCTTCCCCCCAGTGAGGGAACTGACCCGTAACCCAGGCACGTGCCCCGACTGAGAACCAAACCAGCGACCTTCTGGATTGCAGTACGATGCCCATCCCACTGAGCCACACCAGCAAGGGCAATAAATTCAGTTTTAATTCACATTAACTTAAAGCAAAGATTGTTTGCCATGAATGGGAAGATGTGGCAGAGCAGAATAAGAACAGAACAGAGGAATAAAAAGGGTCCGTGAAATCAAATGAAACACTGAAGAAGACACCGTGACATAAGTCACAGAACCAACATAAAATTAATCAGTGCAGTCAGTCTAATTCTGGGTAACTCCGGGTCAGGCCGGCAGTTCATGTAGAGAGGGAGTTGGGAAGAAGATAAGAATTTCTGTTGATGTGGAAAAAAAAACCAGTATGCTCACTTAAGGTCTAATTTAAACTATCTGAAAAACCAGAATAAATATAAAGGGGATTTTAAAGATTACTCTGAATCTTTAAAATACAGAAATATATCTTTAGTTATATAAGATTTTATCAATATCCATCATTCCCTTTTCCTACCCTATCACTTCCTCTCCAACAATTAATATTTCATCTTACTGGAAGTGGATGGAAATGATGCAATGAGAAATATTAATATTTACAAAAAGTTTTTAAATTTAAATAGTATAAGTCATCTGTGAAGAGAAAATTCATACATTATTAACTTTGTAGGGAAAATATCTTCGTAAGGTACCAAATGACCATTGTAACTCTAAGTATATACATGTACTAGATAACATGTATTACTCACCTCCCAGGAAAATATGATGGATATGGGAGGTGTTTTTTTTTTATTAGATTATATTTAGAACCATGTTTGACCTAAAAGAAAAATGTCCATAGAAAAGTTTACAATTGACATTAAAAAATAAGAAATAGACCTGGCTGTTGTGG
Organism: Desmodus rotundus; assembly: GCF_022682495.2. Classification (NCBI taxonomy): domain Eukaryota; kingdom Metazoa; phylum Chordata; class Mammalia; order Chiroptera; family Phyllostomidae; genus Desmodus; species Desmodus rotundus. Next base: position 45,278,208 of record NC_071390.1, on the reverse strand, counting down.
CTCAGTGGATTGACCACCAGCCTGGGAAAGGAAAGGTCACCTGTTAGATTCCCAGTCAGGGCACGTGCCTGGGTTGCAAGCCAGGTCTCCAGTTGGGGGCGTGTGAGAGACAACCACGCACTGATGTTTCTCTCCCTCCATTTATCTCTCCTTTCCCCTCTCTCTAAAATTAAATAAGTAAAAGCCTTAAAAAATTAAGAAACATTATTTTTTCACAATCTGATATTTCTGACTGCCAGTGGTAATATGTTTTCATGATAAGAGTTAGTAAAAAATATATTGTTACTTATACGTAATAAAAGTAACATACTACATTATATGACATTTTCTATTGTCACTATTTGATGAATAATTAAAAATTTATAGAAATAAAATGCATTTAGCTTTTTAAAAAGACTATATCTACCTAGAAATAGACATAAATTAATATAAATTACAAACTATAATTATGAGTACTACTTATTTCATTAGTTTCATTACAGAAAAAATTGTAGGAGAAAAATATAAATTCAAAATAATTTTAAATATATGTGATATAAATAGAGGCTTTATGTACAAAGACAGCACATGGATTAAAAAGTATCACAGAATGATATCAGTTGCAATTTCTCTGTAGCTAAAATATTCTCTAACTAGACATTATGCAGATGGTGAAGGGAGATGCATAGTTTTACCTATTTATATACTTACTCATTTAATTATATTGATAGTATTCATTGAACCCCCACGTTGTCATAGGAATAGTGCTAGGTGCAAGAATACAGTGTTCTATCAGTTTTGACACCCTGAGAACCAGATGGAAGGATGGAATCATAAAGGCAATACATTTACTGGGGGAAAAGCACCAGGGAAAAATGAAAAAGATAGGATACAGAAGACCGGGAGAGTTTTCAATGCATGATATAGATCTGATATCTGTGAAAAAATAAAGAAAAATAGGACAGATGGAATAGAAAAGGATTCAGGATGCAGTGTAGTTCCGGGGAAGAAAATATCTCAAGAAGGCTGATAAGAAACCTAAAAACAAAGACTGCCCATCAGAGGGCCCTGCTCAGGCAGGAGTGGCCTGGCTCCAGCACCCGTGTCCTCAGTCACTGGCAAGGGCAGATCGGAAAGAATATGACTTTGACATGATGCGACAGTAAATCCCGGCATTACAGCAGCTGCAAGCTTTACATTAACGACACAGCATGTTCTCCTTTGAGGCATATCAGAAAGGAGCTTCTTCGTGGTTGCCTTGGATGTCAACAATAAAGTTTCTACTAACAGGTTCACATTATAGTAAGGGCAGCAAAGAATAGATTATAAACATACGTATAATAAGCCCTATAGTAAGAAGCTGTGATAATGCATGGCAGAGATGCCTAACTCAGATTAAAGGGGGTGGAAACTTTTGAAAAGTCTTTAGCTAAAAGAAGGGAAAAATTTTGACAAAGTGTATAGAGACTAAAGCATATACAAGGCAGAGGTGAGTTCTATGAATCACACATAGTTTTTCAATTCAGTATGACTGGAGTAAAAAACATTAAAAATCAATGATGGCCCAAGATATATTTTTACTCCTTCCACTGAGAGGTGGACTTAAATTGCTCTCCCTGTGAAGATGGACAGGAGTTACTGAGTTCGTTGACCAGTAAAATGCAGGTGATGGGACATTCTGGAATTTTTGAGGCTAGGTCATAAAAATCATTTTAGATTCATCCAGTCTTTTGAAATGTTCACTGTAGGGGAAACCAGCTACTTTGTGAGTGATTATGCCACCTGAGATCACCATGCAAACTCAGTAAGAAGGTGAGAGAGAGAGAGAGAGACCTGACCACCTGACTAAGGTGGTGGACCTGTGAGTTGGGAAGCCATCTGATCATTTCGGCCTCAGATTATGACCTGAAGAAGAATGAGAAACCCAGATGAAATAAAGACAGAGACTATGGCCCCAGCTGAATGAATCATCTCAATTATCTCCAGTTTTTTCAAGCAATTTAGCTGAAGCTCCAGTCATAATAGAACAGACACAAACTGTCTCTAACAAGCCCTCCCAAAATTCCTGACACATACAAAGTATGGGCCTAATAAAATGATTGGTGTTTTATGCTACAAAGTGTCAGGGTGGTTTGTTACACAGCAAAGGATAACTAAAGCAGAGAAGATGTTAAGAAGACAATGTCTGAAAGATCATCTAGAGCTACATTGGTAAAGCCTTGTTTCAATCCCAAGGTGTTTGAGCTCGATTCTGAAAGCGATGAAGAGTGATTAAAGGATAAACGAGTATGACTGAGTCTGATATATACCTTTTAAAGGTCACTCTGTATAATTTACAGATAATAGATTAGAAGGAGGTGAATCTTGAGAAGCAGACTACTGAGGAGGCTGTTCTTGTAATTCTTGTTTACGAATGAAAGGCACTAGACAGGGTGCCCAGGTGGAAAATATAAATCAATGATAAAAATCTCTACTTTCAAAATGGTTACACTTTAGTAAGAGTACACAGCAAATCTTCCTGCAATTTATGGAAAGTTGCAGAGGTCAGGAGAGGTAGATAAAAAGAACTGTAGGAATTCAAATGTCTAATCACTACGTGGTACACCTGAAACTAACATCATATTGTGCGTCAACTGAAATTGAATTAAAGAAAAAAAGAAATATGGGAATTGAAGTAATTAGAGAGGGTAGGAAAGAGTGATGTCTGGAGAAAGTGGGATTCGTGAAGCAGGGCTTGAAAAATGGTAGGTTAATGACAAGTGGAATTGGGGAGCAATAAAAATAGAAGATTTGAGTGAAAATACAGATAAAGTGGTAAAACCAAAGAGGCTTTGTTAGACTAATGTTTAGAATCCCTGCCCCCTAAAAAATGATTACTTTCAGCATATTTAACCTGTTTAACAAATCAATTAGAAAAGGATTCAAACCAGGGAAGCTAAACTATGAAAAACATATTGTATTAAAATAACATCGAATGACACAATGTCAATCATCTCATTTTGACTTTAAAGCCTAAATAAATATAGCTACAATTTAGTTTGCTGGCAAAGAACTGACATAACCCAATTAGGGCAGAGCAGGTTTGTTTTATTTCCCCCCCAGCACAGTTTCAAGTTATTCATACAAATAATTTTTAGTATTCAAATTATTCAAACATATTCTCTCCTAGGATTAGCAAGAAATAGAAGTCTAATGCATTCTCAGATAGCAGGCAACTTTGTTTATATCTGTTTAAATATAGTTACAAAAAGAAAATATTATAGAACAAAAAATAATATCATTGTTAAAAGAAAATCAATACTAAAAAATTTAAAATTAAGTTTTGAAATGGGAATATATCAGCTAATTATCATAAATATTTTCTTTTTAACTACTGTAGTTCATCTCTGTGTAAAAGTTATAGTTGAAGGTATTACAGAGATTCAGGAGCCACCCCCAAGATGTACCTCAGAGGCATGCAGATTACTCTAAATTAAAGGCAGTTTAAGCCTTAGCCTCAAGAGAAATTTATTTCCCACCCTTTAACTACCTAGAAGAATTTGAATTAGAGGCCTTGCCCATAAGAGATTATCAGAGATAATTCCTTTTGACCTGACTGTAGGGCAGGGCAAACTTCTGTTTATTAAAGGTCTGCTCTTCCTTTCAGCCTGCAGTGAGTGACCCTCTGAAGCTCCCCAGGTGCGCTACCTCACTCCCAGCTCAGGACGTGTTATGCACCTCAGTCCCCTTTCTAACTTTAAATCTCTTGTGCCTGTGGAGTTTTTTTTTTTTTTTTTCACTTTGCTATTCCATAGAGCTGGCATTTTATTGTGTATGTGTATTATTATTAACTTGCTGAAATAAGCCAGGAGGTGAGGGACAAATACCATATGATCTCACCTTTAACCGGAACATAATCAACAAAAGAAAAAAGCAAACAAAATATAACCAGAGACATTGAAATGAAGAACATTGTAACAATAGCCAGAGGGGAGTGGGGAGGGGCCTGTGGAGTTTTTGGTTCTCTCCTGTATGCTGGGTTAATATGTACTGATATTTATTAAATTTGGTTATTTCTCTTGCTAATCTGTCTTGTGTTTGCTTGATTATTAGACTAGCCAGAAGAACCTTGAGGGTAGAGGAAAGTTTGTTAGGCCTGGACAGTATAAATTGTACACCAGAAATTACAAGAGAGGGGGCGAGGGGAGGAGGAAGAGGAAGAAAGAGGAGGAAGAGGAGAAGTTCCTGTTATTTTTCTTTGGCTTTTAATTTAGCTAAGACATTTGTCTTGGGCTGGATGTACCACGTTGGCGGTGTTTCTTTATGACTTGAAATTATGTTTCTGCCTCCTCAAATCTCTGAATAGGTTGATTAGGGGGTTTAGGTTCAAATAGTCACCTGTTTGGTTATTAATGCTGGCAGTGGTGGAGAAAAAGTGAAGAATTTCTTTAGAAAAGTCAACTGTTTGGTATTCATCACTGTCAATTAGAATAGCAGGTGGAAAATGGGGAGAAGAGGGGAAGGAAGGGGAAGGGAGGGGAGGAGAGGAGAGAAGGTATTTTAAGGGGCTCCGTATTTTTTTTCCTTCCTCAAACTCTCAATAAACTTATATTTCCTCCGATCTTCTCTTTTGAGTTCTGGCCCATTATATCACTACATAGAAATTCCTATCGATTATTTTTCTGTTCTTATTTTATAGATATATCACAATATTTCTCAATCTCAAAGCCTAGCACAATTTTTGGGAGAAGTCGAGAGAATGAATTATTGATTGACTAGATGTATAGCTCTTAATCTCACACACTCTCCCAATCACAGCGCCATATTTCTGTCTTCTAGCCGTCTAATTTTAGTTGTGAAAATGATGTGACGTGCAACTGAGTGTCATTTCTCATTCGAGGATATGCTAGTGATACATGAAGAAAGAGCTAGAAGAATTCTTTCCTAGTTATAAAATCACCACTATGTGTCAACCCCTCAGGGAAAAAAAGAAATTTAATATTTCATTGAAAAGGCTCCACCATCTGGGAGTGTACTCAGAATATGTCCTCGGTCCTTTAGTAGGTACTTGAGTCAAAGACCTGTGCGTGGTAGCTCAAAACACGAAATTAGATGCAAGTGTTGATTGTATTGCCTACTGTCTAATTTAGACATGTTAATTTTATACAGATCTACTATTAGTTAACACTTATAAAGACATATTCTTGGGCCCAGCTATAATTTAAATTAAACAGCATAAAAATATGTAATTAATTGTTTCACTACATTTGTTCTCAATTTTAAAAAAAGAATTATGCAAGATAACACAACAGTAGGTTCACAGTTGTGAGAATGCAAAACATAGTTTATTTTTGAATTATTTGTTAACTATTATATTATTTTCCATATGAACACTGTAAACCTACTTTTGTCCCACCTAGTACATCTGCTGTATACTCGCTTCAAGAAAAATACAATAAAAAAAGATTTTCCATAATTCCTTAGAAATACTTACCATCTTTATAATCTCATCTTTTGTTCTACATTTCAAGAATGATTGCCCCCATTCAGAGATTCACTTTGATATCTGAATTTGTAAATATAGTTATAAGAAAGACAGATAATCTTCCAGTATTTGAGACGAAAGGTTTTATATGAAATCCTGCTTTCTCTAGAGGGCTGGATTACATTATAACATCTTGACACATTTTGACACACAATAAACATCTGATTTTTATTTGAAACACACAGTTCAACACACACACCATTGATAGCTTGTATGTAATAGCATTGCACTAACCTTAGTGCCATTGTAGCTTCAAAATATCAAAGTTCCTCTTTTTGTCTTTTATACCCGTTATGAAAATAGAAGCTATTTGCAGCAACTTTTTATGATAGTTGATTTTATCGCAAGATCTTTAACTCATGATAATGAATCACATTGCTAAACTCCATTCAGCTGGCTATTCCTTATTCTTTCAATTACTGTTGACAACAGCAATTTTATGGTTATCTAACTAGCTTACAATTATATGCATTCCATGTGAAGACATGCTTTTAGCAAAGGCTCTATAGAATCCATTGTAATACTTTATACGTAAAAAGGGTATAAATAATCATTGAGTCTAATAGTGAGAGATTCATTTGCTCTATAAATACTAATTTAACCATTTTGGGGAAAACTATATAGCCTTTAAAATGACCTTCTTTAGGAAGATTTAGTGCTATGTCCCAAGCAAGTTGACAACACTGAGAATGAGAAAGACAGGTTCCAAAGCAGTGTGATCTCATTCTGTAGAGATAATGAGAAGATATGTGAGCACACAAAAGACTGGAAAACTAAATATTAGTGTAAGTGTAATAAATTCTGAGAGGTATTACTGAAGTTGATTTAAATTATTAGTTCCAATGTTCAATGTTTTCTACTTTTATACGAGTACATACTCATTGTGAATCTAAGAGGAATAATGTTATTTTTTAAAATATTCATGAATGTTGAATTTGAATTAAACCTGTCATTTACATTTAAAGATCCTCAAAGTAATAAAATCTCCACTTTTCCTTTAGTTCTGTAAATATATAGCACCCCTTTGTCAATATTTTTCCTAGTATCTGAATGGTTTTCCACATTTAAATAACTTTACATATAAATCCCTCATTTAAAAGTCAAATAAAAAATAAAAAGTAGTTACCCAATATGTGTAAAAACGTAGGTTTCACAGCAAATGCTTTTCTTTGCTTATGTCCTTATTCTGTAAGGACATAAGATTATTTGGAAGAAGGTTTTCTTAATTTAATAGAGAAGATTTGCTGGATATCAATCCTAAGGTTTATGTGAATGTGAAAAATGTTTATATATACTGTGTTGTTGGAAACATATTTTCAGGATTTTTAAAAATAAAAACTTACCCATTTAAAAATCTAAAATGTACTGCCAATATTTCTGCAATAACAAAGTGTTTTATGTTATTGTGGAGTAAAAAATAAAGCCTTGTTGTTAGTACAAGCTGTACTATGTGCGGTAAAAGAAAAGCTGTATTATATACTTACTGTAATTGTGAGCTTACCTTCTATCATTGTACTCCTCATAAAAGGCTGAGAAACCTTTCAAATACAAACAGTAATTGATACATCATACTTACAAAAAAGGTATTTATTATGATTGTTGTACTCAACATTCTTTTAGTGAAAAACGGTTACTGTTTTTTAACGTATCTTTGGGAATTAATGAATTCTAATTTGAAATATCCTTTGAAAATATTAATGAATGCATGACATATGTAAGCTCCATAATGTAAGAACTGTGAACTAAAAGAGAAAAAAATCAACTAAATAGTTTTTTACCACTAGTGAGATTTTTTCTTTATAATAGGGAATATTGAACAATGTTCATGCCTTTAAGAATCACTTAAACTTAAATTTGTTAATCAGTGTAATCTTGTGAGGAATTATAACAATAACATCAGTTATTTAAAATGAAAGTATACTAAGGGGAGAAATGAACAAATAAAAAACCATAAATAGCAAAAGAAACCATCAACAAAACAAATAGGCAACCAACCAAATAGAAGACATTTGCAAAAGATACCTTCAATAAAGAGGCTAATATCCAAAATATAAAAAGAACTCATACAACTAAACAACAACAAAAATCAAACAGCACAATTAAAGAATGAACAGAGGACCTTAACAGACAGTTTTCCCAAGAAGACATACAGATGGACAACAGATATATAAAAAGATACTCAACTTGACTAGCTATAAGGGAAATGCAAATCAAAACCACAATGAGATACCACCTCACACATGTTAAAATGTCTATTATCAATAAGACAAGAAATAAGTGTTGGAGAGAATGTGGAGAAGAGGAAACCCTTGTAAACTGCTGATAGGAATGTATTTTGGTGCAGACACTCTGGAAAACCAGTGTGGAGGTTCCTCAAAAAGTTAAGAATAGAACTACCATATGACCGGACAATCGGTCTACTGGGTATCCCCCCAAAACGGAAAACACTGTTCAGAACTATATATATATGTGTGTGTGTGTATATATATATATATATAGTTCTATATATATATGAACTATATATATAGCCATGTTCACTGAAGAATTATTCACAATAGCCAAGACATGGAAACAACCTAAGTGTCATTCGACACATGATTTGATAAAGAAGAAGTGATATACAAGGACTGTCCAGTAAAGTCCAGCCATTGTTAGTATAATGAGAACAGTTTGAACAACACTGGTATAACCTGGCAGCCAAGGAGAGTGGACTGGAATGCACATGTGTGAACAATGATAACTTCGCTGTACTAGACAGTGGGGACAGTGGACACCATTGAGGGAGCCTGTGTACCTTCTGGCCATAGCATTCAAAATGACTGAGCAAGTAGAGCAACAGATCTGCATCAAATTTTGCGTTAAGCTTGAACATTCCTCCACAGAAACTATTCAGAGGATTCAGAAGGCCACAGCTGTGGGCAACTGGTGATTGGCAGCTTCATGACGACAACAGGCCCACTCATGCAGCACGTTTCTTGCAGAGTTTTTTGGCAAAACATCAAATCACCTAGGTGACTCAGGCCCCCTACAGCCCAGATTTGGCACTCTGTGACTTCTGGCTTTTCCCAAAGCTAAAATCACTTTTGAAAGGGAAGAGATTTCAAACCATCCGTGAGATTCAGGAAAATACAACAAGGCAGCCAATGGCAACGGGGAGAACTGTGCAAGGTCCTAGGTGCCTACTTTGAAGGGGACTAAGGAGTCATTGTCCTAGGTATCATGTTTCTTTCTTTCTTTTTTTTTTTTTTTTGAGCTGTAACCCCTTTTATTTTCTCTGTTTAAGATCAAACAGAAAACAAACATTAATTCTGTCACACACTAACATTTTCAAAGAAAATCATTTTCTGTTGAACATCGTTTGTACAAGAGGAGGACTAAGAACAGGAATGTGTTACAGAGATCCAAACCAAGGTGTAAGTAAGCACCTCACACAGCTTTCCAGTGGTATTCAGGAGGAGCCACTTCTTAATCACTGGCAGCAAACAATGTTGCAGAATTCTTTGCCAGGTACTTTAGAAAATCATGAAGTTAATTCAGTAATACAGCAAGGCTCTTCTCACCCAGAGGTGTGCAGGCCAGCATTGCTCCAATTTGCACAAACAGTCTCAGTAGATGTGGTGCTCCATACACCTGGGACATGGGTGCATCAGGGTGGTCTGTGAGGGTCTCAGCATATTGCTGCCTCTCAGATTTGGAGAGTAGCTGAGTACCCAGCATCCTGTTGAAGTATTCCTTTATCCCTGTCCAACTCCATTGACTGCATACTCCCTATTATCTGTGTTTCCTGGAGATTTCTTATAATTTGCATAATCCACCAGAACGGAATCCACATTCTTCTTGGCAGGAGGATACGAGAGCTGTTTCTGCCGGATAATTAAGTCCCAGTCATCAACTAGCCATGGTTTCAGTTCTTCAGGAATCTTGACTTTAACATCCACTCTGTTCATGAATGTTTCCTCGTTTTCAACAGTGGGATCTCCTCGAGCTGTCCTCTCTTCTTGCGAGGAGGCTGAGTCTCACTGGTACTGCCACCATCCCCATTGCCAGGCGTTTTCTGTGTGTTCTTTTTTGTTTTCACTTCAGTGTTTTTCCGTTGCTGACCTGCTGTCTTCTTTCCTAGGGCAGCCCCTCTCATCTTCCCCTCTGCATACTGCTCCTGATTGGCTTTTTGAAGTTCTTGCTGTTTCTGCAGATTGGTGTCCACGTATTTGAGTACTGTGGTTTCTGGGATCTGTTCATCCCAATATTTATTCCAACCACTGTAATGTATAAAGTATTTCACTTGTTTGTCCTTTATGGCAACCTTTACACACTTCACTTCATAAAGAGGCCCATGAAAGCACAGCACTTGCTCTCCCTCCTGGAATTTAGGCTTCAGGTCCTGCTTTGGCGCCATTTATAGGGATTTGCCACCGCCTCCTCTTTCCATGTTTCTCCTATCTTGTATCTCCTTCAGTAAATGTCTCTATTTTGCTTAGTGCGTGGCTGGATACTTTCTGGACGGACGGACTTCGTACTTTTAAATACTGGCTATTGTGAATCCCATGGAATTTTAGACAAAATAGTCTCATTCCTCCCCCGCCATAACACCAAAGAAAAACTTCATCACCATGATTGCTTGAAAATTACCTGTAATTTCTAGAATATATTTACCCAAGTGGTCTGTATTTATACTTTTGAATAAGACAGAATAATAATGAGTTTCATGAATGATAATTATGTTTTTCTCCAGGTGTCTTAAGTGCTATTATTTGAAAGAGCACATTATAAAAAGAATGTGATTTGAGGACTGTGGATAGGAAACTCCTGTTCCCAAATAACCCCCTTACTCCACTTATCATATAAAGAAATTCCATTAATTGAGCATTATTCCTTTGCCTGAAGATAGTTCTCTTACGAGGTATATTTTAAATCAGTTGGTAAAGTATATGATTGTATAACCACTATACTGTACACCTGAAACTAATACAGAATAATACTGAATGTAAACTGTACCTGAAAAATAAAAAGTAAATAAAAATTTAAAAATTAAGAAAAAATAACTCAATTGTCTAATGGAAACACTAGAGTAAACTCATGGAAAAAGGAAAGAGGCATCTATTTTTCTCTAGATACCAATAGCTTCTTGAATTTAGGAGTTATTTTTGAAGGATGAGAAAAAGAAAAGCAATAACAAATGAACCCCAATATTATAACAATCATAACATCTGTTAGAGAGATTGCCCTAGTTTACAATTAATTTTTCAATTAAGATACTAAATGTAATTCTGTTATTTTTCATTGAGGGGCATTTCAGAATGCTTACAATTAATCTTTTATTAAGTCATTCATTGATCAAGCTTCTAGTTTTGTGCTTTTTATTGAACACTATAACACGTTCCCTACAGACATCCTTTGATTTTATGTCATATTTTCAGTGCTCTGGTTCTACATACTAACAGTCTCAAGGCTAATAACATTTATAAGTTTATTTGAACAATGCACCCTTCCTTCAGTATTTTAGGACTTCTTCTTCCAAGGAGGTATTGTTATAATGCCACAGAACATCAGTTTAGCTGGAAACATGTTTAAATACCATTGATGCTCCTGCTTTACTGGATTCTATACACTGCTCCTCCATAAAATGAAATAATATTATCTACTTTATGTAGTTACTCTAAAATTAAATCAAAAGTTTTTAAACATTAGAAATACATGTATATACATTTGATAGAAAAAGGACATGCATCGTATTCTTTTTCAAATACATATTTATAAAAGTCTCAAAATTTCTGTTTAAAATAATCTAAAGTTCATTTTCTAAGAAGTAAATGAGAGGCAACAGTGTAACAAAATCGATTTAGAATCAAGTAGACCCATGTTCAAAACTCAGTTTTGTTACACAGCTGAGCAATATATTGAGCTTCCCTAGACTCCGGTGTTTGTTGACATGGGTCTGCAAGGGCCTGCCAGGCATGTGAGGTGGCTGAGATATTCAGTTAAGATAACTTACAAAAAATCAGTGTTCAGCAGTATATGGACACACAAGTAATAAAGAATAAAACTAAGTGCTATAAGTTAAAATCAAAATGACCCAAATTATAGTAAGCAAAACTGTTCAAATGATATTTACAAGTTAAAATTAAAAAGCTTTAAATAATATTAATCAAAATAAGTTACATTTAGATGTTATAATTTAAAGGAGTTTTTGAGAAATGTGTGGGGGCAAAGAGAAGGTGGCATAGATTTTTGGTTTACAAAATTGGATAGACAGTGATATCATTCATGGAAATATGAAAAAGCTTGGTTTAAAAGGAGAAAATTATGAGTTTGGCTTTGAATAAGCTGATTTGAAGATATGAAATGTCCAAAAGAGGATGTGAAATAGTTAATGAAATAATATGAGTTAATACATTAAAATTATTTAGAATTAGTTCTGGAACATGATAATTGTATTTTTATTATTCTCATTATTATTATTATTATTACTCAAAGATTCCAAACTCAGAATAGAAATTTGAACAGAAATGTAAGTTTTTGAGTTATGTGCGCGCAATCTCAATAACAAGGACTATGGACTAAAACAAGCTCCAAATGTCCAGCACTGGACAAAGATGACTTGATGTTTAAACTATGCCCCTCATCAGTTATTGCACATGGGCTTTTCTGAGAGGAAATGACTGAGCAACGCAGCTCTCTGATGATGAGGGAAATCCCTCCAGGAAGAAAGAGGGAGCTGACATCTAGAGAATGTTGCCAAACCCTAGGCAACAAGTCCTTCCTTGAAGAGGGAGTAGGGCAATGAATCACCATGCCCCACTCTCCTTGTTGTGCATCAATAGATCTACCATACTGTGAAGTAACGCAATGTAACCTGGCCACTCCCAAACTACTAATATTTGGTGTCTATGGGACACACTTTGGGAAGCACTTCTATAAATTTTCCTTTTAAAGACTGTATAATGAAAGGTATACTGGTTTGAAAGGAAGATATAAACCTGTCTTTGTATATAGATAACCTTATTGTCTGTGTAATATATAAATGTACCTAGAACTAATAAACAATTAGAGGAGTATTTTTCAAGAAACAATATACAAAAGTAAATCATCTCCTATATAGAAGCAATAACCAAGTGGAATTTGAAATTAAAAACATGATACCATTTACATTAGCAACTAAAATAAAGTAAGTATAGATCTAACAAAATGTGTACAAAGTACGTATTTCCTTATATGATGAAAAATACACATTTCTGATGCAAGATATCAAAAAAAATAAAATAAATAGAGACATATTCCATGTTCAAAGATGGGAAGACTCAATAATATAAAGATGTCAGTTCTTCCCAACTTGATCTATAGATTCAATGCATTCTCAAAATTCAGCAAGTTATTTTGTGGATACAGAGAAACTGATTTTAATGTTTATTTTAAAGTTTTATAAGCTACCGAAGACCCAACATAACATTGAAGGAGACAGAGGAAGTTGAAGTACTCACACTAGAGGACTTCATTACTGTCCATAAAGCTCCATTAATCAAGACTGTGGTAAGGCAAAAGAACTGACAAAGAAATCAATGGAATGCAAGAGAGGTCCTGAAATTGACCCAAACAGACAGGTCTTTGACAAAGGAGCAAAGGCAGTACAACACAGTAAGGACAGTCTTTTTAACCAGTGGTGCTGAAACAACTCAGCATCTACATGCACAAAAATGACTCAAGGCCCTGACTTTACACCCTTCACAAAAATTGGACCACAGACATAAAGGTAAATAGAAAACTATAAAAACTCTAGGAGATAACATATTAGAAAACTTAGATAATCATTAACATAAAAATGTCTTTTGAATTAGAAAAAGGCATAGCACATAGAAGAAATAATTGATAAGCTGGACTTCATTAATTAAAAACATCTGTTCTGCAAAAAAATACTGTCAAGAGAATGAAAAGACAAGCCACAGACTGGGAGAAAATAGTTGTGAAAGATAAATCTGATAAAGGGCCCATCCAAAAGATGCAAAGGATCCCAGAACTCAACAATAAGAAAACAGCCAACGAGTTTAAAAAACAATGGACCTAAGATCTTAACAGACACCTCATGAAAGAAGGTGTGCAGATGGCAAATCAGCATATAAAAAGATGTTCCACATCATATGTCATCCAGGAGATGCAAATTAAAACAGTAAGCAATGCCGTACACCTATTACAATGGTCATAATCCAGAACACTGACAACACCAAATGCGGGCTACGATGTTGAGCAACAGGAATAACAGAAATTCCCACTCCAAGGTGGCGGCAATGCAAAACGGTATAGCCACTCTGGGAAAGAGTTTGGCAATTTCTCACAAAACTAAACGTACTCCTACCATAAAATCCAGAAGCCACGCTCCTTGCTTTTATCCAAAGGAGGTGAAATATCACGTCCACACCAAAACCTGCACAGAGTGTTTATAGCAGAGCTACGCATAATTGCCTAGGTGTGGAAGTGACCAAGATGCCCTGCAGTAGGGGTGTAAATGTGGAACATCCTGACAATGGAATAGTATTCATCACCAAAAAGAAATGAGCTATCAAGCGATGGAAATAAATGGCAAAAACGTAATTGAGCACTCTGGAAAAGACAGAAAGATGGAGACAGTAGAAAGAATCACTGGTTGCCAGGGGCTGGGGCAGGGAGGAATGAACAGACAGAGCAGAGAAGTGTTTCTGTTCTCTTTTTTCTCTTCTTTATGGCAGTGACGCTCTTCTCCATAATATTTTAATAGTGGATACATGACATTATAACTTTGTCCAAATCCAGACACTGTATTGCCCCAAGAGTAAGCTGTAATACAAACTACGGAGTTTGAATGATGAAGATGTGTCCATGCAGTTTCGTCAGTTGTAACACATGTACTACTATGGTGAGGATGCTGATAATGAGGAAGACTATGCAAGAGTTGAGGGAAGGAGTATATGAAAAATCTCTTTACCTACAACTCAATATTTCTATGCGCGCTCTAAAAATAGTGTATTAAAAGACTAAGATGTTGCAACATTTCTTGCAATGGTGAAGAGTGGAGTGTCCATCAGTGTGGAAGTGAATGCACACATATCCATGCTGCGGTAGATTGCAAATTTGGTCACATATTCTCACCCTCCCTGGATCTATGCCCTTACAGCGTGTCACTGCAAATAGCCCTGACAAAAGCTGAAGCCTACTTCTCCACTCTTTCATCTGGTTTGGCTATGTGACTTCTTTTGTCTAATGGGGATTAGCTACATGTGGGACAAGCAGAGGATTGAAAAATGCTTCCACACTGAGGCCCATTCCCTTGCTGTGCTGGAACCCTGACACCACCATGTGAATGAGCCTGAGCCAGCCTGTGGGACTATGAAAGGCCATGTGAAAAACTGAAGCACAGTTGCTAATACCTGCCCACCTCCAGCAGGGGGTTGAGACTGCAGGGGACCATCCAGCCACCATTTGACCACCCAGCTGAAGACAGATGCATCAAAAAAGCTCATCAGAGATCAAACAAACTTTATTTGACCAAACTTTATTAGAACTGCGTAGCCGACCTTTTAAAGCCACTAAGTGTCAAGGTGGGGTTTTTTTTTCACAGCAATAGATAACTAATACCTTTCCATAAATTAAGTACCATGAAGCAACTTGAAAAAATGGAATGATTATATGCATATCAGTGTACTGACATGGAAAACTTGCTGAGAATATGTGATAAGAACAGACAGACAAAACACAAAGGTCTTGTCATTCTCCAGGCTATCCTGTAGTCTTGCAATAAATTCCTTTTTTGTTGTTGTTATTAAAAAGAAAGAGATTGTATAGGTTTTATGGGTTATGACGATAGTAATATTACCTCTACAATAAGATGTTTTAATGCCTTCAAACTTCCCAAATAGGACGTGAGAGAATTTTTGTTGCAGATGAAAATATCACAAAATAAACCCAGGTCAGATATGATGACCGTTTATGAGTTAAGTACATTTTGTGTTATGCTTATCCACACTCTTCCAATATCCCCTTATTCACTTGTAGAAATTTAAATTCTTAAGTGAAAAAAATACAAAATAGCAAAATAAATGAGTATTTCAAAATCATATTAAAGCCTTAAATAAGTTTATCTTTGATTTTTCTTCTAAATTTGTCAAGAAGAAATAACAAATAATTTCAAATGAAACACTGTCATAAAACTATCTTCAGATCATTTTATTGTTTCTGAGGAAATATGGGCTAACCGTTGTGTTCTAAATTTCTAAAATCAGTCCTATCTTCTTCAAGATAATGTATTTGTGGAAGTTAAAAAAGCAAAACCTCAGGAAAACACTGTAATAAAAACATATTTAATGGCCTGGCTGGTGTGGCTCAGTAGACTCAGTGGATTGAGCCTGATAACCAAAGGGTCACCGGTTCGATTCCCAGTCAGGGAACAAGTATGGGTTGCGGGCCAGGTCTCCAGTAGGGGCACATGTGGGGAAACCACACATTGATGTTTCTCTCCCCCTCTCTCTCCCTCCTTTCCCCTCATTTTAAAAATAAATAAATAAAATCTTTAAAAAGTATATTTAATATATACTCATTCAGAATAATCTGGGAAGATGAACCTATTTCTGCCAATAGTAGTAAGTGGTTTTTAAACCAAAGATTACCATTCTGAGGCAGGAGGAAATATGACAACATTTATTCAGGAAAAACAAAAAACTTAGATGTTAACACTGCCATTGTTTATTATTAAAAGTCCTCTTTTATTTTACCTACAGAATGCAAAAGCTCAGAATAAATCAAAAAGGCACATGTTTTTAATTGTGATAAACAGAGTTCTTTGTACTTGAACATGGGATGGTAAGAAGAAAATTTCTCATCTTAAGTTCTCACAGATTGTTAAATTTCTTATACCAGTGTTGCATTTATAAAAAGTTTCATTTGTTCCTTAAAATTACTAGAACCCCATGTATAACTTCTTAGCTTTATAATTTGTAATCACTGTCTATAAAAGACTTGGTGAGTGAACAAACAGAGCCACTGTGAAATAAAGAGAGACAAACACTATAAGTAGGTTCTTAACAAATCTGGGGGAAGAAAATGATTTCATGTCAGCCAGTGCTGCCTCCCCTGCAGTTCGGAACCAGTCTTCACAGGGTGCCAGAACCGTACTGGCATTCTGGTACAATTGCCTTGACAACTGACTCAAGTCTTACTGTAAGTATGTCATTGTATAAATATTAATTGATTCATTTAAAAAATTAAAATGTAAGACATTTGTTGAATTCTAACAACACTTTATTTAGCTCAAGAGTCAGTCTCCCCTCCCCTTGAGAACAAATCTCTGAAATTATATTGTTAGTCAATGGAAAAGTATACAGAGGACATAGTCTGATTTATATATGACTTTTAAAAAGCTTCTTTTGTATAGAGTAAGTAATATACATTTACTTATGCTGGGAATATGTTTGTTATATTCTTGTAATTTATATTATAGTATGTAATTTACAAATATATATGCTAATAAATAAATGGACAAAGTAGAAAAAGTCTTCAAATGCTATTGATTTCAATTCAGATGAACAAAAAAACTGACTTTCTAAAACCACACTTAATTTTTGTTACCTCTTATTATCTGCTTTAAATTACTTTTTATTTCAAAATGTCATTGTGTATCCTGGCATTAGCCAATGCCATAATCATTACTTCTTTTAGCTATTTCCAATATGTTCATTTTTTTGCAAAGATCACTATGACAAAGGCAATACCCAAAACAAATCTTCTAAATGTTTCGCATAAAAAGAAATGTAAATAAATTTAGAAATGCATTAATTTTATATAAACACTAAAGAGAAATCTTAAATGTTAAAAACGTGATAAGTAAAATTATGTAATTATTAGGTAATACTTTAAGAAATCCACAGCGAAAGAAGTCCTCTTGCATAATACACCAATGTGCACCATCGAAATCACTTATAAAATATCAAGTAGAAAAAGTACCTTTAAATTAGTTACTAATCTTTCAAAATTATTCATAAGGTAATTATTTTCTGAGTAGCACACTGTATTTATTTTAAGTTGTAATTATTGCATATGTGCGACAGTGACATAGCCTAAAAATAAATTCAGGAAAGATGAGTTACAAATAGATAAATACAGAGATAATGATGATGACAAATGAGTCTCACTAAGCTGAGTTTAATTGTTAAAAATTCCCTAGATTCAGAAAATTTATATTCTATCATTTGATGCATGATATATTTGCCAAGCATCAGAAGTGAATGTAGGGAACCAAGATGACGTGTTCACTAAGATATTCTTTATCTGCCATTTTTATTGCTATAAACCCCTTTCATCCAAAGAATTCTGATTTTATTTAAAAATATCATTTTACTTTTTCAATATATATGAAGTTAAAATGTATCCAAGGAACGATTATGGGATAAATAATTGTTGTATGCTTTCTTTAGATCATTCTTTCACATAGAAAGCTCATTTTGAGATCAGCATAATAAAACTGCTATTTTTTACATTCAAAGGACAATGTTTAATTATTTCCTGGTTTCTGAGGGACACAAATACTTAGGAATTTTTTCAAATTACATCGATACAAGGATTGCCTTATAATATTTAATATAAAATAAACTCATTTATATCATAGTACACAATACGTAGTGAATCCAGGAAAATATCCAATATATTCTATTGTCCTTATACTTGTTTCTAGCCCCAAGACTATTAATATAAGAATTTGGAAAGTAGAACTTTATGTAATACAAACAACATAAAACCTAGTCTATTGAAATAGTGATAAATGTTAAACATTAATTAATTCAAAAATAATTATCTATTGCCAACAATATGCCAGCCACGGCTGTGGCTGATAGAAAAAAGCGATGAACAAAATGAAGTCCTGTTCTCCTGGTGTTTAAAGTCCATGTGGGATGGATGAAGAAAGATAAAGAGTAAACAAAGAAACAGGCAAATTCAGAATCTATCAAGCAGGGAGTTTTGCTGTGATGAAATATAAAGCAAGTAGGAAAAGAAGTAGTGATACAGGTGTCAAGAGTATATTTCAGATGCCATGCGCAGCCAGGTTTCTATGTGAAGGTGACACTTTAGCAGGAAGCTGAAGTAAGTGAAGGAGAAAGCATGCAATTAGGGAAAAGAGTGTTCGCACAAAAGACGGTGATAAAATTCTAAATTTCCAAAACGGTGCGTGCTTGCAGTCTTTGAAAAACAGCAAGAAGATTGGTACAAATAGCGGATACAAAGAAGAGAGAAATAGAAAGGGATATCAGAGAGGGAATGAAGAGTGAATACACTAATCTTTTGTCTGCAGTACGTTCATTTTTTAAATTTTAGTCATTACCGAATTGTACTTGCTTTATAACAGAACGTAAGGAGAAGAATGCATCATTAATAGAGGCAGAAAGGAAAAACACTTGTTTCAAGATGGGTAGCACTATGATATAGCGCCAAGGGACTACGTTTTGACAGCATTCGTCTTCAGCTATGGAGGTTATGAGTTTCTCTACTATTGCTTCTTCCTAACCGAAAAAATGTGGAGTAGATAGTAGATGATAAAAATTCAAAAATAAAATGAAACATAGTTAAAAGTAATGAAATGTCAGGAGGATTCATCTGCCAACTGGCAGTATGGCTGAACTTGGAAAACATTGGTAAATCCTCTCTCAGTTCTAGTGTCCCTAATTTTCCAGCACTAACTGCCTGTTACATATTCCACTGAGAATAAAATGAAACACTAGGGTCTGGCTTTCAAGATGAACATTCTCCAGACATGTGCAAATGCCCCAACACATTAATGTACACATTAAATGTGTACAAATATGTATATATTAATTATATCTCAATATAGCTGGATAAAATATTTTTTTAAAGACGAACATTTTCAAACTCTCTGCTTCAACACTATTTGCTCCAAAAGAAATTACTTGGGTCCTCATGATTCCACTGAATTTTACAACCTCACTTAGAAACTGTAGTACCTGAGCCCTGGCTGGGGCGGATCAGTTGGTCAGAGCATCATCCCACATAACAAAAGGTCACAGGTTTTATTTCTGGTCAGGTCAGGGGCAAGCGATCAATGTTTCTCACATCGATGTCTCTCTCTCTTTCCCTCTTCCAAATTTATCCTCCGGTGAACATTTAAAAAAAGCTAGAATATCTGGAATTAATGAAATGTAATATTTTATGTCAATGTTGTTGATATTTTACTCTTTATATAAAATAAAATCTAATTAATATTTTTCATATGAAATATCAAGTTATATGTTCGCTTAGGTTACATATTTTTCAACACTGATGGTAAAAATGTATGCTTACTGTTTCAATGCTTCTACTTAATGGCGTATTTTGCTATAATACAGTTTGTCTCCTGACCTGTGCAAAACAATGCAGGTTCTATGATATTTCCATTTCTTATATAAAATCAATGATTTGAGATATTGTTTTAACTACCATATATCATTGAGATAATTTATTTTAAAAAATATATTAACAAATAGTCTAATGTTTCATACAAAAATCATTAAATGAAGAACATGTAAAGTCATACCATGGTATCCATATTAATGTGTCACCCCATTACTGTGAGATTTGAAATTTATCCTTGGCATTATTGTTACTTATGAAAAAAGAGGTAAATTTGTATCACTACAGAGAGAGATAACACCAGAAACAGATCTTGTTTTGTATCTTGACTTTACCAAGCAACAAATACTGACCTTGAATATGGTTCCTTAACTTTAACATGAGGAAAAAGTCCCTAGTCTCAGAGTGTAATCATCTGTGAAGAGACAAATTCAATAATACTAGCTACTCCTAGTGGGTAAAAAAATTAAGTTATATGATTTCTCTTTACTTTCTAACTGCAATGACATTTCCAAGACAAAATGCAATTGATATGTCTCTAGAGTCTGAAGTGTTTGCTATATATAACTATATATATATATATATATATATATATATATATATATATATAACTATAACACAAAGAAGAGTGAGAAAACCGCATTAGAGCTAGTCCATTTAATACAATATTTTTCACTCTAAGACTCGATAAACAGCCTTGGGCCCTCAAATGCTAACATGGGCGATACTAAATGATTCCTTGGTTTTGAGGCTGGCAAGCTATGGATTAAAGATTTCTTGTGGCAAAATTTCTTTGAATCTTATGAACACTATGTCCAAGAGGGTAATGGAGGAAGCGGTAAATGGCCACATCACAGTTTTCTCTGAATGAACCAATGTACACCTCCCTGAAACTTTATTCCATGAAGCAGAGTATGAGGGGAAATGACCTACTGCACGTAAGTTTCTTAAAACCAGGACATAGATACCACTATCCTAATCTCTTCCCTCTCAGGGTCTGTTTTTCATATAGTAGGCAATCAATACATTTGGAACAAATAAATAAATAAATATCAAAGATACTGTCAGTATCTTTCTAAACCCCCTCCTATTGGCAACATGAAGAATTTTTGAATTTTTGAGGTAGATAGAAATCAAGGAGGAATCAATTTTTCCCTTTACAATCGTAAGCCCATTATCATATTGAAAATGATAGAATTCCCAAATTTGTAATCAAGTCACAAGTTAATTTTATGGCACTGTTTATTACTAGTTTCAAAACCCTGTAATTATAATGACAAATAAAATAACATGGTAATAATAGTTTTAGCAGTACCAACAATGTAATGGTAAATAATATTATGCCCCTAGGTCAGATGCAGCTACTGTAAGAAGTATTTGCCTCTCATCGTTATATTCTCAGCTCATTCATATAGTACCTTACTAACAGTAGGATTTCAGTAACATCTGTTGAATGAATAATTAAGCCTAGAAAATGTATGGTTATTTAAAAAGCAATTATTTTCTCTATATACTTTCAATAGGACACTGTTTAATGATAAAGGGTACAATTCTTCCAATTCACACTCAGGGTGCTTACTCAAGAAATTAGAGCTCTTTCTTTGCTCTCTTCTTTCACCTCTGGTAGTAAGGGTTACAGTGGGATTAATTAACCACTATGTGCAATGATCTGAATTAGTCTATTAATATAATAGATTCCTGTAACAGCATAGTTCATTGATAGATGAATCATTTGACATCTTGACTTCATATTGCTTCAAATTTGTTATTTCCAAAGCAAACACTTTCAAGTAATTCTTGATTGATATATTGAACTTATAACATTATAATGACTCAGAACCTACCTTTACTACCAGAGGTGGAAGAAAACTGATGATTCAGAGAAAGGTATTCAGGTTCAGTTATTGTTGAATATTCCCAGTAGAGAATAATTTCCCAGATAAAAATGGAAATTTAAAAGAACTTATTTTCCATTATTTGAGGTGGTAGTGTTAGAGGGGTGGACAAATGATATTATTAATTTACTTAAACCTAGTAATAGTATAATTGTCTATAAAATTAATAATTGTAACAAAAAACTTCATTCATCTATAAGAAGACAGTTTCATTTTTAAATCAATATGGACCTTTGGAAAAAATTAAATGTTTTATTTTTGTTATCAATTGAATGTTTGGGTTCTCTGAAATTTTAAATGCTTAAATCTCAATCCCCAACATGATAGTACTAGTGGGTGGGAAATCTGGGAGGCAATTAGTTCACGAGAGTGCAGCACTTATGCAAGGAATTAGTGCCTTCAGAAGAAGACACTTGAGAAATTATTCACTGTCTATTCTCTTCATCATGTGAGGATACAAGAAGAAAATCACCTGTAAACCGGGAAGAATTTTTCACCAGAATCTGAGCAGGCTGATCTTTGTAAATCTCTATTGTTTAAGACACCTAGTCTATGGTATCTTGTATAACAGCCTGAACTAGGACAATGATAATATCAGTGTTGTCAAAATTTATCATGTCTACATCAAAAACAAAGTAACAGAAGCCCAAAATGAACATTTAATAATAAGAACAATTCTTGTTATGGCATTTATTTAAAGAGAAATTTGATACAATTTATGGCACAAAACATCAATAAGATTGGTCCATTAAAAGAACACATTTTCTAAAGGGGATTTTAAAAATGTAAAAATGTAAGTCAAACGCCTTAGCATTTTTATACCCTTTCAAGAAGGAATACTACTTCTAAAATGTATTCTAAAGAAATAATCTTGGATGTGTGGTTAGATATAACTTCTGTATTTCCAATTAAACCACTGTTTAGAAATAAATAATTGAAATCAACCTAAATCAAAGGTGTCGAACTCATTTTCACTAGGGCCACATGAGCCTCACGGTTGCCTTCAAAGGGCTGAATGTGATTTTAGGGCTGTGTAATGTAACTCCTTAACGAGGGGTGAGGAGCTGGGCATTCAGTTCTTCCCTCTACATTCGATAGTGCTGCACTCTCACCCACTAATGACCTCCCGGATTTCCCAAAGATCGAAATCTTAGCTGGATCTAAATGTCCAATTTATAACTACAAGTTATGAAATACCAATAAATAAAACCTATGCTTTTAAAATAACACTGAGTGACCCAAATATAGGTTCAAAATACATGGAAAAGAAACAAAGATCTGTTTTAAAGGAGATAGAATAGGATTTATTTTAAATATGTATATTAGTAGGAGAGCTTTGATATTTAAGAAAGCTAAAATATCATTAAGTAATATTTACATTAAAATAAAATTGATCTATCCTGCAATTATGTGTTTTTTAAAAACTTTTTCCTATAGATTATCTATATGTACTGCACATGCGCACTTTATGTATCAAGATAAAACCAATGGGCTCTGTTTTAAAATCAAAATGAAAAGTCACATCATAGTGGAGAGGAGGTAATGATGAGTTTTGCTTTTCTTCTTATCAGATGAAAGACAGTATCCAGTTAATGGGGAAAAACAATTTTCCTTCTGGTCCCAGGTCTAAGCTACAAGGGCAGTTATTGTGTAGATCTGGAAATAAGGGCGCTGGATACCTAACTACATCAGACTAAATTATCATTTCAGCTTTTCTTGAGAAGTTAAAAATATTATGTTACCACTTATTGTATCAACCAATGGAAAAGAAAAGGCCAACAAGTTACTTAAAATTGAAAAATGCTGTAAAGATATTTCACCAAACCTTTGCGAACTACTATCGCATATTAAGCAAGTCCCTTCCCAGGGGTCTTTCTCTGATGCCCAGGCCCACCTTATATAATGAAATTAGGATAATCTGAAGACCTGGAAGGTTGGATTGTCATTTGGAGACTGCTATTTTCATGCAGTTCAGTTTACTGCAGTTTTGTGCATTTACTTATTGTAGCATTTACTGGAAGAAATGCATGCACATTAGCTTCCAGACAAGAGGATGACATTAACTTTAGAGTACTTCTGTCCTAGCTTGGAAGACATGTTGGAAGCTTCAAATTTCAAATTGCCTCTTCTCTATTCTTATCAAGTCTATGCTACCCCAGCCACTGCCTCAATGTGTACACTGTACATACAAATAATAATGAGCCAATTTATTTGAAAATACGCTTCCAGTTTATAAATAGTATTGAACACTCTTTTTAAAAAGAATTGTATATGTAATCTCCTAATTGTTAAAATGATTGAGTCATTTTAGATTTGTTACCATTTTTTCATATGCATAGTATGCTAATAATATATGTTTTGTCTAGAGTTGTTTGATAGCAAATAAAAAAGAACTAATTCAAATTTTTATTGAGGGTAAACTCTAGAAAGGATGAATGGAAAAATGATTACAAAGTAAAAAATAAATTAATTCAACTGAGTAAAATGTTATGCTTTCTCAGACAATGTTGAGGGTGGGTTTAGATAATTGCAATAAACAAAGCTGCTAATTATCAAAAATAGTAATTTCAAGACATAAATATTATATAGGTGTGACTGGAAGAAGTGATTAATCAATGCATATAATGTAGCAAAAATTACCATTGTACACACTTTCTATCAATCAAATTCCCACATTAATGATGAAAATTTACTGAAATATGTTGAACATAAAAATTATGTAAATATAATTTTGTATGCTAGGGTATCTTTCAGGATTTTTCAGAATTTTATTCTAAACATCAACCAAGGTCATATAATAATGAAAAGGTGGAACTTATAAATAAAGATTCAATTATAGATTCTGAAAGGGTAATCTGTTTCCTTAAATATATTAAAATAATCTTACTTCCTATAAAGTGTGCATTTACCTGATAAATGAGAGCCCATCCCCTTGAAATCTATATCTGTATTAATCAGCTTTATGTGACCAAACCATATCCCAAGTTTAAAGCATGGCACATTAAGACCCTATATTTACACCTGGCCTTTCTAGAAAACACTAAAAGAATTTTCCTCAAATTTGTTTCACATCACAATAAAAAGGGTGAAGCTCTTGATGAACAGAACATGTCCAAACTAATTCACACTAAATCTTTGGCTCTAGGACTCAGGCATCAGGGGTTTTTTTGTTTTGTTTTGTTTTAATCTTTGCAGGTAGGGGCAATGTTGAGAACCACTGACCAAAATAATAATAATAATAATAATAAAAATGCAACTTCTACATAAGTGAGATTTTTAAAAAGTCTTTGAATTGATACTGCTACTTTTATATTTTAGTAGCAAGTTATGACAATTCATTCAGAAACTGAGAATTCACCCTAGAGTTGAGATTATAAACAACCTGAACATTGAGGTGTTTGTATCTATATTTTCCTGAAAATATCAGATTATGTTAATGTTCATCCATATTTTGATTCTTTGGAAAACAAATACAATTTTTATTTCTTTTCAAAAATTCTAAAATTATTTTAAACACAATTCTACTTTTTCTTTAGCCTTATCCGTGAAGAGTTTTCCATTTTGAAATAAGTAACCTCAATCAGGATTATATTCTAGTGTCTAGTAAGAAATTCTAATAATAGCCCTGGCTGGTGTGGCTCAGTGGATTGAGTGCCAGCCTGCAAACCAAAGGGTCACTGGTTTGATTCCCAGTCAGAGCACATGCCTTGATTGCGGTTCAGGTCCCCAGCTGAGGGTGCGTGAGAGGTAACCACTCATTGATGTTTCGCTCCCTCTCTTTCTCCCTCCCTTCCTCTCTCTCCAAAAATAAATAAATAAAATATTTAAAAAGAAAAAGAAATTCTAATAATAATGCTAACACTGCTTAACACTGGATTGAAAAATAAATTACCATTAACCCTAAATGCATAATCAACAACCATCTCTATATAAAGCCATAGGTACAGAGACAAAAGTTGAAAAGTTTTAAAATGTACTGTATTGAACTCCTGGTCAAATCTACTTTAAAATTATGTTGAGTGATAGTGATTAAACATGTATAATTACAATGATCTATCTGAGATTCTATTGATTACCCAAATGTAATAAGAGATACCAAAACTAATAAGTCTTAAAATCATGGAAGATAAATGAAGTAACACTTTATTGGTTTTAAAGAATATGAGATCCCCAAACTACCAAAATATTCAGCTTGCCTAATTTGGTCATAGTGTTTTTGTTTGTTTGTTCATTTGTTTTTAATAAAAGGATGAACCAATATTTTAAGAAATGTTCCAGGAAAATTGAGTATTACACTCAATTCCAGGCTTCACGATGTTTTAGAAAAATTGTGATGTACTGTAAATAGTCAGTTTCATTTCTATACCATTGTGCCTCGGTAACACAGAGAAAGCCAGAGTATCCTCCTCATTTTCCGCCCATGTAAGACAAGGAAAATAATATGTATTTCACTTATTGCAAATATTATGCTAAAGTATAACAGAGATAGAAAAGCACTTTACAAGGTTTAAAGAGTTACCAAAAAAGGTAAGGTATGATTGCATTTGATTTTAATAGTAGTTTGTGTTTTATATCAATTAATATACTTTATGCTACTTTAAGTCACAACAGTTTATATTCATTGACAGATTCATACAAGGAGAAAATGCACCATTAAGTTTAAAAACTTGAAAAATCACTTTTATAACATCTAAGATACCAATTTGAAGCATATTTCTATGCAAAATGACACAAACTTGTCTTGTAATATTTTACTTTTTATCTAAATGCCTTGAAAAACTTTAATTCAACTCTTCTTAAAACCCTTAAATGTCATCTTAGGAATGTTTAACATCGATTTCTTTCATTTGTAGATAAAGAAAAAAGAAAATGGCCAAGTGACTTTGCTATTAGCCAATAATGCAGGATGAGAGCCTAGGTCTCCTGAATTGCAGGCTGTTGTGCTTTCCACGAAGCCCCACTGCCCTTCTCTTTACCCCCAGCCCATGACTGTGACTTAGCCCGGCAACTGTGACAAAATGGAGGCCAGGATATTTTCATCCATATTTATGGTAGTTTCCCCTGTTACCTAAGGTCTGTGATTAATAAAATTGAAGAGTTAGCTTCTTTTGCTTTCTCTATGTCTTCTCATTGCTACACTAAACTATTCAGGAGTATTTACAATGCCTTGCATTGTACCATGTGCAAGGCCTTTGCAGAGGAATGATACATTGTTTCTCCTCCAAGGGAGCTCTCAATCTTCTAGTGGGAACAAGTTCGTAAAGAGAATCAATATTAACAGATTTGAAGGTAGAAAGAGACAACAATGCAGCAATAGTAGTGGGTTTCAATATCCCACTTTCACCAATAGATAGAACACCCACACAGAAAATCAATAAGGAAATACTGAATTTAAACTACATTTGGGACTAAAAGAACCAAACAGACATATATAGGGTATTCCATCTAACAACAGGCACCCATGGAACGTTCTCTGGTATAGAGCATGGGTTAGGTCACACACACGCACTCACACACACACACAGGGTCTTAACAGTTTTAAAAATACTGGAATCATATCAAGTATCTTTTCCAACATTAATGGTATGAAACTAGAATGTAATAACAGGCTAAAACTGGGAAATTAACAAATATGTGGGAATTAAACCACATACTCCTGAACAATGAAAGGGGAAATAAAAAATACCTTGAGACAAATGAAAACAAAGCACAACATACTAAAACTTCTAGGGTGCCGCAAAACCTTATGAAGAAGGAGGTTTATAGCCATAATCCTTACATTAAGGGAAGAAAAATATCTCAATAAATAGCCTAACTTTACACATCAAGGACCTAGGAAAAATCAAAGTCCAAAGTTAGCAGGAGTAATAACGAAGTTCAGATAAAAAAGAAATAAAATTGAAACTAGAAAAATAAAAAAAACTAAAATATTGTTTAAAGATAAATAAAATTGACAAACTTTTAGTTAGAATAATAAAAAAGAAAAGAATAAAAGGAAGAAATAAGGAGACATTAAAACTGATCACAGAATATCAAGAACTTTAATAGACTACTATGAACAATTATATGCCAACAAACTGACTAACCCACAAGAAGTGAATAAATTCCCTGAAATATACTACCTACCAAGACTGAAGCATGAAGAAATAAAAATATAAATATACTTATAACTGATAAGGGGATTGAATCAGTAATCAATCCCCCCGCCAAAAAAAAAAAAAAAAAAAAAAAAAAAGAGCTCAGGACCAGATGGCTTCATTGGTGAACTAAACCACATATTTGAACAAGAATTAGTTCCAATCCATCACCATCTCAAACTCTTCCAAAAACCCGCAAGGGAGAAACATTTCCAACCTTCAGTGAACATGCAGATATTTCTTTAAGATTCTGGCTCCTAAGAGCTAAGAAATAGTTCCATCTCCTCCAACTCATTTTCTGTCTTTTATTGTCTAGTAAAAAATTGGATTATTTTTCACATGAACAGATCTCATACTATGGATAGCCAAATGTTATTTATTTATATATATTCCAAATATTATATATATTCACATAATATTATGTGCATATAGACAAAGTACTTGATTAACTTAAGAATGGACTGTGCTCGTGCCTAAATGCTTCACCACTGGGTATTCCAGAAGGTGAAACTGAAATCTTACATGACTATAAAAAGTTTCAATTCTCACATATATACAAAAAATGTGAGAGAGACTTTGTAGTTTTTCAGATTACTTTAACAAACCTAAATTTATTGCATTATATAAAAAGAGCACTACCTCAGATGCCAAGGCATGCGAAATTCAATGTCAACTCAAGGATTCTGCACATCTGCGTAAATACGGGGTGTGCTATGCTTTCAAACCTTGACCTTTATATGTATAAATAGGTATGCTCATCCCTGCCCTAACATCCTCACAGCTGTCGTGACAAACATGTGAGGCACTAGAAGAAAAAGTGCTTTGTAACCTGTAAGGCACTGTGAAGTATCACTGAAAGTGCACCCACCGCTCACACCTTTCCGTCTTCCTGTACAGCTAGACTCTGGAATCATATTTCTAAATCAAAATCATCTTCTTTTATGTATAAAGGTATTGTAGGTTTTCATCACATATTTAAATCATAGGTACACTATCCATAAATCCATAACATGGCATATGCAAGATTAATACTTATATAAAAAGATCTCAAAAAATACTCATGGTGTCTCTATTTAGCAGTAGGTTTATGCTCGAGCATATGTATAAAATAATAAAAAATTCATGAAATAAACTAACGTTTTACACTGTAAATATCTTGCTATTCCACAGAGGGGTTTCATGTGTGAAATTGCTCTGAGAAAGCACTGCTCTGTAAAATACCTGGAAACTCAATACTGATCATACATTGTTAACTGCAATGCAAAAGCAAGTATGAATAACTCCGAAGCAATATTTAAGTTCTTATAATGAGGAGAGAAACATTCAAACTATTTTTAAATCATAGGCAAAACAGCATATGCTCTTTAAAGTTTATGCACTGTATACTGAAAACTTCTAGAGATATCTCCAAAACAAACATAAACAAAATTGTAGCTTGAACTTTCATCACTTGGAGATTTTATAGCTGACTCCACTCGAAGGGGAAGTTGCAAGCTCTAAACTAAAAGCTGGTGAGTCAAATGGTCAATATCAGGGACTCTCCAAAAGTGGAGGAAAAGCAGTTCAGATCTGTTTAAGGAAAAAAAAAACATGTTTCAAACTAACTTTAATTTATTCATGACAGGGCCATTACACTTGTTCTCTTTAAAAGGAAACTTCTTAATTGAACGCGATCATTCATTATTCACTGTGATACAGGTTTCATACACTTAGGTGCCATGTGATTATTCACATGATCAGCTGACACAAAGGGGAAAAAAACTATTCTAATGACTTAGCTTCGCTTTGACTCACTGGTTTTTATCTCACTTTAACTTCCCATCTCAGTTACAGATGGTGTTAAAATTGAGGGAAATAGCACTTTTGGTAGATGGTAAGGGAAAAATACAAGTCATTTCCAGTTGCTGAAGCTTTCATTAAATACGGCAAGCTATTTCAAACCCTAAAGCTATTTAAATGAAGAGCTAAGACTTTTCTGTTGTATTTACTTAAGGACTTATTAGGTACTGTTCAGAATCCAGCAGTCAGCCCACCAAGAGGTACGATTAGACATTTATTTTGACAGTGCTCATTGATGACTCAATTATGCCCCCAGAGTCAAGCTTGCACTGTCAAAATGTCTAAGGATCTGAGTGTTTATGGGGTAACAATAACGCACATACTAAACAGTTTGCAAGAATTGTCACTGTGGCATCTAAATGGAACTCGGATGTTTGTCTAATGCACCTAATCTCAATATGGGATTTTAGCTAAAAGAAGTGAAATTATACCGAAGCAGTTCATGCAAGCTACCAAAGGAAATTCTTGAATAATAAACGAGTAGTTGTAGAATCAAAGAATGACAGTGTTAGAAAGACCTTGTGAGGTCATTTAAATCAGGCTTTGCATTTTTTTAAAATGTGGACCTGAGATTCAGAAATTTTAAAATGCTATCAAAAATTAAACAACTTATAAAAGATGAGACTGAGCAAAGAATTCAAAACTCTTAATTCAAATTTTTTTATTTTCTTTCTATCATTCCAACACGCTTCCTGGAAATTAAAATTAAACATAATATATCTAAAAGGCTACATCATAGAAACAGGAATTTAGGGTACTGCTACATATAACTTTATACTGTTTAATCAATTGCATAAGATTTCATTATATGAAGAAAACTAGTTGTTCTAAGAAGGTTCCTATCACTGTCTTAATACTGAACTTCTATGACTAATTGGAAACCTTTAAAATGTGGAGTTTGATTTAATGTGAATGAAATATAAACTAGCAGAACATAAGTATGTGTTTTAGACTCTAGTATGCAAAATGGCAGAACTGTGCTAAAAGCAAAAAAAAAAAAAATTAAAACACAGCTGCAAATCTTGGTGTCTTATTTCAGTTTTACCAATTCATGTCTTTGTGACCTAAGGTAATTCGCTTAAATGCCTTGAACATTGCTTTTAATAAATCTGCACGGTCCCCACATGATGTCACTGAATTCACATATTCTCACTTTATTCACTGAAACAACCACCTATATTTCATTATTAAATAAGCTATAGAATGACGCTGTCAAGCATCACATCACCGTAGTTTCTCCCTGTTGAGATAACTGAGACTCTTCAACACATATTTACTCTCAAAACAAAGTTCTCTCGGAATCTTCAGATGGGCCAGAGGGTAACCCATGGCTGGTTTTGCCTCATACGTCATAACCTCTTTCCCCTCACCTTCTTCTATCTTGAGCTCCAAGTAAAGATTATTCATGGCTTCACTATCTCAATCCTCTGAAGGCAGTTGATGACCCGAGCCTTTCTTTGGCTATCTCTTTGCCAGCCAGGGTTCCTAGGCATCTGTAAAATTTCCCACCAGATTACTAGGGCATCACAGGGGCGGCATAAACAAAAAAGTATAATTGGGATATATATGACTTTTATACTTCAAAATATATTCTCCATCTTATAAAATGCGAATCAATCATCCACTTCCAGACATTCAACGTTCAAGCTGGTGTGCTGTTTATCAAACAACAACACCCCTCTTTCCTTCCACCCAAAGAATCTGGGATAAGGCCAAATACACTGCACAGGAGGCATATAAGCATAATTATCTGTAATGATGAGGACAATTATTCTTATTTTTCCCTCTGCTTTCCTGAACTTTCGGAGACTCTGCACACTAAGTATCTTGAATGGATCCGTGAATGTTCCTCCTCTAAATCCCCAGCATCATTCTTGTGTATCCTCTAGAAAGTCCTACCCAAGAAACTCAACACTGGATAGAAACAACATGCATTACTCAAAGGACAGATATTAATATGTTTCAATAGTTGAATGTGTTTCCAGCCCTTTATTAATAAAAATGACATGGAACCAAGGCACGCTATACATTTCTATTCCGATAAAAAAGAAGACAAAAAAGAAAATTACTTAAAAACATTTTATTAAATTTTAATTTTAATTTTGAAATATTAAATGTCATTTTCTAACAGTATGAAAATAGAGTAAACTCATTCTCTGAGCAGATATCACTTAAAATAGGAATGTTTGCTTTTCCAAACCCATCCCTAAAATGAAGACGAGCTGACAAAGGGAGCCATTCTTTTTAGAAACTGTAGTGAATTCAAATGTATTAACTTTATAGCAGCTCTTTCAGTTTCACAGTGAAGCATAAAAAGGTCTATCTTATTGGAAAGAACACCAAGTAGCTATATATATACTAAATGAAAAGAAATTTATTCCACTGTCTTAAATGCATGGGTAATAAAGCAAGACTTAGAAATATTTTGGTAAGATAGTTTCATTCTAATAGTATTTTCTATAACAGAAATGACCTATAGTAAAATAATTTAAAATACTTCCTTTTCTGAAGGTGATTTCCACATAAAATTTTAAATGGCACATTACTATGATCTAAACTTGAATGACCTTTGAAGGAATAATATTTTCAGCTAATGTTAAAAGTTTGCTGATACACATCTTGTTAAAGTGGTTTGGTCACTGTTCCCCTCTGATCGATCTCAAATCATCAATGTTTAAATAAACCAAATTTCTTCCTAAGTCATCTTAGGGGAATTCTATAGCTTTTTGCCAGATTTAACTTAGTAAGGAGTACTCTATTATTTATTCTAAGTTAGTATGACAACCAATGTAATCTAGGTAGGAGGGTTGCCTAATGCCTATTAATAACATCTTATTAAAATACACAAGATGTTCCAGACAAATAATAAATTGTGTTATTGAAAAGAACAGGAAATAATTTACTTTTACAGGAAGCCCTTTACATTAATTTAAAGCTTTATTCTAATATCATAATTTAAATTGTCCCATAAGTGGTCATTAGGTAATTGGTTAATTATTTGGAAAATTATTAAAAAACAAGATCCCTATCAATATCTTACAATTAACTCAGCTGTCACTAAACATAAACCCAAATTTAAAACTAGAAGACATAACTGTGAATACTCAAATGGTTGTACAGTGGAAAAGCTTTTTACGAAAATCATGAACGTCAGAAGTAAGGCAAAATATTATTATATTTGACATAAGATTTTAAACAGTAAATATATACATTAAAAATACCATAAAAAGTTGAAGATGCTGAATTGTTTTAAAAAGCACTAATAAACAATAAAAAGGAACCACTCATTAGAAAAACTTTAACATGACATAAAATCATTTCAGAAGTTGAGGTTCATAAATAAAAAATTATCATATACTTAAAGCCAAGTTTACTATTTAGAAGACACATTGTTAAACAGCAATAAAATGGGAAACTAGGTTACTGAGCATAAATGGAAATTGCTTCCTCTCCTCAGTATATACTTTAACCCAATAACTTTCTGCCCCAATATTGTTTCCAGAAGCAATATTTATAGTACTGCAAAATCAATCCTTCCCTGCAGGAGAGATACTGAGATTACGGGGGCGGGGGCGGGGGGGATGGTAACGATTGTAATCTGGCAGCAGCATGGCTACTCGAGTCAAAGAACAACCTCCCTGTTGCAGGCCGTCGCTACCCTGCAGCAAAGTTGCCCTACTGTTTCTGAATCTCCCATATGTTCAAAAGAAGCAGAAAATTCTAAAAATCTTAAAATTACGAGTATTGACAGTAAAGACCATTTTAATAAAATGTGAACAGTAATAACAAAATATGTTTCTGAACCTAATTCAGCCTGATACCAGCTTGAGACATTAAATATAATAAACTGAAATAATATTGGTAGAAAAATATTGGCATGAAAATGTTCGTAATAAATTTATAAATGACACAAGTAGTCTATTTTATTTAAAATCAAAATGAAATTGACAAAGAATTATAGGCAACTAGAAATTAACAGGTATATCTTTCAATAGTAAGATTGTGGACATATTTTTTTGTATTTTTCAAGTTGTTATTATTGGAATGTATTATCCTAACGTTAGAAAACAAAGGTAACTTAGTGATGTATAAATTTGTGCTGGTACATAAGGTGTGTTGCAACAAAAGTCTATCTAGCAGGCAGCTCCTGAGCAGTGAGGAAACCGTCATCGCCATCTGGGAAGAGCCCCTGCTAACACTGGGCCTGAGACAACTCGGGAAGTAGAGCTGCACCTAAGGAAGCTCTTAGTAAACAGGTGAGGATACAGAGTAGTAGGATTACATGATAGGTGATTCCTGCATTAGGGAACCATTACAAAAAAAGAGATGACCTTGGAAATAAGTAGCCAGTTTGCAAGCAGGAATGAGTGGAATATATTTCACAAAAATCATTTTGTATAATGTATCACTCATTCTTTTTCTTTCCAAATAGGGGAGTTTATTATACTTCTTTTGTCCCTATTTTATGTTACACATTAAGTATGAGGTAAAGAAGTATAATCATCCCTTGGTATCTACTAAGGAGACTTGGTTCCAGGTCTAAGATGGATGCACAACTATGAGGATGCTCAAGTCCCTCATATAAAATGGCGTAGTATTTGCATATAACCTATGCCCATCCTTCCTTGTACTTTAAATCACCCGTAGATTACTTCTAATACCTAATACAATGTAAACATAATGTAAACACTTACACTGTACTGTTTTGGAAGAGCAACAAGAAAAAGATTTGTACATGTTCAATATAGACGCTACCATGGTAGCCTAACTACGTCGTACACATAAGTAACAACTCAATAATTTTTTCTGAATATTTTAAATCTGTGGTTAACTTGATCTACAGATGCAGAACTCATGGATACAGGGGGCCTACTACAGATTTTATGTGTAAGTTCTAGACCAAGAGGAGACCCCATGTAAAGACTGAACACAATAGAGCTCTCAGTAATTCTTCTCTTATAAAAACGGTATAATCACTACAATTACTACAGGCGATGAAAGACTCTAAAGTAATGTGCAGTGTGTTCATTCGAGTCCCATGATGTGCTTATATTTTTGCTGTTGAGAAACTACAAAAAAAAAGCAAATGTCTAGTTCAGTAGGTGAGTGTCTGTCAGAAGAATTGTATGATCAAACACTGCACTGACCGAATCAGATCATTCCATGACAAGGCATTCGGCTGAATTTACATTATCTTTGTGACAATTAGTGCACATATATTCAGAGGAGTAGTATTGATTCCATACTGCTGTGGAATGAAATCATCCAATAACTTCTCTGGCGCTCTTTCTTGTAACTTACCCTCCTAATTATCTGTCTGATAAGGATCATTTAAATTGGCAAAGCTCTGATTACATTACATCGCTCAGTTCAGAGAGACAGTGAGTAAGACCTGGACTACAGAACTAAGGCTGAAGGCAACCTGAGAGACAAATCTCTCTTTCCGAGTAATCAACTTTTAGAACTGCATACAATTCTCAGACTTTATTTTTCATCCAAGCCTGTAAGTTAATTTTACTCTTTTAATCAATGCTGCCGAGGAGTGAAGGGGCCTGAAGGCCACTGTTCGTTCTGAAAAACAAATGAAGAAACACATGTAATTCCTCTGAATGCAATTCTAATGAAGTCAGGATAGAATGCAGTCCCTATTTTTTAAAAAAAAACTACAATTATTTCTAATAACTGTGCTTTCATGTCAGATAATGTTCAGCAAGTATAGTGATGTAGAATAAATAAAATTCCAGAAGAAAGCCAGGGTGTTTTTTTTTAATTGCATTGCTTTTTATTTATTTTTTAATCGGAGCTACTCAAAGCTAAATGCTGATCACCAGTAAACCTGCCCTCCCTCTTATGCTTTCTTTTGCTCTCCATTTTTAATTGAACTAGTCATTCACTAGAAAACTTCACTTGGGTAAAACTTTTCAGGTATCCTTCTTATAGCATTTAAGGCAAGGGTTACTTGTCGATTTCTGTCTATGAATCTGTTTTCATAATGCTGCAACACTTAATATGCCTCAGAGTGTACAAATAGCAAAACTAAGCTAAAAATTTCAACTGTATTTTTCTTACATATATAAAAATACATGTTTTCAGAATAATGACATTTTGATTCTATACGAAGGCATTTGTATGCACGTTAACACATCAAGCAGTCATACATCATTTAATACTCATCTATTGCTTTCCCAGCAGACACTTGTTCAAAATGTTTACCCACAAAGAACCTGAACTGTGTGTCAAGTACTGCCACAAACACATTACTTGAATTATATTATTAATGTCTTGAAATACTCATTGAGGTACTACAAGTGAGGAAACTGAAGCAAAGAATCTTTAAGGAAAAATGTCCAGTTTCAGAGCAACTTAACACTGGGGCCTGGAAGTTTCACTATAAACCACGTGCCCTTAACCAGTGTTTTGTACCACCTAAAGAGGCCTGAGGGGAGGCCAATCCATTAGGAGACAAGATAGAAACAACACTACCTTCCCATATTCCACCCTGGATGAAAACAGGTAAGGAGAATGTACCTAAGCATGACGACAAAGAATCAGGAAGAAGAACTTATAATGTACTTTATAAAACAAAAAACAACTCAGTAGAGTTTGAAATTAAGTTAAAATTAAATATGTGCAAAAACTAAAAGCATGATTGTAAACATATTCTGTCAGCACGGTGCAAGGAAAGTTATACTTTACAAAAAAGGCATCATGTATGTTGATGATTCAAATCCAATGTACCCCGTGATTTAAATGCTTAAAATAGGGATTTCTTTCTCTAGTGAAAGAAAAATAGGTGTCAAGTAGTCATACAATTAACTTCTAACAATGTAAAACATAAACTGCAAGTTAGGGTAATCAGTTCTTTTAACATAATAAATGTGAAAACTACATCTGAATAGAAAATCCTCAAAGTAAAACAGGCGCTGCCAAGAAGGGATCACTTACTGCTAGATGTGAAATTAGTAAGGTCAGTCAAAAGCCTCACAATTAGCCCCAGCTGGTGTGGCTCAGTGAACTGAGCACCAGCCTGTGAACACAAAGGTCACTGGTTCATACTGCCAGTCAGAGAACATGACTGGGTTGCAGGCCAGGTCCCCAGTGGGGGGCATGCCAGAGGCAACCACACATTGCTGTTTCTCTCCCTCTCTTTCTCCTTCCATTCCAAAAATAAAATCTTAAAATTGTTCACAAGGTTTATTTGAAACACAAGGTTTATTTGAAATGCCATCAAGAGCCCTTAGGATATAGGAATCAAGAACATACATAGTATCTGAAGCCTTGATTAGAATCCAGATTCCATCTTGCTTACTGGGTAACTGAAGAAAAGTCTTCACCTCCCTGAGCATGCATTCTCTTATCTATAAACTAGGAAAACAATGAAATTTACTTTATAAAGATTAAATGAGTTAATTAATGTAAAGTACTTAATAACTGGCAGAAAATAATTGTCACGTGATAATTTACTAAAAATTGCTATTCTGTATTATTTAAATTTTCTAGTTTAAGCTTATAGTTATTGTATGAAAATAAAGCTGTTACATATTTTTTTAATTTCTGAAGTGTTTCTGATTACTTATAATGTAAAAATGTAGCTTTTAGAAGAATAGCATGTAATTGTAGGAGTCACATATAATATTTATTTTACAAACACTAGAATGGCATAATTTTTAATACATTTTAAGCTCATTACACATAGTCCTCAGTGGCCAAATTTTTATCTGAGTTGAGTTTTTGCCTAGAGCAGTTGGTCTCCTTTGCTAGGACATTTTCATCTAAGACCATGATCTTTCTTTTCCCACTGGGAAGGTACTACTGCTTCTCCCCCTACCCTGTTTGTTAATCAATGTGTCCTACATAAGAATATGTCTATAATTAATGGCACGGACTCACTGTACTAAATTCACCCAATTTAACTTGTTATTCTGAAAATAAAATGTTTACAAGTAAGTTTGTAATTCCTTAATACATGACAAATACCGTTGGCATGTTGTGGCCCACATGAATTTCCAAATACAAATAGAAAATCATTTCCGGGGCTAAGTACACATTATATATTTTAGAGTTATATGTAATAACTGCGGGGAGTTTGGAACCTGAGGCAATTCTTTTAAAATATTATTTTTTCATGTGTGTATGTGTTTTGTGCATCTGGATAGTGTTATAATTTTTATAGCTCTGCTTACATAACTGTAGAACAAATTATATTTTTTTACATCCTCACAAGATAAACAAGAATACATATCTATCAGTTTTAAACCATTTACTCTTTCATTTATAGTTATTACACATTTCAGAACTGTAGAGAGGGAAGGTCATGACAGCCAGAAATTCTCATGGTGATTCTAGTTATTATATTAATTATTACATTGATTTATTATAATTTTCAGCATTTTAGAAGGGGCAATTCAAGAATTCCAAGTGTCACATTTGGATATTTGCACTCTAAAAATTTATTATAACATTTTCAATAAGTGAATACAATTTTGCTTGGAGGAAAATATAATGAAAAAGGTGAAATACTAGACTTCCAGATTTAATGCAAAGTCACAGCTAATATATAATTTAGCAGTGATATAGTAAATAATGTGTACTTTTGAACTTCAATTTTTCAGGACTCAACACCTATAAGACTATATAAAATATAATACAGATAATGCTATCAGCTCAACTTTTTAAAAAAGATTTTATTTATTTATTTTTAGAGAGAGAGGAAGGAAGGGTAAAAGAGAGGGAGGGAAACACCAATGTGTGGTTGCCTCTTGCATGCCCCACACCAGGGACCCTGTCTGCAACCCAGGCATGTATGTGCCCTGACTGGGAATCAAATGGGCGACCCTTTGGTTCGCAGACCAGCACTCAATCCACTGAACCACACCAGCCAGGGCTGATATCAGCTCAACTCTATACATACATCTTTTCAGCTAAAGACATTTTTAATAATTTTAAATTTTGTTAAGCATGTATGTACCCATTTAACAGAACATAAAATGTTAGGAAGATACAAATTTAATACAAAATGCATTACCTAAAAATTATGCTGATTAACATGTATTCTGTTAATGTTAAAAAATACAACAGTACTTAGGTTCTATTGATTTATTGAATGAATAAACAACATAACTGGTGAACACAAATAATTTTTACTAAGTTTATTGAAATCTATAAAAAGGTGTTCATCATAAATAATAATTTGACTAACATTTGGTTTATGTATTAGAAAGAAAAATATTAGATCTAGGATATTATGGATTTTTAATTTATGCCTGTTTGTTATTTATCCTTTTACATATATTCTCATAAAGGAATTTTAAAACAAAACATTAGATTAATAATTAATTGATTATTTGATTACTCAGAAAAGTCTGTCTTGCTAGCAATGGGAAAAAGCTTAAGAATGGAAAAGGGTAAACATGGTAAATAAAAAGTTCAATAAATCTAACAAAAAATGCATATATATATACATATTTACATATCTGTGATTTGCTAATTACCTGAAATATGTAAGAAAAAAACATTTGAGAAAATAACTTTGAGTCCTTTTCTATATCATTCATAGCTAAATTAATATCTTAATTCAAAATTGACAGTTGTACTTCCTTTCTATTCCTTGCTTCTCTCAGAAAGGAATGCAACACTAAAAAAGATGTAGAGATTTGAGAGTAATTCACAAATAAAAATTACAGGATAGTTAGAAAACACCTTAAATCATATAAATATTTTCTAGCGTTTTTATTCATCTTTAAAGCAGAAACTGGTATTTCTTTCACCCTATTTTGTGTAGCTGTAGGAAGCAGTCAGAAACATGTCGGAGTAAGAATATTTGCACTAAGATTGTTAATTTTATTTAAATGATGTGGTGCCATTTTGTTCATTACATAATCAAGAAGATGTAATTCTTAGACTACAATAATTTTACAGTTTTAAGAATTAAGAAAAAAAAAGGCATTTTTTTCACTAGGAAATCAAACTTTTAGTTGAAATCCCATAAAATAATTTCTCAAATAGTCTGGCAAAAGAAGAACTGCAAAAAAGATAGGCAGGGAAATGTCTTCCTTCACTCCCAAAGACAACATGTACTTGACCCAGGCACCGTGGGTTCTCCTCCCCCTTGGATTTGCTCTCTGTGCCACAGTTTTGTCCTCTAATCTGACCTCACTCATAACCTTTGCCAATGGCAAACTCAGACAGAGGATCTAACACGTGATCCACCTTGCTGATGTGTGTCTAGTCACTGGATTCCATCTTCTACACCACAGATTTATGAAGATAACGTCCCGTTCTCCTTGTCCACATCTCAGTTATGTCCTCAAGCTCTTGTTTCTTATGTGTACCTGAAGTCTTTGCTTGGGCTCCTGAACTCTAGACGTGAGTTACCAAATAGCAGACTGGAGATATCAAATAACAAAGGCTGGCAGACCTCAACCAGGTTATTGAGCTGGCCTTATATATAAGGTCTGTCCAGAAAAAGCCCAGCCATTGTTAATATGTAATATAAGGAAAAGTCCAAACCATTGTTAATGATTTGTCTAACATCGATGGCACCCAGCAGCCGAGGAGGGGGGACTGGAATGTGCACATGTGAATAATGATGACTTCACTGTACTAGTCAGTGTACTAGTCACGCGGCTGAATGAGCACGTGTACCGTGTGGCCATTGCATTCAAAATGACTGAGTAGAGCAATAAATCTGCATCAGATTCTGTGTTAAGTTTGAACATTCCTCCCCGGACACTATTCAGATGATTCAGAAGGCCACAGCTATGGGCAAGTGGTAACTGGCAACTTCATCACGACAATGCGCCTGCTCATGCATCATAGTCTCATGCAGAGATTTTTGGTGAAACATCAAATCACCCAGGTGACTCAGCCTCCCTACAGCCCAGATTTGGCACCCTGCAACTTCTGACTCTTCCCAAAACTGAAACCACTTTCAAAAGGAAAGAGATTTCAGACATTTGGTGAGATTTAGGAAAATACAACAGGGCAGCTGATGGCAGCTGAGCGAAGTGTGTGAGGTCCAAGGTGCCTACTTTGAAGGGGACTGAGGCATCATTGTCCTGTGTACCATGTTCCTTGTATCTTCTTCAATAAATCTCTCTATTGTTCATATTACATTGTGGGATACCTTCTGGACAGACCTCATACACATAACTGTGGTTTGTAAGACTTTAACTTGTAGAGGGTTTTGTCTAATGACCTGAAAACCCTAGCTGGAAACATTTGTTAAGATTCCTCTTATTTTATTGGTAGGTCCCCTTTTAAAATGCAAAACCACCTGTTAAGGGAGTCCATTCAATCACTGACTTAGTGTGAATAATTTTTTTTCAGTTTGCATCAATGAATTTAATGTAAACCAAATGAAATGCAGAAGAGGAGCCATTCTGAGTTTAAGAACAGAACAAAGATGAGAAATATATAACCTTGTAGTTGATGAAATATCTGGTATATGTGAAATCACTTGAAGAAATAATATCTTCTATAGATACGATGTGATTTATATCAGAGCACAAAGAGGGAGGAGAGTGGAGAAAATATAAGAGTCATGGTTTCTAGGTTTACTGGGACAGAAACAGGGGAATTATTTTTTAAAAGGCCATCCTTGGCACTAATGGACACTCAGACCTTCTAATATATAGTATATTAGTTGGAGAAATCTGTCTGGAAATTTATCGTTAGAGAAAATCCAATATTTCCATTGGTATAGATATAACTCAAGATGGTTCAAGGATAGATTATGAAAAAATATTCTTGATCACAATAGCACCACCATGTAGGCCACTCTCTCTCTCTCACCCCATGGGGAGAGAGGCTATGTGATAGAAAAAGAAGTTTCTAGAACTTCTAAGCAAAATTTTAGATATGTTTACAGGTAAAAATGGGCTCTCTTTGCTATAAGTGATGTCATTATTTTATAAAAGTCTTTAAAATATGGCAGAAATCCTGGACCATTTGGCACTATGTTTCAATGTCAACATATCAATCATAGCATCTGTGATTTGAGGTTAATAAAAGCAAAAACATATCTTTCTTAGCTTAAAGTTACTGTACTAGGATTAAACTGTTTTGTGGTTTCCTTCCCAGGTTTCCCAATTCTGTCATCAATCGAGTATCTAAAGTGGTTGATGGAGTTTCAACAAAAAAATAAAATCTCAACTCAAAAATTAGTATATAATTCACATTCATCTATGGCACGCATTACTTGAAGAGTCATATTTTATTAAAGCATAAAAGCAGCAAGAATTTCAACATGCACATAGTTTAAAATAGTGGTCAACCAACATATACACAGTTGAATAAAGTGACATTTTAAAGAAAAACGTATATGCAATATCCTCTTCCTCTATCCATACATGATTCTGTGCTCTTACTGTGTCAACATTTTAAGTAGTAAAAAGCTCTAAGTGCCTATTATTGCAAAAAAAATGAGAGTAAATAAACTCTTATGCAAGTAGTATTATATAACACTAAAAAACAAAGAAATTACAACTCTGATATCACCAAAATGCTGATGAACACTAAACATATTGAAGACCATGACAATAAATGATTAACTCCTTTTGAATGGAAAGGATGGGAGAGATTAAGAATTTTATGGAAAAGTCACTTGCAAAACAATAACGAAAGAAATGACCAAACTTACATGGGCATCAGAATTTCATTAATCATTTCCTCCACTTTTATGTCACTTTGTGAAGTTTTATTAATGAAACTTAAGAAAGGTAGTGGAAAAAATTGATTGTAGGAATTTTTAAGTTTACTTTCTATAATTTCATGTAAACTAACTGAATTACTTTGTATTAGGAAAACTATAAATATGTAAATTCATGAATTAAAAATATGAGCACTTTAAAAATTGTCTTCCCTCCAGTAATGCAGAATTAATCATAAGGTTTCCTTAAAACTATCCTCTAATAAAACCCATCAGCACATTGATTTTTTAAAAACTTAAGTACTTCCTTCACCTCAGTATTAGTTTCTCCTGGTTTTAGCCTCTGCCACCACCCAGCACTCACACGTTCCAGTGATAGGAGTTCGGTATTTGAGAACAGACTTCTAACGGGAGAGGCATGGCGATCATAGTGATATTGATCGTGAAAAATAAGGGGAGTTCAAGAAGATAACAAATATTAGAAAAAAGTTTTCATGTTAATATGCTTGCATGATACCCTTCATAACAAAAGCAAGTTCATTAACACTAAGCTTGCATTTTTCACAGGATAACTCTTGAATTTAGGAGAATTGAAACTACCCATGGTATTAAACATACATTTAACTGAATCCTCTTGAACAAATTTCTCATAGGTTAGGGGTCATAAATATCAACTGTTATGTATTCTTAGGCACTAAAATTTGAGAAAACCTGTTTAAGACCCTAGGAATTAAGAGTTTATTTGAAAGCCATAGTTACAAATGACAGCTTTTCATTTTCTTGGGATTCCCAATTCTTTTTAAGGCATTTTATCAAGCAAGATTTGACCTTTGAGATAAACTTGCTTACTATAAGGCTGATTCCTGCCGAAGATAATCCATCCTGTATACACACTTACAAACACAACTGAGATTTTAATTATTCCTTCTCTCATATATTGCCCCAATTCTCAAGTGCAATCCATGTTCATAGTTCACGATTTCACCCTTGGTTTATAATCTAGACTCCGCTGTTGTGCTCCCCTGGACCACCTTGTCCCCCTTCCTAGCTCTGCAGGAGGAATGGGGATATGTTCATTATCTACCCAACAACTACCCAACATTTACTGTTTGGGGATTAACTTATTTAAATTCAGGGCAACCCCAACTCAGAGCTACCCTGTAAGGAAGAACATGCGTGGCAGGCCCTCCTGCAGAGAAGGAGATTTAAGACCAGATTGGAAGGAAGCTACCAGTATTCAGGAGCAAGAGAAGGAGTGGTAGAAGAGGGAGGACAGAAAGAAGCTCCAGACTCTGCTAGTGGTAGCTCATGCAAAATATATCTTATGGGACAGAGATGACAATGTGTAATGAGGCAGGAACTTGAACTTGAATCTTGTCTCTCTCTGTTCTACAGGACATTCTGGAATGTACGGCACACAAGTATGAGGAAGTCAATAAACCCATCAAACATTATTCTATTCCTACAAGTGCCATCAGAATGAAATGTAACAGCAGTCTCTATAGAGCCAAGTATTACAAGCTCAGAATTCTAACTGGTTCATTTGTTTCACTGATTACCATATGTAGATGTGAAATGAGGCACTAATTTCATAAACCACCTTCTTAAAGTTAACTGACATTTCTGTTATCACCTATATATCCATATTCTTGCCACATACATTTTCATATTGATTTTTAATATTTCCCAACAGTCCAAAAATATCATATGCCAAAAAATCAAGGGCTGTTTCTATCACTTCATGTAATTTATGTCATTAGCTAATGCACAACTGTAGGGATCAATTACATCCATTATAGTCAAAATCTTACCAGGCTGAATTGCACCCAAGATATTATTAGTTCAGTCTTACACCAAATTACCTCTGTTAACTAAAAGTGACCAGGCATTTACATAAAAACTCAGGTAAGGCTGGAAACAGCAAAGACTTTCATCATTCCTATAGATTTTAAAAGTGTTCCATTCTCGGTACACTCACAGTGCTTTGATACATGGTCAGCATAGGGGAAAACAAAACAAAACAAAACCAGCTACAATGTCCTTGATATCTAGCACTTTAAAAATAGAAGGGGAGCACCCTTCCCAGTTTATACATAAGAAAACAAACCGAGTCTCCATGCCATTCATCCGAACCTTATGAAAACTTGCATGCGGAAAACTTTTGGGGGGAAATGAAGGTGATTTCTGAACTGCTGTAGCAGTTGTACATGACACTGACATTGATTTCCCATGATTCTTGCCCACAGGAAACACATCCTTTAAGAAACTGAATACAATCAAGTTGGACCTTCTCAAAATCTGCAAGCTATTAACTTCCCAGCGAAGCTCATGTATCCCTAACACAATCAAAGGTAAGGACCAGGCATTATAAGGCGACGAGCGGTCGAATAAGTCCACCTTGAGAGTGCTGTG
Organism: Desmodus rotundus; assembly: GCF_022682495.2. NCBI lineage: Eukaryota > Metazoa > Chordata > Mammalia > Chiroptera > Phyllostomidae > Desmodus > Desmodus rotundus. The sequence continues at coordinate 45,233,415 of NC_071390.1, read as the reverse complement.
ATTCTGGTTATTCCCGAGCCTGAATCCAAAACGGGGAGGGTGCGATGGGAAATGAGGTGAAGAAGAATGCCTCGGAACCATGAAACAAGACCCCCTTTTGGAATCTGGGCTGAGCACTAGAATCGGGATCCCACCCTCTTGCCTACCTCCAGTCTCCAGTAGGCAACCGCTGGCGTCCTCCCCTCAGCTCCTTCCGCAGCAGCGGACACACGGATCCTGAGCAGCCGGGAGCTTGGGTCCTGCAGCGCGCTCTACTCGAGCGCTTCTCTCGACTAGTTACCAAATGGGAAAAAAGGACAGACGCACAGCCAGGATGCTGATTAAAATCCAGTTTTCAGACACCAGCGTCCCGGAAGGTTCCCGCTTCTCTTCTGCGCCCTTACCCAGCTCTTTCTCTTGGCAAAGGGTTGCCCAGGGAGCCCCTGGCAGCAGCTCCTTCCCTTCTGCTCCGCCTGATCACTTCAATCTCCACCACCGCTGCCACACTGCGCGCCCTGCCATCCACTCACCGCACAGCGAGAAAGCCTGGCAGAGACAGTGCGGGGGGAGGCGGATGAATTAAATGGATAGATTTTTCGGGTAAGGGAGAAAAACTTTCATGTTGGAACCATACAGATAGGACTGAGAAGAAACCAAAACAAGTTGAGGGTGCGGCGACAGGAAGGACGATTTTACCAGCCCTGAGAAAAATCACCCCTCCTGCCAGAATTGGAAAGGACGCTCCCCACTCCTTGAGCGATCCCCGAGCGCACCTCGTAATCTCTGGTCTTCGAGTCCACAGGAAAAGCACTGGGCATGGTAAACCCTTTTGGTTCACGCCTGTGTGCAAATACCAAATGTACCTCTCGCCGGAGAGGCTTGCGGGGACTCAGTGGAAAGAGGGCACAGACGAACGCTGATCCAGGAAGAGCAAGGGGAGCCGGAGCTGCTGCCTGCCAGAGCGGAGACGCGACTACCTTCGGGCAAAGTGATTGCTTCAAAGTCTGTTCCCTCCAGCGCAGGGACAGACACATTTAAAGCCCTGAACGGACGTCAGCACCAGCTGAGCTCGCGGGGTGAGCTCCAGGGCTACCCGCCCCGCGGGTTGTAGCGTGCAGAGGGCGATTTGCTGCTGGCGCCGGTGAGAGTGGCTGACTTCAGGGGGGAAACAGCGCTGGTGGCGCTGCGGAGCGTCAATCCCCCAAGCCCATCAACGCAAATGATATACCGGTGGCATTTCTGCCGTGAGTGCGCTTTACCAATTGAACAGAGCCGGAGCTGCGTGGAGAGAGGTGTGGCCACTATGCGCAGGCACTATTTGGTCGCCAAGGCGCTCAACACTTGGTTTTCAGGGGAATTATTGAGAATACTTTCCTCTTTCGCTCCAGTTTGGCATCATTACGATTCATTTCGCAAAGTTAGTTGAAATTCACCTCACACCTTTTACGGGAACGGTATTAGATTTTTTAATCTTAAAATTTCAATCAAGATAATACTTAAATTTTCCCTTAACCGCCACACGCCTACCTCCTAATTCGGCCACACCAGATGAAATTATTCCAGTGTTCAAACGACGCTTACTCTTTTTCTTAGGTGATTTCCCTGCTAAGAGACCTACCGAGACCTGAAAAGCCTTTGCACAAGGAAGTGGTATTTCTTAAAGGAATACGTTAATATGTGGCATTTTCTAAGGATGTTGCAACTATTTTCAGGTTGGCGGCAAGAATTAGTTTCAAACTCAGAAATATAATGAAAAGGGGATTTTGTTCCTTTATCCTGTGTAAAATGACTGCTTCTGTTTCTAACTGCTTTTTTGCATTTTTCTTTTTGCCAGAACAATGATTTAAACAGACGTGGGAAATAATCCGGAAAACAAGATTCATATTTGAGCGTCTCTTTCCTAAATTCCCCTCCAGGAAAAGAAAATGACCGTCTGAGCGCACTTACTAAGTGAGAGTCCTGGCTCTGTTCGGGGTATTCCAAGACTTGTATTGTCGACAGTAGTGTAAGGGGTAATAGAACGGAGAACCCCAAGTCCAGAGGAGCAAATAACACTACATTTCCGACCTTTCAGATGCAGTCGAACCCATCCACGGTAGATTCCCTTTGATCATAGCCTTTGGAAGCCTTTGGAAGTGGAAAACACAAACTCCCCAGAGAGCAGGCTCCATATTGTTCCATCTGGAACGACCGCCCAGAGTCCCTCCCTCTAGCGGCCGTCGGGGGAAACACGCGTGTGTGTGTGTGTGTGTGCGTGTGTGTGTGTGTACGCGCGAGCGAGCGTGCGGGTGCGCGCGCGTCTGTGTGTGGGAGGCGTGATCACCGAGAGAACCCTCAGTATCTGTGGGTCTCCATCATCCTCTCCTCCTCCATTCACCTGGACACTGCATCATAAGCGCTTCTTCCTGAGCTCCGCGTTCTTCCTCCTGCGTGGGTCCCGAGCTCCCGGGTCGCAGCAAACTTTCCGGACGGGCATCGCCGTACAGGCATTGGAAACTTCGGAAACTGGCAATAGGAAAAGCATTTTCGCTCTTTGCGGCGACAGTATCCAGAAAGATCAGAGAGAAATTGGGAGTAGGGAAGGAGAGGAACGTTCAAGAGTTTTAGAAAAGCATCATTAACGAGGATCAACTAATTTTCCTTCAAATAAACAGGTTTCCAGTGAAACTTCCTAAGAAGTCGGGGCACTTATCTTTTTCTTCTAAGCGTAGCATTCCCTCCAAATGCCTTAGGGCGGTTGGGGGGTCCTCTCACTAAGAACCGGGAGATCGGGGACTGCCTGCGGGAGTTCCCCGGAACCCGACCCACTCTACCCGCCCCCCACCCCCACAGTGTTTGTAGCTTTCTGGGCAGCCATTCATTTAAGGGGTAATTACCGGCGGCCAGCGCAGTACAGAGGCAGGTCAGTGGTTGATTCACAGGGATTCTTTGAGCATCGGAACCACCCTTGTGAGGACGCAAGGCCTAACCCTATGCCTAACTGACCCTTGTCGGTGTGGACGCCCCCACGCTGCCCAGCAGTAACATCTCGGTGTCCACCGCACGTCAGATTTCTGGGTAGGAACTCGGGTCCCTGCTGAGCCGAGGAGCCACTTTCCCGGGGGAAGAAGGCTGCTCACAAAGGCCAAATCGCTAATGGGAGATTTTTCCGCAGTGATGCTCTCTCCCTCCGCCCCCCTGCTTGGCTCGGACTCAGACCCCCGCAGGAAGGGCTTCAGTTGCAGCTGACCGGAGGGGAGCTCTGGAGCCTCCAGGCTCCCCGCGCCCTGTGTTCCCAGCGGGCTTGGCCACTGTCTCCTTCCCGGGCAGAGACACGCGCGGCCGGGGCCAGAGGCCCCCGGGGACCGAGGCTGTGCTCTTCGCGTCCGCAGGCAAATGCTCACAGCTTCCCCCCGGACTGAGCGAGCTGGGGCTCTGAGACCCTGGTCTTCCGCGAGAGAGCGAGCCCAGCTGGTTGGCCGGGTGGGGCGGCCAAGCGCGGGACAAGGGCGACCCCCGCGTGGCCGGGATCGCTAAGAACTGCAGCCCCGGTGCCTTTGTCTGTCCTCCTGCTGTGCTTCAGGCCAAAGCGGCTGGAGCGCCCGGTGCCGGGAGAAGCCCCGCACACCTGTGCTGTGCAGTCCTTCCCCAGGTGCCTCCGGGGAGAACACTGCGTCCCCAGCTGCTCCCGGCTCCTGTTTGTTCCTTTGAACCTGACCTGGGTTACCTGTACCTCGAGCTGGGTAAGAGGTGACCTCAGAGAGGATGGCACATCAGGGAGTGCACTAACTAGAGTGACTGGAGAACTGGCTCTGTCAGCCCAGGGCTCAAAGGATCAGGCTTCCCAAACCGTGAGAAAACAAACTTACTCTTGAATGGTATGTCCTCGTTGTCGTTGTTTTTAACTCGTCATAATAACAATGAAGGCAAAGTCAAAGATCAGACGTTTTACTGTTGGATAGACTAACAATTGTTTTTGCTTCTACAAGCCCATTCATAAGTTTCATTTCCTTTCTGTCCTAAAATAGTGAAAATTTCCTGATGTGATACATAAAGGAAAATTCTTGCAGGACATGACCAAAACTCCCCTGGAGACATGGGGTCCATGACAAAAGGTCCTTGATACTTGGTCCTGTCCAAAATGTCCACACTGAAGAAGATACCCCTGCGTTCAAATAGACCATGAAGTTTATTTCTACTTTAAATTTTCAAGATGAATACATTAAAATACTATCATACTTTCTTGCTCCAGTAACTGTGCTGTGGCTGTACCCCCTTCCATAATAACTCTTCTTCCCTTGGTAGCCCACGTGGCACAAGGGGTTAGGTAGCTGGGTCGGAGTTCAAAACCTGAAGAAGAGCAGGAATTATATGAACTACGGACTAAATGTGTATTTGGAAAGAACCAAATACCGTGGATCTTTTGTCATGAATAAAATGTCTCTCTAGACGTTTTGGACAGGTCTAAATGTCCACTGATGGAAAAGTTATATATTAATATGATTTAATAAGACTAAATTGGTATGATAGTAGTTTTAAATTTCCACTTATTATAACCTGCTTTTGTTATGAAAAAAAGTCATATGGCAAATTGTTTCTTTAGATCTAGAAAAAGTTCACCTAAAATGTTAACAAATACTACCTTTAAAATATTACTTAAAACTTCATTTATGTGTATTAATATTCTTATAGATTAAATGAATCTAAATGCTAAAAATAAATCTCAAAAAGATTATTGGGGAAATGGCAGGGAATTTGAAAGGAAAATTTAGGGAAATATTCTGTAATTAAATATTTGTTTTGATTATATTTTAGAGTTAATATTTAATATAGTTAATATTTTTATTTTAATTACATTACATAGAATTTACTATGTTAACCATTTTTAAGTGTACAGTTCAGTAACGCTGTTTCTGTACATTTTTGTGCAACAGCTCTCCAAAGCTTTTTCATCTTGCAATACTGAGATTCTATACCCATTAACACCTTCCTCTTTCTGTCTCTGTTCAAGCACAAAGAAAGCCATTTAAAGGTGCAGCAAGAAGGTAGCTATCTGGAAGCCAGGAAGAGAGCTTTCACCATGAACCAAATCAGCTGGCACCTTGATCTCTTACTTCTCAATCTCCAGATTTATGAGAAATAGCTTTCCGTTGCCCAAGCCACCCAGTGTGGCATTTGGTTATGACAGCCTGAGAAGACTGATACATATGTTAATTTCATATTTAATATTTTGAGGAACCACCATATGGCTTTTTGTAGTGGCTGCACCATTTTACATTCCCACCAACCTTGCACTAGTGTTCCATTTCTTCACATCCCTGCTCACACTTGTTATGTTCTGTTTTATGGATGTGAGGTGATATCTAATTGTAGTTTTGATTTGCATTTCTCTAATGATATTAAGTATCTTTTCTAAGATGGTTTCTATGCTATCTTTGGAGAAATACCTGTTCAAGTCTTTTGCCCATTTTTAATTTTCTAATTTATTGGGGTGACATTGGTTAACAAATTATATATGTTTCAAAGATACAGTTCTACATCATGTATATGTTGCATTGTGTGCTCACCATCTGAAGCCAAATCTCCTTCTGTGACCATGTATTTGACCCCTTTACCCTTCTCTACTCCTGCCCCACCCCCTTTTCCTCTAGTGACTACCATACCTCTGTCTGTGTCTGTGAGTTTTTGCCTGTTTTTTTTTTTTTTAAATCTGGATTTTGGTTTTTGTCTTCAAGTTGTAGAAGTTCTCTATATATTCTGGACTAACCCTTTATCAGATACATGATTTGCAAATATCTCCTCCCATTCCATGTGCTTCTTTTCCACTCTGCTGATTATACTTGGATACACAGTGGTATTAAGGTGAGGGTGTATGGATCTTTATATTGAACTATTATCTTGTCTCAGTGATAACTTTCATATTTTGGAAACTTAAATATAACCATTGATATTCTCTTTATATAGGAATTTTGCTGATAAATCATGTTTTTCCTGCTTAATATTATTATAAAAATTATCCTCCTGATTAATTTGCTCTATATTTCAAAATATGCTTTTGTTGTGGCTTACTTTACTTATTACTTAACTGCTGATGGCATTGATCTCATCCATTTTTAATTTTGAAAGTTTAATATATTTTACATATTACAGAAAAGGATATTTTTGTATAATGGAACATCTGATGCTTTTTAAAGATTACTGTAAAATATTCTACATATAAACTGAAATATTTATGTTTATTTATTTTAAGTCTAATTAAAACTTCACCTAATTCAACTTTACAAAGAAAGAAATTATTTGTTGGATGAAAGAAAACAATTAAAATTTACAGATGTTGAATTATAGGCTTAATTATACTCCCCAAAGGGCATTCTTTTGCATTCTTATTTGTGCTGCATTCATATATAAGGTTCAAATCTTAGCACGTTGAAATCCAAGTAGAATTAAGATGTTCCTGACTAGACAGCCTTCCACTACCTCTAAAGTAATTCTTTTAATCACTGATGTTTTATTTTGTTTCAAAACTAGGAAATAACTTAACTACATAAATGATTAGATAAGATGTTAGGGCCCTAAGTAATAAATAAGCATATTTTCATACACTTATTTATCTCTATAATAAAGTTCCGTTGTGTTAAATATGCGTGTATAATTCTAGAAGGAAGGAAGAAATGGAAGTGTATTTATAAAATATATCAATTCACATTAAATATGGAACAGTTTATTTAGTTTACGATTTCCTGAGAGATCCAGGTAAGTTTATTTTATTTTATTTTATTTTGTTTATTGATTTTAGATAGCAAGAGGAAGGGAGAGAGAAAACATCGGTTTGTAGTTCCACCCATTTATGCGTTCATTGGTTGCTCGTTGTATGTGCCCTGATTGGAGATCAAACCCACAACCTTGGCCTATCACAACAATGCTCTAATCAACTGAGCTACTGGCCAGGGATAATCCAGGTAAGTTTTGACTTAGGTATTAAACTGCATTTATGGGTTATATGTTTTAAAATAACCAAGTTGGGATTATATTTTGCTTAAGAAGACTTTGTATTCCAAATTAAAAAATGCAGAGAGCTTTGCCTATGTGTTCATCTATACATTTAGCCTCCTAATTAATGTCAACTTTTGCAGGAACACCCTTAGAGTGAAGAGTGTAGTCTCACTCTTCTGGTGAGAAGTTAAGCAGGAAGATACATGAGCAGTCACAGGTTGTTGTCAAGGACACTTTTTAAAGTTTTCTGTAGGAATTTGCATGCTATCTTTATTTTTCTCTACCTAGGGATGTAACTATTTTCAGTTTGGACAGCAATCATGGGTTTACTCGGTTCACCAAAGCCCAGGATATTCTGCTGAAAGAGACTGAAGTGTTCTCTGTCTGTGCAAACTGATAGAGATGCCATTCCAGAGCTAATAAGTATAATCAAGAGGAATCGTTATTGCAAATCATGCTGACAGCAATAACCACCATAGACAGAAATGATTAAAAGGATATTGAGGAAAACACTAGATGGAGAGATTGTTTTCTCTAAGTACAATGTGCAGATAGCATATTGCAAGAAAGTTAAATTCTGGTACACTTTACATACTTAGGAGATCTGGTTCAGTAGGAATGAGCTCCATCAAATTAAAAAGGGGATACTTTCGCATTTATCAATAAGTGTCCTATAACAAAATTTACTATATCCTCTTTATAGCTATTGTATAAAATTATGTTTAAATCAATTTAAAAATTCTTGCTCTTTAAGGGCAGTCATTCTTCTATTTGTTATTTTCCTAATATCCCCAAGTTAAAGGTCCCCTTCAGTTATTATTATGTATAGATTATTCAGTCTGGGTTGACATTTAAAAACTTACTCTTGCAGTCTAACTTCTGTTATCCAGGGCTGATCATTATCACTCTAAGAAAAAGTCCTTAGAAAATTGGACTCAGTTGGGATTTTTCTCAGTGTTCTTGAGAAGTAATAATGCCTTTGAGTTTATTCAAAAGTTCCTATGGCATTAGAGTTAAGTTAACAAAGTTGTTAGGGGGAAAATATCTCTAAAATTAGAAGGAAGTAGATTAATGTATGTAGATATATCTTACTGAAAATCTAAGTTTCGAGTACACAATATATGGTAAATTTGGTAAAAAAATTGAAAGGCAAGTTTTAATATGAAAGAACAATTATTTCCCTCTGCTCTTCTTTTTGCTTAAAATTGTCAGTATTCAATTTGAGCAATTAATTAGAAAACATACACAATACATTTATTCACAGGTAAATTCAGAAAAACATATTTCTTTTTTGGACTTGCTGACTTTTATTTTACTTACTTATTTATTTTTTTTATTATTGTTCAAGTACAGTTGTCTCCATTTCCCCTCACCACTCCCCCATACCCCAACCACCCCCACCTCCCACCCTCAATCCTACCCCTCTTAGGCTTTGTCCATGTGTCCTTTATGACCCATATTTCTTGATTGGTTAAAACTTGTATTTTCTTTAAATCCCATCTCTTATAATGATTTGTAAAAGTGCCCTGACAAGCCAAATATGTTCCTGAATATCGGAGCAGCTTGCTTTAATGTATATATTTTTTCTGTGACTGTCATAGAAAACAGATGTAAATAGCATCTGCTTCCATGGCAGATGGCAGGATGGTGTTGTCATCCTTAAAACGCCCACAGTTGGTCTGGTCAGTGATTAGCATTCTTAACAACATAGACCTAACTATGCTGTTAAGCTCTGTAGTCATAGAAATATTGTTAAACAATCTAATGTTTCTATGATTATCAATTTTGTCTAGTACTAAAGCCTGGAAATAATGTTAATGATATACTTCTTCAAATTATATTTAAGCATTTCCAAGTATCTTTGCACTAACTATAGCAAATCATCAAATTATAATGATGCAGGAGGAATCAATACAAATATGTATAATTAAAGATATTTTTCCTATGTCTTCATCCTCTAGCTGCATTAATTATCAGTAAACAGTATAACTAGTATTAATTGACTATTTCTTATTTGCACATTTTACATATATTACCACCTTATTTCCTAACAACAGATAAGCAAAGGAAGGGTGATTGTTTCCATTTCACAAATAAGGAAACTGAAGCTTTTAAAGGTACAATACTATAAGCCAGGATGCTTATATAAATCTGGACTACCAATGTGATTGCAGTGGGCACAGTGAACATCCTTCAAAGATGCCTGTATCCCAATCTCTGGGCCCATGAATATGGCTCGCAAAAGGGAAGAGAGAGTCAGAAGAGGGGCCAGAGTGATGCCGTGTGAGATGGACTCAGCCTACTCTCGTTGGCTTGGAGATGAAGATGAAGCAACGGGCCCATGAGTGGGGTGGTTTCTAGAAGATGGACAATAAATTCTCCATAAGAGCGTCCATAAATGTAATCCCAATGAGATCCATGTCAGATGTCTGATTTACATAATGTAAGATAAAAATAAGTGTGTTGTATCAAGCTACTAAGTTTGTGGTAATTCTGCGAAGCTGTAGTTGAAAAGTAATTCCCTGACCCAGCTGTTTTTGAATCAGAAGACACCCCCTGAACGCAGTTTGTGGTCACTGACCACCTTTAAGGTGTGAAGAGGATAACCTACAAGTACCAAATAAGAATCCCTTTGGAGACAAAAGAAAATAAGCCAGTGGAGACCTGGCACTATTTCTGTTTCTCCTACACTAATCACTGCACATACATCTTGCAGAGAATATAAGGTCAAAAGTACACTTAATATGAGTTCTGCTTGGAAAAATCCAGCCATTTTTAATATAAATAGAATGGTTTGCACAACATTGATGTAACCTGGAAGCCAAGAAGAGTATACTGGAATGCACCTGTGTGAACAATGACGACTTCACTGTAATAGTATAGTCAGTGGGCGTCGTAAACACTATTGAGTGGCCATGTATTGTGTGGCCATCACATTCAAAATGACTGGGAGAATAGAGCAATGAATCTGCATCAAATTTTGTGTTAAATTTGAACATTCCTCTTTGGAAACTATTTGGGTGATTCAGAAGGGCGCAGCTACAGGCAACTGCTGATTGGCAGCTTCATCATGACAACATGCCTGCTCATGCATCACGTCTCAGGCAGAGATTTTTGGTGAAACATCAAATTACCCACGTGACTCAGCCCCCCTACAGCCCAAAACTAAAATCACCTTTGAAAGGGAAGAGATTCCAGACCCTCAATGAGATTCAGGAAAATATGATGCAGCAGCTGACAGCAATTGGGAGAACTGTGTGAGGTCCCAAGGGCCTACTTTGAAGGGGACTGAGGCATCATTGTCCTTGTACCATGTTTCTTGTATCTTGAGTCTTCTTTAATAAATGCCCTTATTTTTCATATACTTGGCTGGATACCTTCTGGACAAACCTCATCTGTGTACTTTGTAGTCACTTTACCAAAAAATAATCACTTAATATAAAATCAAATGTTTTATTCATTTATTTATTATCTACTTAGTTATCAGATTGTCTTGTTCTAAAAGTATTTAAACACACAACCTCGCATGCAAAGCAAACTTTCAAATTAAGAAAGAAGGTAAGTAATTCAATTAAGGAGTCTAGACTGAAGTTAGTATATTAAATATATAAGTCATTGAACAGAAAAATCATCACATATTAAAAAATGAGTGGGTCCTTTATGTTTCTTACAAGAATCACACCTAATATATAAGGTCAACAAAGATTAAAAATGAATGAGTTATATTTCTGGTCATGGTACGTAAAGTCTCAAAAGACCATTGTACCAAACCTACCAAAGGGATAAAAGATAGGTAGGCAGCAAATTCATTGTTTTAGGTGGTCCACCAGAAATTGGATGATGCAAATAAACTGAAAAAAAACCCACAAATAAACTTCAAAAAATAATGAATACTCCTTGAGAGAGATGAGTTTCACATTTTTTTCCACACCTGGTGGAAGAAGATTAGGAATGGTAAATGTGGGGTGGGGCAAAAGTTGGTTTATAGTTGTTCATATGGAAAATAATATAGTAAGTAATAAGTAATAATGCAAGAATAAACTCTGTGTTTTCCATACTCACAATGGTAAACCTAATTTTGTCCTATGCTATATGCCGTAGGGGGAGAGAAGAAGAAGTGCCTTATCTTTTAGAGAAAGTTTTAATTAGACACATGAGTGCTGCTGTTGGATTAGAATCCCGCCTCACACACCTGATTTGAATGTACCTGCTAATTCCTTCCCGCATGCCATTTACAGAGGGCAGACAATAGTCTGTGGGGAAGAGCAAAAGACCAGAGGAAGATATCTGTACAGAACAGAATTGTGTTAGTCTTTCTATGCTCTTTTAACAAAACACTATGCATCAGTAGCTTATAAATGACAGAAATGTATTTCTTACAGTTATGGGGGCTGGAAGTTCAAGATCAAGTGCTCATGACCTAATTTCATACCAAAAGCCCAACATCCTAATGCAATCATTTGGGCATTGGGTTTTCAACATAATCAAGTTTGGGGAAACACAAGCATTCAGACTAGAGCAAGGGTCTTAATGACCTCAGTTTAGTGGCCTCATAAATGTTGGGTTTAGGACAGGATGTTGGGGAAAATACCAATAAGAGCTGAAGGCCTTCACTGAGCTAATGGTGGTATACTAAAAGCTAGCGAGCTTCCCAGGTCATAGCAGCAGCACAGGAAATTATGGGAGCATGTCATCGAATTGGAGAGAATATTTTTCCTATATACAGAAAGAAGGGAGCTCCGAGAGAGAGAGAGAAAGAGAAAACCCTCCCAGCTGTCCAAAATCTAGACTGAAAATTAGAGATAGAACTCTGACATCTCACTGATCTTCAGGTCCCAAACATTAGTGAGGGAGAGTTCTATCTATCCTTGAAACATTAGGAGGTGGTGGTGAATAAAACCTGCAACAAAGCCCAGACCCAGCGAAACAACACACTAGATAGATTTCACACCTAATCCAAGTGGTCCGAGGAGTAAATACACATACCGTTCAGTCTGTAAATATTATTTACTACATTTTCTACTGTCTTTTTATACATAATCAGGATACAGTCACAAAGGAGGCACTAGATGAAAGGTGGTGAAGGGATTACCCAAAGAACATTTATGCACGACCCATGGACACAAATACGAATTTGGAGTTTGAGGAAGGGAGAGAGTGGGCCTGGGTAGAGCAAGAAAAGGGAGAAAGAGCAGGGATAACTGCAATAACATAAGCAATTTAAAAAATGAAAAAAATATATAACATAATCAAGAAAAAATAGTCAATAAAAGTAGATCCACAAAGTACCCAGATCTTGGACTTACTATACAAGAGTTTAACAACAATTATTCTAAGTATGTAGAAGGGATTAGTAGAAAGGGGTGCAAAATGTGTGGCACATATCTGGGGAATTTCCTAGAATGTTGGAAACTCGAAAAGAAACAATATTTGAACATTCTGAAGCTAAAAGATAAAATATAAAAAAATAGATATATCAGTCAGTGAGTTTAGCTATAAACTGAACTTAGTTGCAGAAATTATCAGTTACATTTAATAGTGGTCCATAAAAATTAATAAAAGAAAAGCATAAAGAGAAAAAAGAAAATTATGTCTGAGACACATGGAACAATATCAAAATGAAAAACATAATTCTAATCATATAATACTCCAGAAGAATAGACATAATGTGTAGACTGAAGACATGTTATAAGATAATGAGTGAGAATTTCCTAGAGATTGATGAAGCTCAGCAATTTCCATGTAGCATAAATCTAAAGAAAACCACACTGACATGCAGAGTCAGATTGCTGAGAGACAGAGATAAACAGCAACAATAACAAAATTAAGACTGAGTAACCTTAACACAACTTAAAAGAACCTAGGGAAATTGGAAAAGGGTGCACTGCACTCCTGTGAATAACAAAATTACAGCTGACTTCTCATCTGAAAATACAGAAGACAGAAGACAATAAAGTTATATATAAAATGGTAATGAGTCCAACAAAATTCTGTATTTAAAAAATTAAATATAAAGTAGAGCTTGTCAGACAGAGACAAGCCGCTAGAAGTTGTATCCAGCAGTCTTGCACTAGAAGAAATAAAGTATCAATGGTAAATGACATCAATGGATAGCCAACTATGCAGGGAAACATGAAAACTACTAGAAAGGGTAAATACGTAACCCAATACAAGAGGGCATTTTATTACAATTTCATTTCCATTCCCTTAAAATGCATGCCATATTTAATGAAAATTAATGAAAATGTGTTGTGAATTTATAAAGCATGGAGATATGAAATAGAAGAAAAAGTCAGCGATAAATGGTATTTTACTGCTCTAAGGTTTGAAATTATTAAGGTTTTATTATTTTAGAGTAATATAAGGTTCACAGCAAAATTTAGGAGCAGGTACAGAGATACACCTTTTACCCACTATGCTCACATTTGCACAGCCTCTACTATTTACCGACATCCCCACCAGGGTGGTACATTTGGCACAATCGGTGAACCAGCATAGACACATCATAATCACACACAAGCCACAGTTGACATTAATCTTGGTGTTGTCTATTCTATGGGTTTGACAAATGTGTAATGACTTATTACCCATCATGTAGTATCATAGAGAGTATTTTCACTGTCTTGAAAATGTTCTGTGCTCCCTAAGCTTACCAGATTATGTCTGCAGCAACAGTCATGCGTGGTTGCAGCTGGTTGTGAGGCTGTGGTTGGGTTTGCAGTGGGGTCTGAGCGTAGCAGGCTTGTTACAGGGACTCAGATAGATGGACGTGGATTCTGCCAGGTCCTTGGGTGGATGGAACTGCTTCCAGTACCTTGTTTAGTTTAGTTTAGGTTGGCTCTGGGACTAGGGTCAACTTCAGGATCCAAAGCTGTCCTAAGACAGTTGGCCTACTACTGGGTTCCTGAATAGGGGAGGCTCCAGTCAGATCCCTGCTGTTCGGCCAAGGGATAGGTCTCTGGGTGGGCAGGGCTGGCCCTAGAGTGAGGCTGAAAGGGAACTGAACTGAGCTCCCAGGCTATTTCAGGTCCCTTAGCAAAACCTGAGGTCTACAGACCTGGCTCTGAAGGCATGGATGAGCATGTCTCCCACCAGGTCCCTGGGTCACCTAGTCCCCTGGAGCTGGGCATAGAGTCATTTCAGGATCTCTTGATGCACAGAGGCGAGTTTCTCCTGATGTGTCCCTGGGCAGTCAGGTCAGCTGGTGGATTGTCGCTGTGATGGGGATGGAACTGAGTGTATGGCTCTTCAGGATCCTGTGTGGTACAGCTGGGAGTGTCTCCAGCTAGGTCCCTGTGCCAGCAGGACTGTTCCCACACTGCATCTTGGAGGGGCCTGGGGTCAAGTATTAGACCATTTCGGGTTCTCTTGGTCCACAGATGCAAGTGTCTCCCTCTGAGACTCAGGATCCTCCAAATCGCTGGCATACTGAGTCTGTGAGGAAGCTGGAGTTGTGTACAGGACCCTTCAGGATCTCTGAAGGTGTCAGTTAGACTGTTAATGAACTGCAGCTGGGATGGGTTGGCGCCTAGGTACAGGCTCTTTTCAGAATCTACAGCCTGACCAAGTTTGGCGGGTTTACCTTCAGCAGTTCCTAGACTGTGCTGAGACAGGCTGAAGCTGGTTCACCGGCCACCTCACAGTCCACAGCCTGGATTGAGGTGGACATGACTACTTCTGGGTCTGTTGGCATATTGTGCTGGGCTAAGTCTGTGGGGCTGTCAACATATTTTCAGGGTTGGAACTGTTTTCAGGTCTGAACTTGGGACCACAGTGAGCAAGACGGCCATCTGCATTCAGACCTGACTTCTCAATGTCCTTTTTTATGGTCTTGGAATGCACTGAGGTTTCCCAGTCTCCTGGTGCCCAAAGCTCCCACACAGGCACCTTTGATGATGGATGGATGCCAGATTATTGTGGTTGAGGGACACATGAACAAGGGGCATCTTATCCAGCCATCTTGCTGATTTTACTCCTTTCTATGCATAATTTAAAGTGTGCATCATTCATGAGGAATTTGACAAGAGCCAGCATCTGTGTCTTCCAAGTGGAAGGTCGATTCCAGATTTGTGGTAAACTAATAAAAATGTTATGTCACCTACAGGCATATGGTCTTACGCATGGTTGTTCTTGTATTTATAATTCTGAGTGTCAATGTTCAATGTTCAATTTGATGGTGGTAGTCCTCAGTCAAACAACACGAATTTACTTTTTACTCATATTTACTCTTTTAAAATATTTATTAATATCTTTGTACCACTCATTCATCTTTCAGTCCTATTGCAACAAAAAATGATACTTCTTAACTTGTGCAGGCACGAAGGCTTTGAAGAGGAAGAGACAAAGAATATAAATTTCTTAGTGTACTGAGCTATTCTGCAATATTATAACACTCAATATTTAAAGACCTGCAACTCAAAACAAAAAGATATATTGAAGTGTTGTGATTTAAGTGTGAATCAAACTCTCCAAAGAGTTGAAATATAGGCTTTTCATGTTATTAATGAAATATAGAGATTATAAATATTATGTAGTAATTAGATTAGTCAATGGTAAGACAAATGTTAAAATAAATATAATAAACAGCAATTACTGTGTTATTATTATAAATAAAGTCATATATTTAAGACTGGAAGCCTCACTTACCATTCTTAAAAGGCCATTTCAAACCTTGAATCTCCAAGGAGTACTTTAGTCTGAATAATAAAACTTACATTATAAGACCATTTTTGCTTTATTCAAGGTTTAAGTTGTATAGTGCCATATTTTCAGGAGCAACTGCTTTTTTATTTTATGTAAAATTTAAATGTGGACAAAATATTTACTAATGGATAAGTTTATAAAATAGAATTTTGACAAAACAAGGTAAATTATAATTATGTGCCTAGAAAAAGAAAAATACCTGTTAAAATTATAATAAATCAAATAACATCAAAATATATTTTAAAAATTGCAACTTGGTAGAGCAGCAATGAAAACTAATTCTAAATATTAAATATTAAAGCATGGTGTAAGTATGATATTAACTATCACTAAAAGTCTTATGTAGTAATATTCATGAAAAATATATTTTTAAAATATAATTTATTTTTCAATATATCAAAATGAGACCTTACCAAATTAAATAATTTTGACCTGATTTTACTTTTAGTTTTTCACTTTGAGAAAATAGTAAGTTGTAAAAGTTTTATGTACCAAGGAGATTATCACTTTATAGTTATATTTGGGGTACATTTGACATTTAAAATTTGTAATAAATATCTGTGGAAACAGGATAATTAAAAGTATAGGTAACTCAATAGCACCATATAAAAAGAAAAGTATAGAATCAGAAATTAGCACTAGTTGAAGAAAACTCTGATGTATATTAGTTGGTTCTAAATTTACTTGGGTTTATTAAATTTAATTTAATTCTTAAATTTACTTGTTTATTTTACAATAATTTTATTTGCTTATAAAGAGAAGATAAAAGATTATTTAAATGTTTGTTTCCAGAAGCCAAACAAATAAAATATATGCCAAGTAGTCAGGTGGAGACAAGAAAAAAAAATTAATAGAGTCAAAATGACTGTATGCTTTTAGAGAAAAGCAAAACTTAGGGATTTTTTTTTCATTTTCAGGAAACACATTTCATATAAATGTTATTGTTTTGATAAACATAAGTACATTTTACATGTCTCTTTCATGATTCTAATCTCGAGTTTAGGTATAGGTATGGTGATTGTCTAACTCTAATAATACACATACACACACACACACACACACACACGAGGTCTATCAGGAAAAAACCCAGCCATTGTTAATATAATGAGAATGGTTTGTGTGACATCAATGTAACCTGGCAGCCAAGGAAAGTGGACTGGAATGCGTATGCGTGAGCAACGAAAACTTCACTGCACTAGTCAGTGGGAGCCATAGATGCCACGGACTGCAACGAAACTGCATCAAATTTTGCATTAAGCTTGAACATTCCTCCGCAGAAACTAGTGAGAGGATTCAGAAGGATACTGCTAGGGGCAATTGGTGATTGGCAGCTTCACCATGACAACACTCCCACTCATGCATCACGTCTCATACAGAGTTTTTTGGTAAAACATCAAATCACCCAGGTGACTCAGACCCCCTAGAGCCCAG
Source organism: Desmodus rotundus (assembly GCF_022682495.2). Taxonomy (NCBI): domain Eukaryota; kingdom Metazoa; phylum Chordata; class Mammalia; order Chiroptera; family Phyllostomidae; genus Desmodus; species Desmodus rotundus. The sequence goes on along the minus strand of NC_071390.1, from coordinate 45,216,330 downwards.
ATTTGGTGACCTGTGACTTCTGACTTTCCCCCAAACTGAAATCATCTTTGAAATGCAAGAGATTTTAGACCCTCAATGAGATTCAGAAAAATATGACAGAGCAGCTGATGGTGATTGGGAGAAATGTGTGAGATCTCAAGGTGCCTACTTTGAAGGGGACTGAGGTGCCATTGTCCTATGTACAATGTTTCTTGTATCTTGTCTCTTCTTCAGTAAATGTCTCTGTTATGTGGCCAGATACCTTCTGGACAGACTAGATAGAAAGATAGATCTATAGATCAATCGATCTATCTATATACATATACATATATATATACACACACACGCACACATACACACACATACATGGAGAGAGAGAGAGAGATTGTCATGGCTTACATGATCATGGAAGCTGAGGTCTCAGATTGGCAGTAAGCAAGCTGGAGACTCAGGAGAACTGTCGGTGTACATTCCAAACTGAAAGATGGCAGCCTCAAGATACAAGAATAGTCAGTCTTTCAATTTTAGTCTGAGGGCAGGTAAAGATCAACATTTCCACTTAAGCTTGTCAGGCAGGTGGTAACCGCCCCTTACTCCCAGAAGGGTCAGACTTTTTGTTTTATTCAGGCCATGAACTGATTGGGTGGAACATGCCCACATTAGGGCAGAATCTCAGGTGACTCAGACCCCCTAGAGCCCAGATTTGGTGACCTGTGACTTCTGACTTCTGGGCAGAAAATCTCCTGTACTTAGTCTAACAATTCTATGCAGCAGAGAGAAAGAAGGAGCTTATACCCTTTGCGATGGCATGGGTGGAACTGGAGAACATTATGCTAAGTGAAATAAGCCAGGCGGTGAGGGACAAATACCATATGATCTCACCTTTAACTGGAACATAATCAACGAAAGAAAAAAGCAAACAATATAACCAGAGACATTGAAATTAAGAACATTGTAACAATAGCCAGAGGGGAGTGGGGAGGGGATAGTGGGGAGAGGGGTCTATAGGAGCTACTATAAAGGACAGAAGGACAAAATCAAGGGGGAGGGTAGAGATGGGGGAGGGAGGTGGGACTGGCTGGGGTGGGGTGGAGGGATGGGGAGAAAATGCAGACAATTGTAACTGAATAAAAGTAAATAAATTAATTAAAAATAATCAAAAGTAACATATGTAAGATTTTATTTCAGATTATTGTCATTATTTTTGGCCAAAGTATTGCATTTTAATTTTTATAGTTTTGTAAATGACCTTAATTTTTTAGTTTTATTCTAAAATTCTCAATTTTATTCAATTCAGAAAGTTCCATTCTGAAAATAATGAATGGTCTCCTATATAATCTTAGAATTTATATGTTCTCTGATAAATATATGCATGAAAGTTGCATGTATAGTAATTTAGCACACATATAATTATAAACCTGAAGAAATAAAACAAAGACAATGTGAGAAACATAATGTTAGAACATTTTTAGATTTACTAACTTAAATAACATGGAAGATAAAGAATAAAAGCAAATAATGTTTGTTAGACTTTGCATATCAATATTTATTTTATATGAATTATAAGTTTATAATATAAGTACTCATTTTGAACAAATGTTTGACAAAAAACTTATTCATATATTCACTTTTATTTTTGTGTTATGTGTTGGTTTCTGTGCACAGCTTAGTGGTTAGAAAATCATGTAATATACATACATATGTTCCCCTTGATACTTCCAGCACCCCAACTGGCACCATACATAGTTATCACAATATTATGGACTATGTTTCCTATGCTTTACTTACTTCGCATGACTATTCTGTAGCCACAGCATTGTGCTCCTTAGTCCCTTCACCTCCTTCCCCCACCCAGTGGTCCAACCCCTCCTCCTCTCTGGCTACCACCAGTTCTCTCTCTGTAGTATTCGCTTTTCTCTTTTTTCTAACTGAGCATAAAACCCTCTAGGTCCACCCATGCTACCACAAATGGTAAGATTTCGTTCTCTTTTAGGGCCAACTAACATTTTATCATATAAATGTACCACAGCTTTTTTATCCTGGTCTATTGATGGGCACTTAAGTTGCTTCCATAGCTTGGCTATTGTAAACGATGCTTCAATGAACATGGGGTGCATATATCTTCAAATTAGTGTTTTGGGTTTCTTCAGACATATTCCTGGAAATGAAAACACTGGGTCATAAGGCAGGTCCATTTTTTACGTTTTGAAGAAATGGCATACTGTTTTCCAGGTGACTGCTGCAATCTGCATTCCCACTAACAGTGCACTCGGGTTCCCTTTTATCCACAGCCTTGCCAGACTTGTAATCTGTCGATTTATCGATAGCCATTCTGGCAGGTGTGAGGTGATACCATATTGTTTTAATTTGTGTTTCTCTTACAACTGGTGACATTGAGCATCTTTTCATATGTCTTTTGGTCATCTGTATGTCCTCTTTGGATAAGTGTCTATTCAGATCCTCTGCCAATTTTTAAAATGAATTTTTGGTGTTGAATAGTGTGAGTTCTTTATAAATTTTGGATCATAACCCCTTATTAGGTGTATCATTGGTGAATATGTTCTCCAATTTAGTAGGTTGTCTCTGCTTATTTGATGATTTCCTTTGCTAGACAAGAACATTTTAGTTGATGTAATCTCTTGTATTTATTTTTTCTTTTGTTTCTCTTGCCCCAGGAGACATATCAGAAAAAATGCTGCTACAAGAAATGTTGAAGATTTTACTGCTTATGTTTTCTTTTAGGGTTTTTATGGTTTCAAGTCATACATTTATGTGTTTAACCCATTCTGAGTCTTTTCTTATATAAGATAGAAGGAGGTGGTCTACTTTGATTTTTTTTTACATGTATCAGTTCAATTTTCCTAATACCATTTATTGAATAGACTGTCTATGCCACTGTGTATTCTTGCCTCCCTAGTCACATATTAATTGATGATGTTGATGTTGGCTTATTTCTGAGCTCTCTATTGACTTTATATAATATATATATATATGTTTTTATGCCAGGACCATGCTGTTTTCATTACCATGGCCTTATAGTTCCATGGTTTTATATTGGGTAGCATGATACCCCCAACTTCGCTATTCTCTCTTAATATTGCTATTCAGGGTTTTTCTTTCTTTTTTTTTTGGTGGTTTCACATAAATTTTTGGATTAGTTGTTCTAGTTTTGCTAAATACATTGTTGGTATTTGACAGGGATTGCATTGAATCTAAAGATTAGTTTTGGTATTATGGATATTTTAATGAATTTTTTTCTATCCATGAACACATTATAGGCTTCCATTTATTTGTATCATCTTTGATTTCTTTCTTCAGTGCTTTATAGTTTTCTGACTACATCCTTGGTTAAATTTATTCCTAGGTACTTTATAGCTTTTGGCACAATTATAAATGGAATGAATTGTTTCCTTAGTTTCTTTTTCTGATATTTCATTATTGGTATATAAAATGGAACTTATTTCTAAATATTAATTTTATATCCTGCTACTGTACTGAATTTATTTATCAGTTCTAGTAGGTTTTTTTGGTGGAGTTCTTATGGTTCTATATATACAATATCATGCCATCTGCAAATAATGAAAGATTTACTTCTTCCTTTCCAATTTGGATGCCTTTTATTTCTTCTCTTGTCTGGTAGTGGCTAGGTCTTCCAGAACTACGTTGAGTCACAGTGCTAAAAGTAAACATCTCTACCTTGTTCCTGATATTAAGGTAAACACTTTTAGTTTAGTAAAATATTAGCCCAAGATTTGGCCTTAACTATGTTATGTTCCCTGTATTCCAACTTTGCTGAGAATTTTATAATAAATGGGTGCTAGATATTATCAAATGCTTTTTTCTGTATCTATTGATATCATATGATTTTTATCCTTCATTTTGTTTATGTGTCATATCCCATTAATTGATTTTTGAATATTGTACCAAGCTTGCATCCCAGGAACTAATCCCACTTGATTGTGGTGTATAATCCTCTCACTGTATTGCTGGAGCTATTTTTCTACTATTTTGTTGAGGATTTTATTATCTATGTTCATCAGGGACATTGGCCTATAATCTTCTCTTTGCAGTGTCTGTATCTGGTTTTGGAATTAGCATAATGTTGGCCTCATAAAATGAGCTTTGTTATGCAAACCCTCTTGTTGTACCTGAGTCTTGATTGCTGTTGGCCTGTCTGTGGGTGGGGTTGCCCCTCAACTGGCTATTGGGATTGACCGGAGCCCAGTGTATGAGCTGCTATGCAGGGGTTGGCTCTCCACAAAGATGAATTTGCCTCAACAGAGTCTGGTGTCTGTTGAGATCTCCCTTTATGTGTGCAGCTTGTGGAGCTTACTGTGTTGTGCTCTGATGTGGCCGGATCTGGTTGTGTTGGTTCTGGGGTTCCTTGCGAGGGGATCCATTTGAGGTCAATGGCAGTTGCTACCTGTGATGGGCCCTGTTTGGAGGTACAAAGTGATATGCAGTTTGTGGCTGTTCTGTGGGGCCTGGGTGTGCCTGGCAGGGGCCCAGCTGTACACTAAGGCTGGTTTCCACCAGTACCAAGCTCACAGGCAGGTCAACAAAAGGCCCAAGGCTCTCCAATATCTGCCTTTATTTGTTATCTGTCTGTTAGGCTCAATTACTGAGTCTCTGGGAGTATATGAATTGCTTGAGGAAGAATCTCAGTGAGTCATCAGGTAGGGGTGAGTGGTGTTCCATCAGACTGATGCAGATTCAAACGTGTGCCTGTGCTGGATCTGAGGCCACTCAGTAACAGTCTCCAGGTACACCAAAGTCAGTGACCACCTGCCTTGTGAACGTGGACTCTTGTACGACTGGGTCTCAGAGATTCATCAGGGTAAGTCCAGCAGTATTCATGAGGCCCATACAGACTATGGTTTAGCCATGTGAAGGGAGGGCCCTGCACAGGAATGGTGATGCCGGTCTGGAGTTGAAGGAAAAATTACCCCTTCCCCCAGGAGCCACACAAATCAAGTTTTTCCCACAGTCTGCCCAGACCTGGAGAGTCTCCTGCACTGGAAACCTGGCTGGCAATATTGAGTAGCACCAGATCAGCTGGGTGGGGACCACCAGGAGTCAGGAGGGTAGAGTTAAGGGTTCTGCCCTGGTGGGACACTCCTGGCTCCTGTCCCAGTCAGCTCTGCTGCTAAGCCTGCAGGGGAGGCACATCAGCCAGTTGGCTGGGAACTCCACTGCTGCTGTGTTGGGGGAGTGTGCTTTCCAGGACAGGTGGTTCCTCCACTATACCTGGCACTGCTCCAGGCCAGCAGGAGGCTGGGCTTCTATGGTTCCAAGGCTGGGATACCCCCAGCCTGCAGTGGGCAGGGAGGGGAATGGGTGTCCCTCTCCCAGAGCCACACAGCTCTGTCTCTAATCATTTTGGGGTTTGTCCTCAAGTTCCATTCAAGAGAGTCTGTACCACAGGCTCGGACAGGAGCTGCCTGCTTTGCAGGGCTTGAGTTAGGGCAGGGCCACAAGGCACTGGGAGAGTGGGGTTTGTACAGTACTCCTATGCCCATACAGATTGGGGGGGAGTGTTGGTCCAGGAAATATGGCATCTGTGGACAGTGCGGGAGATGGATCCAGCACAGGGACCTAGGTAGCTGTCCCCTCATCTGTTCCCCTGGAGCCACACAGCCCAGTCTGTTCAGGCAAGACTCTAGTCCGCTCCCACCCACACTCCCTCTCCTGGATCCCAGAGCAAGGGATGCAAAGGAGATCCTGTGTGCTGGCTCTTCAAGAGTGTACCTGGGTCTCTAACATCTCCTCTCTGCCTCTGGTGGACAGAATAACCACCACCATATGTTATATGCGTACCTCCTTTCAGCTCTGTTGTTCTAGCTGGGGGAGCCCCACCCACAAGGCTGAGATGGCATTTTCCTCAGGGGAGACCTCTGCCGTTGAGATAGTCATGGGTGCCCAACCTGTGGCCTGTGGGCCTTATGTAGCCCAGGATGACTGTGAATGTGGCCCAATACAAAATTGTAAATATACTTAAAACATTATGAGACTTTTTTTGTGATTATATGTAACAATGTATTTAATGTGTGGATCAAGACAACTCTTCTTCTTCAAGTGTGGCCCAGAGATGCCAAAAGGTTGGACGTCCCTGCATCAGCTGCTGCACATAGGCACAGGGCCAGCCCTCCTACAGTCTCTATGCAATTCCTACCAGTCTCACTGTGGCCCCTGTAAATCCTCAGCTGTAAGACTTCTGTTTTATCTTCTGTTGGTTACTCTGGTCGATTGTTCTTCAATTTAATTGTACATATTTCTAGTATGGGGCTGGGAGAAGGCAAGAACAGACTTTACCTGTTCCCCCGTTATCTTAAATACTGATTAAAAAAAAAAACGTAAAAAAACCAAAAGACATCCAGATACATGAAATTTATTTATTAATTTATCCTTTTGCCTTTTAAAACATTAAGAAAGTATAACAGAATAATTGTTTGTGGCATACTACCCTTTCAAAAAATTAATATTTGCAAGAAATATGCATACCATATGCTCAAATGAGTATATATTGGGTTGGACAAAAAGTCCATTTAGTTTTTTCAGTAAAATAAAACTAATAACTTTAGTTTTCACTTTCACTAATTTTTCATTTTCACTAATAACTTCATTGATTTGCATATTCTGAGTATGTTGGCAATTGCCTAAATGGTAAAGTGTTGATTGTTCAATAAATGTCTCAATTTGATCGCTATTAACTTCAACTGGTCTACCCAACCTTGGAGCATCATCCAGGGAGAAATCTCTAGCATGAAACTTCATAAACCACTTGACACATTTGATCAGTCACAGCACCTTTTCTATATGCAGCACAAGTCTTTTTTTTTTGCATTTCAGTTGCATCTTTATCTTTCTTGAAATAATAAAGCATAATATGCTGAATATGTTGTGTATTTTCTCCCATCTTCAATATTAAAGTGGTTACACAAAAATTCACCAACTTTGATGTGTTTTTTTAATTCACACTGATATGTCAGCTGTCACAATGCAATCTAACAAAATTATTTTCAAATGATGTTAAGACAACTAAACGCTACTAGGGCCTTTTATGGGGAAAAAAACCCAAACTTTTGGCCAACTTGACATTATATTTTCATCAGCTTATTATTTTGTTGTGGGTTTAACTTTCATCATTGTCTTGAGTATTTTAATTATCTCTCTACTGTTTACAGTGAAAATAAAGACTGTTGTTAAAAACTATAAAGAAACAATTGCTATCTGTATGACTAATTTCTTTTACATTTTCATTTGAGGTTTATGTTAGGTTTAGAAATTTTGATGAACAGATGACAAATACATAACAAATTTTGCTTTTTCCCATTTTAACATTAGATAACACATTACATTGTATTTAGAAAGGTAGCATAGTCAGTCTCCCTTTCAGTTAAAGTCCTATATATTACATAACACATGGCAGTCAAAGAGGGAAATTTTTATAAACATTTGGAAAAGAGATTGTAGAAAGGGGTAGATGATACCCAAAAGTAGGTAAGACCATTTAGGAGATGGAACCAGCAGTGATGACCTCTTGAAACATGGATGTAAGTAATACCAGTGGTTGATTTTAGGGCCTAAAACCTGAAGTGGGAAAGTTAAAATCTCAAATATGTCTTTTAAAAGGGTAAATGAGGGATAAATGGTGATGGAGAGAGACATTACTTGGCATGGGGAACACACAATATAGAGATGATGTATTTTAGAACAGTATACCTTAAGCTTATATACTTTTATTAACCAATGTAAACCCAATAAATTCAATAAAATAAGTTAAAAAAAGAAAAACAATAAAAATAAATAAATGCAAAAAAATGTTTTAGCACTTTAGAATATATCTGATAAATTATATGAAATAAGTAGGCTGATTCTCAGTATTTTATCAGTAATTAAAGTTTTCTCATATAGTAGCAAGGAAACTTAGTAAAGTGTCTTAAAAATACTTGTAGAGAATGAACAATAGAGGAAAACAACCAGATTTGTCCTGAAAAGCGAATAACCCTTTTAATTTTAGTTGAGCCTTGTTTACACAGACCATTAATACTTCCATACAGTTCTTTAAGGTGAAATAAAATTTCTCTCTTATATTAAGAGGAAACAAACTAATTAGATTAAAAAATATAGACCATGTTTTCAAAGATTTGAAAAAGAAGATTTGAATGTCAGGCATTGTGTTATTCTAGTGATCTCTCTAGAATAATAGACACATGCATGTGTTCACAAGTACCAATTGAGCCCTTGAAAAATGGCTAGTACAACCACTGAGAAACAGAAATTTTACATTTATTTAATTTATGTTATATACATATATAACTGTTTGTAGCTACTGGCTACCATATTGGACAGACCAGTTCTAAGTGAATGGAAGTGTTGAAACCTCTGTCAGTTACAGTATCACAGACTATCAGGGTAATTGCCACAGGGGCTTTCTTCTTCAGCCTCTAGGGTTACATCTGCTGAGCAATCACTCTTCTGGGTATCTACTGGAAACACTCGAAAATATGTATTCACAAAGATAGTTATTCACAAAGACATGCATCTCTATGTTCACTGCAGCATTATTCACAATGGTCAAGACACGGAAACCACACTAGTACCCTTCAACAGATGACTGGATAATGAAGATGTGTGCACATATACAATGGAATTCCATATACAACAGAAGGTTTTGTGGCCGCCAGCCACAACAAAACAAACAAGCCAGCAAATATAACAAGAGACACTGAAATGAAGAACAAACTGACAGTAACCTGAGAGGAGGTGGGGAGAGGGATAATGGGGGAAAATAGAGGAAGGGCCGTCAAGGAACATGTATAAAGGACCCATGGACAAGGGTACATTCAAGGGTGGGAGGCAGGGATGGGTGGGGTGGGGGGTGGGTGAAAATGGAGAAAATTGTACTTGAACAACAACAAAAATAAGTAAATAAGTAAATTAATTAATTGAAAAAAGAAAAGATGAAATATTGCCATTTGTGACAACTTAGATGGGTCTTGAAAATATGCTAAACAAAGTGAGTTAGAAAATTCAAGAACTGTGATTTCACTCATCTGTGAGACATAACAAGAACTGATAGACACAGACTACAGTATGGTGAACACCAGAGGGAAGGGGGGGAGGGGGTAGTGAAGGGTAAATGGGGTGAAGTATGCGGTGACAGAAGTTTTCATTTTGGGTGGTGGACACACGATGCAATATACAGATGATGCATCAAAGAATTGTACACTTGGAACATGTATAATTTTATTAAACAATGTCACCCCAATAAATACTTAATATTTAATTTTTTTGAAAAGTATATTGAATTTTGTCAATCGTATTCTAAGGCATTGATTACATGTGATTTTGTAATCTTGTCAAAGTCATTGGCATGTAAACTGATGGTGAATGTCATTTATCAATGTAGATAATACCTTTTATGCATGAAGCTCACTTTGGGGGAGTGTTCATGGTAGTTTGTAACTTCTCCTTTATTGAAAAGTTAACCTTGTTATACTATTCCACTTCGGCTTTTTTAAAGAGAAATTTTTCTGTTATATTTATTCATAATAACAATGATACTTATTTTCTATAAAGTCTCCACTATGTTAATTTTTGTGTTTCTTTTTAGAATATTAAGGTTTTATAAATGGAAAAGAAAGCAGGGGGTATTGAATAATTCTTAAAGTTAAGTAGGAGGTAATATCTGAAGCTTGATGAATTGGCAATAATAAGACATGTAGGCAAACTAACTAAGCATTGAATAAAAAGGATACAATTAATATGCTAGAAAAAATGTGTGTTTCTCTGTTAATTGGTGCATTGACCTCTTCTGCAAAGTTATATTTCCTAAAATACTTTGTTTCTTAGACAATGGGAGAATAATCCCCTCCATTTTGAATTTATAAAAACTAACCTTTTAGGAGAGGAATGAAGAATATGATTCTTGCCCTAATACATAAATGGAAAAAAGAAAGAAAAATATAAATGTAACCTAGAAAAAATTTAAATATATTAAAATTCAGATGGCAGCAAAATTACAGGGAAATTGTTCATATTATATACATTTCCTTCAGTGGTCCTTTAAAAAATAATGAATACATGGAGAGACCATCATTGGAATGTTACTGTGTAAAATGGAAAATTAAGGAATCTTTTAGAAAAAAACGTTTTAATTATGATTTTTATCACCAACTCCTCATTTATTAATTACCTAAGTGCAATTTATTGAATAATTATTAGTTATCAAAATTTCATATATTTCTTGACATTTTCAATTTTAAAAACCAATACCTATACCTGGTCAGGTGGCTAAGTTGGTTGGAGCATCTCCCTGTGCACCAGAACTCTGTGGGTTCCATCTCCAGTCAGGACCCCTCGGTCAGGGCATGTGTGGGAGGCAGCTGATCAATTTTCCTCTCTCACATCGATCTTTCTCTCTCTCTCTCTTCCTCCTTCCCTTCATTTCTTTCTAAAAATCAATAAATATATCTTTGGGTGAAGATAAAAAATATACCCATGCTCACATTTTGTAAATTGATGTTTTTTGTAGGTGACTTTAATATTTTAGCAAAACTGACTAGCTCTTGAGAATATTTTATCTTTATAAGCAATGTATTCTCAAGATACAGTTTATTTATTATGATTTTAAATTTAGTTCAAGAGTTTTTATTAGAGAGCTATAGAATGACTATCAGAATTGTCTGTCTCTAGGAGTTATCCAAAACAAACTTTAAAAAAGAAAATTGTATCCAATTACTATTAGCCTGGTTTCCACAGGTTTGAATGCTTTGCAAGACAAAGAACTCAAACCATCACCACATCAGAAATACGGAACTCCAACACGGTCAGGTGTGGATTACAATATAGGGTACCAGTGATTTCTTCCCTTTTCCCTGCTCCGCCTAAGATTTTTCACAGTGAAATTTCCAGGGAAACATAAAGAATAAAGTCTTTGCTGGATACAGTAATCTTGGATGTAGGTCCTTGCCTTTCATGACTTTGAATACTTCTTGTTGTAAGTATGACCCATGGACATGAACTATAGGTGGGGAACGTGGAAGGGTGGGGGAGGGCAGGATGGAGTGGAGTGAAGGGGGGAAATGGGACAACTGTAATAGCATAATCAATAAATATATTAAAAAGAAATAAAGTCTTACTATTTCTCTTCTTGGGAATAGGCATGTGGGCTGAATCCTTCCATTTCAAAGAATTCTTCTTTTTAGTTCTCAAATTAATACTTTCTTGAAAGTTTACCTAATTGTTTCAACATTCATTTATAATTGACATACATTTCTTTAGCAAATGTTTGAAGTCACAAATTGAGCATTTAGAGACAGAAATACTATTCTGCTTTCATATATTAATTCAAATGGCTAATATTATTTAATGTTGGCTTTATTCTTTCAATAAGAGCTCTAATAATAAAAAACTTATTTGTACAAATTATTTACCCTATGTTCATTGCAGCTTTATTCACAAGAGCCAAAACAAGGAAACACCCTAAACATCCTTTAACAGATAATTGTATGAAGATATGATGCAAATATACAATGAAATACTACTCAACCATTAAAAAAGGTGAAATATTACCATTTGTGACAACATGGATGGATGTTGAGAATATTATGCTAAGTAAATAAGTCAGACAAAAAGGACAAGAACTATATGATTTTACTCATATATAGGAGATAGAACAAAAAGAAAGAAACCAAACAAGAAAAAACTCATAGACACAGAAAACAGAATAGTGGTTACCGGGGGGGGGGGGGGGGGGGGGAGGGGTCAAATATGTGGTGATGGAAGAAGACTGGGCTTTGGCTCATGAGTACATAATAAAGTGCACAGGTATCATAAAGTTATACACCTGAATAGCATTATTACATAGTGCTATTAACAAATGGTTCCAAAATAAATTTAATTAAAAAAGAAATAAGGACATGTATTATTCAGTCTGAGGAAAAGGTGATTCTTGAAGTTTGATATTAAACATATCAAGTGTAACCCGATGGCCCTCATGAGATATGAACTTGCATAGGCGAATAAACTTTCTCAAACACCTACTATATATTTAACATTGTATTTGCTGATGAGGTTGCCATATACATAGATAATAAATCATTACTTTGTGAAGAGTCCCAAGACTCTGTCAGAGAAATGCATAAAATTATATCAAGTAATTTAAAAATTATATCAAGTTATATAATATATAGTTATGGAGGTTTGGAGGCAGAAATGTTCTTTCCTTATATACCATAAATCTTGAGTCTGCAGCAGAAAAAACATTACATACTATAACTATATAACTATATATATAACTATATACATATAACTATATAACTATATATAACTATATACCTATATACATATAACTATACGTATAACTATATAACTATATATAACTATATACATATAAATATATAACTATATATAACTATACATACATACATACATGCATGTGTGTGTGTGTGTGTGTGTATAAAATTGATATTCTGCATTTCTTACTTTCAGCCAATTAACCCTACTTGGTTTTTTGCGGTACCTGTAGCAATCGGCTATGGTACATCTGCAACATCAGGCTGTTATTTACTGCTGTTTCTAGTTTAATAGTTTTCCAAGTCTATATTCTTTAATGGGCTCACATGTAATGTTTTAAATTAGTACATTTGGAAAATTCTGTCCTAAGACGTCTGGGGAAATACAAAATTTTAGTCATAATATAAAAATCGTTGCCTAAAATCTTTAAAACCTCTCTATAAGTTTAGCATAGCCTTGATGGAAAATATTTTGTGATTATTTTGTTAATGGGAGAAGGTAATCATTGCAAAATATTTTTATAAAGTTGCATTGAGAATTTGTGATTAAAATGAAAATAATCAATGTGTGGACTTCAAGATTAAACTCATTATATTTTTGCCAAATGTTTGAAACTCTTCTTTGACTCTGTGAAACATCAATATGGCAAAAGATCAAAGAGAGAGAAATTCATTAGAAGAGTTGGCTCATGAATTTTAAAGTTCAGGTACACCTTGCAAGCTTAGATTACTAGTTTTAGTGAGAAGTGAGAAAAAGATGAAAAGAGATTTGACTTCGGGTGGTAGAGACAACGCAATGTACAGATGATGTGTTATAGAATTTTACACTTGAAACCTATGCAATTTTATTAACTAATGTCACTCCAATGAATTTAATTAAAAATTAAAAATTCTATTGTAGAAATAAACCTGGGAGGTTTATGTGCCCACTTAAAAAAAGAAAAAAGACTGTTTTCAAACAGAAAGCCTTGCAATGTGGCAGCTATTGCTTATGCGCCACAGATAAATTAAAACAAACATACAAGCAAAAATTAAGGTTAGCAAAACTGATATCACTTAATCCAAGGTTATTTATGTAGTCCAATGAGTCCCTAAGTGTCTTCTCAAAGATTTCTGTGAATCAATAGAAAAGAACTATCTGAAAACCATTCATTTCAAGAGCTTTCTCTGATTCCATGAAGCAAAGGAAGGGTGGGACTAGTACAATGACACTTTTAATAGTATGCAGAGTCACTGTATGCCATTAAATAGTATTTTGTGATTCTTATTACTTTTGGTAAAGATATAGGAACATATAAAAAAGTACACACAAACACGTTTTCAAGTATTTTGTTGCATGATTTATAAATGCGGGTTTTGTGTACTTTCTTATTTACAGAAAGCCACGAGAATGGGGGCAGTGGGAGCGTCCTTACACTAAGAGCCCCGAGGCCTTAATTACCCCTCCGCTCCAGGAGAATCTCGGTCCCATCGGCTTCCTTCTTTCAGAAACATCTGGCCCTCTCTCTTCTTCCACACACCTCTAATAATTTTTGCAGTGGTTGCTTTGCTTGTTTGTTTTTAAAGAAAAGAAGAAATGGACTCTTCATTCTATTTATGTGTTCAGTCTGGAAAAATAAGCTCTGAATCAGAAGGACAAATGGGTCTGATTCAATATTTGAAATGGTAAGGATGGGAAAATAAAATTTATGTCAACTGATACTTTGATAAATATCTAGAAAAAGGCTTTTGTACACTTTGGGCATTCACAGTTGTTCAGGAGCGACTTTGTTCTTGACTAAGTGTTCAGTGGTAGAACACTGGGAAGTGACAACATAAGTTTACATAAGTAACAAAGTCCAGAGATATTCTTAATTTTTATATGTCTGGTAAGTGCTTTGAGGTCAAGTACCAAGAATTATTGCATCGCTGTCAGCACTTGGCAAGATATTATTGAAATTTTCTTTTTTTTTTAAACACAGATTTACAAAAACAGGAATGCACACTGCGAAACAATTGAATAACTCCTCTCTAGGTGTCACTCAGAGGGGTACAGCAGAGAGCAAATGGACTGGTTGTGTATTTTAAAGATTTATTATGTTATTATACAAATACTTTCTAATGCAGGGATTCGACAAAACAAATATTCCTCTGAGCATTGAGTGGAGAGTAACTTTGTTTTTTCTCTCTACTGAGTTAAATTTTAGATAATATGTAATTTAAACAAAATTTTAGATTTATTGACATGTTTTTGTTTTGCTTTGCTTCATTTGTTGGAAATGATACTTAGAAATTTCAGATTGACAAAAAATGGGCAATTTTATTCATTAAAATTATTAATTAAACTTTATATTTTGAGATATTTGTTGATTGGTATGAAGTTTTAAGAAATAATGCTGGGAGGTGCTGTGCATCCTTCACCCAGTTTTCTCCACTAAACACCAGGATACTGATATTGGCACATCACGTTTCAGGAAAATTCCATCACCACGAGAAGCCTTCTTCCCTCCTTCCTCTCACCCTTCTTCTCCGCCCCCGACAACTACTGATCTGTTCTGCATTTCTATAATTGTGTCATTTCAAAATGGTATATAAATTGAATAATTCAGTCTGCAGTCTCTTGGGATTGGCTTTAATTCAGTCAGCATAATTCTCCAGGGATGCCTCTAGGTTGTTCCATGTGTCGATATTTTGTTCCTTATCAAACCACAGTCTGTTTAAATACTCACTTATTGAAGACCACATACATTGTTTCCAGTTTGGGGCTGTCACGAATAAGGCTGTAATGAACAGTCATCTACAGGTCTCTGCGTGAAAACTGATTTTCATGTCTCTGAGCTAAAAGACAAAGAGAGGACCTGCTGGATTAATTGCAGTTCTGTGCTTAGTTCTTTTAAGAAATTTTTCAACTGTTTTCTAGAGTGGTTGCTACATTTTACATTCCCATCATCAGTGCAGGAGTAATTCAGTTTCTTTGTGTCCTCATGAACATTTGGTGTTGTCACAGAATTTGATTGTAACCATTCTGATAGATGTGTAGTGATATGTCAGGGTTTTCCTGTGTTTCTCTGTCAGTTAACACTGCTGAGCACATTTTCATCTGCCTGTGTGCCGTCTGTATATCCTCTTGGGTTCAATGTCTGGTCATGTGTTTTGACCATTTTTTAATTAGATGATTAGGGGTTTTCACTCGAGTTTTTGGAGGTTTTTATATATTCTAGATATTGGTCCTTTGTCATACATGTTGTTTGCAAATCTTTTTCCCAGGCTGTACTTCCATTTTAATCTCCTCAGCAGAGGCGTTTGCAGAGCGTTTTTAATTTTGATGAAGTCAAATTTACTGTTTTCCTCTTAAGAATCATGTTTTAGGTGTCAAGACTAAGAAATGCTTGTTGAGTCCTGAATCCTAAAGATAATGTTTTATATTTTTACAACATTCATATTATTACTTTTACGTTTAAGTCCTTGTTCCATTTTGAATTAATTTCTGCACAAGGGATGAGACTTATGTATCTGTTCCTCTGCAATACCACACAGTCTGCCTTACTGTCGCCGCACAGTAAGTCTGAGCGACAAGCAGACTGATTCCTCGTGCTTTAGTCTTCCATTTCAGAATTATTTTGACAGTTCTAGGTCCTTAACCTTTTCTTACCAAGTGGTTTGCCTTTAAAATTTTAATTCTAGTTCCTTTGCATTTCCTCTTCTGTCTCTGCTGCAAATCTCACTGGCATCCAGACAGAAAGGCATTAAACAGAGCATTAGGGGAGAAGTCACATACTTAGTCTTCGAGCATTCTAATCCACCAACCCAGTTTGCTCTCCAGCTTTTTCATGTAAACTTTTTATTTCTTTCATGAGAGTTTTGTAGCTTCAAGCACATCAGTCCTACACATGTTTTGTTACATTTAAACCTAAGCATTTTGTTTCTTTGAATGGTCGTAAGTGGAATTACATAATCTTTTATGTTTATCTTGTATTCTCGACATTGCTGAACCCACTTATTAGGTTTAGGAGTTATTGTAGGTTCTTTGGGATTTTCTATGGAGACAATCATGTCATTTCCCAAAGGAACAATTTTATTTCTGTTTCATGTGTATATCTTTTATTTATTGCCTTTCTGCACTAGCTACAGCTTCTAGTACTGGGCTGAATACAGGATATTCTTGTCTTATTCCAAATCTTAGGGGAGACATTATGTCTTTCATCATTAAACATAATGTGGAAGACAGGTGTTATTTGTACATGATTTTTACTAAGAAAGTTTCTCCCTATTCCTATTTTTCTGAGAGTATGTATCACGACTGATCAAGAATTTTCACATTTTTTGCTCAGTTATTATGATAATATGATGTTTCTTCTTAAGTCTTTTGATTGATAAATCATGTTAACCACTTTTAGAACATTGGATCAACCATGCATCACTGAGATAAACCCTACTACCTGGCTATGGTGTATAATTATTTTTATATATTATCATATTATATTTAATGGTATTTTGTTAAGGTTTTTATGTCTATAATCATGAAGATATTGGTCTATAATTTTTTGCTTGTTTTGTTTTGTCTTTTCCAGTTTTGATATCAGAGTAATATTAAATTAAAAATAAGGAAATGGTCCTTCTTTTTTCTGTTTTCTAGAAGAAATTGTGTAGAATTGGTGTTAATTCCTCTTTAAATATTTGGCTGGATGCACCAGTGAAACCATTGGACCTGAAAATATCTCTTTGACATATTTTTAGTTAGTAATTCAATTCTTTTAGAGTCATAAGGCCATTCAATGAACTGTTGCACATTGGGTAAGTTTAGTAATCGGTACTTTCTGAGGCATTGGTCTACCTCATCTGAGTCATCAGATTTATGTGTTTAGAATTTTTTGTCCTTTATTGTCCTTTTGATGTCTTCAGGGTCTGTACTAACAGTTCCCTTTTCAGTCCTGATACTCGTCATTTGTGTCATCTCTTTTTGTCAGTCCTTCTAGAGGTTTGCCAATTATTATAATCTTTCCAAATAACTACTTTTTAAATTTAATTTTTATTGATTTCTGCTTTTAGATTATTAATACAAAACACTTCCTCTTTTCTAATGTAAGCATTTGTTATGATATTCTGTTGCCAAAGTGATTAAATGTGTCCCACAAATATTAATGTTATATATTTAATTTGGTTCAATTTACCCAAATGTATTTTTAAATTTCCCTTGAGACTTCCTCTTTAATCCACAGTTGATGAATTTTTGGAACTGTTTCAAATATCTTTTTATTATTGATATATACTTCAATTCCATTGTGGCCACAGAACACACTTTAACTGATAGCAAGTATTTTAAATTTACTGAGGTTTGTTTTATGGACAGGATACGGGATAGTTTTTGTTATGGGGTATTGTTTGATGTTGTTCTATGGATACTTGAAAAAAATGTGTATTTTTCTGTGTAATTTAAAATATTCTGTATATATCTTTCTGATTGTTTGTGTTTTTCATTCTTTTATATATCTGTCTAGTTAGCCTATCAATTGTTGAGAGAGGGGTAAGGAAGGCTTCAACTATAATTGTGGATTTAGTTATATTATTGATCCTGCCAAGTCTATTAGTTTCCTTAATATATTTTCCCATTATTTTATGTACCCACACATTTAGGATTGCTATGTCTTCTTGTTGGATGGACCCTTTTGCATCATATATTATCCCTCTCATTCTCTGGAACTTCCTTTGATCCTAAATCTGCTTTATTTGATGTTATCATAACCACTGCTGCTTTCTTTTCATTTAGGTAAGTATGATATGTCTTTTTACATCATTTTAATGCCAACTTTACTTTTTTCTTGTGTTTAAAGTGAATTTATTGAAGAAAACATACAGTTGGATTGTTTTTCTTACCCACTCTGCCAAACTCCATCTTTATTTTGTGTACTTAGACCAATTACATCTAACACATTTATATGTTAGGGATTAAGTCTGTCATTTTCTTTTTTGTTTCTCTCCGTTAATATGTTTGTTTGCATTTTAGCATATATTTTTAATTTTCTTTGTTTTCCATGTTACTTAAATATATTTAGACTTACATTTTGATTAGCCTATAATTTTTTAGTGTATCACTTCGTATAGCTTTAACTTTTACCTTTATTGAAATATCTTCTTATCTGTGTCTTCTTTAACTTCCTTAATTAATGTTTTATAGTTCACAGTGTGTATAAGTCTTTCATTTTTGTGGTTAAGTTTATTCCTAAGTATTTTATTCTTTATGTAGCTATTGTAAATGGGATTGATTTTAAATTTCTTTTTTGGATAGTTTATTTTTAGTGTATGTAAATACCATGGGTTTTTGTATGCTGATTTTTTTGTATCATGCAACTTCACTAAATTTGTTAAAATGAAATAACTACTGAGGAACAGTGGAAATAGCACTATTAATGTTAGATGTGTTTCAGAGTAGGACTAGTTAAAATAATTTGGAAAACAAAGGTTATCATTGTAAAAACAAATACAGAAAAATAAAAAAACACATTTAAAAAACAAATGTCAACAACAATATATATATATATCAACTTTGAATAAGAATATTATAAATGCTTAAACATGTAAGGGTGCTACTATATCTTCAAATGTAAAGATACAGGGTTAATTGTTGTCATTGACCTAATGTAAACAAATATCTTCTGAAGATCGGGAAGCATCTGAAGATAGCTGGTATATGCATGCATGGCCTTGGTATGCTCTCTGCGTATCATCCTTCTGTGTCATTATTTATTTAATCACTTCAGACTGTCAGCTTCAAATAGGTAGTGACATTAAAGTGTACAGTTCAGCTTGGATACATTGGCGGAATATGTTCTTACATAAATGGAATTTTTGTTACAGGTGGAAATCATTACTGATATATCAACATCAGGAATACAGAATATCAACAACAGGAATATGGAATTCCTCTATTATAATGTTAGATTCAAACCATCACTCCTTCTTCTAATTACAAGATTTAAAAAATTCATCTGCATGGCAACTATTAAAACTTGAAAGGATGCTCAGCATCACTAGCCATCAGAGAGATGCAAATTAAAACCACAATAAGATACCACTTCACACCGGTCAGAATGGCCATCATAAACAAATCAACAAACAACAAGTGCTGGGGATGTTGTGGAGAAAAGGGAACCCTAGTGCACTGTTGGTAGGAATGCACATTGGTGCAGCCACTGTGGAAAACAGTATGGAATTTCCTCAAAAACTAAAAATGGAACTGCGTTTTGACCCAGCAATTCCACTGCTGGGATTATACCCTAAGAGCCCTGAAACACCAATTCAAAAGACCATATGCACCCCAATGTTCATAGAAGCATTATTTACAGTAGCAGAGTGCTGGAAGGAGCCTAAGTGCCCATCAGTAAATGAATGGATCAAAAAACTATGGTACATTTACATAATGGAATACTATTCAGTAGAAAGAAGGAGCTCCTACCCTCCTACAATCCATGCTGTCGTACCCTTTACTACAGCATGGATGGAACTGGAGAGCATTACACTAAGTGAAATAAGCCAGGTGGTAAGAGACAAATACCATATGATCTCACCTATAAGTGGAACCTAATCAACAAAACAAACAAGCAAGCAAAATAGAACCAGGGACATGGCAATAAAGAACAAACTGACAGTAACCAGAGGGGAGGGGTGAGGGAGATGACGGGGAAAGAAGGGGAAGGGTCAAGTCAAGGAATGTGTATAAAGGACCCAGGCACAAAGCCAAGGTAGGGGTAGGAATAAGTGTGGGAGGTGGGGTTGGGTAGGGCAGGGGAGAATAATGGGGGGAAATGGGGCTAACTATAATTGAACAATAAAAAAAATTTTAAAAACTAAATATAGGGGTTTAATGCAGCTTTCTTTAAGAATGACTTATGATATTTCATATCTGCTAAAAAGTATAACTATGAACACTCATACCTACATATACGTCTATTAATTATATTTTCATATTGCTTTTGATTTGTGTAGTACTTTCTAATTCTGTGAAACAAACCACCTGAACCCTTAGTAACTTTCTATTATATGGATTGACTGGGTTCAATGGATGGTTCTTCTGTTCCAGAAGGTGGAGCTGAAGTCACTCTTGAGGCCACATTCAGTTGAGAGGAAGAGGAGTGGTAAAGGACAAAAGATTCCCTCTCTACCTTGGATTGAGAATCAGAACCCTGTGCAACACTCACTTATATTTCCTAGATGTCTTTCCTCATAAGTTAGGGTGTTCATGAGGCAGTTTTAAGTCATCCTGAAGTCTTACCAAAGGTCCTAGAGCTTTTCCCCTAATTTGATCTTGACCCTAACATCACATTTTACTAGAAGCATCCTGGATTTCATCTTTTCCATAAGGCTTTTTTTTTTTCCTTTGAGAATATCATGTTAGCTGGATATACTGAGAATGAAAAACTGTTTTATTTTTGAACTCAGAAAGTGCTAGGTGGACATATTTCCACAAATTCTGCTTAACAACTGAACAGTTTATGTAGTAAATCATCTCTTCCTGGAAACAACATGTTAAATGTAGCAAAAAGAAGCTAATTTACACTTAACATTCTGTTTGAAAATTTCTTTAACCAGTAACATTTGGCTCATATTATATATATATGTTTTAAATTATATGAAAATTTAAAACATATATATATATGAATTATATATATATATGAATGTGTTGCCAGCTTGGAAGTTACCAGAATCCCATACCTTAGAGATGTTCACATAGGCATGATTGTTTACTAACTCATTTCCAGCCCCTCTCCTCTCTCTGGGTGATGGGGACACAGGGCTGAAAATTCCAAGCTTCTAGTCAAGTCTTGGTCTTTCTAGTGACCAACCTCCATTGAGGAGCCCACCAAAAGTCATCTCATTAAAATAAAAGGTGCTTCTTTCTCCCATGAAATTCCAAGAGATTTAGGTACTCAGTATCAGAAACTGGAGTTGAAAACTAAATATTAGCAGGAACTGAGGGCACAGGTGTATTTCTTCACAGCCCACCCCAGGTCTCTGGTCACAGACTCCTTATAATTAAATGATCACACCTGTTTATCATGCCTACTAACCTTGGGAAATAACTAGAAAACTCTATCTTAAGAATCGAATGATCATTTTAGCCTGGGGTGTGAGTCACGGAATTCCCTGGCAATCCCTGGGAGGGGCAGGGGGTAGAGTCAGTGGGTTCCTGCCTGCCACGTGGAGGCATGTTGAAGCAGGGCAGGAAGACGGGGAAAGAATGTGGTGTGTTTGGTATACAGTTTTCTAGAATAACTATTTTTAATAACTGCTATCAAGCCTGTCCTTTGTTAAGCTTGTATTTTGTTAATAATAGCAAATGAAGGTCAATGTCCCACTGCAAAGCCATAGTGGAACAATCAGCTGCCGACACTAAAAACAGAATTGTGACTCAAACAAGCAGAAACATGATGGAAAATGCCATAAGAATATACCAGATGAACTACAGAAGAGAGGAATTAGATCTCCTTCTAAAGGAGCTTTGGGCCACCGGAACATTTGTGGGGCATAAAGGTGTTCTCCAGGAACTTCCAGAGATAACAGGAAAGGAAAACCTGGTGTCAGTTTTGACTTAGTGCAGTTATACGTAGTAAAATGTTATTACAGTCATCCTGGATAAAATGTGAAAAATCATACCTGAACTATTCAGACTGATAAAACATAAGACACCCAGCTTATATTTGATTATTTTCAATTATCAGAAGTCTGATTTTTATCTATATACATTAGTGATACTGTATTTAGCTTCTTGAACTCAAAATGTATTTGAATTTCAATCTGTCATAAATATAATGTATAGCAATTATTTTTGGCTTGAAGCTAAGATTGCCAAGTGCAATGATAAATATTGTCCTTGCTCAATAAGAAGAAATACATTAGGCAAAATAGTTGTTTACTGACTGAATCCATCATCCTTCTTCTTTTTTTTTTTTTTTTTTTTTGTAAAGTAACCTTGCTTTTTTTTTTCCCAAGCTTGGTGTTTAAAATAGAGGAAATATGACACCTTTGTTTGTCTTCTATAGCCTCTTTAATTCCATTTTTCTTGTTTTGTTTCCAACATATCTTTAAAAGAAAGAAAGAAAAGTAATTAGATATATCAGTCTTGCATAATTTTAAAAGAAATTTCCTCATCAATTATTTTTGTGGCTATAGTCCCTAGAATTCAAAAGACGTTAGAATATGCCTATTTTAAAAGTTGGTATAATTGCATGACAGTACAAGGTAATGCAAGGCTCAAAAGGGAATATGTTAGAAAAATTGTAATGAAATTTCATTGCAATAGGTTTCATTTATGGCAGAGGGATCCCCTCTCAAATGTCTATGCTAATTATACAGCTAAACACACATGATATAGTAGTTTGTGATAAACTTGCTACATTTGGTTTTAAAGCAATAGATTCATCTGGAAATTTGAAAGAGAGTGACATTCACAATTCATCATGACCTCGAAGAAAGAAAATGTCAATACTGCGTACTGTCTCTGATTTTCAAAATTCACTCTTTATTAGATCCTGAAGAATCAATTCTCAAAACAGTCAGGCCCCAATTACTCAAAAAGGCCTTTACCATGAGATTCCACAGAATATAAAGGCAGAAACTGACACAAGACGGAGAACAAGACCTTCACCTTGATTACAGTTATTACTACATTGACAAGTAGAAAAATAATAGAGGAGCAAATGAAGTCAACGGTTTATAAATAAATTTTGAGGGGAGGGCATGACAGGTGAGAATGAATAAATGTTTTTCACTGCTTATGGAAAATTCAAAATTCTAAGTTTTCAAATAAAAATATTTCTAGATTATGCACGTAAGTGAACTTTAGAAAGATTTTTATCAGTCAAGAAAGTATAATCTAAGTTACTGTTTTTAAGTATTCAAGACTTAATAAGACATTTTCATAGATGCTGAATAGTCTTTTGTTAAATTTAATTCAATAAGATTCCTATAACATATTAACTTAGCCAAACAGGTAAATATTGTAATATTTATTGGAAGACAAAGTATATTAATGGAGCTATTTGTAAATGCCTTGTATGCCTTCTAGATGTCCTTCTATTTATTGCAAAAAAAGTAAAGAACCCCCCAAGAATGAATAAAGAATGAATTAGTTAGGTTGGCATACAGTTTTTATATACATAACGTGCTTGAGTACATGCCCATACTGTAGCCAGTAAAATGATGAATGAGAGGCTGTTGCTTCCATTCAGTGAAAGGGCAGACAGGAAAATAACTGCATCAACAAGATAAATACTGTGGAAAGGCTGTTGTCTATATGCAGTTAGGGAAGAGAAGAATTATTTTTTGGTTAATGAGGAAACACTTGAAAGAAACAGAAATATTTAAGCTTGGATGTGATGAAAACACAAATAGATTGATAATAAATTATGAAGGATTTTTTTTTGCCATACTATAAAATATTGGGGATCACATAGATTTTTTAGACAAGTTGTTGATACAAGCAGATTTGCGTTTCATAATCATCGCTGTGGTCTCAGTTACAGGTGGCAGAATTCCACAAGGAGAGACTGGGGACACAGGCAGCATTTACAAAGCTACTGCACTAGTGCAGACAATAGAGGAATGGAGGCTAACCAAAGCGGTGGACGCTGAGATGCAGCAGGGAGACATATTAAAAAAACAATAAGGAATGTTAGAGGTAGCACCTAGAGAATTTAATGCAAAATAAAATCTGGATGTTTCAAAAACAGAGATATACAAACACCTAGGATTAAATATATATACAAGGAAAAATGAGTTTTAGAAGTCATGTTAGTTTTCTAGGGGTGCCATAATAAAATACCACTGACTGGTTTAAACACCAAAAATTTATTTTCTCACAGTTCTGGAGGTTAGTTCAAGATCACAGTTGCAGGAGGTTTGGTTTCTCCTGAGGCCTCTCTCTTTCCTTTACAGATTACTGGCTCTTGCTGTGTCCTCACATTGCCTTTGCTCTGTGCATATGTATCCCTAGATCCCTTCCTTTACTGATAAAGACACCAGTAACATTGAACAGGGATTCCACCTGTGAATTATCCCTAAATTATCCCTATCTCCAAATACAGTCACACTTGGGGTTCGGACTTCAATATATGAACTTGGTGGGGTACTATTCAGTCAATAATAGATGTATTTCAGACTTTCATCTGCAAATGTCTAGGGAAAAGTTAAATAAAAATGCACTGGATACTTAAACAGTGCCACTGAGGTTGTGAGTTATTTGTTACAGATTACATTTTAGTAAGGTATGACCTATGAAGTGAATGTTCTTATTATTCTACTTCTAAGTTATATTAATCAGTACCTTAGTATAATAGATACTTATTTGTCAGCCACCCAAACTTTGATGTAGGTTACATAGCCCCCGTCTACCTTTTAAATTCTCCAACTGGAATATAGGGCCTCCAAGGTTATTACTGGAAGTTTGTATCTGATGTTTTTAAGGGGCCAATACTGGAAATGTTATATTCCATTCCACAACCCCATTTTTAGAAACAAACCTAGCTACATGGCCTCATTTTAACTGCAAGTGAGACTGAAAAATATGGTCTTTCTGGGCATCCAGGAAGAGGAAGTGATAAACTAAGCATATAAATCACCTCTGGCACATCATAAATACATACTAATAATATTCTGCTGTCTTTAACTCTACTTACATTTATTTCATTAGTCTCTATAAAAATTACATACAGACATGATTGTGTTATTTTGTTTCCTGCTTGTAGTACAGAAAATTCTTATCGGGTTCTTTATATGTTATAATCTTATACATATACTTCATTTTAATGTAGCGTATTTTTCTTTTTTATTGTAATTCATTTATCTAGTATTAGGATTGAGGAAAAGAGGCGAATCCAGTAAGACAGAAAATTTTTCATTTTATGTAATCTAGTAGACAGTTTTCTCCTTTGTTGAAATGGGAAAGGCTCGATGGACAGGCATCAAGAGCTCCATTTGGACTGGGGAAGTGGAGATGCCTTTTAGAATGGACTTGCAAACTGGATGATCAAGGATGCCAACATGAAACTCAACCAACACTTTCCATTCAAATTGACTAATTATTTCCATGATTTGAAATTTCACCTTACCAAGGACTAAAACTTCTACATATAGATTTTTTATGGTACCTATTTTGTTCCATCAAGCAGTTTTTCTTCTAGTCTGATCCCATGTTCTGATAGTTTTATTATTATTGTTTTAAGGTTTTCTCTTTTATCTGATAGGACCTCCTTATTGTGTTCCTATACTTAGTGTCATATGTAATCATAAAATTATTTTTGGAACTAATTTCTTAAGATTTTTTCTCTTAGAAACAATGCATGCTTTGCTTTAACATGTGTTTGGTTGAAGATTGCCTAATAATTTTTTAAAATAAAAATATCAGTCCTGGCTGGTGTGGCTCAGTGGGTTGAGTGCCAGTCTGAGAACCAAAGGGTCACCAGTTCGAGTCCCAGTCTAGGGCACATGCCTGGGTTGCAGGCCAGGTCCCCAATAGGGGGTGCATGAGTGACAACCACACATTCATGTTTCCCTCCCGCTATCTCCCTCTCCCTTCCCTTCTCTAAAAATAAATAAATAAAATCTTTAAAAAATCATAAAAATCTTACGTGAAATCCATTTTTTACTTAAGCACACTTGAGTATCTGATCTTTGAAAAAAAAGTGATCTAAGTCACTGATTTTTTATAATTTTTTGTAAGTAAAAATTATAGGCAGACAAAACATTTTTGATAAACCTTTTGTATGAATAAAAAAGCAAACTTTCATGTCAATGAAAATAAAAGCACTAATAAATAAGCACAGCTGAAAAATAACATACACGTCAAAATATATTGTGTAATATCTTAAATATTTCTGAGATTCTTTTGCTTTCAAGTTGTATATTCATAGTGGTGCTATTTACAATAGCCAAGTGCTGGAAACAGCCTAAGTGCCCATCAGTAAATGAGTGGATCAAAAAATTATGGTACATTTACACAATGGAATATATGAAAGAAAGAAAGAAGGAGCTCCTGCTCTTCACAACAGCATGGGTAATACTGGAGAGCATTATGCTGAGTGAAATAAGCTGGGCAATAAAAGACAAATACCATACGATCTCACCTATAAATGGAACTTAATGACAAAACAAACAAGTGAGCAAAAGAGAACCAGAGACCTGGAATAAAGAACAAATGAGGGGGGGAGGTGGGGGTGGCTGGGGTGGGGGAAAGTGGTAGGGGGGACAATGAAGACAACTGTACTTGAACAACAATAAAAAAAAGGAATAAAAAGAACAAAGTGACAGTAAGCAGATGGGAGGGGGAAGAGGGACAAAGGGGGAAAGAAGGGGAAGGGTCAAGTCAAGGAACATGTATAAAGGACCCAGGGACAAAGCCAATGATGGTGGGGGAGGATTGAATGTGGGACATGGGGGTGGGTAGGTCAGGGGAGACTAATGGGGGAAAAATGGGGACAACTGTAATTGAACAACAATAAAAAAATTAGAAAAACAAATTGTACATGAAATTGTAATGCCATGTCTCTCCCTAAACCAATATAATCACTTAAAGAAGTGTTACATGTAATTTGTAGTGGACATTAGTTATTGCTTACTACACATCCACTTCCTCTTCCTACTTCTTTATGAAAGTTCTAAATTCATTTAGGTTTGTATTCGCTTCACTTTGCTATGTTATTGACAGAATCTGCACTCAGTCCCTTGTGAATTCCTACTCCCTTTGCCTGCAACTGGTTTGGCACAGGCTTTGGCTCAGTTCCAGACTATAGTACACTACGGGAAGTCTGTTGGGGGAGTTAAGATGAGATTATGTGAAAACAGTTCCTTCTTTCTTTAGAGATTTTTAAAAATCTGAATTGATGCCTCAATGTGTCTGAATCTTTTGCAACCAAAAGAGTAATTGCCTTGAGGACAATGCTGACATGCAGAAAAAGAGCAATATACAAAATATAAGCCTCTGAGATATTTATATTTTTAATGCTGAATTAACTTAGACTGTAAAAGACCTACCTGCTAACATATAGATAGTTTGTGGAAATGCATTCTTCTAATTTTTAAAACATATGTAACCTGGGTTTTCTCTTATTTGCAGTTTAAACATGCCTAATGTCAACTAATACTACAAAAATGACTTGCATGATTTAAAGTGTTGTATTGAATTATTAACAGTTTATTTTACCTAGGGAGCAGTGAAGAGATGGAGAAGAAAATTATCACAGCGGTATACTATAGTTCAATTTGCCTTACCCACTCTTTCAAATGAATTAAATTGCATTAATAAATTCTCCATCTCAAACAAGAACTAAAAGTCAAATCAGTTTTCAAATCTTCATTATGTTTTAGTTATCCACTGATAGTAATTTCAAATTAGTTATTATATCTTGAAATAACATTTATTAAAGTGATATGAAGTTTTAACATTTAAATTTTGATAATAATTTCTACTCCTGATAAGGTATTGATTTTAAGTTTTTAATAGCTGCTTAAACAAGCAAAGCCCCATTATTGTCAGATTTCGTATTTGTGGATTCAACTACTTGTTAACCAAAGTAAGCCTAAAGTATAATATTAATCCCAATGGTATGCCTTTCACACATGACTCCTCTGTCAAATCAGGATAGGTAGGTTGGAATTATACTAATTACATTTAAATTAACTTTATAAGAATTAATCCCAAATTATGGATGCATTTTTAAAAGCTTTTTTCTAATAATCAGAACTAAGTAGATATTAATTTTCAAATACTTTAACCTTACTTCTCACAGGGTAGAAATCTATCACTTTTCATTAGTAAAGTAATACAAAGGTTAAAAATAAAAGGACTACTAAATACTTCAGATTATCACAGTTTAATGTTCTATACCTAAATAGTTTATTTTCTAAAATTTTAACACAATTTTTAGAAACACAAATAGTGTCACATCTTCATATGTTTGTCTCAGTTGGCAAACGTCAGCATATCACATTACAAATGCGCAATTTTATAACTAGGTTCTGTTAACATACATGTGCAAATGATATACTTGATAACCAGATTAGACTCCCTCTTTTATTTGTTTCATCACAATTTAAACTAAAGTATAATTTTATTTTATATAGTAACAAAAACTGTAATTCTGGGAAATAGCCCTTATTATAGATACTAAGACAATACAAAATAAAGTATTATTGCAACTAAGTGTGCATTATGAATTGGCTAAGTAACAACAGCGATAAAACAGAAATGACAGGGCTCAGAGAACACTGTAGAATTAGAAATAAAAATTACTGTGTATCATATCATCATTTGGTAAGATGCACTGTAGCTTGCTGGCAGTTATGTTAATAAGAATTACACTAGAGATATCAAAACTATGTTGCCATCTATTAACAACCAGATATTCAAAGGTACTTATCTTGTGTCTCCATTTGCATGCTACTTTAAAAAGGCTTTAAAAAGGCTCTTATTATAATGAACAGATTATTAAAATCCCATTTGGAAAACATTTTAATGCTAAATTAAACCATCAATAAAATTCAACAGAGACAACACACTCAAGAAATGCAGAAAATTTGAATGGCTTTGAAATTTTGATTGTAAAAGACAAATTAAATTCAATTGGGAAAATGTATCATCTGGTACCGACATTTAGAAAATTATGCAAGATTTGGCCATTGGCTCAATAGATAAATAACATGATTTTGTATCTATTCCCATGTGATAAGCAAGATATAGAGTTTTATTTAAATCCTCAAGTAATCAGATGTGGTGTATACTTACTGCATGACAATGAAGAATAAAAATGTATAATTAACTATTTAGGATTCTTTCAGTTAAATATATGATAGATCATAAGAAATATACTGCTAAGGTTAAGTGTAGTGTTTAGTGGCTAAGTCAATACAAGAAATTAAACAAATTAATGAAAAAGCAGGGAGGATGCTGGACCAAAAGAATTTGGATTTCAAACACTGAGTGGTTTATCTAACATACTTTTCTCTATTTGTATTGATATTATTTTTTCACATTTTCCCTACATGACAGAAAACTTGGCAAATATCAGTTTCAAAATTTCTACTTTATATCTTAAGTCTTTTCTGCTTTCAAAATTTAATCCTATGTAAAATGTATAGTTATCCCAGCTTGGGTTCAGTTCCTACACATGGCTAGGGTTTACTTAGGTGATAAAAGGATGAAGAAGTTAAATCATGGGCAAAACTGTTTGGAGAAAAGCAAGGTTTTGGGAAGGGGCTGTTATTCTCAGAAGATGTCATAAGCAGACCAAATAATGGCTAGCTCACACTCATTGTTATGATTGCATATGTAATATATATAAATAGAAAACCTATCCTCAGGTCCCAGTCTAGTTTAATTCATCCAAAATTAGTTATTGAGTACCTACAAGGTTTTAGAAGCTGTGCTACACACCTGAGATTCCACGCGAAAGAGCACAGACAGCTTCTCATATAATGTACATTTCAGTGTAGAGATTGATTACAGATTAACCAACAAATATAAAAACTTCGAATAATCATAGGAATCATGTATAAAATAAACAAGGGGCTGAGATGAGGAATGATGTAGGGTGGCTATTTCAAGTAATATGGCCAGTATGAATTTTCTAAGGAAACATTTCAGTCAGTAAAAAAAAGAATATGGGCTTCCGGTCAAGATGGTGGCATGTGTAAATGCGCTCTTGCATCCTCCCAGAACAACAACAAAATTAAATTAAACTATAGAACAACTATTGTTCACAACTGCCTGATCTCCCTGAATAGAAGTCTACAACTAAAGATGTAAAAAAGAATCCATATCAAGACTGGTGGAAGAGGCTGAGACACAGAACAATAGGCCAGTCTCACACCTACGTGTGATAAAAATAGTGCTGGAGCAGTACACCCCCAAGAAAAATGTGTACCATCTCACACCAGGCCCCCAGCCTAGGGTTTCAGTACCTGAAAAAGAAGTTCCTTTTAATCGTGGCATAAAAACCAGCAGTGATTGTGGATGAGTGAAACAGGGGCTCCTGGGGTCCCAGGCATTCCTCTTAAAGGGCCCACACATGAACTAACTCAGATTCCCTTCGTCCGAGCTCCAGCACTGGGGAAGCAGCCCTAAAGGCACCAGGGACATATCAGCAAAAACTGAATTGTTTGGCATCAGGTCGAGAACTGGGGGGGCAACTTTCTCCCAGACAGAAGTGCTGGTAGAGGCCATTGTTCTTTTTCTGGGTGCTCATTCCACAGAGCCAGCAAGCAGGCACCATATCTGAGTCTTTGCCCTGGTGATTCCCTGAGATCTCACCCCATCCAACTTGCAGGCGCACCCAAACTGTTTCCAGTGACTTTTTTCATACAAATGGCCTATGTTGGCCCATGCTTCAGACTTTCCTAAAATTTCTCAAATAAGCAGTATCTGGCTTCTGCACACACTTCTCACTAAGTGGCCCCAGTCTCGGCAATAGTGGCAGCTAGATTTGGCTCACAGTTTGCCTCTGCTGGGCACCTCCAAGCTCAACACCAGTAGCAGTCATCTGCAATCACTTTCAGTTCAAACCATGTGGCCCTGAGCAGAATGCAGGCAGTGGCTGACCTTGGTTTGCACCTCCAAAGATGCCCTAGAGCCAGGGCACCTGGTGGTCACTTTCAGAACACCTTGAAGCACCACCACCCCCAAAAGGGACATACTCAAGGGGAAGACTCAGAGGGCACCAGAGCCCCCACTGAAGTTAGTCCTTTTCCATGAGGTGGGTCCCTGCAAAGCTTATACTCCATGGCGGTCATAGTCAGTCCTTCCAACACATTCATCTGTGGATGAATTACTCCCAGTGATGTGTCAACAGCAATGAAGGCTCAACTACAACAGGAGGGTGTACACGGCCCACACAAGGTGTCGGCCAAGAAAAGGCACACCTGGAGTGCCCAGCTCAGGTGACAGAGTAGTTGTGCCACTAGGCCCTACAAGACACCTATTACCACTCCATGATGTAGCAGCTCTACCCGATACATAGAAACAAACACAGGGAGGCTGCCAAATGAGATCACAAAGAAACATGTCCCAAATGAGAGAAGAGAACAACACTGCAGTATAAGAGCTAAACAATGGAGACAAGCAACCTATTACATGCAGAATTCAAAACGCTGCTTATGAGTATGCTCAGTGAACTTAGGGGAAGAGTAGAGGAACTTAGTGAGAACATGAAAAAGAGATAGGAAACACAAAAACAAAACTAAAAGCATAAAAAATAACCAGTCAGAAATGAAGAATGCATTAACTGAAATGAAAAATACATTACAGGGAATCGACAGTGGAGCAGATGAAGCAGGGGATCAAATCATAGATTTGGAAGATAAGGAAGCCAAAAACATCCCATCAGAAGAGCAAAAAATAAAAAATAATTAAAAAATGAGGCTAGTATGCAGAGGCTCTGGGGTAGTTTCAAGCATAACAACATTCATTCGCTGGGTGCCAGAGAAGAGCAAGAGCAAGGAAATGAAAGCCTATTTAAAAAAGTAACAATGGACACCTCCCTACCCTGGTGAAGCAAACAGACTAACAAGTCCAGGAAGTGCAAAGAGTCCCAAACAAGATAAGCCCAAAGAGGCCCACACCGAGACACATCGTAATTAAAATGAGAAATGTTAATAATAAAGAGAGAATATTTTTTAATGTTTTTAAATATTTTATTTACTTATTTTTAGAGAGGGGAGAAGGGACGGAGAAAGGGAGGGAGAGAAACCTGAATGCATGGTTGCCTCTCACACACCCCAAATGGGGACTTGGCCCTCAACCCAGGCGTGTGCCCTGACTGGGAGTCAAACCAGTGGCCTTTTGGTTTGCAGGCCAATGCTCAATCCACTGAGCCACACCAGTCAGGATTAAAGAGAGAATCTTAAAAGCAACAAGAGAAAAGCAGTTACCTACAAAGGAACTCCCATGAGACTGTCTACTGATTCCTCAACAGAAAGTTGGCAGGTCAGAAGGGATTGGCAAGAAATAATCAAAGTGATGAAAAGCAAGGACCTGAGACCAAAATTACCCAAACCAGCAAAGCTATTTTTTATTATCTAAGTACAGACCAAGAGCTTCCCAGGCAAGAAAAAGCTAAAGGAGTTCATCACCGCCAAACCAATATTCATAAGAAGAGGAAGAAAATAAAGATAAAAATGTATGAACAATAAAATGGAAATAAATACATACCGATCAATAATTGAATATAAAAAACAAAATGAACAAACAAGCAGAACAGAAACAGACATAGATAGAGAATTCATTTTGTTAGTAGCCAGATGGGAGATGGGTTGAGGGCACAGGTAAAAAAATGGAGATATTGCCCTGGCTGGGTGGGTCAGTTGGTTGATCATCATCCCAAACACCAAAATATTGCAGTCCACCCTTCATCAGGGTGCATAGCTAGGCCATGTGTTCAGTCCCTGGCTGGGGCATGTCCCGGTGACAACCTATCTATGCCTATCCATGTCTCTCTCTCTCTCTCACTTTCTTTCTCCCTCTCTTCTTCTTCCCCTCTCTTCCTTTCTCTCTCTCCCTCCCCCTCTCTCTAAAATCAATGAACATATCCTCAGGTGAGGAATTTATAAAAATGAAGGGATTTGATCTCACCTTTAACAGGAACCTAATCAATAAAACTAACAAACAAGCAAAATATAACCAAAGACACTGAAATTGAGAAAAGGCCAACAGTGACCAGAGGGGAGAGGGGAGGGAATTTCAGGGGAAAAGGCTGAAGGGTTTGTAGGAACAATTATAAAAGACACATGGACAATAATGGGGGGGTGGAAATGGGAGGGAGATGGGGAGGGCTGGGGGTTAGGCTGGGGTGGGGGGAAAAGGCAAGAACTGGACTTGAACAACAATAAAATTAGAGAAAAAATGAAGGGATTTAGAAGTACAAATTGGTAATTACAGAATAGTCATGAGGATGTAAAGTACAGCATTAGGAATATAGTATAATATTATATTAATATCTTATAATATTATAATAACCATGCATGGTTCAGAGGGGTACAAGATTTATTGGGATGAACACTTAGTAAGTTATAAAATGTCTAATCACTGAGTTGTACACCTGAAACTAATATGATGTTGTTTGTCAACTCTAATTAAAAAATGAAAAAAATTTAAATCAAAAAAGAATATACCATGTACAAAGCCTCTGAGTTGGGTAAGTTTGTGATCTGTTCAACAAACTAGTGAAGTGCAGGGCAGTCTTAGTCAAGGTTGAAGAAATAATCAGATCATATAGAAAGTCAAAAGCCTGGAATATGAATTTTATTTGAAATGCAATTTGATGTCTTTGAAGTATTTCAAGCTAAGGAGCAACATGATCTCATTTATATTTATAAAATGTTCACTCTTGCTGTTTGGAGAATGATTTTGGGTGATGGATGAAAAATTTATTCAGTGATATATTGGATGTGGTGTTGTGAGAAATAAAAGATCTAAGATAATTCCTTGTTTAGGGTATTGCGTAGAAATAATTTCTAAGTAGAAAAGTATAATATCTGTGTCTGGATTCATTTTTCTGCATTTAGATGTCTTGTTGGACAGTGACATACTGATTATAAATTTTATATGGGAAGGCAAAAGACCCAGAATAGTCAACGTAATATTGAAGAAGAACAAAGTTGGAGGACTGACAATCATCAGCCGCAAGACTTATAATAAAGCTACAGTAATCAAGACAGTGTGTTCCTGCTGAAGGAATGGAAAAACAGATCAATGGAACCAAACAAAGAGCCCAGAGACACACTACATGAATGTAGTAAACTGACCTGTGACAAAGAAGCTAAGGCAATTCATGGAGAAAAGGTCCTCTTTCCAAATAACAGTAATGAATCTACAGTCTCTAGTTAAATTTGAAGAGCAACTAATATTATGAGTGTTCCTAACATATTAGGGAGGAACTTGTGAAATTCTGCAAGGGTCACTTTTTTTGTGCTGATGATTATAAGGGACCAATAATAACAGTTCATCTTCCTAAATAGTTGAGAAAAAATGCATCCAGGAAAACAATTTATATACTCTACTGGATATAGAACCAAATAGAAAAAATCTATTATTTTAATATAACTGAGGCTTTCTTATATGAATGATTAATTCTCAAAGAGGCTCTCAAAAAATAGCAAAATTATCTTGAGTTAATTAAAACCATCATTTCAGTGAATATTTAATGGATAGGTAAATTGTCAATGCAATATTAAATTCTAAAAATAGTGTATTTATTTGGTCAATATTAAGCCAAATTACACACATGAAAACACATGCACAAGCAAGCTCACTAAAAAAAATTTAAGGAGAAGATACACTTTCATTTTTGAAATGATATCCTGCATGATGAAGTAACAGTGAATTTTAGTTTTTTGTCATGTAGCTCCAGATTCTCTAATTTTACTCTATATGTCTGTAAACTTAACCTAGGAATTCTGAGGGCCTCCTCCGTGTAATTAGCAGTGTATCTACACTGGTAACAGTGACACCGAAGTTTGTTTCAAGTGTTAAAATTGTCTTTGCATTCAATCAGCCACAGAAGAAAACTTTAGCTACTTGGGTGATAATTTTAATTTTGTTTCTATTCTTTGATTTAAGTTAAGGAAAATACCCCCTTCAGCAAAGCTGTAGGTTAACTGCAATGTTTTCATCTTAATTGTTAATTCATTTGTCATAACAAAGGCTGTATGAGGAGAGTGCCAGTGGGGAGTCACGAAGATCAAGGTCAGAATTCTGGTATTGAGATTCCAGTTATATGGCTTTGGGCAAACACATGAGGTTGGTGAACATTAACTGAGCCAATGTATTTATACCAAGTTCTTAGTCTTTTTTTATAATCACATTAAAGAAAATAAAGGCCGATTGAAAAATACTGAAGAATTTACTTAATATCAGTGTTAATTATGTAATATTTTCTTGTTTTAATAAAAATGTTTCCCCTAATGAGTATACATTTTACAGTATTATTTTCCAGGTACCTACTTTCATTAAAGTATATTAAAAGACGTATTTCCCATTGTAGAGACCTTATAGTAAATACATAAAGAGAAGGCTGTTTAATTGCAGCGTAAACTTTTGTTTCTCTATTATCTTATTACACAAATGCAATCATGGCTCACCACGTCTGCTTAGGTTAAATGCATCAATACATTATTTTAACATAAATACTGTCTGCAAAATTTCACATTTGTACAATATACAAATATTGTATTCTAACATGGTAGTAATGTCTTTGCAAAATAGCATCTACAAAAAATGTATGCTGATGAAACTGTTTAATTTTTTTCAAACATCTTATTTTGATATATCCAGATATACAATTGACTTAAACATGAAACAGTGTGTCTCTGAATTCCAGAGCAGTAAATATATTTTAGTTACCTTATTTAGAAATAAGCAGAAATTTGCAAAAGGTAGGAAAAGAAGGCCATGGTTTAAATTCCATGGCTACTAATAAAAAATTTATATCCTGATATATTAATAGCTTATTCAGCCTAAATGTATCATTCACATGTCATAACAAATGCATTTTGCCTAATGAGATCATTTGGAAAAGGAAAAAAGTTCCTAATTTCAACACTAAGTGTTGTTCAATGATATGTAGCAGAGACTTTACCCTGTTTTATATCAATTTTAAGTTAAGTATTATTTGAGTTATTTGCATTATAGCTGCCTAACTCAAAGAGTAGGACTAATTCCAAATTATCTATGGCATTAAAATCATTTTCTTAGTTTTGAATATTATGTGAAAATTTACATTTTTATCTCCAGTGAAATCATTATGTATTTCCAGAAATAAGTTTGTCTAAACACTTCAATTAGATAAAACTATTCTACAAATATGCAGTAAAAAAATTTTAGTGTGTATATATTTTAGATTAGAATTGAAATTGAGTATAGATAAACAAAGGTTTAAAGTATACATTTCTTTTACAACATCTAACTTTCACCACAAAAAAAAAGACATCCTTTAGCCTAAAGTCTTCTTGTAAATATAACATCTATATATTTATTAAATATTAAAAATATTCAATTGTTAATTTTCTTTTCTGTTCAAGTCACTGTGCCACACAATTGATTTTTTTATTTCACAAATATTTAATTTTTCAATTACATTCTTGTTTAATTTTATATTTTCCCATGAAAATAAGTAATATTGTTTTTGCTTGACTATTTTCTTTATCATTCCCTCTGAGTTGAGTACATTAATCGCTAGTTTATCGTTGCACATGGCTGATGCTGCCTTATGGAAAAAAAGCATAGGCCTACCATAATTTAAGTGATTTCCAGGTCATGCCTTATTACCAGTGGCTGCTACATTATAAGACACGTACTCCTTGCCCTGGCTGGTGTGGCTCAGTGGATTGAGTATGGTCCTGCGACCCAAAGGGTCTCTGGTTCGATTCCCAGTCAAGTCACATGCCCGGGTTGCAGGCCAGGTTCCCCACTGTGGGGTGCGCAATAGGCACCCACAAATTCAGGTTTCTTTCCCTCCCTTACCCTCTGTCTAAAAATAAATAAATAAAATCTTAAAAAAAAGAAAACACATGTACTCCTTAACCATTCATTGTTTTCCTGATGCCAGAGACCTCTTGGTTTGCAACCAATCCATGAGGTAATATGATACAAATAAATAAGGAAAATTAGTAAGAGAGAAAAATATCCTAAGTATTTCAGATAAAACCCAAAGAGTGACTAGCATGCCTTTCATTCTACAGTGAGGGAATCTCAAATTTATAAACATTTCAGCTGGGGCTGCATTTTAAGACTAGACTTATGCCCATAGTAGAATCGTTTCATGTATAGAAAAATCATTTGCACTTTACAGTAGAATTATGCAAATTTGAAACAGTCTAGAATTTAACCATCTAGGACAAGAATTTCTTGACCAGCAGAAAGAATGCATTGGAGCTAATGTGATGGAAAATGAGATTTTAACCAGTTTTACTGATCCTCAAAAAAATAGGAGAGTCGATTATGTCACATTTTTCTCTCTTTAAATATTCTTTATGTATCCTAACTTGAAGGTAGTATTTGTTATTTTCAAGTGATTTTCTTATTGCTGTTCAAGTACAATTGTCTCCATTTTCCCTCCATCATGCCCTGCACCC
The DNA here is from genome assembly GCF_022682495.2 of Desmodus rotundus. Taxonomy (NCBI): domain Eukaryota; kingdom Metazoa; phylum Chordata; class Mammalia; order Chiroptera; family Phyllostomidae; genus Desmodus; species Desmodus rotundus. The sequence continues at coordinate 45,178,960 of NC_071390.1, read as the reverse complement.
CACTGACCCCCACCTCCCACCCTTGATCCTACCCCCATTTGGTTTGTCCATGCATCCTTCATACAAGTTCCTTGATGAGCCTTCCCCTTCTTTCCCCCATTATGCCCCTCCCCCTTCCCCTCTGGCTAATGTCAGTTTGTTCTTTATTTCAAATCTCTGGTTATATTTTGCTTGCATTCTTAGTTTTCTTTTTATTATTTTTTGCATCATTATTTTGTTTCTTATCTCTCAACTTTTTCAGTCCTTTGCTTTTCCTGATCCTTCCACCATCTTATAATCAAATTGAATGGTCTCTACTACACATTGCAATGCACACCATGTATTTACTTTTCATAGGCTTCCAGAAACTTCTAATGACATATTGCAATGCTAAAATATAACAATTTTGGTCTGAAGTATAAAATACAATTAATAGTATGTTTTCATTATAGAAAGGAAGGCAAAGACATGTCCCAAAAGTGTGACATAAAATAAACACAGATGATAAATACTTGAGAAGCACTTGAAGGAAAACTTTATTATGACTCAGAAAAAACATATTATCTCAGAAGTAATTACCTTAATGGAAATTCTATTTTTGATGTCTACTCATTACTATGTTATGTCACAATTGTTATTTGGCCAACACATATTTATTGCTTATCCAAAAAATGTACAGTTAACATGGGGAGCTTAAAATACTCTTCCTTATATTTTATACCATAAATGTAGTAAAAATGCATTATTCTTTCCTATGTCAATCATATTTACACAGCTGAGATGTCTAAATAATACACATTTAATATAAATTTTGAAGGTTATATTACACTGGAGCCTTAAGATGATGTATTACTATAATAGAATAATTACTGTTAAAACTCAGATAATGGGCATAATAACATGCAGACCAAAGAAACAAACAAGCAGCAACAACAAAATTTGCAATTCTTCCCTTGCAGAAAAGATAAGGGGGGTAAATTTTGTGGAAAAAACTCAAATGGTAAGTCCAATAATGTTAGTGGCAGAGAAGGCTAAAAATAAATAACTTATTATTATAATAAAATCTTTATAATTTATTATTATAATAAATTATTATTATTATTTATTATTCCTCCCTTTAGATGTTAAAGGTGGGAAAAAGAGAGGAGAATTAATATATAATATATGACCATGACCCCATATCCCGTAGAAGCTATATATGGGAGAAACAATTGTAGCATAGGAAGAACTAGTTTAAAATCTTTGTGGTCACTTTTAAACTGAAACCTCAAAAGGTAATTACTAATTTATTTTTGTTCTCCAATGCAAAAGGGGTTCAGACATTAAACTTCTCATAGGAAGATTGTGACTTCCAATTCAAAAAGTATGGGAAATGTTTCCAGGCTTTATTTAAATATATATTAGGTTTTTTTCTCAGGTAATCAATAAATTTATAAGAACTCATTGCTCTAAAAAACCAGCAGCTATTTCAAAAATCAAATATCAAAAGCTATAAAGTCTATGAAGATTTCGTGCATATATTCTAAGTGGTCTGAGATAATTTTACATATAGCATTTTATTTTCCTAAGAATTTGCATGCACTAAAGGAATTTTTAAGAATTGAAATAATTATAGTACTGTTATATTCCAATTTGTCCTCAAAATATCATTTGTAATGATGTAAAGCTAATAATAAAATATGCAAATCAATTAAATCTAACAGTCTTGTATTTATGTAGGCAAAAATGTTTTCCCTCTTTCATTTAAAGTGTGGACATTGAATGAGTACTATCTTCATTTAAAAAAAAAAATGTTTTCTGTTTCCATCCACAGTGGAGTAATTGACAACAGACCAGGTCACCTGCCGAAAACAACTGGGAAACTAGAGCGACTACTTTCAGATGTTGGACAATAGCATTGTAAGACAGAGACCATTGATGAAATGGAAAGTCACAAGTTGAACACCAGGATAACCCCAAATTTTTTATTGTAGATTCTGCTTACTTCATCTCAAGGAAATGAGCCCAAACAGAGCACACTGATCTCGCTAAGCTAAAGAATAAGGAACTGAAGTTCTCAGTTGCTGACGTAGCTGAGATTTCGGAATGGCATAGCAGAAAATAGGAGTTTTTCATAGCATTTACTGCAGAAATCTGCATGGGGTCTATTTATGTCATTGTCCAAATACAGCTGTCCACACCATAACTACATAAGCAATCAGGAAATGGTTTCAAACATTTTGTTAATAGAGCAAAGAATTGGAGAACCGGATGTTACATAGGATTGGGAGACATAGAGTCCCAGCAAACTACAGTAGAGAAATCTTACTGAACACTCCAATCATTCATTTGGGACCCCACAAATACTATTCCCTAGGTCCTAGAGCAAGGACTACTCACTCAAATGGTAGGTTCAGGGCCATTCTAAATGTAATAAAGAACTGTACACTCAAAACCTAAGTAATCTTATTAATCAATATGATCCAAATTAATTTAATTAAGAAATGCAAAAATAAATGTATTAAAGACACTTAAAAGCAAGCCCTAAAGGGGTTAAAAATCATATTCAAATGTAATAAAATACATGCATATCAGAACAAAATTTAACCATCTTTAAAGAAAGAATACAAACTGCAAATATTCAACAAAATAATATCCACAATTTCCTACATACAAAACAAAAATACGTGCAGAAAAATTATCAGTAATATCAATAGAATGACAGACCTGTTGTTATTAGCAAAACCTTACTTTAAAACAGCTATTATTACTATATATGACAGAGATTTAAGATAAACATAAACAGAATGAGAAAGAAGACAGAGAATCATAGAGAATTATAAACAAGCAAAAACAACAAACACCTGGGAGTAGGTAAATACGGTCTTCACCTCCTCCCATGCCCACATCAAAATTACAACTAAACTACTACAGAACCACCATCATTAAGAACTGCCTGAAATCTAGCTGAAGAAAAGCTAAATAACTAAGTATCAAAGAAAAGCCATGTCAAGGCTAGTAGAAGGGACAGAGATGCAGAACTGGCTGGTCCTACACCCATGTGTGGTGGATAAAAACTGGGATGGATATCTGGACTGTGAAAGTCCCACCTGAGGAGGGAGGGTTCCCAGCACCACACCAGGCTCCCCAGCCCAGGGTCCAGTGTCAGAAAGAGAAGTCCCCATAACTTTGGCTGTAAAAACCAACAGGGATTGTGGCTGAGTTAGATGGAGGGTTCCTGAGTCTCAGGTATTTCTATTAAAGGGCCCAGGCAAGGACTTATTCTGACTCATCAGTACTTGAAAGGCACCAGGACATACAGAGAGGAAATTAATGGTGCAGCATTAGGACAAGGGCTGGAGGGGCAGTTTCTCCCAGACAAAAGAGCTGGGTTTAATGATCGAAACAAAAGACATACAGTGTATGAATAGGTAAGAAAACAAGAGCTTTACATATGCTACCTCCAAGAGACTCATTTCAACCAAAAGAAAAAGGGGGACCCTGCAATTCCACTTCTGGGTATTTATCTGGATTAGTAAACTCAAAAGACATATGCATCCATATGTTCATTGAAGCATTATTTACAATAGACATAATATGAAAGCTACTTAAGTGTCCGTCTAGAGATGAATGGATAAAGAAGTTATGCATAGATACAATGGAATATGAATCAGCCATAAAAAAAGAATAAAATCTTGCCACGTGCAACGACAGGGATGGCTGTGCAGGGTATTGCGCTGAGTGAAATAACAGACAGAAAGGAAAATGCCATTGATTCCACTTATCCATGGAATCTAAAATGCAAAATAAACAAGCAAAATAGAAATAGACTCATATATAAATCAGAAAACATTGTAAAGGCTGTCAGATGGGACAGGGTCTGGGGGTAGGGGCAAAACGATGAAGGGATTAAGAAGTACAAAAAAAAGAAGAAGTACAAATTGGTAGTTACAAAATAGTCATTGGGATTCCAATTATAGCATAGGGAATAGAGTCAATGATGTTGTAATAACTATGTATGGTGTTGATGGGTACTAGATTCATCAGGGTTATCACATCATAGGTTATAGAAATATCTAATAATCACTGTGTTGAACAACTAAAACTTATATAATATTGTACATCAGCTGTAATTAAAAAATCAAAAAATATTTTTAAAAAAAGACAATGCAAATTTATAGTATACAATATCACAAGAAATAAAAGCAGAGTACAAACAAAGATATATACAAATGTTTGTAATAGCTGTATTCATAATAGCCAACAACTGGAAGCAACCCAAGTGTCCATCAACAGTGAATGGATTGATTTTAATATAACCATACAATGGAACACTGGTCAGCAATAAAAGAGAATAAAACACACAACATAGATGAGTCTCAAATAATTATACTGAGTTAAAGAAGCTGAATCCCCCAAAAGTGCATACTGTATCACTCAAGTTGTATGAAATTCTAGAAAACACTACTTAGTCTATCAGGGAAAGCTGACCAGTGGATGCCTAAGGACAGGGAGAAGGGAAAGGGGACTGAGTGCACGGAGCACGGGGGAACTTCTGCTGTGATGACAGTGGTGATGGTGACCCAACTATGGACAGCTACCCACACTCACCAAACTGTGCACTTAATATAGGTGGATGTTATTGTATGTGAATGACTCCTGTATATAAACAAAATAAAGTCATAAGGCAACACCATCTTTTACATAAAGCATGCCTTCTGTTTTTCATACTCACAGACAGAATTTTAAAAAACACCTGATCTTGATATTTCATTAATATATGATTAGAAAAGTTCAATGCTAGGTTTCATAGAAGATTGCATAATAGATGAAAACATTTGTCTATTTAAACTCCCAAATTGAAAAATAGAGGAAAATAGTTCTAAAAAATGAAAGAGACCCAATGTCTTACTGGGCAATATCAAGTATCCTAATATGTATGTATTTGGAATCCCAGAAAATGTGTTGAAAGCATTAAGTATCAAAAGAAATAAAGTGGGAGAAACTTCTGCTTCTGGTCATGATGCTATAAATAACCACAAAACAGTACACAATACATGAGGCATGAAGCAACTGTTTTTAAGTTTTGCATGGGAGACAGAACAAGGCTGTGATACAAAAGAAAGGGAAACAGGACATTATCCCACAATTACCTCGGCTCTCTGCCTGGGGGCAATTTCCTAACTTTGAGCAACAGGTTGAATACAGCTAAACATGGTACACTGTGGGGCTGAAGAAGCAGAGATCAGACTTCAGGGAAGTCAAAATGACTCTGTAGAGGGTAATACAGAGAAGTTAATGTGGAGGTCCTGCGTGAGTTTCTATGAGGGATGAGATAAAAAAGATCAAGAAGAGATTACACAATTGGTTAAAAGCAGAACAGAGAAACTAGAGGTCAAACACTCCTGGAAGCTGCTACACATCTCTCCAAATTAAAGTAGAAGTGCATAAACTAAGGTCACTAGTACATGATTTATAACTTACATGAATTTAGCACTTATATAAATCTAAATGATTTTTGTTAAATTCATTTAGAATAGTTAAAAAACCAAAGTCGGTTGTAATTAACAAAAGATGTATAAAGCTGACAAAGAAAAAATTACAAATCCTTATGGAAAAAATAACAGATTTTTAAAATGGAGACATATACCATATCCAAGAATTAAAATTTGTCCTTCATAATTGTCCAACATTGAGGCTGGGTTACATAACTCTATATCAACTAGTCCACAGATGCCTGCTGGCCCTAGAGAAGGGGTATAATTTATGACAAGGGAAGATAATTTCAACAAATAGAATTGCTTAGAAAAGACTGATTTGGGGGCTGTCAGCAGCCAACGTCCATGCAGAGACACGGGCATTTCAGACCCCATGGGGACCTATTGTATTCCCACTACTGTATTCATTAGAGCTACTGGACCCTGGGGTTGCATTGCAGCCTGGATATTAGTGGCTCTGAGAGAGAGCGGAAGGTGAATTTTACTGAACAGAAGAGGTTCAGGTAATACCCCTGAGCATTCAGTTTGTGTGGAAAGGGAACTGGTCAGAAATTTGAACATGTGCACAGATGGGTAATGGTGATTAGCTTTGTTGGTTAATCAGTGTTCTGAAATGGGGAATTTGAAAAATTAGAGACAAGAATTGGGATAATGGCACATTAACAGACCTATTGAATGGGGTAGGATGCATAAAAAATCTTTTATTGCATATGAACACTCTCCAGAAATCATTCACCATGAAGATTCACAAAACAATCAGAATGAACTGACCAGTTGATTTAAATTAAGCTCCGTCATTAACTCACTTCAGTACTGAACCCATGCATAGTCATGAAGGCTATGCATGGGCCCAACACCATGAGCCTTCCTTTAACCAGGGTTAGAAAGAGCAGCTGCTGATGCCTAATCACTCCAGCAACAGAGGCCAATGCAAAGCGCTGGATATCAACACCTTCATTGGAGAAAATCCATCAGTAACTCAGAGGCAAGTTGATTGCCTTGGACATTTTCCACAGTGAAAGTGGCAGCAACTCACATTGACTGATAAACCAAAAGTATGTCCTTCAGAAGATGGATCTGAGATGACAGCTTAGACACAGCATACTCTAGGGACAATCTACAACCTATACCAATGACTATCATTTCTCGCTGTAACTCTAAATGGCAGCATCTATAAATGAAGAAATAAAGATCCCTTCCAATGATCCACTAGTACAAGTTGTTTCCTGTCTCCACAGATAACCCACTGGGTTTTTTTTTTTAAGGTTTAATAAGTTTCTTTTAAATAAACTCTGCATTTGGCCATTTTCCAGAACTTTAAGTGTTTTTTTGTTAATCAAGTTTGTACAGTTTTACAACTGCTTTTTGGAGAAAGAGTTTGCCAAGCTCCTCACAGAATTTCAGCTCCGATTTTACATTTCTGAAGGGCAATTCATTTGCATCTACATGTGCATAAATAGCCAAACTATCGAACAAATGTGACAGCAAAATAGATATTTTTAGGTTTTCATTGGTGAAATATTCTACCTACAAAGTCCTTCTAAGCTAATTATTTGGTGATGAACTCAGCAAAGCAAAGTATTAAATCGAGGAAGTACAAGATATAAGATACATATAGTGGATCCAACAAAGAGACTTATGGAAGAATATCCCCAGATGATGCTACGAAAGGCCCAGAGAGTAACAACAGCTCTGGACAAGGGATGGATGTGGGAGGCAGTAGTGTTTGTGGTATGGGGCGTGCTCTGAGGGAAGGAATGGGACATGCAGAGATAATAATGATACCTACGTACAAAAATTAAGAATATACTGAAGGAAAACAGAACAAGAAAATGAAGCATGTATTTACTAAGCTAAGGAAAAAAACTAAACAAAAAGGAAAGAGTATCATATATCACATCACAATAAAAATTATTATTCATAATAATATGAAGTGTTGATTTTCAATTTTGATAGGTAATCTATGCAATAAACTAGAAAGGATAATAATTTATGACAGATGTAGGAAAGTAGAAATATTGCCTAAGACTTAGAATCAGTACTGTCTTGAGCTTACAAATACATAATGAAGAAATTTAGTTTATAATATTCAGAAAAAATACTTTGTGTTTCTTACCTATCAAAGGGAGGAACTAAAATAGTAATGTTTTGGGTGGAGGTGTAAGGGAGTCATAGGGAAAATATGTAAATTAATTAAATCTATACTATTGTAGTTTGCCCATGGATAGTGTTTAAACTTCCTAGAATAAAACATTAATAGCAAAAGCATATATAGGAATATACATTCAAAGGATTAAGTGAAATATTCTGAGATGCAAAAATGGAAATCAGGTAGTATGGGAAAAGGATTGTTACTTTCCATTATAAACTTTTGGTATTTAATTTTAAAGTATATGACATTCAAAACTAGAACATACAATTTTAATAAGTATATTAAAATATAAAAAGCATATATCAGAGTATACAGTAATTGAGAAATATAAAATGCGAAGTTATTAAATTCAGTAATTTGTCATGTCATTGTATATTTACACAACATATTGAAATGGAGTAAACACACATTATAAAGAAAACTTTTAATTCCCTTCAGTAACTCTCATAAGTAATATTTTTATAATTCCAAAAATATGCCCTTAATAAGATTTAGTGTCCCAAGAGTTAGCCAGTAATTATCAACATATACAGCACTTTCCAGTATATTCAAGCATTATTTAAATGAGGCATGGACCGGTTCCCTGACTCGCACTGGATCTGCGATGGGATATGTTCTAAAACATTTTCAAACATAGGCAGAATGAGAACACTGGAAGAAGGAGGAGAGAAAGGAAAGGATGCAATATTTGAAGCAATAATGACACATATTTTGTCCAAGATTAATGTAAGACACCAAACCACAGATCCAGGAATCTCAAGGTATACCAAGAGGCTAAAAATTTAAAAAATCTACACCTAGGCATATCATATTCAAATTGTAGAAATTCAAAAACAAAGAAAAAATCTCTAAAGAAGCCAGAAAAAAAACGCACCTTATCTATAGAGAATCAGGGGTAAGAGTATCAGCCTACTCTTCAGACAGCATGCAAGCAGGACGAGAGTAAAATAAAACACTTAAAAGGTTTGGAAGAAAAAAAATAACACTAACCCAGTGTTTTCAAACTTTGTCATCTCATGACACACATAAACTGATTACTAAAATTCTGTGGCAACACCAAAAAGTGTATTATATTTTTTGCTGATTTGACAAAAATAAATAGGTATAATTTTGATTTATTCACAATGGATGGCTATTGTTTTGTTGGTTGTTATCATTTTTTTTTATTTGACAATCTAAGGCAGGGATGTCAAACTCACTTTCACTGGAGGCCACATCAGCCTTGCAGTTGCCTTCAAAGGGCCAAATGTGATTTTAGGACTGTATAAATGTAACTACTCCTTGACTAGGGGCAAGGAGCTTGGCACTGCTGTTGGGTAGAAACAAGGTGCCAGGCCAGGTAAAACCAGGTGGAGGGCCAGATTCGGCCCACGGGCCTCGTGTTTGCCACCCATGATCTAAGGGAAAAGAGGTTAGTGGCCCTGAAAAAATGGTCAGGTATTGCATGTTTTACAATTTCTTGCAGCATACTGTATGAAAATTGCTCTAGTAACCTATAATTCTGTATTCAGTGAAATATGTGTAGGAAAAATTAAGTGAAGAAAAAATAAAGATTTTCTCAAACAAAATTTGGGGGAGTTTTTCACCAGTATATATGACAGAAACATTAAAAGGAGTCCCGTAGAAAGAAGGATATTAAAGAATAAATATGTGAGCATACAATAAAATTTTTTATATTTTATATTCTTACTAGATCTAACAAAATGTAGCTTGTTTAAAATAATAATAATAATAATAATAATAATAGCAACAATGTATCTGGTGATTATAGCTTATGAATAAGTAAAATAAAGGACAGCAATGATAGAAGGAACAGGGAGAATATACTTTGTTATAGGTTTGACTTTTGGTGGTGGGTACAGAAGGCAATATACTGCTCATGTGTCATAGAAATGCATTCTTGAAACCTATATAATCTTATTAACCAATGTCACCACAATAAATTTATTTTTAAAAGATTTTATTTTTTATTTTTAGACAGGGGTAGGGAGAAAGAGAGGGAGAGAAATGTCAATGTGTGGTTGCTTCTTGGGCAGCCCCTACTAGGGACCTGGCCCACAACCCAGGCATGTGCCCTGACTGGAAATTGAACCAGTGACCCTTTGGTTTTCAGGCCAGTGCTCAATCCACTGAGTCACACCAGCCAGGGTGAATTTAGTTTAAAAATAAAATAGAATAAGAAGAAACTGAAGCATATAGTAGTGACATTGCTGAGGAAGGAAAAAATAATAAGCAGCATTAGATGACAAGACTAAGTTGTTGTATAAACATACCACGGAAAACATGAAGAAGGGCTCTATCATGTGCTATGGAATATGTGCAGTCATTCCCCAGACTGAAATAGACTATGTTATGCATTCAGTACAAAGAATGGGATGAAGCTTTATCAGACATTAAAACTTCAATTTTTCTAATGCTTACACACACACAGAGACTCACAATATGCATATGAAAAATAATTATGTAAATAAATATATGGAAGAACATATACTAGATGTTTTAAACTTTGTTGAATTTAGGTAGAAAAAAAGACATAGGAAGAAGAAGGTCAATCACAAAAGAAAAAAAATAATGCACTGAATAAAATTCACTATAACTGTGCATATACTTATAAAATATTTAAGACAATAATTTTTTAATTAAAAATAGACCATGATCATAAAGGGCTTATCCAAGTAATGAAAATATGCTATAATATTAAAAAGTTATTAATATAATAAAGAACATCAAAGAGTCAAATAAATGTTGTATTAGTGTAATTACTATAGTAATACCTGTCATTAGAAATTAGTGTGAGAGGGAACTATTTTAGTTAGAAAATAACAAGTACTAGACGGGATTCTGATGCTCTTAGACTTAGTTATCAATTGATGCTAAAATAATATCTTGTCTTCAGTACAAGGATTTTGGAGCTTCTAGGGACTATCTACTATGGAAAGGGTGAGAAATAGAGGTAGCCAAAGCAAAACTTAAGAACACCGTATGCTCTGTCAATTTGAGACATCTATACATAGAATGTTATATTAATTCCTTTAACACTTACAAATTACCCTAGTTATACAATGTATGTACAGCCCATATTCTCAGGGCATGTGACTTAAGTCTGCTCAGTGTGTAGTTATTACAGAACATTTTATTCTACAGGAAGCCTGAAACAGTAGTGCAGATGTTTAAATTTTGCAGATTTCATCAAGAATTAGCATTGTATACAGAAGAATTTCTCTATGAGACTACCCTCATTCTAAATTTTTTTTGATGATTTTTCTCAGCTTTCAACTTTAGGAATGCAGGATCTTTGCTTAGCAAAAATAATGTATTATTAGCACTTTTTCAATTTTATCATTCAGCATGAACTTCCCTCAAAACAAGTGACTATAATAGCAGTTCCCAAATTCTACTTGAGATATAGAATTATATATAAAACAACTTTTATTGGGACTATAAATTTCACTTTAACTTTTAATCCTTCTATGAGATTGTTAGTTACATGTTAAGACTAGTATGCTAATGAAAAATTAAGGTAAGCAAAAATCATTTTGGTCTACTCTAGGTTACCATTCTTACAAATTTTTATTACCTACAAATAAATTCAAGTCCTCAAGATATTAACAATCAATACCTCTAGGGAACCATGATCTTTCATTATTATAATTCAAAGGGAAATATTTCCACCTTATGAATTCAGATCAGAAGTTAAAGTTTGTTGCCTATAGATTAAGTTTTCTTATAGGTAACTGTTCTTCTAAAGACCACAAATTCAACTAATATAGTGCTCTTTTTTTTAAAGAAATGTTTTAAAAATAATCAAGAGGAACATAAACCTCAGGAAAATAGCTTACTGTGTTTTAAAAATTAGGAGTTTTACCAAGTTGTCAGGATAAGGTACCATAACTACTTGAAAAAGAATAAAAGATATACAAATACTTTGCAATTTCCAAGTTTCATGTATCTTTATAAAATCTTAAATTGCTATAGATTATAGAGGAAATCTAAGCAATAATCCTAAAAAAAATTATTGGTTGCATCACTGAGTTTGTGCAGTGAGTAATGCAAAGAATGCCTGTAGAAGATTATGTGATAAATGTACTTATCTAGGCTGAAGGTTTCTATTGTTATTTATCCTAAACATTCAAAAATCTATATTCTAGACAGGCAGCAAATAAGCTAGCTTTAAGTATAATCCCATTTCTAGTTGAAAGTTTTATTTAGTATTGTGTTAAAAATCACTGGCTTCAAAATATCAAAACTGAAATTTATATTTGATGAATTTATTTCTTTATATGTTCAGGTGTACATAGTAACTTAGCTGTCATGACATTTTATTATGTAAGGTATCACTAGGAGGCTGGGCTCTGTCTATACACCGTAACACTCAGTTTTATATACTTTTATATTCATGTAGTCTTAAACTGGGCATAAGATAATTTTGCTAATATGACATTTAAAGAGAAAATCTAATTCTGAGGACACACACACATGAGATACAAAAATTAGGTATCTTCTTTCCCTCAATCCTAAATGGGAACGTCATTGGAATAAAAAATCTTTTCCAGTACAATCCCATTTCTGGATCTGGCTTGTCAGGCTCTTAACAAATTTAGTGTCAAATTTCTTTTAAATGCCTACTTCTTTTGCTATGCCACGTAGGGTATCTGACTATTTGCAATTCACTCATACAAAGTGAAGAATAATTTTGTAAAGAATATTTATTCTACCAAATTTTACATGCTTTTAGTTCTATAGTGCCTTAAAAATGAGCTACTAATTACTGCAGGCTTATTTATACTTAATATGATACATTTTATTGACATGTTAGAGGAAGGTTACAATTTTTTCTTTTATTAGTGAATTCATTGGAATGATATTGGTTAATAAAATTACATAGGTTTCAGATGCACAATTCTATAAAACATCATCTGTCTAATGCATTGTGTGTTCACTACCCCAAATCAAGTCTCCTTCCATCTCCATGTGTCTCCTCTACACCCTCTTCTACGTCTCCCCGTGTCCCTTCCCCTCTGGTAATCACCGTACTGCTGTCCGTGTCTGTGAGGGTTCTATGTGGTCGTTCTGTTTTGATTTTTGCCTAATCCCTTCACCTCACTGGCCCAGCCCTGCAGTCCCCCTTTCCTCTGACAACTGTCCATCTGCCTTCTACCTATGAGTCTTTTTGTTTTGTTTGTTAGTTTATTTTGTTCTTTAAGTTCTACATATGAGTGAAATCATTTGGTACTTGTCTTTCTCTGACTGGCTTATTTCACTTAGAAAAATGCTCTCCAGGTCCTTCCACACTGTGGCAAAGGATAAAATTCCCTTCCTTTCTGTGTCTGAGTACTGTTCCATGTCTAAATGTACCACAGATTTCTATCCACTCATCTGCTGATGGGCACTTGGGCTGCTTTCAAATTTTGGCTATTGTAAATACACTGCAATGAACAGAGGGGTGGATATATTCTTTTGAATCAGTGTTTTGGGTGTCTTCAGATATATGCCCAGAAGTGCTATCACTGTGTAATAAGGCAGTGCCATTCTTAATTTTCTGAGAAAACTCCACACTGCTTTCCCCAGTGGCTACCCCAGCCTGCATTCCCACCAACGGTGCATGAGGGTCTCCTTTTCTCCACAACCTCACCAGCACTTGTTTTTTGATTTATTGATGATGGCCATTCTGACATGTGTGAGATGATATCTCATTGTGGTTTAATTTGCATTTCTCTGATGATGAGCGACATTGAGCATCTCTTCATATGTCTGTTGTCCATCTGTATGGCCTCTTTGGACAAGTGTCTATTCAGTTCTTTTGCCCATTTTTAATTGGATTTTTTTTTGGTGTTGAGTTGTATAAGTTTTTAATAAATTTTGAATATTAACCCTTTATCAGATGTACCATTGGCAAATATGTTCTCCCATTCAGATTTTCTTAAGAACCTCATATAACCTACAACTTACTACAGGCTTATTTAACATCGTCTTACTTTCACCAGGGGAGAAATTCAGCAGAATTTCTAATACTTGCAGATCTTAATAATCAAGATTTTTTCTACAAATAAAACTGTTTGTAAACTAAAGCTTTACATTTAAAACTTCCACTTCCACTGATTCATTTACTCTAGATGACTGCCAACATGTTAAACATAAACTTGACTTATGACATGACACAAATCAACAAATATTTTAAAACAATTATATTATTTGTTTTAAATTATAATTATTACCGAGTGACACCATATACAAGCCTATTGAAAAGAGTCACAAATTTAAATGTACAAAAAAGTTCTTAAAGATTTAAGTTTCACTACTGTGTTTTCCTCTCAGTGAATCAGAAAAGAAAAATTATCATATATTCAATATATGAATAAATAAAAAGGCACTTTATATACATGGTCAAAAGGTCTGTATCAGTTATACTAAAAAAATATGGAAGATGTAAAGATTTTACCAGATTATTATTTGCTATGGGAAAAGAAAGTAGTAATACATCAAAAGAAAAACATGAGGAATACTTTGTATCTTTATTTTTCCTTGTTATTTAGAAGAAAGAAGGCCAGGGATCACGGCACTCTGTAATCATATGTTCACTACTCAGGAATCGCAATCCACTCTTTCATATTGATTATCACCTGCACTGATCCTGACTTTCTATTAAAATTGCTACTAAGGCATTAGGAGTCCTCTGGGAGAAGGAATTACAAAAGCTAGATCCAATAATATGTGATATCTGTTATCAAAGCATAAATGGCAGGGAGGCTTATCTATACATTGTCTCAGAGAGGCCAAATGACTTTTGTGGTTTTAGGTGACACAAGGAAATTTTAGATCATGTATCTTGATCTAATTTTGAATCTCATCCTTGGCCTCTATGGGACCATTTAGATTGTTTTAACATTTTCCCTTCGTGCATATCGGTATAGAACTCACAAAAGAAATTGTCTACTTCTTCAAAAAGTCACTAAGATATTATTCCTTATTTCTGACACTGACTCAAGAGGAAATGCAACCACTGATTTGAAAACTCTGCTTTATACGTATTAGGTTTTTAATCAAATTTTGGTTGCTTATTTTAAATATATCTATCCTCATGCATAGGTATACACATTTGCTAGACTTTTCTTGAAGTTTGAAGCACTATTTTAAATTGTAAGGAAAGGGAAGCCAAGTATGTTTATACATGTTATGCTCTGATTACTTTGTTCAATAAGTTACACTGATTAGAAAGAAGTTTCATTCTGAAGGGATATAGAAGAGAAATATTTTTTTCTAAGAATTTCAACTGGCTTTGTTAACTTATTGTAATAAAATGTGTTCTTAATATATAGAATTGTTCTGGAAGGAAAAAAAAGACTGGCAGTAGCCAAAGTGGGTTTTATAACTTTACTATTTTTTATTTATATTTGAGAAGAGGGTAACCTGAGCAAAGAATGATCTGGAATATATTGAGCTTTTAAATTTATGGTATTAGAATTCCTATCTCCTCTCCTGAGCAAAGCAATTGAACATTTTCCCACTTTATTGAAAATGACAATGTTTTTATGATTTCTATATTTTCATTGTACCCAACCAGTCATCACTTCTCATTTGCAAACACGTTACTAAGAAAGGAAACAGCGATCCATGACAGGTAAGCCATGGCTTTCAGAGGTCAGCCATGCATTTTCCCCTGCTGAACACAATTTCGGAGATCCCAACATCAGGTGCAGTCACTCTAAACCATGATGGAAGTGACCAAAAACAGGGCAACTCTTCAATCACGTCTGAGCGTGGACAAAAATAAGAACTTTGTCCCAGCCACATCAATGACCGAGCATTCCCCTTTTCCTTATGACATCAGTTACTGATGCTTATTTTCTTACCGATTGTAGCTTTAGACCTGCTCTATTCTCTCACTGTCTACACAAAACATTTTAAGATGCCCAATTATAGAATTACTTTTGCTCTCCAACAGCTACCCATGGAGCAAACAACACTTCCTTCCTGAACTTTCTTAAAAATCATCTAATGGAAGCCCAACTCATGACACAACTTCTTTTTTAACTTTATTTTTCCTGTTGACACTATTGCAGATGTCCCTATCTCCCCCTCGTCTACCCCCTGCACCCCCTCCCTCTTATCACCACACTGTTGTCCATGTCACGTGTTGTGGGTGTATTTTTCTTTCTTTTTGGCTAATCCCTCACCTTCTTGCATCCTGTTCTCTCCTCCCCACTTCCCCTCTGAGAGCTCTCGGTCTGTTCCATGTATCCAGGCCTGTTTCTAAGTTGTTTGCTAAACTCCGTACCCTCTCACTGAGATGCCCCTATTATGCAATGGTAAGCTGCCTTCCTTGCCTCAGTGTGCCAGTGACCTCAATGTCATTTGCCCCCATACATTCCTAGTAATCTTTGACTAAAGGACAGTAGCGTGACTTTGCACAGTAGTGATTATGTACATGCATGAAACTGTTTATTCATACATGGAATTCTGTAAACATGTACAAGAACTCCTCTTCGCATTTTCGTGATTTATTTTTGTGGGTGACTTCATGTCTCTTTTAGACTTGTGTGTACCTGAGAATATCAGAATAGAAACTGAAACTTTCTTTTTTCTTTAATCTGTTTCAATTAATACTTTATTTCTTATTGTTGTTCAGTTACAGTTGTCCCTATTTTCCTCCCATTAGTCTCCCCTGCTCTAGCCATCCCTCACCTCCCACATTCAATCCTCCCCCTCATTGTCTTTGTCCATGGATCCATTATACATGTTCCTTGACTTGACCCTGCCCTTCTTTCTGCTGTGATGCTTTAAATTAATATTTTAAACATGTAAATGCATCCAATAGATATCTTTCTCAATGCCCATTACATGGTGGACACACTTCTGCATGCTTGGTAACACTTGAGAAAGCAATATAAACAGTTTTCTCACTCTTTGGTCAAGCAACTATACTATGTTCCAGATATTGTCAGGGTGAGAGGCAGTGTGTAAACAGATGCGCCTAAGTAACTGTGCAGAACAGGGAGAATGTTAGTGTGAGTAGGTGAGTGTTAAAACAATTCTCTATTTGTTAAGAGCTCTTGCTCTCTAACCAGTCTATGCTCTCTTTAATCTTATTTTGAAATCCAGCCAATTTTTTCATGAACTTCGTTTGTTATAGTACCTGGTGGAAGGCAGTCAATAGCGTCAAAAACACACAAATACACTTAGTCTTTCCTGCCACTTCCCTTGGCTACTTGCTTCATCTGCCTTCCAGGAGGCCGTAAATGAAATTTAACTAAATATTTTGCATTTGATAACATGGATCTCTAGCTTCCCAACCTGCTACTTCATTGCTAGGAGCCCAGTTGCTAATCCAATTTCAAAAATTTTATGATTTTTTATTGCAGTACCCTAAAGAGCTAATTTCTCTATTAGCTTAGTTATCACTCACTGCTATAAACACATTTTTATTTTATTTACTTTGACTTATTTACTTTTTAAAATATTTATTTAAATATTAAATATTTATTTATTTTTAGAGAAAGGGAGGGAGAAAGAGAGGGAGAGAAACATCAATGTGTGGTTGCTTCTCACACGCCCCCAACTGGGGACCTGGACTATAACCCAGGCATGTGCCCTGACTGGGAATCCAACCAGTGATCCTTTGGTTCACCGGCCAGTGCTTAACCAACTGAGCCACATCAGCCAGGCTATGTACACTTTTTGATTTATCAGTCACTTAGGAGAATCAATTATCTCAAAGTCCAATGGCAGTATTCTGGGGGAGCAGCCTTCCCTCTGGCTACTCAGGGACTCAGGCGCTCTCGTGAGCCACCACTGCCCATGTCCTCGGCATCCTCCCACCCTCCCAGAAGACAGGGAGAAAGACTGTACAGGAAGAACACTCCTAATATTAATCGTTTGGCCTAAGATAGACATAGATGACTATTCTCACATTTTATTGGCCAGGACTTAGAAAAGTACTTCATTTAAGTGCAAGGGGAATTGTAAAATAAGTTCTAACAGAGTATGTGATAGGAAAATGAAATAGGTTTTGGCGAACACATTATAGTCTCTGTCACAAGGAAGTTCAAGCAGTTAATTTTTTTTTTATACTGGTGTTGTTTTCCTGCATAGCTTTCTAAATTCACTGTAGCAAATGAATGAAATAGACCTAGGGGAATCAAATCCTAAGACATTTCTTTTCTGAGCTGTCATTTTCTTCTAACTTCAATTAAAGCACTGCCATTTTTGTGACTCATAAAAATTAGAACAACTGTGTGATCCAGTTTGCATGGTAGTCCTCATTCAAAATGTTCCCCTACTATCAACCAGATAGTTCAAGCATTTTCTCACAGGCATGAACACTTCGCACAGATTTTGAGAGAGAAAAGATCTACGTTTGCCCATGTTTCTACCATGTACAATTATTTCTTCTATGCACCATGGAGCACACGACTTAAATTCACCTAGTTAATTTCCAGTTCCCGGGGGAGTAAGGTAGATCCCTCGGTTCCTGTTATAAGACCGCTATGACAGTCTGCTGGCAAACATCGGAGCACGAACTCTGCAAGCTCTTCCCGTTTCAATAATAACTTTTAGATTCATTACCGATAGGCGAAGACAATAATGTTGTGTGATGGTAGCTCTTGCTGTTTTGAACATCTGGATTTGTTTTCTCAATTGGCTTATAAAATTAATGTTTGAGAAGGCGGCTTTCTAGACTATTTCCTCACAATACAAGAAATACACTCTTGAAATAGTTCTTGTTATTTGTGAATTAAGTCGAAGGAGGCCTCAAACAATACGTATTTAAAAGTTAGAGAGTCCTATATTAGAACTTTGATAACTTTATGATCTCACTTGTGCACTCATATTTTAATCTTACATTTTTCAAAAGCGTTCCCTTTGTTTAGATTCAATAGTATAGAGTAGTCCAATCCTTGGTTTCTAAGAAGACACTTGAGGAGATTGGTGGGTAGATGGAAAAACAATAAAAATAAATGGATTCATTGATGCATTTTTTACTGTAATTGTTTTATATGAATTAGCAGAGAGCAGCACTATTCCTCTGCCATTGACTCTCTAAGTGTTACTAGTCATGAACTGCTCATGTGGGAGATTCTTAGCCAGGGGCCCCGGTTCAGGGTTTCCCCATGTTCTAACAACATCAGTATTTGTGAGGAATTATTGTTTCCCATTCTTAGAGAGGAAGGAAAAATCTTCCCAACTACTAGGAAGACAATTCAGGTTTAAGTACACAAATACTAAAATCTACAGAGATAAACCAGGTCATTCTGAATGGCAGTCAACATGAACTATAAGAGTAGGAGGAAGAAAATAATTTTTCCAATAATTTGACTTTCAGGCCCTATTTGATCACTGTCAGAAAGTTGTGTTTAAGAAGAAAAAAAAGCAATTGGACTGAGAAAATTACAAAGTAAGATGCAACTTGAAGGACTGTGAATATATAGAAACTGGTTAAATATTTGACAATAAGTAGAATCACAGTAAAATTTCACATATGGAATATTTTTTGAAATATTTCAGAATGATTGAGTGAAAAATTAGTTACAACCTTGAAAACTTTAGGTCATTGATGAAGTAACATTTTACTTATCAAGTATTCAGACTAACAAACACAATCTATAAAAATAGAAAAATCAAGAACCATGATTTCACTCATATGTAGGATATAAAACTGAAAGAACAAATGAATAAGCAAGAAAAACAAAACAAAACAAAACAAAAACCCTCCGAGACACAGACAACAATATGGTGGTTAAGAGAAGGAAGAAATGTGGGGGCAGTGACGGGTTACGGGGCTCAAATACATGGCGATAGAAGAAGATTTGACTGTGGGTGGTAAATACACAATGCAATATACAGATGATGTATCTAGATTGTGCATTTGAAACCTATGTAATGTTATTAAGCAATGTCACCCCAATAATAAAAATATATACAGATTATTTATAAAAACAAGTAAATGCAAAATCGCTGAATATCGGGTTAAATCTTATGCATTTTATTGTTTTTGCAAAGAAAGTGGCTACTCTGAAGTTTTCAGTCCACACCCTCTTGACTTCACGCCACATATTAAGTTACAGTTAATTTCTAAATAAGCTTCATTTCTCCTATAATCCTGGTATTCTATTTAGCTATAACTCACATTAGAAAGCAGTTTAGATGCAGGAAGTGAGTATTTATCTTCAAATAAGCCACATGACAGAAACAAGAAGAAATAAAAACCAGTACTGAAGGAAGAATTATGCAGCCATTTGTGGAAAATTAAATGAGTCCATTTGGTCAAAAACTCCCAATTCCCAGTGAATGTATCCTCAGGCTGAAAAATTGCACGTGACTGGATGGCGATCCAGAGACATCAGGGAGCCCTAACTTCAGGCTGACACAAATTTTAATGAGGAAGGGCCGTACTTCCATCCAAACGATTTCAAATGTTAGAGATATCATCACACACGCAAAGATCACTGCTCAGACTAGACCGCCGATCACAATGTTCTACCCTAAAGGGTCATTTCATTATTCAGTCATGGGTAGTTTTTACACGTGACCATTGTTGTAGCATTTCAAACAAAAACAGCTCAAGTAGTTCTTTTTTCTGTTAGTCATAATTCGCTAGTGTGAATTTAGCAGTCCTGGAAGAATGCTTGTAAAATTACACATGAATTCGATTATATTTTGAATTAAAATTCTTAAAATATATAAAATGTCTATAACTATGGATATTTTATTATTGTCTATTAAATATGTCTTGCTGTTCAATATTATAATGTTTCAAAGACAGAAGTCACGTTTTAGAAAAGGGATTAACTTTATCAGTTGCGTTTGTTGATGTGTTCATTTCAATTTTTAGCTGTTGCTGAAGAGCACTATCTATATCTCTGATTTATCACATAGAGAAGGCTTCGTTCTTGATCAATTTTCTTATTTTCTCTTGTCTCAAGATGTACTCAGGTATCTGTTTTTCTACTCTGGTAGGTCACAGTTTCTTAATATGTTTTCACCACAGGACTTTGGAAGTGTGGTGTAAAGCAGTTAGAAGACGATGCACTGAGGCTATTGCCTAGTTTGTGCGCCATTTGATATATTGTTGACTTTTCTAAGTTCCCTTTCCTCTCCATTTGCTACAAATTGCTTCCATTTTTCTCAGTTAACTCATTACATTTTGTCTTTCTCCCTTTGCTTTAGTTTCTACTTTTGACTTAAGCTCACTGTTTTACATCTATATCTATAGATGTTTACATTTATTTCTATATTCACCAAAAAATTTTTATAAATTTGTTCATGAGGTAAATCACATTCAGGAATATGTTTCTGAGAATTAGTAGATAATTATAATAACTGCTCTTTCTTTCAAAACTGCAGGCATCTGACCTCTGCAATGTCAGAGACCGGTGCATTTTCTTTGTTCTCAGGGATGATTTATACACCATGAAATTCTCTAATTTTATGTTTGTAATTTAATTATTTTTGGCAGTACTACAGAGTTGTAGAGCATATGAGCAAATTTTAAAACAGTTCTATGACACCATAAAGAATATTGCCCACTTGCAATCACTGTTATTTTCTCCCTTTGCCAAGTTGCAGACAACTGTCATCTACTTTTTGTATGTATGAATGATTATATATATATATATATGAACATATATATACATAAATTATCTGTTTGTGAATATTTCATATAAAAGAAAGTAAACACAGTGTGGTCTTTTGTTTCTGGGTCCCGCATTTATCATGATATTTTGAAATCTCCTATGTTGTAGTATACATCAATATTTCACTTTTTCTTCCAAATAGTGTTTCATTATATGAATACACAACAGTCTATGTACCAGCTGATAGGCATTTGGGTTGTGCTGCTTTTTGCTGTTATGAATAATGCTGCCGCAAACCTTCACAAGCAAGTCTTCAAGTTCTTACTTCTCTGGATATCTGGGAGTACACTTGCTTGACCATGGGTAAATTTGAAAAATAAATTATGTTTAAAATGTTATGAAACTGCTAAAGTGTTTTCCAAAGTGTCTGCACCATTAAACAATCCAACCTCAGCAATGTGTGAGATTGCAATATAGTTAAAGTTGTTTGAAAGAGTAAAATTCCAGTGTTATAGTTTAAATATATTCTAAAAAAAAACGAGTTTCTAAATTGTGCTGTATACTAAAACCCTCTGAAAATGTTGTATTAATAAAAGGATTAATATCGAATACATTATATGAACATTTTATAATGAACATTTTAAGTCTTTTGTGAAACATCCCCATCGTTCTTTCAATGTTAATATTCTATGTGCACCATCCCATGTATTGGGTGTGTAGCAGGGAAAATGGCACAGTCTCTCCCCATATACACACATTGCAGCGCAGAGAATAACAAGATATCAAACACATAGCCACATACACACCTGTTATTTTGGTTACTATTGCTACATAACACATCACCCACCAAACTGGCATAACCATGTTTTTTCCTGTGGGTCATGAGTTAGGAATGGTTTAAATGAACAGTTCCTTTTTGGAGTCTCTTACACAGTTATAACAAGCTCTTGGCTGGGTTGCAATCATGTGTCAACTCTAAGGTAACTTACCCACATGGCTGGCAGCTTGAAACTCAGCTTAGCTATTGACTGGATTCCACAGGTCACTTCTGCAGCACGATTTTGTCAGGACAGCCAGACTTTTTATGTGGTACTTGGGATTCCAGAGAGGTAGCATCTGAGGTGAGTCAGATGAAATCTGAATTACCTTTCATAGGCTTTTCTGACCTCAAATTTGTATTGTATCATGTCAGATCCATTCTATTGGTTACAAGTGAATCACTAATGTCGACCTGGATTCTAGGGAAGGGAATGAAGAGCTTATTTCTCAACGGGAAGAGTGTCAAAGATTTTGCAAACACATTTTAAAACCACCTCACACATATTATCTAAAATGTGAGAAGTGCTTTGTAGGGGATGTAAAAGGTGCAATGAGGTAATAAAACAGTGAGACCTGGTTTAGATTCAGGGTGAAGGAATTCTCTTCAGAAAAGTCGATCTGAAACAGTTCTGAATTATGAACAGGAATTAGAAAACCAAAGAGGTGGAAAAACAGTTTACGGTAATGAGTGCAGAACCCGAAACAGGAAAGAGCTGCACCTATGGACGAGAGACCAGTGTGGCTGGAACTCCTGGGAGACTGGCAAGATAACCTTCACAGAGTAAAAGGATGCTGGAGCCAGATCAGGCGGGACTTTTTAACATATTTTATGATGTTTACCTTATATTAAAAATACAGTGTTAAATCATTAAATGATTTTAAATACAAATTTTTTATTTTGGTTTTCTGTGAAAAGAATAGTTGGGAGTGGATAAAGAATATAACCAATAAAAAACATAAATACAATCTCTCTTTTGGTCATCTCCTTACTTTTTAAAACCACTACTATTATCTGTTGATCTATAAAATTCATAGAATACTGGAAATGAATACTGGATAGGGTACATCTAAACCTATCCTTCCTGGTTATGAAGGTAGAAATAATAGGTCCAAAAGATTAAAATTTCTCACTGAATATCCTACTCTTAGATTGAGGCAGATATTGGATCGGAGATTGGATCAGAGCTTAAGCCTCTTGCCTCTTCGGGTCTCACCTCTCATTTTCTTTATACGTTGCTGCCTTTCAGCTTGTTCAGTTTAGCCAATGTGAATTTCTCAGATTAAGAATCCACCCCTGTCTGTGAGCTCTACATCTGCAGGCAAGAACACCTGCAATTCAGGATTGGTCCGAATCAGTAGTGGTTTTCCCCTTATTTTCTAACATTAATTATTTTTTTTCATAGCCTCTTATTTCCCCAATGCCGAACCAATACGGCTGTTAAAATGATAGAAATAATACTAACCCTGAAAGTAAAATGTTTCAAGGTTTGCTAGAAGCAAAAGTGAAAACAAATCTAGGGAAAACTATGATCAGAGAAGGTGGTTTCCTCCAGTGAAAGGGGCTAGAGCAGGACATAATAGAGAAGGAATTGTCTATATATAATGGGCATTCCTACTTGAGGCTTATGGACACACAGAAGTCTCAAAATCTAAGGAGAATCAAGATGACCTACGAAACATGAAGGATATCTTTTAAATATACTTTATATGCTAGAACCATTTTAGGTTAACAGGAAAAAAAAAAGCAAAAACAAAATACATTTGTATCATGTGCTACTTATCCAGTTTCCCATATTCTTAACATCTTGCATTAGTCTGGTAGTTGTTCACACCAGTGAACCAATACTGATACATTATTATGAACTGAATTTGACCCTTTATTCAGATGTCTTTAATATTTGCCTAATGTCCTTTTTCTGTCCAGGGATCCATTCAGGATATCATTGTGTTACAATCATCTCTCCTGATGCTTCTCTGAGCTGTGACATTTTGTCAGACTTCTCTTGTTTTTGGTGACCTTAACAGTTTTGAGTAGTGCTTGCCAAGTCTCTTTAGAATGTTCTTATATTGGAATTTTGTGATTTTGCTATGATTAAACTGTGATTATAGGTTTGAGGGAAGAGGACCATAGAGAGGAAGTGTCATTTTCATCACATCATATCAAGTATACAAATCAACATGTCTTATTGCTGCTGGCGTTGACTTTGGTGACCTGGCTAGAGTAATATTTGTTAGGGTTCTTCCCTGTAAAATTATTATTTTTCTCTTTTTTCCCCCTACAGTAATGATTAGGAAAGAATAACTGTGTGCAGCCCAAACTTAAAGAATTAGGAGTGATGTGCCCCTTCTTTGAGGGTGGAATATTTACAAAAAATTATTTGGAATTCTTTTGCATGGGAGATTTGTCTCTTCTTCTAATTTATGAGGTCTGTCCAGAAAAAGTCCAGCTATTATTAATATAATGAGAACAGTATGTGTGGCATTGATGTAACCTGGCAGCCAAGGAGAGTGGACTGGGATGCGCATGTGTGAACAATGATGACTTCACTGTACTAGTCAGTGGGGTGTACTAGATGCCATTGAGTGAGCATGTATACCGAGTGGCCATCAAATTGAAAATGACTGAGTGAGTAGAGCAATGAATCTGCATCAGATTTTGCATTAAGCTTGGACATACCTCTGCAGAAACTATTTGGAGGATTCAGAAGGCTTTCAAGGACGATGCAATGAGTGCAACACAAATGAAAGTGTGGCACAGATGCTTTAAGGATGATCAAGAATCTGTTGAATGTGATCCACCTTCTGGAAGGCCTGCAACAAGCAGAACAACTGAGAACATTGAACACGTATGGGCCACAGTGAATAAAGATCAGCGACTGACAGTGCTAGAACTAGAAGCTGATCTGGGGAATTCAAAAACTACTGCGTCCAAGATTTTGATGCAGGATCTTGGTATGAAATGTTGTGGCAAGATTCGTTCTGTGGCTTCTGCTACCAGAGCAGAAAGAATGGGGCAGCTGATGGCGATTCAAACAAAGGATTTTTCAGAGCATTTTGAACAGTGAAAGGGACATTAGGATAACTGTGCAAGGTCCCAAAGTGCCTACTTTGAAGGCGACTGAGATGTCATTGTCCTATGCACAATGTTTCCTGTATCCTGTATCTTCTTCAATAAATGTCTATTTTTCATAGTGCATGACTGGACACTTTCTGGACAGTACTCATATACTTATTTATATCATTATGGACTGCTGGGTATTTATTTTATTCTTTGGCTTATAATCCTATTCTACTTTATTTATTTTGTTACTCAAATCGTCCCACCTTTGGCTACTGGTTGACCCCTGTGTGCTTTTTGTATAAAAAACTATCAATTTGGTTCTATTTTTTGAGCACTTCCCTACACATTCTTATACTTCAAGATGCTCCAGACTCATCTAATATATATCTGCCTCAGTTTTGAATGAAACGTTTTTTCCTGGGGGATCCCTGGTTGCTTTTATTGAAGAATGAAATTGAAAACCATGATCTGAAACTAGCTATGCTCATTGCTAATGAATGGATTGTGGTAGTTTTTAAGTCTTCTCAGCACACAGAGAAAGAGAATGTGTAGATATATACTGTATATACGCATGTCTATAAATACTTGTATCTGTATATACTTATATATGTAAACATCTATAACAATATTAAAACAATATGAGCTGGTAGTGATCTCTCCAACCCTAATTCATACCAAATGGAAAAATCCAGCTTCCTTCCCTAACTAGCTACAAACATCCCTAGCTAGGGTTTGTAAATTCAAACTCTAACAGTGAGAACATTGCCCCCACCATCAGCCATCCATGTAATTAATTGTTCAGCTCCAGTATAGAGCAATTGTATAGAAGTGTTAGAATTATGAAGGCACATCCCACAGAAAACAAGCTCATTGATTCGGTGGTTGTTCCTTATGCCTCGGATCTTCCAAATTCCACTCATTTCCCAAGGTATTTAGTTTAACACCTTTGTCCACATCACCTGCAGTAACATTGTTTTATATATTTGTAATGTACTTACATAGTTTCATCATATTCTGCGTGCCTTTATGGGACCCCTCAAACTACTGAATAATTTTTAATATTTTACATAAAGTTTTATTTTTAGTGTTATAAATGCTATGGGTTTTGACAAATGCATAATCTCATGTATCCATCATTACAGTATCCTGCAGAATAATTTCACAGCCCTGAAATTTCCCTGTGCTTTACCAACGGATCTTTTACCCAAAACTGGCAACCACTGATCTTTTCAATGTTTCTGTAGCTTTGCCCTTTTCAGATTGTCATAAAACTGGAATCACACAGTAACTAGCCTCTGCGCACGGACATTTCTCACTTATGCATACACATTTAAGATTCCTGTGTCCTTTTAATAGTGATTGATTTTTATTGCTCACTAGTATTCCAGTGTACGAATGTATTTACAGCCTCTTATCCATTCCCCTATTGAAAAGTACCTTAGCTGGTTGCTAGTTTCATGCATATGAATAAAACTGCTATAAATATTCACATGCAGGTTTTTGCATGCACATAGGGTTTCAGAACAAGGAGGAAAATATTTAAGGGGTGATTACCTGAGTCTTAGGGTAAGACTATGTGTAGCTCTGTGAAACTACTAAACTATCTCCCAAAGTGGCTTTACCATTTTGTCATATCACAAACAGAGGGCTTCTGGTGCTCACTTGCCGGAATTTGTTGTGTTTTTGCTTGTTTGTTTGTGTGTTTTTTAATATATTTATTGATTATGCTATTACAGTTGTCCCATTTCCCCGCTTCAGTCCACTCCATCCTGCCTACCCCCTCCCTCCCACATCCCTCACTATAGTTCATGTCCATGGGTCATAATTATAAGTTCTTTGGCTTCTACATTTCCTACACTATTCTTACCCTCCCCCTGTCTATTTTCTACCTACCATTTATGCTACTTATTCTCTGTACCTTTCCCCCCTCTCTCCTCCTCCCACTCCCCTGTTGATAACCCTTTGTTTGTGTTTTTTTGCCCAATACATATACAGTGGTTCTTCACTCTTACTTTAATATGCAATTCCCAAATAAAATAATATTGAGCATCTGTATATTTTATACCTTTATTTTCCATTTCCATATTTTCTTGGATTAAGTGACTTCAGATCTTTTGCCATTTTTAATAGAATTTTTTATTTCTCCAATTTTGTTCTTTTTAGGTAGTGTTGATAAGTCTAGGTCTTTTGCCTTTCCATATAAATTTTAGAATATGTTTGTTAAAAACTTCATAATAATTTGCTGGAATTTTGATTGCAATTATGATAAATCTATACATCAAGTTGGATAGAACTGACATTTAAAAATATTGAGTCAGTATTGAATTTCCTCAGAAAACTAAAAATGGGACTGCCCTTTGACCCAGCAATTCCACTGCTGGGATTATACCCTAAGAACCCTGAAACACCAATCCAAAAGAACCTGTGCACCCCAATGTTCATAGCAGCACAATTTACAATAGCCAAGTACTGGAAGCAACCTAAGTGCCCATCAGCAAACGAGTGGATCCAAAAACTATGGTATATTTACACAATGGAATTCTACGCAGCAGAGAGAAAGAAGGAGCTTATACCCTTTGCAACAGCATAGATGGAACTGGAGAGCATTATGTTAAGTGAAATAAGCCAGACGGTGAGGGACAAATACCATATGATCTCACCTTTAACTGGAACATAATACATAGAAAAAAAAAAGGAAACAAAATATAACCAGAGACATTGAAGTTAAGAACAATCTAACAATGGACAGGGGCGAGTGGGGAGGGGACAGTGAGGAGAGGGGATTACAAGAACTACTATAAAGGACACATGGACAAAATCAAGGGGGAGGGTGGAGGTGGGGGAGGGAGGGGGGTTTGGCTGGGGTGGGGAGGAGGGATGGGGAGGAAAGGCACACAACTGTAATTGAATAACAATAAAAATTAAAATTAAAAAAATATTGAGTCTCTCATTCTATAAACACAGAATATCTTTCCATTTATTTAAGTCTCATATTTGTTTTTTGGGGGTTTATGAATTTCTGCATATAAACCCTTTACATATTTTGCTAATTTATATTAAAGTATTTTGTTATCAAAATATTAATTCACTTTTGAAGGACATTTTCAGTGCGTATAGAATTGTAGAGTTGTTCTTCAACACTAAATATTTCATCTATCCTTTTCCTGCTTTAATGGTTTCTGATGAAAAGTATGATGCAATTATTTTTCTTATTCTTCTACAGCTATGGCTCCTTCTTCCTCATCTTTTGTTTTCTGCAATTTAATTATGATACAATTAAGTACAATTTTTTTTAGTATGTACATAGGTTATACAGGTTGGTGTTCTCTGATATTCCTTGGACTTGTGGTTTTGTGAATCTCAAAACTTTATTACTTCAAATAATTATTTTGCTCCCCTATCTCTTTATTCTCCATTGGATGTTTCTATTACGCATGTTAAACCATTTGAAAATGTCCCACAGTTCTTGGATGCTCTGTTCTTTTTTCTTTCTTTCTTATTTTTCATTTAATTTTAGTTTGGAAAGTTTGTATTCACATATCTTCCAGGTCACTGATTCATTCCTAAGTCACTCCAAACTACTGACAAATCCACCAAAGGCATACTCCATCTCTGTTACATTGGTTTTGATTCTAGCACTTCCTTTTCATTCTATCAGTATCTCCATTTCTCTGCTTATATTATACAAACATTTTTGTGTGCTTTGTACTTTTCCCATTAGAACTATAGCTGAGTCTAGGTCTGATGCTTGCTTTGTCTCTTTAAATTCTGTTTCTTTTAAAAATCTGTATTGGGTTTGGGGTGCTTGTTGTCATTGTCACTGAAAGCCAGGTGTGATGTATTGGTGTCTACTCTGAGCCAAGCATTACAAGAAAGCAGTGATTTTTGACCTTTTTTATTTCGTGTCACACATAAACTAATTACTGAAAATTTGTGGCACACCAATAAACATACTATATATTTTTGCTGATCTGAAAAAATAGGTATAATTTTGATTCATTCACACCAGAGAGCTATTATTGTGTTGGCTATTGTCAAACTTTTATTTGACAAGCTAAGGGAAAAGAGGTCAGTGCCCTCTTCTAAACAGTCAAGTATTGTATGTTTTTTTAAATTCTGTGACACAATGTTTGAAAATCACTGCAATAGAGGTTATCTTCATTATCACATTTATTACTCATGCAATATGAGTAGATAGTGACTACATTTTAGAGATACTAAAACAGTGTTCAAGAGGTTAAATAAATTGCCAAAGGCAACAGTTTTACTAAAACAATACTGGAATTTGTGTCTGATAATAATTTTAGCTACATTTAATCGAGCACTGGCTGCCTTGTACTGCAGAAAGTCTTGTATAAGCCAACCTCCCCCACCAATGTAAGAACGATTGGATTGGGAACTGGGCCTTACACATATTTGGATCTTCATGTCCCTTCTAAGCCAGTGCAGTTTAATAGTTTTGTTCTTAAACACATAGAATAAAGTTTTACAATTTGTGTTACACATTATTTATTCTATATATGTTTATTTGGTCCCTATCATGGGTCACACATCTACCCAGCACTGGGAAAATAACACTAACTACAATATATCAGGTCCCTACTGTTTTCTGTATGGAAGCTCCAGTAGAACTAGAGCATAAAATTTTGAACAATTTTTTTTATTACTTTGAACATAAGCATTATCAAAATACAGAAAAATGGCTTAGTATGTATAGCATTAAATTTTAAAGGCCCAAATATTAAGTATAAATATTAAGGATTGACTTCTGTTGCTGTTGTTTATTTATATTTTATCTTTTTAATATTTCCAATAGAACCTGTGCTTCAGTGTACTTACTTAATATTTCTTCGCAGGTCACGAAGGGCTGTGTTTGAAAGTGTTGTTTATAGATCAGTGCCAGTCTGGCTTTCTAAGATGCTTTTCTAGAACCTATGCAGATACAAATTTCTTACCTCTCCTCCTCAAGAGTCTCACTTACTTAGTCTGGAAAAGTCTTACAGAAGTATCACAAAGACGAGTAGGGGATATTCTCTACCTTCAAGTGTTGGCAAGTTAGAAATATTTTGCATCAGCCTCTTGTATTCCATTCTCCTTGCTCTACCCAAAATATATGCGCACCTTTATTCATGCTATCACATGAGCCTTCTCTGTGGAATTCTTCCTGCCTGTATTTTCATCCAATTCTTCCTGCCTATCCCTGTATGTGACATATTTCAAAGACCTTCGAATATACAAATTCCTATCAATTTTACCTCCTGCCAAATCTGATCACTCCTGTCCATTTTGGCTGCCACCACTTTTGTTTAAGGCAGACCTTTAATAAACTACTGGTATAGCTTCAAAATTCAGGTAGCTTCCTACCTCATCCATTCTTCCTTCAGAT
This sequence comes from Desmodus rotundus, assembly GCF_022682495.2. Classification (NCBI taxonomy): domain Eukaryota; kingdom Metazoa; phylum Chordata; class Mammalia; order Chiroptera; family Phyllostomidae; genus Desmodus; species Desmodus rotundus. The sequence goes on along the minus strand of NC_071390.1, from coordinate 45,148,515 downwards.
CTATTCCTCAGAATACAGATGTAGTTAACATTTTTCAAGCATAGTGAATTACATCATCACCTGTAATTAAAATTCTTGTGACACAGTATTTGAAAATCACTGCAATAGAGGTTTTGTCTTCATTATCCCATTTATTACTCAGGCAGTGTAAACAGGTAGTGACTACATTTTAAAGATACTAAAACTGGGTTCAACAGCTTAAATAAATTGTCAAAGGCAATAGTTCTATTAAAACCACACTGGAATTTGTGTCTATTCAATTTTTAAATACATATTGAATTACATCATCACCTGCCTCTTTTCCCCACACTTCTCTCTTAAATAGTTTCCTTTAGTAACTTTTCATTTGCATGTAGAATAAAGTCAACATTTCTTAAAGTGCCACCAAGTCTACATATCGTAGCTGTAACTACCTCTTCACTATATGTCACATTGGGCTTTCATTTTCAGTCTCTGCACTGTCCTTCACACCCAACGTTTAGATCATCTGCTCTGTCCACATAATGTAAGACCGTTTCTCAACTTCTCTTCGACCCTTATTTCATAGAGATAAGGATGTGTCTTTAAAATGTATTTCAGAAACTTTTTTTGTGGACAGACAGCAGAGTGAACCAAAATAACATTGAGAAGTTACAAAAGATGAATAAATACAAACACAAAAATGTATGTCACCAGTTGTACCTCTGAAATCCCTGGTACACCTGACTCATATTTCTTGAATTCCAACAGCATTAGGGATAGATTTCCATAAAATTACTCAGTTTTAGCTCTGGGAAAATGTGGTTGGCATTGTGCCTAGATCTGGTGGATTTCTGATTCTTCTGGTTTCCAATTCTTTGATTTCATTCCAGATATAGTGCTAATGTTTTCTCTTAGGCGCTGAGTTAAGATGATTAATTGTATTGCAGGCACTTCTGTTATGTTTGGTATCCTCACGCTCACCCCTGAGCCTGAAACTAGAAGGGTTAGGGCCAGACAACTCAATCTGTGTGGGACTTAGCACAAGAAAACCTCAACTGCAAGAAGGCTGCATTGTCACGTTTCTTTTTCAACACCGTTAGACACAAATATTTCTTTTGAAATATTTAGGAGGAATGTGCTGCACCCCAGGAATCCTTCTACCCAAATCTACCCAGGCGTGGAGCTGCTGGTCCAGTTGACTGCACAGTTAAATGGGCTTAAGCCTTACCAAAAACGCTGACTTTCCTTTATCCCACAGACTTTTTCTTTAGTTTAGTCCATATTCCTATGAAACTAGTTTGTTTTTAGTGTTTCCAGATACCCATTCAAAGTTTAATGATTTAATAGGATTTTACCACTGCAGCTCTTCTACCTAGAACAAAAATGGAAACTTTCCGTCATCACTAAGAGAAATATTTTCTTGCTAAAAGTACCACATACCTGGCTACTAATAACTCTTAGACTAATAATTAGATTCATAACTTAACTTGACAGCTGATAAGAGCTCCTATGAATATTTTACTTGTTGATTAAAAGATTGTATTCCTCTTTGGGCTATTTGTAATTACTGGAGTCATTACAAGACATTTTTAAAATCTTGACAATCAGGTCAAAATAATAAAGTTTACTGCCCTTCATAATGCATCCGAAATGTATTCCATTTGACCATCAGCTTTTGTATGTATGTATGCTATTTAATGAATTTAGAATACCATTAAAAAACCCAAGCCTTCTCTTAGTTATTAGGTAGCAAGAGTTAGTACCCTCCACAGAGAATTCATAAATATTTTGAACTGATATACTGAAGTATTCCTCAAAAGAAAGAACATGTTAAAATAGTAATTAATTTACAGATATCCGTGTTTTTCAAGACAGTTTCTCTTCCTGAATTTTTTTTCAGGCTCTACAGTGGTTTTCTACTCCACCTATAATAGCATTCACTTTCCACAAGAACACTTTCATCAACAAAAATGGACAGAACAAAGTCACGAGAGGGAAGTTTCACTGAGTGTCTGTTGTTTAGCCACAGGTACTCCCCTTCTTTTGGCGACCTCACATTCCACCCAACTGCAGTCAACATCACAGCCTGCATGGGGACCGAGTGGTGTGCACAGGCCGGTGTTCTCTCATGTGACTGAGGAGTTTCCCTGGTCTGTCTGTGCAGGGAGGGGGTGAAGTTCAGAGGAAATACCATGGAGTTTGCAATTTGACAGAATCAAATATGAATTTGGCTCAATTATCTGTTAATTGGTTTGAGTCTCAAAATTAAACTCTATAGAATGAGAATATTATCTGACATTGATTGTTGTGCTAATTACACAGTTGAGTAGAACAACTGGTTTATGCTCAGTAATTTAATGGTAACTGTATTGGTTCTGTATTGCTACTTAACAAACTACTGCATATAACATCCTAAAACAGCACACATTTTTCTCATAATTACTGTGGATCAGGAGTTAAAGTAGAGAAAACAGAAAATATACTCTATTTGAAAAAAATTATCAACATTTAACTGTTGGTATTACTTATTTTATCTCATCAATACCTATCCTCACACACACTTTTTTCTCCCCTGGATTATTTTAAAGAAAATTCAAAGTGTTGGATAATTTAACCAATGAATACCTTTTATACAGATTAAAATCTAAGAGGTGTGTGCAAGCCTTACTAATAACCGCAATGGCATATCATAATATAAATAATAATTTCTTGGTATTATCTAGTAACAAGTCGATGTTCAATTTCCCCAGTGATGCCACAAGTGCTATTATACAAGTTGGTTTATGTGAATTGGGAAACAAACAGGTTCTATACATCGCATTTGGTTGATGTTCTCATAAGTGTATTCTTTTTCACTTTATGTAAGTTTTCATTGAAACATAACATAAATTACATAAAGTTACAAAAACAGAAATTTCACAGTTTCACGAATTTGTGCTCTGACTACTCTTCCTCTGCTCAAGGGCAATCACTACCTAACTTCCAAAATCGTAAACAGTTATACATAATTTTAAACTTTATATAAATGAGTGTGTGGGTACATATGTGTCTGTGTGCATATCATCATGAGACATAACAATAACAAAAACACAAGAAATGTGACCACTACCCTTGACACATAATATATGGGAAAATAATATTTAAGATAAGCTAAATATAAAAGAAGAAATAATAGAACATATACAAGAACATGTAAAAGAATATTTTCATGACCTTATTATGGCCAAACCTTCTTAATAAAGATATCAAAAAGGACAGTAAATTAGCCCTGGCTCATGTGGCTCAGTGGATTGGGCCTGGCCTGCAAACCAAGGGTCACCAGCTCAATTCTCAGTCAGGGCACAAGCCTGGCTTTCAGGCCAGGTCCCCAGTAGGGGGTGTGTGAGAGACAATCACACACTGATGTTTCTGTCCCTCTCTTTCTTCCTCCCTTCCCCTTTCTAAAAATAAATAAAATCTTTAAAAAAAAGGATACTAACTTAGACATCATTAAATTGATATACCATGTTAATCAAAGGAAAACTTAAATAATATATAAAAGACATATATACATTGCCAAGAATATTAGTAACTGCATGACACCATTAGAGATATCAGATGACCGCAAATTAAAAAACACAATGAAATACCATATATACCCACAAGAAAGTTTGACATTAACCAAAAAATTGATAATGCCAAACCTTGGAAGTATATCGAATAATTGAGATTGTCTTACACTGGTGATGAGAGTGTCAATCAAAGTACATTGTGTCAAACAAACTACATTGGAACAATGTATAAACTTAGGCTAAACGTATGCTTACACTATAACCCATACTACTACTCCAAGTTATAGGCCCAAGAAAAGTATGAGGATATATCTGTGTATATATCTATGTAACACAATCAACCTCGGGATGATGGATAGATAGATAGATAGATAGATAGATACATACATACATACATACATACATACATAGACAGATCTACTCAAAGATAAGTAGAGCAATGCTTTTTACAATTTTACTAATAATATCGCCAAACTGGATACAAACCAAATGAACATCAAGATGCAAATGGAAATAAATACACACTGTTATCTAATCATGCAATGCAATAATAACTTACAATTAAATTGCTGATATAAACAATATTTGTGAATGTAAAAGTCATCATCTTAAGTGAATGAAGCCAGACAAAAAAAAGCAAATACTGATGATTTATAGGAAGTTCAAAATAGGCTGAACTTCTGATAAATATGATAAAATGGTGATGTATGATTAAACGGATGGTTTCCTGTGAGTCAGGTATTTCTGGAAAGGGGCATGAGGCGCATTCTGGGAACCCGGACATTTTCTACCTATTGATATATATCATGAGTACAGGGGTGCACATGTATATAAAATGCATTTAAGCTTTACACTTAAGAGCAACACAATTTAATTTGTGTCTCTCTGATGGCTAGAGATGTTGAGCATTTTTTCATATGTCTCTGGACCATCTGGATGTCCTCTTGGAGAAGTGTCTGTTCAGGTCTTTTGCCTTTTTAATTGGGTTGTCTTCCTGGTGTTGAGTCATTTAAGTTCTTTACACATTTTAGAGATTAAACCCTTGTCTGATGTATCATTGACAAGTATGTTCTCCCATATAGTTGGCTCCCTTTTCATTTTGATGATGGTTTCTTTAGCTGTTCAGGAGCTTTTTAATTTGATATAATCCCATTTTAAAATTTTTCTTCCTTTATTTCTCTGGCCCTAGGAGATATATTGGTGAAAATATTGCTACATGAGATATCTGAAATTTTACTGCCTATGTTTTCCTCTAGGATTTTCATGGTACCAAGACTTATATGTAAGTCTTTTATATGGTGTAATATGCTGGTCTAGCTTCACCAGTTCCAATTTTCCCAACATCATTTATTGAAGAGTGTCTTTACTCCATTGTATGCTCCTGTGCCCTTTGTCAAATATTAATTGACCATAAAGATGTGGGTTTATTTCTGGACTCTCCATTTTGTTCCATTGATTTATATGCCTGTACTTATGCCAATACCAGACAGTTTTGATTACAGTGAGATATCACCTCATTCCTGCAAAAATAACTATAATTTATAAATCAACAAACAAGTGCTGGTGAGAATGTGGAGAAAAGAGAACCCTAGTGCACTGTTGGTGGGAATGCTGACTGGTGCAGCCACAGTGAAAAACAGCATGGAGTTTCCTCAAAAAATTAAAAATAAAACTGCATTGGACCCAGGAATCCCACCGTTGGGATTATACCCTAAGAATCCTGAAACACCAATTCAGAAGAATTTATGCACCTCAATGTTCAAAGCAGTGCTATTTACAATAACATGATTTGCAAACATCAATAGTGCCCAACAATAGATGGGGGGGGGGGACTGTGGTACATGTACATAATGTAATTTATGCAGTAGTAAAAAAGAAGGAACTCCTACCTTTTGCTACAACCATGGATGAAACTGGAGACTATTATGCTAAGTGAAATAAGCCAGCCAGTGAAGGACAAATACCATATGATCTCACCTATAAGTGGAATCTAATGAACAAAATAGAACCAGAGGCATGGAATCATGGAACAGACTGACAGCTGTAAGAGGGGATAGGGACAGTGGGGCCTGAATGAAAGAATGTGAAGAGATTAGCCAAAGAACATATATGAAGGACCTATGGATATGGACAATAGTGTAGGCAGTGACTACACTGGGGGTCAGACTGGGGGAAGGAGGAAAAGGAGGAAAATGGAAAATGTAATACCATAAAAATAAAACATGAATAAAAAGCTACACAATTTATGTGCTTATAGTTCATTTGTTATATTCAATAAAAAATAAAGACATGCACATTGACAGACATACCTTCTTCTTTGTCTAGAAGGGAGTGGGAATAAGTCTTAGTTATAGCTGGAAGAGGACAAGATGAGTCTCTTACATTGTCTATTTAAAAATATAAATAAAACCTTTTGTTCTATCTTTGACATTTGTTTCCAAATTTTAAACTAGGTGATTTCTAAAATCCTCTACAATTCTGAGGCTCCATGAACTAGGGAGTAGCTAAAGATAGTATCAAACCTTCTTAGAATTCTACTACTGATACTACTAACAACAAGGTGTAAGCTCAAAAATTTTACCAATTCTACATATTATTAAATTTAATATTTTACCAATGTAGAATATAGACACAAACCTTCCTTTACCTTATCTTATTCCAGAATTGGCAGTTTGAATAATCAATAGAACTCAATGATTACTAAATGTTTTCTTCCTATTTTGACATCACCTCATAATAAACAGCTTGGTTATATTTTTACACTATAAAGACTGGAATTTAGACCTATACATCTACAGTAATACTAACTTTTACCAGCATATCATGATAACCAACACAACTTACAGTATTATTCAGTGACTTTCTATGGTCCTCAGTTCATTAAATGGTAACTAAGACAACATAAAATGCATTCAAAGAGTATTTAGTTATAGAAGTTTCTAATACTGAAGTCATATTTTGAAGCACTCACCACTGAGGCTTTGTTATCTTCCTTACCTTAAATTCCCCTCCATTTTATTTTCTGTAAAAATTGTGGACATATTTTCAAAGCATTAACTTGAAATGATTTATATTGTTCACGGATTTGATGATTTGAGAGTTAAATTAAAATCTTTGATTTTAAATAAGTTGTGGTGACAGTGAACTTTATTAGATATTTTACTCAGCTAATTTAAATAAAAAATTTGTCGCAAATAATTTGAAATTGTAAAATCAAAGAAAACTAATCCTATCCCCTCCCATCTTAAAATCCTTCAGTTGCTCTCAGGGATAAAATCCAAACTCATCATCACCACTGAGAATTCTATACTATGTATTTTTCTCAAATAATTAAGTCTCTGTTTCCATTTCCACCTTCAACTAACACGGTTCCTAAGTCTTCTCACCACTATATTTAGCCTTGTTAAAACGCTTTCAAATTCCTAAACATAGGCTTTTCATTTGTCTGTGGACATTTGGACAAGGTTAATGGTATTATAATCCATTTCATAAAACATGCTTTTCAAACATTGCAACTATATAACATGGTAAGAGCTTTTTGAAAATAGTACAGTTAAATTCTGTTATGCATGAAAAAATAGAGTCTAAGCACTACCACTTAACCATCATTTTCCCAGCAATACAATAGTCTAAAAATTATTTTCATTAATTTTCAAGCTCTTTCCACAAGTGAAAAACATATGCAGAATAAAAGAAACTACATAAAAATGACCTTCCATTTATCTACTGATCTTAAAATACACTTAAACAGTTTTAAAATATAGCTAATGTGTAAGTTTAATCTTCCCTTTTCTCCTATTTAATGAATAAGCAAATGGAGTAAAAAATAAAGAATCAATATAGTTCTTTCCCTGCCTCGCTGTATGATTTGGGCCAATTTATAAACTCTGTAAGCTTCATCTCGTCCATGTATAAAATTAGATAATAATGTTGTTTTAGATAAAATATTTTACTAATAAAATTTTAAAATACACTAAATTAATTAAACTTCCAGCTTCCTTGTAGGATACAGACACCACTGGGTGCTCATGAGAAATATTAACGGCAGGGCGAGAAATCTGAGAAAGCCACGTGTAACTCAGGGTGCGCGCCTGTGGGAACAGAACATGAGTCTCTGAAAGACAGACAGGAAGACCCACATAATGTTCCTTTATATGCCGATGGGGAAAATAATGCCTTAGCCTTTGGAAGAAGGGTCGAAAAGAATATTGCCTTTAAAGTAGTTCCTGTAATCCCCTCTCCTCCCTGTCCCCTCCCCACTCCCCCCTGCCCATTGTTAGATTGTTCTTAACTTCAATGTCTCTGGTTATATTTTGTTTCCTTTTTTCTTCTATTTAATATGTTCCAGTTATAGGTGAGATCATATCAAGGGGGAGGGTGGAGGTGGGGGAGGGAGGGGGGTTCGGCTGGGGTGAGGTGGAGGGACGGGGAGAAAAGGCACACAACTGTAATTGAATAACAATAAAAAATTAAAAAAAAAAGAATATTGCCTGAGGACAGTGACATTATGTAATGACAAAAGGGTCACATCACCAAGAAAGCAGAACAATGCTAAATGCCAATGCATCTAAAAGTAGAAGTTCAAAATATTTGAAGCAAAACTGACAGAATAAAGGATAAACAGAATAATCTACAAATACAGTTGAAGATTTCAAGGCTTATATGGCAGTTTTTCATAGAATCAATAGATCAAGTAGAAAAGACACTAGTGAGGATAAAAAGAAAATAACCAACACTATTAATCAACTTGACCAACTCAACATTTCTGGAATATTTTATACAACTAGAGAAGAGTATACATTATTTTCAGTGCACATGTGCCTTCCCCAAAGTAGATCTTATTCGCAGAGCTAAAATAAAATTAACACTTCAAAAAACTGAAACCACACAAAAGTGTATTTATTGGAACATAATTAAACAACATTCAATTGCAGAAAAATAACACAACTGAAAAGCAACCCAATTATTCAAACATTACAAACATATGTCTAAATAAACAAGGGGCTAAAGAGAAAGTCAAACAGGGTGTTGAAAAAAGATGTACAATTAAATTCAAGAAATTACAAGTTACATATTTGTAAGATGAAGATAAACTATCCTACTCATTCTGTTTCTCTGGGAAACTCTAGCCAATACAATCACAAAAAAAGGATTATACACAGTCTGATGTAACTAGAAAAAAGGATTATACATAGTCTGATATAATTATAATTGACAAAATATATGCAAGTATATAAATGATATATGATGTACATAAACATACATTATCAATGCATTGTTGGTATTATATTGAACAAACTGTTATATTTTAGATCATTTATGAATTTTAAAAATTAATATTTTTATTTCACCTTCAATTATTCCTTCTACATAAAGAAAGAAAGGTTCTCTCTTTCTTTATGTAGACCCAAATTTCTGACTTACATAATTTTCCTTCTCTCTAAAGATCTTTTTAACATATTTCTTTCAAATCAGGTCTATTGGTAACAAACTCTCTAAATTTTTGTCTGAAAAATTACTTTTTTAATTGCTTCACTTTGAAGGATAATTTCACAGGGTACAGAATCCTAATTGGATGGGTTTTTTATTTCAACACTTTAAACATTTTATTCCACTCTCTCCTTGCTTGCATAACTTGAAAAGTTGAATGTAAATATTTTCTGTATTCTCCTATAGTTAAGATGGGTTTTCTCCCACTCTGGCTTCTTTCAGGACATTTTTTTCTTTATCATTGGTTCACTCTAATTTGATGATGATATGCCTGGGTATTTTTTTTATTTGTTTGTTTGTTTGCACTTACCCTGCTTAGTGTTATGTGAGTTTTCTGGATAGGTGGTTTGGTTTCTGACATTAATTTGGGGACATTCTCAGTCATTATTGTTTCAACTGTTTTTTTTTTCTCTCCTTCTTCTCCTGGTATTCCCATTATGAATGTTACATGTTGTGTAGTTGTCCTGCAGTCTTTGAATATTCTGTTTGAGTTGTTTTTAGCCATAGTTCTCTTCACTTTGTGGTTTTTGAGGTTTTTATTGATATATCCTATAGCTCAAAGAGTCTTTCCTCAGCTGTGTTCAGAGTACTAATAAACCCATCAAAAGTATTCTTAACTTTGGTTTCAGTTATTTTTTTTCATTCTCTAGTATTTGTTTTTCGTTCTTTTTAAGGATTTCCACCTCTCCACTTACACTGCCCATCTGTTCGTGCATGCTGTCTACTTGATTCATTAGGTCCCTTAGTATCGTAGATGTTTTCAAATTCCCAGTCTGAAAATTCCAACACCCCTGCCATATCTGGTTCTGATGCTTGCTCTGCCTCTGTGCGTTGCAACCGATCCAGGCCCGACAGATTCAGGGTATCCGGGCAGACGGAAGAACACTCACGGAGCCGCTGGGATGTCTGACACGCCTTTATTCTCAGGTGGGTGAGCCACACATGCTGCAAGCCACACATCCCCCTGCATGTCTCTGCTTGGCATCCGTCATGGCTCCCAGCAGGAAGCCCTACCTGCTTAAGTACTACAGGCAAACAAAGCCAGAAGGTGCCAACAGATCTTATGCAATAGAGCTAGAGCTTCATACTGCACATGAGAGCCCACTCCAGGCTATGGGAACTGTTTATGGGACCCAGTCTCAAGGCTATGAGAACAATGCTTATCAGGCCCATTGTCAAGGTTATGGGAAACTGCTTCCCTTAGTATCCAGACATCTGGGTGAGGAAGCCAGACAGCCTCCATTTACCCGACACTCTGCAAATTGTATCTTCTAGTTTTTGGTATGTAATTTTTTTTTCCTTGAGAGCTAAACATGATGTAGTGGGTAAAAGGAAGTGCTAGAAATAGTCATTTACTAATGTGGTGGTGAGGTGTGGGTGAAGGGAACTGTTCTACAGACCTCATGATTAAGTGGCAATCTTTGGGGAGCCCAGGCCTCTGGACTGTGAACTTCACAAGTGTTTCTCTCTCTTTGTCTCTTTTTTTTTCTCACTAATTAGGTATGGCAAGATGGCTATGGATGGCTAGAGATTGGTCATTACCTAGAATTATCTCTTCCTGATAACACTCCCGGTAGGTTAAGCTCTGGACAATGGTTACTCCTGAGGGCAAAGCTTCTTTTGAGAATAATGCTCTGACATTTTAAAAACAGTTCTTTTTCCCGAACCCTGACTGAAGCTCAAGAAACTTTTCTCTGATATTTACTGTGGGAATCTGGTAGAAATCCTAAAATAATTATCACAGTGTTGTGGGGTCCCTCTTGAGTTTTTCACTCTCAGAGTTGTCCACACTCGGCCTCCAGCATTTATCCATTACAGTTCAGGCTTCCCCACCCTGACACTGGTTCCCACAAGGCTGTCACTCTTGAGTCTCTGCTCCGGTAAGGGGCAACTCCTTGTGTCCACCAGTCTTTTCACCTTTGGGGCAGGGGGTTGCTGTGTCCTACCCTGCCTTACAGATCCATGAAGAGGTACTGATATTTCAGTGTTCAGCATTTTACTTATTAGGACAGAGTGGTGAATTCTAAATTCCTTCCATGAGACACTGGAAACCACACATTTTTTTTTTTTGATTCATCCATCTATCTTATTTAGGTTGTGCACAACTCACTTGTATGTATGCACAAATAAATTATAACCCTGAAAATTAAGACAAATTCATAAAGCCTGACTATTTATAGATGTAAAAAGTGGCTGCCTATATCCCATAATGCCAAACACCAGGCTAGGATCCTTATACACCTAAAGCCTTATGTATCTGACTGATGAAAAGTGTTAATCTACAAAGAAAAGACTATAACCAGTATAGAAAAAAGGAGAAATTTGCAAATAAAATGTGATTTGACATATCCATTCAAAAGTATGATTTATCAGATCTTTTATTCTATAATCAAGATAACTGTAGATTCCCCCACATTCTAAGAAATAACACAGATAGATTCCTAGTAAACTTTAACCAGTTTCTTCCCATGTCAACGTTTTACAAAACTATCATATAATATCGCCATCAGAATACTGAGACTTGTACAACCCACTAACCCTATTCGGATTTCTCCAGTTTTACTCTTATTCACCTGTGTGTGTGCTATGTTCTGTCTAGTGCCATCCCCTGCGCTACGTCACCAGACTGCACAGCAGTCAGGGCAGTGCACGGTTCCAGTGACACAAGGATGCCTTGTGTCAGTACTTTTCAACCCCATTAAATGTTTTTGAGCTAAGTTTTGTTTATTATCATTTTAGGTAAACATCAACTTGTTGTTCCACTTATTTATGCATCCACTGATTAATTCTTACATGTGTCCTGACCCGGGATCAAACCACTGACCTTGGTGTATAGGGACGATGCTCTGATTGAGCTGCCCAGTCGGGCAGAAAGATCCTAAGTTTTGAAGACAGTCTATCATCAGGGTAGAGTAGATTAAAAATTTAGACAAATAAGAGATGGAGAAATGGAGTTGGGAAAATAAGGTGTGTGCATGTGTTTTATTGAGCATTTGAGCACCTGGATGTAACCATTCAAACTAGTATTGTCCTAATTATTGTCCTAGTATTTTCCATATCACTGTCAAATCTATTGTCCATGGATTTGACAGTGATATGAATCAGTAAAATCCATCTTTTTATTGAACTGTTTTGAGTTATGTTGTTGATAGACAAATATATGATTTGTCTATCAAAAGAGCTCTTCTTAATACACAAATATATGATTGCTTATCATCATGATATATGCTATAAAGGAAAAAGTTATACATTGTAATATAGTATATTAGTAAAAGAGATATATTGGGGGAAGCAGGCAAGACATAAAAGAGGGAACCATTTTATTCTTAGGCTCAGCTTATTTTAAACAATTATCAACTTTGTATGAGAGACTAAAACATATCCCCAAAAGCCTACATACAAATTTAGAAATAAATGAATGATTAACACCATCTAAGCAGGGCAAACTGAACAAATTGATCAGAAATATTGCATAGCTGATTTCTACTTTACATTTGTTTTCTTGTAAGAATAAGAAATGTAATAACTGGGTGAAGAATGTGAAATGGATAACTGATATAATTAATCACAATATTGAGGTCATAGAGCATCAGAGGCAGTATTTTTACACTGAATGCATTACTAATCGGATTGATGTATGGGGAGATCTGTATCAGACCTGGCCAGACCGTGGAGCAGAGGAGGGGCTGAGTGAGGTAGAGGTTACAGGAAATGCCAGAGGTGGCAGAGGTGAAGTCACACTGCTAGTGTGACAGATTTCCCTACCCCTGGGGGGGCCCACCTTTACCCTCACCCTCACCCCAGAGTCCTGACGGGCTGGTGAGAGTGACTGATGGTGGGGGCGGGGGTGTTGGGGAGAAGCCCTCCTACTCCCTTTGGAACCAGGCAGCATGGGGAGGTCCTGACTTGCCAGTCTATCCTGGAAAAAAAAATGGGATTGGCTGGCGGAGCTGGATGCTTCCCCAGCGCATGAAGTTTGGAAAGGTGACTTAAATGGAAGGAAAGGAGAAACACTTGCACTTCTTCCCATCTCTCGCCAGGTCAGGGGCTGGGTCACGCTGAGGATGAGTCCCGTGCAACATGGTAGCAGACACTTTGGCATCTTACGTGCTGCATGGACAGTCCTGGACCAGCCCTTGTCTTCCTCTGGGATCCACACATGGAATCACAGGCCAGATTGCTAGCAGGTCCCGCCAGGCACCAGACCTCACTGACAGAGCCCCTGTACAGCTGGCTGCAGTGGTTGGCAGAGGCCCTGGGCCTTGGAGTGGTGTTTGGTTGCGTTTATTTTTTGTTAATTATCAGTGATATGGTGATGCAGCACTGGCCCTGCACACATGGGCCCCAGGCAGGGTGCCGGAAGCCAGAGGGCTGCCCACTTAACATCTCTGGACTCCAGAAGGACAGATAAGGATGAAGTGGGGTTTCAGGGCACTGTTTCTGTTTCTGGGGATGGCTGGGTTTTTCCTGTGTTTTGTGGAAGAGAGGAGCCTGGGGCTGGGTAGTCCCCTGTTTCCCCAAATGGTACATTTTAATAAAGACCTTTTTCCTTCCCCACCAATCTGTCTTTTGCCTGTGTTTAGTGGTCAGCAGATGAACCCCACTTTTGTTCTATAACAAGATGAAACTAACTACTTGGAAATCCAATTTTCCAGCATGTTTAGTCTGTAAAGAAATAGCCTAAATTGAAAGAGCCAGATAATAAAATTAAAATTCTTAAAATAAAGAAACTGAAGCTAAACTAATTTATTTCAACACGAAGGAACCTTAGGGCATCTTTGGTGTGACTGAGCACCAGGAAGTAGAGTCCTGCGTAGCAGATGTTGTGTTGTCTCTCTGTTTTCACAGTAACTCCCACTCTGTATTCTCCTTCCTTTGTCTTCCTCAATGTCCCTGTCGCCATTGTCAACCTTGCCAAAGAGACTTGATGATTTTGTTTTAGGATAGAACACTATTGAAAATTATACAAGCCCTACCTGGTGTAGCTCAGTGGACTGAGTGCCAGCCTGTGAACCCAAGGATTGCCAGTTTGATTCCCAGTCAGGGCACATGCCTGGGTTGCAGGCCAGGTCCCCAGTATGGGGCTCGATAGGCAACCACACAGTGATGTTTCTCTCCCTCTCTTTCTCTTTCTCTTTCCCTTTCCCTCTCTCTAAAAATAAATAAATAAAATCTTTAAAAAAATTATCCAAGCCTACAGTTACTAAGTCAGCGGAGAGATTAAAGATTAATTATGTATGTTTAATTCAAGTGGTGACTTTTGCCTTTTTTTTTGTATTTATACCATTTTTCACCTCACACATTACTGTTTTCAGAATGAAATAGTTTATGAAATTAAAAGGTGGCTTATAACCAGAATATTGTATAGTTTTTACAATTCTTAGTTGAGAAATATTACTTTAACAAATCAATGTCAAATGAGACTAAGCTCATAAGGGTTGTTCCCTAATGCTTTAAAAAATCAATAATAATATCCTTCTGGATTTCTTAGTACAGCCATTGAAAGCAGGTGATCATAAGTAGCAAGTAGGCAGTTACAGCCGTCAAGACATCACTATAAATAACCCCAATTACACATAAGCGACAATTGAGCCCATCTCTTACAGATACCGGGGGCGTCTATCTACCAGAAAGACAATTAGAAAAATAAAATAAGCACACCAAAGAGACTTTTTAACATAAAATTGGATTTGTGTTACATAAAAAGATAGAGATTTTTGTCTTTGAACACACGCATCCTGCACCTCAGTCCATTAAACAACTCTCTAGACTCCTTAACACTGAGTGTAGGGAACTAGATTATAAGTATTGCATGATTTCTAAATTCCACATTCGCCTTTTACCAGAACATCATATTTCATCAGTAAAACTGTTCTTATACACACTATGCCTTCCCATCAGATCAATGCCCCCCGAACATATAGATATATTATATTTAAAAAAATCAATTGACCCTCATATTTGTGTCTTTTAAAAGTGCTGATCTCATTGGTTTGAACCTTTACCGACTTATTGATGAAAACTGTAGCAGAAAACAACAAAAAGTTGAAATGAGACATGACATCATTGGTCAGAGAAAACGAAGTATATTCTGTTTACTTATAGGAAAATCACCTATTGAGCTTCTCACATAGAGGAGACTAAAGTCTCTCCACAACTGAATGAAGGCCTGGCAGCTATCTTAGGGCCACGAGACTTTCTGCTCCCATACAGCGTCTTGACTGTAAAAGAAGCAGTATATCAGAGAGACACGCTCCGTTTCAGTGAGTAAAACCCCAGCGGCTTCTGGTGTTCTGCTCACAGACACAGTGCTGGTGTTTGTCTCGGGACTCTGAAAATTTCCCTTTACTCCAGTAAACTCCCTAAAGCATGAGAGAGATCTGGAGAATCAAAGAAGGTCATTAATAAACCCTTTATGACAAAGTACCATTCTTTAGTCAGTTTCCATGTCTATGGCACTTTAAAGACCAACGTAATTTTTATGTTTTTACCTTTACAGGGCATTCTCCATAATTACATTGCAAATTGTAAGGACATTTAAATAAAATCATATGATTATTGTAGTGTACTCTATTCAATTGGATATTTTTTGTGTCAGTCATTCTGAAAAGTTTGTCTTAATTAGGTATTCACTGCTTCTCAGAAAACTATGGTCTGTGAGATACTGTAGTAAGAGGAAAGGAATGAAATCATCAAGAATAACCTCAGTGCTTTTATTTATATTTTAAATTTATTGACATAACATCGTTTAATAAAATCATATAGGTTTCAAGTATTCAACTCTATGATGTATCATCTGTATATTGCATTATGTGCCCACCACCCAAAGTCAAATTTTTGGTCACCATATATTTGAGCAACTTTACCCTTTACTACCCCAGTGCTTTATTTTTTACTTCGGTTTAACCTTGGGCAAGATAACACTCTTTTAAAAATAAGAATACTAGTGCCTAACTGTCAGTGCCCATAGAGCAGCACATTAAATGAGGTACTCAAGGAGATGCCAAAGATGTGATGACGTTAAATCCTGAACACATTTTTAGCTCAATTTGTACACCTTAGAGTCCCAGGTAGTCACAGATACATTGTAGCCAATGCTCTGTGAGGACAGACAGGTTTTCCTTTTGATCACCTGTCTGTAATGTCACAAAATCTCATTATTTTTGATTAAATGAAAATGATCCTCAAAGGTGATACAAAATATAGTTCCATCCGAAATAAGGATTTAAAGCTTTTTCTTTTTCTGCATATATGATTAAAAGTAAAATTACATTTCCTGAGTCTGCTTATAAATATTTCTTACCTTCTTTAAATATTATTGCCTTATATCAGTAGACTGTCTGTCTTCCCTGGCAGAAAAGACTAAAAATAGATGATCTATTCTTATGTCTTTCTCCTTTTCATATACTAAAACCAAAGAAATTTGGGAGCCTTGGCAGGCTGGGGGCTATGGCGTATGTTTTAAGAACATAGACTGTCACCCACACTGACAGTGTGAAGATTCTGGTTCCATCTCTTGTGAATCCTTCTGAGTTTCAGTGTGCTTATTTATTAAGTGGGACAATAATAGTGCCTTCCATAGTGTATTTACTTTAATGATGGAAAATGTT
Source organism: Desmodus rotundus (assembly GCF_022682495.2). Lineage (NCBI taxonomy): Eukaryota > Metazoa > Chordata > Mammalia > Chiroptera > Phyllostomidae > Desmodus > Desmodus rotundus. Next base: position 45,131,903 of record NC_071390.1, on the reverse strand, counting down.
AATGTAGGCAAAAAACTTAAAACAATATCTGGCACAAAAATAATTCTCCTTAATAGCTATCACATATTGCAATGCAACAAAGGTTTATAACACTTAAATAAACTTCAGGAAAGTCACATATTTGTGCTTGTTATTAATGACTTGAGGGGAAAAAAAAACCCACGTGATTTTTTATTTTTATTTTTTGACAAAGATATACTAACACATTTTATTTTATTTTTTAAATTTTATTGTTGTTCAAATACAGTTGTCTGCATTCCCCCCACCACTACTCTCCCCGACCCCAGCCATCCCCACTTCTGTCCCCTGAAAACACTTGATTTAAAAAAGACTAAGTGGCAACAGATATGTAAACTAGCTTTCTGTAAATTTGTTAATTTCTCTCTTTCCTATTGGAAAATAGGTTGTTCTGAGAGAGCCCAAGGCAACTTTCAGAGAGGATGTTTAATGTTTTTGTGACGAATAGTGTTTTTATAACGTACACTGAAAGAGAAAGAGTAGTTTTATTGTTGTTTTCTTAAACATTTTATGTTTTACTGGGGAAATTGATGGTTAGAAAGGGAACTAAATTACCGACTATACTCATGGGTGTTTTAGGCCTCAGAAGAAGAAGCAAGAAGTTGATTTCTTTAAAGGCTTCATAGCGCTCCGATACAAGAAGTACTATTTCATTGTGTAGGTGGGACAGTGTGAGATATAATTTTGGGAGAGGGCCATCACTCACACACCTGGCCTTCATGGAGGACTGGGACTTGTGTAAGCATCAGGAGGAAAAGACATTGACATTCAAACTGGAAGCACTGTTAACAATGACTACTGTAAGACTCGCTCAAGCAGCTTGTCACATAGAAAGATGTGACAAGGATGAGATGAAGCAGAAGAAAGTAAAATGGATAGAAACCACCAGGTAATAATGCACAAAGAGAGAGTTTATGAGCAATATCAAATGTACCTTGGAAACTTCCCAAAGTCATTTGAAGTTTTAGAAGGAAAGCAATTTGCAGAAGGGCTGGGTGTTTTTTAAGGCCTTATTTAAATTCACAGGCCTAGGACATTTGCCTCCATCTGTGTTCAGTAGCTATTTACTTGACAAAGAATGCTGCAAACGTAAAAGAAAAAAATTTCAAGTCTTAGAGACGGGTAGCAAATTCTCTTTCTGATACTCTGATGTACTAATTATTTTTATTAACTAATGAGTCTTCAGTGATGAAGAATATTTATTTTATCCACTGATGGTTTAAAGGCACGTGTTAGCAACCTTTTCCGTAAATTGCCAGTACTCACAAACAATAATTATTTTTTACTAATTTACATTATCGATGATAATGTATCTTACTACATATTTACAAGCATACATGTATACAGATAATTTTAATAAAATGTTCTCACATGATTAGTAATTCTATGCCATTTCTTTTCTCATTTTAGGGTTATAGATATCTCTGGGGAAAGCAGTATAAATGAAAATTCTCTTTCAATAGGTGGATAATAGTTTGCAGTGTTGTTATGTTAATGTTATCACGTCTTCCTCATTTGTGGATATTTGGCCCTTCCCAGTTTCTTGCATTAACAAGCAGTGATGAAACGACAACCCTGCTATGTACCACCCTGCTCATATCACAACATCTTTTATCAGAGAACCATACGCGTGTGATTCTGTAACACAACAGTATCACATGCAAGCACACCATGTGACATTTTTGGTGAAATATTCAAATTAAAACTATGAATTATTATACTCACTTAGTACCCTACTAACCACACTCCAACAGGCCTTACTTCTGCCAGACCCTGTATTTCTATAACCTGGACCCTCTCTTCTAGAGCCTCCTCAGAAAATTATTTGGGAATCAAATGATAGATGTATTCTAAATATTAATAAATCTCCCCAGGTAGCTGTTTCTAGTGGATTATTTGGTTCTTTCTCATAAATTTGAAAGAGTGTTTTGTTTATTGTGGTTATCTTATATTTAGAATTCTTATTTTAAACAATACAAGCTGGCCTGGGCTGAATTTTAAAAAAAGAATTTATTAAACAACTTATCATTTTATCTACGAACTTATTAGATAGCTCAGCAGGGCATTGGGAGGGTAAGCAGTGAGGAAAAATATGCCCCAAAGCATGTCACAGAATTTTAACTGATAAGTAAGCTACTGGTAGAAGAATAAAAAAGCTGCCTTCTTGTACCTGGTGAAACTGATTGCCTTTGCGGTGAAGTTTTAAAATTGAGTTTGGGTGTATTTGGCTGAGGCCCTGATGTCCCATGTCTGTGCCACAGTTGCAGGAAAGGTTGAAAGTTGATTATAGAGCATTTCCAGTTCTTACACTTCCTGAAATAAGCGTAAACCATGTACACAGTTGGGAAAGATCTTTCTAGGCAGAAGAAACTTCCAGTGCAATGACCTTAGGGAAAGAGCAAGCCTGGCATGGCTGTGATGCAACAAGCGGGGCAATGGGGAGGCCAAGTGCAGAATCAGGAATAGAGCAGAAGTCCGCTCAAAGAGGGCTTAGCAGGCCATCGCAGCTACTTTGGGTTTTCTCTAAGCGAGATGTCAATTCATGGAGGGTTCTGAGCAGAGATATGACATTAACTGACTTACATTTCGAAATTTCATTCTGACTCTTGTGTTGAAAATAGAATGAAGAGTACAAGATGGGAGGTAGATGAGGCAGGAGAATGGTAAAGTAACTCAAGAGAGAGAAGTAGTTAGACTAGAGTAGTAGCAGTGGCCCTGGTGAGAAGTGGTGGGACTGTGGCTACAATTGGAAGGTAGAGCCAATATTAGTCCCAAATAGGTTTAATATTCTTGCAAGGAAAGAAACATGAGTCAAAGATAACGTCACTTTTTTGGCCCAAGCAGTGGCAGGTTGACTTGTCATCAACGGGGACAGGAGAAACTACAGGTGGGTGAGGTTTATTTTATAATGTATGTTGGATAATCAAGTGCCAATGCAAATAGGAGTCATGAATTCAAGAAACACAGAGATATGAAGGTGTGAGTTAATAGCCTTTAAAGCGTGTTTAAAACCATAAGAATAAATGAGATCTACAAAAACACACACACAGAAGAGATGTCCAAGGCCTTATGCATGGAATACTCCAACATAAACAACTTGGGGAGAAGCAGATGAACTGCCAGAGGACATGGAGGAGTGACCAGTAAAACAGAACTAAAATCAAAAGTGCTTGATATCCAGCTCCAGGAAGCACAAATGACAACTTTGTGCAAATCAAAATGTGTCCTTTCCCCATTGCACAGTACTGCCATCTGCTGGAAAAGGATTGTAAAAACTATAGTAATATACTGAGGGCTCAGGGTAAAGGTTCCTTAGTGCTTACTTAGCTCTAAGCAGTGGAAAAAGTGGGTCACAATAGAGCAAGTTGGTTAAATGTTCACAATAGCTTAAGGCTTATAAGTATTGAATGATGATTAATAGATTTAGCAATATTAAAGATATAGTAACCTTAACAAATTTTGGAGTCATGGAAATAAAAGTCTAATGTGGGCTTAAAAGATAATGAGAGGAAAGAATTAAAGGTAGTGACAATTGACAATTATATCAAGGAAGTTTGCTGGAAGGGAAGGCAGAGAAATTGCACAGAAGCTGACTCAGAAAGTTATTTCAAGAGAGTAGGGTGCAGAATAATTGCTAATGAAGTAGAGAAAAAAGATAAGAGAACACTGTTCTGCAGTAGAGAGAGAATGAGCTCTAAGAACTAAAGAAGGTGTTAGCTTTATAAAGAGAAAAATATAATTCATTTGTAGGAACAGGTGAGAAGCAGAATACATGAGTAGAAACTGAAGGAGGTAAGACATGGAGATCAGAGACTGTGAACGTTTTCTTCTTTCCATAGTATAGTAAGCAGTGAAGTCAACAGAAGAAACTCCGGGTGAGAAACAGAGTTCTCTAGCTTGCTAGCATCCTTCTCAGATGGCTACTTTCTATTGCTACAAGAATTAAGAATATCAAAAGCGTTCTCATGCATCGTGGAAAATACATTTTTCTGGTGAATGTTTCATATCACTAGACTAAGCAACAGAAAATGCTCACTTTTAGTGACCATCTACCCTCACATTCAGGTTTGTGAGCGCTGCCCCACTCAGGTTTGCATCCTTCTCTGACCACGGGCACTGGTGCATGTTCCCAACTTGGCTTTCTCTCCCCATTAAACAATTGTGAGGAGCTCTCCATACTTTGTCAATGGGACGGGTAGCAATATCCTCCTATGATAAAATAATCACTGCTAATTTGCTAAACACTGTCACATTCAAGAAGCCACTCATAAAAAATAATTAAGGGTAATAATTATTATTCTCTTGACCCAAGTGTAGACTTTGCATCTCCAAATTTTCAAACTAATTTGTATTATTCCCAGTAAATCATTTTTTTAAATGTCAATAGTTTTTTTTACCAGTTTATTTTTGCTCAGGTAAAGTTTTCTGCCTCCCCCCCCTTCCCACCTCCCTCCCCTGATTCCACTCCCTCCTTGTTATTGTCCATGTGTCCTGTACAATTGTTCCTGCAAACCATTCACCCTTTTCCCCTACAATCCCCTCCCCTCCCCACTCTGGCCACTGTCAGTTTGTTCTCAATTTCAGTGTCTTTGGTTATGTTTTTCTTGCTTGTTCATTTTCTTGATTAGGCTCCTGTTAAAGGTGAGATCATATGGTATTTGTCTTTCACCACCTGGCTTATTTCACTTAGCATAATGCTCTCCAGTTCCCCCCATGCTGTTGCAAAGGGTAGGAGCTCCTTCTTTCTTTCTGCTGCATAGTATTCCATTGTGTGAATGTACCATAGATATTTGATCCATTCATTTACTGATGGGCACTTAGGTTGCTTCCAGCACTTGGTTATTGTAAATTGTGCTGCTATGAACATGGGGGTGCATAGGTTCTTTTTGATTGGTGTTTCAGGGTTCTTAGGATATAATCCTTGCAGTGGAATTGCCCAGCCAAAAGGTAGTTCCATTTTTAGTTTTCTGAGAAAATTCCATACTGTTTTCCACAGTGTCAGCAGCAGTCTTCATTCCCACCAAAAGTGCACTATGGTTCCCTTTTCTCCACAACCTCTCCAGCACTTATTGTTTGTTGATTTGGTTATGATGGCCATTCTGACCAGTGTGAAGTGGTATCTCATTGTGGTTTTAATTTGCATCTCTCTGATAGCTAGTGACACTGAGCATCTTTTCATATGTCTCTGGACCCTCTGCATGTCCTCCCTGGAGAAGTGTCTGTTCAAGTCCTTTGCCCATTTTTTAATTGGGTTGCTTGTCTTCTTAGAGTGGAGTCATGCAAGTTCTTTATATATTTTGGAGATCAAACCCTTATCTGAGGTATCATTGGCAAATATGTTTTCCCATACAGTTGGTTCCCTTTTCATTTTAATGCTGTTTTCTCTTGTTGTGCAGAAGCTTTTTACTTTAATGAAGGTTGTGGGTCATTGTTAAACTGATCAAAAGAAATTCTTAATTTCATTCATCTTTTCTGTTGTCCTTCTAGTTTCCATTTCAGCTCTGATCTTTGTAGCTTTTTTCTACTGATTTTGGGCTTAGTTTGTTCTTCTTTTTCTACTTCCTTGGGGTGTAAAGTTAGATTGCTTATTTGAGATCTTTCTCTTTTATTAATGTGGGCAGTTATTCCCATGAAATTCCCTCTTAGAACTGCTTTTGTTGCATTCACAAGTTTTGGTATGTTGGATTTCCATTTTAACTTGTCTCAGGATTTTTTATTATTTCTGTCTTTACTTCTTTGACCTAGTGGTTTTATAGGAGCATGTTGTTTAATCTCTACATATTTGTGAATTTTCCAATTTTCCTATTGTGATTGATTTCTAGTTTCATATGACTATGGTGGGAAAAGATACCATTTAATATGATATCTATATCCTTAAATTTTCTAAGACTTGCTATGTGGCCTAACATGTGATCAATCTGAAGAATGTCCTATGTACACTTGAGAAGAATGTGTATTCTGCTGATGTTGGATGAAATGTTCTGTATATGTTCATTTGATCTAATGTGTAATTTAAATAAAATGCTTCCTTACTGATTTTCTTTCTAGATGATCTATTCATTGTGAAGAGTGGTGTATTGATGTATCCTACTATTATTGTATTGCTGTCTTTTTCTTTCTTCAGATCTGTTATTATTTGCTTTATATAATTAGGTGTTCCAATGTTGGGTGCATAAATATTTACAATTGTTTTATCACCTTGATGAATTGACCTCTTATAATTATTCTCTTCATAGCCAGGCTTCTTGAAAGTAGTTTTGACTCCTAGCTTTCAATTCCCCACTTGGTGTTTACTTCAATAATAAAACATCACTTCATTTAAAGCCTATCACTAGTTGTACCAGCCTCTCCTAGGCATTTAACATTTACCCATCCATTATTAAAATAGTATTTATTAAACAAATATTCATTCAGTATATATCTTCTGCTTATTACTCTGGAAATACAACAGTGAATTCCCGGGTCATTCAATACCACTCCATCAGTTGGTTCCCAGCTTTTTGCTGTCCAATGTCATTAAGTTTGTTATGCATGAACTGTTATGAAATTGGTGTCAGCACAGTAATCTGGGGTGTTTTTTTTTTTGCCACAGAATTTATTGACTGTAAGGATAAAATGTTCCAGTTCAGAGGTAAGAATTATCCTGATAAATATTTTAAACATGTAATGGTAATGTGTAACTATCATAAAATTTAAAAAAATTATAAGACCGTGTGACAGATAAATCAGACAAAATGCACCATGTGTGTTTGCGAATCATTGAGATTCATGGTGGAAAAGCCTGAAAATACTAATAACTTGGAAAAGGCAAAGCTTTTCATTTTATTAATTGCCCATCTCTTATAGGGCAAAAATGGTTATTTGTACAAGTTCAGTGTAACATTTGTGCCTCAACCATTGTTCAATATTACCTAGTCATGTGAAATGAAAATACACATCATTTATGCAGTTATTGTTTTGTAGGAGATTCCTGACTGAATTACTCAGCCAGTGCCTTTGTCTCAGGGACAATGGTAAGCATCTCTGCAGGTTCAATAATCTAACAATGTAGAGGATTTTCATGTGCTACCTACACACTCACTCCCAACCTATGTTCCACGTTATGATCCAGAAGACATTCTCTTCAATGAGGCACTAATAAACATATTTGTGAGGACAGATTCTACTTTGAAGAAAATCTCAGTGGTTGCTCCCCTATGCAGGCCAGTTACAACTTTAAGAGGATGCCACCATTGAGATGCATTCACAGATTTCAATAGGGCTGATGTGATCTCAGAGATGCCAAGTTGTAGTACCTAACCACCAAAGAGAAGGTGGGCATAGCTACCCTCAAGAGTAGGTCTGTATAGGCAATCAGAGTGTTTTGGTTATATGTCAATTACATCACAATTAAAAAAAATAACTTAAAAGAATGATTCAACAAATGGTGTTGGGACATCTAGACAGCTACATGTAAAAAATGAAACTCGTCCACCAACTTACACAATACACAAACATAAACTCAAGAGGGATAAAAGACTTAAATATAAGTCATAACATCATAATATCAGATCTTCCACACAGCAATATTTTTACCAACTTGTCACCTAAAGCAAGGGACATAAAGGAAAGAATAAAAAAATGGAACTTCATCAAAACAAAAAGTTTCTGCATGGCTAAAGAAAACATCAGCAAAATGAAATGGGAACCAAATGTATGGGAAAACATATTTGCCAATGATACCTTAGATAAGGGTTTGATCTCCAAAATATATAAAGAACTCACATGACTCCACTGTTAATTCAATTAACAAATGAGAAAAGGACCTAAACAGATGCTTCTCCAAGGAGGACATACAGAGGGCCTAGAGACATATGAAAAGATGCTCAGCATCACTAGCCATCAGAGAGCGAGATAAAACCACAGTGAGACGCCAGTTCACATCAGTCAGAATAGCCACATAAACAAATCAACAAACAAGTGTTGGAGAGGATGTGGAGAAAAGGGATCCCTAGTGCACTGTTGGTGGGAATGCAGACTGGTATAGCCTAAATGCCCATCAGTAAATGAGTGGATCAAAAAACTATGGTACATTCACACAATGGAACATTACGCAGCAGAAAGAAGGAGCTCCTACCCTTCATGACAGCATGGATGGAATTGGAGAGCATTATGCTAAGTGAAGTAAGCCAGGTGGTGAAATACAAATACCATATAATGTCATCTTTAACAGGAACCTAATCGACAAAACAAATAAGCAAGCAAAATACAATCAGAGACATTGAAATTAAGAACAAACTGACAGTAACCAGAGGGGAAGGGGGAGGAGATAATGTGGGAAAGAAGGAGAAGGGTCATCAAGGAACATGTATAAAGGACCCATGGACAAAGCCAAAGGGGGAAGGATCGAAGGTGGGAGGTGGGGGTGGAGGGGGTAAGTAGTGGTGGGAAAATGGAGACAACTGTACTCGAACAACAATAAAAAGAATGAAATTTAAAAAGTAAAGAAATAGAAGAACTTCTTGTCCCACAAAGATTTTTTGGCAGTGGCTAATTGATCATGACATCTCTAAAAAAAAACTAGATAAAAAGCCTGCTAGAATGTTGTTTAATTTATATAATAAGTATATTTCCATGTCTGGGAACAAAAAACCCAATTCAAGTTGCTACAGTGGAGAGATATAGCTTTCCACCTGGGTCCCAGATCTATGTTAATTCAAAGACTTGGAGCCCCTTGATTTAAGGGAGAGCAGGGAGGATGCTGCACCATTGATAAAACTACTCACAGAATTTTTTCCAAGCCTTCCCCGAAGACCACTGCCAGGTGAATAGCTTTTTTTCTGGCATCTCAGAGGTACACATAAAGTTATACCTGTATTCATGGATTTCACGGCCTGTCACTATCAGCCAAACCCTTCTCAGAATGCTTTTTTCCATTTGGAATCATGGCATATTCTCTCGTGATTTCACCTCTGTTTTGTGCTCTCTTTTCTCCTTCTTTTTACCCCTTCTTCTTTTCTTGTAACACACTTTATTATTGGAGCAAAATAAGACCCCAAAAGGGTCAGGAATTATGAGTATAGCTCTGTGAATTTCCCAAACAGAACTTCCTCACACACTCAGTACAGAGATTGATACGTAGAGCGTTACCAGCACCTATGCTATGTTACCAGATTTCCTCCTCCTAGTCATTGCTCCTGGATAGTGACCAGCCTGTCTTCGAACATCATCAATTTGTTTTGCCTGCTTTTGAATTTAATATATCATATAGTATTATTTTCTATATGGCTAATTTTCTCAACGTAATAAAACTAATGTTTTGGGAATTACTTCATTGTATAGTGCAGCTATAGTCTATCCACTCTCTTACCTTCTTGATAAGAAACAAACACAAATAATTTATCCATTTTGCCACTGATAAAGCATTTGTGTTTTTTCCCAGATATTTCTGTACTGTATTGAGAATTATGATTATCATACAAGTCTTTGGAGAACATATTATATAAATTAAATATATAATGTATAAGTATTAAGTATATTAAATATATACATGATATATATATTAGAGGGGATCCAGAAAAACAGAATTTATTTTTAAAAATGTGTGTTTATTCTTACATGTTTAAACTTCAGTCACCTTCCAAGTACTCTTCATTTGATGCAATACACCTATCGAGACTTTTTTTCATGGCTCAAAATAGTTTTTGAACTTGTCGACTTTGATGGCTTCTGCCATTTTTTTCACCCCTTTCAAATCTGCAAAATGTTTCCCTCTGGGGACTTTTTTTCATCCAGATCAACAGACAAAAACATGCTGTGCTGAGTCAGGCTGTTTTTTGTCAAAAGCTGCTGAACACTCAGCACAGAGTGGGCAAGTGCACTGGTAAATCATCCATCATGAAATGGGCAAATGTGTTGAAAGAGTCTTCAGAAGAATTCACTAACACCAAATGCAGCCTCTCACAACAATGCCAGTGGTACCCTGATACAGAAGGGTTACTAGAACACTCACCTAGTGGGGGAGCCTATACTACAAGGGGACTGCCCTCCAGAAGATAATTTGTTTCTGGGAGGGTTGCCCCCAATATGTATACACACACATCTGTTTTATTCAGTCATCAAATATCATTGTTAGCATGTTCCCACTTTGGTCTTCCTCCTCTCTTCTTGCTCCCACAGATTTTCTATAGTTCTCAATATTCTATTATTGCTTATTTCTTTAAGATTTTTATAGTCCTATCTGTCTACTGAGAACTTCTACTGAGCATAAACTTTCAAAAGGCCCGGCAAATATTTATCTTTTCTCTTGAACTGACCTTTCTTTCAATATTACCTTCTCAGATGATGTTGGCAATTGCCCTGCCTGGTTTCAGAGGCTGTAACCTCCCCATGGTTAAGGCTGAGTCAGAGTTGGGACCATAAGCCACTAAGGAGACAAAGCTTATCTCCCTGGTAGAAGTGCCACCTCTGCCCACTTCACCCTGCTTGGCCCTGAGATTGACCAGTTAGCCAATGATGGGTAAGAATCCTCAAGGGAGGATCAACCTAAGACAGGCTCCGGTCACCAGGGATAAGCTCGCAGGGAAGGACTCAGGGGTCTGTGGCAAAAGGGGGTGATGGACCCTGGCCCCTCGGCTTTGAAATAGCCTGAGTCCTCATCCTGTCTGCAAGAAGTCTCCTAATCTCTTGTCTACCTTACTTCCCTGTCTGATTTAAGCCTGAAGCAATAACAGAGGGCAGTGCAGTCCTGTGCTGGGAGGGGCAGATTCCCTGGGGAATCAGGCCTAAGAAAAATACATACAGTCCTGTGAAACCTACTTAATTTGTACCCTCAGCTTAAAAGATAAGGGTCCAGACCTGAGATGAGTCTGGCGCCTAAAGTTTTATGGCCCTCTAACTAATTGGCTGTAACTCAGAATAAGCCCTCAAAGTTCTCTGTAAATCATGTATTGTTTAACCCTTACTGGCTGACAATGATTGATGAGCTTTATCCGCATTCCTATGCGAATGAACCTAATAAAAGCCCAGGGAGGGAAAGGCTCTGGGCCCTTTTCCTTTGAGAGATCGGCCACCTCTCCTCCCCAAGAAGATCATGTCTTGGTAGACATATTCTTCATCTCTGGCGGACAGGGGTGCTGCGTTAAAGCTCCCCAACAAGATGAGTACATGCCAGACATATGGTAGAGTCACGTAAAATCTTGCTTTTCTTTCTTCATTTGCTTATGAAATTCATCAATCCCAGTTAGTTAAGAACTCATAGCTAGACCCACTTTTTTATACCTTTTTGCACTGTCTTAGTTTCTACTTTCATCTTCACTGAGTATGTTTACTTATAAAACTGATTTTATGACAGCTACGCTAATGTCTACAGGTTTAGAATAGATGGGCTATTAAAAATAAAACATCAAGGGGAATACTACGTGATGAATATGATTGTCTAACCACTAAACTGTACACCCAAAACCAATACAAAATAAAATTGAAAATAATCAGTTATTACATTTCAAGATAGATGTTTCTGTTCTTGTCTCAAATTTTTTGAACAATCATTTATTATACCAGCAAAGCACAATTGCAAGAATGGAAGAAATGCATATCAATTGGGAAACTGGTAATGAATCAGCACTAAATATTTGCAAGCCCCTGCTGTAAAACCTAATTTTATATGTTTAGTGGATGAGAAGTAACAAAAGAATTAATGCACAGGTAGCTGTGCCCCAATATAAATCAAATTTAACTCAAAAGAGATCTCAATGATGATAAGAATAAATTGATCCAACTGGATGGTGGCTGATAAAACACACCTTTGCCCCAATTTCACCAATATGTTGAGTTATTAAGACACTGATTCTGAAAATAATAAGTCAACAGAGAGAAGTGAAGGAATTTCTTAGACTTTATATAAAATAGACTGGAAATAAAATCAAAACATCAAAACATCTAAAAGTAAATCTCCATGATCATTGCAAAATTACATTATTAAATATTATATATATGTAATGATAAAATTCTCACAATTAATACATATTAAAAATTTTATGCTCCTTGTTAATTTATTGTAAGCCATATATATATAGCTTACAATATTATCTTATATATATAGGGGAATATATATATACGTATATATACACACACACACACACACACATATATATATACACACACACACGTATATATATATATATATATGTTAAGCCATATATAGAATATATATATTCTGGTTTGGGCTTTATCTCCAAATGCCCCCCATAAACAACTAAATTAAAGCTGTATAAAAGTTTGTATGTTTTTTAAATACTTTAAACTATTATTTCAATATCATTAATATTAAAATAATATTAGTAAATAAGTCAAATATTTATTTAAATATTTTAAATATTGTTTTAGTTTCCTGAGCATTGTTTCAAATATTTTAAGTTTTTTTTTCAAAACAACGTATTTGAGAAGGGGTTAATATCCAAAGTGTATAGACTCATAAAAATCAGTTGCAAAAATATCTGATTTTAAAGGGGGGTAGAGAAGCTAAATAGACATTTTTCAAAAAAGGAAAAGCAAATGGCTAACTGGCACATGAAAAGATGCTCAACACTGATAATTATCAGGGAAGTGCAAACCAAAAACACTTTGCACTTGTTAGAATAGTTATGGTCAAAAAGACAAGAATAATAAGTGTTGACAAGGAGTTAGAGAAAGGGAAACCTTGTGCACTTTTGGTGGGAATGTAAATTAGTGCAGCTACTATGGAAAACAATATGGAGGTTCCACAAAAAATTAAAAGTAGAACGAACCATATGATTTAGCAATTCCCTTTCTGGATATATATAGTAAATGAGATCACTAGCTTGAAGAGATTTCTGCACTCCTATGTTCATTGAATCATCATTCACAATAGCTAAGATATGGAAACAATCTATGTGTCTGTCTACAGATTAATGGATAAAGAAGATGTGGTATATATGTATATAGTGGAATATCATTCAGCCAGATAAACAAGAAAATCCTTCCATATGTAACAACAGGGTGGAAACTTGAGCATAGTATACTATGCTAAGTGAAATAAATCAGTCAAAGTCAAGTAGTCTATGATCAGACTTACATATGGAATATTAAAAAAAACTCATAGAAAATGTATTTGTTTTGATACAGGTAGTTTGGGGGCCTTGCTATTATTAGTTTTCAGTCATCTTTCCTTAATTGCATTTTCCTTAAAGGCAGGAGTGATGTTGCTTAAACTTTATTGTTCTAACACCTGTCTTGGGAACTGACAAGTAGTACTATGCATTTAATAATGGATGGTTATTTATTTATTAAACATTTATATAGAAATTACTGTAGGCCTGATACAATTATAAGAATTTTATAAATAATAAACTAATTTTAGTCTCATCTATCTGTGAAGGTGATGCTATTATTGATTCCTTTTCCAGATGTGTACCACTCAAGAAGAGAAGTTATCAACCTGTCTAATTTTGGATAGCCAGAAAGTGGTACAGCTATATTTAAAATACAAGAAGCATGGTTTCAGATGACAGGATTTTAACAACCATACAACACTTCTTGAATGTGAATTTTTGGAAATACATATTTTACTGTAATCTAAGACAGATGTATGTGTAAATGCCCAGTTTATACCCTGATATATTGTCCAGAAGTGTGCAAGACAGGACTTAATATCAATTTTTTCAACATGGATCTTTGATAAAAATAGTGCAATTTATTGAAAAGATAACATTTTTCTCACTGCATTGAAGCATTACCTTTAATAAAACAGGTAAATATATACCTCTCTACATCTGTGTAAGGATGCTCTGTTCTGTTTCATTGGGCTATATATACTCATACCGTTACCATATGTCATGATTAGTACAAGTTAAAATATTTTGATATCTGATAGAGTAAACCTTCATAGTGTGTTTTATTTCTTCAAATTTCTTTTTTTAAAACAATCACAGTTTGCTTTATTTGAAAGACTTCAACACAAGGAATAGGACCCATAGACATATGAAAAAAATGCTCATCATTAGCCATCAGAGAGATGCAAATTAAAACCACCATGAGATGCCATCTCACACCTGCTAAAATGGCCATCATTAATAAATAAACAAACAACAAGTGCTGGCGAGAATGTGGAGAAAAAGGAACCCTAGGCACTGATGGTTGGAATGCACACTGGTGCAGCCACTGTGGAAAACAATATGGAATTTCCTCAAAATATTAAAAATGCAACTGCTGGGAAGATAACCAAAGAATCCCAGAACACTAATTTGAAAGAATTTATGCATCCCTAAGTTTGTAGCAGTGTTATGTATAGTACCCAAGAGTTGGAAACAGCCTAAGCGCCCATCAGTAGATGAGTGGACTAAAAAACTGTGGTGTATTTACACAATGGAATACTAAGGAGCAAATTTCTTTATATTGTTTGCATTTATATAAAATTTGAACTTACTCATATTTTCTACTACCACCAAAAATTAAGATACTACCAATATTGTTATTTTCAGTATATGCCACTATAGATCAATTTGGGGGGAAATTCTACCTTTAAAATACTGAGTGTTTTTTCTAGCCCATAAGCATGATGCAGGAATATTGCATCTCTCAGTTTCTGTTGAATATCTTTAATTATCTCGATAATACGTTGTAATTTTTAGTAAAAGAATTATATCATATTTGTTAGATTTTATCTAAGGATATAGATATTTCTTAATGCTACTAATAAGAAAAGTGTTCCTAGGTTTTATTATTCTATTGATTTAGTCTTACTTTATTTGGTAAGTTTCTAATTATATAATTATCTTCTTTAATAGACATAGGACTACTCATATTTGCTATTTATTGTCAGTTTTAATAAGTTGTGTGTTCTAGAAATATTTTCATCAAAATATTCAAAGTTTTTGACATGAAATTATTCATCATATTTTTTCTCTCCAATATCTGCAGGTTATAATCATTTCCTCTTTATAATTCATGATATTTGGAATTTGTTGTTTCCCTGTTTTTTTAAATTCATGAACAATCACAGTGTAGTTTTATTAATTTTATTAGTCTTTTCAAAATAACTTTAGCCTTTATTGATTGTCTCTATATTATTTTCTGCTTTTCTAAATGATTTCTTTCTTTCTAACTACTTCGATTTAGTTTGACATTTTTTTAGACCGGTTAATTTTTCAAGATAGATACTTAGACCATTAACTTTCAGAATTTCATCTTCTACATGTGTTCAAGCCTATAAATATCCCTTCAAAAACAGATCTACAGTCTCATTTTTAACAGGCTGTATTTTAATTTTCATTTTCATTGAATGCAAAATGTATAGTAATTGTATTTTTTTTTGATCCATGAGTCATTTAAAAGTCTAATACTTATTTCTCCAAATCATCTTTAATCATTTTCAAATAGTCTTTTGCTACTAATTTCTAGCTTAATATCATTGCTGTACAAAAATATGCTACAAAGTATTTCAATCCTTTGATATTTATTGATGCTTATTTTTCTCCAAGTGCACTAAAAATAAATTATATATTTTGTGGTTGTGAGGTAAAGTTTCTTTATGTAGGTTAGTTAATTATATTGCTCTGAATTTCTACATTATTGATATTTTACATCTTTATCAATTATCAAGAGAAGTATATTCAAGTCTTACAAATTGAATTTTATTTACCCCAGACACTACTTCCTTCTTCACATAAAACTTTACAGATAAGAAGACTTGTAGAAAGCAAATATATGACTCAAGTTTCATCTTTAGTGGGCATATTATCCTTCTCAGTTCAAATCTTAAGGTACAAAGATTTCATAAACTGGATATTGATTAAAATCTGGTATTAGATAACCATTATCCCAAAAGAAAGGAATGTTTCTCTGATATGGAATGTTTCCACACTCACCATAATTTTTCCATTCATTCTCAATTGGTCATTAGATGATCTAGGCCTAGAAGGGGCTCCACTGCAAAGGGCTGTTGACAAACTGAGACAACTTCCATATTTTACATTGCCACTCTAAGAGTTGTGTCATTATCTGATTGCATAAACTCAAGGTGGGAGAATAACGTCAACATTCAGTTTAATAAACTAAAGAGATGAGGGGAAGTGGTAATATCCATTCTGTTAAAGACACTAACTACAATTGGACTGCATCACCACCACTCACGATCCCAGTGTTCATCCTGTGGTCACATGACCTAGTGCAGCTACGGACTGGAGGAAAGTACTGCTTGTTCTGAGAGACCATATGCTTAACTGCAAATTGTATTAATGTGAAACAAGAAGAAAAAGAAGACAGAGGGCTTTCTAGTTATCTTTATTACATATGAATTGTAGGATTGGGCTACTTAAAAAGTTTAAAACTTGTTAATATTTATTAATTTTCCTTCATTCCAAATGTTATATCATAGAGAACAATTTAATCAATTTAGATCACAGTTCTATTGTAAAACTATAAACCTCCCAGAAGTAAATAAGATAAAAACTCTTTGTGGCTTTTAATTAAGATAAAGATTTCTTAGATATGCCCCAAATGCACAACCCACAAAAGAAAAAAATGCTAATTTTGATGTCATAAGAATAAGAAAATTTACACTTCTACTCTACAAGCCACACTGGGAGAAAATGTCCAAACCATATGTCTGATAGAAGATATGCATCCAGAATATAGAAACTCAATATTAAGGAAAAGCACAACCAAATACAAGACAGTAAGAAAAGGAAAAGGTTTGAACAGTTTGAACACACACTTTCCCAGAGAAGATAGAGAAATGGCAAATAAATACATCAAAAGATGTTCAGTACCATGCCACACTTATTAGAATAAACAATATTAAAAAGATTGGCCTTCCTGTGTAGTAACAAGAAGGTAGAAAAAAAATGGAGACTCTCATATACCTGTGGATGCATGTAAAATGGTATAGCCACTTTAAAAAAATTGAGCAATTTCCAAATTTAAATATACACTCACCTATCCCACACGTAGGTATTAATCCAGAAGAATGATAGCATATATCCTTACAAAAATGTGTACACAGATGGTCATGGCAACCTTATTTGTAACAGCCCCAAACTGAAATAACTCAGAAGATTATCAATAGGTGAATGGATAAACCAAATATGGTATACCTAAATAGCACAGTATTATTCAGCAATAAAAAAGAAATGTCTTTTCCCCTAATGGTATGGGGCAACTGGACATCCACACAAAAAAGTGATTATAAACACTGACCTTATACCATTCGCAAAAGTGAATCGTGGACTTATCTATAAAATGAAAAGCTATAAAAAGTCATTAGATAACATAGAAAAGCATGACACATTTTAAAAAAATGTGTAAGTTGTATTTCACTAATATTAAAAACTTCTGCTCTCAGACACTGTTAAAATACTTAAAAAACAAGCCAGACTTAGAGAAAGTACTTGCAAAATACACATCAAATAAAGGACTTGTATGCACAATATATAGAGTCTTTAAAACTCAAAAAAATACCAAAACCCTAAGACCCAATTAAATAGTGTGAAAAATATCTAAACAGACACTTACCGGGGAAGATATATGGATGACAAATAAATTAATTCATTAAAACATGCTCAAGACCATAAGTTATTGGAGAATTGCAAATTGCAAACCACTTTACACTTATTAGAATGGCTAAAATCCAAAACACTGACAACACCAAATGTCTGCAAGGACGTGGAGTGATGGGAACTCTCATTTATTGCTTTTGGGAATACGGAATGGTACAATCACTTTGGAAAACAGTTGGGCAGTGTTTTGTAAGGCTAGACATAGTCTTATCATGTGAACCAGCAAACATACTCCTAGACATTCAGTGAAATGAGTTACAAATATGTCTACTCAAAACCCGTACAGAATATTTATAGCAGTTTTTGTCAAAATTGCCAAAACTAGACTCTACCAAGATGCTTTTCAGTAGGTGAATGGGTAAACAAAATGTGGTCCATTTATGAAATGGGATATTATTCAGCAATAAAGAGAAATGTGCTATCAACCATGGAGAGACACAGAGGAACCTAAAATGCATATTTCTAAGTGAAAGAAACCAGTCTGAAAAGGCTACATACTATATGACTCCAGCAAAATGATATCCTGAGAAGGCTAAAACTATACAAACAATAAAAAAATGAGTAGTTATCTGGGGTCAAGGGTAGGAATAACTAAGTGAAATAATTTAGGGAAGTGAACCTATTCTGTATGATACCATCACGGCACATAAACAGCATTAGGTATTTGTCCAAACCTATAGAATGTACAACACTAACACTTTAATGTAAACTATAAACTTCAGTTAATAATAAAGTATCAACATTACTGATATATTAGGAATATTATCAGTAATCATATTATTATCATTGTATATCAATATTATTATTTTTCCTTTATTATTGAATTTATTGGGGTGAATTGGTTACCAAAATTATACATGTTTCAGGTGCACAATTCTACAACACATCATCTGTACACTGTATTGTGTGTTCACCACCCCAACTCAAGCCTCTGTCCATCATGATACATCCCCCAACATCCTCCTCAACCTCTCTTCCTCTGCACCCCTGTTATCAATACATTGATAATGTATCAATATTATATACAATAATCCATCAATTGTAACAAACATAACACACTATAGCAAGATCTTCATAATGGAGGAAAACATTGGGGAGGGAGTAAGAGGTGTATAGGAACTCTCTGTTCAATTTTACAGTAAACCTAAAACTTCTGAAAATAAAAGTCTATTAATATAGAAAAGAAAAAACATGAATGAATTATTGTTATATGTATCATCATGGCTGAATTTCAAAGAAATCATGCTGAATAAGAAAAGCCAGACAATAATGACCACAGACTGTGAGATTCTTTTCACATAAAATTGTACCAAATGCAAAATATTATATAGTATCAGAAATAGACCAGTTGTTGCATGGAAATGGAGTGTCAAAGGAGGGAGACAAGGGTCCCCAAGGACACAAGCAAACTTGAAGGGGAGATACATATGTTCATTATCTTAATTGTGGTAATATTTTCTTAAGGGATGATGTCAAAACTTTTCAAATTATATTCATTAAACGTTCAGTTTATGTCAATTATCCTGCAATGAAAAACGTTTTTAAGTAATTTATATTGCATTTATATTTATAAGAAGAGATTATATTTTCTACATTTGCCATGTAAGCTTTTTGACATAGTATACAGATATATAAGTATGGAATTTATAATGTTCTTATTCATATGCAAAGTATAGTTTACAGTGAATATTCATCTATTTTATTTTTTGTCTTTTAGGCATTCACATTAAAAACTACATATAAAATTAAATATTTAAAATTGTATATAATATGGAATTTTTAATATAATATGGAATTTCAACACTGTATGACACAAAATATAAGTGAAGTTGCTTTATATTGATTTAGTTTTCTTATTAAAACATTTTCATTGAACAAAGGACTTATTCAAAAGTAGTAAGATATATATTTAAGTGTACTATGCAAAGCAAAATCATAAGATGAGAATTGTATTAATACCCTACTGTGATTTAAAATACATTTATTAATCATAGTATTTAGTTTTTTTTAAAGTGGCCCTTACATATTCCACATTAATTAATAATGTACATATTATTTTTAAGTATGTGCTTTTGGATAATTTTTATGTATATAGCCTTCTGCTGGGTTTTATTGGAGATAAAATAATCATATTATACTATGTCTGGACTACACATATTGTATTTGTCTGTAGGTTGTTTTCCATATTGTTTAAATGTTTCAAAATTGTTATGGGAGAGGAGTACAATAATATTCTCTAGGTTAATTATGTTTATAGCCCTATCTACTTTTCTTATTTTTTGTCTCAGTTCTCCCTAGCAATATTTAAAACTGGTCTTCATATTTGTTTATTAAAATTCTACGAGAGAAATTTCTGGTCAAGATGGCGGCACAGGTAAATGTGGCACTTGTATGCTCCCACAACCACAGCAAAATTACAAGTAAACTATAGTACAATCATCGTTCAGAACCCCCTGAAATCTGGCTGAACAAAAGTCCTCTAACCATGAATAAGAAGAGGCCATGTCAGACTCATAGGAGACGTGGAGACATGTAACAGGCTGGTCCCACACCCATGTGTGGTAGATAAAAATTCGGAGGGATATCTCAACTGCTGAGGCCCCCTCTGAGGAACAAGGAGTCCCTACCCCAGAAGCCCAGGTTCCAGTGCCAGGAAGAGAATGACCCATAACTTCAGGCTGTAAAGACCAGTGGCAACCACGGCTGAGTAAGACAGAGGGCTACTGGAGACCAGGCAGTTCCTTTTAAAAGGGCGCATGCACAGACTCATTTGGACTATCTCCCTCTGAGCTCCAGTGCTTCGGCAGCAGCTCAAAAGGCAGCAGGGACATACAGGGAAGAACTGAAATGTCTATCATCAGGGAAAGGACTGGAAGGGCAGCTTTCTCCTAGACAAGAGTGCTGGCAGACACTATTGTTTTCTCTGAATTCTCCTCCCACACCCTACCACAGAGCAAACTTGCAGGCTCACCCAAGCTATTTCCAGTGGCTTTTCCATATGAATGGCCTGTCTTGGCTCATGCTTCAGATTTTCTTAAAATCTCATTAAGTGGTCCCTAGCTCTTCACTAGTGGCAGATGGCCTTCATTTGCAGCTTGGCCTCTCCTGGGTACCTCCAAGCCCAGAGCAAATAGCAGCCAACTATAGATTGCATTGTAGCTCATGCCAGGTGGCCTAAGTAGAACACAGGTAATGGATGGCTTTGGCCTGCACCTTCCAGAAGGCCACAGAGGCAGTGCTCCTGATGAACATTTTCAGATCATGTCAAAAAAACACCCAACCACCTCTACGCCTAAGGGACAGACTCAGCAGGAACCAGAGCCCCACTGAAGTAAGTCTTACTCCATTGTGTGTGCCCCTGCATAGCACAGCCTCCCTTGTGGTCACAGCCAGACCTTGCAGCTGATCAACTTGTGGGTAAATCCCTCCTACTTATGTGCCTATAGCAATAAGGTTCAACTATAGGAGAGTGCACACAGCCCACATGGGGGTGTGATGCACCTGGAGTGCCCAACTTAGGTGAATGGAGGTGCTGTGCTACTGGATTCTACAGGACACCTATAATATAAAGCCACTCTGTTAAGCCCAGGAGATATAGCAGCTATACCTAATACATAGAAACAAACACAGGGAGGCTGCAAAATGGGGAGACAAAGAAACATCCCAAATAAAAGAACAAAACAAACTCCAGAAAAAGAGCTAAACAAGATGGAGACAAGCAATTTTCTAGATGCAGAGCTGAAAATACTGGTTATAAGGAATCTCAAACTTAGGGGAAGAGTAGAGAAACTTAGAACTTTACCTTTAATAGCATAATGAAGGACATAGAAACCATTAAAAAATAAGCCATAAGTGAATAGTGTAAATAAAAAATACACTAGTTGAAATGAAGACAAATTTTCAGAAAATCAACAATAGAGAAGATAAAACCAAGAATTAAATCAGCAGTTTGGTATAGGAGGTGTATCCAGCCATATACTATGAAAAAGAGACATTTATTGTAGAAGTTACAAGACACAAGAAACATTGTACATAGGAAAATTATGATTCAGTCCTCTTCAAGGTAAGCACCTTGGGACCTCACACAGTTCTCCCAGCATCTCTTCCCCTATTCAAAACGCTTTGCAAAATCCTCTGTTGGAGTCGCTATCAGCTGCCCCATTGTATCTTCATTAATTTCATCAACAGTCTGAAATCTCTTCTCTTTCAAAGGTGATTTTATTTCTGGGAAAAATCAGACATCGCAGAGTGCCAACTCTAGGCTGTAGGTAGGTGAAGCAGAATCTGGCCCACAGGATCCATGTGTTGTGGCTGCAGTGGACAAATTCACACAGACTACAGAAATCCTATGGAGAAAAAGGGAGGGAGAGGGCGAAAAGGCCAGAGAGAGCCCTACCCCTGCCTGGACAGACTTTTATTGCTTTTCTGGGCACATTACATGGAGGATGGTCCTCATTTACTATGCACAGATTTGCTGTAGGTGATTACCATTTACAGATACCAAGGAAAGAATCTTGCTAATTACTTCAAAGAGAAGGATGTTACAGATCAAGGGGAAAAATGGTTGAACTGGTTACACTCCATACTTGAGAGGTTTAGCTCAGACTTTAGGAAGTTAAAGATACTCAGTAAACATTTGCTGCCTCAATCCAGAGTGAGGGAGCTTTAGCAAAAGCAAGTCTCATAGCAGCCTAGGTAAAATGCAGGCCTGATTCCCCATAGGAGAACCTGTCCATGGGCTTGTGTTCTGTGTGATGGACCTTGCTCCCCACTGGCTTTTCTGAGTGGGGGCTGGGCTACATTTCCCATGAGCTGAACAGTTCCCTATAGGTGGGGCTGAATCACCTGGATGATTTGAGGCTTTGTCAAAAAACTTTCCATGAGACATGATGCATGAGCAGGCGTATCATCGTGATGAAGCTGCCAATCACTAGCTTCCCATAGCTATGGCCTTCTGCATCATCCAAATAGTTTCCATGGAAGTATGTTCAAGCTTAATGTAAAATTTGATGCAGATTCATTGCTCTACATGCTCAATTATTTTGAATGCAGTGGCCACACAGTACACATGCTCACTCAACTTTGTCTACTACCTCCACTGACTAGTACAATGAAGTCATCATGGTTCACACATGCACATTCCAGTCACTCGCCTTGGCTGCCAGGTTACATTGATGTCATGCAAACCAATCTCATTGTATCAACAAGGGCTAGACTTTTTCCAGACAAA
This sequence comes from Desmodus rotundus, assembly GCF_022682495.2. NCBI lineage: Eukaryota > Metazoa > Chordata > Mammalia > Chiroptera > Phyllostomidae > Desmodus > Desmodus rotundus. The sequence goes on along the minus strand of NC_071390.1, from coordinate 45,109,100 downwards.
CCTCATATAAGGAAGCAAAAAGACAAACAAACAAACAAAAAAACCCCACACCCAAACAGAACAGCAAAAAGAAGAAAATCTTTAAAAAAGAGTGTAAGGAGCATTTGGGAGAACTTCTAACATAACAACATTCACATCATTGGGTGCCTGAAGACGTGAAAGAGGAATTAAAAACCTATTTGAAAAAATAATGATGGAGAATTTCCCTAATCTGGTGAAGGAAATAGACAGAGTCCGGGAAACACAGAGAGTCCCACACAAGAGGACCCCAAACAATAAAACATATCATAATTAAAATGCAAAAGGTTAAAGACAAAGAAAGAATCTTAGAAGCAGAAAAAGAAAAGCAGTTAGTTACCTACAAGGGAGCTCCCAAGACTGTCAGCTATTTGTCAGCAGAAACTTTGCAGGCCAGAAGGGATTGGTAATAAATATTCAAAGTGATGAAAAGCAAGGACCTACAACCAAGATTACACTACCCAGCAAAGTTGTCATTTAGAATCAAAGGTCATATAAAGAGCTTCCCAGTCAAGAAAAAGATGAAGGAATTTATCACCACCAAACTAATATTACATGAAATATTAAAAGGTCTTCTTTAAGATGCAAAAGACAAAAAAGATAAAAATATGAACAATAAAATGACAACAAATACATATCTACCAAAAATTGGATCTAAAATACAACAAACACACAGAAAGGAAACAAATTCATAGATGCAGAGAACCTTTTGACATTTGCCAGATGGGAGAGGGCTTGTGGGGCTGGGTGAAAAACCTGAAGGGATTAAGAAGTACAACTTGGTAATAATGGAATGTAAGTCACAGAATGTAAAGGACAGCATAGGGAATATATACTATGTGTAGTGTCGGATGAGTATAAGATTTATTAAGATGATCACTTAGTAAGTTATATAATGTTCAGTCACTGGGGTGTATGCCTGAAACTAATGTAATATTGTATGTCAACTGTAATTTTTGAAATACAAATTATTTTTAAATTCTATGGGGTCCCATTACCTTTAAAAAGTTACATTTTAGGGGAGGGGAACCAAGATGGCGGCATAGGTAGACATACTGCGCCTCCTCGCACAACCAGAACTGACAGAGAATCGAACAGCAAGGGGGACCAACACCAAGGAAATAGAAAATAAACATTCATCCAGACTGGTAGGAGGGGCGAAGACAGGCACCGGGGTGGAGAGGACTCGCGTGGCTGTGGCGGGACTGAGACTGGCGGAGTGTGGGACAAATGGCGCAGGCAGTCTGAGCACTAGCAGACCCTGCGGCCCCACATTTGCACAGATAAACCCAGAGGGCCGGACTCAGAGTAGCGGAGAGTGGGGCAGGCAGAGTGGCGGGTAGCACCCTGCGGCACCACATTCGCCCACAGATAAACCTGACGAACGTCGGGCAGCGAAGCAGACCATGCAAACCAGGGCTCCAGCTCGGGGAAATAAAGCCTCAAACCTCTGATTGAAAGCGCCCCTGGGGGTTGGGGTGGCAGCAGGAGAGACTCCCAGCTTCACAGGAGAGGTTGCTGGAGAGACCCACAGGGGCCTAGAGTGTGCACAGGCCCACTTACTCAGGAACCAGCACCAGAGTGGCCCAGTTTGATTGTGGGTATTGGAGTGAAAGACTGAAATCCGGAGGAGAGTGAAGCGGGCGCCATTGCTCCCACTCGGCCCCTCCCCCACGTACAGCGTCACAGCGCAGCGACCAGCATTACCCCGCCCCGGTGAACACCTAAGGCTCCGCCCCTTAAAGTAACAGACGCGCCAAGACAAACAAACAAACAAAAAATGGCCCAAATGACAGAACACTTCAAAGCTCCAGAAAAAATACAACTAAGCGACGAAGAGATAGCCAACCTATCGGATGCACAGTTCAAAGCACTGGTTATCAATATGCTCACAGACTTGGTTGAATCTGTTCGAAAAACAGATGAAAAAATGAAACCTATGCTAAGAGAAACAAAGGAAAATGTACAGGGAACCAATAGTGATGAGAAGGAAACTGGGACTCAAATCAATGGTATGCACCAGGAGGAAGAAACAAACATCCAACCAGAAAAGAATGAAGAAACAAGAATTCAAAAAAATGAGGAGAGGCTTTGGAACCTCCAGGACACCTTGAAATGTTCCAACATCCGAATTATAGGGGTGCCAGAAGGAGAAGAGGAAGAACAAAAAATTGAAAACTTATTTGAACAAATAATGGAGAACTTCCCTCATCTGGCAAAGGAAATAGACTTCCGGGAAGTCCAGGAAGCTCAGAGAGTCCCAAAGAAGCTGGACCCAAAGAGGAACACAACAAGGCACATCATAATTACATTAGCCAAGATTAAACGCAAGGACCTACATCCAAGATTACTGTATCCAGCAAAGCTATCATTTAGAATGGAAGGGAAGATAAAGTGCTTCTCAGATAAGGTCAAGTTAAAGAAGTTCATCATCACCAAGCCCTTATTATATGAAATGTTAAAGGGACTTACCTAAGAAAAAGAAGATTAAAAATAGGAACAGTAAAAATGACAGCAAACTCACAGTTATTAACGGCCACACATAAAACAAAAATGAGAGCAAACTAGGCAAACAACTAGAACATGAGGGTTGTCAATAAGGGAGTGGGAGGGGGAGAGGGGGGTAAAGGTACAGAGAATAAGTAGCATAGATGATAGGTGGAAAATAGAGAGGGGGAGGGTAAAAATAGTGTAGGAAATGTAGAAGCCAAAGAACTTATAAGTATGACCCATGGACATGAACTATGGGGGGGGGAATGTGGGAGGGAGGGGGGGTGGGCAGGATGGAGTGGAGTGGGGGGGGAAATGGGACAACTGTAATAGCATAATTAATAAATATATTTAAATTAAAAAAAGTTACATTTTACTTTAAGTATGTTTTATACATCCTTTACATAAGAGAGAAATAAAGTTATGGGCTAAAAAAATAACAGGGTTTTTTTTTTTTTCTTTTCTCTAATGGGCCCTGACTGGTGTGGCTCAGTGGATTGAGCACAGGTCTGCAAACCATAGGGTTGCTGGTTGGATTCCCAATCAGGGCACATGCCTGGGTTGTGAGCCAGGTCCCCAGTAGGGGGTGTGCGAGAGGCAACCACACATTGATGTTTCTCTCCCTCTCTTTCTCCTCCCCTTCTCCTCTGTCTAAAAATAAATAAATAAAATATTTTTTAAAAATAATGGGAGGTAGGAAATAATACTTTTTTTTTCTTTTCTCTAATGGAAGGTAGTACAATTATATATATATATATATATGTATATATATATATATATATAAAATTCATTTAAAAACATATTAGAATGTGTTTCATTTACAGTTAAAATAAGATGAGGCAGTGTTTTGTTGCTATCTGCAACAGGAAATATGTTTGTCTCCCTGGGAAAACTGAAATGGCAGGTATATTAAATTCAGTAACACTAAGTAATTAAGGCTTTACTTTTAACCCTCAATTTAGAGAATTCTAGTTAAGAAGGTAAATCATTTCCAATGTTTGTTAATCTTTCAAAAGAGTATATACTTTTGACAGGGAGGATTTAAGCTAAGTTATAAGGTTTATAAAAACCGCCAATTCCTTAGAGAGGAAATTTTAAACTTATTTTTCCAAACCTAACTCTCATGAAATAAATAAAGCACAATACATAAAATAAATGAAAGTGGATGGTAACTGACTAATGTGAAATTAAGTGGCCCAGAGCTCACCTGGTCCACCACACCTGTTACCCCGATTCACCTCCAAATGCCCTGAAAGATCAATAGAGCTGTTTGAATACCACTATTTTAGGGTATTATGCTCTCTAAGGTAACATGCCCTCTCAAAGACTTCTTCTCTGAAATCTAATCTACGTACCCTACGTGGAGTGGAGGTTTGCCAGTATGACCCATTGAAGCCCACATTTTCTCATGGATTATACTACAGATAGATAAGTGATTCAATTCTAAGCTGTCCATCTACTTCTCAAAAATCAATAAACCTCTTTGACTTGAGAGTCCTAATTGGGGTGGGGAATATAGTTGTGCATACCAGATCAGCAAAGCCACATAACTTCAGGGAGGATAATTATTGGCTCATATGTGTGCAGCTGGTAATGACTGAAAAACCATATATACAAAGAATCAAAGAAGAGAGAAAAATATACTGCCCTGGAGTGAAAGAAATCAACAAAAACCTGCTACCGTGATCCTGGACTGCTTCTCAGTTCTTGATTCAGCTTTCTTTTCCTGTCATCGGATTCTACATTATCCATTTCCAAACAACATGCAATATATTTACATAATTAATTTTAGTAAATTCTATTAACCAAAGGAATTTGACTGGAGCAAAAGTGAAGGTACTACTGATATGACATTACCTTTTTTCTTATAAAAGGGGGTAACTAGGACATCTTTAAAAGTGTGAATGCCTGGATCTCATTCTGGTCCTGATGTACATTTTCTTTTATGTGGCCTGGACATTACTCCTGATGTCTGTGCTCAAAAATTAATTTCCAGGAAGAGAGAATGGGATTGACTTTCTTTGGCCCTGTTTAATCCAACTGTATTCTTTCTGATTTTCCACTCACTGGATCCATCCATTACTGATAGAGGTATAGTAAAGTCTTCAATTATAATAGTAACTTCATTTGTTTCTTTTTGAGGTTCTATCATTTTTTTATCTCATGTATTTTGGCAATCTGTTGTTAGGCACATGCACATTAAGAATTGTTACATCTTCTTGGAGAATTAAACTCTTTATTATCATGAAATTCTTTTTATCCCTGATAACTTTCCTTGCTCTGAAGTTGGTTGTGTCTGAAATTAATAGACTTACTCCAGCATTCTTTTAACTAGTATCACCACGGTATATCTTTCCCTAGGCTAAATCTCAAGCTTGACAATTACAAGCCTCCAGCAATTCGTCCACTATGGTTGAAGGTTTCTTGCCCCAGGAGAGACTATCACATTAATTCATGTTTCCAGGCTTTTTCCTGCTCCACTAAGCTCTGATTCTTTGCATTTTCCCATTTCTCTATTTTTGGGGGCAGCAGTTTACTCAGTGACCTCAAATCTGATGGATCTCAGAAATGTCATTGGCAGTTGATACAGCTTTTGTCCTGTTGTGAGGGTGGGAGTGATAACTTCCATCCTTCTTCCCTGTTAGATCAAATGGCTGACATGTTCTGGATAAGGCACCCACCCGTCCTTGTGTTACAAAGAAATGCTGTGGTTTGTGGTCCCCCCAGAGAGAGAGGTTAAGAGATGATGGCTAATTTCAAAATAGCATAGAAACTGTGAAGGGTTTGAACACAAGATAGATTACAAATTAAAAAAACAGAAGGATAGAAGGACACACGATTGCACATCTGCATTTAAAATATTTCTTTGAATATAAATATTTTGAATTGAGATGCAATCCTCAGAACTTGTATGGCACTCAAAGTGGATTTCCTTTATTATATTTTATCCATTGGATATACTGTACAACTTTTGTTATTACTTGAATAAAACTAAAAATTTTAAAGAGTATTGGTTACTTCCACATAAATTTCCCTCAATGTATACTTTATTATATAAATTATTATTAGAGAATATAAAGTCTATTATAGTCGATTGATAAATGTATTGATTAGTATGAATTGGCTACTTCCTTAACAATAATATATGTAGGATAAAAGGGATGTTTGAAAATACGATGTTACAAAGTCAAAAATAATTTTATAAGTTGTGGCACTATTTTTGGCTACCTTAAAGTAAGAACTGTAGCTATAAGTATCATGCCATTATGTCTCTGTTGGGAAAAAATAATTTTCCTTATGATGTATACATATATGAGAAAGTAGAAATATGTAGTATTTCATACATACATTGTTATATATGAAATGTGGATTGCAAATTGAGATGCAAACTGGGGACTCAAAAATAACATACATTTAGAAGTTTGTTTGATGGAAGAAAATTGTAAGAAGAGAACCCAGAGAGTATGTTCTCGGTCTGAAAATCACTCCAAAATCCACACCAGTCCCAGGGCTAGGACTTGTATGAGGTGAGTGAGGTACCTTGAGCACAAAATTTAAGAGGGTGTCAAAAGTAAGTAATCAGGTAAAATCTTAATGTTATTTTCAAAATTAAAGTGAATGCAAAAGTCCATTTGAATAAAATATTAACATTGTATTTAAAAACAGGATCAGTATTAATCTGATATAAATTACTATTATCTCACCTATATTACCATAAGCAAACTCCTAACTACCATATTTTGCCAAGTATAAATGCACACTTATGCCTAAATTTTTGAGGGAAAAATAAGGGTGCACATCGTACATGGGTATAATAATCCCACATGTAATGTGCACAAAATGTGGGTGTGCATTATACATGGCAAAATATGGTAGTTTCTTTGCATCTTCTTTCAACACCCCCCAAAAAGACGGAACACTGCAGAAATCAAAACCATTTCAAAACATAAATCTTACATCAGTTTCCTTCATTTATCCTATCAATGTGTGTTTAAGGTTTTTTGTTTGTTTGTTTGTTTGTTTTGTTTTCATTTTCTTAAGAAAAACTCCAAATTCCTGGATGGACGTTTAATGTGGAGACCAGTCTCTTCTGGTTCTCTGCAGTACAGCCACTCATGCCTTCCTTTTGTTTTGAGAACGCACATTGCCCTTTCCCAGCTCGGAAGCCTTGCACGTGTCCCATCTGCTGAAAAGACACTTTATCCTCTCCATTGCCTAGTTAACTCCACCTACATGTCTAATTGAAGCCCCAGAATCACTTCCTGAGGATATCTTCCCTAAAAGCAGCCTAACAAAAATCAAGTAAGCCCTTTTCTTGCATATCCCTCTAATACTCTTATTACTCCATTATCTTTCCTTCACAGTCCTTAGCAAGACTATAAACTCCAAGAAAACAGGGAGAATGTGGCTTTGGTCCTTATTATATGTCACCATTTTCTAGTCCAGAAAACATTTATTTGTTGAATAAATGAATAAACCAAGTAAAAATAGATATTTTGAAAATTATCTAAGACTGTTAAGTATCAGTTAAATATAGTTATAATGTTGTATAAAAAGTATAAACAAAATTCAATATAATCTACGCTCTGATGCTACTGTTTTTAAAGAAACCTAACAAGTGACCTACAAGATCCCTTCAAAAATTCAATTGAGCTTTATAAGGTTTGAATAAAGAAAAATCTCTCACAGCAATTTGTGAATGCTTTGTTGGAAATAATAAAGTAATCCTAGAAATTAACAGAAATAAAGAAACACTGACAATGTCAATTTGCAGAAAGATAAAAGGTTATTTCTTTTTCTAGATAAAAGGATGATTATTAATATCTGGCATAAGAAATCAAAGAGTAGTTCAACCCTTTTTCTAATGGGAAAGTCAAATATTATTGACACTAATATGAAAAAGGAAACAAAGGTCTCTGCAAATGAGTTCCCAACCTTGAAGTGCGTCTTTCAAGCCATTCCACATTCCAACTAGTTATTAATAAATCAAAGGCAGGAAATATCAAATCCATCATTTTGTCTTGCTCCTCCCTGCCCCTCCTGCAGCTGCCTGACAGAGTGTGATTCATGATATATAAGTTGTGCTATGGGGCTTGACATGGTGAGCGCGATTTCATTTAATGTTTTCTTGCAATCAGCTTAGATCTCCTCTTTGACAAGCATTACATCTGCAACTGGGAAACTTAATGAAAGCAAATGTTATACCCTAAGTTACATTTGCATTTTCTATGTATTTGCAATTACCAGTAAGTCTTTTTTTAACTATTCAAATGTACTCATTTACAACAAAATCTAACCAGTTTCTGCTTTAATTTCTTTAGACACTAGAAATGTTTAGTCCTAATAGATAATATATACCTTCCTGGAAGTAGCACAAACATAGATACCAGTTTTCACCAGAGTTTAGACTAGTTTCAACTAACATTAGCTACAATATTCTAATTTTTTGTTTTAACTTTCTGTTCAGTCAATCAGTAAATTAATCAGACTTATAAACCAAACCACTCAGTCACCGCTAGTGATTTGTATTCATGCTATAGGTTCTCTGTAGTACAAAGTAATATAATCAATAAGGAGGTAGACTATATTATGTATTAGAGCTTTAATCATTATTCTTTATTTCTTAATGCTGTGATTTATTTCTTCCTTTTTTAAATTTGAGAGTAACTTACCTAGAACATTAAGATGACCAAGGCTTTAGTTAATGCTTGTGTAGGTCAAAGGAATGACTTTAAAAATATCTGTAACAATGAACAAAACTTTTAAACACTAGCAGTTTCATAAAATATAATGTTGGTCACAAGAGGGCAATAACAAGAATAAAATATAGAATATATAGTAAAACCAACTCAAATCTTACTCCATGATCATGTCAGTAGAATTATAGTTATGTGCATGGACCTACAGTTGATTTAATGTTGGCTTAATAAATTTAACATATCTACTGAGAGTCAGTGTGCGGGTGCTGGGCTGTAGTGGTGAAAATATCAATGTATCTCTTTTGAAGACATTTTAATTTTACCCCATCTTATTCTAAAAGGATTTAGGATAACTTATAAATCATATACAAAATAAGATATTATAAATTAAGTTTGATGGTTAAGAAAAAGAAACAAGTATAGAAATAGCAATATAAAATAAAGCAAGAAGTAGGAAAATGTCAGCATTGTGGTGGACATTATTATTTACAGAGGGTCAGTTCTGTGCTGCTGCCTAGAACAGTGGCCTCCATACTGGACTTCCAGCTTCCCTAGGGTTTTTTTTCAACCTATATTAGACTTTGTGGGAGTGACAATAAAGTTTTAATTCTTCTGTGTTAAACCACTAAATTGGGGGATGGTTTGTTACTGCTAAATAAACCAGTCTATCTAGAATAATATAAATATGTTCATGACAAGATCCTAAACCCAGCTGAGATTTCTAGTAGCCAATAGAGCTACTCTTTTATGTAATCCATAGGCTGTAAAGAAGAAAGAAACATAAGTCTTTGCATATAAGTGTCTACACATAATTCTAAGATTAGTAGAAATTCTCCTGAAGACCATAAGAAAAACTCATTATATGATGTATACTAATATTTATTGCTTATTATATCCCAGAAAAGGTGCTAAACATCTTCTTATGAGGATTATTTTATGTAATCCACATAACATTCCCATGGGGAATATACCACAATTATCATCCTCAATTCATAGTTATTGGAAATGAGATACAAATAGGTTAAGGATTTTGCCCAAGGTCAGGCAGCTAGCAAGGGTTATGAAATTAAGAAAAAATATGCCTTTCTTAAGGGATATTTGGAGGAACAAATATCTAAGCTCCCTATTCAATTAAGAAAATATAAAATCCAAAATGTGAATCTCCCTTAAAGCAAAGAATCAACTTTACTCAAATTGAAGCAATACAAAACACTCTGTTGTTCAGGCTCTAGATGATCCACTTCTCGTGGATGACAGCAAAACTCAGAATAGAGAATATTCACAACTCAGGTTGGTGAATAATGAATATAATTTCTAAGAACTCAGGAGAGCCAAGAGGTGAAACTAAACCATAATTCTTCTTGAATATGAATATATGTTTGTCCAGAAACTATCCAGCCACATGCTACGAAAAGTAGACTCATTTATTGAAGGAGATACAAAAAACATTGTACATAGGACAATGATGCCTCAATCCCCTTCGAAGTTATGAACTTGGGGAAATCTGGTTCATTGGTAGCGGTTTGAATCGTCATTAGCAATTGCATCATGATGTCCTTTCTGCTCTGGTAGCGGAAGCTAAGGAACGAGTTTTGCCATTACACATTTTATGCCAAGATTCTGCATCAAAATCTCAGACACAGTAGTTTTTGGAAGCCCCAGATCAGCTTCTAGTTCTCACACTGTCAGTCACCGATCTTTGTTGATTGCAGCCTGTACACGTTCAACATTCTCAGGTGTTTTCCTTATTACGAGCCTTCCAGAACATGGATCACTTTCAACAGATTCTTGACCATCTTTGAAGTGTTTATGCCACACTTTTGTTCGTGCTGCACTCATTGCATCATCCCCAAAAGCCTTCTGAATCATCTGAATAGTTTCTGCAGAGGAATGTTGAAGCTTAATGCAAAATTTGATGCAGATTTCTTGCTCCATTCACCCAGTCATTTTGAATGTGACAGACACCCAGTACACATGCTTCCTCAATGACGCCTACTGCCCCCACTGACTAGTACAGTGAAGTCGTCATTGTTCACAAATGCACCTTCCTGTCTCCTTGGCTGCCAGGTTACATCAATGTCGTGCAAACTGTTCTCATTATATTAACAATGGCTGGACTTTTTCTGGACAGACCTCATATATATAATTATTTTAGGTTTTAGTCATCAGTTTCAATGTGTGTATGGGTTTCCTCCACACCAATAAACAATGCTCTCACATCAGTGGGTGTCCTATAATTTGACTCAATCTGATACTATCTACTCTGTGATCATATCAGATTCTACAAGTAAAGGGTTCAGTTCTATAAGACTGCAGCCCCCCTCCCACTCCAGGCTGTTACCTGTGCTTCTGACCTACCACCTATAAATTGGAGGCTCCAACAACATCCTACAACTCAGGATACCATTAGCAAGTTCACGTGATTACCTGGACTTCTGACAAACTGGCAATAAATCAGAGATCCCATGGTCTTCCTTCTTGGATTTGATTAATTTGCTAAAGTGGTTCAAAGAATCAGAAAAATGTTTTATTCACTAGATAACCAATTCATTATAACAGGATATAAGTCCGGAACAACCAGATGAAAGAGATACTTAGTCCTACCTAAGGGGAAAGTGCATGAAGCTTCCATATGTTCACCAATTAGAAAGTTTATGAACTGAGTCCTTTTGGATTTTCATGGAGTTTCATTACATAGGCATGATTGATGAAGTCATTGGCCACTGGCATTTATTCACCTCCAGCCCTTCTCCCCTCCTTGAAGGCTATGGGTAGAAATGAAAGTTCTAACCCTCTAATTACAGGGTTGGTTCCCCCGACAAGCAGCCCCCATGCATAGCACTTTCCAAAAGTTACTTTATTAACAAAGCAAAAGACACTTATCATTCTCATCACTTAGAAAATTCCAAGGCATTTCAGGAACTCAGTGCCAGAAAAAAGGACAAAAAATGGATACATACTTTTCATTATAAATCACAACATCACAAAAATATAGAAACATTCTTATAGTTTTACTAAGATTTATAGGTACAACTGCACAATAACATTTTAAATTAAAGGTTAAGTACTTGGCATGAGACATTTTCATAGGAAATAGTGCGAGTAATTTTAATTTAGTGTAAATCACAATGTATCATTTTTTTAATTTTCCTTCAAAAAAATTACAAAAATGTTTTAACTTTTTTTTTATTGATAGCTATTACTTATTTGCAGCTATTATCTATTTTGGGCAAGGTTTTTTGAGATGGATTAATTTAAAAATTTATGAATAAGCTAAAATACTAAGTTCCTAACATAAAAATGAAATCATTGCTATATGTTACAACAGTTAACAGAAATGTGAACACAATTTTTTAATTCTAAGAGCACATGTTCTTAACAAGTATTACCTGTGGGAAATAAAGAAATCTCATTTAAAATGGACTAAGTAAGCCCTTGAAGGGGAGCCTTCAAGCACCAGCTCTCATTATTGGTCACAGTGCAAACAGGAAAAGCCTGCTCTCTCACCCTGACAGGAGGAAGGCGATGGTCACCTTGCCCAGCAACAATCTAGTCAAGAGAACCTGAACTCTTTCTCTCCTCAAAATGACCCCTCCCAATTTCCTCCTTTCCTTTATGAAAGAAAGCACCTCTCCTTTGTTCCTGGACTTGCCTGCAGGTTGCCATAGCTTGCTTGTCTACAATTGCAATTCTCTGCTATTCCCAAATAAACTGATTTTGCTGGTAAACAACTGGCTATTTAGTTTTACTTTTTTTTCAATTTTTAAATTATTTTATTGTTGTTCAATTACAGTTGTCTGCATTTTCTCCCCACCCCTCTACCCCACCCCAGCCAAACCTACCTCTGTTCCCTGCTTCCACCCTCCCCCTTGGTTTTGTACATGCGTCCTTTATAGTAGTTCCTGAAAATCCTTCTCCCCACTATCCCTTCCCACCTCCCCTCTGGCTATTGTTAGATTGTTCTTAACTTCAGTGTCTCTGGTTATATTTTGTTTGCTTTTTTCTTTTGTTGATTATGTTCCAGTTAAAGGTGAGATCATACGGTATTTGTCCCTCACCGCCTGGCTTATTTCACTTAGCATAATGCTCTTCAGCTCCATCCATGCTGTTGCAAAGGGTATAAGCTCCTTCTTTCTCTCTGCTGCATAGAATTCCATTGTGTAAATGTACCATAGTTTTTTGATCCACTCACTTGCTGATGAGCACTTAGGTTGCTTCCAGTACTTGGCTATTGAAAATTGTGCTGCTATGAACATTGGGGTGCATAGGTTCTTTTGGATTGGGGCTTCAGGGCTCTTAGGGTATAATCCCAGCAACGGAATTGCTGGGTCAAAAGGCAGTTCCACTTTTCGTTTCTGAGGAAATTCCATACTGTTTTCCACAGTGGCCGTACCAGTCTGCATTCCCACCAACAATGTACTAGGTTTCCCTTTTCTCCTCATCCTCTCCAACATTTGTTTGTTGATTTGTTTATGTTGGCTATTTAGTTTTTAAGGATAACATCTATATGTTGACATATTACTTAGAATTCCCTGAGTGGCAACACATAAGAATATAAAAATTAATAAAAACCTTAAGTTATGGACTAGTTGTCCTCACCATCAGAAAACAAACTGTACAATGGACTCAAGCAGAGTGTCTCCAAATGTTTTGCAAACCAGTTCTCTACAATCTAGAACCATAGCGTGGGCTTGCTGGTCTACATTCTTTGTGTGTCATTATAGCTATCGGAAGGGATTATGAAAGAACTATTGTGGCCTAGAAACTGAGTTCTGTGCGCCAGTGGACCTCGGTCTCTGTAGGGGAATCAAGTTTACATTAGCATAGCGATAAGGGAGGTTTCCCGGGCGTTAATAATAACATATTAATACCACATGAGTTTTCAACTTACCTGAGCATTTCCATGTTTAGTGAGACAAAAATACATACTTTGTTTTATGCTAATCAAATTAAGACACCTTTTAGATAGCAAAATCCTTAACTAACTAGTTAGGAATCATATAACATTGCCTTAGCAATAGGTAATCACACTGATTTGCCTCCTCATCCCACCTCCCACCCCAAGAATACTTGCTGCAAATGTTCCCTTACAGGATAATTTGATTCTAGGTATAGAAAAGGAGAGCAAAAGGTCAGATAAAAATGCTTTGTCAAAAACCTAAATCCGATATCAGCACAAGAACCTAAAATACCAATTCTGAGAAGGCCATTTGGCAGGAAACTGCTGTCAGCTGTTTTAAGCTTCTTTCATACATAATCTTTTTTTAGCTTCCACTCCTGAACAGTAGCCCTTCCTTAATTAAAATTTAAAAGGGTTAATAATTCATAAAAGAAGCAGCACTTATTTTTGGTTGGTCCCTTGGATTTATGATGAAGCCTGTCCAGAAAAATTCCAGCCATTGTTAACATAACAAAAATGGTTTGTACAACATCAGTGTAACTTGGCAGCCAAGGAGAGTGGACAGGAATGCACATGTGTGAACAATACAGACTTCACTGTACTAGTCAGTGGAGGCGGTACACACCATTGAGTGAGGACATGTACTGTGTGGCTACCACTTTCACAATGACTGAGCAAGTAGAGCAACGAATCTGCATCATATTTTGTGTTAAGCATGAACATTTCTCCATGAAAACTGTTTGGATGACTCCGAAGGCCAAGCTACGGGCAACTGATAATTGGCAGCTTCATCATGACATGCACCCACTCATGCATCATGTCTCTTGCACATTTTTTTGCTGAAACATCACATTGCCCAGGTCACTCAGCCCAGCTACAGCCCAGATTTGGTCCCCTGTGACATTAGGTTTTCCCAAAGCTAAAATCACTTTTGAAGGGGAGGAGATTTCATACCATTGATGAGACTCAGGAAAATATTACAGGGCAGCTGATGGCAACTGGGAGAACTGTGTGCAGTCCCAAGGTGCCTACTTTGAAGGGGACTGAAGTATCATTGTCCTATGTACAATGTTTCCTGTATCTTGTATCTTCTTCAATAAACGTTTCTATTTTTCATATTACATGGCTAAATACTTTCTGGACAGACCTCAAAAACATTGTTAGGCAAAAAATAAATGGCAAAAGAAAAGAGGGCATCAGATATAAAAAACTGCTTATCAAAATTTTAGATCAAGTAAATTTTAAAAGAAACAGTTAAAACAAAATTTAAGCATATACATTGAACTTCATAACTAAAATAAATGACCACTTGAGAGCCAAATGATTTGATTTAGTGTTTTGTTCCTTGAAAATATGGGAATATCTATTCTGGATAATTCATATATTTCTATTATTGACTAATAAGCTTCTGATAGTCAGCTGAATTCATACTTAAATTTTTGCAAATAATAATATAATTTTAAAATTATTCATGGATTTAAGTTTTTAAATATGATTCTATTAATTATTTAACTCTATTGACATAAATTGCTATAGCACAGTATTCAAACTATTCTCTGTAATATTTCATAGCGTTCACATTTGCATTTAATTGCATATTTGATAAAACTTGTCTAAATTCTCAATATATTTATAAAGGAAGCACTATTGAGAGTTTGAAGCAAATGGAAGCAAATGACCAAATATACTGACAGAATGTTTTCCACTCGAAAATGGGTAATTTTTCATTCTATATAAATTTTTTTAACTGATTTTAATTTTTAGCATCCAATGGTTGGAAAAATTTCTAGAAGCTTGGCTATTATAAAGTGCATAAACTGTTCGCTATCAGTGTTTTCAGGTAACCTCATACTAGACTCCCCATTTTTGGTTTACTTCGTGTGTCTGGTTTTTTAAGTGTGTCATGAGCTGGTTCTACACATCTGTATGTCTCTGACTCCCACTCTTGCACTGATGCTGCGAGGAACTGAGTTAGGGACAAATTCCTCTCTAGGAGGGAAACATGTATAAATTTCAAATTGGGATAAGCCTTAACAAGCAATTGGTCTATGGTAATTATTTTGTGCACAGTAATGGGTTGACTAGTATCCCTGACAAGGTATGGCCAAGATCTAGGCTGCCTTGCCCACCCCTCCGTGACACATACACAAGTACCTGTTCATGGGAACTTATTTGGAAACAAGATCTTTACAGATACAATCAAGGTAGGGAACTCAGCATGAGATCATCCAAGATTTTGGGTGATTCCTAAATCCATTAACAGGTGCCCTTGCAAGAGAAAGGAGAGAGAAACTTGAGACACAAGCAGGAAATCACGTGAAGACAGAGGGAGAGACCATAGTTATGCCGACGCAAGCCAAGGAGTGAGAGGAGACTCCCGAAGCTGGAACAGGCAAGACAGGGTTCTCCTCTGGTGACAGCTGAGGCAGTGTGAACATGCAAACAACCTGATTTCAGTCTCCTGGATTCCACAACGGTAACAGAAAAAAAAATGTTGTTTTAAACCACCAATTTTGTGAAAATCTGTTCTAGTGGCCCTAGAACACTAATACATGACTCTAGTATTTGGTTAAGCAAAGATTGATAATACAGATTTTAAAACAATGTTTATCAACATTGATTATGCCAAGTGTACAGTTTATTTTGACATTTTAATACTAAGAAATTCATACTATATTTATTTGGTTATGTTTCACTCCATACAAACTCTATACCAATGAATATTATGCCCTCTGACCCTAGGCCTTATGGAATTTATGGGGCTTTGGTATGGATTGAAGGTTTGTGACTCCTGAAAATTCATATGTTAAAGGCCTGACTCCCAATATAATTTGTTTTTGGAGGTGGGGTCCTTGAGAGGTAATTAGGTTTGGGTGAGTTCATGAATATGAGGCCCCCATGATGTGATTAGTCCTCTTACAAAAGAAGGAAGAGAGACCGGAGCTAGCGTGCTCTCTGCCACGTGGGGACACAGCAAGAGGGCATCCATCAAGCAGCCAGGAAGTTGGCTCTCACCAGGATCAGAAACTGCAGGCACATAATCTTCAACTTCCAAGACTCTAGAACTGTAAGAAATAAATGTCCGTTGTTTAAGCCACCCAGTATATGGTATTTTGTTATAGAAGCCTGAGCTGAATAAAATGGAGATAGTGGTATAAAATAACATTCTAGGAAAGCATTTTATCATACACTGTAAGGATCTAATGCAAAAATTGTTTAAATATTATTACCTACTCCACTTATACTACTAAATTAAGAAAATTTGTGTCTTAATGAAGACTTTTAAAGTGAGCACACTCCCTATACAGAAGTAATTAATAACCCATGATTGTTAATTACACATGCCAGGTTAATTTTCGTCTTGCATTACATTGCAGGAAAGGTTTGAAGTTGATGAATCATCTTCCATTTGAAATGTCACTTACGGAACTGAGGGCTAAGCATACAAATCTTGGAGATGTGGTTCTGTAAAACTGGGATTCAATCTTGTAAAACATCTCAGTCTTGAGAATGAAATCGATCATTAGTCAAACATTCAGTGAAACTGTTCACAAAGTGAGTTCTATCTTAATCAATTTTATTTAGTCTTTAAAGATAATGACTTTTAGTCTCTTCATCTCTATTCCATGAACTTCATTAAATCACTGCTGTAATGGCTACTGCTTGCAAGAGACAACTTTGATCAAAAATATTCCACTATATCGCTAAATTTCATTAA
Organism: Desmodus rotundus; assembly: GCF_022682495.2. Classification (NCBI taxonomy): domain Eukaryota; kingdom Metazoa; phylum Chordata; class Mammalia; order Chiroptera; family Phyllostomidae; genus Desmodus; species Desmodus rotundus. The sequence continues at coordinate 45,092,275 of NC_071390.1, read as the reverse complement.
CCTTCAATGACAAAGGGAATGGTAGAGAGAGCACATCCTAAAACTCATTCTTCCTCTTACATTTAGAAAGTCTTTGACAGTAGCACCTTATACTACACTGCCTGTTATTCATGGAATGAAAAGGCCAAGGCAATCTTGGTAGGTGACATTTCCCAAAGTTTCTAGAAAAAAGTAGCATGTCTTTCTCTTCCCCTGTGTGAACAAAGCGCTACCCAAACAACTGGTATCAACCATATTATATCCAGAGTGAAACCAACTTTAGGATGAAGACAATGCTGAGTGAAACAGCAGACAGACAGACCAAACCTTAGGTCACTGATGATATCATTACATTGCTGGCGCAATCATTTATGAGGTTTCCAAACACTCTATCCATGTATAATTATACATTTTTAACTGTTTAAGCCACAATGACCTGAAGCTACTCTGAATTATGACTCATAGCACTCTTACTATTTAAGCTAGATCTATTTGTTTCAGAAAAAAATATAGTCATGTGTCACTTAATCAAAGGGAAGATTCTGAGAAATGCATTGTTAGAAATCATTGTGGAAACATTACAGAGACACTTAGAGACCAAGGGTATATGGTATATGATTATGTTACTGTACTTTTGATAAATACTACAGGCAACTGTAACACAATGGTAAATATCTGTGTATCTAAACATAGAAAAGTACAGTAAAAATACAGTGTATGAGATATGAAACGGTACACCTGCATAGAACACTTGCCATGAATGGAGCTGCCAGGACTGGAAGTTGCTCTGAGTGAGTCAGTGAGGGAGTGGTGAGTGCGTGTGAAGGCCTCGGCCATCACTGTGCACTTTATACATACTGTACATTAAGGCTGCACTAAATTTTTTTAAATGTATTTATTCATTAATAAATTTATCTATGCTTGCTGTGTTTTTGACTTTATAAACTTTAAAATTGGTTTAACTTTTTTGCATTTTATTTATTTATTCTTTCTTTCTCTTTTTTGTTGTTCGAGTACAGTGTTCTCCATTTCCCCCCTCCCCACAACTCCCCTGCACCCCAGCCATCCCCGCTTCCTGCCCTTGATCCTACCCCCTTCGGTTTTGTCCATGTGTCCTTTATGCATGTTCCTGAGAACCTTCCCCCTTTTCCCCCATTATCCTCTCCCACCTCCCCTTGGTTTAACTTTTAAACTCTCTTTATTATATTTGGCTTAAAACACAAACACATTTTATTGCTCTACAAAAATATTCCTTTTTTGTAACCATATTCTATAAGCATTTGTTATTTTAAAAACTTTTATTCTGACTTTTTAAACTTTGTGTTAATTATTACGACACAGACCCACATAATAGCTGCACAGGGTCAGGATCAGCAACACCACGGTCTTCCACCCCCATGTCCTGCCCCACTAGAAGGCCTTCAGGGATAGTAAGATGCATGGGCCTGCCATGTGCTATGATAACAATGCCTTTTGTTAAATACTTCCTGAAAAACTTGCATGAGGTCTTCATGAGGAGCTGTCCCAATGTCAGAAATATGTCCATGGTGGTTTGCTTGTTTTGTTTCTTATTTTCATTATAGATTTGCTTATAAACAGATAATATACTATGAACATTCTTCTTTATTAATGAAAACCTCTTGGTGTCCGGGTCCATGTTTATAAACTTTTAAGGAGCTTGTTGAGGTTTGCAGACATTTCTTCTAAACCCTTCGCTGTGGATTTTCTTAGGAGTGCTTTCTTTCCTCTCCTGCATTTCCTTTTTTTCTTGCTTTTTCTTCAGCTATGTGTTTATGCCCAGTTCCAACAACTCCTCATTAGTCAATTCCCATCTTCTCTCTATCCATGAGTCTCTCTCTGTTTTGTTTGTTGGTTCACTTTGTTCATTAGATTCCCCTGAGTGAAATCATATGGTGTTTGTCTTTCTCTGACTGGCTTATTTCACTTAGCATAATATTCTCCAGGTCCATCCATACTGTTGCAAAAGGTAAAATTTTGTTCTTTTTTATGGCTGAGTAGTATTCCATCGTGTAAATATCCCATTGTTGTTTTATCCACTGATTGTTGATGGACACTTGGACTGCTTCCATATCTTGGTGACTGTAAATAACGCTGCAAGGAACACATAGTCTCTTTTGACAGTACAAACTCTTTGCTTTGGTTGTGGTGCTGACAGGGATTTGCTTCTGTGTCTGGTCTTCAGTAAGTCATTAGAGGTTTTTCCATGTCTGATGCAGGCCCTTCTTGATTTTTTGTTAGTCCTGTTGCCTTCAGAGAAGCAACTCATTTAACAGCTTCCATCACTTGATTGTTGTTCTCCAAGATTAGATGTATGGTGGAATGAGACATGCCTGATGGGAAAACAATAACCATCTTTGATTTTTCATCATCAAACTTTAATCTCTTTTGTTTCCAGACTGGTCACTTGACTTGGACTGTTACAGCAACATTGGCAATGGATGTTGTATGCTTATGGGCCATCAATAAAACCACACGAGACTAAATCAAGTACAAGAGAAAATGACACAATCAGGAGAGTGGTAGACAAAAGGTGCTTGAGGCTGCTGCCAGCAGAACACAGCATATTGGTTTGCTGCAAACATTTTTTATAAGTGAAAAGAGCACACCCTAAGATACAATTAGCCACTATAGTAAATACATAAACCAGTAACATAGATATTATCAAATGTTGTGTAATGTTCTTGATTGTATTGATGTGTGTTATACTATTATATGACTGGCAGTGCAGTAGATTTGTTTACACCAGCACGGCCACAAACACAAAAGCAATGCATCCCATTACTGATGTTACCATGGCTATGACATCACTAGGCGACAGGAATTTTTCAGCCACATGATAATATTGGACCACTATGGTATATTCAGTCCTTTGCTGACTAAACTGCCATCATATGTCACTCTATTGTATTTTAATTCATCTCATTGTGGCAAGATATACATAATATAAAAATTATCATTTAACCATTTTAATTGCAAAATTCAGTGACATAAAATGTATTTATAATGTTGTGTAACCGTCACTACTATTTTCATAAGTTTATCATAATCCCAAACAGAAACTCTCTGTGCCCCTTTCTTCATCTACTAGTCTCTGATAAAATGCAATCTACATCCTTTTTCTATCAATTTGAATATTCAGAATGTTTCATATAAATTGAATCATACACCATTTCTCTTTCTGTGTCCACCTGATTTACTTAGCATAATGCTTTCACAGTTTATCCAAATGTAGCACGTATCAGAAATTCACTCCCTTTGTATGGCTTAATAATATTCCATTGTATACAAATATCACATTTTATTATACAGTCATCTGTTGATGGACACTTGGATGTTTCCCCTTTTTGGCTATTGTAGATAAAAATGGACAATGATACCTGGCTTGGACACACAGCCACTTTCCTACCATAGGCCAGCAGTCCATTCTGCAACAAAGTACTCCTTTGGTCATTATAAGTGTCTGATCAGGGCACAGAGTTCCAAAATAGTTCATTCTTACCATTTTTTACCAGTTTAATGGCTGCCTTGATGGAGGAACCAATACCAGAATTTTCTACTCTAACTTTATTTTTAGAGATTTTATTTATTTATTTTTAGAGAGGAGAAGGGAGGGAGAAAGAGGAGAGAAACACTGGTGTGTGGTTGCCTCTCGCTCACCCCCTACTGGGGACCTGGCCTGTAATCCAGACATGTGCCCTGACTGGGAATCAAACCGGTGGCCCTTGGGTTCCCAGGTGCTCAATCCACATTGACCAGGGCTCTACTCTAACTTTAAAATTCATATTTAGATAATAATTTAAACTGTGTGCTGGCTGAATAAAATTGACCCAAAATTATTTTGATTTACAAAAATGCATCACAATGTCCTTTGACTCTTGGTTGTTATTATATTTGGTATATGCTGAACAACTTTCCTGGAGATGAAGCCCTGTGTAGCGTATTTTACACAGTGTGTATTTTACACAGTGTGAAGACTGAAACAAACATATTATCATTATCTTTGGTTCCAGGTAGAATACATGCATGTAACAATTTAGGCCACAGTGCAAAAATCCTCTCATAAAATAACTATTTATGATTAATTCACATTTCAAAATAGATTTCACTATTATGGTAAAGTTATTAATCTTATAAAATGTGTTACAAAGATATTTGGGTTTTGGGGTACCATGCAATGTTGGTAGAAATAAAAATAGGGATGCCCTTATTCTATAAAAAGTAAATATAAATCTGTACACCATTTTTCCAAAAAATTCTTCTTTGAGTATCTATCACACAAAGAATGATCATGGATATGCATAGGAAATATTTACTAATCATAGTAACTGAAAGGTCATTTGCCATTATCAAAAATTAAAAGACACCTTAATTGTCCAGCAAAGAATGCTTATGTATATTGTAAGTCCATACGTAGGATATGTACCAAATATATACACAAAGTACAATGAATATAGAATTATATTGTTATTAAGATGAGTCAGCATAAAGCCACATGGAGCCACATTTGCTCTGTTCTTATATGGCCTTTCCTAATTAGTAACCAAAAGTAAGAAAGAAGAGAAAAAGAAAAGTAAAAGAAAAGAAAATGAGGACACAGAAGCTTGTTTCATTTTGATCCTGGACCACGAAGACACTTCTCTCTAAAAAGATTTCAGGTGTCTGAAATTATCCAGTGCATCAGAGCTGCCAGCAGCAGGAACATGTCTTTGCTGGGGTCATCAGACAAAAAAAAATGTCTCAAGATAAAAACAAAGGTTAAAATTTCTTTCCTAAATATTGCTACTTCCTGTGAGTATACCCCATAAGGTGGAAGATGAAAAATGTAGAAAATAAAAGTAAAATTAACTTAAAAGATAGTAAGGCTAAACTTTCTCTTTCTTTCTTTCTTTTCCTCCCTCCCTCCCTTCCTTCCTTCCTTCCTTCTTTCCTTCCTTCCTTCCTTCCTTCCTTCTTTCCTTTCTTCCTTCCTTCCTTTCTCTTTCATTCATTCATTCATTCATTCATTCATTCATTCATTCATATTGGACGCCTTCAATATACCATATTCTGTTCTAGGCACTGCAGATACAAGAGTGAACAAATGACAAATTTCCTTGCATTCATGGAGCTTACATTTTTGAGGCAGATGACATAAAATAAATTATTTAACCACATAATACATTAGGTAGCAATAAGTAAAGTAGGAGATGCAAATAGGGAATGTCAGGAGGAGGATTTAATTTTAACTAGGGAAATTAAGTAAGGTGTGATGGAGAATATAGTATTCGAGAGAAAGATTTGAAAGAGATAAGAAAAAAATCCAGGTGGGAATCTGGAGGTAGGTATTTTTCAGTCAGAGAAAACACATACAAAAATCTGACGTGAGAAAATCCCTGCCACATTTAAAGAGCATCAGGAAGCCAGGCAAGCAGTGGACATGGGGACTAAGGGGAGAGCACCAGATGATGTGGTCAGAAAGGTACACCAAGTAGGGAGCATGGGCCAGGCCTTGTAAACAAATACAATAATGACTCTGCATTTTACTCAGAGTGAGATGAGAAGTTATTGAAGGTGGCTGAGCAAATGAGTGATCTAATCTCAATTATGTGTTACTATGTTCTTGCTTGTGTATTACTGATAGGATAGATTGAAGGTAAGAGCAAATGTAGAATGAGGAAGGAAAATACTTAAGAATTCAGATGAGATGCGATGTTGGCTTGGACTGGGCAACAATAGTAGTAGACAACAATAGTAGTGAGAATTGTTTACATATTTTGGAAGTAGAGTTGCTAAAATGAGGAGCATATGCAGGAAAATAGCATTGAGGATAATAATAAGTTGTATGTGACTGCAGATCAAGGATGGATCAAGACATTTTTGGAGTTGTAATATTAAAGAGTAAACCAGAAAGATAGTGAAAATTCAGAGAGTAAGAGACTTAAAAGTTAGATTGTAAAACAATTAATTATGAGTAGTGGTAAGGTTTGAGCTGAGATCACAGGATTAAGTGGTTAAGGTATTGAAGATGGCAGGAGTATTGAAAATTATTGGGTTATATATCTAAGAAAATGAAAACTTTTATGTAAAATCAAAATTAAGATAGTGGCAGAATTGCAAATAATGACCATGAATTAGGATACAAATTTCAAAGAATGAGGAAACATGCCTACAAAAGTGAAAAAAAAAAAGGTGGTTAATAGAGTCTAACGGCATGAGATTCCAAAATGGAGATGTTTAAGAAGGAAATGAGAAAGTTCTGGAAGAGGCAAAGAGCAAGTGAGGACATTTACCCACTTCTTGAGGCAGTGGGTAGGGAGCCTGGATGAGATCATCTACCACTTAGAAGGCTGAATGGAAAGCAGCAGCACTGAGGGGAGACAAGTGACGGTAATTGAGAAGGTAAAGGAAAAATAAAGGCTTCTGAAAATTGAAAATCTGGGTAATCTGGATTTTGATAGAAACGTCAACCATAGTTAACTTCATTTAAACCATAAAATAGCCTTGAAAATGGGAGATGTTATCATTCTCTTTTGCCAAGAAGAAGCTGAGTAGTCAAAGTCAGATGAATACTAGAGGTCAGAACTACAGCTTCATCTGACCTAGTGGTATATGATACACACAATTCAATATATTTAGAGAGTACTGGTCTATTAGCTAGCTAATTAAATAACTATTTCAAATATCTTAAAGCTATCAAGTTGAAGAAAAATGAACATATTACTTAGAAGCAGACCTGGATTAGAGTCCCAATTATACTACATAATTGTGTGGTTTCAGGCAAGTCATGTAAAATCACTATAGTACTTTAACTTCAAGTGAAGTTAATACTACCTAAATTATAGATTATGATAAAGATTTACATGTAATGTTATTACTTAATTATAAATCAGTTACTTAATTATGAATGTATAATAAGTATTAAATGGAATAATTAATCTTAAATAACAAGGTCATCTCTTAGAAAAACATGGAAACCTAAGATAATATGTTACTCATATTTTAATAAATAATTTATAGCTTTAATAAAAATTAGTGCATTACTGAAACTAAATTTATGTTCAGTAAAATTAATACATCTTAAGTCTATGATACATAAAAAAAGATGATTTCTGCTTTGGGAGTGTAGTCTCTTTATCTCATTAATACTTTGATCTAACAGTGACTATCTTAGAGGTAAGTGTGAGACACTGTGTAAATGTGTTGATGGAACCAGTTGTTTTACTAATTTTATTTATAAACTCTTGCTTCTAATGAAAATGAATTTTCCATTTTTCTCTATCATCTTCCATGATCACCTGAATATATAGTGTACAACTAAAATCAACTATAGAAGAGGCAGAAATACAGGAGTGAGACTTGGCCCTTGGGGAATCTTATTTCCTATGGCTTCTAATGGGAATTTGTACACTTCTATTTCCTGCAAGATGATCAATCAGGATGAGTTGTACCTTCTTTATCTCCCATTTTATGTCATTAAAAACATTTCATTTTTCATGTATAAAATATATAAGTATACTTATAATGAATAAATTTAAGAATAAAAATATTTATACATTATTTGATCAAAATTGTATTACCAATATGTATGAAAAATACTGTTTGGAGAATAAAATTTCTAACTCTTGAAACCATTTCATACTTAGTAATTTTTAATGATAATTATTTAAATTCTCTTTCATTGTCTAGCACTATTGTAATAGTAGGAATTATGATATTTAATTCCAATTAAGTACTTCCTATGGTCCAGGCTGTATGAAATACATAGTATTATTAGGTAAGTGTTGGAATTTTAAAAATCTTGAGAAGCTTGGGAAACTTTTCCTAATTATCTGGAGTAAGGTTGATAGCAAATCATTTTACTTGCCTGACTGAGTTCAGGGTCTTAATATGTGGCTGCATTGCCTGTCATTCAAAGTCTTAAATTAGCTGAAATTCATACAACAAAAGATTCATACAATTATTACTTTTGACTTTTACCCTAGAAAGGCCATTAACAGTCACAAGGGAAAAAATGGTAAAATCTTTTCTACTTGAGATATTGGAAATATTGAGTATGAAAAAAGTTATTTTACTAACACATGACTATTTGCCATATTTTGCAGATAATAGTTTTTTTGCCCAGATTTTTGAAGGAAAAATAAGAATGCACATTATACATGTGTAGTACCTGAAATACTTTGTATCTATTCTTGTGTTTTATAATTATTTGTTATATAAAATGTCTTATACCATGATATGTTCAAAAATAAATGCTAAAATTCCTTTGTAGTACGAAAAATAAGTATCTAAATATAAATAAATTAATAAATAAATAGAATTAAAAAATTAAAACAAAATGTTTTTTCCAGAATGATTCAGCCAAAAATGTGGGTGCACATTACACATGGAAACTAGGAAAACTGAGAAGGGTGATTATGTAAATAAGGTTATCAATCTTTAGGGAAAATGTAAGACTTCAAGTGAATTCCCAATAAAGACCAAACAAACAGAGTAAAGATTGATATAAAAACCTTCTTCTATTAGCAGAATGCTAATTCCATTTCAATATTAGGTGTCTATGTAGTTATAATTCACCCCATGGTTTTAGAATTCTGAAACATCAACACATATAAATAGTCTTTTGAAGAATGAATCAATCCATGAATAACTGAGCAAACAAAATTCAGTTCTTGTCTTCTCCAATATTTTCCAATCATGCTTACTCTAAACACATAGCTGGCAACTTAAAAGGAAAAAAAACCCCAAGATAAACAAAAACAAATCCTGGTTCACCACAGTTCTTAATGGTTAGGTCAAAACAATTGACTAGCTCATTATATGTTATTTGTTGTCACCTTTTCTTATTCTTTACTGTGTTTATCCTCATAAATCATCTTCCTAATTTTGGAGCAAACCAATTCCCTAAGACCATTGCTAATGTTCTAGCTCTGAATCATTTTCTCTTTGCTGAACTATGTATTGAACTCTTTCATTAACTATGCTGCCTTCAATGTCTCTTACTTACTTTGGATATACTTCTTGATCATCCTGATTGCCAAGGATCCTTCCAGTTAAAACTCTACTCCCATTCTAGTTGTTTGCTTAGTTTGCTTTTGTTTTTGTTTTAGGTGTGGTTGTTAATAACTGGGAGTTTGCTGTCATTTTTACTGTTCCTATTTTTTATCTTCTTTTTCTTAAATATAGAAATGGAGATCACATGGAGGGTCATCAACAGGGGAGTGGGAAGGAGAGAGGGGGGAAAGATACAGAGAATAAGTAGCATAAATGGTAGGTAGAAAATAGACAGGGGGAGGGTAAGAATAGTTTAGGAAATGTAGAAGCCAAAGAACTTATATGTATGACCCATGGACATGAACTATAGGGGGGGAATGTGGGAGGGAGGGGGGTGGGCAGGATGGAGTGGAGTGAAGGGGGGAAATGGGACAGCTGTAATAGCATAATCAATAAATATATTTTTAAAAAATACAAAAAATAGCCTCCACTCCCCCCTGCCAAAAAAAAAAAAATGGTCCACTTAGAGCATATGAGAAACAGATATGAAAGAAAATCCAAAGGATAGGCAATAATCTCAGTTTATCATAAATATGCTTACTTTTTCTTATATTCACATATAGCCACTCCCCCATTCTCCCTTGTACATTGACATTCCCAAAGAGGAGACAAAGTCATAATGATACATGTTTACATTCCAGATTTGAAAAGAAAATTTTTTAAAAAAGGAAGGAGAAAGGAAGAAAAAAGGAGATCAAAAGGAAAAAATGGCCTATATGAGCTAGTGAGGTGGTACATAGAATCCTTCTTAGTGAGTGTGATGTCTTTTTTATTTTCCTTACAATGAAAATGGAAAAAAAGAAGTGTAAATGATGTCTTTAACCGATGTCATTGGATGAGAAGGCTGGTATCTTGTATTAGGCATAAATCCTTTCCCCCAGGTAACTTGTAACTTGTAATGGATGCTGTAGTCATTCTTTTCACCTTTCTTAGACTTCTTCCCCTCAAAATGTTTATCAGTTGCTATTTTATTCTGTTAAATGCGATAGTGTCATGAATGTTTCTACTGACTGTGTGTTCCAATTCAACATTTCCTACATAGTGACAAGAACCACGGAAAAGCACTGCGAGATAATGGTGAATGACTTCTGATTTGCTGAGGGCTGGGCTCAGCCCCACCTCACAGACATTTACCGCCATGGTCCCAAGTTAAGTGCTTCCCTAATAAAAGCATAAACAACAATCTTTTATTTATCACCACTTTTAACTACTAATGTCACTGTGCATATCTCTGAGCTCTCTCCCTTATAATGGAAGAGAAACTATACATAAATGATTTGATAACACCACCTGTTCAGTACCTAATTCAGAGGGAAAACTTGGCTGAATCATTTGAAATTAAAAAAAAAAAAAAAAGCCATTGGTTTGAGCTCAGCCTGTCTCTTATATTACTGACCATACAAGGAGAAAGTTATGGAGGGTGTGAAATAAAATACCGCATGACAGATGCCTGTTTTCTCTTCGGGAATTTCTGTCCAAAGACAGTCAGGCACAGAGCGTGACTGATGAGGCCACTGCAGGCCTGTCTGAAGATTCAGCACTTGCTGTTTGGAGCGTGGTAATAACAGTTGTTACAAGTGGAAATAAGACAGCAGTACAGTACATCAGAGGGCCCAAAAGGTGCCCTATTGAGCACTCAGTTGTGGTTGACAGTTGCCGTGATGTAAACAATGGGAGAAAAGATGGTTTTCAGCAGGCTTTTATTGATGGTTTTCATTTATCTCTAACAGTGGAAGGGAAGACCGAAGATCATGTGGTCTGTACCAATATTATTGACGAGCACAGTCAAGAGAAGCAGGAGGCAGTGAACTGCAACAGGTGAGAAGAATCCGCAGTGAATCAATGTGTTGTTCTCTTCATTCCCTATCATTTAGCATGCCACAAATATAATTTTTTTTGCTTGATATTTCTCAGTTTTGGTTCATTTCTAATCCATATCCTAGGATTTTTTTTTTGTCAGAGAAGTAATGTTTAATAAGGTTACACTTCTGTTAATAACAGTTTTTAGTTTAATTAGAACATGGGATGAATTTTGAATTTACCTGAGTAAATGTTTATGCTATAAATTTTGAGAGTATGCAGGTTTAATATTTTAAGAATTTAAAATGCCAGACTCTATCAAGCCCTAATCCACAAACTGAAGAAATAGCAGTTTCATTCCCGATCTTTTGAATATTACTGCAAAATTGTCCTCTCCTGTATTTGTGGGATCTAGGGTAGAGAAACCAGGAAAGAGTGAATATTCTAGGTACTTGTTGTGGGACAGAGGAGGCACACTACACTTCCCCAGGGGCAGAGCCCGTTTCCAAGGGTAACGCAGAAAGCTGGTCATGAAATAGCTGTGACAACAGGGGCCAAAGTGTAGGGAAATACCAACACAGACTGAAATATAGGAAATATTTATTACATGTGAAATACTATACTAAGCATCCTAAGTATAGTATTTCTTAAAAAGTCTTCATAGCAATTTTGAATGTATATGGTTTTCTTATCACCACTGTATAAAGTAGGAAAGCTAACTTAAGGAGTTAAAAAACTTCTTTGAATTAACATGGATTATAAACCAAATTAGCTTTGGCCCCTAGAACAGAAGCTGTTAGCACTCCCCTGACCTATGCTATGCTTGACAGTCTTTAGAATGAAATTCCATGAGGGGAAATGGTATCTATCACACAAAATTCCATCTTAAAACCTCAGTAATTTACATCACCCATCTATTAAAATGCTAAAGCAGACATTCTAATAGAATATATGTAACTAAGTAGCCTGAGTAGAGAAATGGAAGTCAAATAACAGGCAATAAGATCAGATATGAGATTACAGGTTTCAGCAAGTTCATTTAGAATGGTCAATAGGGAAGGTGACCGGAATGTAACCCCAGAAAAATGATATAAAGCACCAATGGCCTTGCAGGAGGGTAGCTAGCTTCATATGAAGGACTTCTAGTTCACTCAGATAATTGGGAACGAATCATTTATTATAGATGGAGTTGTAGACATAAGAAATAATTACCATCACTTCAAAATGTTTATTCTATTCAGGGAAGAAGAGTGGAACTGTGGCTCTGAATGAGTTTATCAAACAGTAAGAAGAGAAAGGGATCATGCTTCTAAAAATGTTAATGGCACATTTACAATAATTCTGGTGTGTTGTGTTTACTTTTTAGTAAATACAATTTTCAGAAAAGTTAAAAAATCTTAACAGATGCAGAAGTTAATCTAAATAATCAGTTCTGGAAACTGAAAGGTTTATTTATATACCACAGTGGTTGTGTTATTGGTAGAAGTGGGGTTCTTGTGGTATCAAAAGGAAAAGAATTTCCTGAGATCCACACAGGAGGATGGGACTCCGTGGTGAGCTTTACTGATGATGTAAAATTGAGGAGGTTGCCTTCACGACTTCCCAACGTCCCATCTCCATTGGTCTTGCCATGGGAAAGGTCCAATCTTGTCTTCAGTTGGGCTGGTGAAGGCCACTGCACAGTTTCTGTTCTGTGTTAAAATACAGTCGAGACCAGCACCCAGCCAGTGGCCTGTTTCCAGCTGCAGTCCGTTGCTGTGCTGCGGTATTCAGGCTCCCTCCTGGAGCCTGCCTGTGAAATCTGCACAGCCACGGGCCACGTGGTTCCTAAGGCCATGTGGCTATGGAGAAAGGACTTGTGAGTGCACAGCACAAGTGCAGGTCAAGACAAGAGGGGTGGGGGGGAAGAGAGCCTATTTATATTAGTTTGCGCTTGGAAAAAAACAAGCTTTTTGAATAAACCAAGCAATTTCCCAAACATTCACAGGCTTTTGATAGGTTTATAACCCTTAGTTAGACTAACAGCCTCTGTGTTCCAGCACCTCCCCCAGCACCCCCACACAATCCTGGACTGGACTGGTGGAGGGAGGAATGTTAATCCCCTCAGTAGAGCAATACTGTAATCCTCTGTAAAGCTATAGCCTCCTGGCTAAGCAAACAGGCTTATGCTCCCCAGTTAATCAAACTCAATGTGTAACTCCCTTTCCTTTACCAGTAACTGTATAAATACTGATGCTAACAGCTGCAGTGTGTGGTAAACTAATACCAACTGTGGTACATTAATAACCCCTCTGCACTATGCTCTGGCTCTACAATTCTGAGAGGCACAGAAAAATGCTACCATTACCACAGCAGATCTATCAATATGTGCAAGAAAAATCCAGTGACATATATGAAATAAAAAATGTGTTAGGTATTTTTGGGGGGACTAGAATTTAATAATTCAATACGTAAAAGCAGGAAAATAATTTTTTTCAATGTTACTTGAACAGAGAAGCTAACATAGACATGAAATAATTATAGGCACAGTATGTCAATAAAATATATAAGACAGCCCTGGCTGGTGTGGCAGTGGAATGAGTGCCGGCCTGTGGACTGAAAGGGCACCAGTTCAATTCCCAGTCAGGGCACATTCCTGGTTGCAGGCCAGGTCTGCAGTAGGGGGCACGCAAGAGGCAACCACACATTGATGTTTCTCTCCCTCTTTTTCTCCCTCAGTTCCCTTCTCTCTAAAAATAAATAAATAAAATATTTAAATATATATATGATAAAGTATTAAGATGAAAATTCTGCAAATGTGAAAACATTTGCCAAAGAAGTTAATAATTCTGTCTATATACTTTTCAAGCCTAAGCAATCACCTCTTTGTGGTATGAAAAAAACCCCTGAAGTATCAGATGGAAATATGGATTTTGACAGATGACTGACAGAAGCATGAAATTTTTCTTCTTCCTACCTTCTATGTTCTTATAGCTGAGCTAATGATCAAATAACTGAGACATATTAACAGAAAAAAATGTCAAAAATTTATGGATGTACACTTGGGGATGCCATAACATATAACACCCAAAGTCACGTTGGGCATTTGAGATTTATATGCCATTTTGGACAAAGGAGGAGAGGAGCAAGGGTCTAGGATTTCAAAGGGGAAGTACACGATTTACATTTAGATGAGAAAGAGGAAGCATGGCAAACAAATTTTTACTGGGCCACTCATAAACAATGGGACACAGCAGGAAGTTCAACAAACAGGCTTTACTAGATTTCTTGCTGTCCTTTAGGTTTAGCTCATATTATGATGCTAAAGTGATGTTCTTCCTTTAAGCAGGTTTTCAACCTGAATTTCTATAGGCAGGTAAAGAAGGGGAGGGTCAAATGTTATTTCTGAGTCTTTTGTTTCTTAAAAACCAGCTTAAAATCAATATCAAAAACTGGTTGCCTTTAGGCTGACAGTATACAGGGTAGGGCAAAAGTAGGTTTATAGTTGTGAGTACAGGAAACACAAAATTATTCATGTATTATTATTTATTGTATTATTTTCCATATAATTATAAATCTACTTTTGCTCCACTCTGTACTTGTTTGACCAAAAAAAAATCACCACTACATTTTTAAATAATCAGTTACCAAAATATAAAAATTTGAATATTTCATATGAACATTTTAATATCTGGTATCTTGAAAAAACAGCATACGTACTCACATTCTTCATAAACAGTCATGAGACTTAGTAGCTGTTAGAGTGGTTAGGCAGGGTGTTTTCTCTGATTACAATGCGCACCATCCTATGGGGCCCTTAAATATGACAACAGGGACATTTATTATTTGTCGCCATGATTCAGATACTGTTTTTCACTGTTGTTGCTTCACTCGTTTCAATTTCTCATATCCGATGTAGGCATGTTAGTTTTCTACTTTTGCTCTGAGATAGCAATAGATCCCTTTTGTCCTAAAGTTTTCATTTCTCTTTCTTTTTATAAAATTATTTTCTCTGGTTTGAGAATAGGTTCTCTGAACCTATTATGAATAGAAACTCCAAAGAGTGCATTTAAGTTCAATCACATCTAGAAAGACAATGCTAAATTACTACGGGAGAATGAAATAGATGAATGAATTCTCCCCAAAACCAGAACTAACGAGTGACAGATCTGAAAATAAAACACCTAATTCTTGACTTATATTCTAGTACTTGTAGGAAGTGTAGTTAATCTGATTAATCAATTTTAATAACTGAAGTAAATTGCAAAACAGTCAAATATTATATACTCAAAAGTCCAAATCTAGTTTTCATATATAACCAATTGATTAAATTTTTAAATTCCAAATCGCAAATTGTTTTGATATAGAGTATTGGATCTTTTATAGAAGAAAGTTGCCCCCTCAACCTAAGTGAAACTTTGAAATGTAGAATACCGAACAAGCCAGGGATTGCTTTTGGTAATGCGTCATGAGTTATTGCTTATAAAGTAATAACTTTTATAAGTGAACCCCTGATAAACCCATGAGAGAGTATTTGTGAGTGTATGTGTGTGTGTCTAGGAGGAGTTGTGAGATGGGAGCAGTGCACAGGTAATCTGAGTAACAATGACATATATTGTTGATCTTGGTAGTTTTAATTTTTAAATTGATTGTAGAGAGAGAGGGAAAGGGAGAGAGGGAGAGAGAGAAACATCAACTTGTTGTTCCACTTACCCACGCATTCATTGGTTGACTCTTGTATGTGCCCTTTGCAGGGATCAAACCCACAACTGTGGTGCATCAGGATGAGGCTTTAATGGTGTTACCAGGCCAGGAGTGATTTTGGTAATTTTAAAGTGAGAGGAGCTGGTCATTCACTAACTCCATCAGTGGGTATTTCAGTATGAGTCTTAGTTGGTGATTATGATGTTCATGTGGTAATGTCACCACAGGAAATTCACTAATTATTACAAAGAAAAGGGGGGCAAAAACATTAGACATTGAGCTTAATAAACCGGGGAGCGTGAGACTGTTTACTTCACCAGGAAGCTACAGCTTCACACTCCTGGGAATTACAGCATTTCTCCACCAAGGGGATTAACACTTCTCCCTTCCCGGCTGTGGTACCAGATTGTTGGGGGTTGCTGGGGAAGTGCTTGAACATAGAGGCCTCTCAGTATAACTAGGGTTTGGACCCATCAAAAAGCCCATGAAAGCTTGAAGAGTTGATTGGTACTTCTGAAAAAGCTCTTGGTCCATCCCAAAACCAAGTTAATATAATCCAAGGGTAAAAAGAAGCCCTCTTCCCCCCACTCCCCCTACCCCACCCCCCTGGCCCATCATGATTGAATGTTAGGATTGCAATTCTTTGTTGATCCTGAATAATCCCATTTTGATGGAGAAATATAGGACTGATTTTTTTAAAGGTCAACAATACAAAGACATTAAGGCTTCCATATTGGACTTATTGCTAGTTAGAAATGTCTCTTTTAACAATATTTTCTATCTTTTCTAGATGTAGAGTTAATTTAGTTCTGGCAGCAGCCTGAAGTGGTAATCTCTCTAAGGAAATGGATTGAGTCTTTTGTTTTAGATAATTGTGTTTGCACTGCAGTATTTCTACTTAAAAAATAAAAATAAAGAGCTTGTTTTATATTAAATTATACTTCTGTTAAATTATACTTCTGTTAATTTGTTTGATTTTATTTTTATCTTTCCATTTCTGTATTTATCTATCCTTCCATCCATTCATCTATTTGTTCATTATTTTTTTAATTTAAAATTTTTTTTGTTTGCTTATTCTTACTATATTGCCTAGTTCTTCTGATTTGTATTAATGTGGACTGGTAGAAAATGAAACTACAGACAAAGTTTTGTTTGCATGGGAACTTCAGAGGTCAGCAAAGAATTTACTTAAACTCTATCTACTCAAATTAAAATTTTGCAAAACTATCAGTATCTGAAGAGCACAGTTGTTGGGCCCATACAGAATTTTTACTATGCCACTGATGGAGTGTGAGTTTAGCTACCTAAGTAACTCATTTAGTTTTCTCACTTACAAATTGGGAATAATAAAGAACCTAACTTTATTATATGGCAATTTATGTAAATTCCCTCAAGTACTCAAAGAAGAGAACTGATTGTCATTGGGCTAGATAATTATAGTTAGGCTTGATTCGTCAGGAGTGAAACAGTCAGTGCTTGCTGGCCTACTGGAGAAGGCTACTGAGCAGGTGTGCATGTGCCACAATGAACACCTACTAGACATCACTTCCAGTCAGCAGTGGGCTGAAGGCCAGTCTACATCGTTTATATGTGGTAGCTCAAGCAATGTGACATAAACGGGAGACACTTCACACTTATGTCTATTCTCCAGGTCCTCAAACAGCAGGATGCCTCCACATGTGAAACGAAAGCCATCAATAATAGGAGCACAGGAATGAGTTTCGACCACTCACATTTTAAAATTACATGTACTACGCTTGTCAGGCCCACCAGTGGTGGCTTAATCAACAAAGCCATCTGCTACCCACCGTATCCATCTTTTACACATACACATCTTAAAAATACATCCACTGGTTTTATTGTAAATCAATATTTCATTATATAAAATACTATTTCAATGAAAATTTTGCCATTCAATTATTCTAGTTCTTATTTTCTCTCCCAGTATAACAAAGAAAAAGATAATACAGATTAATCTTGGGTTGCAGTTATTATTTAGTTATTTTAGATTTGTAATATTTATTTCTAGAAGCCACAAGGTCTTTCTCTAATAGAAATAATTATAAAACACATTTGATTTATAAAATTTCACATTTTATTTTCCTACAAACCAGATGTCTTATGCAAATGGAACAATAGCATAAGCACTCATTACTGTTTTCCTCAGAATGTCAGGGTTTGAGCACTGATTTCTTTTTAGAAACTGGGATTTAAACAAATAAAAATCCAAAATAATTTTGATATTAATATTCTTCTGAAAGACTCACTGACTGAATAAGCTAGTGACCTATGCTCACTGATCAAAAACAAAACAATATAATTCCATAGTGTACTACTTTTGGTTTGTCTAATTTAAAATAATTGTTTCAAAGTACCATTTCTGAGGAACAGCAGCATTTCTCTGGCATCCATCCTTGACACACAACTGTAGAAAGTAACATTTATAATAACTATATTTCTTCCCGAAGGACTTACCTAAAAGAGCTGATTGTGATAGAAGAGCTGCATTGTAAAAACAGCCTTGTACAGTGTCTCTCCACCTTTCTACCTACCTGGCTGGCTAACTAGCCCTAAATCTATCTATGCAAGTATGTGCATATAGACGGTGCATTCTGCCTGCTGTACAGCAGTTATGCTGTGATAGATGAGGGAACGGGTATACATTAGGTGTGAATTCTTTACAGGCACTTCCTCACAAACATTACAAACTACAGAATTTAGAGACTAGAACTCACAAACCACAGATGTCAAGGCCATATACCACTTTTTTATTGTTACTAGAAACTGACTATATACTTCAATTTAAACTTATTTGTTTTTTTTTACTTTTCTTTTATATTTTATTTATTTACTTTTAGAGAGGGGAAGGGAGGGAGAGAAACATCAATGTGTGGTTGCCTCTTGTGTGCCCCCTACTGGGGACCTGGCCCACAACCCAGGCATGTGCCCTGACTGGAAATTGAACCAGTGACCCTTTGGTTCACAGGCTGGCACTTAATCCACTGAGCCACACGAGCCAAGGCTATTTGTTATTTTTTTTAAAAGAAAATAGGCCTTAGAGGAATTTCTACAGCAATCATACGTGTGATTTAGAAGAAAATAAATATCAATAGTTCATGGCTAGGAAAAGAATATGGGGACTTTGAGACCCTTTTCTGCCCTTTCTCACTTGGTGGGAAAATCTGGGTTACCTCCTAAATGTATGAAACTAGGTGGAGGAAGCACCAAAGCTTAGCCTTAGAGGGAAAAGAGAAAATCATGATGTAACCGAGCAAATTGGGGCTTGGCCACATGGTGCCTAGACACATGACTCAGCAATTAGTGAAGGACACAGGTTTTTATTAACAGGGTTCCAACCTCGGGAGGGGGTCTGAGAGCACTTCTGATGACAGTCCTGCTTTCTCATGAGATTCAGCACTCCCTTGCTCCCCAAAAGGCTATAAGCCAAAACCATGCCCAGAAGTACCCCATTTCCTTATCTGTTCTTAAGCCATCTGTGCAAACAGATCTCCATCCTCTCTGGAATGTGCACTTATGGGTTTCAGAGTCACCATCCTCTCATAGCAGCTCCCTCCTTCAGGATCTGGGGTACGCTATTCAGTGCCATGTTACACTGGAGCATGTGAGGTCCAGGGAGGCACACGTCCCAAGAAAATGGCTTCTCTGTACGTCCTTCAGAGACACAATTCTGCAGCTCTACATTCCTGGTCACAATTCAGCTCCAAGCATCTCCCACAAATCTGTGCTTGGTTAGGCAGGTCCCACACAGGTCCATCAGTTCTGCCACTGTCTTTTCCTTCTTACTCCAGATTTCATAGCGTGCTCTTACTCTAAACCATGTGGCTTCTCCCTTATATACCAGACCCCACAGCCAACTCCTGTCTGCATCCTTTCAGACCACATGGTTTCTTCCTCTTTCTCTCTCAGCCTGCCCTTATTTTAAATGCTTAAAATAAGGCATGGAACTTCCTATGTGACCTCATATCCAATCCCTCCTATGATGTGTCTTTTCTGCCAGTTCCCCCGAGTCTTTTACCTTCTTTTAGCTGCCATTTTCAGTCAGGGCAAGAGTTCCAGTGACACAGGAACATTTGGGGTTCCCAGTGACACAGGGACAGCTGCCGCCCCTGGCTTTGTCATGAGTCACTATATGCTCTTAAAGTCACGTATACCATTTGCGTGGGTGGAAGGCCTCTAAGTTCAAGAAAGGCATGCCTATTAACTTGCCCTTGTTATGCAAAGTATCTTAAATGATGCATAGCATCTCCTTCAACCAAGGCTTGTGGGCATTTTCTCCTATTTTCAGGAGCCCCTGGCTCTGCACCCTATTACAATGACACTTTCATATGTAGACACGAGTACTTGAACAGTCTGAGTTCTGACACTCAGTTCTCTGAGTTCTCTGAGTTCTCATTTCAGTACTCTGAAATACTGAGATAAGGATGTGATATATTTGACCACAGGGAAGGACATGCCAGGCACAGAGCTGCTTTATCACATCCAGAGCCATCTACCTGAACAAAGGCGAAAACAAAAGCAAGTGTAAACCAGAAAAATGACAGTATACTACAGCTAATATAAAAACTTACCTATCTAGAATATATGAACTGAAACCTTATTTTACGAGGTAATGTAGGATTATGATTATATTTGAAAGCCTGATTCTCTTTGCCTCATTAGGCCCATTTGGTTGTACATTAAAACTCGAACATAAGGTTTCTGATATAAAGCTATCTTTAAATAAGCTCAATGACATTTGAAGTTATCTTCTCGGAAAAACCATCTTACACAAATTCATAATAGAATTGCTCTGGGGAAATTACTTTTGATTTTTATGAGTAAATAGATCACTAAAGCTCACTAAGGTGGGAAATAGTGATGGGAGGCAATGATAGAAACAACTAATTCACATGTAAGAGTAATAATATCAGATATATAGATATCAGTGTCAATCAGATCAATCATGTTAATTTTTAAAAATCAACAACAAAAACAATAAACAATTTGATTCTGTTATGAAACCTGCAACCATTAACCTTTAACATCTATCTACCTACCTACCTACCTACCTTCCTATCATCTATTTATGTGTATGTATGAGGGTGTATTTTGGGATAGAATAAGTAATAGAAGTTACATTCTTTCCTGAACAGGTATACAGTTATTTGTAGACAGTCTGTTATATGCCATATATTAAGCATAGCAATTGAGAAAAATAGTATTCAAAACTACTCAATAGCCTCAAGAAGCATCTAAACACGGAACTCAGACAAGTAAACAGGTAGTTACAGAGTAGGTTTGCAAGTCTGATAACAAAACTAAGTAGGCAATGGACCCAGAATGCAGAACAGAGAAGGTGGGAAACCTCATGGAATTTAGAGAATCCTCTTTATCCACTGGAGCTATCACATAAGGCACATGTCGTAACCAAAAGAGTTTCCCCTGAATTTCTGATTCACCATTAGTTCCAGGCTGGGACGCAAGGATTTTCATTTCTAGTAAGTTTGCATATGACGCATATGATGGTGATACTGTTGATCCAGGGACAGCACTTTGAGAACTGTTGGACTATGGTATGTGGACATTGCTCCTCTTCATCGCCACTATAAACTTTATTTTTTAAGGAAGGAGGTTAAGTTATTGTAATCTAATATCATACTCTCATTGCCTGGCCCAGTTAGTCAAAAGTAATCATATGTTTAACATCAACATCACCTGACAAGACAGCAAGAGACAAAGTAGTGCAGAGTTTAACTACGAGTCCTGATGTCAGATTGCCTGGATTGGCCTAGTTCTGATTTCTGTCACCTCTCTGCTCTGTAACCTTAGAATATTTAATGAAACTCCCTAAAACTGCTCCCTCATTTGTAAATTAAGAATAGAAACCCCTCCCACAGCATTGTAAGGATTAATGAAATACTGATTGTTATACTGCAAATAGTTTCAAGCACAGGAAACGTCCTAATAAATGTTTACAAATGTAAATGGAGGGGCAGGAAATGGCACTTATACTCACGATACATCAATTGGAAAAAATACTGCTGTGAGAAATCCTAGAATTTTTAGAACATTTTCATAAATTTAGTGCATTAAAATAAGTATGACATAGATGTTCCTATTCGAGCCTTCATAAAAGGTGACAATCTGTACATTTGGGAAAAGTGAAAGGACAGAGGACCTAGGAGATAATTATACTAAGTTTTAGTTTCCAAAAGAGCAGCAACCTTAATGAGGAGTTATTAACTGAAATGGTAGCACAGTTGAGCGTATGAATTATTAACGCTTTTCAGAACCTAAGCAAAAATGTGTTAAAAGAGTGAAGGAGTGGTTAGAAATATGTTTATTTCTTCTCTTGTATTTGTTTTAAGCTAGGGATAGTCTAGATAAATATTCACTGTGCTGTTTGTTCTTAAGAGTCCTGGCTATGCATTATAATTGCCTTTCTACTAGAGAAATAACACAATTCTCTACTTTTGAAGATGGTTTTTCACACTGATTCCATTAGTATATGATGAGAAAAGCTCCAAACCTATACAAATAGACTTGTAAATATTTTCAAGTTTTTCAACAATTTAATAAGCAGAAATTTACATAAGCTAGTAACTGTTCTGTAGTGCCTGGGAATAAGTTTCTGCCAAGTATTTGAGTTTGGGAGATAATTTTGTTGGAGGCCTTTACCATTTGATTTTTGGAGGGTTATTTTTTCCCCTTAGTCTTCTGAGATTGATATGGTGCCCCTCAGCATGGCTGAAAAGAGAAACTTTCTGTCCCTTATTTCCTACTACTTCTCAGAGGAGGTTTGGTGTTTGAAACTGTATCCAGGTACCTCAAGGACTTTGATGCTGAAGCCTTTTTTGGTGCCATCAAATGGCAGATTTCTCTTCTCAGAAGGTTTTTTTCCCCAAATCAACAATTCTCCTTTCTCAGAATTCAGGCTTGGTACATTTATTTAAACAAATATTTTATACAAAGTAGAAAGGTATACATTCAACAATTACTTACTGGGAGCTACTATTGTATCACCAATGTCCAGAAAGATTAAATGAGGATTTATTTTTATTTTTTATGTATTTATTTTCTACTGCTCTGATTAAAGGAAAAAAGTAAAAGTCTCAACCTGGCTGAGCCAGTGAGAATGGTCAGGTAGGCCCCCCTCCCACCCCAGAGAGTTCTGTCCCCTTGGTAGATATGATGACTGGGAAAATAAACCTATAAAAGAAAAGTTTCTCAAAAATTTACCCAAATACATATCAAATTCATAATTTAACTTTCATTTATTTGTCAACCCCCAGAACCAGTACTCTCACGTTTTTGCACAACGACATTGCTCTAAAAAGTTACTAAGTAGGTAAGTACAGTGGATTTTTCTCAGTCTTTGTCTTCACTCTTTTTACTTTGCTCACTTGGAAAAATATTTGCTCCCTTTGCTGAAAAGCTTTATGGCTACATTTTCTCTAATTTTCCTTCTAATTTTGGACTGTATCTCCTAGTGTCCATTTTAGATTACAGTTTTTGTGGTGCTTTTCTTAAATATTTTTGGAATTCAAATATCAGTAAAGACTTGAAAATTAAATAAAATTACCAATAGTTATTTTGTCACAGGTTGTAGAAAAAAATCAAATAACATCTTTAAAATGTCTGCAATTCTTGGGGTCTTACCTTTTGTCCCAAATACATCTGAAATTCTGCTGAAATAGAATTTCATTTCTGCCTCATTGAATGAGATTTCCTTTTCTCTCCAGCTCTTACTTAACCTACACCTGTAACTCCCCTCTCCTTATGTTAAGACAAGAAAAGAAAAGGGGAAAAAAAGAAGCCTCTTAAAGTGCACCCAACTTTGCAGAAATGGGAAGTGACAATGAGGATTAGTACTGTAGTAATAGAATAACATAAAGTTGAATATTAGATAAGAGCTCTCATTATAAACTGTATAAAGCAATATATTTATAAGAATTTCTCTTTAAAATTCTTTTCCTAGTTAGCCGGGGGTGGTAACTGCTGTTGAGTGAGCATATGTACTGTTTGGCCATCACAGTCAAAGGGGCTGAGCAAGTAGAGCAATGAATCTGCATCAAATTTTGCGTCAAGCTTGAACATTCCTCTTCAGAAACTGTTGGGATGGTTCAGAAGGCTGCAGCTATGGGCAACTGCTGACTGGCAGCTTCATCACAACAACGTGCACCCCCTATGCATCATGTTTCATGCAGAGATTTTTAGTGAAACGTCAAATCACCCAGGTGATTCAGCACCCCCACAGCTCAGAGTTGGTGCCCTGTGACTTCTGGCTTTTCCCAAAACTGAAATCACCTTTGACAGGGAAGAGATTTCAGACTGTCGATGAAATTCAGGAAAATACGATGGGGTAGCTAATGGTGATTGGGAGAACTGTGTGAGGTCCCAGGGTGCCTACTTTGAAAAGAACTGAGCATCACTGTCCTACATACAACATTTCTTGTATCTTGTATCTTCTTCAATAAATGTCTCTGGTTTTCATATTAAAAGGCTGGATACTTTCTGGACAGACTGTACACACATGTACATATACCTGTATATTCACACACATATAAATATTCATATATTAAATTATATATCATATATATTATTCATAAGTATATGCTATATATTATATTATATAAGTATCTTAATCATTTGAGAGTAAATTAGAGGTCAAGTTTCTTTCTTTATTCTCAATACTTCTAAATATATTTTTAATAACAAAGATATTCTCTTATGTAAAATAAATTGTGGAAATTGAACACTAATGTATGTCAGTTGTGATTAAAATTTCATCAGTTTTCCATATATATCAATTATTGCTATTGTTTTGTAGTCTTGGATACCATTCTTAATTACACACTGAATTTATTTCTCATATACTGTAGTCTCTTTTAATCTAAAATACATTCTCAGTACTTTTTTTGTTTTCCTTGATCTTGACTTTTTGAAGAGTACAGGTTAGTTATTTTGTAAAACGTTTCTCAACTTGATTTTGTTTGTTTTTTCCTCGTGAAATGAGGATTTGCTACTGGTTACTCAGCTTCACCATGATGAAGAAGCCAAAACTCTACGGCAAAGCAAATTAGATGGAAATTGGATATCAAATGACCATATGGAAAGGAGATTCCCACGCAGTTCTGGGCAAATTAACTCAATAGTACTGTGAATGGAAAAAATTAACCTTATTTTTGTCTTTAGAGTTTGAGGATCTATTCAAATTTTATTCTGCTGCCTGGATGATCATTCTGAAATGACAATGAATTTATGTGATCATTAACTGTCTGTACTTTATAAAAGCTGACAAGCTGTTGGGGCTTATTCATTTCTATATCCCAAATACCTGGCTCAGTGTATACACAAGGACACGAAAGAAATGTTGAATGTTGAATGCTTGAATCAATATGACTTTCAATTATAATAGTTTTGGTTTGTTTTTGATATCCTAGCCTGACTTTGAGGCCTTAGTTAGAAGCCTGTCAGTTTCCCTCTTTGAACACCCAGCTAAGTTCACACACCTAACCACTTCCCTTATCATGTGCTCATGTACCAGGACCACTGGGCACCCACTCTGCTCACCCTGGGCACGAGGCACCAGACAACGAAGGACAGCCCTTATGCCCAAACCCACCTACGTTTTTTGAAGTAGCCAATCCACAGGGAGCCCACAAAACCAACCCCTTTTTGTGTGCCATACATGGGTTGTCCCCTACAATCCCACCTAAACACTGTTTTTTTGTGCCTAAGATTATTTATTATTCCACTTCCAACATTTCAAAATATTCTCTGTAAGCATGCTTGTTTCCAAATCTAGACTTCACACAAATTTTACATATTTTCTCCCAATTTTTTTAAGTAATCACAAGGCTAGTGACATATATATGGCTAATAAATTCATAATATTCTTAGAAATAACATCAGGATCTATAAAAATTTTCTGGGTTCATCTTTAACACTGAGATAAAAAAACACCAAGTCAAGAATCCACTCTTGTGTATTAAGTAGCAGCACAAGGCAATGGTTAATGGCGTGGACTCCAGAACCAGCTTCACTGGTTTGTTGGCTTCATCACTTATTTATGTCCAATGTGATCGTGAGCAATTTACTAATGTTTCCATGTCTCAGTTTTCTCATTTCATTTCTGTAAGATGCAATGTTAACAGTTCCTAATTTAAAGATCTAGTAGGAGGATTAGATTAGTTAATATAATTGAAGAGCTTATACGAACCTGCCAGACATTCTCGAGTAGTCAGTAAATGTGAGCTCCGACTGAAAACTGCCAGTTTAGGGAAAACACATAGACCAAAGGACATGTTCAAGCAGCTGCTCAAGATGTTTCCAAGTCAGAGGTAAGAAACAAATAGACAAGTCAGAAAACAGGAAGTTATCATTTATAAACTATCAGATAAAATATTTTAACTGTTACCCCAGATTGTAAAATGCTTGCTCACACAGCACTGTTGAAGAAGAAGAGCAATGGCCATTCTCATGCAGTATTGGTGATAGTCTCAGCTGTCCAGACTCTGTGGAGTACAAGTTAGTAATATCTGTCAACACTTAAAGTCCCACTTTTCTATTCAGCTTCTACTATGAATTTACCCCACTAATATAAAGAAAAATTAGTATACAGAAAAACATGCATGGATATCTTCCTCTGTACAATCATAAAGAGGTATTTGCTATAGATTTAGAAATTGTGAAGAGCCCTAGCTGGTGTGGCTCAGTGGATTGAGTGCCAGACTGCAAACCAAAGGGTCACCGGTTCAGTCCCAGTCAGGGTATGTTCCTGGGTTGTGGGCCAGGTCCCTAGTTGGGGGTGCACAAGAGGCAACTACACATTGAAGTTTCTCTCCCTCCTCTCTCTAAAAATAAATAAATAAATAAATTTTTAAAAGAAAGAAATTGGAAAGAAATACCCAAATTTTAATTTTATAATATCAAGTACAATTTGAATATACACGCATACATACTCACATGTGTGTATGTGTACTATTGTTGTTATTACTACTATTACTAGTATTTAATTTAGCAAATATTACATGGGGGAGATTTATGTTTTCTTATTCTTACTTTACTTCATTCGAAAAAAAAATACACTATTTTTCAAATCCTGAAAGATGGAATTGTTCGTCATAGTGAAATTTCTTTGAGATACTCAAAAGTGGAAAAGAAATATTGACACGCTGTAGAATAATGAAAAGGGAAGTGCTCATGCTGAACATGTAAACACAGAGCTGCACACACAGCCCAACCCCAAATGAAGCTGGGATGAGTGGTTACTAGCATATGGTGATATCACGCAGTGCCCGACACATAGTCAGCATGTCCATTTATTAGCTCTTTGGGTTGTTGTTGCTATCAAAATACAGAGTTAAATGCTTGCATTGTTTTTGAAATACAAGATTGATAGGGCAGAGAACTGGATGTGTTTGCAGAAAATAACCTCATTTTAACACAAAGAAAATTTCAAAAGTAAGGTGGCCTTTCAAATATTTTGAATAAAAGTCTGAAATTAGATTATACCACCTAGAAGACATTATGAATAACAATGTTCCTGTTTTGGTAGAGGTGTCGAGTTTACTTACTTGTGTGTTCTTTGGAAAATAATATTGTGATCTGCATTCTAACATGACTGGATGCTGAAAACTTTGAGGAAATGCAGGAGCATAAAGTCCACAGGGTCATTTGTCATTATAAATCTATGTCCTCATTGTGACATATATTTGGGCCCAGCGTTGACATATATATATTTGGAGCCAATGTAGAAAAATCGGAAGGAAGCCTTGTTCAAAAATTAAGTTGTTTTAGGAAAAATGAACCCTATGAATAGCAGGTGTCTACACTAATGGATTAGCATTATGTTTTAATTAAGCAGCATTTCCCTATGGAATAATTACATATCTTATTTACTCAAGTATGTTTTTAAAGGCCATTAACACTTCCATAATGTACTTTCCTCTCAGGCTAGAAGTTAAGAGCTTTAAGACCATTTGCTTTCATTAGGAAAGAATTACGTAACAGGTACTGTGTTCATTGCAAATATTTTCCCCTACAAAATAGTGTGTCCAAACATTCAAGCATACTCATATCCTTACTTTCACACTTTGTCTATAAAATCTGTCATAACTTTGTCATAAAGAATTAGTCCTTGGGTTCTATAGCACTGCAGGGGGGTTTTCCGACATCCTCAAATAAAAATTACTATACCAATGGAAAATTCTCCAGCTTTGGTAAGTTCTCGTAGCTGCCGTTCATAAGAGGGAGAGTGCCACAAAATGCACCGCCAGGAAGCCATGAGCTGTTATCTTTGGAGCTAAACACTTGTTAACTGAAATGAAATTTTCCACATGAAACACTCAAAATGGAAGCAGTTATGTTCCTTTTGGAAGACTCTCTTGGGAAATCATTACAGCATTGCTTTAGGAACACAAGAAATCTATGCATTTTAAAGGTTTACAGAGGACCTGACAATGTGGAAAGCAAGTATATTTCCTTACTTGGGCTATTGTAAATCTACAGAATTTTGGAAAATGATGTATTAGAGTCGTATTGCACATTAGCTAATTGGATTCTTTGAAAAACAAGCTTATAAGTAGCCCGATGGAAGTGACCAAAACTATTATCTTTCAAAATGTTGAACCTGGCTTCTAAGAATTCTGTATTTTAGGGCTTCTGATTTTGTTTCTATTTGCTGGGATATTGAAATCACTGAATCTGTGTCAATATACTCATTGATAGCACAGGGATTTTTAGAAGAGAAGGTGCTTGATTAGTCTTTATTAGGGAATTGAAAGGAGATGTCTCCTACTTTTTAAATTGTCTACCTATCAATTTTATAAATTATTGGCAAAAATATTTTTAGATGTGACTGGAAGATGATGCTTGCAAAAAGCATTTTTGACAAAAATAATTCTGGACATATCATACCAGTTTGTTTAGGAAGGCACTAAGTGTGATTCTATGGAATAGAAATGTCATGTCTGGCTAAATACCACTTTCTTTCTCCAAAAAATATGGAACCCTGAGGCTGTTAAAGTTGCATATCAAAGGGACAGAGCTTCACCCAATACAACTGGGTATTAATTCAAATTGCATTTTATGTATATTTAATCATTTTCCTTACATTAATTTAAAATAGTAATCTACGTAGTAATTTCTTAGAATCCTACCCTTTCTGTGGCATAGTAAATGAATAAAAGCAGAAATAAAAAAGAAAGGTGAAATTTATTCTTTGCATCATTTATTTCCTACTTGGGAGAAGAAAAATATACTTTTCTTCCCCCAGCTACAATTTATTGTACCCTTTAACACCAGAGGTACAAAAGCATTGTGAGTAGACATCCTAATTTGAGAGCAGTAAGCCTACCATGAAGTATATGTTTTTAAATTGATAAAAGTATTCAATGTTTATACTTGTAATGGACAAAAATATCCTGACAAAATTAACCAAAGGTAAAACTTTAAAAAATCCTGACCAAAAAAAGGAATGAATATTTTAATACTGTTAGAAGATATTATAAATACTCTCTTACATGATGTATATATTTTCTATGCCCTGAAATGGATTAAACACTATTAACACATTTTTCTATATTTCTACTAAATGGATATTATTTTTAGATACTATTTTCTATGTGGGAAGGCCTAATGTGAATGAATCTACTTTTCTTGTTATTATCATTACTTTTTTTTAGAATTTATTGAGGTGAGACTGGTTAACAAAATTATACAGGTTTTAGGTGCACAGTTCCACAACACATCATCTGTCTATTGTATAGTGTGTTCACCACCCCAAATTAAGTCTCCATCCATCCCATGTATCCCTTCTAAACACTCCTCCACCCCCTCACACTCCCTCCGCCAGCAATCACCACATTGCTATCTGTGTCCATGAGTGTTTTCTCTTTGTTTTCTTTTTCGCTCAATCCTTCAAGCCCTCCACCCCCACCAAAGTGTCAGCCTGCTCTCTCATGAGTTTGTCTCTATTTTGCTTGTTAGTTCCTTTTGTTCATTAAATTCCATATATAAGTGAAATCACATGCTACTTTTTTTTGTCTGACTGACTTATTTCACTTCGCATAATGAAATATTTTCTGAGAGTGGGATTACTGAATGGAGGGACTGTGGTGTGTTTAGCATGTCTGTTGACTTGGATCGGTAATTCTAGTTCAAGTAGCTTTAAAACTCAGCTCCACAGCAGGAAAACAATCCCCTATGAAAATTCTGGACAAAAATGCAACTGAATTTAATTAGAAAAACCTTGAATTTTAGAGTCCATCTTCTAGAAAATGCTAAATTAAGTGGAAAATCACTCTGGTTTACCTTGGGCATAGCTTCGTGCTTTAGGAAACTGCCTTTTTAAAAAATAATTATTTATTTATTTTTATTCAGTACAATTGTCTGCATTTTCTCCCCTTCCCTCCACCCCACCCCAGCCAGTCCCACCTCCCTCCCCCACCTCTACCCTCCCCCTTGATTTTGTCTTTGTGTCCATTATAGTAGCTACTATAGACCCCTCTCCCCACTATTCCCTCCCCACTTCCCTGTGGCTATTGTTACAATGTTCTTAATTTCAATGTCTCTGGTTATATTTTGTTTGCTTTTTCCTTTTGTTGACTAGGTTCCAGTTAAAGGTGAGATCATATGGTATAATTCAAGATGGATAAAAGACTTAAATATAAGTCAAACACCATAAAAGTCCTAGAGGAAAACATTGGCAGGAAGATCTCAGACATTCCACGCAGCAACATCCTCACAGACACATCCCCTAAAGCAAGGGACATAAAGGAAAGAATAAACAAATGGGACCTCATCAAAATAAAAAGCTTCTGCAGGGGTAAAGAAGACAGCACTAAAATACAAAGAGAACCAACAGTATGGGAAAACATATTTGCCAATGATACCTCAGACAAGGGCCTCATCTCCAAAATATATAAAGAACTCACATGACTCCACTCCAGGAAGACAAACAACCCAATTAAAAAATGGGCAAAGGACTTGAACAAACACTTCTCCAAGGAAGACATACAGAGGGCCCAGAGACATATGAAAAGATGCTCAGCATCACTAACCACCAGAGAGATGCAAATTAAAACCACAATGAGGTACCATCTCACACCAGTCAGAGTAGCCAACATAAACAAATCCACAAACAAATGTTGGAGAGGATGCGGAGAAAAGGGAACCCTAGTGCACTGTTGGTGGGAATGCAGACTGGTTAGGCCACTGTGGAAAACAGTATGGAATTTCCTCAGAAAACTAAAAATGGAACTGCCCTTTGACCCAGCAATTCCACTGCTGGGATTATACCCTAAGAACCCTGAAACACCAATCCAAAAGAACCTGTGCACCCCAATGTTCATAGCAGCACAATTTACAATAGCCAAGTGCTGGAAACTGCCTTTTTATCTATAGGGTGATAAAGCTTCCAGTGTGCCTTTAATAATATACAACTACTATTATGACTTCAAATAACGGTATCAAAATATGAGTTGCAAGGCATTGTTATAGAAAATAAAATAAGAGAAATAAGCAGAAGACTAGATTGCATAAACTCAACTGTATATATCAAAAATACTAAAGTAGGATGAGTCCTTCCATTTTGGAATAATGAAAAATAACCTCATCATTTTTGCCTTTTTTCTACTTCTGTTCTTTATTTAAAGTTTTTCTGAAGTTCCAAGTATGTATCCATGAAAAAATGAGAGAGAGAGGCATCTCAGTGTATGGAGTTAGAAAAAAGTACATGGATTTGCTGACTTCTAATGAGAAAATACATTTTCCTTCTTGAGAAAGAGTGACTTGAGCATTTTTAATCACTTGTTATTCTCAAAGCATTGTAATATCAGCTGCTCCCTCTCTTTTTTCAAGTGATATTTATTTTATTTTCTTATATTTTTAAATCATTTTTACTGTTATTCTATTAAAGTTGTCCCAGGTTTCCCCCTTTGCCCTCCTCTGCTCATCCTTCAGCCCCACTTTCAGAGGCAATCCCCACATTGTTGTCCATGCCCATGGGCCATTCATATGTGTTCTTTGTCTAGTCCCTCCCCCTTCTTTCCACCCCTCTGGTCTCCTTCAGTCTGTTCCATGTGTCCGGGCCTGTGGTTCTACTTTGTTTGTTAGTTTGTTTTGTCATTAAGCTCCTCTGTGAAGTCCCCTTTGAATAGGAGCTATCATCAGAACCTCCTATTTTTTACTCTATTTTCATTACTCGTTCATATGATTATAATGACATATAGAATCTGGAATTACAAAAAGATTTATATATTTTATCCAATGGTAGAGCCACATGGGATGTGAGCTACTCACCACGGGTGCAAATGATAAGTGAGTACATTTGGCTGTAGGGAATTTAAAAATACTATAAATTTGACTAAAATTCAGTCTGCTTTTTATTATCGCAATGCATCAGCAATTCTACACTATGAAAGTGGTAAAAATGCTACTCTCCCCCATGGAAAGTCACTGTGATGGAATTGAATTTCATGCAGAAAGGAACATGGAGGAGAGAGGTTCATCTTTTATATTAAATAAATGGCATTTGGTGTCATTGCAAATAAAAGTTGAAAGAGGAACATATTTATTATTTTGATGTGCACTCTCTGACAATCAAAGTGGAAATGATATTTGAGGATGTAAAATTCCCTGCATACAACACTTCTAGGGTTTGAAAGAGATTTCAACTTGAGGCTATTAAAATCACATACATGAGGTCTGTCTAGAAAAAGTCCAACCATGGTTAATATAACAAGAATGGTCTGCACGACCTCAATGTAACCTGGCAGCCAAGGTGAGTGGACTGGAATGTGCATGTGTGAATAATGACAACTTCACTGTACCAGTCAGTAGGGGAGGTAGAGGCCATTGAATGAGCATGTGTACTCTGTGGCTGTCACATTCAAAATGGCTAAGCATGTAGAGCAATGAATCTGCATCAAATTTTGCATTAAGCTTGAACATTCCTCCATGGAAACTACTCAGATGGTTCAGAAGGCCACAGCTATAGGCAACTGGTGACTGACATCTTCATAATGACAACACACCCATTCATGCATCAAGTCTTGTGCAGAGATTTTTGGTGAAATATCAAATCATCCAGGTGACTCAGCCCCCTATAGCCCAGATTTGGTGCCCTGAAACTTCTGGCTTTTCCCAAAACAAAATCACCTTCGAAAGAGAAGAGATTTCAGGCCATCGGTGAGATTCAGGAAACGGTGGGGCAACTGATGGCAACTGGGAGAACTGTGTGAGGTCCCAAGATGCCTCTTGTATCTCACATTGTCTTCTAAACATGTCTCTATTTTTCATATTGCATGGCTGGATACTTTCTGGGCAGATCATGTATATTTATTTCATGGTATATATAATGCACAATGCATATAATATTCTACATTAGAATATACTGTATGTTACACATAATTGTATGCTATATAATTCTAACTTCTGCCTATGTTTTATAACCAAGTTTGTATGGATTCACATATTATAAGACTAGAACATATTTACAAAACAGGAACTAAATCAGAATTGAAACGTTTCATGTGAATAAGGAAGCATGACGCACAAGTCAAATCAAACATTATCTCTTTATGACTGTATAATCTCCACGAGGACAGAGATCTTTGGCTCTTTTGTCACTGCCTTCTTCGGAGCCTTGGTGAATGAAGTTTCTAAAAAACCACCACCACCAATAGACATCCCAGTAGGTGCAAGACACAAAATTAACATGGTGCAGGAAAGAGTCGAATTGTTATGATCTGAGAGAATCTATTGCTAGGGTGTAAGCCAATAGAAGAATACATATTTGACCTCACACTCTAAAGAGTGTGCAGACACAATGAAATGGCACAGAAGGGAACTGCTCTGGAAGATGATAGTCTTGCTTCTGATATTTTTCTTTGTTTTTGTTTTTAAAGTATTTTTTTCTGTTTTAATTAAATTTATAGGGGTGACATTGATTAATAAAATTATATAGGTTTCAACTATACCATTCTATGGTAAATTATATGTATATTGTATGAGTTTTTAACATACTCATGCTTTAGATTTCAGTGGATTGTGGGAAAAAATTATCATAATACCAAGAAGTGCTTTCTACACAAAGAAAAACGGCAGAGGTGAACATGAGCTGTCTCTTACATAAAACTCCATGGGGATATTCCTTCTTCCTTCCAAGGTTTATTTTTTTGTTATTTCTTTTAATTTTTAGGACAGGGTGTAAGAATTTGGCTCTCTTTTGTTGGCTTAACTGTACCCAGACACAGATATTGCAAGTTAGCAATTTGGATTCCTTAAATTTTTGCTTCACTATCATGTAGTTTTTCTGATTGTTTTGGTACTATCAGTTCCTATAGAAAAATATTTTGAATTTAACAAAATGTAATACCAATTGAAAAGACCATAACAGTGATCTAAAAAGTACTAATGTTTTACATAAATGACATATATACTTTATTTCACTTTTCAGTTTTCTTCTCTGACTTCTAGCTGCTTAGTAGTCCATTGTATAAATTTAGATTTTTCTGTTGGGATTTAACTGTACCAAATTCTTTTTGGTTTGAAAGTACATAATGTTATCAATTTTCATCTAAGAATAATTTTAGGTATGAACACTTTTATGGTTTAATTTGATTCTGAGTTTGTTATTTTTTTCTCATTTTGCTGTTTCATTTCTGCCTACATGTAAGCACATACTATCCACCATCTCTTTATCTTTACTATATAGCAGTTGGTCTAAAAAATAAAAATGTGTCCTATGCTCTTCTGGAAGAGAAAGGCATTATTTCTGAATTGCCTAAAATACAAGCTGCAAACATATAGTCTTTACTCCCTAGATTTCAAAAGGTCCTAAACTAACCTTGCTGTCATCTTCCTATTTTTCATTAATATCTGCATCTCAGTTACATAAAAATTATACTTTTTGTTTATTGTGCAGCATATAGGAATATTGTTCACTTGAAAGATAATTTCCTTACCTCCACCATGACTGATGCTACTTGGCATTACTGTAGATATGGCCCTCTGAATCTCTCCCACAATGCTGCAGGGTTCCAACTGTGACTGTTCTCCTTTCTCTCCTGCCGCTTTTCTCTGTTCTCTTTGATATCCCTGATACCCTCATTAGGCTGTTTTAGGCTTACTACATCTCTCAGTGCAAATGTTCTTTAACGTGGTGTTAGTGCTGAATCTCAGTAACAGTTATGTAGCTCCCAAGAAGAGGTTTATATAGGAAAGAAATAGTAACGAGTGGAGCTTGTTTTCCATGTATCTTTAATAAACATTGCAGAAAATACAGCCCAATAAGTGTTTTTGAGATTTTTCTTTTTAAGTTCACGGAATTTCAGTTTACTTCCAGTTTCAACAGAAAGTTAGCTGTTTTGACATTTCAGGAATGGGAGTCAATGGATCTTGATTTGTAACTTGCTCAGATGGACAGAGTGCAGTCTTCCAGTGAAGCCATGTGGCAGAACAGGAAGGCAGGTGGTAGGGGGAGATGCGTAGCAACAAATAGAGTTGCTCACCTAGCTCAATTCTGATGAGACATAACATGGTGAGGAAGAGATTAATCTACTAAGGGACAATTTTAATAACTGATCATCTAAAATTAAACACAGCAGGTTGAATTTATAGTGATAATCAAATATATTATAAACCATCACTTTGCATTGTGTAACACTGAATTTTTTAAATTTTTATTCAACTTTTCCTAATACAAAGTGTTATCATGAGAACCAGAATCAAAATAGTAATACATTAAAACTCAAGGTGGCCTGGAGGAGGAAGAGGAAGCAGTGTCTAAACTGGAGGCTGAGAGGTGATCAGAGGCCTGTGATGACTTAGATTTAGCAGATGACAGTCTTGGAGACTCGACCATTTATACAGAGTCCATCCAGCAGGAACCCACCACCAACTGAAGCTTCTCATACCTCAGCAGCTCCCTTTGTTCATATTTTTGCCAAGCATTGAATGGGCACTGCATGTTCCTGCCCCCTGTGAATGTGTGCTGCCTCATGAGGGAGTATGAGAGCCTGGCGCAGAGCCACCAGAAGATCTCAGCAACAGTGATGGAGATCATTGGGTACTACATGCCTGAGGAAGTTCTATAGCATCATAGATACCTCTTTACTTGCTATTCACCTGTGAGTTCAGCATCCGTGAACTGGCTCTGCAGCCTCCTGTGGTCTCTAAGGAAACCTTAGAGATGTTCTCAGGTGACATTGAGAAGAGGAAGCCATCAGTGCCACAAGAAAGCTTGGGAGGAACACCATGGAGACAGCAAGATTGAGATGGAAGAGAACAAGAAACAGGACAACTACCCAGAAGTCCACATTCCCCTAGAGACTCTACAGCGATTTCCTGCCTTCAATTCCTACACTTGGTCCTTGGAATTTGCTTTGGGTGCCACCAGCACTAAGGGCCACAGGGCTTTTGCTATTTCTCTGCTTAGCAGAAGTCTAGATTCCCAAGCAGACTTTCTGCTCTTCTCCGTGTCACTCACTGCCAGTCACGGCAGTCCTTCATTCTGCATTGGGAGTCTGCAAGAAGACTCTCCCTCTCCTTCTTCTGCCCAGATGATGAGAGTTGGAAAAGCGAAATCAGTTGTGCAGCCCAAAACTGCTCCAAAGAAAGGTGAAAACAGTGTAGTCCCTCCTGCCACAATGATGGGGAGAGTGATAACTCGGACCACGTTCTTGTGCCTATTTTCCAAAATTTCTTCAGCCAGGCTACTGAAGCAGCATTCATGAAACTGGACAGGCCAGCTACTTCAGATGGCCTCTCTGAAGAGGAAGGAGGGAAGAAAAGTAAAGAACAGAAACAGAAACTCTTGTTCAACACCTTAGTCGTCCACACCAAGTAACGCTACTGCCCCATGTTACCTTCTTCATCTGGCTTTCTTTATTCTGTGCTTTTATTTGAGTTTGGACAAATTAGCTCTGGGGTAGGGGGTTCCCACAATGTGAGAGGAAACCAAGAAGATTCTAAATACAGAATATTTTCCAACTTCTCATTTTTACACCAAAATAAATGTATTGACACTCATAAGAAAAAAAGGTGGCATTATAGTTCTAATAAATGTATTCTTTGTCATGTTTCTAGTGGAGTTCTGGGGCACTGCTGTTATTTATCAATAGATTGACGACTATAGGTACACATATAACTTTCATTTAAATCTTGCAGTTACTAAATAGTTTCAAAACAGAGATACCAACAGGAACTTTGGCATATTTTCAACATCCCCAAATAATATCAACACATTTATACATTAATTCAAGAATCACTGAAAATTACTCTATGCAAACACCTGTCCTGGGCACTGATAGAAAATGACCTGGACCCTGAATAAGGAGATCTTACAGATTATTTCTGTCAGCTATATTACCTTGGATCTCCATACATTGTTTTGGCCACCCACAACATAAGAACTCAGGCTAACGTTTACTGAACACATATCTTGTGTTCAACACCATCCAAATTTCATCTGGGAGGTAGATGGAATTAGCCTCATTTTAGAGACTACGAAAGTGAAGCTGAGGAAGAGAAGCATTTGGTCCAAGAATCCGGAGGAGAATGGGAATTTGAATCCAAATTTTTACCTTAGTCATAATCCCTGATTTTCCCCATACCACTACAAATTCCTAATGTAACACATAACATGTAAATGATGCTTTAGGTTTTCCTCATATTTTGTATGTCGCATTCTTTTGATAATCCACAAAAGTCATTCACAAGCACTGAGTTGGTAATATCTTTAACACCAATATGAAGCGACTAAGAAGCAGCAGATGTGCACTTCATTTTCTTTAACTTAAGGGGGTTTATGTTTTTTTATTTGTAAATCCTTTTAAAAATAATCTTTTTGAATTATTGAGTTGGCCAAAAAGTTTGATGGGTTTTTTTTCCTGTAAGATGGCTCTAGTAGTGCTTAGTTGTCCCTAACTTCATTACTTCACTCCAAACAATTTTGTGTGGCAGCTGTCATATCAGTATGCATTTTAAAAAAGCATCAAAACTGGTGAGTTTTTGTGTATCCATTTTAATATTGAAGATGGAAGACAACATACAACATTGTCAGCATATTATTATTTCAAGAAAGGTAAAAATGCAACTGAAACACAAAAAAAGACTTGGGCAACATATGGAGAAGGTGTTGTGGCTGATCACATGTTAAAAGTGGTTTGTGAACTTTTGCGCTGGAGATATCTCACTGGACCATGCTCCATGACAGGGCAGACCAGCTGAAGTTGATAGCAATCAAATTGAGACATTAACTGAGAACAGTCAACATCATACCACACCGACATACTCAAAATATCCACATAAATAAAGTTATTGGTGAAAATGAAAAATGTGTCTTTGATTTTATGGAAAAGACTAAATGGACTTTTTGGCCAACCAAATTGAATATATTCAATTTACAGAAAATGTATGAAGGTAGTATAGATAGTTCCTATATGCTTTACATCCAGTTTCTTAAATTGTTAACATCTTACATTAATGTTGTAATCAGGGTTCTTCAGAGGAAGAGAACCAACAGGAGACAGAAATATACAGAGCTACATATCTATCGATCTCTCAGTTGATATTTTATTATAGGAACTGTTAACACAATTATGGGGACTGAGAAGTCCTATGATCTTCTCTCTACAAGCTTAGTAACACCAATGTTTGCCTTTTAAAATTTTATACTAATGACAACTTATATTTGGAATTTCTTAAATAGGTTCTACATCATATTGTATAATGGCTTTCTCACTATGCCAAAGAACCTTGAAATCCCCTTATATATATTATAATTGTCAAATGCACATAACTATACTTCAAAAGTAAGCACATTTTAATGACCTACTAGCTGTTAAATGAATGGTTGTTGGAAAATTAAAATAGATGTTTAACTTGATTAATTCAGTTTGTTATTTAAATGATATTCAAAGTAATCTGTTTTCATTATAACATTTATACAGTCTTCAAAACCTAATTACTCCTTCTATTTAAACACATGTATTTTATTACAAGTTTAACATATGCCACATCAAGGTTGTACTTATCATTAGACATAACTAAGTGATATAAAGGAGTTCTAAATTGTTGTTTAGAAGTGATGAAGTATGAATCGCCATTCACATATACCATTAGAACAGTGCACACACATACACACATTCATGTGAATATGGACACATGTAATTTTTATGTATTTACAACTTCAGAGTTACATGTTTGGACACTCGTTTGTAGGTGTAGCTATTAAATCAGCCTGTTCAATTATGAAAAAAATTACTCCTATTTAAACTCTTAAATATTTGAAATATTGGAAAGAACACTGAACAAATAGTCAAATATTTGAGTTTACAACTTTGTCATTCCACTTCCTTGCTCCAGGAATTTCGGCAAGCCACTGAATTGGGAAAGTCCAAATGTTTACTGAAAAATTTTGAGCTTTGCTGCTTAATAAATAGCAATTTTCTTATTGCCAGCTTAAAGACATTTTCATCAAAGTATTCAATGCCTTTGAGATACAGTTTCCCTCTAACAAATTGGTAGCCTGCACACTTTAGAATAATATAAATTGTGTGGGTGTATATATATTTTTATATATGGTACATATATATGACATTTTCTGATATTCTTATGTCTACATATAGATGCTATATATAGATGTATATAACAAAATATATCTATTCCTTTTGACATATATACATATATGCACAAGTATGTACATATACATAAATATACATTATAATCTTAAACCCCAAAAATAACTCCTTTGGCACATTCTATTTTCTTTATATTAAAAAAGAGAAAACAAAGTTCAGAAGTATTGAGTGACTTGCCTGAGGCTCATCATCACTAATGGTGTCTGAGCTGCAATTCGAACCCTATTCAACTGGGCCCAGAGCAGGTGTTCTTGTGGGACACAGCAGTGCCCCCTACGTTTTC
The DNA here is from genome assembly GCF_022682495.2 of Desmodus rotundus. Classification (NCBI taxonomy): domain Eukaryota; kingdom Metazoa; phylum Chordata; class Mammalia; order Chiroptera; family Phyllostomidae; genus Desmodus; species Desmodus rotundus. The sequence goes on along the minus strand of NC_071390.1, from coordinate 45,052,831 downwards.
CATCCTCTGGTCGTCAGGCATGAATTTTGTCTCTAATTAAGTTGACAGCATGAGAGCTGAAGCAAGATGGCAAAGTTTCTCATTGGACATTAGTTAGGAACATCCTGGCAGGTGACACATTTTTTGCTGTTCTGGGTATATTGGTTAATGACCTCAACAACACTGATTTACAACAAAATTTTAGTGAGTGGGTGTATTTGTGAGTCTCTCTCTCTCAGTCTCTCAATGCAGACATATCTACACATATATCTATATTTGTATAAATATACTCATCATCCACGAAGTCTTCCTGTATTTTGAAAGTGTGGACAGTGGTATCTACTGGCCAGCGCTCTAGAATCTGTCCTCACATTTAAAACATGTAGAAAGAATCACACCAAGAATAGAATGTCAAATTAGAGTTCACATAAGTATTAGGGCCCAAGCTTTTATCAGACTTTGTTAACTATGTCACTTATGCAATGGCAGAGACTATGCAGTAGATTCTTCAGTTTTTAATGGATGAAGCTAAGATATTTGTTTAAGCCCTCATAGCTAAGAGGTACATGAACTAAAATATCTTTAAGGATGGATCGAAGTCTCCTTTCTTCTGTTTCCCTAGCTCCTTAATTATCTAAAACTTATGCCAAATTCAAGGGCATGGTGATTCATAACTAAAGACAAGGTTTGAACTACAAATTTGAGGACCCAGATAAGATAAAAAATATTAAGGACAGAAAATTCACAGGGGTGGAAAGATTACTACGTATGGTTCTCAGGCTGAGACTTTTTTCTCCACCCACTCAGCCAAATAAATAAAACACAGTACAATATCCACACTTCATTTAAGTCATTAAAGTGTTAGTAAACAAAAACCCAACAATTTTTAATGAGTATCCAAACTCCTAAATGGTGGCACCTGGCTTCCCATTTCTGATTTAAGATGGCCTTAGGTCTGTTTTCTGGAGCAGCACTTTCTGAGAATTAAGAAAAAAATCCTTTCATTGACTTTCTCTTTCTTTCATTTTCTTGGCTATTTTCTCATCTTTGCTTAAGTATTTCCTAGAATTCCAGTTGGTAATACTGTAATACTGGTGTCAGGTATTTGCAGCTGTAGCAAACAGCCTGCTGTCACTCAAGTCTGCGATGTACTCTCAAAGCCACCCCAGTGAAGGAGGCACAGGTTAGAGAGTCTAACCCATTCTCATCCGTGAATTCCCTAGTAACGTTCTGGGCCAAGCCCTTGAATAATGGTTCTTTATAACCCCAGTGATTTTGACCTACATACTTGTTTTCCTCAGGATCATCATGAGACGAAATATTTAGTTAGGGATGGAGGTAGGTTATGGGAGGATGCATTGCTGCTGTGCCCTATCTAAGTGTCATTCATGTGTACATCACATTAGCACCACATCCAAGCATTCACATTGAGCCCATCTCTTCTTCATGTCTAGCCCTGTCATTTTTTCCTGTGTTCACAGTTACTGGTAGCGTTTTTAGCTATATAAGGCAGTCCACTTCTATCATCTCATGATACTCGTTTAAGGCTTTCATGTTCTCCACTTATTTTTTAAGTGAAAACATGCTCCCAGATAAGGGGCTCTTAGCCTAATGTCAATGGAATTTTCTAGATACATCATCTGGGGCTCATAGAACTAAATACTCTAAAAATTTGTAAAATTTATGAGACTGTATGAGTGTTTTAAATGATTTTGGAATAGAATCCATAGGTGTATAATATTATTAGTGATTACCATGATTTCTCCTAAATATTTTATGTACCTATGGGGTCAATACATGGCTCTCCCACCACCTGTGAGGTGATGAGGGCTGGCCAGGAGGCCCCTGGACAGAAGGAATGTGCATTGTTTGGGGAATGGATTGTAACTACTTCCTTATCTCCTTTTGGGAGTGGCTTCTTGTCCTGTAACTGCTTCTTGACCTTTCCTTTCTGCACCTATGTACTGAGGTAATGTAGTTTAGAGTACACACAGGACACGGGCCTCCTTTGTCATACATCCCTTGTAATGAGCCTCAAACTGGAGGAGGTACAGTCTCTGTCGCACCAACCCACCCACCGCCGCTGGTGCACTCCCCTGTCATGTGAGTAATAAACGGCAGGTCCCTATCTCCCAGTCCTCTGGGTAGTTTTTACGGGATACTATAGACACTTAAGCAGCTCGTCAATTTGGAGCTCCTGCATTGCAGTACCAATGTTATATAAAAACTAGAGTAAGAAGAAATACAGTAACAGAAACAATAGTCTCTGCCATTTATTGATTTCTTACCACATTTTAAGTAATAGGATAAGGACTTTAGGAGGAAAACCATCCAAAAATGGAATTTATTTATTAAAAATTGAGTAACTATTCTTACATCTTTAAACTTCAGTCACGTTCAGAGTACCCTCCATTTGATGTAATGCGTATTGAGATTTTTTTCCACTGCTCAAAACAGTTTTTGAACTCATTGAGTTTGATGTCTTTTAGTGTTAGTGCTTCTGCCTTTTTTTGTTTCATCCTTTCCACATGGCAAAACATTTTTCTTTGAGGATTTTTTTCATTTGGGGAAACAAAAAACTTCCTTGGGGCGAGATCGAGTGAATAGGGAGGTTGGGGCACCAGGGTCATGCCACTTTTGGTCAAAAACAGCTGAACACTCAGTGTGGTGTGGGCAGGTGTGCTTGTAAATCACCCATCATGAAATGGGCAAACAAAAAAATTCGCTGAAGCCAAACACGGCCTCTCACAACAACGCCAGCTGACACACTGATACAGACAGGTTCCTGGAACACTCACTTAGTGGGAGAAGCCTGTACTAAAAGGGACCTACCCTCCAGAAGATAATTCCAGGATTCTTTTGGATCCCCCCTCATATATATATGACCTGAATTCTTATAATAAAGCAGCAAAAGTTTTAAAGATTCAGAAACTGACTCCCGGAAAGATTATGTACCTTCTTTAAAGTCTCATGCTGTTTAGTGGAAATGACAAGATTGTACAAGTCCTACCTGCTTTCCAATCCCTGTCTCCTCAGCACATCATACTGATAACCTTATTCAGGCATGTGACTTGCAAAATTTAAAGTATCCTTTGTCCTAGGACAAATAACAGTATTAAGCATAGTATTAGTACATCCTAACCTAGGGAAAAAGAGTTTAATTAGCTTATTCATGAGTGGGTAGTGAGTTATTACTCTCCTTTAAGGCTGAGTCAGACTAAATAGCCAGAGTCAGTATGGTCAAATATCAACATTATTTCAGATTAAATTATTGTAATCTCTTTATGATTGGAAAACTACATATCATTTTAAAAATAGTGTTTAACAAGTCCTGGCGAGGGTGTGGAGAGAGGGGGACTCTTGCACTGCAGGTGGGAATGCAGACTGGTGCAGCCACTATGGAAAGCAGTATGGAGACACCTCAAAAAATAAAAAATGGTTCTGCCTTTTGACCCAGCAATCCCACTTCTGGGAATATAAATGAAGGAACCCAAAACACTACTTCGAAAGAACATAAGCACCACCACTATTTTCAATGCAGCATTATTTACAATAGCCAAGATATGGAAGCAGCCCAAGTGCCCATCAGTAGATGAGTGAATAAAACAATGATAGGATATTTACACAATGGAATTCTACTTGGCCATAAAAAAAAAAGAAAGAAAATTCTGAGCTTTGCAACAGTATGGATGGATCTGGAGAACACTATGCTAAGTGAAATATGCCAGTCTGAGAAAGACAAATACTATATGATTTCACTCATATGTGGAATCTAATAAACAAATTGAAATAACAAGGAAAACAGAGCCAGACTCCTAGATGGAGAACAGATGACAGCCAGTGGGGGTGGTGGTTAGGGGGTGGAGGGATTGAGCAAAAAGGAAAAAGGACTCATGGACATGGACAGTGTAATGATTGCCAGGGGCAAGGGGGTATAAGAGGACTAAATGGCAATGGAAAAAATATAATAAAGATTAAACAGAAAAAGAAAAAATAATGTTGTTTCCACTTAAAAAAAAAGAAACATTAAATCATATGGAAACACGCTGCAATCCTAAATACTGACAGGTAAGTGAGGTTTTACTTCAAAATGTACAGATGTTAAAAAAATAGTGTTTATTAGGAAGTTATATGAATGTTTATCCTATATTTGAGCTTTTACAATTCATGCAAGGAATGCTCTTAACCACTGTTTTCCATATTGGTTACTTGAAGAGTGATTGGACTGATTCAGAAGAACCAAAATTGATTGCAGCATTAACAGCTTGCTGCATTATTTTGGGTGTAACACTAAAATATGTCTAAGGCTCATCCTTCTCAACCATAAGGAATAAAATTATTGAAACAGGTTATTGCTTTTTCCCCTTTTCTTTCCAGTGCAAAATGATTTGTTCCATTTGTCATCATTTTGTCTTCTTAAAGACAGATTTTGTTTTATCATACCTTTCTCTTTTCGTACCTTTCTTTGTGTTTGTGAATGCATGTGTTCATATGTGTGTCTGCTAAAATTGTTAATTAATGCAGCGACAGCATTGCAAATATTAGCTTCTACTCTTTTGACAGCTGAATAGAAGCTTACACTAAATATGTGTCATCCCTCTCCTAAACTATCTGAATATATATGCCAATTAAAATAGCATGCATGGAGAAGCGCTTTGCCCGCTTAGCTTGAGAAATGCCCTCCGTAATTATGCTTGTTCTTCGTTACAGTTTTTCCCTCTAGGATAAAATCTATATCATAACATAATAATTAAGTGATTAAAAGTTTTAATTTGATTTCAAGATAAATTCTGAAGCATGATACACTAGCAACTTGCTTAGATTTGAAAAAATAAAACTAACAAAATACTCTCTTGTCACCTCTCTTGCTGAGGTGACAGAGTGCCATACATAATTTTGATCACTTGAGCCATGTTTCAAGAATGAATTAACAGGTTATATATTTTTTTGAGTTCTTAGATTTGAAAAAAATATTTCAGCAATAAATGAATTAATTTATAATTAAAATTATTAGTACATACGCGAACAGGACAAAGCATCTGAGAGGTTTCATGAAAGCTAGGGTTGGGTTCAGCAATTATTTAGAATCACGGAATGAATTTAATAAAATAGCCTCTGAAATTCACATGTTCTAAAACATATGTGTACAGACAATTTCTCAAGTTTTTCTATCTACTCTAATGTCCCTTAGCCATATATATGTATCATATAATTTTGTGCACAGTGCTATGCTAGATATTGTTGAATATTTCCAGGCTCGCATTCTGGGGAAAGTCTGAAGATTGTTGTATTGACTAAATAGCTCACGTTCATACGTTTGACCAGTAGAGGGGGAAAAGATGACTACGAGTTGACTAGTTGGCAAAAAATAAAATAAACATATGAGCAAATAACATCAAATTTCTTTCCTAGTGAGCATGTACTGGGGACTTCTTGCAAGTCCTTGTGCAGGCAAAAATCAGCTGACTAGGGTGACAACCGCTGAAGCACGGCTCATCTGCAGCAGCAGCAGAGAAGTGCCAATTATGAAATGATTCTGGAAAATCCAAAAGCATTTGGGCTTTATATCTGTCTAAACCAGATATAATTTATTATATCTATTACCTGTGGTACTTCGCATCCCCAGTACAAAAAGTGAGATGACTCTGTAAGGGCTGCGAATGCTGAAGACATAACGTGAAGTGCACCGGGGAATAGAGTTTATGGCTGAAGGTGAGGGAATCTAGGCCAGGGCACATAGATGAGAAAAGAAAGCATGACCATCAAGATAAATCAAGTGTCTTTTACAAGAGAGTCTATCTACTAAAGACACCACTGTTAATGTATCATTTATATCGACTCTAGGAATAGAAAAATAGCAGGGGAGAGTGATATTAAAATATTTGTAGCCAAATTTCCAGCTATGCTTTATCACTCACTTGTGGGTGACAATTAATTTTATGTATAACCTTATTTATAAAATCGCCCTACAGATATAATAAGAAATATAAATCTGCATCTAAAATAGTTAATGTATTTTCTGAATTTGATAAAGGTTGTACTTTGATCAACTCAAGTTATTGTAAAGGTTTTCCTAGGATAATTTATTTTCCTGTTATTTGAGTAAATCAATGATTCCTATGATTAAAACTTACTTAAAATAGATATTTTAGCCCCTACAGAGAAATAAAGGGTGTAAACTTGGAATCTTAATTTAGAAATTTAAACAGAACACATAAGACCATCATGTGATTTTTTCAAAGAATGAAGCTAAAGCCTTGGCTGTACTTGTGAGAAAATCTATATCATACATGCAAATAAAAAAAAAATTATCTTGTAAAAATTTTTATATATTTTGGACATATATATGATCATATGCAAAGTTTATCAATGTATTCTTAAAGAACTGATTGACCATTTAAAGCTACTGTTTTCATAGGTGATATCTTCCATAAATATCTTATTAATTTTTTCATTGTGTAATTTTGTCAAGAGTTTACTTTGCTGTGGCACAAATGTGGATATTCACATGAAACATTGAAATTAATTTTTGATTCTAATACTTTGCCTCAAATCCTAGACTATTTTTCTATCAAATATTAAATAATTAAAATATGTTATATGGCTTTATGATTTGCATGTTTTTAATATAAACATCCTGTGATTATGTTATAAACACATTTTTTCCTCATGGTCGCTAAGGTCTAAAAAAGAATTAATTTTTCACATTACACAGAGAGGAGAATAGTAGAATGGGGCACATAGATTAACTTGGTGCTTCCTAATTGTTTAGAGTGTTGGAGTTGTCAGTTTGAAGCTCTGTGAGTTTTCAAATGACCGTTAATCCTTGGAGCTCAGACCCCATTCCCCAAGCTCACAATCCACTGATAGAAGCTTTAATTGACTCCAACACTTTCCCATAGACTGTAGATATGGGACTAATAGGTCACCGTACTGTGATAGATTCTGCAAAACTACTATGTAGGTAAAAGTCAAAATAAATGTTTGATAGATTACATGGAACAAATTCATATAAACACAAAGGCCACTGTCTGTGCCCTAACCCTTAGTGTTAAGAGACAATAATCCAAATATTTTGAATTTATTAATATAATTTTGAGTTTCTGAAGACAATACAACCTGGGGAAAATAAACTAGTTTAATTTGTGATTACACGTATATGCTATGTGTAATAGTGTACAGAGCTTACAGCATCATTGTGTGATAGGCACTTTGTCGTTAAGAGTGAAGGAACTAGATTCTGACAGTATAATATCTAGGGTCTGATTTGGGGGATTGATATCTGGATTTCAATCTTGATTCAACCAACTCATAAATTATGTGAATACTGGCAATAAATATACATTCTTTCTATCCCTATTGACCTTTGAAAAAAATTACATTAGTACCTTTCATTCTGTCGCTCTGACTCTCAAAGTCTGTCAATAAAACTTTTGCCTAAATTCCATTATTTCATCTGTAAGATGGTATTGTTAGCATAGGTAGGTAGTCAGATATTTACAGAAGAGAAGGGAGAAAGCTGGCTAAGCTTAATGAGGTCGACGAATGGCAGCTCCTCAGACATTTCAGGGGATAGCCGCATTGCTCTGCCAAGAGGAATAACGTCCCTTTGTCCCTCCAGGCTGGGAGGAATGGTGGGGTTTCCAATCATCCATCTCATCCCCCAGATTATAGGGGGGGGAATAAATAGTATGAGGGATATTCCTCTGATGCGGCATGCATAGTAGAAGACAGGTGACCATGCAAAACTATAAGTCATGCACAGTTGGAGCCAAAATGGTGACCATAAAGGGGAGGCCTCTAGTGTGGGAAAACCTGATAAAAAGACCAGATAAGATGAGGGCACAAAACCCTGGAAGATCCAGGAAAGGGAATGGATAGGAGGTGACACCAGCATAGCCCCAGGAAAGGGATTAGATAGTTTGAAAGAAAGCCTACTCTCGCCCAAGCCCAAAATTTTAATCAAAGCTTAACAAAGTCCCAAGGTAGGCATATTCTCTCTCTCTCTCTTCAGCAGTGGGGGCCAAATCACAGTGCCAAACACAGGCTGGATGGGAACAGAGACTGTGCTGGACTACTGGAGCTCAGAGGCTGGGCTAGTGGCAAGGCAAATCTGGGACCTGGCCCTCCTCCTGGGCTTGCTGGGGACAAGTGCAGGCTTGTGGCCCCAGAGGCTGGACTTCCACAGCAAGATTGAGTTGAGTCACACAGTCATGGATGAGACATCCGGCATTGTGTACCTGGGCACAGTCCTTTGTTTTTGCTCCAATAAGTCTTGCCCCTATACCTCAAATCCTGCTATGTGTGTTTCCCTGCAATGCATTTCCTGGACACTGCAGAGGAATCCTATTTCCTCTGTCAACAGTATATCATCTATGTTTTGGAGCTGTAATAATAATAAAGTAAATTATTATAGTGAAAATCTTTAAAACTATGCAATATATCTTGCCATTTTTTTCTTGCCAATAATAAGAAATTCTAATAGAATGGCTGCAGGGTGCCATTAGTGATCTTGGGTCAAGGAATGTTAATTGACCCAACTGAGAATTTAAACCCATTTTCTGGCTTCCTTAGTACAATTCTCTTGTCAACTGGTTTAACCAGTCACAGACCTAAGTTGCCAAAAACTGAACTATGTACCTTAGCAATAAACTGACATATATAGAAAAGCACTTATCCAAAAAAAGTTTTAAAGTATTTTACTTCCCCATTGCCTGTCTAAATCTATAGTAATTGCCTAAGTTACTTAGTAAAAAGCAGGATCTTGTACTTTGCTCAAGTATATATTTTAAAACAGTTATAATACATTTTGGAAAACATCAACACATCCATCACAGCAAAAACCTTGTCAAGAAAAAGGCTTTTTAAAAATACTTACTGAAAAGTATCCAAGCTCAAGAAAAAAAAAAAAAGATGATTTCCTTACCTTCTAAAAATTCAAAATTGAATGAACAAAATTTGACAGTTTACTTCAGGTATGGAAGTATTTCATGTGGAATGTTAGCCTAAAAAAGACATTTTACATCTTATAAATATTGAATAATGGAAGAAAATAATTCCTAAATTATTACCACAAAATTTCATCGATTAAAACAATTTATTCACTAAAAAATGGAAGCAGGCTTTTTAATTATAATTTCGATGTCACCTGATCTAGATTTGTTTTTAAAAATGATATGGAGAATGACAATCAACCTTGCTTTCATTTCTTAAAATAATGATTTTGATTTGAAACAAAGGATGGTAAAACAAAAAGAAGAAATTAACACACACCTCTTAAAATGTGTGCATTAATTGCCACCATAAGACATATACATACTCTTATTACTAAATTATTTTGAGACTAATTAAATTTCTAACACATTGGTTATTTCTGGTTCTGGCTGTATGACAGGCAGAGGGACTGGACACTAGTTGGAAAGAACTCTTTGGGAATTACCCAGGAGAAATCAACCGAAATGCTGGGAAAAGTTTACCACATAAAACAAAAACATGATGACAATGTGATAGCGAGAAGGCCAAGTTCAATCTTAGAGTACTATAAATAAAGTAAATTTGAGAACCCAGAGAAGTCGGCCCTGAAGTAGTGTTTGTCAAGGGAACTTCTACCAAAGACACTAGTTCCAAATTTAGATTGTAACGGGTCTCACATCAGAGAAAATATTAAGGACTCCACTGTGGGAGGGTGAAGCAAAGACTTCCCAAACATGTTTTGCGAAAATCAGTGCCTTCAATGGGCAAACTAAACTCAAAAAGAAAAAAAAAAGAATTTGAGGGAGTAAAACAAAACATGAAGATTCTGCCCTAACAATTCCTAACCATAAGCTGAATATCACACAGCATTGGAACTGACATCCATAACATTCGTGTCCACCTAAAAATACACAGGCAAAAATAAAAATAATGATTGTCCTAGTTTGTAAGACCATGAGGGATCTGTCAGAAGCAACTATAAATACTTTCTGGAGAAATGCAGATAAATTTTCAACAAAGACCCACACATCAAGTGCAAGTGCCATGGACTCACCATTAATGATCACAAAAATACATGAAAAATGTATGAAGAAATAATTCATCGTGAATGGGAGTTATGAGAAACAAAAAATGCAAAACCTATTATATAAGATTAGAAATTAGAAATTCAATGCGGAAATAAAGAGCAGATTATATCCCACAACATACATATACAATTGGCACCCTGGTAAATAAACTACACAGAACACAACATAGACGAGATAGTAAATTGAATATGTGGTTGAGACATTATTGATAGAAGGAGCAATAGCTATTATATTACAAATTGAACTTAGAATAGGTGGTGATAGAGTGGACAAAAGGAAATATTCAAAAATATAATGATGCTTTTTTTCCTCTTTTGCATTCTTTTCCCATAGCTATTCCCTTCAACTCAGGAGGATTCAGTCCTAAAGTAAAGGTGAGAACAAATGAGGTAGTACTCTAAAGCTGATTGGCCTAGAAAAGATATCTATGAGGAGTGCGGGGAGGGTACAATATAGCTTGGTGAAGCCTGAGTAGTGTGAGGAGGGCATTCACGTGGGGAGGTGGGAATATAATGTTAATTATATAAATAAATAGGTGCATTAAGTATAATTAAAGCCAGTTTCTCACTGTTAAATAAAGTAATTACAAATGTGAAAAGGAAAATAAAACTAGAAGGGACCCTATGGTGTTATATTAGATTTGAATATACCTATATGCACTCCAAATCTTTGATGACAGGTAGGTAGGTAGGTAAGTAGGTAGGCAGATAGATAGGAGCATAAATATTGATGGAAATGTAACCAATATACATTTTCTAACTTTTTCATTGATGGAGCTTGGAGCAACAAGAACCCAGTAGCAATAACACAGAATCTTTAAATTCTGGCTTACAGACAACATACTCTTCTAAAACATTCTCATTGGAGAATGGCTGACGCAGGCTGTAAGCAAATAAAAGTGTCCAATGATCCTGAGACAACCTCTTTTGCCAGGTAGCAGGAAACTGCTCCAAGATGGAACCATGTCAAAAATACAGACTGAACGTTCCTACTGGTCAAAGCTGAATATATTTGAGCATCAAAATAATAATGATAATAATGGATTATAATATCATAAAATAGGACAATAATCTAACATGATATAAAGAAGGAAAGATGTTTCATAAGAGCAGGTATTTACAGTCTCAAAGTAACTGTTAAGAAAACATTAATTAATTATAAAGGAACAATGTATGACTTTTGAGTAATAATGACTGGCAGACATCACCTATTCAAGTAATCAAAATAATCGTCACTACTAATGGGACAAATCTAAAGTTTGCATCAACTAATAAGATGCCATAAGAAGACAGCATCAAATCTGATGTTCCTGCTCAAGTGTCAAAACCTGGAAGAACTATTGCAAAATTGCAAGTTAAAGGGCATTTAAAAATAACTGGACTTTATTTTCAAACATGTTAAGGTCATAAAAGTTAGAAAATAATTAAAGAACTGTTTGAAGTTAGAGGTGACAAAAGAGACTGGAAAACTAAATGCAACGCAAGTCTCTGAATTGAGCCCTTTGGCTAAAAAGGACATTACTAGAAAAGCTGTAATGGAGTTTGGATACTAGATAGTAGTAATGTATCAAGGTTTACTGAAAAATTTGATGACTTATTAAGATCAAGTCATAGAATATCCTTTTTGTAGTTAATATGCATAAAGAAGTTTCAGTGGCAGTAATGACATACTTTCAAATGGTTCAGAAAAAAATATTTGCAGTTAGTATTTTACAAGCTTGAGAATATTTCCCCCAAAAAATATAATAATAAATCAACTTAAAATTAAAATAGAATAATTACTTTATTATGCACATTTTTTTCTAAATTGTCTTCACATGTTAACAATGGTTTCTAAACCTTTCATATTTTTAAGATCTTAAATGTATAAAATGTGCCAAGATACTTCCAGAATAAAGGAAAAACAGCAGTTTGTGATTAAATCTTAAAACTGTTAGATTTAAAGGAAGGATGTACAAAAATCATAATAAAGAGTACCTTATAAAGGATGAAAAAAGATAATATCCAGTGTAGAAATATATCATATGTCATATCATATTATAACTAGTGATAGGAGAACTTGATAATAAGGAAACATTTATAGGAGTGATTTTCAACCAGTGTGCTGCATGAATTTCTAAACATATAATGCCTGACTATTTTGTCAGATGCATTAACTTTTTTCCCTTAGATTGTCAAATTTAAAAATGACAACAGCTACCACAATAGGAGTCTGGTGTGAATGCCCTGCCTATAATAGAGCTATATCTTATTAGAGCTGCATAATAAGGCTGTGTATGATTCGTTAATTCTTATTACCAGAATTCCGTATGTACAAGTATATGCCCCTATTTTTATAAAGTCACTTTGGGGCAAAAAGGTAGGAATTATTATTAATGTTTTATAAATCAATCAAAATTATACCCATTTTTGTCAGACTATAAAAATATATTTTTGGTGTGCCATAGAATTTTAGTAATTAGTTTGTGTGGTATAGGATGAAAAAAGGTTGAAAATTGCTGATTCATAGGAATGATTAGCAAAATAATTTGTACATTTCCAGATTTAGGCAAATCTGGAAAAATATAGACTATGAGAAAAATAAAACTATCTAATTTCTTTTGTTATAAAGTTAAGATAAAAATATGGGCAGAAATTGCAAAAAATCAAGAAGTCAAGGTTAGATTTAAATTGTTCTAATATCTTAATTTTTAAAAGTACAGTGAAATTATATTAATTTTTTTAATTCCATCACCAAATAAAGTTTTCTATTCTTATATATTAATTTGTAGTATTGACTGTATACCTGGTACTGCTTTACAAATAGTTTTACTTTTCTAACTGATAAGTTAGTAAATATTACCTCTCATTTTAATTGTGAATACTATAAAATAGAAAATTCTTATACTTCTTTAGTTTGTTCTACTAATAGTCTTATTATACACATTTTCTAAATTATCTTTTATGTAACAATGGTCTCTAAATATTTCCTTTTATAACTATTTTTTAAATCTCAAGGTCTATCTGGTTTGTTTTTTCCCATAACCCCAACTTTCACAAAGTTTTGCAAAATTTATACTTATTCCTAAAAGTAAAATAAATAAAAATTCATATGGGAGACTTTTTCCCCCTACAGGCTTTAATATCATTGGAGGTCTTATATTGTACATATCACAGAATTCTTAAATATTGTTGGTGAAGTTCACAATTAAAAAAATACTGAACTTATAGAAATTAGTTTTGGTTACAAAAAGTTATACTGAAGTCAACAAATCCTTTCATAAACCCTGAGTATGCATTTTTATTAAAATATATCACATGCAAGGGACATAAAGGAAACAATAAACAAATGTAACCTCATCAAAATAAAAAGCTTCTGCATGGCCAAATAAAACAGCATTAAAATGAAAAGAGAACCAATCGTATGGGAAAATATATTTGCCAATGATAGCTCAGACAAGGGTTTGATCTTCAAAATATATAAAGAACTCACACACTCCCTTCTAGGAAAACAAAAAAAACAATTACAAAATGTGCAAAGGACTTGAACAGACAATTCTCCAAGAAGGACGTACAAAGGGCCCAGAGACAGATGAAAAGATGCTCAGCATCACTAACCATCAGAGAGATGCAAATTAAAACCACAATTCCCATCAGCAAATGAGTGGATCCAAAAACTATGGTACATTTACACAATGGAATTCTATGCAGCAGAGAGAAAGAAGGAGCTTATACCCTCTGGGACAGCATGGATGGAACTGGAGAGCGTTATGCTAAGTGAAATAAGCCAGGCGGTGAGGGGCAAATGCCATATGATCTCACCTTTAACTGGAACATAATCAACAAAAGAAAAAAGCAAACAAAATATAACCAGAGACATTGAAGTTAAGAACAATCTAACAATAGCCAGAGGGGAATGTGGAGGGGATAGTGGGGAGAGGGGTTTTCAGGAACTACTATAAAAGACACATGGACAAAACAAAGGGGGAGGGTCCAGGTGGGAGAGGGAGGTGGGTTTGGCTGGGGTGGGGTAGAGGAGTGGTGAGAATATGCAGACAACTATAATTGAACAACAATAAAAAAAATAAAAATAAAATAAAATGCAAATACTTACCTGAAGATTATGTTAAAAAAAAAAACCCACAATGAGATACCACTTCATATCAGTGAGAATGGCCATCAAAAACAAAGCAACAAACAACAAGTGTTGGAGAGGGTGTGGAGAAAAGGGAACCCTAGTGCACCATTGGTGGGAATGCAGACTGGGGCAGCCACTCTGGAAAACAGTATGGAATTTCTTCAGAAAACTAAAAATGGAACTGCCTTTTGACCTGGCAATTCCACTGCTGGGATTATACCCTAAGAATCCTGAAACACCAATTCAAAAGAACCTATGCACCCCCATGTTCATAGCAGCACAATTTACAATAGCCAAGTGCTGGAAGCAACCCAAGCGCCCATCAGTAAATGAGTGGATCCAAAAACCATGGTACATTTACACAATGGAATACTATACAGCAGAAAGAAAGAAGGAGCTCCTAGCCTTCACAACAGCATGGATGGAACTGGAGAGCATTATGCTAAGTGAAATAAACAAGGCAGTGAATGACAAATACCATACAATGTCACCTATAAGTGGAATCTAATCAACAAAGCAAACAAGCAGCAAAATATAATCAGAGACATGGAAATTAATAACAAACTGACAGTAACCAGAGGGGAGGTTGGAGGGGATAATAGGGGGAAAAGGGGGAAGGATTTTCAGGAATATCTATAAAGGACACATGGATAAAACCAAAGGGGTGTAGGATCAAGGGTGGGAAGCAGGGATGGGTAGGGTGGGTGGAGTAAAATGGAGACAACTGTACTTGAAAAACAGACAAACAAAAATAATAAATACATATATCACATGGTATGTCTGAGGGAGAGTGAAGGCATGATATTTCCAGAGAAGGATTGCAAAGTGAATTACATCTTCTTTTTAAATTAGTTAAGCAACTTTGAAATTCTGTGCATTCACAATGGTTTTACATAGAACCTCAAATACAGAAGGATCTCACTGAGTGCTTAAACTGCTCCTGGCTGCAAATTAAGCAGTGGAAAAGTTATGTTTTAACCCCCCCAAGCTATTATGGAGAGAAATTAAAGCTCACATTTACTGCCCAGATGTTACCCCAGTGACCTGACACATTGAACGTGGGATTTATTTAAGGAAGAAGCTTATGCACTTGATTTTGGCTTAGTAATAAAACTTAATTTTAATTTTACTAAATTTTCTGTAGTGTAAGGAATAGTTTGTATTTCAAAGTATGTTGTGTAAATACTAACAACTGTAAAATTATTAAAGAAAGTAAATGCCTTTAACCACTAAAGACATTTAAATTAGAAATATAAAATAACTTGTTAAGAGGTACAAAAAATTAATAATTCAGAGTTATCTCAAAAGAAGTAAAAATATTCAAAACTACAAAATTCTGAACTACTCATAAGAGCAAAATTATTCATTATTCCCAGGCAAAAATGCACAATAATATGCAAACAATATTTATGAATACTAAGTGGTAGTCAATATAAGCCTGAAAAAATAAACAGTTTCTTACAATTTATGTTTTATGAAATTGCAATGACCTTTCTTATGAGAAAATCAGTTCCAATTCCTAAAGGGAAATAAAAAATAGGCAATCACCCTTCAGAGAACTTGAAAGAAGATAATTGTAAGTTAGAGCTGACATTTTGTTATTCATGGAAGAGGAGGCCTGTGCAGAGTTATTCGTAGGTATATGTTATTCCCATTAATACTGTAGAAAATCACACAGAAAAATAAAATAGATTTTAAAATAGTTCCTATTCTGTTCTTCCCCCCCCCCCCATAGTTTGAGAAATTATTAATTTGGTTACCACTGAGGCATCTTAAGTTGATATTTTAAAACATATATTTTATAAAGAGTTGCCTGACGAATTTACTGAAAGTATTACAGTGTGCTAATTATCCCCTAAATTCATTTTGCCATTTCACATTTTAGTAGAAAGAATACTCCTGGGTTTTAGAGGAACAACTAGCAGAACAACAGAAATCACAGCCTCCCTGCAGCCAGCTGTGTCCTGACAAAGGTCTGTCAGTGTGAGTGGAAGGGTTGTGCACACCTCCTCTATCACGTCCAATGAGTACCAGTTGCTCTCCGCTTTCTCTTTTCCTTTCCTGCAGGCCAGACAGCAGAAATGGTGGGTACGTACCAGCTTCAACAACGCAGACAAGGAACACTTGGAGATAGCACATTAAAAGGTAGAAGCAGCTCAGAACTTTTTAGTTCACCCCCTTTGGGGTCTTTTACAGCTTTACCTGTAGCTAACTCAGTGGCTTTGCATGTGAGGGGTATGTAAAGTCTATTTGGAGAGTGTGAAAACATAGATAGATTTAAGGAAATTAATTTTCAACCTTTTAACTTCCATATATACTCGTTGAAAAAAAATGATTTGCCTGAGAACATGACTGAGTTACTAAAAGCTCTTTCCCAACTTTACAAAAGAAACACTTACCCAGTTAATTATTCCCAGTTTTAACAGTATAATGCTCAGGCTGTGGAAACCCCATGGTATAAAACTGGGGAGATTTTTAAAGTATTAGACAAGAATCCATAAACCCACAGGACTTCCCCTATTCCCCATCAAAATCACAGTTAAGTAACCCAGATAAATGGGTTCAACCAAGACAGTTGGTTCCAGGGCCTGTTCTCTTAATCATAAAACAAGGATTCAAGCCCAACAGACAAAACCATCACACACAAAGCTCTTCTCATTGAAACTGTGTCTGAGTCATATCAACAATCATCCTCAAGGTGCGAAGCCTCATTTGAATGTGGGGAGAAACACTGAGTTTCCCAGGAGTCCTAGTTTTAAAATGAAAATAACAACCCAAAACTAAAATTTATAGACCATTAACACTATGCTAGCCACCAAGTAAAACCATTTCAAAGATGAACAATACCTCTGTGAGAAGTATATTATTATCCTCATTTTACAGAATGAGGCACAAAAAGGTGAAGGAAGTATGTTGAAGTGGCAAGGAAGTAAGTGGTTAAGTCCTCAGCTCACTCTGAATACAGAACTGGAAGTATTAGTTTGTACTTATCTAGCCCAAGGCCTCAATTAGAGACAGCTTATCTGAGAAATAAATGTCAGTTAAGGTGAGGACAAATTAAGTTTACGATCCTTTCCAGCTTTATATTCTATTAAAGGTCATACATTTTGTTAAGGAAGAAACTATTTTTGATTACTTAGAACATCACAGAAAAATCATACAATCACATCATCAAAATGCTGATGTTTCGTATATGGAGAATGACAGCTACTTTACGTTTATATCTATGTAATCAAACATTAGTCACATTGGATGGCTTGTGCATTTGAACCCGGGGTTTGCTTGAAAATCTAGTATTAGAAAATTTAGTGTTAGAAAGAGAGATAAATAATAGCTAAAACTGAATTAGATATTTGGTTTACATATCTGTTATAAATTATAATTATAAATATTATATAATAAATCAAGTTATACATTTCAAAGCCTGTTTCTATTCTTCAACACTGTAATTATCCAAATATGTTCATTCATCTGTGTACCTGTACACCACACTTTTCCATTATATCAATATACCAGCATTGATTAGCTTTAGAAAGTTCCAGATGCTTTCATTTCTTGTTCTTTTTTATTCTTGTGGACCTAATATTTTAGAAATAACTACATAACAAACATGCAAATACATTTCATTGTCTGTTAGGTGCTTGAAAGTACCATGAAACAACAGACTAGGGGAGGGGGAGTTAGAGAGCAACGGAGGGGTACGCAGAGAATTGCAGCAGCGTTACAGCAGACTACGAGCGATCACTAAGAAAGGGATACTTTCAAATATGCCAATTTTACTTCTGCTGCAGAGCCTTTGCATTATCTATTCTCTCTGACTGCAAATCTTCAGATGAATGTTTTTCTTTTTTGTCATTCAAATCTCAGCTTATGTGTCCCTTTCTTAGTGATCACCCAGCCCTTATGATATGAAATGTTAAAGGGGCTTATCTAAGAAAAAGAAGATCAAAAATATGAACAGTAAAATGACAGCAAACTCACTGCTATTATCAACCGAACCTAAAAAAAAAAACGAACAAAGAAACAATCTAAGCAACCAATTAGAACAGGAACAGAATCACAGAAATGGAGATCACATGGAGGGTTATCAGTGGGGGAGGGGGAGGGGGAATGTGGGGGAAAAGGTAAAGAGAATAAGGTACGTAGAAAATAGACAGGGGGAGGTTAAGAATAATATAGGAAAAGGAGAAGCCAAAGAACTTATATGTACTACCCATGGACATGAACTAAAGATGGCTGGGGGGGGGGGGGAAGTAGGTGGGAGGGGGTATGCAGGGTGGAGGGAAAAAAGGGGGGAAATGGGACAACTATAATAGCATAATCAATAAAATATATTTTTTAAAAATTGGCATATTTGAGGTTTACAAAGAAAAAGGAAAATTGATATGCATGGAGCTGGGAGCTTAGAGTTTATATGAGAATCATATGAGCTGGTATCTTAGAAGCACGTATGGGCCATGAACTTAACAAAGGCATGTGTAGTAAAGAGCCCATCTTTTTCCATCAAATAATGTATGAACCTGAAAAATTAAATCTTTATATCATAAATATTCATATGATTATATTCGTGTGTGTGTTTATCTGTGTGTGTGTGTGTGTGTGTTTCTGGAAATAACCACACAGTGACATGAGTGATGGTACTGAGCTCATGTTGTCATTTGATTCCACTGACTTTTTAATAGGATTGGGTAAATTTTCTGAGTTGTTCCAAATGAGATGTCAGGAGCAGGCCAGTTGATTTGTTACACTCAGAAGTGGCCAGAAATGATAAATATATATGCCAGGGAAGCCATAGCACTGGATGAGAGAAGATGGCTACAAGGTGTCTGAAAAGAAGAAAATAGTAGAAAAGAGAATGACACGTTACTGAAATGCCGAGAGCAATGTCTTGGCACACACACACACAAAAAGACGTATCTTCCTTTGAATTTATTTAACTCAATATAATTTCTGTTATGTCTCTATTTCACCAAAGGAAAAGAAATTAAATTTAATTTATGATTCCTTGCCATTATCTACAGCTTTATCTAAATTGCATAGACTGAAAGAGGAAGAATTATTTTGTCTTCACTGAAATCTGTTTATGCTGCCAATTCTCATGCCCAGTAACAAGTGTTGTCCCCAAACATCAGTCTACACAGTTGCCAGTGAGCTCCCCTGCACAGTCCTTTCTACACCTGCATCTTCTCCCCTATATCCATATAGGTAAACAGAGCACCGTATGCATTCTGCTGTTCCATTAATCTGCCCTATTATTTTCTAAGGTCTAGTCTTCCACTTTTTCTTTATTCTCTTTCCTATTTTCTGAAGTTGTGTCTAAGAAACATAACTTAACATGCTTCTGCTCTTAAGTTTCTTAAAGGATGGAGGTCTTTCTTTCTGGATATCAAGATCTTCTTTCTTAGGGTTTAGCTATAGAAGTAAGTTTTTAAAAAATGCTCCCTATATTTTTTCATTCCTGACTACCCTAGACCCCACAAAACCTGTCAATCTGCATTCTAAAATCACTTTCACTTCTGTGAATGATTATATTCCTTGAGATCCTAGATTTGGAAAATCAAAATGCAAAAAACAAGTAAAAATAATTTTGACTTCTTTTGCTTTCTGCCTCCACATTCTTCTCATGGCTGAATGAGCACAGTACAAGTGTCACCTGATCAGGTATGGTGCGTGGATATACATGTGTGCATGCTGGGGAGGGATATTGAAGCCCAGAATAGATCAAAGGGCCCAAAAATACAGAATGCAAGGCAAATAAACCTGTTAATCTCTTAAAATTATTATGCTGCCACTGATTAATACATGTCAAATTGAGATATCAGATCAGGATACAAGACAGAAAAACTTTATGTTAAAGGCAAGTTGAATGTGCAAAGTATTTAGATACTCACCTATGTATATGCATTCAAATACTTGGTATAGCTGACCACAAAATACAATGAACTTAAAAGTTTGCTATCATGTAGATGTTTTCTTTAGAGAAGTTCCTTGAGTAATTTGTTCCTATAGAACAAATAATGAAAAAAGATGAAAAAAAAGAGCATAACTAAATTAAATATAAAATTAGTTTTATTTATTAAATAATATCAATTCTCCTATTTCTGCTTACCATTCATGTACTACATTATAGTAATTAATAAGAAATTGTATCATTAATAATTATAGTATTTGAACTTCAAAGAGCAGTAGTAAATTGAGAAGTGAGTTCATGAAAGAGGGATTTGCTCTTATATCTATAGACTTGCTTTTACATTTTATTAATCTGTCTATAAAGCTGTGCCAAAACAATGAATTTAAGTATAGGAAGAATAAATACTTTATTCTTTAACTAACTGTCATTGAACAAATCATTGAGAAGTCTTCAGATGTTATCTAGCTATAAATACATCTTGAAACACTAAGATGAGTGATAGAGCTAACTAGGAATGTAAAAGGTAAGAGTAAATATTTCCTCGTTAAGTAGAATTGATAGGACAAATCAAATTTGAAATGCTAACAAACACTTTAAAACTACTGAATCAAGCAAAAAGTGGTATACCTAATAGAATTACATGAAGTGTGAGGGCATACTCATCTTTATGTGTTAAAATTTGTATTTCACTATGTCAAGAAATATCTGAATAAAAGATATTTCATAGTATATTATGTAAAATCTAAACTAAGGTCTTTGATTCAAAATTTGAATCCATCATGGTAATTAAACAGTATTTGTATAAACTATTTCTTTTGAAATGTCATAAAAAGTCTGTATTTTATACATTTAGTGAATTCTGTCTGCGTACCCGATATATGTCAGATGCAAATGAACGAGGCTCTGACCCTATTTTCAAAAGCTAGTGTGATCCACACCATGATAATGAAAATAAAAGTATAATAAGTAATAATATGGAGGAATGTAGAGTATCTTAATGCAGTACATAGATGTACCTAACTCAGTGATAGGAGAGGGAGACTTTGGGAAATGTTTCTAAGTGGAGTAGACTCAATGGTTAGGTATTATCTAGGCCAGGAAAGAGAAGAAGAGTACGCTAAGGAAAGAAAATTCAGCAGGTAATAGAGTTAAAAGGAAGAGGAAATTCAGCACACTTGTGCAAACTTAGGGAGCTGGAATAACCACATCCAGAAATGGACTGGAGGGCGTAGTGAGAAACAGAAGCAAACGCCTAAGGCTAGAAAGTTACATATATCAAAATAATGGGTTTGAACTTTGTGAGTCTCCTGTGAGGTTTTAAACATAATATGTTCAGAGATACATATTTAATGTATTTGAAAAGGAGATTTTCTTTCAGAGGTACTTAGCAATAAACATACAATGCAGGATACAAAAGCAGTGAAAATGACAAAACCAAGAAGATAAGATTCAAAAGATACAATGCAAGGCATCATAATTTTTTATTTTCTTTTCATTTTCTTTTTCTTTTTTTTTTAAAGATTTTATCTATTTATTTTTAGAGAGAGGAGAAGGGAAGGAAAAAGGGAGGGAGAGAAACATCAATGTGTGGTTACTTCTTGTGCGCCCCCTACTGGGGACCTGGCCTGTAACCCTGGTATATGCCCTGATGGGAATTGAACCAGCAACCCTTGGTTCACAGGCCCACACTAAATCCACCAAGCTACACCATCCAGGGATCTTTTTTTCTTCATTTTCAACTCATATTCCTTGGTAGGTAAAACATTGTCTGCCCTTCCTTGTAGAGGGAGTAAAAAGAGGATGTACAAGAGGATGTAAAACTTTTGGTCAAATGTAATGATAGAACCTGACCATTATGTTTTTAGATTCATAACAATGTAACAGGACTTATGTTTACCAGACTTGGAAACATATTGACTTGCATTGACTCTTGCATTGACTTTCTTTATCCTGAAAGAGAAAATAACTTATATTACTGGGTGAAAAATGTATTTGTTTGTATGCTTAGCATATTTTGGTAATTCAAATATGAGAGTATATTTCTAGAAAGTATTTTCTCCTATGATATTGATACAAAAAAGAAAAAAAAAAGAAAGAAAAGTAAGGAATGAGGCATGGCTGGAACTCAATCCCAGTATAACCTCAATCACTTATTCACATCCAAACCTATCTGTTGTCTAATGTGCCAAGAAACTAAGAAGGAGGTACACAGCCTGGACTGAAAATAGGAAAATGATGAGAATAAACAGAATAAAAGTTTTGTAAAAGGAGAAGTTACACATCTATTGAATTTATTATACAGAGCTAATGGGTCAGTGGGATCAGACACATATATTTAAAACAACAGATAAAGAATGAAAACTTTCATTTTCTTAAAAACACAAATGATTAATATGGTATGGACAAAGTAGAGAAGGCAAAAAGAAATCAGGAACAGGGGAAGAGAGAGCTTGAGAGAGAGACCTTTTAAGGAATTTCTGAAGAGTTAAAGAGATGACATCCAGGACTTTAAAGATATTGTGTATCTTATGAGCTTATTCCAGAAGATAAAGCTAAGCAGTGGATTCTAGTAGTTAATGAAAAACACTAGGAATCAAAGTCTTCCCTGGTTTAAAGTCAAATAAATTGATCAGAGAAAGGTTTGGCTCAGGAAAAAGAATCAAAAGTAAGATCAGTCAAGTAGACCCAGTTTCATCTATTAACTTTTTTTCTGAATTTAATTGATGAATTTTTCAAAAGTGAATCTATTTCTCAAGAGAACAAGGGGCCTATTGAGGAGTTGATATATTAGGCCTAGTTTGTTTAAAGTTTCAGTGATGATCAGCTCCATGAATATTAATAGTTTTAGAGGAGTTCCTAATTATCTCTTGATTTTTTAGAACAAATTCTTTCTCTTCCTGCCACTATTAGTAATATATGAAGCCTGTCCAGATGAATTCTATCCATTATTAATATAACGAGAATGGTTTGTGTGACATCAATGTAACCTGGCAGCCAAGGAGAATGGACTGGAATGCACATGCGTGAACAATGACAACTTCTCTATACTAGTCAGTGGGGGCAGAAGACACTGTTGAGTGAGCATGTGTACTGTGTGGCATCACATTTAAAATGGTTGCGCAAACAGAGTAATGGATCTGCATCAAATTTTGCGTTAAGCTTGAATATTCCTCTATGGAAACTGGATGACTCAGAAGGCTTCCAGGGATGATGCAATGAGTGCAGCACAAATCAAAGTGTGGCACAAATGCTTGAAAGATGGTCAAGAATCTATTGAAAGTGATCCACCTTCTGGAAGGCCAGCAACAAGCAGAACTCCTGAGAATGTTGAACGTGTACAGGCTGCAACAACAAAGATGAGCGACAACTGTGTGAGAACTAGAAGCTGATCTGAGAATTCCAAAAATCACTGTGTCTGAGATTTTTATGCAGAATCTTGGCATGAAACATGTCGTGGTAAAATTCATTCCACAGTTTCTGCTACCAGAGCAGAAGGAACATCACGCTGTAGATGCTAATGATGCTGGGAGAACTGACTGAGGTCCCAAAGTGCCTAATTTGAAGGAGACTGAGGCATCATTGTCCTATGTACAGTGTTTCTTGTATCTTGTATCTTCTTCAATAAATGTCTCTACTTTTCATGTTACATGGCTAGATACTTTCAATATATATTTTAAGTACACAAGATCATTCAGAAAGAGCAAAGAGTTAAAGAATTTAGATATTGTTGTGCTTTACAACTGGTTTGTAATTAAAGCAAAAAATATTTAATGACAATTGCACAAAAACTGATGAATCAAATCCCTAGGTCCTTTTGGAAACAAAACAATACAAAATATATATAAAGTCATGAAGAAAGTAATAGCACAAAATTTTAATTATTTAACAAGTAACTCCATAATTCCCTAGAAGCTGAAATCACAGTCATTCTCTCTCCTAATGAAAGTTGGCATTCTGTATGACATTATTTATTGTACGTTCATTCATTGATTCATTCAATGCATATTCATGGGTATCTACTTTGTGGTAGAGACTGTGTTCATGGGTCTAGAGATGAGTTAAGGAAACAGCTCCATAAGACACAGAAACAATTGAACAACTGCATCAGAGTCTGCTAAATATTTTAGAAGGAAAAGCGCAATAAACTCAGGAGTGACATGGGATGTGGGGTATGTGTAAAGACCCACTGTTGGAGGGGTGGTCACAAACAGTATGAAGAAAATAAATTTCAACTGACAACTGAAATGTTCATAGGAGAAGTTAGCATATAAGAGACAAAGTACATAAAGAATGATATTTCAAGAAGAGGCAACACTGTGCATTATAACAGCAACAGAGTGTTTTTCTAAGCCAAAATAGTCTGGTACTGACATAAGAACAGACAAATAGATCAATGGAACAGAATAGAGAGCCCAGAAATAAACCCATGTCTCTATGGTCAATTAATATTTGACAAAGTGGGCATGAGCATACAAAGGGGTAAAAATAGCTTCTTCTATAAATGTTGTTGGGACAACTGGACTGGTACATGCAAAAAAGTGAAATTAGACCAACTTACACCATATGCCAGAATAAACTCAAAATGCATACAAAACTTAAATACAAGTCTTAATATCATAAAAGTCCTACAAGAAAACAGGCAGTAAACTTTCAGATATCCCAAGTAGCAATATTTTTGGTGATATATCTCCTAGGGCAAAGGAAATAAAAGAAAGAATAAACAAATGGGACTACATCAAATTAAAAAGCTTCTGCAGAGCTAAAGAAACCATTGCTGAAATGAAAAGGGCTGACTGTATGAAAGAACATATTTGCCAATGACACACTGGGCAAGAGTCTGATCTCCAAAATATACAAAGAACTCATAGGACTCACCACCAGGAAGACAATACAATTAAAAAATGGGAAAAGGACCTGAATAGACTCTTCTGCAAGGAGGACATACAAATGGCCCTTAGACATATGAAAAAATGCTCAACATCTCTATTCATCAGAGAGATGCAAATTAAAACCACAATAAGATATCGCCTCACACCTGTCAGAATGGCCATTATTAATAAATCAACAACAATAAGTGCTGACTAGGATGTGGAGAAAAGGGAACTCTAGTGCACTGTTGGTGGAATGGAGACTGGTGCAGCCACTGTGAAAAACAGTATGGAATTTCCTCAAAAAACCAAAAGTGGAACTACCTTTTGACCCAATTATTCCATTGCTAAGAATATACCCTAAGAATCCTGAATCACCAATTCAAAAAAAAAATTGGTTCATAGCAGCCCTATTTATAATAGCCATGTGCTGGAAACAGCCTAAGTGCCCATTAGTAAATGAGTGGATCAAAAAACTGTGGTACATTTACACAATGGAATACTACACAGCAAAAAGAAAGAAGGAACTCCTATCTTTCACAATAGCATGGATGGAAACAAGAGAATAGTATGCTAAGTGAAATAAGCCAGTAAGTGAAAGACAAATACCATATGACTTCACTTGTAAGAGGAACCTAATGAACAAAAATAAACTAATGAGCAAAACAGAACCAGAGGCATGAAACCATGAAACAGATTGGCATTGGTCAGAGGGGAGAGGGGGGTGGACAGAAGGGGAAGGGACTAGTCAAAGAACATGTATGAATGACTCATGGACCAGGACAACAGTGTGGGGATTGAGTGTGGGAGTGATATGGGGGTGGACAAAGGGGGAAAAATTGGAACAACTGTAATAGAATAACAATTAAAAAGTACAAAAAAAAAAAGAGAGGCTTGGTCTAGGAAATAAAATGGAAAAGAACAGCACAGTTCTAACAGAACTGCAAGTGGGAAAGAACTGCGAGGAGTGATGTTGCCTGTTAAGATCTGCAAAGAATCCTCTAACTGCAGTACAGAAATGAATAATATACTGGCTACATAAATTCAGATATTTTTGTAGTAATGCCTGCCACAGATATCAATTGAAACTACAATATTAGTAGAGGTATGAAAATTAATTGACTGATTGAAAAAACCTGTTTAAGAAGTAGGTGTTACTGCTTCAATGTGATTCTTAGGGATCATTGCAAGAAAAGTTTCGTTAGATCCAGTGAAAAATATAACAGAATGAGTAAGAATGTACAACAGGTAATTAAAAATAAAATGTATAAATCTATCATAAAGTTTCTTTGAAAATGGAAGAAAAATGTCATGATTTAGCAGTGGGAGTGGAGGTGGAAGGTGAGAAATTTGAGCATGATTCCATGCTTAGCAGGAGGCCAATACAAAGAGAAAATTGAAAATATACCAGAAAAGGAAAGCTGGAATTAAAGTGCTATTCTTAATGAGGCAAACGTGGTTGGATTCAGAGCAAATGTAGAAGCATCATCTTTATATAAAAGTATAAATTTTTATAGTAAATAAGAGCAAATAGATATGTTTTTCTTGAAGGATGTGTGGCAGCAGCTTGAGGGACACTTACATGTTAAAGCTCAGAGCTAAATTGATTGGGAATTTAAAGAAAGAGAGACCTAGGGAACTGAGGATATATACAACAAAGGATATATGTGTGTGTGTGTATATATATATATGTGTGTGTGTCCATATATATATATGGAACTGAGAATATATATAGGGGACTGAGGATATACATATAAAAAGTAGTAGAAGCTATGGACCATTAAATTTATCCTAGGACAAAAAAAAAAAAAAAACAGAGAAAACATTTAAGTGAAGCAATAAACAGAAAAAAGAGTGACTAGGGAGCTGAGTACCCCCTTGAGTTTGAAGAACAAATAAAGAAGTGGTAAATAAAGAAAAAAACAGAAAGGGATTTTGATGTAATGTTTGTATGACCTACTTCATCAATAGGCTGTCAAACCCAAGGGAAAACAAGGTCAATAAAGTTTCCAGAGGAAGAAATGGCTAAAGTGGACTCAAGGGGAAAGTTAGGGAGATTAGGAAGATCAGCAATCAAGGGCCAAAGTGATTTTTGATAGGCTATCTAAATATTGAAATCAGGCCAACACCATCCCCAAAACATAAAGAGCATAATTGGGTGGCAAAGATCTTGATGCGGGGGGCTCCGCCCGCAGTCCCCCTCCCCCCGGCCTCCATGGATGAGAATAAGTCTACTAAGACATGATCTGCTTGGGGAGGAAAGGTGGCCAATCTCTCAAAGGAGAAGGGCCAACAGCCTTTTCCTCAATGGGCTTTTATTGGGTTCAATTTGCACAGGAATACAGGTAAAGTTCATCAATCATTGTCAGGCAGTAAGGATCAAACAATAGATAACAAAGAACTCTGAGGGCTTATTCGGAGTGAGGGTCAGTTAGCTGAAGGGCTATAAGACTTTGGGAAACAAACTCATTTCCTGCTTGGACCCTTATCATTTAACTTGAGGCTATTAGCAAAGCAGGTTTCACAGGGTTTTATGCATTCTTTCTTAGGCCTGATTGCCTGGGGGAATCCACCCTTTCCAGCACAAGGCCGCACCCACCTCTGGCATTGTTTCAGCTTAAGTCAGGCAGGGGAAGTAAGGCAGCCAAGAGATTAGGAGACTTCTTGCAGACAGAATGAGGACTCAGGCTATGTCAAACCCAAGGGGCAAGGGTCCATCACCCACTTTTTCTATAGCCCCTCAAGTCTTACCCTGAGGGCCTCTTTGTGACCATGCCTGTCTTAGGTTGTCCCTCCCTTGAGGAATCTTACCCATCATTGGCTAACTGGTCAGGCTCAGGGCCAAGGAGGGTAAAGTGGGCAGAGGTGGCACCCCTGCCAGGGAGATAAGCTTTGTCTCCTTAGTGGCTTATGGTCCCAAGGTCTCTGACTCAGCCTTAGCCATGGAGGGTTACAGCTTCTGAAACCAGGCAGGGCAGTTCCCAATATTGATGAGAGAGCAAAATGAGCAGAATATCTGCAGATGACAGCAGTAGGATATGATATGTCCAAATGGCCATTGTTTCAAAATAACACAAGGATAACCTAAAGATGAAATGTTAATCTGAAATCGGTTTGGTATGGATGCAGAAAACTGGTCCCTTCTCTCACCCTGCCAGATTATATATAAATAAATAAATAAATAAATATACATATACACACACACACACATATAAATTACATGAAATAATCAACTACCTCAAAACCAAATCACCATTTAATTCATGATATCAAAAATTTCCCCTCCAAAATAACACTTTTTTAAATTGATATATCTCTCCTATTTCCTCCTTCCAACTTTTTCCTCTCCATTTGTGTTAAACCTAATACAAATTTCCACATCACAGAAAATGTGTTCACTGTTATATCTGTGGTCATCATATACCACACCAGTGAAAGTATCACTACCACACTAGCAACCTGGACACTAAAGTTTCATCTAGATAATTTCTCAGTGCTTTTTACCCAGCATGTTGAAACAGTCTAAGAGGGCTTAAAATGAACGAAGGTTTTAAGTGAGCAATTTTACCAATATTTGAGAACAAATATTCTGGTTAAAAATATTTTCAGTCTAGAACTAAACACACACACATATATAAGAGGAAGACTCCTAAAACACAGAATTTGTTTATAAAAAATTGTCATTTATTCTTACATGCTTAAACTTCAGTCACCTTCAAAGTATTTTCCATTTGATGCAATACACCCACTGAGACATTATTTCCACTGCTCAAAAGTTGTTGACTCATTAACTGTGATGCCTTTAGTGCTTCTGCTGTTGTTTCACCTCTTCCACATTGGAAAATGTTTCCCTTTGTGGATTTTTCTCATGGGAAACAAACAAACAAAAAAGTCATTCAGGGAGAAACTGGGTGAATAAGGAGGGTGAGGCCTGGGGGTGATGCCATTTTTGGTCAAAAACTGCTGAACACTCAGTGCGGTGTGGGCAGGTGTGCTTGTAAATCACCCATCATGAAATGGGCAAACTCGTTGAAAAGAGTCTTCAAAAAAAATTCACTGAAGCTGAATGCATCTGTCATAACAATGTCAGCCTGTACTACAAGGGACCAGACTTCCAGGAGATAATTCTGTTTCGTGGGGGATACCCCCTTGTACACACACACACACACACACACACGTTTAGTGCAAGAATGCTTCAACTAAGCTGATTTAAGCATGGAGCTAATGCCTATGCCTACTTGAATTGATTTATAGTTTCTCATAATATTTGCTATTGAAAATACCTATGATGAGTTTGATTAGGAAATAATTATTTTCAAATTGGCTGTTAGATGTTAAAGAGTATATCTAAAATTTTCTCATGATTATAAATTTTAATTTTTCCAGGTTGAAAATATCAAATCTCAGATTTGTTTAAATTCCAACCAAATATTTAATAAAACAAGGAAATATGCTCAGTTAAACCTTATTAAGGATGCTCTGCTATAAAACTTTGTTAGAAGTTTCTTCATTTGTCATTCAATTCTGATTCCAGGGCTTTTAGTCACAAGATTATATTCTTAGCCTTGTAATTAAAACAGATTAAGATGATACAGCTCCCTCCTGCTCCAGAGAGGCTCAGAGGACTGAATATGGGCTATGCCATTTTTTGTTTTGTTTTGTTTTGTTACAGGCTTTGTCACAGAAATCAGGTGTTAGAATTGTATGGCTTCGTAAGTTCCTTGAAAGATAATACTATAGTTTAAACCTTTACCATGTTTTCTAAATTCTCTGTATGGTCATTCTGATCCTTCCCTTTATTTGCTTAGAAATCAAAGAGAAGACAGAAGCTGATGCAGAAAATAATATGTGCAATTGATAATTGGCCAAAGGCTAGCAACCCATGCCTACTTTTCCAGGGCATTCTGTGCTTTTTTATTCTGGTTCATTATCCTTGAAACCTGAATAAGTATGAGAATGAAACCAAATGTCACAAATCAATTAATGGAAAAATGAAATTATCTTTCAGCGCTTTGATTATCCCACATCATGTACAAGACAGTTGGTCCCTGGGACAATTATTAGTTTACCACATGAGAGATGGGGGCAATCCCCTCCAAGTTCCTGTGTATCTGTGCAATCATCCAAAACATTATTTACTGAACAGAAACATTCTCTAACCTCTGACAAATACTACTGAGTGAGCAATACATGCCAGTTCCAAAAGTTCAAATAATTAAAGGATATAGTCTCTGCAGTTGCAGTCTCTTTAATATTCTGTACCTGCAAGGATGTGGTCTGGATACAGTTTGTTATTAACAAAATTAGTTTTGACTCTCTAGTTTTAGGATTCCTGATAAAAGTGAACAAACTTCCAAAATAGCCAAGTGCTTTGAGAACAGAATCTCACATGCCATACCCAGCCGCCTGCTTTAGTAATCTTGTGTGCGCTACCCCAGTGTCATACGACTATTCTAGATGACGCCATTTAATTCCTCTGATAATATGACTCAGTGATGTATCACTAACACTAAGCACTATTCTCCCTTTTCCTGTCCTATAGCTCCAAGATAAATATAATTCAGATCATTTACTTGACTTCCTGGTAAATATTAGTGAGAGGCAAACGTATATTCCACTGTATTTATTTAAATTACTTTCTGTTAAAGATCCAGTTATTCGACATGCTATATGTCATTCGTAGCATCTGACGACATTGTCTAAAAGACTTTAGGCTATGAAGAAAAGTGATTTAAATAAAAGTTATATATTTTGTAGATCGCTGTGCTTTGAAAATGTTCTGAGTGGCCAAATAAGTAGTTGAATACTACATATAAACGTCTCAAGAGATTTTAGGGGTTCTGGGTTGCTATAACAAAATGAGTAATTCAAATAAATTTGATGTTTTTGATAGCTTGACCTTTTTATCATTAGAAATTGCTTCTATTTCCACACACAATTTTCTGTTTTAAATTCCAAGTTTTAGTTTAATAAAAACATATAAAATAAAATGATTTTTTAACTCTTTTCAAGTGTACCATTCAGTGGCATTAGTTACATCAACAATACTGGGCAGTCATTACTACTATGAATTTCCAAAACTTATTCATTGCTTCAAACACGAACTCTGTAGCCATTACGTAGTCTCTCCCTATCCTTCTCTTGCTCCAAACCCTGGGAAACGTCAATCTGTTTCTAACTTTAAGTACTCTAGATATTTCATAGAAGTTGAATTATGCAATGTTTGTTCTTTCGTGTCTGGTTTCGCTTCAGTACAATAGGTTTAAGTTCCACATATGTCAGAGCAGGTGTCAAAACAATTGTGTTTACATACAGCACATTTTGTATAGAATTGTTTGCATCCATTCATCCAGTGATAAATACTTGAACTGTTCCCATTTTCTGGCTATTGTGAACAATGTTGCAATCAACACTGGCACACACATATCTATTTGTGTCTCTGTTTTCAATTCTTATAGATATAAAACTTGGAATAGAATTGCTGGGTCACATAGTAATTCTCTGTTTGGCTTTGAAGGTGTCTCCAAATAGTTTCTCACAATCCTTGCAAAATTTAACATTTCTATCGGAGGTCTACGAAGGTTCTAATTTCTCCAAATCTTTGCTTACACTTGGTATTTTCTTTTTTGTTTGTTTGTTTCTCTGTTTCTAAATATAGCAAGTCTAAAAAGTATGAACTGGTATCTCAGCAGTTTTGATTTCTATTTTACGAATGACTAAAATTTCCTGTGTACATGTTATAAATAGAGTTGTTTGTTCACTTTATTCAAAATGCCCTTTGATGAACAGAAGTTTCAAAGTTTAATGAAGTACAATTTAGCTATTTTTATTTCATTACTTATATTTTTGGTGTCATACCTAAGAATCCAGTGCTAAATTCAAGATCATGATGATTTACTTCTGTTTTCTCCTAAGAGTCTAACATTTTTAATCCATTATGCCAATCTTTGCCTTTTCATTGGAAAGTTCAGTACATTTACATTTAAAGTAATTATCAATGCAGAAGTACTTCTGAATTTTGCTATCAATCCATTCATGTGTGTCTTATACTTTTTTTTTTTTTAATTTGCTCAAATCTGCTATTGAATCCCTACGGTTAATTTTTAAATTTAGTAATTACAATCTTCAGCATCAAAGTTTTTGTTTTTGTAAATTTTATCTCTTTTTAAATATTCTCATCTTATTCTACATTGTTTCCATGATTTCCTTCAGTTCTTTGTCCATGTTTTTCTTTAGATCTTTGAGAATATTTAATACTTTAAAATACATTGGGTCCATTAAATCCAAAGTCTATACTTCCTTAGGAATGGCTTCTGTCAATTTAGTTAGTTCCTTTGAATGAAACATAGTTTCCACTTTCTTTGCATGCCTTATAATTTTTTGTTGTTGTCGAAAACTGGACATACGAAAAGTGGTAAAGTGTAAAAGTTAGATTCTCCCCATTCTTTGGGATTTGCTACTGTTTGATTTGTAATGCTGTAGTAGTCAATTTGTTTAATGAATTTTCCACACTATGTTTTTGAAGACCTTTGTTTGTATGGTCATTGACTCTATTTCTTCAGCTTGTGTTCAGCTAATGTTTCAACAGACATTTCCCGGAACAACAGTGAAAAAAGAAATCATAAAACAAGAACAAGCAACACAACACACATACACAGAAAACCACAAACAAAAGAAAGCACTCCCTTTAAAACACAGACTACAATAAAAGAGCTGGCCATTACATAATGATAAAGAGGTCAACCAACCATGGGATACATCTGTAGATATTTAGGCACCCAATCTAGGGGTACCTAAAAATATAAAAAGCAAATACTAACAGACACAAAAGAGAAATAGCAAAACAATAAGAGCAGGAGACTTTAATACCCCCCTTACGCCAATGGAGAGATCATTCAGACAGAAAGTCAATAAGCGAACATTGGCCTTAAACAACACATTACAACAGATGAACTTAACAGATATATGCAGAACATTCCATCCAAAAGCACAGAATATACATTCTTTCCAAGTATACTTGACTAATACTCCAGGATAAACCATGTGTTAGGCCACAAAACAAGTGTTATTGAATTTAAGAAAATCGAAATCATATCAAGTATCTTTTTCAATACACAGTGGCATGAAATTAGAAATAACTACAAGAAGAAAACTGGACAATTCACAAATATGCACAGATTAAACAAAATACTTCTGAACAACATATAGGTCAAAGAAGAAAGTTTTAAAACATACCTTAGGACAAATGAAAATGTAAATGTAACCTATCAACACATATGGGATGTGGCAGGGGCAGTTCTAAAAAAGAACTTCATAGCAATAAATGCCTACATTAATAAAACAAGAAAAATCTCAAATAAATAACCTAAATTTACAACCCCAGAAATTACACACAAAAAAAAAAATAAAAAAGAAGAAGAAGAAGCCCAAAGTCAGCAAAAGAATGTATCAAAGAAAAAATAAGTGAAATAACCCTTGCTAGTGTGGCTCAGTGGTTGAGTGATGGCCTGCAAATCAAAAGGTCACTGGTTTGATTCCCAGTCAGGGCACATGTCTGGGTTGCAGGCCAAGTCCCCAGTAGGGGTCGTGCAAGAGGCAACCACACATTGATGTTTCTCTCCCTCTCTTTCTCCCTCCCTTTCCTTCTCTAAAAAATAAATAAATAAAATAGTTTTAAAAAGAAATAGAGAATAAAAAATTTTTTTAAATCCATTAAAACTAAAAGTTAGTTCTTTAAAAAGATAAACAAAATTTACAACCTTTAGCTAGATTCACCAAGAAAAAAAGAGGTCAAATTAAATCAGAAATGGAAAAGGAGATTTTTTTTAAAGAGATTTTAAAATTGTATACGATTAATATGTTCTGAGTAAATATGTTGCTACACCAGTGTTTGCTTTAAATTGTGGTTTTCTCAAAGAAAATTTAGCAGAAATATTTTCCATTTTTAAATTTGAAATTATGATTCCTTATGACTATTCATTTTAAGCTGACATTTTTTAGTGGGATGGAGAATGAAGAGATTGTATGTTGAATGTCAAATTGAAAACAAGGCAGAACCTTAATAAATAAAAACACAGATACTGACCATTTTGAGCTTATGGTTATACTAGAAAGATTGTTCCAATTATGACAAATGATAGAATGAAAAAAACAACTGTACTTGGTAAGAAGACCTGGCTTTGTGTCTCTCTCATCTGCTATTTAATAACTTAAACCCTAATGAAAATATTTAACCTCTCTTACCCTTTACTTAGGTGCCTATAGAGTGAACATAATAAATAGCTCAGAGGTTTGTCAAGGTGAATGCATATAATAACTAAAATGAAATCTCTAAACTCTATATTTAGTTAATTGATTCATTTATTCTGTAAGTAAAACTTTTTTAAATAGTTGACTTATACACCATTTACTTTTATCTTGGAAAATGTAGACTTTCTATAATTCTTTAATTCAAAATTTAGAATTACATTTTGATGGCTAACATTTAATGAGAGGTACAGCAGTCCCTTATTCAAAATAAGGGTAATAAGCCCAGAAAATCAATATGTAGTGGTAGCTTCATGCCCTGACAATTTCAGAAACTCATGTATTACCTCCTAGTCTCCAAAAACTATAATTTACAATCCCTATCTCTTGATGTGTTAAAAGGATTAGTATTTGTAAAACATTTTAAAATCCCTTCATTGAGTATAAATATCACACTACAGGTATTTTTCCCAATTCATAGAAAAGGATAAGCACCAGCTCTTTAGTTTTAAGTAAATGCTCTGGATAATCCAGTTTATTATGATTACAACGGCTGACTGGTTGATGTAAATTCCATTCTTGTAATGTTTATTGATAAAGACTTTCATACCGCAGAGTGAACAAACAGTGTTGGTATTAGAAAGCTAGAGTACAAATGACAGAGCTCAAGGTGGTTATCTACAAAGTAATCGAAAAGGAAATTTCCTTGATAAGCTACACTACAGGTGTTTCTTTTTCCTGACCCTAACATTTAGAACTAAAATTATCATTTGCAATGATTTTAACCAGTTTTGGGACTTTGATAAGAACTAATAATGCACTAACATATTTAACTACCTGCTATCCACACCTTTGCCATTCATAGGACCCTTCAACTCAAGTTGTTAAAAATACATGAACACGTTAAAAATAGATCATAATGTTGAAAACAAGAGAAACATTAAGCAAAAGAAATTCTAATTTTTAAAACTGAGAATGCAAGAAGGAACTAAAGAATTCTGCTCAATTGATTGTTGGAAAAAATTACTCATTTCCTTTTAGGAATATTATGGAGATGGATTTATCAAACTTACTTGGAAAAATATATGTCATTTTACATTTCAAAAAAGGAAGCAGAAAGCCACGTGCCTTAATGAACTAGCGAGCATCAATCTGAGCATCACAAAAGCAAAATACGGCTTTATCTCTGAGCCCTAACAACTGTCTCAAACTTTCCTTGGAAAACATTATTGGTTTTAAAAAGATATATGTAAATATATCTTTTTATTTACTTTGCAAATATATGTAAATATTTGGTGAGTCGTTTGCAGCAACAGGGGTGTGTATGACTCAGGCTGACACACACAGGCTCCTGGGAAAATGTCTGCTTTGAACCCCTACTGATGCCAACCCCATCAGTATCTATCCTTCCTTTTATCCTCCTTCCCATCTTCACTTTCCAGTCCCAAGAGATCAATAACTACAGCTAAAGAAGCTGTAAGAGGAGGTACAGATGTACGGTTGAAGAAAGAAAGTGAAACTCGGAAAAGCTGGCATTTGTGCTGCCTGTCACTTCTAGAACCAATAACTAGAGACAAGGATTGGATCTTTATAGGCACTTTATTTGGACGCTAGCAATCTGAGAATGCAGTGGGTTATGTACCCTCAAAAACCATCTAACAGGTCATCTCAAGCTGACATTTTTATAAGGAGAAGAAAAGGGTAGGTAAGGGGGTTGAAAAAAGGTTAATCAGATAAGAGTTGCAGTCCAGCTGGGATTTTCCTAGTACTTCTTTATCTGCTGATCAACAATTCTTTATCTGCCTCACCTACACTCCCTCCTTTGAATAGAGTGGCTCAGATACTATCCCCAGGGCTTGCAGACCCCCTGGGGCACAAAGGTTGAATTGCTGGTCCAGCTTCTGGAGTCCTTCATTCCAGTTCCTGGAGTAACAGCTTCCTACCTGCATTAATCACTTAAGCCTACCCACTAAGGCTAAAATCTTTAACTCTTGAGTTCCACTATCAAAAGAAGAATTTGACTACACCTTCTCTCTGAGTGAAGCATTCTCAATTTATAGCAGATCAGGCCAGAGCAGGGAGGGAATGCTTCAATGTTAACTGAAGTTTAACTTATAAAGAATTGGGCCCTGTCTTGACCAGCGTGGGTCTGTTGGGTCTGGCATCATCCTGCAAAGTGAAAGGTTGCCAGTTCAATTCCGGGTACAGGCACATGCGGGGTGTGCGCCAGGTCCCCAGATAGGGGCGTGCTAGAGGCAACAATCAGTGTTTCTCTCACACATTGTGTCTGTACCTTTCTTTCTCCCTCCCTTCCCCCTCTCTAAAAATAATTAAATTAAAAAAAAAAAAAAAAAAAGAATTGAGCCCTGACAAAGGGAGCTCAGTTGGTTAGAGCATCATCCTGAGGTCAAGTGATTATTAATGCAAAGTCAAGACTATCATCCTGTTTTTCAGATTCTAAACACTTATGTTTAAATATTATTTTTCTAATATTTTAATTTTGCAGAAATAAGTTATAGAATACGTCCATTTAACACTATACCATTTTAAAATCCTCCATAAATATTTTTTGTTGATATATTCATTCACAAGGACAGTGACAAACTGAATGAATCCCTCTAAATGTAATCAACATAGAATAAGCTTTTGAGGGGCTGGTGTTGCTTTGTTTTGGCTGAATTTAAATCTGGATTCACTGCACACACCAGGCTCCTACTTTCCCCACCTTTCACTCAAAGCCAACAAATTTGAGTTCTGAAGTGGGAAATATCTCTACTACCATCCCAGCTTTTCACTATTCTTTCTGTTGAAGTAACAGCTAATTTTGCTCTCAGTAACAATCATTTGTTTTTCTCCTTACTGGAATCCAGACAAAGGGGTACACAAATGGAAAAAAAACCCTTTGTATTTTAGTGCCATTATGGATGCTAATCTTTTCACAGGTAATGTAAAAAGAAACCAAAATAATACCAGGAAAATAGTTGACAGACAGGTGGTATAAAGACCTAAATGAGAACTGGTCTCATTCACTCTGTGTTTGCTTAGTAGCCCTGAGCAAAGTTTAAAGACTATTTTGGGAAGTAATCAACCATGAAGCAACACTACATTTTAATCCTTTTGGATTATATTCACTTGACTCACACTGTCTATCAGAAACAAAGGCACTTTGCTTTGGTCCATGTTTCTTGTTGAACAGCACTGTAAAAGCATTTTTAAGTTAGGCCCTATTGAGTTACTGTGCTAAAAGTAGCAAATATCATAAAATAGCAAGTGGTTAAAAACTGTTCTTGACAGAATTAGTCACAGCCCAATACCTTCCCATTCTGTATAGGTCTAAGTTTATTCTTCCTTTAGGTATATGAAGAAGAATCCCAAAGCACAGAAATTTGACATATATGTGATTCCAGAACAGATGAGTACCATCAATTGGTTTTGCCAATAATTATGAGTCAGTAAAATCCTTGAAAGATATGTTTTATACAAAGAGATAAATAGAAATAGTACACTGGAAATAAGACTGACATTTCTCAGACAGACTAATAGGAAATTTTATTTTGACCCTACTTCCTATATCCACAGAAGTCTTTCTCACTTCTTCCAGACATTTATAACAATGACTCTCCTTTTTTTGTTTTGGAAAATTCAGGCAAAACTGCAAAGTAGATCACAATGTCCCTGTATATTTCTATTTTTCCTTCCTGGGTCTTTGAATTGCCCAAAGCATCCCTCCATTCTTCATCCTTTCACAGGGGACCTTTTTACTATCCCTTTTCTTAGATGTATTTATTTCCTTAATAAATCTGAGATAAAACAATGTATATGCTGTTGAGAGCTAGGAAAGAGGGCTAGACAATTATAAGCATTGCTAAGCAGAAAACCTCTTGAAGGTCACTAGAATGGATAAGGAAGAGAAACAAATCGTCATCTGAAATAAACTTATCAACAGGAGACAGACAGATAGTTCCTCCTGAACCCAGAGCAAAACTCCTCCAGAGCTCAGAGCTATGCAGAGATAGCAACTCCTGCTTTTGTAACTTGCTTGCTTGCTTCTCACTGTATAAAAGAGCTAGCCTGTGAGCGTTTGGCGTGGCTCTCATCGGAGAGTTCGCCCCTGCGCAGGTAAAAACTTTGTTTGGCCAATAAACCATCTATAAATCTCTTAAGAGTCTGAGTCCGTCAGTTCCTGGAACGAGAGATCTCGCTCTCGCATATAACATATGCACCTCTTGCAGGCACACAATTACACCATAAAGGTATTAAGGAACTTCATTAGAGAAAAAGACAATATAAAGATTGTTTAGAAAAAGACTTACAAATGCAGCCATGTCCAGGGTCCATGCAGATCATAAATGAAAAGGGCATGTAGTGGTACAGAATCCCACCAATGCTATTCTGGAACAACTATGGGGTTCGACTGCCCCTGCCAAGAAGTGTGACTCCCAATGCAAGAGTTAGGTGAAAAAGGAAAGGTGTCATTTATTTAAAGGTTATACAGATTCATAATAATGGTAGATTTCTGCCTTAAAGTTCCAGTCCCTTTCAAACACCCCAAAACACATAATCCCGCCTCCCTTTGCCAACCCAGGCCAGTTTCAGAATATATCAGTCAGATGCACCATCTTTCAGAAAAGCAAAAATCTGAAGCTCAGCATTCCAGGCATCTCCCACTAATCTGTGCTTAGTTAGGCAGGTCCCACCACTCCCAGCTCCTATCAGCTCTGTTGCTGTGTTCTCCAGGCAGGTTTCCCAGCAGGTCTCCTCTTTTTTGCTCCAGCTCCTAATCCAAAACTGCGTGTCATCTACTTATTCCAAACAGTGTAGCACCTCCTTATATCCCAGACCTCATGGCCAAATCCCCCTACTTCATGGTTCCTTCCTCAGGGCTGACTCCTTCTCTCTCAGCACATCCTTACTTTTAAATGCTGACTCAGAACATCCTACATGTCTTCATATGCAGCCCCTCCTACAATATGCTACTTTTGCAAGTTCCCCTGCTTCTTTTACTTTCTTTTGGCTGCCATCTTGAGTCAGGGCAAGTGTCTGCTGTGACACATGGACATCCAGGGTGGGCCATCTCCCCTGGCTATGTCACAAGTCACTGAATGCTCCCAAAGTCACATATGCTTGCCCTGGGTGACAGAACTAACTTATAATCATAATGAAAAGTATCTTAACCATATCATCCCCTTCCCTCACCCCCCAACCACGGGCTGTGGGGAATATTTTTGGGGACCCCACTTCACACCCCGTTTCAGCAGCACTTTCATTTTCACGTTAAACTATGGAAATAAAAACTTGAAATGAAGCTATATGTTTACGTATTTTCCTTAAAGAATGAAACTCTAAATTTTGTTTTTCTTACTTTAAATATTTGATGATAAATATTTTTCTAGCTAAGAATAGCAAAAAATAAAACTGAGACTTTTAACTTATATTGGACATCAGTATTGAAGAATAGTAACAAAGTGACATTCTCAGTCACTCTGATCACCTGGCTCAAGATAGAGTTGATCCCATGGTCTTCAGGCTAAAAGCTCCTGATTTAGACATGCTAATCATGAGAAGAATTCTGCTTGGGGCTTGAGTTTTTACAAAAACAGCCCCTCCCATTTTCCCTTCCCCTGACATAGAGGACCTAACTCTGCACTTACTTAAAATGAATCTGAGGATTAGAACTCCCGTCTTCTCAGTTGGCACCTTCTCAATTAGTAAACTTTACTTCCTTCAGACTTGGACATTTTGAGTTTTGACCTCTCGAAATGTCAAGCACACACACTTTAGACTGGTAACAGAATATCAAATGAATATTGAGAATATTCCAGAACGCTCTCAACTGGAATTCACAGGTCTCTTTCTAAAGGGGCAGTCTCTTCATATCCAACATCTCTTTGCCATGGCAAAATATGAGCCTAGGGTTACTTGAAAGGGTAGTATTTCTAGAGAAGCCAGAAAAACAAGTGTTGAAATGAGAAATACCTATCTTTAATTTTTTTTTTTAATTTTTGAGGGGTGTTCCAGACAAGATGGAGGTGTAGGTAGAAATGCTTAGCCTCCTCGCACAACCAAAACAAGGATAACAACCCATTTAAAAACAATAAACAACCAGAATTGCCAGAAAACCAAACTGCATGGAACTCTGACAACCAAGGTGTTAAAGAAACATTCATCCAGACCAGTAGGAGGGGCAGAGATGGGAAGCCGAGGAGGAGATGGGCAGCCAGGGCTGAGAGGACCTGTGGCAAGGTGGGGCTGATTGACCAGGAAACTAAAGATTCAAAACCTCTAGCTATAAAATACTGTGGTGGTTGCAAAAGTAGGAGAAACTCTCAGTCTCATAGGAGAGTGAGTTGGAAAATGGGGCCAGAGCACAGTCAGTGAGAGGCATTGATCCCTCACAGTGATAGGGATCCCCCACAAACAGTGCCACAATACAGCAAAGAGGGTTGCCCCACCTTGGCAAATACCTAAGGCTCACAACCTTTCAACATAACAGGTGCACCAAGATAAAGAAATATGGCCCAAAAGAAAGAACAGATCAAAACTCCAAAAAAGAGCTAAGCCATGATGAAATAGAAACCTATCTGATGCAGAGTTCAAAACACTGGTAATCAGGATGTTCACATAATTGATTGAGCTTGGTTGCAAAATGCAAGAAGAAGTGAAGGCTACACAAAGTGAAATAAAGGAAAATATACAGGGAACCAACAGTGAAGGAGAGGAAACTGGGACTCAGATCAACAGTTTGGAACAAAAGGAAGAAATAAACATCCCACTGGAACAGAATGAAGAAATAAGAATTCAAAAAACTGAGGAGAGATTTAGGAACCTCTGGGACAACTTTAAGTGCTCCAATATCCAAATCATAAGGGTGCCAGAAGGAGAAGAGGAAGAGCAAGAAATTGAAAATTTATTTGAACAAATAATGAAGGAGAATTCCCCCAATCTGGCAAAGGAAATAGACCTCCAGGAAGTCCAGGAATCCCAGAGAGTCCCAAAGAAATTGGACCCAAGAAGGAACACATCAAGGCACATTATAATTAAGTTACCCAAGATTAAAGATAAGAAGAGAACCTTAAAAGCAGAAAGAGGAAAGGAGACAGTTACCTACAAAGGAGTGCCCATAAGACTATCAGATGATTTCTCAAAAGAAATCTTGCAGGCAAGTAGAGGCTAGAAAGCAGTATTCCAAGTCATGAAAGGCAAGGACCTACATCCAAGATTACTCTATCCAGGCAACTTTATCATTTAGAATTGAAGGGCAGATAAAGTGCTTCCCAGATAAGGTAAAGTTAAAGGATTTCATCATCACTAAGCTCTTACTATCTGAAATGTTAAAGGGACTTGTCTAAGAAAAAGAAGATAAAAAATATGAAGAGTAAAATGACAACAAACTCACAAATATCAACAACGGAACCTAAAAAAAACCAAAAATGAACTAAGTAAAGAACTAGAAGAGGAACAGAATCACAGAAATGGAGATCACATAGAGGGCTATCAGTGGGGAGCAGGAAGGGGGAGAATGGGGGGAAATTTGGGGAACTGCCCTGCCTGGTTTCAGAAGCTGTAACCCTCCATGGCTAAGGCTGAGTGAGAGACCCTGGGACCATAAGTCGCTAAGGAGACAAAGCTTATCTCCCTGGCAGGGGTGCTGCCTCTGCCCACTCTACTTCACCCTGCCTGGCCTCCAGTGCATGACCAGTTAGCCAATGATGGGTAAGATTCCTCAAGTGAGGGATGACCTAAGACAGTCATGGTCACAAAGAGGCCCTCAGGGAGGGACTTGGGGGGCTATAGAAAAAGAGGGTGATGGACCCTCACCCCTAGGCTTTGACATAGCCTGAGTCCTCATTCTGTCTGCAAGAAGTCTCCTAATCTCTTGGCCGCCTTACTTGCCCTGCCTGACTTAAGCCTGAAACAATGACAGAGGTGGGTGCGGCCTTGTGCTGGAAAGGGCGGAATTTCCAGGGGGATCAGGCCTAAGAAGGAATACATAAAATCCTGTGAAACCTGCTTTGATAAGAATGCCCTCAGTTTTCTGATAAGGGTCCAAGCAGGAAATGAGTTTGTTTCCCAAAGTCTTATAGCCCTTTAGCTAACTGACCCTGACTCAGAATAAGCCCTCAGAGTTCTTTGTATGTTATCTATTGTTTGATTCTTACTGCCTGACAATGATTGATGAGCTTCACCTATACTCCTATGCAAATTAAACCCAATAAAAGCCCATTGAGTAAAAGGCTCTTGGCCCTTCTCCTTTGAGAGGGTGGCCACCTTTCCTCCCCAAGCAGATCATGTCTTGGTAGACTTATTTTCATTTGCGGTGGAAGGGGGGCTCTGTGGGCAAAGCTCCCCTACAGGGAAAAGTACAGGGAATAAGAAACATAAATGGTAGGTAAAAAATAGACAAGAGGAGGTTAAGTATAGTATCATAAATAGAGAAGACAAAGAACTTAAATGTACAACCCATGGACATGAACTAAGCATGGGGGAGAATACTGGAGGATAGGGGGGTACAGGGGGGTGCAGAGCAGAGCAGGGAGAAAGGAGAAAAAATTTAGGACAACTGTAATAGCATGATAAATAAAATATACTTAAAAATAAAAAAATTAAAATTATGACATGAAAGAAAACTTTTTTTAAACTCAATTTTTAAAGACTACCTAATTCCAAAGGTTACACATATACTCTGGGTATGTAAGTGTGAGTGTGGGGGTGGGGGGGGGCAGACCACATTTATCTCATGGGATAAAAATGTCCACCTTTGAGTATTAAACATGAATTTGGTATAACACAAATTAAATTGTAAAACCAGGACCATCAGAAGCAATTCAACTTTACCCAACTTAAAACTGTACAGTTTACTGAGTGCCTAGATGGCTAGCACATAAAGCAACATAGTACATAATTCAGCAT
Organism: Desmodus rotundus; assembly: GCF_022682495.2. Lineage (NCBI taxonomy): Eukaryota > Metazoa > Chordata > Mammalia > Chiroptera > Phyllostomidae > Desmodus > Desmodus rotundus. The sequence continues at coordinate 45,009,740 of NC_071390.1, read as the reverse complement.
TTCACAATTCACTCATCTCTCCAGAAGTAGTTAAGATAAAATGACTGGTTGGAATGAATATTGTGCACAGGAAAATTTTCTATAGCAGGGATTAAAGTAGAATGAATTAGTTGCATCCTATTTTCCTGTCACAGAAACTTCATTTCTTTAACATGGTATTTTTTCTCCTTTTCTTTCTTTTTGATTCAAACTGGCCTCATCCAGTACCCTGATTCACCTGCCTCCTTCTCCCTTGCAGGTCCACTCCGTGAATCATTCAGTCCGCAGGACAATGAGGTTCTGATCAGCATCAAATAATCTTAGGAACAAAGCCTCTGGCCTATTGACCACAGACACAGAATTTCAATCAAACTAAATGTAACGTCAAGGCCTAAGTTGTGTTTAAGATCCAGGCGGAGAAAAGCAGCAAAACCAGACGAATGGACACCATGCTGACATCAGGACTAGCTGCACTGATCAGCTGGTACCCTAGGGCCAACCAATCAGTGGAGCCCACAACCCTGACAATGACCCTAACTTCCTTGTCATCATGATTGATTTCCTCCTCCACAATCCATCCCCTGCAATAAATTGGGGAGCCAAGTCTTCGGACATTAGCTCACCTGTCTCTGGGCAGGGGCCACTTCCTAAAAATAAATCCTTCCTTTCTTTGTTGTAAACTCCTGTTTTAGTCTTACTGGGCTTTGATGAGCACAGGCAAACAAACCCCTTTAATCTGGTAACTACAGAAAATACGCACTGCCACACTGCAGGCATTTCATACCATATGCAGAGATAAAAGTGAGCAAACTGCAACATTTCTAAATTTATTTAATGTTTAATTATAACATGAATGCAGTAAATATAATTAAAAGTCATTATGTAATTCATTGTCCCATTCATGCTTCAAGTGAAGATATTGAAGCTAGTAACATAATTCTCTGTCACACAGATGTTGCTAGCTTTCCTGTCACCAGATGTCTACTTGTATTTTTTAACCTTTTATTAACATATGCCGTATATACAGAAAAGTGAATAAATCATAATAGTACAGTTTGATAAATTTATACAAAATGAATGCATGCTTAACCAGTACCCAAGGGTCTAGGAATTTCTCAGCTGCAGTAACCCCTGTTGTGCATCAAATTTACTTCCCGAAGAGCTTAACCAATATCCTGAATTTTAATCATGAATTAGTCTTGCAATCATTTGAACTTCATGTAGAAGTAATGGCAGAACACATCAATTTTGTGATTGAATTCTTTCATTCGATGTCATGTCTGTGAGATCATCTATAATGTGGAATGCACTTACTTCTGAATTTTCTCTTGACTGGTCTTCCGTAGTTCCCAAGTTTTGACTATTACAAATAGTGCCCTTGTTATGAAGAGAAAGCTTAAAACTTACACCAAAGAAATTAGCATAATATTGTGCATATTTGTTTGCTTTTCAATGAAACATCAAAAGAAAACATGATGATCTCTCCAAAACTGTCTTTAGAGTCTGTTACAAAACATAATTCTCAGTTGAAGGAACTGGGGTGCCCCCCATATATCATTTTTTTAAGTTTTAATGCAATGTATCTCCCATAGTCCCAATTAATTTATCTGATTCCTGGGAGAAATAGAGTGGATGTAAGGTTAAGAATACAAAGGCTTGAATTCACACTGATTTTCGGTGAGCTAATCACTTCTGATGATTTGTGATGACTAACTATAACCAGTTCAGAGAAGGAGGTCTTCCTTTACCATTCCTCTTTTTGAATCTTGTGTTAGTATAGGCAGCTATGAGCTAACAAAAGGGAAGGGAGATAGGCTGGCTAGGCCTAACTGATTCTGGAACTTACTCCTCAGTCAGGACTTAAGCCTGGAAGTTACAGCTTCAGACCCAGGGGATAGCCAAATCCAAGCAAAAGGGATTAATAGCCCACTCCCCTATATGGGGAGGAAGGACTGGCTTTTCAGTTCCCCAGAGGGCCAAGCGGGCAGGTAGCTCAGATAATCAGGAGGAGGAATAAACAATGAAGGGGAAATGCCTCTGCTGGGCCCATGCTCACTAGGAGCCAAGATGGCAACAAAAAGGGGTGGAGTCTAGTCTGGAAAACCTGGGTAAGGGTTTGGATTGGATGAGGGCATGAAACCTCCAAAGATCTAAAAAAGAAACTGAATAGGAGGAAGACCCAGGACAAGACAGGGAAGGATTAGAAAAGAGATTGGTTAGTTTGAAAGAAAGCCTCTCTCTCCAAGTCCGAGGTAACATAATCAAAGCTTAGCAAAGGCCCCTCTGGGTAGCATGCATTCATTTCTTCTCTCATGTGCCCCCTCCACAGCAACTATGCAGGCCTGGCGGCCGTGTGGCGCCAAGCGCACCTTCAAGCATTGGCTGGGGGGGGGGGGCGGGCAGCGCTAGTCCCAGCCCAAGCACAGCCTTAGCAGAAGATGTGAAGATGGAGAAGTAAGACACAGAAAGGTTCTGTATATCTGGGCCCTGCTCCTCCTCCTGGGCTTGGGAGGACAAGTGAGTGCTTGTGGCCCCAGAGAGGAGGCTTATTCTATAGCTGGTTAGTGTTAAGCCACCTGGTTGTGGATGAGACACCTGGTACCTGCGGTCAGTCCTTTGCTATTGCTCCGATAAATCTTACCACTACAACTCATCCTCCTATGCCTTGGTCCCCAAAATGCTTTTCTTGTGACTCCATGGAAGAACCCTATTTCCACTGGCAACAGTTGGACAAGTCTGCATTTACAGACTCCCTGCACCAGTTACTAGATGTCAGTCAACCACATGTAACCTGTCTCTAACTCTAAACTTTATATTTGGAAAGGAAACACATTACACAATGGAAGACAATAACCATGACATGAATTAAGTATTTTTGACACACCCAACAGCAAGGTTAGTCACAGATTTTCTAGGTCATTAAAAGTAATTAGTCTTGTCATATCAACTAACTACTCTGACAACTATGTTCCAGAGAGAAGATATAAAAAGGAAACAGAATATATTAAAGAAAAATAGAAATCATTCTCCTCTCAGATTTATAAATTAAATTAGTGATTTTAAATATGATTTTGTTTGATTTCTTTTTCTGGCTAAAACAGAGGACTGGATTATTCTGCGTGGCACTCCCAACAGGTCCTGGAGTCCCACGGATGTTTCGATAGATTACACTTTACACTAATATGGTTGTTTCCTTTTTAGCTGTGTTTCGGCTGGTTCTCTAACAAGACGAGTGTGCTAGGAAAGTGACTTCAGTTTCCAAATAACTAAGCTGATAAACTTGTATGCAAATATTTTAAAAAATCAACTCTGTTTTATCCATGATGTTTTTCCATATCACAGAGCCAGTGAATTCCAGTCTTAGGTCCTAATGCCTTTTTGTTACTTCAGAAATGCTGCCAACAGCAATGAGTTGATACAGAGCTTTTGAATTTCAAAATTAGTTTCGGAAGATAAGTCAAAGACAACAAAAATAGTGGCTTGGGGATAATTTGTGGGTAGTTTCTATTTTTGACATAATTGGTGCCCTGCTTACACTGGACAGAGCTACTAACCTCTTTAAACCAGTAGGATTTATATACCGATGTACATGTATATTTGGGATGATTTTCAAGTAAAATTTTAAATCATTTAGCATAAATATACTTTGGATAATATGAATCAGCAGCTCATTACAAATGGCCATCTTTTTTCATTAAACGCATATTTGTTGGGTACCTACTATGTGCAAAATTGCATTTTACTTTATAGAATGGGTGTTCCTGCTAAGATTAAAGAGTCTAGTTCTACAACATTAAGAGTTCACAATTGAAAATGATTGAAACTAAAATGCATCAATCTGGTTACACAAATGGATGTGTTCTGCTAGAAGTTTAAACTAATTGTTGAAACAGTACACATTTTCACTGTGAGTCAGAGAAACCTGTATAAAGATGATTTTTGCCAGTTTTGTTTTTAATAACCTTGAAATCTTCAGGGATAAAAGCATTTATTCACAGGGAAAGGCAAAGTACAAGCTGTCTGGTGGTAAGAACAGCATGTGAAGGTGGCAAAATAAATGGTGCTTTGGATGAACTGGATCACGTGGCTGTGTCATCTGACGTAGGACAGGGGGAGGGATGCCAGGTATCTATAACACTACTTAGAAAGACTGTGAATGTCAGGCTAAGAGGAACGAATTTTATTTGAGGAGCTTTTCAAGGTTTTTGAACAGGAGGATGACACGACCCTAATTGAATTACAGGGAATTTATTGTACTGGTCACACACATTACTCCTTGCGGTGGTGGGACCCTGAAGGCCCCTATGTTCAGTTGAGGGATGATGGCAGGGAACTCAACTAGAAAAGACGCTGTGAAACTGAACAGAACTCTTCTTAGGAAATGAAGTCACAAATTGATTTGTAGTCTATAATGTGGTAAAACCAAAACCTTTTCCGCCCCGTAAATTAGTGACCACAAAGAGAAATGCCATCTCTTTTGTCCTTTCATACTGTCAGTAGAAAAAACATGTTATTTACCTTTCTGTATAAAGCATGTGTATACCGAAAGCTTTATCAAACACGAATGACGGCTGTAGAAAAATCATTTGTTTCTTCCCATTGACCCAGCTGTCTTATTTCCATCAGGACCATCAGTACCAAGGAACAGAATGTGATTCAGAGTTAGTGACTCGCCTTATCTCTGTACCATTATCTCTGCACCGGGCATGCCACAAACTAATTACCAGTGTGGGATATGTCTGGATCTACTTCTGCCGTTACGTGACTTATTACCGGTAGTAGCTGCTACTTGTTTGTGCTGTCTCAAAATGCATATGTTGAAATCCTACCCCGTAAAGGAGACAGTATTTAGTGGTGAAATTTTTGGAAATTGCTGAGGTCATGAGGATGGAGCCCTCATAAATTGAATTGGTGTTCTTACAAAAGAGATCACATAGCGATCCCTCATCCTTGCCACCATGTGAGAAAAACAATAGAGACTCTAATCCAAAAGAAGGCCCTCACCTGACCTTGGTGGCAACCACATCTTGGACATCCAGGCTCCAAAACTTTGAGCAATAAATTTCTCTGTTTAAAATGCAGTTATATTACTCTTTCATACTGGAGAACAATGCTGTTCTTGGAAGTATTTTTAGTCATTTGATTAAATGATTGCCTTATTTGAGCACTGCAAGAAAAGGTAATAGCAATAAATATCTTAATATTTAATATCATAAATTTAAGAAAAATTATGTACCAGACAATGAATTAAAGGCTTTGCCTAAGTGACCACACTTAAACTGCAAGACTATTTAATTATGAACTGTAACCATACCCATGTTATAATATGTGGAAACACATAGAAATGTAATTATTGCTACAAATCGCAATCGATGCAGGTAAGTGGGGAAGTGACTCAGGACCCTGGACCTTTCTCATGCTGAGTTCCAGGCTCTTAGGCACTCCTTGACTGTACCTGACTATTTCCATACAAAGACCTAAATGTCACTATGCTCTTCATCCCAATATTCATACTGCTCTTAGTATATGTCCTTCTGTGAAAATAATATTACATATTACCTCTACCTTTACTGGTGATATCCCATTGTTAAAGGTATCCTAAAATGTTAGCATTCTTTCTGCTTAAAGATATACAGGATTTTAATGATGACGACCCTGATGGCGATAAAAGTTAAAATCAACACTTACTAATCAGTTAATGCATGATAGGGCCTGTCCTGTATGGGTCCCAATCCAATGAACAGCAGTATTAAAATGTAGAAGGAGGAGGCTGTGTAAGATTACAAAAGTCTAGTGTCTACCCCGGGACGCATTCCTTCACCAAACTTGCCTGTGGAATTTCAACTCATTCTTCAGGCTCCCGCTGAGAAGTTTCTGTCCCAAGTAGATTTTCAGATGCTCGCATGTCTACGCCTGGCAAAGGATGTCAATGTACTCCACCTACATATTCACTTACACTCTGTATCTTAACCACAGGGAGTTTTAATTGCCTGAAGACTATGCACTGTGAAGGGAAGGAGCTCTTTCACCATTGCCTCTGGCTCCTAAAATGGTGCTGTAAATTGAATAAATGAATGAACTAATTATCAGCCCTGAATTCCTCCTACTTCCACATCCATTGGTATTCAGACTGTATAGAATGCCTAGCTTAGTTTCGGTCCATTAGAGGGTTTTGGTGACTGTTTATCACATTCTCGGAGTCTGCCTGTGATTTCAGGCCAATAGACAGTTCTTACTTCCACTGGCTATGACCCACTTTTTGGGATGCAGTTTCTATTTCTACTCTTTTAACTCAGGGTTTTCTCTAATGCCTTGGAAGTCATCAGCACGTGTATAAGTGCACGCTGAAAATAAGGAAGAACTAAGTCCCCTAGGAGTGATTCTCAGGTAATAGGGGAGAGTGTATTCAGTAAATACCTCAGGCTTTTCCACAGACAATTCTAGCAGACGGTTGGTAAAATTCTCTAAGGTCCTGGAGTAATTTTGCTGAGTTCTGAAACAGTGCCCTGAACAGCATACACTAATGTTGGCGTTCTCCCCATTTTGTCTCACTTCCTAAGCTTCCTCTCTATTACTCCTGCTCATTATACTACAGCCCTTAACCTAGACACTGAGATGGAAGACCTAGGAAATGTGGAGTTGAAATAGATCATTGAACTGTAATTGAATCTTAAAGGTTCAGAAGCATATTTTTATTACTGCTTAAATCGTTTCTTACCTATTAACTTACTTGTATGATGGGTTTCTTTTAATGCATTGAAAAAAGGAAAATCTATACACATGACGCAGACAAATAGGTAGGTAGACAGACAGATATTCACTACTTTGCACACTATTTCCAAATAGTATATTTCTAATTATTATAATCAATATACTCTTCATCTTCACAATACTGAAATCATTACCTTTAGAATGGAGGAGTTTGGGAAAAAACGATGTTACTTCTTTATTGGGCCAGTGAGAAGAACATGTGTATTCAGGAAAAAATACATTATAGACATAAAGTCGGAAAACTCATCTCTAAACTGGAGAGAAAAGGAAAACAAATAACTATCAAAATCACCAATGATAGATCATCTATTTATGAGCTTCCTCTACTAGAAAGTACCAATTCCAGCAGCTTTTCATCCTCCATGGTGTTAAATTTCATCAAATATTTTTCAAAAAAATCCATACTTTCTGTCTTTTTTCTATTAATGTATTTAATTAAAATAATTGATTTTTAAGGATAAATCAGTATTGCAAAACTAGTTGGGAAGTGCTTCTTATTTTGCATAATACATTAAAGATTTAGAGTAAAATTAGTGCTACTTTCAACTTAAATGTCAAAAAAAGATATCAAGAAAGATTAAGATGACAGATTTCTCTGTGGGAAGGTGTTTAGTAAAGGACCAATTATTTAGTTGATGTAAAAATGACTTAATTTTTAAAAATTAAAATGTAATAATGTTTAAATCTGTTCTTTTTAGTAAGTTGTTTCTGTTTTCAAGAAATTCTTCCATTCCATTTAGATTGTTAAATATAATGACATAAATATATTCATGATATTGTTTTATTACATTTATTTCTTAATGTCTGTAGGAAGTTTAGTGGTAGTTCTCTTTCCATTCCTTACAATGATATTGTATATATTCTCTCCTCTTGATCAGCTACACAAGAGTTTAATCAAGTTCATCGATCTTTTAAAGCATCCAAATTTGGACTTCACTGAGATCTCAATTATACACTTTTATTTTTGCTTCGTTCTCCTATTTTTTATTGTTTCCTTCCTTCTTTACAAGGGGTTGACTGTCAGGGTCATTTCCTTTCATGAGGTGATGGGTAGATCATTCATTTTCACCCTTTCATATATGACTTTGGAGTTATATCTCTATTTAACAGCAATTTATATATTTTGTATGTTATATCTTCATTGTCATTTTGACTGAAAATACTTTCCAGTTTTCATAGCTTTTTCTTTCCTTTGATCTAGGCTGTGCTTGGAATTGTACTGCTTAATTTCCAAATACTGGAAATTCTTTCTTTGTCGGTTCTCTTTTCTTTGTTTCAAGCTAAATTCCACTGTGGCTAGTAATATATATAAATTTTGTATATCTTCTGTAATTTGTGTAGGGGTCTCATTTACCACTTAATGCATCGATGATTTTATTAAAATATTCCATATTTACAGAACAGATGTTTGTCTCGTAAATGTTTGAGTATAGTTCTATGCAGGATAAGCAGGTCAAGTTTTTCAGATTTGTTGTTCACACTATGTCCTTACCGTATAAAGTTACAGAAAGTTTAGGTAGGTTATAGTTCTCTAGTGGTGACGCGCCATGAAACAGCTCAGGACAGAACTGATTTCAGAGTTACCGAGTATCTGATTGCTTCTGTTCCTGTCCCATTACATTCTTAGAATTTTCAAATGGTAGTCTGGTGTGTATATGGTGTCCTTTTTCAATATAAAGCGTCAAGGTTACTTTTCTGTCATAGAAACTTTCTTGAATTATGGTTTTTAACTTGGTCTCTTTCATAGTTTTTCTCCTTTGTATCCACTGTTTCCTGTATCTTAAATCTCCTTTGTCTTTCATGTAAAGCTGTTTTCTGTAAAATTTTCACAATATTATTTCTCCATTTTACTTTCCTTTTATTGCATTTTATTTCTGTTCATATTATATTGCTCTTAAAATAGTATCTTGGGTGTTTTATTTCTCTTATATTACTACCAATTGACTCTTCATTTTAAAAAAGCCATTTTTTCATTTATTTTCTTTATTTTACTCCATTCTGTCATTTCTCTTTTCAAGTGATACATTTTTTTAATTCAATTACTTCATTGTAGACATTTTAAATCTAATTTAAACATTGCCATCACAAATTCTACTGTTTTCTTAAATTCTTTTAACTTTTTTCGAAAAAAAATTATATGTGAGATCTATCCAGAAAAAGTCTAGCTATTGTTAGTATAAGGAGAACAGTTTGCGAGACATCGATGTAACCCAGCAGCCAAGGAGAGTGGACTGGAATGCGCATGTGTGAGCAATGATGACTTCACTGTACTAGTCAGTTGGGGCGGTAGATGCAGTTGAGTGAGCATGTGTACTGTGTGGCTGTCACATCCAAAATGACTGAGTGAGTAGAACAATGAATCTGCATCAAATTCTGCATTAAGTTTAAACATTCCTCTGCGGACACTAGTTGGATGATTCAGAAGGTCACAGCTGTGGGCAACTGCTGACTGGCAGCTGCATCATGACAATGTGCCCGCTCATGCATCACGTCTCCTGCAGAATTTTTTAGCAAAACTTCAAATCATCCCATGACTCAGTCCCCCTACTGCCCAGATTTGGCACCCTGTGACTTCTGGCTTTTCCCGAAATTAAAATTGCCTTTGAAAGGGAAGAGATTTCAAACTGTCAATGAGATTCAGAAAAGTACAACAGAGCAGCTGATGGCAACTGGGAGAACTGTGTGAGGTCCCAAGGTGCCTACTTTGAAGGGGACTGAGGCATCATTGTCCTGTGTACAATGTTTCTTGTATCTTGTATCTTCTTCAATGAATGTCTCTATTTTTCATAGTACATGACTGGATACCTTTGGGACAGACCTTGTATTAATGTTATGATCCATTTTATATGCATGTCTTTCTGTTAAGTCTTCAATATCTAATCAAAAATATTATTTTGTTTTTTATTTTCATTTTCCTTATAGAACTTTAGGTGAGAACAACAAAAAGGAAATTTATTTTTTATTATTATTTTGTTTAATATAGGAATGATTCCCTATCCCATGGAAAGTTATATAGAGTAATATATGTTTACAAATAATGTATGCACACATATAAAATAATTTGTAATCCCTATCACATATTTGGTCAGTGTATCTTCTATCAAAGCCTAGTGTTTTATTTAGAGACAGATTCTGTTCTTGCCATTTTTCCTTCAGTTTTCTTATCATTTTACTTGTCGCCTCCACTTTGTACTACAAAATCTCTAATGCACGTAAGAATCCATTCTCAAATGTTTTCTCTGTTTTCCTAGAAAGAATGAATCCATAAATTAACTTTCAATATATTTACCTCAGATAGTGCATCAATACTATCTGTCCACAATTTATCACAAAATAAACCTGAAGAGATGTGTGTGAGGGCATTCACGAATTATCCTATTACTTAAAAAATATCCACCCTTTCTCACATTAATCAGTCACAAAATTTAATTAAGAAGTCTTTTGAATGTGAGATTTTCGAGAAGGAATTTACTTATCATTAAACTACACCAGAAAGTATAAAAGACAATCAAATCATTGTATCAGCAACTACAAGAGTATGTATACTTTCGTTGCATTTTGGTGACAACTTGTAAGAGTGAAGTGCTTAATGGCTTATGTTCAGGTACATGGCATATTTCTGCTACTTTATAAATGAGATGTCACCATTCAGAAGGAAGAAATTACTGACATGGTCTGTTTACATCACACAAAAAAATAGATTTAAAAAAAGGAAAAAAGTCTCAATGCTAATTTTGATAATAGGGGAAAAGTACATTTTACCCATGAGTTCACAAATTAAAATGAGCTTTAGTAGAAACAACCCCTTGGGAATACTTGGAATATCAATGACAAAATTTTTTAAAAATGCTTCCTTTGAAATATAAATGCATTTTAGCTAAGTAGCAAGCTCATTTTCTTATATATACTATAAGCTAATATTGTCATTTAGAATGTCAAAATTTGAGAGAGATCCTTTTAGAGATGGAGAATTCACTATTGTCACTGATAACAAAAAGAAAGCTATTTTCTCCAGGAGATGGGCTGTCTGCCCCCAACCACAAAGAGCCAGGATGAGTTTAGTAGTATGCAAATTGAGTAAATCCTTTTGAAATGCTTTTCTTCTTTTTGCATCTCTCCTTATCAGTTACCTGAGGGGAAAAAATCAATACTACATCAAGAATGTCAGAAGGGCAAAATTACAAAACAAAACCACCAGTCGAAGAAGGAAGATAGGCTATTTTATTTCTCCTCTGTATTTTTCTTTTTCCTTTACTGTGTTTCCCATTCAGTAACTTAAGGCTTCTGTCAGATGGACCATTATGAATCTTGGCATTCCATATTTTCCACAGGTGTTCTTGAATGTAGTGTTTTTACCTGTTTAATATCATTCTAAATCATTTGGCTTATGAAATAAACCTGTAAATGTGTGGAACCAGGCATCATTTTCATGTTACTAGTGAGTCAATGTGGAAAAATTGTTCCAGCTCAAGATCATACCAATTTTAGTGACAATAAACACACAAAGAAAAAAAAATCCCTTTTTTGATTTTGAGATCCCAAGTTGATTTGGGGAAACCAATAACATGATACACAGGCACTGTTTTGTGAAGTGTACGATATTACAAATTTAAATATTCTTACTACAGTATTTGTCATGTTACAAAGTATTTTTAAACTTTAATTATACATGCTATTTTTAATAAAATATAATTTCGTGTCTCTATTTGTGCAAACACACAACCATGTTTAAACTCCTTTTGCATCTGTGCATATTCAACTATAAGTCAGAGACAAATTTACAAACTATTCACATGCAAAACTATCGAAGTAGTAAAATTCTAATCAACAACCAGAATTAACTATGATGGGTGATACTGGGTTAGAAATAAATCTCTGATCTTGATTTTGATTGAGAATTATGAAGTGTCAGGTCTTGTTCTATATATAATGTTTTTTTCTTTTTTCTTTCAGTGACACTGATACAGAACACACTGCTTATAAACTATATTGTAAAATGTGGACTTAAACATACTAAGGCTTTGTTATTAGATAATCAAACTTCCTATTTATCCAACACTCCACTAACAAGCATTTGCCATTAACTGGTGTGCCATTTGATTATTATAATGCTACCTCATTACCTAAAATTAAAGGTTAACCCTGCAGTTTAAAATAAGCTCTGATTTGAATGATAATGCAATCCAATCACTGTTAGAACAGAAAAATACTATTGGCTTAGTTATTTCTACTTGATAAACAGCACATGGCAGGTTGTTGCGTGCAAATACCAATCCTTGGTTTGAATTCTGCTGCCTACGTTAGAGCGCGCAGTGTGACAACCCATTTCTCCTGATTCTTTGCAGCATTTAGACTACTGTATATCTTTGCCAAAAGCTCTGGATCATTTGGCTTTTACTTGTCAAAAATATGATTGTAAATACAGATACATTGGCCATGAAATGTTAGCAATCTTCAGCCTCATAATGATTAAAATGATGTTGAACGTGAGTTTAGTATTTTTTAAAGAAAATTGCAGTAAACAGAAAATGTAACAATCTTAGAGAAAATTAAGAGCGTTTCAAATATGCCCATGGTAATCAGTTTGAGAAATTCTGCCATACTGTTTCCCAGTAGAAAAGTTAATTAAACAATTTAAAAGGGAAAAGGTAACTAACACTGTTTGTTATCATCATCATCATCATCATCATATCATCATCATCTTTTCTAAAATATTTTGAAATATATTAATGTAATCTTGTTACAGAGCAGGGCAGGGGGTGGTTCACGATAAATTATTACAGAAAGGATTCCCCCTTTCTGTCTCTGGAGGTTCCTCCCCCCCCACGCCCATCTGCTAGGTTCGCAATGCCCGCTGCCAGAGGAAAGACGTCTCTCAATGCCAGAGACTGGTGAAAAGGAAAGGAATTGTTTATTTAAAAGTTACACAGACTTAGAGTAATGGCTTAATGTCTTCAATAAGATACTAAAGTCCGTTAGAATACCCACAGATGCACAGTCCTTCCCTCTCCCTGTGCCCAGTCCGGGGTACCCTGTCTCAGGAAAGGAAGTAGAAGTCTGTGATTCAGGCTCCTGGCACCATCAACTGTGTGGCTGCTGCAATCTCCAGTTAATCCAAAGCCATGTGGCACCTTCTCATGGCCCAGCAGCAAGAGTCCTCTCTCCCCTTTCTCTATGGCTGCAAAGTCTCTCCTGCTGCCTAAGCCGCGTGGCAAAAAGAAGCACCCCAAAACCTCGTGGTCCTCTCTACTCTCCTTCAGAACCGCATGGTCCTCTCTTTACTTCACCAAAGCTGCCTGATCCTGGCCCTCTTCCTTTCCCCTCAGAACCTCGTGGTACTCTCCTCTTTTACTTCAGAACCACATGGACCTCTATCTATCTACTTACTCCAGAACCTCGTGGTTCCCCCATTTACTTCAGAGCCACATAGTCTACTCTGTATTTACTTCGGAGCCGCATGGTCTACTCATCTCTATGGCTGCCGGGCCTAGGTTTTAAATCCCAGTGCCAATCTTCCTTTGCAGCCCCATTTCTGACTCCTCCTACAGTCAGTTACACCTGCCAGCATCCTTGTATTCTTCCAGCTTTACTGGGCTGCCATAGTAAGTCTGGGCAGGTGTGGCCCCATGGCATAGAGCCAATCATCTCCAAGCTCTCCCACAGACCCTGTAACCAGGGGGAGTTGCTTCCCAGTCCCATCTTGGGTGGAATTTGGTCCCATCCCCCTGGCTCAAAGCATGGCCACAGCTACTTAACACATCCATGAAACCAGTTAAAGGTTATAGATATGTTAAATGACTGTGCCAGGGGTTAGCTGCAAAGCTCTTGCTACCCAAAACAGCTCTGAATGGCCCTGTTCCATGTGTCCCATCCCTCCTGGCTCAGGCCTGTGGGGGTGAGGACATCCTACACACATTTTGCTAATATTTCCTGGACACCCCGAGTCCTGGACCCCATCACAAATCCCTTCTTGGCTGCACCCTGCTTCGATCTGAGTGAACATGCTGTTCTTTAGATTTCTAACTTCAGAACAGTGAAATTTTCTTCTCCTTTAAATTTTTTTCCTATTTGACAGAATTCATTCTTTATTTCTGAATGTATATATTCTCCATAAACCTTTTGTATTATAATTATAATAATTATACTCATCTGAGAAAATGGCAACCAAAGTATTACAAGCTATCTTCACAGTGGAAGACTTCATGCGGTAGTCTCTCCTTTCCTTCATAAGGCTAATACTTACATAATTGCATAATTCAATTATTGTCCTTGAAATAGAGTATTTTAGAAATAATACACACTGTATATATAAAATATACATATATTTACATATATTTACATATATGTATATATAAATAGATAAAGACTTTCAGAAAATATCACACCTCAATGAAATGAACTTTCTAAGGAAAAATATTTACTGCCTGGCCATTGTTTTTGAAAGCTAATAAAGAAGACTTGTCTTAAAATTTTTAAGAGAAAGAGGGGTAGTAAATTGACTGTAAACCTAAAGTTTATCTAGAACACATTGAGTAAACTTCTATAAAGTTTATAAAGATTGACTTTGAATAGACAGCTGATCAAACATGTATGTATGCTCTACTTTTAAATAATTATAAGATAAAATATTAATTAGAATTATGATATACAAATATTACCAAGGCAAAGAAGAATATTAAGAAATGAAATGAAATTAGAAAAATCTATGCTAATGAAATGAGATTTTTTGCCTTTTTAGGATGGTTATAACACCATGAATGTTACAAATGGAGACTTCTTCAGAGATTAGTTTTGTACACTTTTTAGTTGAGTCAAAATGTCTAACTCAACTGTGTATGGAGATGACAAGGGATAAGATGTTAATTACCTTGTTATTTCAGTTGTTTTCTCAGGTCAATTTGACCAACTTTTCTACCAGTAGCCAGAGAATTTAACTAAAGTGTTTTCTTTCTCTCAAATGCTACATCTATATTAGCTGTTTGGTCATTTGACCATAACTATACTCCTAGTAGATGTTACTTCTCAATTCCTTTATAATAAAATGGGAATTCAAGCGTATCTTGGAGAGTTGTAAAGATTAAAGGAGATAATATACCTAAAATATGCATCAGAGAGCTTGGCATAGACTTAAATACATAAAAGGTCATGATATTAGTAATGTTATAATTTAATAACAAATCCACTTATAAATATTGTGCTCAATGATTATGGCTTTATATATGTGTTTACAAAGTCTTAGGCAACTGTGATATATTAATAGACTTAGAGAATGGTATTAGTTCAATATGTAGATATATTTTACCTGATCCTAACATTTTTTTCTGCATCAAGATCATTTCATTAAATTTCAGATATTTTTTGAAAACTAGAAAGTAGCCTTAAAAATGTGCTTGTCAGGGAAAAGGAAAAGATCAGAATGAAATACGAGGGGGAACAGGAGATGAGGAAAGAGGGAGAAAAAGGTTAAAAAAGACAGATTCAAACAGAGATATTGAGGAGATGAACAAGAAGCCAAATTGAGAATGCCTGCTCCTCGGTGCAGGGTTTTCAGACCTTAACCTAAGAAGGCTTTGGTTAAAAGTTAGAACTAAGGTTTGCTTTAGGGTTACAGGGTTTGGCAGCTCTGAAGAAATTGGCATGGTTGGCCTCAGGTTGGGTAGTTTTCCAATGTGATCATCACGTTATTTTAGACTTATGAGGGCAAGTCTAGTGAATATGATTTCAGGCCTGGATAACATTACTTAGACAACATGTTGTTCCGCAGTGGACTGAGCCAAAGTGCCAAGTGCTGGTTTGCCCTCATCTGACACCTTCTTGGTATCTTTCTCGACAAGATTGTGTTTCTTAGAAATTTGGATTCTGCCCAGGAGATTTGTATCTGAAATGTATGCCTCTGAGTAACTTTTAAGACAAATGCTACAATTTATGTGACAGTTATTGAATAGGTTGAATTACATGGGTATGGGCAAGCAGTTTTCGTGGGGGATTTTTTTTCATGTAACTATCTTAAACACATTTTAAGATTCCCCTTCTACGTGCCTATGGATAACTTGGGAAAATTCTGTAACTTTTGGGTTACTTATGGATAATAAATGTCTTACTTTGAAATCTTAAATAGTTCAAACTAACTGTATTAGTTTTCTATTGCAACAAATGATCACAAAGCTAATATGTCAGAAGTCCTGATTGGCTCTCTGCTGGTTTCTATGGCCTGGGTTTCACGATGCTAAAATAATCTTCTTTCAAGCTGGTTCAAGTTACTGGCTGAATCCAGTTCCTTGTAGGACTGAGTCCCCATTTTCTTGCTGATCAGCAGCTGAAGGTCATTCTTAGCTCTTAGAGTTCTCTCCTTGGTCCTTGGACATGAGCCTCGCTCAAACCAGGGTCAGAGCAGCATATCAAATCCTTCTTATCCTTGCAGTCTCTCTGGATTCTCTTTCTACTGCAGTTGGCTTCTGCCTCAACTTAAAGAAAGTTCTCTGAGTTTAAGGATTTATGTGATTAGATCGCACTTTCTTGATAATCCAGGGAAATCTTTTCTCCACTGAATCTACACAGTATCTCAACTTCACACGTTTTGGAATCAGGCAATGGCATCTTTGGGAGACCATTTATTATTCTGCCTACCATATTAATCTCAATAAAAAGTTCAATTTATCATCTATTCAAATGTTCTCTCAACATGCACCCTCCTGCTCAGGCCATTTTGTAACCCTTTAAATGCAGAATTTAAACTTTAGGTGCAGAAGGTATTTTAGTCTGTTATTTCACTGCGCTCCATTCGTCTTCTTCGCACTGTTACTGAAATGACTGACTTTTCTAGGTTCGAGGCCATGAGGAGGAGAGATCTGAGAATGTCTCAGTGACCTAGAGCTGGTATACACTGGCATGGTGGTGTCTTTGTGTCATGCCCAGGGGTCCTAGCTCTCTCACACAGACCTCTCCTGTAGATTCTTTGGAAACATTCCTGTACTGTCTACTTCTTGAATATATGCTCCCGGAAAAACTTAATTGTGGAATAGCCAATATTCATTTGGACACTATTCCCTTACAATTACTGGAATATAACAATAAAATATTATTTCAAATCTAGCGATACTGAACATTTTTGCTTTTAAGCAAATGGTGCATAATATACAGCTGTGCTCTTATGTACAGATCACAGCTAAAAGCATGGAATATGAGTTAGAGTTGTGTGCGTCGAGGTTCTGACACTAATAGCTGTGTGGCTTGGGGGAAGTTTCACAACCTCTTTCTGACTCAGATTTCTCACATAAAACATGTAGATAACAATAGTGCTGTAGCCAGACTTAAATTACTTACTAAACATAAAGCATATAGAACGGAGCTTGGCACTTGTAAAGCTCTTAATAAGTAACCATTATTATTATTATTTTCTTATGGATTTCCTTTGCTTTTAATAAGCTCCTATTATTCTTCCTGACTACAATCTCCTCACTTCTTCTCATATAACAGTTACCTATAAATCTTCTGTTCTCCTAGAATCAGCTCCTCATATCACTTCTTGCCCAATCACTGCTTCGATTATCCTTTGCACCCCCACCCCACACACATACTTTATTTATTACTTCTTTGCACTATGAAAACACTTTTCTCTATTACCTCTCTGATTATATTTTCTTTGTCAGTACCATCTGCATAAAAATCACTAGGAACACACTCGTTGTTTAATAAGTCGGGTATATGATTTGTTGTAGCAAGAGAAAACACACACAGTGGGGAATTGTGAGGTGCCTCAGTAACAGGATTTACAGAAGACTTAGCAGAGGGTTTCAGTGTCTGTTATGTGATTTGGGGAGGTTTAAGGAAATGGGGTTTTATTATGGATCGGGGTAGTCAGGAAGTGGCGTACTTATAGGATTGATGTCTTAGTCTGTCCAGGCTGCTACAACAAAATACCGTGCTCTGGGTGGCTAATCAAGAGTAGAAATTTATTGCTCACAGTTCTAGAAGCTGAAAGTCTAATATCAGGATGCCAGCATAGTTGGTGAGGGCCCTCTTCTTCAAACTTCTCCTTGTATCCTCACATGAGAAAAAGGGCACGGGAGTGCTGCAGGGTCCCTTTCTTAAAAGCATTGATCTCATACGTGAGGGCACCGCTGTCCTATCCTGGGACTTCACAAACGCTTCCACCTCCTACTGCCACCAGCTTTGGGTGTTAAGATTTCAACATATGGAGTTGGGGGCAGGGGACACAAACATTCAGACCACAGCTATTGGGCTGGGTATCATAATAAATATGATGTGTAGGAAGGACATTCTGGAGAAAAGCTAAATTCAAGAAAAGCAAAGGAGCAGTCAGTCATTTCAGTCAGAAGAGTGGGGTGTTTGGTGTTTTGTATGTTGGACGAGGTTTATGTTAATGTTCAGACATGATTACACATTGGTCTTTTTTTGTCTAAAACCATCATGATCAGAGTAACTTTGTCTGATGTTGATGTGCTATGAAATCCTTGATGTTCAACAGAAGGCACCAAAACCTGACTGTGAGTATTCCGGCTTAAAGTAATACCAAGGCCTGCTTGTCTTTTTCTGACCTCACATTATTATATGTCTCTTTCCCGCTAAAATTATATACCTCTGGGATTAAAGGATTATTCATTATTACAACCCTAAAACTTGCCATAGCAATAGACATGTATTAGGACACAATGAATATTTGTTGAATTAATATTTTATGTAACAAAAACTGTTACTAGTTTTTTTAATAGGCATGTAAAGGAAACATTAATATACAGGGTCCAGCAGAAGTAACACGTGCTTGAGTGTGGTTGGTAGGGTAATAATAAGGGTATACTAATTTACAGTTTTAAACTGAACATTTTATCAAAAATGTCCTATGGTGTGCTTGAGTGTGAAATTGTTATATTACAGAATTACATGCTTGTGATTTTGTAATAAAAGATGTTGTAATAAAAAGTGGGTGTTACTTGTGCCAGACCCTGTATTTATTGAATATCCATCCCTTCTATCATCATGGACTCATTAATAGATTTATCTAATATAAAAATAGTGGATTCCTCATCAAAAGTAAGAGTAAACTCCAAACTGACTTTTCTTAAAAGGAGAATCATGTTTTAAAACCAAATGTGCTATGAAAAATATAAAATTAATTGCAATTTGTGATTAAAGGTTTTAGATGGCAGCTTTATAAAGAAAATTTAAATTATGATCCCTATTTGCTAATTGACATTTTAGGCAATGTTTGTATCCATTCTGCAATTATAACACTTTCCCCTGGACAAACCTTGTAATGATCCTAAGTTTATTCACTCTGGATTCAAGGATGTGCCTTATTGAAATACGAGCATCTCCAATCTGGGGCCATGTGCTTGAGCCCCAGCTGGTGACACTGGGATGACATATTGCACTCACAAATAATTAAACTTGCTCCTCTCCTCTCCCAGAGCTTCACTGACAGATGAAACCAGGTAGTATATTCTCAAAGCACCACTGTACTTGTGATGCATCAGAACAGAGCGCCACCAGAGTCCCTCCCCCAGGAAAACAGTGCTCTGTCACAGGGTCCCAGAGATCTACGCATCCATCCCTTTCCAACTGCAGTCCGTGGGAATATTTGAGAAATACAATCAAAGTTTTTCAAATTTATTTTTAATCTTAATATATCAAAATTGGAATGCATATGTATGACAGTTGGGAGCTCAAGCAATCCAAACTCATAAATAATGCATTCTCTATGTATTGTACCTATGTGCAAAACTAGCTCACTTCCCGAGGAAAAAAGCTTAAGGTAAAGGACAGACACTAAACAACTGTCTACAAGAGTGAGCGTGATTATAGGCCCTGAGATGAATAGAGGCTGTTTGTGTGGAGAGTAAGTAAAATAGACTCAGAATTACCATACACAAAGATAATACGGTGAAAACTCTTTCAGATAAGTTCTAAATCTTTTTCCCCGAAGTTTGAAAGCCGGTGTTGTCAACACCACACATTTAAGTGATTACGAACAGAACAGAACAAAGGAGTACGTGAGGAGTCACTGTGCAAGTTCAACAACAGAAGCGGAATACGGAATGTAAAGGTGGTGAAATCCATCTGGCTACGCCATAACTACTCGGGTGTATAACTTGTAAACATTCTGACCCAAAATAAACATTCCGTTTATAAACAACTCAGCCAAAGAACCATCAAAGCTATGAGAGCACATGGGGAAGTGTAACAGCCCTACCTCGCCCAGACGGACAGACAGACAGTGCCTTACTGAAGGTAATTGCCTAAGGGACACAGGTGGAACTTGAAACCCATCCCATACTCTGCTCACAAGCCAGAAACCCTTATGGGGTGGGGTCAATTCAGAGCATGGGGGATTTTTGCCTTAGTATTCCTGGAGTGACTGACTTTTATCAGTTGTCTATCCATAGGGAGTACTTTTTTGTAATTTGTACAAAGCAGATATATGTGCTTCTAGAGAACATGGGGAAGAGAAAAAAGTCAGATGCAATTACTAGTTAAGTGATGCTTAATAGGTAAAATAATTTTCAATCCATTTCAGAAGATACAATCGGTCCAGGAGAGGCACCAGGTGATATATAAATGAGTAACACCACAGGACTCAGCCTCCCTTATCGATTACAAAAGGACTAGCTGGGTCCAGGCCATAAACTTTCTCAGAAACATCTTTGATAACCTGGGTCATTTTCATGATTTTCACTTTGTTCAACAACTGACTTTTTTCCTGTAAATTTATAGATTCCCTGTTGAGCTGGTTAATCTGCCAAATCGCATGCCCATATTTCCTCCTGCATTCTTGCTTCCTACATTGATGTTGAAACCATGGACAACATTCGCCAGCTGCAAGAATGGTACAGCACTTGCTATCAAAATGGCACAGATCCTAAATCTGAAGCCAAGTCTTAAGAGTCCCCCAGCTTTCCAGAAATTATATGTGTTTTCCCTGGATGTCGAACCTTTTGGGTTTCTTAGGGAAAAGAGTGCTATCCATAGCAAAGATACAGTTGGGAGATTGTGGATATGATCAGGACATTGTGCATATGATCACTTCCTAGCCAGTATGGATACATTTTAATAATTTAGCAACTAACTGGTACAGCTGTTGCAGGGCATGTGGGCTGATAGGAGTCATGGGTGGAACTGACCTCATATTTTTCTACCCCAGCTCTTTCTATTTGTAGTCTGCACCCAGCTCTTGTTGTAATTCCTTTAGCTGTCATTTATGCTTCCCTAGCAGGTTAAGCCTTGCATCTTATTAAGTGAATAAATCCTTATTACTTCTATAGAAAGAAAAGTTTAGGAGGGTTAGAGCAAGTTATTTACAAAATGTTTACTTTGCAACAGAAAGAGTACTAACTTTTTATGTCCTCAATACGTTATTTCTTCAAATATAAGCTTTATCATTTATATTTGCAATCTCTACATGTTAATGTTCAGATACAATGACACTGATTCCTTATATTACAGTTACAAAAAAATCAGGTTGTCCCATCCTACAACTCCCTTTCTTCTAGCTTGTTTCACTGGTATTTTTCTTCCTTTAAACACCAAAATTCTTGAACTAGAATCTTTACTTTAGTTCTTTATATTATCATGCCTACAATATTGACATACTAGTCTGATAAATAGGTTCCTGCTAAGAAAATTACTAATCTTCAAGGCTCTAATTCAGTAGTTTATTTCCTCATTATAACAAGTTACGTTCTACCTCCCTTAGAACATTCTTTTTAAGTCTTCTCTGATAATATTGCCTGCTACCTGCTCTGTGTACTTTGGTGTTCTTTCAAATTTTCTTTTCTATATTTTTCTCTCCTGATTCTGCATTCTTTTTCTGGGCCATCCTGTACATGACATTCATTCTCTTAAACAGTATGTATTTCAAATGTCACCCATTTTTTTAACTAAAAATCAACAGTTTCAGTTCCTTCCTAAAAAGTTCCTTCTCAGATGCCCGGAGTCACTCAGAGTGCAATACCCTCCAACCCTAAATCCTGTTTCATCCCCTGAGAACAAACGTGCTTCCACTCTGCCCTCCACCACTAGTCTCGTGTGGCTCTTCTCCACGTGGAACCACCTGCCCTCCATCGTGTAGCACCCAGAACGTGCAAAGCATCAGTCCTACTGATGGACACATCATCCCCAATGCTCCTGCTGACCTTGTATGGAATATTATTTTTTAAATCATCTTAATACTTTCCACTCTAGAGTTTATTACCTTTAACAGACATACACCATTTACACTGAAGTTTGGATCACATCCTATCTCTCCTTAAATACTCCTTCAAATTTTGTTCAAATGCTGTCCTTTTAAAGATCTTTTCATATTGCCTTAGAAATAATGGCTACCTTCGCAGCGTTTTATATCGCATTGTCCCTACCCCCATTTCTTTAACACATGAAACTAGCTTATATACTTCTCCTCATTACCTTGTGTAGTTCTTTGCAGAGTAGGGATTATCTCATGAGTCAAGAAGAGCTGTGTGCTGCTGCGATTTCTCTAACTAGCCTTGTATGCAACATAGAACCACCTGCCAGCCACACTGTTTACCCCCGGCTCAATGAAATTTTTCTACTTGAGGTTTAACCTTGATATTCTGTTACCTTTCTTGCTCATTTTGAAATGCCAGAATTGTACCAGGAAAAGGGAAAATCATACATAATTAAAATTGTTAGGAGGTATTTTTTTACTGAATTTATTAGGGTGACACTGGTCAACAAAATTATGCAGGTTTCAGGTGCATAATTCTACAAC
Organism: Desmodus rotundus; assembly: GCF_022682495.2. Taxonomy (NCBI): domain Eukaryota; kingdom Metazoa; phylum Chordata; class Mammalia; order Chiroptera; family Phyllostomidae; genus Desmodus; species Desmodus rotundus. Next base: position 44,987,245 of record NC_071390.1, on the reverse strand, counting down.
ACATCATCTGCACACTGTGTTGTGTGTTCACCATCCAAAGTCAAGTCTTTGTCCCTCGCCATTTATCCCCCCAAACTTCCTTCCACCTCTCCCCATCCCTGCACCCACCTGGTAACTCCATACTGCTTTCCACAGTGGCTACACCAATCTGCATTCCCATCAACAGTGCAAAAAGGGTTTCCTGTCTCCACGTCCTCACCAGACCAGCACTTGTTTGTTGATTTATTGATGATAGTCATTCTGACCCATGTGAGGTGATATTTTATTGTGGTTTTAATTGGATTTCTCTAGTGATTAGTGATGTGCATCTTTGCATATGTCTATTGGCCATCTGTATGTTCTCTTAGGAGAAGTATCTATTCAAGCCCTTTGCCTATTTTTAATTGGATTATTTGTTTCTTTGGTGTTGAGTTTTATAAGATCTTTATAAATTTTGGGTATTAACCCCTTATCAGATATGTCATAAATATGTTCTCGATTCAGAGGGTTGTCTTTTCATTTAGTTGATAGTATCCTTTGCTATGTAAACTTTTTAGTTTAATGGAGTCCTATTTGTTTATTTCTTTGGTTTCCCTCACCTGAGGAGATATATCAGAAAAAATACTGATGTATGTAATGTCTGAATTTTTAGTGCCTGTCTTTTTCTAGGATTTTTATTGTCTAACATTTAAGTATTTAATCCTTGACTTTCTTCTTGTGTATGATGTAAGAAGTCGGTATAATTTCAGTTTTTGCATGTACCTGTCCAACAGTCCCAGCTTTATCTATTGAATAGACCATTGTATGACTTTGCCTCCTTTGTCAAATATTAATTAACTATAAAGGCATGGATTTATTTCTGGGCTCTCTATTCAGTTCCTTTGATCTATTAAGTCTGTTTTTATATAAGCATCACGCTGCTTTGATTAACTGTGACCTTGCAAAATAGTTTGATATCAGGTAGCATGATTCCCCCAACTCTGTTTTCTTTCTTGAGATTGCTATGGCTCTCTGGGTCTTTTTGGTTCCATATAAATGTTTGGATTATTTAAGTACTTCTGTGAAATAAGCCATTGATATATTGATAGAATTGTTCGAATCTATAGATTCGTTATGCAGTATGGACATTTTAATGATGTTAATTCTTCCTATCCATGAACACAGTATGTGCTTCCACTTATTTGTATCTTCTTTAATTTCCTTATTCAGTGTCTTATAATTTTCCAAATACAGATCTTTTACAATCTTGGCTAAATTTATTCCTGGTTATTTTATTTTTTTGACACAATTGTAAATAAGATTGTTTTCTTAGTTTCTCTTCATCACAGTACTTTATTAGTATATAAAAATGCAACTGATTTCATAGTAGAATAAGGTATGAGGTAAATTTCTGCCTCATAGGTTTGCTATTGGATTGGATTAAATGAGCTTATCTCCATAAAACCTTTACACATACCATACTCTTCCAGTATTAAATAATTCGCAAAGGCTACAGCACCAAAAAGCAGCCCCACAAGCCTAACAATAAAAGTTTGTGCAGAGTTTTAATACAAAATCAGAGATGCTTGGTATCTAAAGTAAACTGATTGCGGTTGTCTCATGAGTGTCCTGTTCTGAGCCACATTTACCTGAAGAAAAATAGTAACATCATTTACCCTATCGGTTAAATGTATCTTTTCCAATTTTCTATGGAAAGTTACCTCAGATAAACTCTTCACCAGGATAACATTTCCTGTATGTTCATGTAGAATCTGGACAAAATACAGAGTTTAAAATATCTGCCCAATGTAGCTTCGTTTTCTTTTCATTATATGTGTTTTCTTGGTGTAACCTTTCCTGTTGCAACTAATCCTTTCAAGGACAGTACTTTAGGTAGTACAAGGTGATTTGATACTCCCTATCGTTATAACCATACAGGGTCCCTTGGTCACCTATTGTAATGAGATATTTCAAATACAGTGTTGGAGATTTTAATGGATACACCACACTGCCATAAATTCAAAGTTGAGGCTGCTAGTTTTATGTTTAAGTGGGTATTTCAACTGTAAAGCATTGTTTTATCGGTAGATCAGATGATTATAACATTATTTCATAGTCTTACACAAAATAAAACTGTGAATGTGCAATGAGATTACTATGTTCCCTGCTCCAATAACTATTTCTCCTTCCTTTCGATTATTTCACTCAATTGCAGATCAGAGGTGAACGTAGCCTGATGTCCCTAACTTCGGTGTCCTCCTGAATTATCTGAACATACTTTTATACTTAATGTAAAGTGTCCATTTTCATAGGAGATGGAACTTGATAAATATGAAGGTTAAACTTTTTCATGACCAATAATATCTAGTTGAATTCCCATCGCCTTACTTACATTAAATACTCACCCTGCCTTAGCTTTTCCATTTTCAAATTGTGACTAACATATTAAATATATTAACATTGTTGCAATCCTCATCCCCAAATGTTAATTATATAAAGTCCCTAATTTTAAAAGATAACTGAATAGCCTCAATGCCTGGTTAAACATATTAACTATATTATATTAATTTATTATTTATATGCAGTACACTTTTATGAATCTTTCCTGTGGGAGAGTTTTCAAGCTGGGTATTTACAGATAATGTCACCTAATTCAAATACTACTGTTATGGAAAAAATAGGTACGTGTTAATTAAGGTGTACAAAGATATCAATTCATTTGCTTTTTTTGTAAGTTATACTAAGTCCATCGAATTCTAGAAAAGAATTTTAAACAAAATTTCACATGCAGCCTCCTTACGTTACATTAATTAAAATAAATAATTATATATTTTATCTATATATGATTGTCACTTCTGCCTTACCAAACATATGATAGCAGCATACTATATATACATATATGTGATAGTCCATCATACATAAAAATGAAATTATTACTCCACCATGTATAGTGTGCAACTTTTTCCATATAAGTCATACTTGCACTGACAATTCACCTCTGACAATAGTATATAATGTTTGACTTTGAAACCGTTATGATATCTCATAGATTGAAATTTTCAAATTTATCTAAGAAGATATGGTAAAGCCAAACATGTATAACTATGCCTACATAGATATCATAAGTCATAAAACACGTGGCAGGATTTTGAAAGGAGAAAATGAAAAGGACTTTGAACTTTTTAGTATTTACCGTAAGTAAAATTTGAGTTTGTTTTTCGTCATTTATCTGAGTTCTTTTCTCTTTTGTTCCTGCTGTCAGAATCTCTTGTCGCCGCCCATCCACGCTTTCCTGCCTTTCACTGTGTAATACTTGTTCGAAGGCTTATCTTCACCTTACACAGATACTCTGTCCAAACCAAAGACCTCTCAGGTAGAGGCAACTGCTTTTCCCTTCTTCTCTTATGATTCCAATGTAATGAAATCTCTAATCATGTATTGCTAAGCAATTACTTCTCTTCTTTGATACCAAGGGAGCGGTTGTTTCTGCTTTTAAAACGGACATAACTCTCAGAGTCTAACAAGAAAGCCTTGTGAACTCTCATACATTGTGTGCTACATCTTACTTCACGCATAAGAATTCCCCTCTGTAGCATAATTTAAAAGTGTAATGTAGACATGGAAATCAATGTCAGAAAGAAAGAAGTGAAATAATTCATATGAGATGTGGAAAAATAAAATTTTTAAGTTTTATATCTATAGCTAAGGCACAATTTGAAAATAATTTTACCTGGTATGTTCCCAATTCATTATACTGGTATAACATTATACCAATGTTACTTGGTATAACATTAAAAATTATACACCCTAAAAGACATTTTAAAACTACCTTTTGAATAGCTACATGAAAACTCATTTTAGCCTTCCTTTCATCTGTGACAAGTCAGCATTAAGAATATGAAGAAAATCACTACCTATCATCAGCAGCATGTTTCTGGAAGCTGGTCTGTGGTCAGGGTGAAAGGAGAACTCGTCAATTTCATGGTCAGTTCAAGTCAAAAAACATCTATAAAGCATTTGCCTTTTAAGAGTAATATTTTTCTATTCCTTGACCACAGATTAGATTCAACACTATTTTGTTTTATTTTCAGATGTACAGCACAACAGATAGACATTTACACAGGTTTCCAAAGCATTCTCTGATAATTCAAGAGCCCACCTGGCACCACAGATAGTTATTATAATATTGCTACTACATTCCCTACGCTTAACCTTATATCTTCATGCAAGTGATGGGGAAGATGTGGAATAAAAGGAACCCTAGTGCACGGTTGGTGGGAATGCAGATGGTGCAATTACTATAGAAAACAGTATGGAGTTTCCTCAAAACATTAAAAATTGAAATGCCTTATGACCCAATGATTCCACTTGTGGGTATATATTCAAAGAAATCCAAAACACTAATTCAAAAGATTATCTGTACCCCCATTTCACTGCAGTATTATTTACAACAGCCATGATACGGAAGCAACGCTAGGGCACAGCAACAGACAAGTGGGCAGAAACACTGTGGTGGGCCTTAAGACAAAACAAGTGCATCAGCTCAGCTTCACTGGGCATGAGTCACACCACTGTTGATGGTGAGCTCAAAGTTAATGAGTAGGCAATGCATAGTAAAGACATCTTTAAAAAGAAACGTACATAAAACAGCTTGCATGCAGATGAGATGACAAAAATATTTTGACCAAGGACTCTCAGGAATCTAAGCCCATATTCAGGCATAAAAAAAAGAATAAAATCTTGGTATTTGTAACAACATGGATGACCTATAGGGGATTATGCTCAGTGAAATTACAAAAGAGTAAAATAATACCATATAATTTCACTTGTATTTGGAATATAAAAAAAATCCAAACAAAAGAAAAAACAGCCTCATAGCTACAGAGAACAAACTGCTGGTTGCCAGAGGTGAGAGTGGGGAAAGGGCAAAAAAGGTGAAGGGGATTAAGTGATACAATCTTCTAGTTACAAAATAAGTCACGAGCACATAATGCACAGCTTAGGGTATGCAGGGAATATTTTAATAACTTGTAGGGTGATAGATGGTTACTGTACGTATTGTGGTGAGCACTTTATAAGGTATATAGGTGTCAAGTCACATTGTTGCATACCTGAACTAATATGTTGTATGTCAACCATAATTTAATTTTTTAAAAAAGAGGGAGCCAATAGGGTAGAGAGCCCTGTCAACCATGGCTTCACCACAAGGCAATTTAGCATATTAAATGCTCAAGGAGCTTAAAAAAAGAAAGAAAACTGAGAATAGAAGAAAGCTTCCTTTACATGGGGAAAGGCATTTATAAAAAAACCACAGCGAGTATCATGCTCAATGGTGAAAGTCTGACAGCTTTCCCTCTGAGATCAAGAACAAGGCAAGAACATCCACTTTGCCCCTGCTAGTCAGCAGGAAGTTCTGGGTAGAGTGATAAGATCAGAAAAAGATAAAAGGCCTTCAATTTGGAAGCGAAATAATTCTATCTCTATTCACAGATCACATGATTCTACATATAGAAATCTCAAGAAATCCACAAGATAACTACTATATCTAATAAGCAACTTCAGTAAAGTTGTAGGGAAGTTGCAGGGCACATGAACATGCAAAAAATCAGTCATATTTCTACACAAAAACAATGAATAATCCAAAAGTGAAACTTAGACAGAAATTCCATTACGATCCTCCCCCAGTATCCGTGTCTTGCTTTCTACAGTTTCTGTTACCCGCGGTCAACCACAGACTGGAAATTTAAATGTTACATACTCGGGGAAAGAGAGAAAGAGACAGCACTTCACATAACATTTATTACAGCATATGATTATAACCATTCTATTCTATTATTATGGTATTAATCTCTTACTCTTTTATAAGTTATGTTTATAATATTTTTTTATAAATTAGACTTCATAGTAGGTAGGTAGGTATGTATGGAAAAAATAGCATGTATAGAGTTCAGTACTATCCTCACTTTCAGGCCTCCACTGGGAGTCTTGAAATACGAATCTTGTATACGAAAATAGCAAAACATGTAGGTAAATGTAACCAGCAAAAGGCAGACGGGATAGGTTCAGTGCAGTGTTCAGCACTACATGGAATTAAATAACAAGATTAGGGAGTTGCTATCTCACTTCAACAAGATCAACATCAGAAACACATTCACTCATTGAGACACCAACTAGTATATTTGGGACATTCTACTACACACAAAATAATGAAAAATTAATTAGCGCTTAATTTTAAAAAATGAGTTTTATACTGTTGAATATATTTGAATAAATTGATAGAACTGAAAACTGAATCACAATAAAAATACAGACATAAATTTTATATATTTTAACATATTACTGCTAAGCATATGAAATACATATCTACACATAAATTTATTAAATGAGGTAAAGCTAAAGTTTTGCTAAATAGCTTTAAGTTTGATTAAATTCTTCCAATTTAATGTAACGATATTGTTTTCCAGACCCTTCTATCTTTACAAATGATAGTTTTTCGTTCTGTGGCCTTTTAATCTATTCAGACCAGATGTTAGATCCATTGACAGTTAAACACCTGTGCTATGTAACTTTGTGCTGATTCAATATGAAAATTCCAGGCTGGACACATAGGCTCATTAAAACTAATGAGGGATTTATGGTTAATTCCCTATGTGCCAGTGTGTACATTGTTCTGTAGGGTTCGAAAGCCTTGAATTTTTCTCATTTCTTACCTGTAGTGCCAACTGCTAATAACTGGATTGTGCCATCTACTTCTCGTAATATTATTAGAAAGAAAGAGTAATTCTTCATGCAGGAGACGTCATCACAGTATACACTAGAAACACATACAAACTAGTTAAATGTTCCTGCCTGGGTTAGTTTTTGCAGTCAATAATATTATCAGGAGACAATTCTTAAAGAACTTTTATTACTTCTACAAAAATCACTTAGACTTTAGAATTCCTATGTCTGAAATTTTCTTTGGGAAAAAGACATAGATGAGGCACAATTTTGTTAACAAAATATTATATGTACTCCTACTGAATGTAGGAAAATATGTTCAAGGTCAAAATATTTATTTTATTTTTATGAAACGTGTTTTGTGATCGACTTGGTTATGTCTATGCCTTTCGTAATAGAAGAGCTTTATAAAGATCAGAACTTAGCATTGTCACTGCACCTCAATTGCTTGACACAGGGTCAGGTAAGGAGTAGGCATTTAAATTTTTTAACTTTCTCATTTTATCACACTACAGTGACTTCTCATAGTGAATATATACTGTGAAAGAATGGTGACTCTGGATAGCACTTGGTGGAATCAGATATTGCCTGGCAGGTCACAGCTCCCGTTCAATAACCAACATTTGTGAAAGCATCACCAGAGAGTTTCAGAAATGACAGTGTTTACGAGGAGAAGAACTCCAAAGAGTCAAAAAGCTCTCAGAGCCGAGAACCCACAGCTGACCTGGGAGGCGGGAATCCAGCCTGGTCACTTGGTTACGGGCTTAGGTTCAGAGTCAGTTTGCTCATCGAGTCATTTAATGAATTGGGAAAATTGAGCTGAACTGCAAGTTAGAGTTAACTCCAAACTTCTGAAAAACAAGGGTAGCATGCTTGAAGGCCTCAAGGTGTTTGGGGTTAGGAATCCTCACTGCAGGTTCGGTTTGAGAATACCCAATAAGATTGTAAAGCCCTAGATGGGGGGGTAAATTGAAACTGGATTTTTAGCCACCTTTCTGTCTGGTCACTTAGCAATCTAAATACAGTGAGTAGGACATGCTATCTCATTGCAGTTTAATTTGCAGTGCTGTGATGAAAATTATGTTCAACACATCTTCAGATTCTTATCGTCTATTTGTAGACAACATTTTTTTATAAAGTGTCCCAGTTTTTTGCCTGCTATTAATTTAATGAAGTTTTTTGTGTTAAAATATTGATTTTTAGGAAGAGAAATCCAATAAAACAGTACAAGTACATGACAAAGATTGTAAAAGTAATAAACTACAGAACAATATTTCTCATGAATACAGATGGAAAATCCTATTCTATACGAAGTATAAAAATTGATTCCAGACATAAAAATGGCAACAAATCATGCCCAAGTGCATTGTATTGAACAAGTGGTTTAGAATTAGAAAATTAGTCTTTGTGACTCAACATGTTAGTAAAAAGAAAAAACTTAATTAGGCATCTTGATAGAATCCAAAAATAAATTTGACGAAAAGTTTAACTGACAAACTAAGAAAAAAAATATCACTAGTATAATAAAATTATTTATGAACATCTAGAGAAAACATAAACTGGCTGGTTAAATAGTGAAGAAATTCCTCCTGAGAAATAATAATGCTTATCGTGATTTCAAAGAAAAAAATTTAAAGAGAATATTACTTATAATAGCATTAAAACTATCTCATATTTAGGAATAAATCTAACAAAGATGACTATCTCTATACACAAAATGTAAAGAATTTTTTGAAAAAAACAAAAGAGGCAGATACTAAGATCATGGATTAAAAAATTCCCTTATATAGGGATATTATTTCCTTCCTTGAAATTATCTATAAATTTTGAGAAATCCAAATAAAATGCTGCGGTGTGTCTTTGTATGTATATGAACATATAAGTTCTTTCTATGATAGTGCAAGAAAATAGAACTAAATAGAAGGAAATTTAATAACTCATACTATTAGGTATCAAGTCCAATTTTAAAATTATGCTAACCCTGACCAGTGTTATTGATGTTAAGGGTAGTAAAATTAAATCAATAAAAGCACGTACAAAATTCACAACTGGACTACATATATTGTCACTCCATTTCTGACAAAAAGAACACTGCAATGCAATGGAAATTACTATTTTAGTAACAAATGGTGTTGGGTTAACCAGATATCGACATGAATAAATACGTAAGTTCTCATCGTCATCGCCATCAGGAAGACACCAATAAAGCTGCAGTGAGGTGCCACGACATGCAAAACGGAATGGCTAAGGTAATCAGTAAATAATAAATTTTGACAAAAACACGAAGAACCCTTTTCTACAGACAAAAAGTTACACTGACAAAGCCAAGTTGGAAATCTGCAAGTTACTACAGAGGTGAAATATTCATAGCCTTTGATGTACCCATGTAACTCCTAGGCACATATGTTCTACTATAATGTTTATATACATTTAAAATGTGTGTGCATATATATTATGAATGTCCATATGATCACTATTCATCTCAGTTCAAACTGTAAACTTCATAAATGCCTCCTAGTACAAGAAAGGATCAATGCATTTGGTTTGTTCATAGTAAAAACAAATGGTAAATTCCAGCAACAATATGGATATATATAACAAGCAAAATGCTCGGGGAAATAAAATACACACAAAAAAGTACATATTGTAAGACGCTAATCGTATGAAGGTTTAAAACAGATAAAAAATATGAATGCTATTAGATGCCAGGAAAGCATCACTTGCGTGCAGAGAGAGACTGGAAGGTGAGAGGGGTGGGGCTCTGTGATTTCCACTGAATGTGGAATCACACAGCTACCCCATTAACATTCAACCCAAGGAGTCATATTGGATTCAGGTCTCACATTTTATTATGTGTTTTCTGCTTCCACTCCCTGGACTTGCATTCCATTCTTTCTCTTGCCTGTCTTCTTTTATATGATATGAGTATATTCAGAATTCTATTTTTATTTGCCATCTATTTTTTACCCATAACATGTTGTATTATTTTTAATAATGATGGATACATATAATTATACATTTGTCCAAACCCATGCAATGTACAACACCAAGAGCGAATCCTAATGCTAACTGTGGCCTTTGGGTGATAATGATGTGTCAGCGTAAGCTCGTGAATTGCAACAAATGTGCTGCTCCCGTGGGGGTGTGGTACGGAGGGAGGTCCTGCGTGTAGCCACAAGCAATATCCGAAAATCTCTATAACACAAAAATATTGTTAGATAAGCTCTAGCCTGGGTTCTAATTAAGACTCTCTAAATATCAGTATAGATCACACTGCAATTATATGAAATGTTAATAAAATATTAATTAATATGAGTTGAGTATTACCAGGTAAAATATCTTATATTCAGCTCAATTTATATAAACTATATTATTTTATTACCCAAGAAACCCACCGAGATAGCTAAATATTATCATTCACATTTTATATATTAAAATGACAATAACAACAACAAAACAGGGTCCCAGGACAAGTCAATAATTTCTTCAAATTGACTCACAAAACTAATAAATTATAAAAATTGGATGTAATATGAGTAGTCTGTTTTGACAGTATATTTTCTTACTTGGCGAATTAATTAAACTACTAAAAAGAATTCTATTTACAAATCAATTTGCTAGACCATTCACAATTTACTTTGGTGGCTATAAAAGCCTTTTTCAGTCATGCATTAAGACTCATTTTTGGGGGGGGGTGGGATGGGATGGGGAATCTGTCTTCCAAGCTCTGTTACTTGAAAAAGGTAAAACATTGGTTTATACCTTGTGTATTAGGTACAGAGTAATCACATACATTTTTATTTTTTCTTTGTTCAAAATTATCTAACAGGCAGTAGTATGAAGATCATTTGTTTCAAAGATAAAAGGTGAATAATAAAGCAAAACATTCTCATTTAATCTAAGTGTTACAATTAATGGCAAAGTACACTTTTGCCCACATGATCAATTTGTAAGATGACAATGTGTTTTAGTCTTTAAATATTCCACAATGCAATCAATCTGTAACTTGTCTTTTGCAGATTCACATATCTGTACAGCCTAAATATTCTATTTTGAAGATGCTATAAATATAATTTGTTACAGTAATATTTAAGCACATTAAATAGTACATATATTTTAAAATATGGCTTGCAATTACTCAAGTTACTCAATGGCCATAAATTAATCATAAATATAAAAAAATTATACATATAATTTAAATCAGCATTTAAATGTTAATGTTAAATAATACTTCCATCTCGTCTTCACAAAAATTAGTTAATGTAACCTTGCCTTTTAAGGGCATCTTTATTACAGCTTTAACATTATTTAAAATTAGGGTTATCTCCATGATTTATATTTCAGATTATAGTTTTAAGTTCCTTCCAGTTTCAATGGTGGTGATATAAAAGTAGGAAGTGATTTTTTTAATGTGTGGCTAACATGTACCTATTACTTCAGAAAACATATTGTTTAAAACATCATTATTTTTCTCTGTTTAATCAGCATAACCATGCTGGTTTTAAAACAGTTTCAAGCATTTATGTGAAGATTTTTAAATCAATTCTTTTAGTGCAATAGGAATTAGAACAAACTGGCATAAAATCACAATGCTAAACCTATGGCTGGTGTGGCATTGTAATTTGTGGTATCTCAAAGTGTTTACCAAATTTAACTTCACTGAACAAAACCCTCTGGGCTTTTGCATTTAGAATACTTGTCACCGATTAGGCTTGTTGTATTGAGCTCTAGAGAGAAAATGTAAGCTCATTACTATGGCTTCCTGTTGGCAGTGCTGGGGTATAATACCTTCTTGCATATGGCTGAGGTCTCATTCAGTGCAGCATAACGATGCCTCCTACTGGCCTGAGAGCCAAAGCGATAATTGCCCGAACAAATAGTGTGTAAGATGCAGAAAGAAACAAAAGTAACATTACTGAATAGTACCAGCTTCCAGCATTGAATTACAGCATCTGCTTTTTTAAATGGGAATGAGTTTTTTGAGAGTAAAGTACATTAGGTTCGGGAAGACCCTAAGCGTAGGCAAAGACACATATGAAATGCTGGGGGGAAAGTGATATTACGTTCATGATTTTACAACATCCAGGTTTTACCCAATTTCTTCAACCATTCAGTTTTAAAAACTGACAACCCTAATAATTCATTAAAGCAAAACATTAAAGGAGTTTGTAAAATGTCAGTATTCAAAAGTTGAATAACTTAGTTCTTGTCTGAAGATACTTTCAGAATAAACTACTATTCTTTTTAGTGAAGAAATACAGGTTTTTTGAGAAAGACACAAGTAGACTTCCACGGGTTTCTGCACACAGACTTTGTCCTCTGACTGAAAGTAACTGTTGTTTGCTTAGGTAGAATATAGGATAAAATTTGGATCCGACAGCACTAGCTGTACGCTGAACTTATGCAACTAGAATGTCAAATTAAACTAAGGCAGTGAGAGGAAATAGTCCAGAACCACACTCTGTAATACAGTTTACAATTTCTGTCCTAATTATTGATTAGCGGACATTTAACATCCAGATAGCAGTGACATCAACAGGACAATGACAATCACAGTACATGTGCTATCCAGAAGTGGTTGAGAAATACGAGAGCTAGTTATGTGTGAGGGCTTCTGGAAACCAAATTACTGGAGTAAGAGATACTGGTTAAGAGCTTGTTTAATGGTGTAGTAAAACTAGAATTTGAACCCACAATTACTTATTCCAAAGCCGGTTCTTTTAAAAACCACACCATGCAATATACAGATGATGTACCATAAAATTATATACTTGAGACCTATATAATTTTATTAATCGATGTCGCCCCAATAAATTTACTTTAAAAAAGCAAACAAAAAAATAGGTTATAAAGCACTTCCAGGAAAATCAAGTAGACATACTATTCCCTCTTCCTCCCACTAAATACAACAAACAATGCTGGGAACACACACACACACAGACACACGATATCTAAAAGGTATAGGCAAAAAGTCACACTGTCTAGTAGGAGGCATCAAGATCCAAGGAAGGACAAAGGGGTGATATTCTTTCTGACTCATAGACTTGTAACTAAAGAAGGTGGTAATCCAAATGCCAATGGGAACAAACAGGAAAAGCCCCATGAAAAGACCACAGAAAGGAGATGCTTAGCAATATGGCAAACATTTAAAAAATACTTTTTCTAACCCAGAAAAACATCTGGGCTCCACTTTCATCCACACCAACACAGGCTAGATGACCAAGAGTGTGTGGTTATTAGTGGAGGGATAGACACAGAGATAAATGGAACACAAATTTTACTGGAAATAAACCCATACAAATATGTCAACTAGTTTTTGACAACGGTGTCAAAACAATGTCACAGAGGAATGACAGCCTTTTGAACAAATGATCCTGGAGCGAGTGGAAATCCACAGACAAAAGTAACAAATGGACTAGAATCTCATACTTTCCACGAAAAAGTTACTTGAAATGGATCATGGAATTAAGTGTCAAATATAAAACTACAAAACTTTTAGAACATAATGTATTATAAAATCTTTGGGAGCTAGGGTTAAGGAGAGCGGTCCTAACCACGACACCAAAATCACAGCCCATAAAAGAAAACAGTGAAAGTTGACTTCATCAAAATTAAGTCTCTCAAAGGATGGAAAGCAAGCTACAGGCTGCGAGAACACATATGCAAACCAGGTATCTGACCAAGGACTCTTATCTAGACTATATAAATGATTCTGAAAAATTAACAGTATAAAAAGCCTCAAACAAGCAAATTAGATAATGGGTGGGGGGAGGCATTTACTGAAGAGCTTCTATAGATGCCAAATAAGCACCTAAAAGGATGTTTAACATCATAAGTCATCAAAGAAATGCAAATAAAAACTACAATAAGACATCACAGCCTACTTAACAAATGGCTAACCTAAAAAAAAAATAATGAAAATACCAAATGCTGGTGAGAATGGAGAGAAAACAGGTCTTTCATACATTGCTGGTAAAGTGGTTCAGTCCCTCTTACCGGTTTGGCAGTTTGTTACAAAACTCAGTCTGCAACTCCCAGTCTGCCCGGCAGTTGTACTCAACATGTACTTCACAGAAATGAAAAGTCAGGTTCAGGAGGAAAGAAAGGAAAGCTGTATACAAGGTTTCTTTTGTTTATACGACCCTTATTAGCAAAATTCCAAAACCTGAAAACAACTCAGGTGCTGTAAAACAGGTGCAAGTTTAAACAAAATGCGTATATTAAAACAATAGAATAGTACTCTGTAATTAAAAGAAACAACTACTGATGCGCGCAACAACCTGTATGAATCTCCAGAATTATGCTGAGTGAAGAAAACCCAAAAGGCTGCACACTTTGTATTCTATTTACAGAACATCCTCGAAATGGCACAATTATAGAAAGGAAGAAGACATTACTGATTGCCAGTGTTTAAGAGAAGGATAAGGGTTGGAGAGAAGCAAGGTACCTATAGAAGAGCAAAACGGGGAGTCCTTCTCATGATGGGAACGTTCTTTGTCTGGGCTGTGTCAATAGTAGTATCCCTACTGTAATATTGGTTGTAATGAATATCCCATGTAATTTTACACATTACCATTTGGGGAATCTGGATAAAAAAGAGTGTGTAGTATCTCTCTGTATTATTTCTTGCAGCTGCATCTTAATTATAATTATTTCAAGTAAATAGTGTAACAACAACAACAGAAACTAAATAAAAGAAACATGTGGCACTTTCTAGGTCAATCCCCTAATTTACACTTGACTTTTGTCAATTAACAAGTATCGATCGACTCTTAGTACTAAAGATGTAGAGATACGTCAGAGAAAGGGGGAAAAAACCCATACTATTTATAGCCGTGGGTGCAAATTGAAGAAAGTAAACAAGTGATTAAGTTGATTAAAAGAAAAATGATAACTGCAGTGAAGGAAACAGGTGTATATTCCAAGAGAGAATAATAACAAGCTCAATCTAAAATAGAAAGGAAGGTTAGTGATGGCATCTTTCCGGAGGCGCTGCCTAAACCCTTTAATGAGGTATCTCAGGCTCGGAGTTGTGGGTGGGATTAGTTGCCCCACATATTCTACCCCCCTTTCCTGTGAGTCTTTCTGAAAACCAACTGTTTATGTAACATTATGTAATTATTATATAGTTTATATAACTATTAAGCCTAGCCTAAGTTGTAGTTTTATGAGTCCACATGATAAAAATATGGCCAAGTGCATCTAATCTAAAATGTCCTGGTCCAAATATATGTCCCACAGGGTGCTTCTCTGTATCCATTGTCCATTTAGCTTGGATGGGATAGAGGTAACCTCATAAGCATTCTTAAAGGACATATGTCAAAGCTGGCATAATCTCTGTTAGCCTGATCCCAACACCATAAGGCGCACCATATTAACTTAAAACAATTTTTAGACATAAGATGGACCACACTTGCTATGTGCAGTGTCTTCCTCAAGTCAAAGACTTTTGTTGTTGTTTTGTCATTAGATGGTACCATGTCGTACAACAAAGTCCTATTGAAGAGCAGACTTATTCCCAGGACAACTCATCAAATCATTTGTTTTAGTTCTAAGTCAAATTTCAGTACCATGAAGAAAAGCATTGGAAAGGGTTGCTTCACTTTTTTAAAAATGTTACCTTTTCCTTATTTATTTATAATAGTGCTCCTTACATTTAGCAAATTAACATTGAACCTGTCATGTAGACATATTGTTATGCAGTTTCTTACTTGCTTTCTAACTTTATTGTGGGTTTGCATTCAGAAGGGTTTTATTTTTTTTTCTTTCTACCTTTGACCCTTTTCATCTTTTTCCATTTTTAAATGTACATTAACAAAAAGAGTTGTCCATTTCACTGACAAACTAGCACTTGTAATACACAACTCAATTTCAGAGTTACTAAATACATGAAAATGAATGTGCATCTTAGAATTTGTGATATGCAGTATATATTATGTAGTTTATAAAACATTTTCATAAATATTGTAATATTTGACATTAGAACCATCAATGGACTGATAGAAATATAATGTCCAGTAAGTAAAATGATTTGCCCAAAATACTGAAGCACTGATTATATGGCTAAGACTAGCCCAGAGACAAAGTTTTCTCACTGCGGCATCGATGGTGGACTTCTTTTAGTAAATACTACATGGTTCTACAGTTACACACTCCTTGGTTTTTAGGTGTAATAACAATTATCAAATAAAATACCATTTTATAGGTTTTGAGTTCATGGTTTCACTGCATTTACATTTCTCGTCAGTCTGCTTTATGTGCTACTTCTGAATGTAAATAGAACCTCTTTTTAAAGACCCCCCCACTAGTGATCCATATACATCTTTGGTTATGGCCCTTCGATGGCTTCATGTCCAATACACATGGTTATCTGCCATCTTTCCCTGTGGTGATTCAAATTCAAAATGGAATACAGATTTGCTTTCTGTACTAAGTAATGTCATAGAAGAGTTGACTTAAGTTCTATCAATAAAATATTTTACTTTAAATATTTATGGATTCAGCACTAACTCTTTATCCAACTTGGTTTCCATTACCCAACACAAACGTAGGCATACCCTGTGGTATTTATCATCCACTCGTCCTCATCAAACGCTTAATAAGCTCTTACCACAAGTCACCACCTCCTCTCCTGAAGGAGTTTACATTTCAGGTGGAGGTGTGCATTGGTGAGGATAGAAATATAATTTTAAACTAATGAAGGCTCTATAGATATAATCTTTATCTTTTTATCAGATTCTGAAACTTATTTCAAATTGATGTTTATGATTTCATAAATTCTGCATTTAATGAATTCTTGTTTCTTAGTTCAAATGTCATCTTTCAAAAACCCCATCACCTCTTTCTCTCCCTCATTTTCTCTAACACTTCATAAACTAGAAAATTAGGAGTAAACACACAGATTTATATTCAAAATATGTGTTCATAAGGTAAGGGAAGATATTTATTTATCTACCATTTATATCTGAGTTAAACTACAACTTTTGTTTCATCTTCCCTACTTTTATATTTTAGAATCCTGTTTCTCTTTTTTCAGATATTTTTAAATGATTATATTTGATTTTATTTTTTGAGAACATAGAAAAACACTTCATTTTTTCTCCAAAAGCCTACCTTTGCTTCTTTCAGTAATTCCTCTTAGGATGCATGTTCGTTATCTAATTATTTGTTTCCACTTCCTTCTTTTTCTTCCTAATATTTATGCTGAGACCAATTCTGGTTTCTTTTGATTACTACTCATTTTCCATTTACATGGATGCATAACTATTTGCAGGTATATGCAGGTTTGAGATGAACAAAGTAATGAAGTTTATAGCTTGAATTATTTTTGTTTTAACTCTACCCCCCACCAATAAGGTTTCATTTTCTTTATCCTGAGTTAGTGCATTCACTCAGTTGTATTCTAAAAATGTGAGGTTGGAATAAGTTATAGTTTTCCGGTGTTATAATCTGGTGCCCTTTTCCCTATAATAATTTTTAAAAAATATTGTATTGGATTATGTGGCAACTCTTAACCTCCTTTCAATAAAGATGGTTATGAATATTTCACTCAACAATCTGATGCAGCAATTGTGTTATGTTCTTATTCAATTTATTCAATCATATAAATATGGAAGATTAAGTGGAAGCTTTCAGTAGTAAATACAATAGTCGCTTTGATTTTAACTCTCTCATCAATAGGAGATCAATGGCCCAATGGAGTATAATTTCAAGACGGTTATTATGTGTTCATATAACTATGTATGAAAGAGATATTTTCCTTTGTAATCTTTTCTCAAGGTTACATCCAGCCATTGAGCCAGCACCTAATGATGTGTCCCATTGTTCTTAAAAAAAAACAAACAAAAAGCTGGCTATTATTTTCTCATATCATTTGATAATAACTAAACCAATAATCCTGGGAACTTTCAGAGGGAAAAAGCACATCTTGAAATTACTATAGGTCATTCTTTCCAACAGTTCAATTAGATTAACAGGCGATTACTGCCTCAGTTAGCTAGAACAATGACCTTGTAATTTAAGACAGTTAACACAATTTGCCTCTTTAAATCTAATTAAAACTGATATTTAGTGCTCTAGAGGAAAATAGTGGTGATTTTCCAGTTGGCAGTAAACATTCTTGGTCTCCCATTTTCATATTTGCTTTAGCAAGTCACGTATAGCAGTATAGTTAGACTCTTACAATCGGCTGTCTTTATTGCTGCCTTAGTTTTGATGCTCAGCACCCCTCTGTAGAACACACGTTAGAGACCAGAGAATTTGCAGGCAAATATAGCAGCAACGTAAATAATGGGGAACCGTTCCACACATGGGGAATGTGGCCCAGCCCCCACTCAGAAAAGCCAGGGGGGAGCGAGGTTGGCGGACAGGACCCACGCCCACAGACAGGTTCTCCCGCGGGGAATCAGGCCTGCATTGTATCTAGGCTGCTGTGAGACTGGCTCTTGCTAAAACTCCCTCACCCTGAATTGAGGCAGCAAATGTTTACTGAATATCTTTAACTTCCTAAAATCTGAGCTAGACCTCCCAAGTATGGAGTATAACCAGTTCGACCACATTTTCCTTTACATTTGCAAATATCCTTCTTTAACATATTTAGCAACATCCTCTCCTTTGTTGTCTGTAAAAGATAACCACCCAAAACAAACCTATGCATAGTAAATGAGGACCATCCTTGATGTAATGTGCCCAGAAAAACAATAAAAGCCTGTCCAGGCAGGGGTCTCGGGGCCCTCTCTCTGACTTAGAGAGCAGCCGCACAGTCCCTTTTTCTCCACAGGATTTCTGTAGTCCCTGTGTATTTGTCTATTGCTGCCACAACACAGGATCCTGCTGGCCAGGATCCGCATCATCTGGCGCCCAGGAACAGGGACCCTGGGCTACGGGCCGCACTTGTGGTCAACACACCAGCTTGGTCAGAGCAATTGCCATTAGTTTAACAGAAGTACCAGGAAGTCTGATTGTGGTGAAAATCTGATAGTAAGGTATTTATTTAAAGTCATGCATTAATTTTTTAATTCTGATAAAATGCAGGCATTTTTTTAGCAAAGCAAAACCGTTTTATATTTAGAATCCTCACTGGTAAATATTAAAGGTTGTTATTAAATGCTAATAATTGATTGGGCTTCAAAATAAAAGCCAGACTGTATTACATTACTTTTGGATAATTTGGTATAATAACAATGGACAGCAACTTCATTCAACAATGTTTCACCAAAACATTGCACTATTTTTAGATTCCAAAATCTATTACATTGTAATTTAAGATTTAAAAATATTTAACTAAAGTTTATAGGCAAGCTTTTATCTTTGTAAAATGTCAATAGAATAATTATGGTAACCTGCAATATATTCAAGGAAATTCACAAGCAGAAACATTTTAGGTTAGTTTAAAAAGCATTAGGATTAGACTTCAACCATGCAAGTTTTAATGTAGGAGCCATGGGGTTGTCCAATTTCTTGGTATCTCTGGGCTACACAAAGAAGAGTTGTCTTGGGTCACACATTAAATACATTATGACACGTAATCACACAAAAAATCTCATAATGTTCTAAGTAAATTTACAATTTCATGTTTGGCCCCATTCACAGACATCCTGGGATGCACGCAGCCCATGGGCTGCAGGTTGGACACCCCTGCTAGGCCAAATGTTGCGCAGCTCCTAGCCTTGGTAGCCTTTTTTTGTATTATCAAGGGTTGATCTGTGGTCTGTAAGAATCCTCCTTCGAAAAATCAATACTTGATTTGTAAAAAGAGAAATTATATATTTCTAACAGAAATGCAGTTGAAAAATATGTTATCTATTAGGTAACTAAAATAGGAAGATTTCTGGTTTTATGTGGTAAGTGTAGCAAATTTTTTCAAGTGAATTTGTCAATATTGATTGGAAAATTTTATCAGTATAGTGGGTGACATGTCTAGAAGGCTAGGGGTCAATTAGTGAAGATACTGACCTTTGAGAAAATTATAATGAGGGAGTCACACATATAAACTAAGTATCTGAGTTAGTCTAAATGAATCCATTATAGACAGAAGTAAATAGATGAATATAGATATATTGATATATTGAATTTTGCTCTACTTTCTTCATATCCCAGGGCGTTTCCAAGCAATAAAATTCTTAGCTCTTTAAAATGTAAAAATCTGAATATAAATTCCTTTGATGGCTCTTAGTAACATGTACAATATAATTTATCAGAAGTTTAGTTTTGTTCTTTTATCTTCAAACTTTCAGCAGACTTCTTTCAACTTTAGGGCTTAACTTTTAAAACCTAAACTTTAGTACTTAAATCTTTCTTGTTAGATTCAATCTATAACTATCTTTGAAAAAAGCTATAATAAAAGCTCCTGACTATGTACCAATGAAAGTTTTACTTGTCTTTGAAAAGTAGTACCTTTATGATCCAGTTTAATCTTGGGTTCACCTCAGGTTAACAGTGCAATTTACACATTAGCCTGAAGTAGGCCCCGATAAAAGGTTCAATTCAAGAAAATTCATTATTTGTTTTTCTCGTCTGCTATACATATTTGTGTGGCTGATTTTTGTGTCAACTTAGCTGGGCCGTGAGGTAACCATATATTTGGTAAAGCATTATTCTGGATGTTTCTGTGAGGGTGTTTTCGGATGAGGTTAACATTTAAATTGGTAATCTTAAAGTAAAGCTTACTGCCTTCCATAATTTGGGCTTCGTACAATCAGCTGGAAGTATCAATGAAACAAAAAGTCCAGCTACTCCTGAGCAAGACAGAATGCTCCAGCGGACTGCCTTCAGAATTCACCTGCAACGTGTGCTTATTCTTTCCATAGCACAGACTTCACACTCAAACTGGAGTATCGGCTGTCTTGGGTCTCCATTCTGCTGGCCCGCCACGCAGATTTTGGACATTGGACTTGCCATCCACCATAACTCTAACCCAATGGTTTAAAGAAAAAATTTCCTTATTATAACAGAATCTCTTCATTGTGTTTCTCTGCAAAAATATGACCTGGAAATAGAGATACACAAAATAGTACCATCAAATACTTCTATTCAAACACTTACAAGAAACAAGGACTTGGGTGGCTGTGTATCTTGTACTTTTGAATACTTCTGTCCAATTAACAAGTATAATAAGACTGACCCTGGCTGGTTGGCTCAGTTGGTTGGAGTGTCATCCAGCACACAGAAAGGCTGCAGGTTTGATTCTCAGTCAGGGCACATACCAGGTTGTGGACTTGATCCCCGGCCAGGGCACGTATGGGAGGCAACTGCCCGATGATTCTCACATTGATGTTTATCTCTCTCACTGTCTCCCTCCCTCTTCTTTCCCTCTCTTTCCTGTCCACCTAAAATCAATAAAAATATCCTTGGGTGAGGATTTAAAAAAATAAGATAGACTGATTGCTCCTAATGTTGTTAAACAGAGTGGAGAAAGGAAAAGATGAGCTAAGGAATTCTAATTCCCAGTTCAAGAGCCACACAAATCAGCAGTCCCCAACCTATTTGGCACCAGGGACCAGTTTCATGGAAGACAATTTTTCCACGGACTAGGGGGTGGGGGATGATTCAAGAGCATTATATTCAAACTCACCTCCTGCTGTCTGGTCTGGTTCCTAACAGGCCCACACCAGTACTGGTCCGTGGCCCAGAAATTGGGGTCCCCTGACGTAAATGATCTAAAAGCTTCCTTCTACCTCTGTGTAGACAGAAAACTTTATCTCCTATAGCTATAGGGCTGAGACTGATAAAAATGAAACCCAGAATTTCATTCTAGGAGTGACTGAATTAGAACACAACTTAAATACCCAACCTTTCAGGGTGTCTAACCTTAAAATGAAGGCATGAATTAGACAGCAATGGAATCCTGAAAGTTGAATGGGGATTCGTGGGAAGACTTTGATGAAGGTGAGGCACTGAGCACCTATGTTCTAGTAGGTCTTCTTTTTAAGCAAAAGCAGCCTTTCCACTCCCAATTTAGTAGATTAACCCTGTTCTTCCCTAGGAAAATATAATAACTTCCACTGAGGCCACTGCCTTGCAAGACAAGGCTGATTGCTCAAGGTATGAAAACAAAAATTGGTTCAATAGTACTACAAGAGGGCAAAGTTTCAATTTAAGACCATAGAGTAAAAACAGGGTTGAATAAAACATATCACATATCATAACCTCAACTAAAATTAGATGATTACATATTTAAGGTATATTTTCATATTTTTTAATTCCTTATTGTAATAGTTATCTAGTGTATCTATTAATGCATAACATATACATATGCCCAAAGTGGCTTAAAAGAACAAACATCTATTACCTCAAAGTTTCTGTGGGTCAGGAAACTGGGCACAGTGCCTCTGGATGCCTATGTTAACCAAGGATGCAGTTGCATCTGAAGTCTCCACTGGGGAAGTTTTACTTCAAGTTTGCCCACATGGTGGTTGTCAGGATTCAGTTTCCAGTGTTTGGCTGGATTAAGTCCTTAATTGCTCAGAATCCATGGGACAGAGGTCATTTTAAGCTTTTTGCCACTTGAGACTGTCCATGGACCATTTCAAAAGATGGCAGATAGCCTCATTTAAGCAAGCAAGCAAGAGAGCAAGGGAGAATGCAAGTAAGTTTGAGAGGGAATTCTAGTAAGGGGAATATAATAGACTTTTGTTACCAATTAGAAAGGTGATATCCCTTGACTTTTAATTTCTTCTTTTTGATAAAAGCAAGTGGTCAGGTACAGCCCAAACACAAACTGAGAAGGATTTCATAAATGTGTAAATACCAAAAGACAAGGTTTCAGAAGGGCATTTCTGAAATTTCCTTATCATCCTTATCATAAAGAAAACTTCAGTTTTCTCTCTTTTCTTATTGCCGTACTATCCCTTTTCTACCCTGTAGTTTCTATTTGGCTTTGGTATATGACTTGAAACCAGTTATTTCCATTGCATTTAAAAATATGTACTTTGTTCCTCATTTGCATCATGGTCAACGGTGGGGAAAAGCATTATTTACTCTAGAAATCTTTATATCATTTAAATAAAATAATATACAATGCATTAAAAAATGCGCTGAGTACTGGGTTGGATGAGCAACAGACAGTCTTTGAACACTCACCCTCATTTTCTTCTTACCCCTTTCTAAAATCTGCTTATTGATTTTAAATAGTTTTCATTATTACTAATCAGTTAAAATAATTTAATAGACAAATATTTTCAAAATATTTTCCTGTCACATTTTTCTTTATGCTATATTGAATGGGAACAAAATTAAAGTCAAAATATAGTTTGCATTTTCCCGTAACAGTGTAGAAGAAAACTAATTATTCATAGTTAAATGAAGATAATTTGGTAGGTATATAAATGTTGTTTAATTGAAATTGATGTCCTATTAAATAAAGTGAAAACAAAAAAATTAATATTTCCAATTCTTTTTTTTTCTGTTCATTGAATCTTGTTTTAGTTTGGTTTTATTTTATTTTTTTATTTTTTAGTTTTTATAATTTTTTTAAAATTGTTGTTCAAGTATAGTTGTCTCCATTTTCTCCCTACAACTCCCCCCACCTCCCACCCTCAAACCTATTCCCTTCGGCTTTGTCCATGTGACCTTTATATATGTTCTTTGATGGCTCTTCCCCTGTTTTCCCCCATTATCCCTCTCTTCCCTCTCCTCTGGTTACTCTCAGTTTGTTCTTTATTTCAATGTCTCTGATTACATTTTGCTTGTTAGTTTGTTTTGTTGATTAGGTTCCACTTATTACAATAGCCAAGTGCTGGAAGCAACCTAAGTGCCTATCAGTAAATGAGTGGATAAAAAACTGTGGTACATTTATACAATGGAATAGTATGCAGCAGAAAGAAAGGAGCTCCTACCCTTCACAGCAGCATGGATGGAACTGGAGAGCATTATGCTAAGTGAAATAAGCTAGATGGCAAAGGACAAATATCATATAATCTCACCTACAAGTGGAACCTAATATTTCCAATTTTTGAACGCAGTTGTGTTTTTTTTTTTTTTTTACTGATCAGCTTTCTATCACTAAAAATTAGTTTAGAGTTTGTAGAATTTTATGTAAATAAAATTATGGATTTTGTACATTTAGGAGAATTTTTGTCTTCTTTCAGTAAAATTACTTTGAGATTCATCTACTTACTGTGTATATCAACAGTCCATTCATTCCTTGTTAATGCTGAATGTATTTTATTGCATGAATAACCACAATTTGTTTATCAATTCACCTTTTGATAGACACTTGAATTATTTCCAGGTTTTGGCTTTTAAATATAAACTTGCTATATATCCACATACAAGTGTTTGCATCAACATATGTTTTTATTTTTCTTAAATGAACACTTAAGAGTGAAAAGGTTGTAATAGAGGCTAGGTATATGTTTAACTATTTAACAATATCAGAAATTGCTTCACCTTTTTGTTGTTGTTGTTATTTTATTTTTTTTAATTACTTTATTGTTGTTCAATTACAGTTGTCTGCATTTTCACTTTTTATCAGAGTGGTTATACTATTTTACATTTCCATCATATGTATGGCAAATTTAATGCTGCCAGAATTTAATTTCTACCCTAAATTCACTACAATGTTATCTTAACAAGTTATCTTCTTTAACATTCATTTTATAAGGTTTTTATAAGGAGAAAAATATGTTTTAAATATGTTGTAAATGCCATAATTTGTAAGAACTGAATGATAAAATCAATGTAAATTATCACAGTGTGAGACACAACAAATAATATTGAATTGTAGGCATCATGGTGTTCTTAGGTTCTAATTATAAAACTGCTTTTCTTTAATTAAAAAATAATGCCTATTTTTCTCCGGAAATATTGAAAAACACAGTGAACCATATATAAGATAGCAATGGGTATGTGAGCTTACAGATGTGTCCACTAGTAAGACTTCAATAAATTTCTTTCCAGACTTTTATATGCTTCCATTTTCAAATTTATATCACTTCTCAGAAATGAATTTATGTCTTTTTTAGCTATAGGTATGGTTATATTTTTCACCCTTTGATAACTCTCTTTAAAATTGTATTTTGTGTCCCTGCTGGTGTGGCTCAGTGGATTGAATGCCAGCCTGAAAACCAAGGGGTTGCTGGTTTGATTCCCAGTCAGGGCACATGACTGGTTGTGGGCCAGGACCCCAGTACGAGGTGTGCGAGAAGCAACCACACATTGATGTTTCTCTGCCTCTTTTTCTCCCTCCCTTCCCCTCTCTCTGAAAATAAATAAAATCTTTTTAAAAAATTGTATTTCATGATAACTGTGGTAGTAGTTGTAAGTTAATATATAACAAATGTTCCCTAAGTGTCATTGTCTTTTTATTAATCTTTTTAAAGATTTTATTTATTTATTTTTAGAGAGAGGAGAAGGGAAGGAGAAAGAGAGGGACAGAAACATCTATGGGCAAGAGAAACATCAACTGGCTGCCTCTCACATGCCCTCAGCTAGGGACAACTAGCGACCTGGCCCTGCAACCCAGGCATGTGCCCTGACCGGGAATCAAATCAGCCACCTTTTGGTTTGCACAAAGATGCCCAAACCCACCAGTCAGGGCCTTTTATTAATTTTTAAGTCGCACACTTTAATTGAATTATTTCATTTGATCTCATGATGGATGTATTTTCCTTAACTATTATCTTATATTACCTTATTTTGAGAAATGCCGGCTCTTTCTACAAAGTTACTCATTAACTGATTATAAATATCACTTGATAAATCTGAGAACACTTTGAAAATATTCTCCATGTAGAGTCCTAAGTAGTGAAATTATTAGAGTATATATCTATTCCAGTTATAAAGCAAACTTTGAAAAAATATATATGTCACACACATGCACGAGCACCCACACACAAATGTAAGGCATTGCCAGGTAGATTTTAATCATGCCATTCTCAATAAACTCCAATTTGTCATTTTTTTACAATTTTTATTTCATTTCAGTACTGTTAAAATTAACCTCCTTAGATGGAGAAAGATCACCCAAATTTTCCATTAGCGACTTTTTACTTAAAGCACATAAAGTCATTTTATCGGCAACAGCACACTGGTGGAGTCAGCATTCACTATCAATAATTAGTATTTCAGCTCTACAAGTAGTGTGCTCTTCAACACGTTCACCTCAGTGTGTATCATTCAGAGGCCCCAAATCAAACCAAAAGTCAGTATGAAGCAGAGCATGCCTTATAATAACTTTGAGTATGATTTCAGAGAACAGCACTAATACATGTTAGAATATACAGAAATATAGCGTTATTCAAAGTGAAAATGACCTAAGATATTTAGATTGCCAAAAGCTAAGTATGTTCAACCTGTTAGGCTGCTAAAAGCTTATACAGACGGAACATTTATTGTAGATTAAACCAGAAGAAACTAATGTGAGTGGGATTTAGAAGTCTTATTACAGCCATGATCCCTGAGGAAATCAAGATTTAGTCTCGAAAAAGAATAGAAGGCCTCCTTGGGAGTAAGTTGTAAAGTTTTCACTTAGCTAATTATATTTCCCTTGACAAATTATTAAACTTTTAATTAGTACAACCAAATGTGTAAATGATATGATTAATGAGAGCCTGGACGTTCTAAAATTAGACAATGATTATAATACAATTTTGAAGAGGACTCAGAAATGAAGTAGGCCTATTTCCTTCATTTTTAATATTTATTATATTAAATGACAAGTATGTGCAAAGCAAAGTTACAGCACGTAAAAGAAACTGAGAATGAGCAAAGCTGTCTTCATTGATATAACCTAGCGTAAATAAGGGGGAAAATAACATAGAGCAGTAAGATTCCTGTGACCTATACACATCATGCAGTTCTAGAAAAGAACATGCCCTTCCCCTTATACAACCTGTATCCCCCAGGCTTAAATGTAAATTAGCCTGAGGTGGTGAAGGCTCCGTGTTAAGAAAGTATGTAGAATTGGAATGGTATTGAAGAAGCTTACGTAAATTAAAAGTTTATGACATGGGTAAAAAGCCCCCACCCATACTGAGTGAGATTTGATTGGGAATTTTACATAAATCCAGGAACTGGGGATTATCTGTAGATAATAAAATCTCCTAAGATTCTGTTTGCTGACTAAATGGTCTGTTTTCTCATTTATCTTGCCGCATGACCGTAGAGACAAAGTCTACTATATGTGAGTAAGGGCGGGGATCGAAGCAGGTGATATGTGATTGTTCTTTATTGGTTATAACAATATGTTTTATGACTCCATATAAAATCTTATTTTCACTATTCATTTCACAGGGCTTGATTTTTATCTCAGAATAAACTAAATATACGTTGCAGGCAAATTCTGTTTCATGATTTTTGTCTGAATATGTTTTAGAATATTATTAAGCACATAACAGGTACTTAAAATATACCTCTGAAATCCCAGAGATCCCTTTCAAGCTAAGAATTAAAAAAAAATATGCCTGGCCTGTGTAGCTTAGTTGGCTGGGGTGTTGTCCCATACGCCAAAAGACTGCAGTTTTGACTCCCAGTCAGGGCACACGCCTAGGTTACAAGTCCAACCCTTGGTTGGGGTGTATTCGGAAGGCAACCAATCAATGCTTCTTTTTCTCTCTCACTTCCCCTCTCTCTAAAAGCAATGGAAAAATGTCTTCGAGTGAGGATAAATAAATAAATAAATATTAAACAACTAAAGAAACCTAATGAATGTCTACCCTGTACTCCACCATTAACATGTGCTAATTTCTAAATTATCCTATAAAAATCATGCGCGTGTGTGTCTGCCTCTATTTTGGAGAAAGTTGTTCATCATTAAATCTTAAAAATCTATTTTCTTATTTCTAGAAAAGTAATATCTTTCCTTTTTTTCAATTATCCTGGATACTATTTTAGATAAACTCTATTTTTTTATTGTTATCTAAGCTCTATACTTAAGAATATCATTAAACACATAATAATCAACTACAAATAGCTGTGATTTGTCACAAAAATCACATCCAATCTAAAACTAGTGATTAATAGATCTGGAATAATCACCGCTTATATACTATAATTAACATGTTTTTATTTCTAACAATTTTGCTGAAGGAGAAGTAGGTGTGCGTGTTTGTGGGTGTGTGTATCTGCTTGGATTTGAGGTGTACATCACAAAAGCAAGGAGTGATTATTACACAGAAAAGTGACAGATATTTGAACTTCAAGTTATCTCGTTAAGCTGTAGGGTAAAGAGGAATGAATAGTGAGAATCCAAATCAGATTGTGATATTTCACATTATAAATCACAGTGTCTATCATACAGTCGATATTAAAAATGTATTTTTAAATAAAATAATGTACTAACACGTATCCTCAAAAAGTTTCCAGAAAAGCCATAGTCCTTTTATAATGTTGGTTTTTTAAAAGTGTTCAGGTACTGTTATTAAAAAAATATAGGGGAAAGTAAATTTAAGAGAAAGATAGTGTTTCTATGAAGAGTAAAAAGTAGACCTTTTATTACAAAGATAATTATAATGTAGAATGTTTTCTCCTAACTTATCATTGTTCCTATGGCAATGATTTATCTTTTTGCATGCTTTTATGTAAAATGTCTGAGAACTAGAAACTAGTTTATCTCTTTTTCACATTTTTTCATGAAGAATTTAGCATATACAGGAAGAGGCAAAAATACCTGTTTGACATTCATATTTAAATCAAGATGCTCCCTGAGGTCACTGGTGCCTCCAAAAGATATGATGGCCACAAATAAATACAGCTTTTGTTCTGATTATACATGTGAGGACAGATCAAATAATGTGCTTCCTCACTGATCAGAAAGATATTCTTCAAATCATGATTTTATTATATTTTGAATAAGAGTTACTAGTTTTTCTTAGTTAAATTGAGAAAAAAATTTACTTACAATTTTTTTCTCTTGGAGAGATGGTGATGTTGCCAAATTTTCAAATGAGAACTATCAAATTAGGCATATCAGATGAGAACCCTTTGGAATTGAATATTCATATCTTGAATGTGCAGTCACTAGTCACCAGAGAAATGCAAATTAAAACCTTAATGAGATATCACCTCACACCTGTCAGTTTGGCCACCATCCATAAATCAACAAACAAGTGTTGGCAAGGATGTGGAGAAAAGGGAACCCTAAGGCACTGCTGGTGGGAATGTAGATTTGCGCAGCCACTGTGGAAAGCAGTGTGGAGTTACCTCAAAAAGTTAAAAATGGAATTCCCTTACCACGCAGTGATTTTACTTCTGGGAATATATCCCAATAAACACGAAACACTGATTTGCAAGAATATATGCACCCCTATGTTCATTGCAGCATTATTTACAATAGTCGAGATTTGGAAACAGCCCAAGTGCCCGTCAGTAGATGAGTGGGTAAAAAAACAGTGGTACATTTACACAATGGAATACTACTCAGCCATTAAAAAGAAGGAAATCTTAGACTTTGTGACAGCATGGATGAACCTGGAGAGCATTATACTAAGTGAAATAGGCCAGTTAGAGAAAGACAAGTGTCATGACTTCACGCATATGTGGAATCTAATGAACAAAATGATCTATCAAGTAAAATAGAGACAGACCCATAGAGAGCAGGCTGACAGCTGTCAGTTGTGGTGGTGGGGGCAGGTGTCATTTAGGGGCTGGGTGGGAGTGGTGGAGGGATTGAGAAAAAAGTCATGGATATGGACAACAGTGTGGGGATTGATGGTTGGGGGTGGTAAAGGAGGGTAGGGGGGATGAATGGGGATGGAAGGAGACTCGACTTGGGGTGGTGAACACACAACACAGTGTACAGATGACGTATTATGGAATTGTGGACCTGAAACCTATATAATTTTGTTAATCAGTATCATCCAAATAAATTCAAAAAATAAAATAAAAATAAATTATAAAAGATTTAAAAACTATTTTCAAAGGGTTATTGATTAATATACCCAGGGCTCTCTACTTCCTCAGCACCTCCTTTAATATCTATGAAGTGCTTTAATATTAATATTGAGTGCTCACAACTGCAAATTAGTTATGAAGAAATTCCAGAGAAAATATGATGATAGTGAATTTTGTCTGCAGAATACAATTTGAGAACTATAAGAACTTCATTGAAAATAAACAAAGTCAGAAGTAATCATCCATTTGTACTTATTTATTTACATTTATTTCCATAAATGTACTTCCAAGCCCAATAACCATATCATATACAACCCAGCTTACCCCGTAATCATGATCACAACGTACCAACGTCAGTTCTTGGTTCTGATTATGTACCACAGTTACGTGTGACATTACCCCTGGAAAATAAAAACAAAGGGCACATAGGACATCTCTGTGCTATTGTTGTGACTTTCTGTGAATATATAACTGCTGGTATTTCAAAATAAAAATTAAACAGCTATGTCATTCCTTAATGGAAAAGTTTTTATCACCATGGAGTAAAGGCAAAGTTAAAAGTAATACAGTATGCACTGGCTGGTGCGTCTCAATGAATTGTGTGCCAGCCTGCAAGCCAAAAGGTCACTGGTTTGATTCCCAGTCAGGGCACAGGCCTGAGTTGCTGGCCAGGTCCCCGGTTGGGGGTAGGGAAGAGACAACTTATGGATGTATCCCTCATACACTGATGCTTCTCTACTTCTCTGTATCCCTCCCTTCCCCTCTCTAAAAAAGTAAATAAATAAAATCTTTTAAAAAAGTAACATAGTGCATAATATTTATAACATTCCCTTGTAATTTTCCTCCTAAATTCAAATGTTAGTTTATCTGGAGCATCATCTAAAAACTTGCAGATCTATAAATTTTAGTATTCAAAATCAAGTACGTAATAGGGTGCAAACGATTTTTGTAAATTTGAAGATGTCTTCCAAATAGTACTAATTTTGCTATTAATGGGAATGAAAGGCAAACAGACCTAAAGGGTAAGTGATCAGGTTTTTTTCTGACACTTCAGAGTAAAAGGGAATTTCAGTCAGGAGAGGCAGCCTCTGAATTGTATGGAGGTAAAAGAAAACTTAGGATACACCGTGAATCACAATCAGTTCAGCACAGCACATGTCAGAGTAACCACGGACTAGTTTATGAAAGGGGAAAACGAAATAGTTGTGGACAGTAATGGATTCACTAACAAAACACATCTTCACCTATTCAAATGTTAACACAAACCTCTGTTATACTTTATACATGTCATTTTTGAAACTCTCATGCACTGCTGTGGGAAATATAAATTGGTGTAGGTTTAAAAAAATTTGAAAATATTATTTAAAGATCATAATTTTTCACACTTTTTACTGAATATACTTCTAAAGATTTACTCTGGAAGTGAAACAAACATTTTTTTAAAGTTATTTGAAAAACAAAAATGTAGACGCATCCAGTTGTCCAATGCACTGTTACTTATAATAACAAGGAAAAAAGACAGCAGGTGTTGAAAATGGGGTTATGCTGTGCACTGCGTGGCTCGCAAAACGTCAGTGTCCTAATCTCAAAACCTCTTATTATGTCCGCTTCACATGGAGAAAGGAATTCCTAGGTGAGACTGAGTTAAGGATTTTGATTTGAGCAGACTGTCCTGGATTACTGTATCCAGGTGGGCTGGATGGAATCACGAGGGCTTTAGGAGAGGGAGGCAGGGGATCGGAGAGAAGAGAACATGCTAGGCTGCTGGCTTTGAAGATGGAGAAAGGGGTCAGAACCCAATCTACGCAGGCTGCCTCTAAAGGTAGATTTGCAAGGACAAAGATTCTCCTCTGACATCTCCAGAAAGAATACCAAGTTCCAAACTCACTTTAGTCTTTTGACTTCCATAACTTTAATAAATTTATGTTGCTTTAACTTAGCGTTTGATAATTTGTTCACAGGTTATGTGTAAGTTG
Organism: Desmodus rotundus; assembly: GCF_022682495.2. Taxonomy (NCBI): domain Eukaryota; kingdom Metazoa; phylum Chordata; class Mammalia; order Chiroptera; family Phyllostomidae; genus Desmodus; species Desmodus rotundus. The sequence goes on along the minus strand of NC_071390.1, from coordinate 44,955,761 downwards.
TGTGGTCATAATAATTTCTTCTTTATATCTTACTATATAGGGTGGGGCAAGAGTAAGTTTACAGTCGTTTGTAGGGAAAATAATAAAATAATAACAATACAAGAATAAATTGTTTCACATACTCACAACTATAAGCTTATTTTGTCCTACCCTGTATTATTTTTCTCTATTGAGTATTTAGTTAATTAACACAGTAAATCATAAACAGTGCTTTAAGATTCTTAAGAGGAGACTAAGGACATTCGGTAGACAGACTTATTTAGGAATTTATTATCAGTTGGGCCTTTTCCAACTCCTTTCCCATGAAGTCATTCAGGTGCCTGACCACTTTAAGCAAAATCTGACTTTATCGGTAGAGGGGTGAGGTATAGATATGGCAGTGAGGAGATTTTTGTTACTTTAATATCAGTGCATTTCGAGGTCTAGCCCAAACTACATTTCTCCTGTGAGCAGGAACCGCTCATTTTCCCAGAGGAGGCAGGTGTCTACCAACAGGATCACCTACTTCCTGTGAAATACATTTAATGATTATTCAGGAATGGGAGCTAGAAATTGTAACATTCTGACACTTAAAAAAAAATGGGGATGTTCAGACTTGATAGGTTAATTGATTTGGCCCAGAATCCGAGTCAGGAAAAACTAAATCTACAAAATATTATAGGATGTTGTGACTCTTGGAACAGGAACTGGTGATGAGAAGTAATTGCAACCTGGCGCAAGCTAAAACAGCCGCTTGTGCACTTTAACTTACGCTTTCTTTCAGAAATTCCGGGAAATCTGGTCTCATTAGCTTTCTCCTATGACTTACTCACTTTAAGTGGTCACTCTGACCTCAGTGAATTCTCTGAGTGGCAAAGCTTTGTTAATAGAGATTCCAGGCTATTTGATTTTTGCCTAAATTGATGGGGACATATCAGTCAAAGCATATGGATACATTATACTACTAGACAGCATCATCAAATACCTTAACCGACGTCCTCATTGAGTAGGATTTTTAATTAAATGAATTAAAAATGAATGAATTACATATTTCATTTTTTTATTTTACTTTTTAATTACAAATTATGGCATAATTTGGCACTTTTTATAGATGAGTTTATTTTAATAATTTAAATATTGTATTTTTGTGATAAATTAATTTTTGCTCATTTTCAAATCCTGTTTCTGGTATCTGAATATTAAATAAATTTTACAACTCTTTGCAATAGTTAAAAATAAATATGATTCTAAATTGACACATGTTATAGCCATAAATAATAGTTTCAAGATATAAGATCAATATAGGCCTATCTATATTTGGTCAGACGTGTTTTGTTTGCCAACTACTTAATAAAAATTAGGCCAATTTTTAAAATGAGGCTATTGCAATTAGAATTTAGATTTCTAGTTTTTCTTGAGTAATGGAAATCTATGGCAACATTTGGCTCACAAAGAGATATGACCATAATCAGAAAAATCTAAAGAAAGTTTTCACATCTTTTTTTAGGACCGTGCATGCGCCCTCCAGTTTCTCTCAAAGCCCAACCTACACACACACACACACACACACACACACACACACACACACACCATTACTTTACTTCCTGCCCGATCCTTACAGGCTTTTAGCTTATAGTTGTTCATATTTGGCATGTAGAAAGTTCACAATGAATAAGGATACAGAAGTGAAGGGTGATTTGCAAAGAGGATATGCAAAGGGTCCAAATAAAAACTTAACCTTCTTAAAATTTTTTAAAAATTCTAAGTATTACTCTTCATTTGTCAGGAAGCATCAGACCTGGACTTGACATTTGCAGAGGGCTGGCGGTGTCTCTTTCACATGGGCATAGAAAAGTTCTGTCAACAAGGAGTTAGTCTACTACACATATCTTTCTTTATTCTTTTTTTGTTTGGTCAAGTGCTGACATTGCCTTTGGGCCCTGACCTTTCTATTCACCAAATAGAAAAGCATAAGGTCAACCCAGGGGCTTATGGAGAGTATTTCTGTTAGCAACGGTCACTTTTGGTACACAGCACTAAAATAATTGGCAAAAATGCTATGGGTTTTTCCAATGTGTATTTAATAACACATTCCCAGCATATAATAATCAATAATTTACTTGAATGGAAGCTATAAAAATATATAAATGTGACAATTCCTCAACTGCAAAGGAGAACTCAAAAAATCCACACTGTACAAAATGGATACATGTCAAGACATTTGGAGAAGGCTATGATACACTTTAATTTTACTGGAAAGACAAGACTGCACTACTTGATAAAGGCTTCAGGGTTGTGGGGCTGTCTCTGCAGAGTAGAGGAGCTCAGTCTATGAGCTTCAGTGACTGGGATTTAAGGGACAGTTTTATTATAAGGGAACATAATTTATGTCATCAAAATAAACAAAAGATAGTTTTATTTCACAAAGAAAAATTTATAAGGAATAACTGAATCTGGCATCTGTATTTTTAGCATAAATCCATTTCACTTATAATATCTCACTTCATGTAATTTCTAAAACCCTTTAAGGCTAAATTAGGTCGGTATGTCTATCTTTAGGAAATGTACTTTCTACAAAGACTATCACAAAATTCACAAAAAGTCTTTCTACAAAGACTATCACAATAACTATTCAAATTATTCAAAAGATAAAAAGAACAAAAATAAATTCCTGAGTGTTTTTTATTGATTGACTTTGTATTGTTGGTATAATTTACAATACTTTGCGGTAAAAGGTTAAATGTTGGATTTTTATTTAGTAAAGATGCAATAGGTTCTGTCCACTGGAAGAAATAATTCTAACGATACAGTTTATGGTATTTTGGGATAAACCGGTTTTGTACCCAGCCAGCAATCATATTCTAGCACTGCCTGGGTTCTCAAATTCTTTTGAATATTTGGCATATCTTAGGGGTCCCCTCATTAACTATAAGCTTCATAAAATCTCTGACATTTTCATTTAATCTATATATAATTTTATCTTTTAGAAAAGTATATATTAAAATTCATATTTTCAAAAGACAAGCCTCATATCAACTTGCCGTGCTAAAATGTTCAGGATACTAGTGGTCCTTGGAGATCCTCTGTGGATTTTTTGACAAATTCATTAACTTCTGGGGTTTTTTTCTTACTAAACTTTGAAATAGGAAGACTGATAATAGTATCTATGTGATTCTAAGGGGCTAATCTGAATAAAGTCCTTATTAAGCCATGACAAAACAAGTAAAAGCCCATCGTGGAAAGGAAAAGTCTAGGAATTCAATGTCACGCTGCTCTTAGAGATTCCCACACGTAGCCCTTGGAGTCAGAATTTACACTGAGAATTGCTCCACGTGGCAGATCAAACATACAAAGTAGCTGAATCTTCACATCCCACTTATCAGTAAATCACAGAATCTATTTTCCTGTTCTAGTGTTCTTTACTCAGTGTTTCCAGGTCTCTGATATTCCCAGGTAGCTGAAGCATGATTCCAATGGACTTAGGTTATCATTCCATATGTTTGATTCATTTATTAGCATTCTCTCCTTAAATTCATGGTACTAGTGAAGAATGGAGAGGTAGACACTAGCTTAAATTCTCCAGATTAATGTTCTATGATGTTCACCAAGTTTTCTTGGTAGCAACTTCAGTTTTGAGATCTCCAAATAATTCTATTAGGGAGCTACTCTTAACATCTCCATTTTATGAATGAGAAATTAAAACTCAAAGAATTGAAATATTTTAACCAAGATCACATAGGTGGTACTTGAAGATCCAGATTTTATAAGTTCTGGAATCAGAATACTTGAATTTGAATTTTGATCAAAATTACAGTGGTAGGCAGCTTCTTAAGATGATCCCCAAGGATTCTTACTTTCTCCCATGTCGTCCTCTCCATTCCTAAATAAGGCGACCTGAGTCACCAGAAAGATATGGTAAAAATGACAGGGTCTGAGTTCTGAGGGTGGGTTATAAAAGTCATTGTAGCCTCTGGCTTGCTTTCTTGAGTCACTTAAGATCACTTTCTTGCTCTATATAAAATCAGCTGCCAAGTCATGAGGATACTCAAACTGTACTAGAAAAAGGTGCACATTTCAAGGAACCAAAGCTTCCTATGAACAGCAAGGACTAACTTGCCAGGGATTTTGAATCAGTCACCTAGAAGCAGATCTTCCAGCCCATTTAAATCTTCAAATGACTCCAGCTCCAGCTAACATTTTTACTACAAACTCATCTGAGACCCTGAAACACAATCGCCCAGCTTATATACCACTGAATTATTAACAAAACTGTGAAGAATAATAAACACACAATAAAAGTATTTCTTTAAGACTAGTTTTACTTCCTGCTAATCAAGACCTTTTGAGAGTCTCAAAATTAAAAGGTATTGATACCATGATAATATTGCAATATATTGCCACTGAGGCATTGGCAAGGTTATTAAGTGTGTATTGGAGACAGAAGTCGTCCAAGCTAGCACATTACCACAGGGCCATTCTAGCCTTCTGCTCCTGCTTACCTATAAACTCCACTCAAAACAGTGAGAAAACTGGCTCCAAGGAACTGCCATCCATTTACTTAATGTTTTAATTAAGCACTTGTTTTGTGGTATCAGAAGAGTTAACCCATCTTCATGAGAAAAAAAAAATTATCAACTGTAACACAATTCTCATGTCAGTTTATTTCCTCTTTAGGCTAACAGACTCCACTCATTTCCAAAGTTACTCACGGCAGTGCCTTTTTCCCTTGGCCCTAAGTCAGTTTTTCTTACATTTCTAATGTAGTTACATTGTCTCAACACATTCTGAGTTCCATCTTTGAGGTCCACAAAATTCCAAAATGACTTCTTATTAAATTTGCACATATTAAAGTTTACCCTTTATGCTCTGAAATTATACGGGTTTCACAAATGCATAGTGTAATATACTTACTATTACAGTATCTTACAGAATAGTTTCACTGCCCTGAAAAATTCCCTACGCTTCATCTAGTCAAACAACCCCTCCTCTCCCAAACCCCGTCCACTGCTAATCTTACCATCCTATTGTTTTGTCCTTTTAGGGAAGCCATACAATTAGAGTCACAACCTTTGCAGGCTGGTTTCTTTCCCTTAGAAATACTCATTTAAGATTTATCCATGAATTTTAGTAGTTTGATATGAAACTTCTTTTTATTCCTGAATAACATTCAATGTTATTTACATTATGACTTATGCTTTTAATGTTGTTTTTGAAAACTCATAAAAGTCAAAAGTCATTTGGATGTTCCCAATGTTTACTTCTAGAAATTTTATAGTTTTGCATTTTTTACATTTAGTTCTAAGTTTTGAATTAATTTTTCTGAAAGATTTAAGCTCCTTCTCTAGGTTCACTTTTTGGCATATTGCTATCCAATTTTCCCAGCACCATTTGTTGAAAAGATTATCTTGTCTCCATTGAGTCGTAATTGCTCCTTTTTCAAGCATCAGTTCACTCTATGGGTGGGCTCATTTCTGCGCCTTCTACTCTGTTGCATTGATCTACATGTTTAGTATTTCGTCAATATCAGAATGTCTTGATTACTGTATCTTTATAGTAAGACTTGAAATCTGGTGTGAAGTGTCTCCCTTTGTTCTTTTTCATTAGAGTATTGTGAAGCCTATTTTAGGAGCCTTGCCTAAATGAGTTTGGCAATATGTGCAAAATAGCTTCATGTGATTTTGATTGAGATTGCACTGACTGTAACTCCAGTTAGTAAGAAAAAAATCAGCACACTCAAAAAAGGTGGAACTACGTATGGTGGCAGATGTTAGCTAGACCTATTGGGTTGCTCTGATAATACAAATATCAACTCATCATGTTGTACACCTGAAGCTAATACAATGTCATGTGTCTACTGTACCTTAATTTAAGAAAAGATGGCAAAAATAAACCCAAAGAGGGATTAAAAAAAAACAACAACTAGAATTAGTGTTTGGATAATTAACTAAGTGTAGAATTGGGAGAGGCAATCCATTAGTCTAAATGTATTATTTCAAAAACATGTTACTCCAGCATTCATTCTACTCCAAAGATAACGTGAAAGACACAGATGATATTTCTTTTATAGGTCTTGAAATGTGCCTTTACACAGGTGCTCCATTTAAGGACCCATACTCTTCCATGAATATTTTATACCCCTTACAATTGAATTTCTGCACTGAGCCTTCGGCCTCATTTCTTTCTTTCTCTAAATATTTGCACAATCTGACATACAAGTGAAAATTACTCTCATTGCTAACTTTCCTCTTTATTAAAGACACAAAGCTTGCTTGATATGAAGCGTTTGAAAGGCAATCACTATATTGTATAGGAGACTAACAGAGAAGATTTTATACCGAATAATCTAAGGAGTTCATTTACATGACCATCACTTTTCCAATCTTTTAATCTCCAAAAGTAAATACCAGTGCATGTAGTGATGAATACGAACAACAGACATTAGCTTTTGTGCTTCATTTTTCTTTGAATTTCTCTATAGTTGTTAAAGACTCTGAAATTCAAATTCTTATTGAATGGTTATAAGATGTTTAACACTATAATTCTAAAATACTATTTTTAATTAAAATTCATTGAAAAATTGGACTCATTTGCAAATAAATGCATTTGGAAAATTGAATTAAAAAATAAGTGTGGTGTTTAAATACCAATTGGAAAATGTCAAAGCTGCATTTTACTTAATATTTGCTTCAATATACATGATGAATACTTTATACTGAAAGGTATGGCAAGAAGGTATAGTGCATAAATCAGTATTTTATTCCTGTTTAAGTACCTCCACAACATTCTATTAAAAAAATGAGTATATATTAGATGTTTTGATATGGTTATAGAGTAATAGTCTACTTCTGACATTGAATATTTTTAGTTCTCTATTAAATGCTATAAATATTGAAAAAATGAAAATGATCTGTGAATATTTGTCTAATCTAACCTATATATCTTCTTCTTTTTAATATGTAATAGGGAGATTTAAAAGCCAATTGATTTTCCTTCCATTCAATAGTCTGCCACTATAAATATTAGAGTAGTAAATATATTCCATGTTGATGATTTTGAAATAAAGAGATTACTTTATTATTGCATTGATATAACATTTTATTTTAATTATGTTTTTAAAAATCTGGCCATTAAAATTTGTTTTTCAAATGAAGACTGTTAACAAGATTCATCCCAACAAAAATAAGAACTTGTCAAAGTGGCCAACTATGACAAATATTAAAACATTATACAGGTTATAATTCACATATTATTTTTCAAAGCTTGATATAATAAAGCTGAGGAAACTGAGACCCTCACAAGTTAGTCCATCTTATTACACTAAGAAAGTAATGTAATTAGAATTTCAACTCATATCTGCTTTACTTCAAAACCCATGTGATATCTTTAAACTGGCTCCTCCTTCCCAGCTGGCATGATACCTGATGCTCTGCTTTGACAGACAGAAACAGTAAATTGAAGGGAGGGAACAAAGAAGAACAATTAGGAAACAGAGAATCATCCCAGGCAAATGAGGTCAAAATACCATTGAGCGTAAGAGCAAAGTATATTTTTTCCTGAATCTTATGATCTTTTATGTTTTTTCTTATGTTTGATGTAAATTTACTCTATGTTTTTATAAATTAAAAATGTGTTTATTAGGATAAGTAATATATTATTGTTCTTATACTATAGGCTTTATAAGAAGGTATAAATTTAACATTGAAATTAAGAACATTGTAACAATAGCCAGAGGGGAGTGGGGAGGGGATAGTGGGGAGAGGGGTCTATAGGAGTTACTATAAAGGACACAAGGACAAAATCAAGGGGGAGGGTAGAGGTGGGGGAGGGAGGTAGGACTGGCTGGGGTGGGGTGGAGGGATGGGGAGAAAATGCAGACCATTGTAACTGAATAAAAATAAAATAAAATAAATCAAAATCATTTCAAATCACAGAGAACTGTTAATAACATAGTATAAAGCCTTCTAAAATTTATATATTTTTGTCCATGTATAAATAACTACAAATATTTTTAAAATAACATCTCTATGAAATAAAACTAATAGTTCATGCTTCTTTTAAGTTATCTTTCTTTTTATCCAACCCATATACACTTATCATCTTTCAACATTAACAATATACATTTATATCATCATTTTCAACAGCTTTGTATTATTTCTTTAAAAAAAAGTTTACTATGCTTCTATTTTAGGTCATCCAATTGGTATTTTTGATAGCTATTAAACAAAAGTTTTGCTATAAATATGCTGAAAATAGATTTATGCTTACTTGTACAACTATTTTCTAAACATGTATACTTTTTGATTGAACTGGTGGGTCATTTTTGTGCATTTTCATAACTAGTTTTTTAGACAGCAATTCTGAGTGTAAAGTAAGCCTTTTATCTCACATAGTTACCCATAAAAATTAATCTACATCTTTAGAATTATTGCCAAGTAAGTAGGATTGAAAAGATATAGCACTATTTTAAATCACCCTTTTTAATTCACTAGTGATTGAAAAATCCTTCCTCACTATCTATTGGATTGCTCCTCTCTTTCTTATTAATGAGTATAAAATCTATATATGAAAGAATAGTAACCCTTTGTATTTCATCTGTTATGGTGTTTTATCAAATTTGCCATTTTATATTTTTTAAATGTTGAAAATGCTTTTCTTTCATTAAGTGAAAAAATTATCAAAGTCAGACCTGTCATCTTTTCCTCTATAGTTTCTTGCTTTGATGTCCGTGTAACTGCTACAGGGTGGCCTGTGGGCTTGTGTGTTGAGAGCAAGAGCTGCCCCTGGCTCCGCTGAGGGGTGAGCTGTGGGAACAGAGGTGAGGGGTACCCAGGCAGTTTCCTAACACCCCGTGGCCTGAGGAGGGAGCTGTGGGATTAGTGGCAAGGAAAACAACCCTCCTTTGTTCAAATATTGCTACACTGAAGAGACGTCTCTGTGATCACTGCACGCCGTGGGCACTGGTCTGCTCTCTGCTACGCCCTTTGTTTTTCTTCCCTTAAAAACATGCACACACACACGCACATATATAATACATGCATATACATATGATGCATGTGTATGTTATATATTTTCATATATATATTAACACATGAGGTTCTAAAAGAGTATTGTAAAATTCTAAGAGACAGAGTTATTGAGCACGTTTGAGAAATACAAGCAAAGCATAAAAATAGGACTATTTTGCACAGGATCACAGGCCAAGTTACGTGCCAAGCCAAAACTACGTTGCAGGCTTTGTTTCTGTTGCTAAATTCTTTTCTTGACCATCATGAAGTTTACGGTTGGTCTAGTGCTTTCTTCGCAGCATTGGCTCATGTAAGAAACACAGCTAGGTTATGTCTATGGCTATGATTTGACTATGGGATAAAACTAAATTAAAATGTTTAATTATACCAAGGATGTAACAATGTATTGAATCAGTTTCAAATTTACTGTCATAAAAATTGTATTACTCAAAACAATTTTAAATAAGTAATCTTTGTGTCATTACTATCATAAATATACTTCTCTCTAAAGCATTTGGTTTATTAAACCCAGTTGACACCTCTTTGAGGGGTAAGGTAGAACTGAGAATGAATAGCAAAACAAAAACCCGCAGGCCCTGGCCAGGTTGGTGTTAGTTGGAGCATCGTCCTGTAAGCGGAGAGGTCACGGGTTCAATTCCTGGTCAGGGCACATGCCTGGGTTGTGGATTGGATCTCTGCTCTGTACTAGGGATGGCTGATTGATGTTTCTCACATCGATGGTTCTCTCCCCCTCTCTCCCCCTCCATTCCTCTCTCTCTAAGATCAATAAGCATGCCTTTGGGTTAGGAGAAACAAACAAACTATGTAACGAAGGTAATGAATTTCCTGTGTATGTACAAGTTATGTGAGTGTAATCTCTGAAAGTATCACCTCATATTCATAGCTTGTTATAGCTTCCCCCAAACACTCTCAAATAAAAACATCGATGCGGTGCACACAGGGCACTTGTAAAATACAGCTGGCAAACAGTCACTAACGTTATATGCCTTTTTCACATGTTAGGACTAAGGCATGCTCAAAGAATTTCAGCGACTAATTCAGAATCTAACCTAGGCCTCTGAACTTACGTTTTCAGTGAATGTCTCAGGCAAATATTCATTAATTTCCTTCTATGTGCCAGGCAATAGTCTAGTCCCTAGCAATAGAGCAGTGGAAAAAGAAAGAATATTGGTTTTAATTACTTTGCCAAAGTCATGCGCATCTCTTTTGGACAGAAAAAAAGATGGTTAAGCAGATTTAATGGAGAACTACAGAAACCCAGTTGGACGAGAGCCTAGTATTCGAGTCTAAATTCTTATTTATGTATGCATAAAATCAATTCCACATATTTAAGAGAAACAACGGATCTTCTTTCCCAACTCCCATCAAATGTCTCAAAATATATGCTACTTGAGCAATTATTTTTCCTTGACTTGGGGCTTAAGCACTTAATTTTATTTTGTCATTCTTATTGCTAGAGTCATGTAAAAGTATAATGTTTCTGTGGTATGTTATACCTGAATTCTAACTAATACCTTATAAAGTTTCAGTTGGTATTGATTTCCATTGAAGATAGTAAATATTAAAGATAAGTAAAATGCTACCCTGTGAACCCGGAAGAGACAATAAAATGCCACCTTACTGAACACCAAATTCCAGCCTGCCCACTCTAGCATCATCATCAATTAAACAAAGGAATTACTTTAAACAGTGCCACTGCCCATCTCCCAGACTCCTGTTGAAAGTACTTTATAAAAAACAGTACCAAGACATTAGAGATTTTATAAAAACTATTTTTTAAAAATAGCTAGAACACCTAGACTAAAAATGAAATGTGAAATAAAACCCTTGGAGGTTCCAACTTCTATTTGGGAAGAGCATACTTCCCACTGAGGCACAGTTTTCAAGCTAGTTGAAAGAAAACAATTTACTCATTATGTATCATTCACAACTATCCTCCAAGCTATTAGCCTTCATATAAAGTTGCTATCCACCTTTTCTAAGAGCTCGTTAATATTCTATCAAAACAGAATCAAAGGATATGAATAGGTTACATTTGTGTATGATGGCAAATGAACTATTTCCCAGGAATTATGACATCGTCATTGATTGCAATGCTTTAAAACAAATCCACATCAAAAGTGCATAGTTATGTCACAATAGAGAACTTCTTTATCACACAACACAAACAAAAGTAGCTTCCAGCCTGGCTGGTGTAGCTCAGTGCATTGAGCGCAGGCTGTGAACCAAAGGGCTGCTGGCTTGATTCCCAGTCAGGGCACATGCCGGGGTTGCGGGCCAGGTCCCCAGTAGGGGGTGCATGAGAGGCAACCACACTTGATGTTTCTCTTCCTCTTTCTCCCTCCCTTCCCTTCTGTCTAAAACATAAAAAATAAAATCTTTAAAAAAAAAACTAGCTTCCATATGATTTCACCACTAATATGCAGTTAATTCTCCATAAGTTACTCATTTTGAATTACACAGACATTAATTGTGGGTTTCTGTTAGTTTCAACATACTAAACTTTAACACTAGAAGTTAAGCCAGAGCTATATTTTCAACTACAGCAATTTTCTAATAGTGAAAGAGATACATGAGAAAATAACATTGAAATAACTGTCCATTTTTTGCTATTTAATTATTAGGACACTATAAACTATTACCTCAGTTGAATTACACTGTAATAAATAAAGTGTTTAGAGAAGACAAGGTTGAGTAATGTCACTTTTCTGGATTTCACACATAGAATCATCCCATTAACCAACTTTTGACACCTAATGTGACACTGTGTCCCAGGCAGAAACAAATCTTTATGATGGCTAATACAGCAGCGTTTTTTCTACTTAAAGGGATTAATTTATTCCTCTCAGAATAAGTCAACTTGTTGCATAAAACTGCTTTGTTTCCCTTTAAAACATATTTTTTAAATGAATATTTTCTAATAATATACAAAGCTGCTTTATTTATCACTATTATTGATGTTTCTTTACCAGAAATTTATTTAAGGTTTGTTTGCACTGAAAAATCTGGAAATGGTGATACTGTAATAGTTGTTTTCGATATGTGACAATGGCTTTTACTAAGTTGGAGTTGTGGGAATAGTTTTTTTCCACAATATCTGTTATTTTACTCATCAACTAAAAATACCAGCTGTCTTGACAGAGGGCCCGTAAAAAGAACTCAGGGAACCCAAAAATATTATTGAGAATGCAGAGAGAGGTGCTAATCAAACCAGGCATTTAACTTTTTGTATGAACTGTTGTGCTCACATTTGCATATGTGACCCTAAACAGCATACGCATATTTCAACTACTGGAGATGAAAAAACCAGAGTCTAACTCTCGGATAGGTCCCTGGGTAGCACATAGGGCAAAGAGCTGAACAGCACCCTAAAGATCTTTGAAAACTCAATTCACACTGGACCCACAAGCCGCTGAGACCTGTTCAGAATTTCTGAGCTGAACTCAACCCCATGGATTGTCTTCTAAATAAAAAGAAAGGGAGACAATGTATCAGTGTTCTACCACAAGGTTTATCCCAGATCTACAGTATCATAACACAGTACCCAACATATCCAGGCTAAGCCAAAATTACACAGCACATGGAAAAGATGACAATCAATAGAGGCTAACGCCAAGATGGCACAGGTACCGAGATTATCTGACAAATACTTCAGAACAGCTATTTTTAAAAATGTCCAATAACTAAATGAAAACACTCTTTATTTAATTTATTTTTATTTTTAATTTTTTATTGTTGTTCAAGTTGTCTCCATTTTCCCCACCACCACCTCCCCTTACCCCAGCCACCCCCACCTCCCACACTCCATCCTACCCCCCTTTGGTGTTGTCCATGTGTCCTTTATACATGTTCCTGAAACACCCCCCTCTTTTCCCCCCATTATCCCCTCCCACCTCCTCTCTGGTTACTGTCAGTTTGTTCTTAATTTCAATGTCTCTGGTTATATTTTGCTTGCTTGTTTGTTTTGTTGATTAGGTTCCAGTTAAAGGTAAGATCATATGGTATTTGTCTTTCACTGCCTGGCTTACTTCACTTAGCATAATGCTCTCCAGTTCCATCCACATTGTCACAAAGGGTAAGAGCTCCTCCTTTCTTTCTGCTGCATAACATTTCATTATGTAAATGTACCACAGTTTATTGATCCACTCGTTTATTGATGGACACTTAAGCTGCTTCCAGCACTTGTCTACTATTGTGAGTTGTGCGGCTATGGACATTGGTTCATAGCTATGTACTATAGGTTCTTTTGTTTTCTTGGTTTTTTTAAATTATTTTATTGTTGTTCGATTACAGTTGTCTGCATTTTCTCCCCACCCCATCTAAACCCACCTTCCTCCCTTGCTTCCACCCTCCCCTTGGTTTTGTCCATGTGTCCTTTATAGTAGTTCCTGAAAATGCTTCTCCCCACTGGTTCCTCTCCCCTCCCCTCTGGCTATTGTTAGATTGTTCTTAATTTCAATGACTCTGGTTATATTTTGTTTGCTTTTTTCTTTTATTCATTACATTCCCGTTAAAGGTGAGATCATATGATATTTGTCCCTCACCACCTGGCTTATTTCACTTAGCATAATGCTCTCCAGTTCCATCCATGCTGTCACAAAGGTTCTTTTGAATTAGTGTTTCAGGATTCTTAGGATATAATCCCAGCAGTGCAATTGCTGAGTCAAAAGACAATTCCACTTTTTAAGTGAATGGGAGTATAGTAATTCTCGACACATGATATTGAGCATCGTTTCTACTGCTTATTCTAAGACTGTGTAATTCAGAAAAGATTACTGAATTTAATCCACACCTAACCAGCCATATCAAAATAATCAATTGATGTTTCTTCTTTAATCAATAATTATAACATCCTACTTAGAGTATATTGAAAATAATGTTCTTTGTACTTTAGTTGATTAATTAATTGGAAACACACATTAGGCTACAACATTATTAAGAAAATGTATAATTTCCTCAAATGGTTAATTTCATGGGATACTAAGGTTTGACAGAGTACTTAACATATACAAACATTCTTACACATTCAAAAACAAAAAACTAGAGGTAAAGAAACAGACTTTGTCCTTGTCTTGCACTAAACACCTGGAGGGAATTTGGAAAGCACTTCTCTCTAGATTTCAGTCTCATCGTCTGTGTAGAAAGGTGTTAACATTGAGTAAGTTTCCCTTTACAAACTTCCCACTCTTTTAACATGTTCAGGTCCCCTCCCTCCAACCTGCTCTGTATGTGTGAAGTGAGGCTATAGTTCCTAACCACTTCTATTTAATATTTTTACTGGAGGATTTTATCAATTCGACAAGGCAAATGGGAAGAAAGAAGAAATAATAGACATAAATATAACAGACAAAGAATTAAGCCAAGAGTTATTTGCAGATTACATGACTATACATGTTAAAACTTTAAAGAACTCTACAAAAAAAAATCTGGCTAGGTATAAAAGCAAATTTATAAAGGTGTAAGAATATAAAATCAATATACAAAAGTCAATTATATTTCTTTAAAAATATTTATTTAATATTAGAAACAAAAATTATATTAAATTACAACAGTTTTTGTAACAATATAAAAATGTCAAATGGATAGGAACAAATTAAAGAAAAATCTAAAAGATTCCTATACTAAAAGTTTTGAAACATTGTTGAAAGAAAATAATTAAGGTGTATATATATTTTGAGGAGTATACCAAATTCCTTGGTTAGAAGACTCATTACTATAAAGACATCTATTCTTTCAAAATTGAGTTATTTCAGCATACTTTTTTCAGATATTCATAAGCCAATACTATAATTTATATAGAAATATATGAAAACTGGTAATGATAGATCAAGGTGAGAGAATTAATGCTACATTAGTTTGTGTTACTATTAGCTACAAGAAAAGAGTGTAGTCTTGACATAGAATGGTCAAAAAATTCAATTAAACAAAAAAAATTCCACACTCTATGGTAAAATATTTAATAATGACATTCATTCAACTCAACTGGAAAGAAAAACTCAATAAATGATTCCGCATTAACTAACTCTTCTGCAAGAAGAGGGGCTTAACCTTATATTATACACAAAAATTAACATAGGTGTAAATATTTCAGCTAAAATTATGGCTCCAAAACAAAGACATAGAGGGATAGTCAAGTAAATAATATAAAAGTAAATACTCCTAAACTGAACTTCATAAAAAACAATTCACTGATCAAAAGATCCTATTCAAGGAAATGAAAAAGTAAGACTCAAACTGAGAAAAAAATATTCACATATCCATTTCTGACATAAACTTGTATACAGAATATGTAGGAACATTCAACAAATCAATTAAAAATGAACAAAAACAAAAAGACCTTAAGCATATTCTATGTAAAAGAAGACATAAGCTAATCAGCATGGAAAAGATGGTCAATACCATTAATCATCAGAGAAATGCCAATGAATTTACTATATACTTCTGTATGATGCAGTACTTCCATCATGTTATTTCTAAAAATATAAAAAGTATATCCATGTAAAGGACTGAGTTAAAGGAATGGCCATTCAACCTTTATTCAAAAAAGCAATATTTTGAAATAATTCAAATGTTCCTCACAGGAGAATAAACAGATTATGACATATTCATGTAGTGGAATATTGTTCAGAAATTATAAGAAACAAACTACTGACTCTCACAACAACATGAATATTTTTCTTAAATGTTCAGTGAAAGAATTCAAAGCAAAAGACTACATACATTCTGATGCCATTTACATGACAGCTGAGTAATCTAAAGAGACACCAATCAGAACAGGGATTGCCTCTGTGAGCCAAGAAGGGAGGGGCAGTGGGAATTTGACATCTTAACTGCTGTGGTACTTAAACCTGTATATGCATTTACGAAAACTCTGAACTGCGTATCCTTAGCACATGGGTGTTTTATAATACGTAAGCTTATCTCAGTTTTACAAATAAGAGAAAAATATGAGTTGACAATGTCCATTTCATGTTTTCCTTTATCACTGGTATTAAGTAGCTAGTCAATTCCTGCTCATTTGCTATTCATGTGTTTGACACTTGTAAATTTCAATTTGTTTTCTTTGAACTGTGTCCAACGGTACATCTTTCTGCGTTTTACTATCCTTGACACCAATTTCATACTGCTTTATAGGTCTACCTAGTTACAGCATCTCATTCCTCGTATCTGTAATGTTCTTATTTATTGCTGAGTTCACTAGAATGTACTCTGTGGAGCCTGTCCGTAAAAATTTGCTTTATATATTTAGGTGCTCCTAAGTTGGGTATATAAATCTTTATAAAGTTTATTAAATGTTGTTAATAAACAACATTAAAAGGTTTATTAAGAGCAAAAAACTTTTATATAGCTCTTTTTTCATGTATTCAATATCACTATAAACTGGAAAGTGACATATTATGCATTTCCATTTTCAGGAACAAGAACAATTGAGGTACAATAAAATGTTATCAGAGGAAAAATACAGCTCACATCAGCCAGCACACTTCACTTTGGTATACTAAACTAGAATGCAAATCCCCCCCCAATTTGTATAACTTTATGCAAATTAAATGAATATAAAGCAGCATAGCCAAGACTTGTAGCTTTTCATATTAATAACTAGAAGATTGAGAAGCTGAGATATAATTTTATCTGAATGGTTATTTTATATAAAAGCAAAAATTAATTTTAAAAAATATTTCATAAGCTACCAGCCAAGAAAGATCTTTAATGACTGGTAAATATCTCTAAAACATGTTAATTGCTCCTATTATAAATACTCCAATTGGTTAACTCTGTTACTAAGATGAAGATGTCAACCAAATCAATCTATTCCTAGAAAAGCTCACACACAATCTGCCTTTGTAAAAAACAAGGTAGACTACTATTGTAAAATTTTCTTAATATGCCTATCCTACCTAATTCAGTCCATGTAGAAAAAGAGGAAACAAAACAATTGTTATCTTAATTACTTGTGGTATTATCTGGCCTCTCTCTACACCTGGAACTATTTCAATGTGGGCGGTGAAAATACCATCAGTTAACATATTACCCAGTAGTAGCAATTTGAACAGTGACAGATCCCTCTTGCATTCTGTCCAGATCTGTGCACTCAACAGGAGACACTGGACTCTGAACGGAAATGCTGGCACAATCTGACGGATGCTGTCAGGGCTCCTCAGTGTGAAGTGCATTGCTACTAACGATCGTGCCATGAACTGCTGGCGGGATATTATTAACGACACTGTCTGAGATCTGCAACTCTCTGGTGTATCAATTAGCAGAAGGTACACTATCGATTTTATTCTTCAGGTTAAATATCCAAAATTAAAGGCAATGATATACAAGTTTCATGGTGCTTTTCTGGACGTTCTGATTATTTGGTATTGGTGTCTTGTTTGCTTTAGATTAAAATTATAATAAAATGACTAAAATTAGTCTGTCTTCTCAAATCCATTTGGATGATGTATTGAATTTAAGGATATTGTTGGGGCGATGTTAGAAGTAAGATGGGAAGGGTCTAGGGAATGGCCATGAGAGGTGTTTGCAATGATTTAAACAGATTCTCTCTCTGGTTTTGGACAATGACTGGATAAGGACACATAGTTTTCATGGTAACTTGATTCTTTTTCGTTACATATTACAAGCATGTATGCACAAACTACACACACATACCCACCAGTCCCTGCAGAGTAAACAACTATTTACTTTCTACTTTCTGTATTTCAGACACAGTCCTAGGTTCCGTGATAGAAAACAAATAAGGCAATGCTCTGCCACTTAAAGTTTACAATTGGGTTTTTACTTTTCCCCCTACCAATTATTTAGTTGAAATAACCAAAGTTAACTATCCTAATGAGCCCTCCCTCCAGCTGCAGACTTATTTTTGAATACTAGAGGACTTCTGATCAATATGGAGGCATAGCTAGAGATGCTTCATCTCCTTATTCAACCATACAAAGGATCACAACTAACCTCAACACAAAAGAACACCAAGAACTGCCAGAAAATCAACCTGTATGGAAGCCTGACAACCAAGGATTTAAAGAAACTACATCATCCAGACAGGTAGGGGAGCTGCGTGGAGATGATGCAGTGTGACAGTGGTGAGGTGGCGGAGGTGCGGCAGCATCAGTGGCCAGTGGAATGGGCAGTCCCACATTCATGTGTGGTGGATAAAAATCAGGAAGGATAACTAGAGAGCAAGAGATCCCAGACCCTGGCCAGACCACACAGCCCCGGGTTCCAGCACCAGGAAAAGAAAACCTCCTAAGTTCTGGCTATAACCCAGTTGGGGTTGGGGTAGAGGAAGAAACTGCCAGTCTCTCAGGAGAGTCTGTTTAAAGGGCCTGCACAGTCCTAGAACGTACACAAACCCACCCACTCTGGGAACAAACACCAGGGCAACAGCTAGGGTGTGCCAGTCACATAAGGGAAGTGGGTGAAGTTACTGGAAGTAGGACAAGTGCCAAGCAAGCCCCCAGTATCCATGCAGCAGCAGTGTCTCCTCTCTGACTCCTCCCCCAAATACAGAGCCACAAAGTAAATAAATTGGGTTGCCCTATCCTGGCAATTACCTAAGGCTCTGCCCCATACAAATTAACAGGTACACTAAGACAGAGAGTAAAAGCAGCTCTACCTAATACGCAGAGACAAACACAGGGAGGCAGACAAATTGAGGAGACAAAGAAATATGGCCCAAATGAAAAGACAGAACAAAACGCCAGAAAAAGAACTAAACAAAATGGAGATAGCCAACCTGTCAGATGCGGAGTTCAAAACACTGGTGATCAGGATGCTCAGAGAACTCACTGAGTATGGCGAAAGCATAAGGGAAGAAATGCAGGCTCTACTAAGTGAAATAAAGAAAAATCCACAGGGAACCAACAGTGAAGGGAAGGAAGTTGGGGTTCAAATCAACAATTTGGAACATAAGAAAGAAATAAAGAGTCAAAAAGAACAGAATGACAGAAAATAAACAAGAATCCTAAAAAATTAACTCTGGGCCATCTCCAAAAGTGCCAACATCCAAATCATAGGGATGCCAGAAGGAGAAGAGGAAGAGCAAGAAATTGAAAACTTACTTGAAAAAATAATAATGTAAATTTTCTTAATTTGACAAAGGAAATAGACATGCAAGTGAAAGTAATACATAGAGTCCCAAACAAGTTGGACCCAGAGAAGATCACACCAAGTCACATCTAATTAAAATGTCAAAGATTAAAGATACAGAGAGAATCTTAAAAGTAGCAAGAGAAAAGAAGAGAGTTACCTACAAAGGAGTTCCCATAAGCCTATAAACTGATTTCTCAAAAGAAACCTTGCAGGCAAGGAAGGGCTGGAAAGAAGTATTCAAAGTGATGAAAAACAAGGACTACAACCTAGATTACTCTATCCAGCAAAGCTATCATTAAGAATGGAAGGGCAGATAAAGTGCTTCCCAGACAAGGTCGAGTTAAAGGAGTTCATCATCACCAAGCCCTTATTGTATGATATGTTAAAGGGACTTGTCTAAGAAAAAGAAGATCAAAACCATGAATGTTAAAATGACAACAAACTCATAACAATTTTTGCACACCGAATTAAAGTCCTCAATCCATAAACCTCTTCATTCTATAACATTATATATTTTTGAATTGATTAGTAATAGTTTACATACCAAAGTCAATCTTTGGATCTTATAAGAAAAAGAGGAGTGGTTCCTATTTAACATAACATTAATTACATGCATAGTATTATGTTACAGCATTTGTACACATAATTCATTCATTGTATACATTGTTGGGCATCTACCATATGCAAGATGATAGACTGTGCTGCAGAAACTATGCTAAACAGGGGAGATAAGCCGTCTTCTACAGGTAGTATATATTTAGGTCGGGAGATATATATTTATAAAATAGCAAGTGACAAATAAGGTATAGATAAAAGCTATAGTAAAAATAAAATATTGCAATAGGTATGGAGCCTGTATTATGTGACATGGAAATCCTCCATGTTTTCATTCCAAATTTCCAAATTAGCAGACGTATCATGTATTTCTCTCATACAGTTTTCTTTTCCCCTAAATCCTGCCTCCCAGAAGGTTTCATTCAGTTAAGAGGTGATTAATTCCATTGATCAAAACCAAGTGTTTTCGCTTAAGTAAAATCTATGGGCACATGCTGTACTTTTCTAACTCAATGACATGATAGGGAAAATGAAAAAACATAATCTCTAATAAATATATTCAATAATGATATTAGTGTTTTATTCTATGCTATGACATTTTAAATATTAAAGCTTATACCTACAGAAATTCAATCTTCATTTTGTAATCCCAGTCTCCTCTGCTTCTTTCAGTGGGGAAAGAAAACGTTATTATGTTAAAATGTAATTACAATGAAGAAAGTCCCAGGGTATGATTTAAATTTGACTTCCATGACTTTTAGAATATTTTGACAGTCATTATTCTCAATGGTGTCATACAATTTTTTTAAGCCTATTTTTTGGGTACATAGAAGTTAGAAGTATGTTGTTAAAAATTGAATTATGAATGAATGATATAAAATCCTACTTTCTAGTTCAAAATACATATACATCTTTCACACACACAATTTTCTTCGGAGGAGAAGAATGTACAGATAAGAGAGGTGCAGTATTTTAGCACTTAATAATTGCAAACCCTAGCTCTGTTACCTCTGTTTAACATCCGTGTTCTTCATTTTCCTGCTCCATAATGTGAGAATTAGGAAGACACACAGATTATGGGGACCCAGTGAGATAATCTGTGTAAAGTGCTTTGTCCAGCATCTAACACAGAGTTGAGATTCAATAAACATTAGTTTTAATATTACTTCAGTATACTAAGATGTACAAATGTGCTTTTAAAACTGAAGATAATTATATAAACTCTGAGGTATTTTGGATAGCCTAAGTGTTGAGTAAGGTCACGAGGTAATGCATCTTTCATTCTTTCATGCATGCATTCACTTACTTATTCATTCAGCTGAACCTGGTACCCGGGGACGCACAGCCGTAATATATATGGCGGTAGAGCACACCTTAATGTCCGACATAGGAATTCAGAAGAGATCACTGTATGCATCTTAATAACAGTTTAAAAAAATTAAACAAGATAAAAATGATTTTTTTCAAATTTGTTTTTACTTTTAAGTATATTTTATTGATTACACTATTATAGTTGTCCCATTTTTTTTCTTCCCTTTATCCCCCTCCACCCAGTACCTCCATTCCCCTCTTAGTTCAGGTCCCTGTGTCATACATATTAAGTTCTTTGGCTTCTCCATTTCCTATACTATTCTTAAATTTGCCCTGTATTTTGTGCTTACAAATTATGCTTCTTATTTCCTGTATCTTTTCTTCCATTCTCCCCTCTCTCCCACCCCACTGGTAACCCTCCATGTGATCTCCATTTTGTTTGCTTAGTTTGTTTTCGTTGTTTTTGGGGTTTTTTTAGGTTCAGTTGTTGAAAGTTGTGAATTTGTTGTCATTTTATTGTTCATAGTTTTGATCTTCTTTTTCTTAGACAAGTCCCTTTAACATATCATACGATAAGGGCTTGGCGATAATGAACTCCTTTAACTCGACCTTGTCTGGGAAGCACTTTATCTGCCCTTCCACTCTAAATGATAGCTTTGCTGGATAGAGTAATCTAGGTTGTAGTCCTTGTTTTTCATCACTTTGAATACTTCCTTCCAGCCCCTCCTTGCCTGCAAGGTTTCTTTTGAAAAATCAGCTAATAGTCTTATGGGAACTCTTTTGGAAGTAACTCTCTTCTTTTCTCTTGCTGCTTTTAAGATTCTCTCCTTATCTTTAATCTTTGGCTATTTAATTTTGATTGTCTTAATGTGTTCTACTTTGGGTCCAACTTGTTTGGGACTCTGAGCTTCCTGTACGTGTATGTCTATTTCCTTCACCAGCTTGTTCTTTCATTATTTTTTCAAGTAAGTTTTCAATTTCTTGCTCTTCCTGTTCTCCTTTTGGCACCCCTATGATTTGGTTGTTGGAATATTTAAAATTGTCCCAGAGGTTCCAAAGCCTCTCCTCATTTTTTTTTTTTAATTCTTCTTTCTTCATTCTGTTCTGGTTGAATGTTTATTTCTTCCTTTTGTCCCAAATCATTGATTTCCTTCCCTTCAATGTTGGTTCCCTGTATTTTGTGCTTTATTTCACTTTGTATAGCCTTCACTGCTTCCTCTACTTTGCATCCATACTCAATTATTTCTGTGAGCATCCTGATTACCAGTATTTTGAACTCTGCATTTGATAGGTTGTCTGTACTCTCACCGCTTAGTACTTTTTCTGGAGTTTTGATCTGTTCTTTCATTTGGACCATATTTCTTTGTCTCAGTGTACCTGTTATGTTTTAAGGAGTGGAGCCTTGGGTATTTTCTAGGGAGGGGCAACCTACTTTGCTGTGTTGTGGTGTTGTATGTGGGGAAAGGATCAGCAAGGGGAACAGTGCTGCTTGCTCAGCTTTCACCCTGCTTTCCATCACTCCCCTGCTTCCCACATGTGAACTGCATCCTTTCAGGTGCTTCCCTGGTGCTGATTCCCAGTTCTGTGAGCGTGTGCACATTCTTGGTTCCCGTGGGCCCCTCCAACAAACTCTCCTGTGAGACTGGCAGCTTCTCCCACCACCACAACCCTCTCATGTTTTTACAGCCAGAGGTGCTGAGGCTTTATTTTCCTGGCACTGGAACCCTGGTTTGCGTGGTCTGTTTTGTTCCCCATTTGTTCCTCCCACTTTATCTGCATGCAAATGTGGAATCACCTGGTCTACCAACCACTGCCTGCCTGCCCGGTCTACCAGCTGCCTCCTTGCCACATGCCCTCTTCATGCTGGCTGCCATCTCTGCCCCTCCTACCATTCTGGAAGAATCTTTTTTCTTTAACTCCTTGATTGTCAGACTTCCATACAGCTAGATTTTCTGGCAGTTGTGTCTTTTTTTTGTTTTGTTTTCTTTTTAAATTGGTTGTTATCCTTCTTTTGATTGTGTAAGGAAGTGAAACATATCTCCCTATGCTTCCATCGTGGCTGGAAGCCCCCCAAATGATAATTTAAAAAGTCTCTTCAGAGATCTACTGATGCAAAGAAGTATAACAAAAGTAGACATCAGAATGCAACGAGCCTTTCATCTGACAGAGACTTAGAGACTGTTCTCACTCCTGGGAGATCTGTGGGGTAGAGAACTCGGCCATAAAACGGGGTGTGGCCAAACACCCAAACTGTGAGGAACTTTGAAATACCATGTTTGAACCACCACATGGGAAATACCATGATAGGCTAGAATCCTGAAGATCCTCATTAATAAAGTGAGTGTGTACCTACGTGTTAAATTCTTAATAAATATGGGTCTTTGCCAAGCAAAGTAGAAAAGGGTAGTTTTGGCTAAAGTTGAGGGTTGTGGGAGTCTGCTAAGAGATATCCCTGTCAAGCTGCACCAGGTTTACATGAGTAGAATGTTCTCCCGGAAGGCATGAGCAAGGGGAAAGAACTGAGCATAAATAGGCACTTCCAACTTTGAACTAACCATAACAGACAATGGGGCTAGAGAACCCTTCAAGACATTACACATCTTAAAACAGCAGAGGATCAAGGCCTTTAAAATACTGAGGGAAGAACAAGAGAACTGAAATAGATCCCCTTAGGTTAAAAAAAAATCAAAAACAAAACAAACAATGACAACAACAAAACAGGAAGGACAGAAGAGAAAAGGTAACTTCCCAGTAATCAAAAAACCTGGTTGCTGGGTTGTAAACTAGAAGATAATATTCTACTCTGGAAGTGGGCATCTCAGTTGTGAAGAAAAGAAATATCTGTGGTTCCTAAAAAATTATCTGAGTGTGGAAAATTTAGCATTTTAAAAATGATAAAGGTAGAAATGATGTTGCATTTTGTTTTTGTTCCTCTGGTTTGTTTTTGTTTCCAGGAGGAATTCAAGAATACTTGTAATTACTTAGCTGCTATACATCTTTCTCTTTTCCATCAGAGTGCCTGGAATGGGGAAAAAACTAAAAAAGAAAGAACCATGCCTGGAACAAAGTCAGTGAACACACAGAACTGGAGTTGCCTCAGACCCTTTGACTTGGCAGACGTTGCTGATCCACCTCTGCACCGGTTTCTACTGAGCTATTCAGGGACACAACCTTCCTATCAACACACTGACCCAAAGGCCTGCCGCTCAGGAGGCACTGGCGCTGTAGAGATCACGTAATGTTTCTGTCTCAGCTCAGGTAAGAAATGTGACTTAAATCCAACACTGGAAAGTATCAAAAGTATAGTATTATTCTTGGCAATGAAGTTTAGTCATCACTGTGCTTCCTTAACAAAAAGAGAAGTTCACATGGACTTAAAACTACCAGCATCTTTTCCCTTACAATATTTTAATGAATGAAAGTAATATTAGTTATTAACAACGACTAACCTGGGGAGCACTGTGACAAGTAATTTTATGGATTATGTCAAGCTGACTCATAAAAATATTATGAGACATATCCCCACTTACTGATGGGAAAACCTAATATAAGAAATTATTTCATTTTGTGGAAAAAACATAGATATTTAGTGGTAGCATCATGATATAAACCGGTACAAAGTCCAAAACTTTCATTTCTAATATTTGGGGGTTCTGTTAACTACTAGAATAACTATTTGTTATTCTAAAAATATTTACCCTGATCATAGTTTTACAAAACTGTTCTCTCTCTCTAATATACACACACACACACACATACACACACTTTCTTCAGTAAAACAAACAAACAAAAACACTCTTTGCCTGAATTTTATAATTTAGGAATTGGAAAAAAGCAAAACAAAATACTAAACCCAGAGCAGTGAAAGTGAAATTCCACTTTCATGCCTAATCTCAAAAGTGCTATTTTCTAAATTGGATTATGAATGTGAGAGCTCTGTTCAATAAAACATTTATTAGGCCAAGGTGACTGATGCCACACGCATAAAGTACTCTTAATACAAAATGTACTGCACAGGAAAAGAGACAAATAACATGGCCCGCACACATGCCTTCCACACAGACAAATCAAACAAGAGACCTGATAAACAGTGACAAAATAATAGAGTAAAAACATCATGGAAACAAAGAATGGACTGAAGGCCTTTATCTTTTACTTATACTTATGAATTAATAAGGCAGGCTACATATAAAAAGACAAATTCTTTTGAAATGAGAGATGCTCAAAGAATAATAATAATTAATAACTTATACTTTTAGAAGATATTTACCTCATATAAGAAAGATGAGCTTTGGAAATTTAAACACAGTAAAACAAGGGTACTTAAGGATTTTATAAATTTGTCAATCCACAAAAGTCATCTTAAATTTCAACCTGAAGTACTTTATTTATAATCATTCTGAATCACGGAGGGCATGCATTCCCAAAGAGATTGTAAACACCGCGTGGCAATGTAACTCTTTTTGGGAAACATTATGGTAAGACCTTAAAATGGGCAACATTTGCTTTGCTTCTTGAAATCAGTTTTTTTTAAACCTCACAAATAGAATAAACTGCTAGAAAGAATTAATTATATTATGGATGATAATTATATTATGGAAGAATTAATTATATTATGGAAGAATTAATTATATTATGGATAAAAAAAGAAAAGATGAAGCCTGATATCATTAGTTGATGTATTACTGTTGTTTCAAAATGCTTCCTATTATGTAAAAGAGAACCACACTGGTTTGATGGTTATTTTAACATGATGGCCCCTGTTTTGCAGAACAACAACATATACACACAGAGAAAGATTTAAGGGGAAATATTTGATTTTAATCACTGGCATTCAATGGGGCAGACATATTAGAAATCGGGTATTCCTTGTCCATCCAGAGACCACTAAAGTTTAAAGAAGAATATTATTTCCCCAGAAGATAGAAAATGTTTCTAAATCTACTGCTAATGGTGTGAAAGAACAAGCTCAGAGCCAGGAGTTCAGATTGACAAAAGAGGTTAAACTCAAAACCCAAAGTGACAAGCTGTTATTAAAATGACATGATCTAAAATAATCATTGAAAAAAAATCAGCCCTTTCTTTTGGATGTGCTTAGAGCCTTGATATTTCATTTTTTACACAGTTTGCAAAGAATACAAAGCAGTATCCCAGTCTGATGGAGCAGGGGGGATGCAGAAAGGCTTACTGGAGCCTAGCGTGATATAAGAGCTGAGTACGTCTGTGAGAATAGTTGTGTTATCCTCCGAGAGCTCTGCTGCTGGGTGTTTTAGGAGCAGAGAGCTTGTTTTTCTGGATTAAAGTTGTCTATGTTAATTTCTTCTCACAGCTGTATGCAGCTACTATTTTTGGTAATGACCCTTATAAGGGCCTGGAATTTAAAAGGAGATTTAAAATTCAGTTACTATCCCTGGCCAGGTAGTATGGTTAGAGCATCATCCCCATACACCAAAGTTGTGGTCCCTGGTCAGGGCACATACAGGAATCAACCGATAAAGCATAAATAAGTGAAACAACAAATCAATGTTTTGATGTTTCTCTCTCTTTCTCTCCCCACTCTAAAAAAATCAATTAAAAAAAGACTCAATTACTAGGACTTTTCTAATCACCATGAATATCTGCCAAAGGCTCACGGGCTCTCAAACACATGAAGTCCAGAGAAACAGCTTTAGCAATGATATTATGAAATTAGAACTTCATAATAAGGTATCTTTTCAGCAAAGTAGAAATTTGAGAGCACCTAGGACTGGGCAGTATCTTGGGAACCTAGAAATCATATCGGTTGAAAGTGGTCGAGATACTGTGTTTCAAAACAATTTTTCATTGTCAAATACAGAAGTCCCAAGGCACCTCTACACCTTAGGATACAGTTCTCAGCATTCTTTTTTGAAATGCTTTTCACCTAGATTCTGCTCCTTTGGAGACTGAAGCTGGAAGTTTTCTCCAGGCCAAATAGGAAGAGAAGATTTTTTTTTTTTTATTTTGTCATTTGCCACACCATGCTTCTTTTTAGAGCTTTTCTCTTGCTTGTGGTGTGTGTGTTATCTTCATTCTCTGTGGCATTTTTATCTGGCATTTGAAATTCCCAGCTGTAAACCAGTCTTCAGGAGAAAGCTGAAATCTATGTCTCTGAATTACCAATATCTTTTCCTTTCTTTCAGAGCCATTATCCATGGTGGACAGGACAGGCAAGGGCGTTTGTTAATAACATTCATTAAAAGATTACTTTCAAACTGACAATTTCAATAAAACTACTTCATTTACATGAATACCAGTTTAGTTGCTGAAATATGAATATGAATAGCACGATGCTTTATTAAAGAAGATGAATGTCCTCTAACGCAGAATGGCAAAGTGTTAAAATGCTATTGTAACACCGCCTTTCTTTTAGACTCAGAGGGCCGTCTACACAAATAAAAACAGAACAACTCCAGCAAAGCCTTCTACGTGACAGCTGTCAATAATAGTATTGTCAACACAAGGTACTGGATATCTGACGAAGTTATCGAACTGCCCATTTTCTCTTGTGATGCTGATGCCAAAACCATTTTCCCTTCAGTGTAATACTTCATTTCAATTTGTATGTGAGGTCTGAGCTATTCTTTTATGATGTCAAAGCAATTGTTTCATGTAATACCTTGTGATCTTTTATTTATATTTCGCTTTTCATATATTTTGCCTGAAAACCAAACTATCTAAAAGTGTATAGGTTCTGGGATTATTTTCTTTCATTTTAATCTTTACCACCTAGGAAGATGGCCTGCACATGTGACATATTTGCTTCGTGTTTGAGTGTAAAAATTGTAATTGTCGGGTAAATGTACTTCCTCTACTAAATGCTACTTCTGGATTAAATGTTCCTGTATTCATACATTTTTGACATTGCATATTATGTGAAACTCTAACATTTTGGAACAAACTGGTATTTTGGCTTACTAGGTTAAAATTATTTGTCTAGAGTCTACAATCTGCAATTTACCCCCCAAATTTAGTGTCCTTTATTGTCCTTTGCTATGAGGATGTCTGTTGGCAATAATGTCAGGGATACAGAGACTACCAGTTTAAAAAGATGTGGCTAGGGTAACAAAGTTTCACCCTTTTAAAAAAAAACATTATCTTAAATATTATCCTCATCACTGGCCTTAGTATCATTTCATTGACTTAATTCTTTATCTAAGAACCATTTTAGATTGTATGGTAATTTCTCTACTGGATATTTACCTATTATTAAGCTTCTGGACAAAAGAATAGCCTGGTATTGTCTCTCAATCCAAAGTAACTAGGTAGTCATATGCCGATTATTAATTTTCAATTTATAAAACACAGCCTATGGTACTATCTCTACTGAGGCTTTCTAAACTTCTGTTAGGTCAAGTGCACACTTAATTTACAAGACAAAATAACACAATCCATTATATAAACATCTAACAAAAATTATCACCATTCTATACAACATAATGGGGTCTACATTTGGTTTCCCACACATGTTAATAATAACCTGAAAGTACATCTTCTCATAAAATTACTTCAAGATTATATCTGTCAATAAAATAAAATCTGCCCAGGCTGGTGTGGCTCAGTGGCTCAATCAGTGGATTGAGCACCAGACTGCAAACCAAAGGGTCGCCAGTTCAATTCCCAGTCAGGGCACGTGCCTGGATCGTGGGCCAGGCCCCCAGTGGGGGGTGCACGAGAGGCAACCATACCTTGATGCTTCTCTCCCTCAAGAAAAAGTAAATAAATTCTTTATAAAGTGAGGCAGGTCTCAAGGCATAATGTGTATTGACATCAAAGCCCACGCATGAGGCACATAATTTTAATTTTTGCTATTTCATATTTGAATATGATTATTCAAAGAGCAGTATTTAGTTTTTGTCCACACCGGAAGTTATTTCCAAAAACATGTTATCTTCCAAGGAACTCATTTTGTGAATGGTGGTTTACCTTCCTATCTTGAGCAGTCATCCCAAGAATTCATTTTTTTTTCTCACTCCCTTGCATTTCTGTGAGAAATAGAGTCAAATAAAGTACTTTTGAGTTCTACTTCTGACTTCTAATAAAATAAGCACAGAAGAAGGTAACCTACTTGCTACGTCTATTTGAATATGCAAAGAGAAAAGTCCTCATACCAATTTCTAACGTGATCCACCCAGCACTGATTAACTCTAGAGACTTGCCTGGGGGAAGGCCACACCCAGTATATATAGCTTTTAAGAGCAACATAGCTGAGAGACAGCAGGAAAGGGGGACATGGAGTGAGCAAATCATGTTGATTACTGAATGGGTCATGGATCAGTATTCAATAATCTGTTTTTTGAGATTCAAGTTAAATATGAACTACAATAGAGAAATAAGTACTATAGTAGATATATATTAAAATGAAATCAGCATCAATCTGATGGAGGCCAACACCTTTCAAACCTGAAAGCACCTTAACATCAGCAAAATGGATTCATTTTATTGAAATTGAGACAGATCCTATTAAACAAATACGCTTCCAGAAAAAACACAAAAGCACTGAAAAATCAAACACGCACACATAAGCATAAAAGTTGAAGGATGTTTGAAGCTTGCCCTGAAGCCCCATGTGTTCCAGAACACCTGGATTCTTCAGTATTCGTGAGTGGATTTCAAAGGTCATGGACAGCAACTTACAAGAAGAAAATAGGTTCTCTCAGGACAAACAATTAAAGTTGCAACAGCAAGCTCTGCTTCTCCTAGTGAAGGTACACTCAGCCCTTCCCATCCCCACCACCCACCACAACACACACACAAAGGCCAACTCTGTTGTTTATAAGGAGAACATAAAAAATGACAGAAGCTTTAGGAGTTATTTTAATTTTAGACCTTATAAAATCCTCCTAGGTCAGTTTTGATACAGACGTTATTGGCTACGTGGCAAGGAAGTCCTTTGCAGCCAATTAAAATCCTGAAATTTCGATGAACAAATGGTCTCTGTCTCAACTACAGAAACCCAGAAAGCATTACTATGGAAGCAAATGAAGATAGGAAAGGGGCACAGGCCCAAATAGCCATGTTATACCTGCAGGATCTATGACTTGTGACTTGTAGCCCATTATCATATAATTCTTATTTAAATAAAAATGTATTCAAAGTTAGAGTGAGATACTATACTAAGGGGTACAATCATATGTAAATAAGAAATATTTATATTTTGATACAAAATATAAAGGCTGGAAAGATAACAATAGTACATTACAAAAAAGAGACACAAGAATAGAGTTGGAAAAACAGAGAAAGGATGCAACGAGGTTCAAATAAGTAAAACCAGATATACTTACTAATTTCATAAATACTACATTTCAAAAGCTGAAGTATTACTTTTATATATAACATCAATTGTTTTTCTGGTCCCTGGGTCAATTCATAAAGCTTCAGGGCCAAGTTCACTCATGATAGGGTAGGGAATCAATGCAGTTTTAAGGACCAGTGTCCTTTCTAAACTTATGCAGCCAGGATTCTTTTCAGTAGATGTACAACCTAAGGGCGGGTGTGACTCAAGGCATGCAGGAAATGGATAAATAACCAAGTATCACAATGCCTGATTATTCCAAAGTATATTATACATATGTATGTTTCTAAAAGCATGACTTAAACATGTTCATTTTCCTACTTTGTACCACTCTCTGTTCCAAGTTTTTCACATCTGTAAGCTATCTCCCAAGGATTCCTCTGGTCTCTCACATAAACAACAAAGAATTGCCCTTTGGCACTATTTTTATATAGTAAAGTTTCTCAATTTTGCTCTTCTTCATACATAGTAATCCCCAGTTCCATTTCTGTTCTTGACAGAAAACTAATTTTTAAATCAATAAGAATATATAAACCTTGCCCCACAAAGAGTGTTTTCTCTAGAAAATGCAAAATTATAATGTGGAGATCAGACATTTTGACAAACATTAAAATCCACTAACACCATTAAAATCTTTGGCCAAAGAGCTCATTTGAGTCATATACTTCACTCTATCTAATATCTCACACTCATGCTGCCTACTGACACCACCATTGGATCAAATTCTTTTTATTAATGTCACTCCCTTGCAGTTTTATATTTTATTGTAATTACCAGTTTAACAGTCCTTTTTTCTGAAATATAAGTTGTTGTTTTTTTTTTTTAAGAAAGGGGATTCAATATTAGGGAAGTTTTCCAGGGGGAGAAGAGGCCTAAGTACCCAGCAGTAGATGAGTGGATCAAAAACTATGGTACATTTACACAATGTAATACTACACAGCAGAAAGAAAGAAGGTGCTCCTACCTTTCACGACGACATGGATGGAACTGAAGACTATTATGCTAAGTGAAATAAGCCAGTTGGTGAAAGACAAATACCATGTGATCTCACTTAAAAGAGGAATCTAAAGAACAAAATAAACTAACAATGAAAATGGAACCAAAGACATAGAAACATGGAACAGCCTGACAGCAGCCAGAGGAGAGCAGGGAGGGGGAGAATGGTGGAAATAAGGGGAAGGGACTAGTCAACAAACATGTAGGAATGACTCATGAACCTGAACAATGGCGTGGGAATGAATGGACTGTTGGAGCGGGGTTTGGGCTGGGCAGAGCAGGGCAAAGGGGAGAAAATTGGGACAACTGTAATAGAATAACAATAAAAAAAGAAAGAGGATCACTTTCCTATACCCTCAAACCCTAACTCACTACCTAGCGTTTATTGACCAATTAATAACTATTGGCTGATCTGAAGTAAAGATAAACGCCAGCTCACTCCATGAAATGGTCTGCTGCCATTCTCTGCCTCTTTACATCTCTGGTGCATCTTTAATCTCTTCTTAGAAACAGCCCAAGATCATAGTGACTTAGTTCTTCTGGAGTCCTCTGGAGTTACAGAAACCACTGGTCTTAGATTTGGGAAAACACCCTTAAGTTAATCACCAACAATTTTTTAGTTTAATGTAAATACACTAAAAAAATATGTTGCTTAATCTTTGCCTGCTACTGCATTACACAAAATGACTAGATAGATTTTACTAAATTTGATATTAGTTAACATAAAATATAGACCGCATACATGTATTAATACAAAAAAGCTAAAACACCTTTAGGTATTATTCTTTCAGACAACTGTAGGTGCTAATTTGCAGAAAGAGTTGCAAGTGGGTAACCCTGATGGCACATTTCAGGCTAAGATGCAGCACAATTTCCTTATTGCACAAAGGTTAATAATTAAACGAGCTGGGGGGTGCCAGCCTGTTTTCACTGACGAGATGCGTGTCCTATGTAGACTGAACTTTCCCACAGAATCTTCACCATCACATCACCATTATCCAGAAGAGTGACTAGAATAGCCTAGAATATTGTTGATGACCATTTTAAAATGGCTAATGTGTGCCCTTCTTACAGATGGAATGTTGAGTTTAAGAAAGGTGAGCTACATTTCTAGTAAATTATACCCATACATATGTAGTCAGGATCGAAACCATGTATCAACTTGTATTCAATAGGAGTGTCAATAAATGTTTTAAAAGGGGTGAATTAACAGGTAATATAAATGTAATAACAAATCCGATAACGTTAACCAAATTTTTTTTGAAAAGGTAGAGCCTTTCCTGTGAAACCATTTTTATCTCTGTTAACCATTTATTTGCTAAATATATGCTGCTTTTAAACACCATCTTTCTATTTTTTCTTTTCACGTGTCTTTTCTTTCCAATTTGATGAGAACTTTTTGATAACTCATTTTTTTTCATGCCTTTTTTTAAAAGAAGACTGTAAACTCTGCTAAAAGTGCAACATAATTTGACAATGTATGGTGGCTGTTAAGACAGTGAAAAGATAGTGAATGTGGTAGCAGACCGACAGGATTCATAAAGGCTGTAGACTTTTTTTTGTTTGAGAGTGGGGAGGGGTGGGAGAGAGAAGGAAAGAAACATTAATGTGCAAGAGAGATACATGGATTAGTTGCCTCTCACAAGACCCCAACTGAGGACCTGGCCCGCATCTCAGGCATGTGCCCTGACTGGGAATCGAACTGGCAACCTTTTGGTTCATAGGTGGGCACTCAATCCACTGAGCCAGGGCTTGTCTCATGCCTCTTTAAACCATCCACCTCTTGTTCCCCATTAACTCCCAACTATTATTTGTTGATTAAATTGATATACAACTGAATTAATGGCATTTTTAAAAAGGAGACGCCTGGAGACTGAAGTTTTAGAAAGCATATACTGTCATAAAGTAATAAATGGGTAGCGGTAGTGAAGAGGAAAACATTGTAAGTTTGAGACAACACATTCATCTACAGGCCACATACCTTTTTATCACTTTTTGGCAATGGGAGATGATCATCTAATTTTAGCACCCCACAACTTGTTCCTACAGTGTCTCACTGTACACTCATTCTCTCTCTCCTTGATACTACACTTACAAAACTTTGGGATGAGGGGAGGGGAATCATCTCTTAATTCACTCAAAAGTAAAAGGTATTTGCCTAATCAGGAAAGCAATGATGCTGCTGCAGATGATGAGTATTAAGACATTGATAATGATGTTAATAATACCAAATATTTATTAAGGGCTTGCTGTGCACTGGATAGTTTGAAGTGATTTGCTATGCTTTATGTTAGGCTATCTTCACAACTATTTTTTATCGCTATGTACAAATGACTATCCTGAAGTACAGGCAGCTACAAATAAGACACTCAAGGTCACAGAGCTAGTAAAGAGTAATAGAGGCACAGTAAAACCCCTGCTGTTTGACTCCGGAGACCACGCTCCTTATCACTGAGCTACAGTTGTCTCATCTGCATAGTGTCACAGGTGCTTAGGGACAGAAGATAGGAACTGGTGAGCATCTGTATGTGTAAGTTCTAAATGACTGCCGAGTTTTTTCTAGAAAATGTTAATCTAAAATGTTCATTTAAAAACAGATGTTTTTGGCTTAATCAAGTGTATATCTTGTAACAAAGTTTACCGTCAAGAAAATTTTAAAAAATTAATGTTTAATATGTGTTCAGAGCAAATCATAATGAAAACAGAAACCCCCAGAAAATTCACACAAGAAATGTAATGATGAAGAATCATGAAATTCATCAATCCAATTAACAGACTAAACAAGTGATGATTGTGGAAGAGAATGGGCATTTTTTATGAATCATAAGACTCAAAAGTATGTATACTTTATTAACTAGGAAATTTTAAACAATCCAAAGGAAATAATCACAAAGTATAACAAATATATACATATGATATTTTTAAAAACGGAAAAGTCAGATTGAGCCTAAGTGTCTGAAAACAGTAACTTTCACACAAGAAACATTCAAGTAAATAATGTAAAAATCTAAAAATAAATTACTCCTGGCTACTTGGAATTCTTCTTTCAAGTTTTCACTTCAAAACATACTGTTTCCTTTTTTACCAGTTTGGTAACACACATGATCCTCCCCTTGCTTCGACGCAGAGTAGTCATCCACGTGCATCGCTGACATCATTAAAGATGCGCCCATTTTCTAGTAATGCAAACAAGTTCAAATATGGCAGTTGGCTTACCTTTTCTTAACATCCACTTAGGCCATCTTGTTCAAGCTATTATCTTCACCCTCTTTATTTTTTCTGTTCCTCCCAACCCCTGAGTAAAAATGTCTTAAACATTCTCCTTGTTTCCATGCAAAACAGTTCATCCTCTTCTGAAATACCTTCCTCAGCCAACATCCTGTTTCCCAAATCATACCTCAAGTATTTGAAAGAAACACCTCAAAACAAAGACAGATTTCCCCTTAACGGCAAGACGTTATTCAATACTGCGAATATATTTACTTCTCTATGCCGTCAATTCTATTAGTATTGAATGTTGTAAGACGTCTTTCTTCCATTCATTTCATGTTAGTTACCAGTTTTCAACAAACAGAACTGTGTGGAGACATCCTTTTGGACACTACAGATATAGACTGAACTAGGAATATCTCCCAAACTTCTATTAATGTAAAGTCTCTAAATATTAAGTTCAGAAAGGTATCTACATAGTCTACGCCAGACAAAACAAATTGCTTTAAGGAACAGAAGCTTTATATTATGAAAAAACGTGGATACTATAAAGAGGCTACATTCATCATTTTTGACAAAATTCATCAGGACCATTTTGAACTGATTATTTAGTTTATTGCCCATATAGGCCAACTAGAATGTAAACTGAATGAAGGCAGAAATTTCTACTTTTTAAAAATTCATATGTTCTATTTCCTAACACAGTGATAAATGCATAAATGTATAAGAAATATTTGTTGAGTAAATATTCATTATAGTAGCAATGAATGCTTAATTCCAAAGTTTAATTTTTGTTGCTAATATTATATTTGTTTTAATTTGATCATATGCATTTCTTTGTTGACTAGGTTTGCCACACATAATTATAGAGAGAATAGTGGATTAAATGAATGCTTTGGTAGGGAAAGCACCAAAGAGATTTTCATTCTATACATATGATAAATCCTTCATCATTTAAAATCTTGGAATTTAAATGTTGAAAGTACATTTTAGAGTAGAGACTATCTGAACTGTGAATTGTTACTCTACCATGTCAACCAACTGACTTAAGAAAATTTCTAAATTTTCCCATATCTTTGTTCCCTTCTGCATAAATTGTGAGACTTTGTAACACAATTGTTGAAGATTAAATCAGATATTTCATATTACTATCAATGATCTGACATTTTGGAGAAGTTCTATAAATGGTAGTTCTTGCAAGTTTTATCTACATAGAGAGATCATTACATATTTTTCTGGTTAAACTGAATAATAAATCACTTTCTTCATTGAATCCTCTCCTGTGTGTGAAGAGAACAGTGAGAAAGGGATGTGGTCAATGGGAATATATTTGTTCCAGTGTTGCCCATGGGGAGCTATTTTAGGTTGGCTTATGCCATTTGATATTGATGGCCTCATTTTATTTATTTCTGATCACTTCCTTATTTTCAGGAATCTTCAGATGGCCCATGTTATTTTGTATTCTCTCTGACCCAGTGCTGGAATCAGTTAAGTTCTCCACAGAGGCCTGATTTATTTTATTGGAAATCTGCATTTGATCCAATGGTTTTTACTCATTAAACCATTTGTGGTATATGTTTGTATACACACACACACATATGCTAATACGATGTCTTGAAAATACATATGCATCTATATTTGTTTTGTATCTATCAGTCTGTATCAGTGTGCATATTTATATATGAGATACACATACACATATATACACAGACATATTGTATATACACAGGTTACATATTGTAACCTCTAACTCCAATCCAACATCACAGAGTGGATTCTAGCATCCCCCATTTGTTTGTAACTTCTTTCTCTTTCAATCAAAGAGAAACCAGTCTCTCACTATATACAATATATTTACACATTTTATCAACTATAGCATAAATATGTTAGTTCTATAAATACTAACACACACCTCTGTGAAAAAACTAATTTAGCTACTACAGTGTTAAAGAGTACAGTGTTTGCATAAAGTTAATTTTTCCTTTAGCCTCAAAATAACCAATTGAAGTGCTTTCTAAAGTTGCTTAGTTTAGCTTTCTTCTCCATGTCCTTCCCTATGGTTATGCACTTCATCTTGTACAACTCTGCATTCCCACTAAACTCTTTTCACATCCTGCTTGATATATTTTTAGAATGTTGCATAGTTTTAATTTAGACCTTTCTTATAGAGGAGTCAGGCCTTATTCCCCCCACATGCTCCAAGGAGCAGAGGTCCCACTCACCAGATTAGACCCCAGGCTGGCTGTCCTACCTGGTGCCGCAGGTGTCCCATAGTAGAAAGGAAATGGGATTCTTACTCTGGAAACCAGCCTTGCACAGGCCAGAGTGTTGCCAACCAGAAGCATAGCAGCAGCATAGATGATGAGCTGTGGAGAGAGACAGGCCATGAGCAAGAGGTAGCAGGGTAGGTAGGGGTGCTCCCCCTGCCCTGCCTAAGCTCTACCCACTTCTGGTGCCCATGCCCATGCCCTCTGCCACCTGGGGGCACCTGTACTGGTCTTATTTACATACAGTATGAAACGTATGCTGCGGTGTGCACTTGTGTATTGCCAATCGTATACAGTCATGTATTCGACATCACACTTTCTCACAGGACAGTGTCATCACTGCCAAAACCTCCTCGGGGTTCCCCTTTGCAGTCAGCCCCACCCTATAGTTTCCCCTATCCCAGAATGTCTCAAAAATAGAATAAGAAGCTTCTTAAACATGGATTCTTTCACTTAAATCATTTAAGATTTATCAATGCTGTTTTTCAAAACAATACTTCATTCTTTC
Organism: Desmodus rotundus; assembly: GCF_022682495.2. Classification (NCBI taxonomy): domain Eukaryota; kingdom Metazoa; phylum Chordata; class Mammalia; order Chiroptera; family Phyllostomidae; genus Desmodus; species Desmodus rotundus. The sequence continues at coordinate 44,918,501 of NC_071390.1, read as the reverse complement.
ATAGGTGAACAGTGGATGCTTCTATGTAAACTGACTGAAGGTCATCTGGTTTGTTTCCACTTATTCGTGATTATGAATGAATCTACTGTAAACATGTATATACTGATACGTCTATGAACAAAGTTTTCCTATCTCTAGAAAGGGGTTACTGTATGTTAAACCACATTAACAGACTGCTAAACTGCCTTCCAAAGTGACTGTTAATTTTGCACATTTACTAGCAAAGTGTGAGACTTAAGATTTGTCTGCATCTTCATGAAAAGCTGGAATTACCACATTTGATTTTTGTGTATGCATGTGAGTGCGTGTGTGTGTGTATGTGGTCAGTCTAATAGCTTCACTGTTACCACACTGAGGTCTCATTGAGCTTTTGGTGCACATTCCCCTGATTACTAAAGATGCTGACCATCTTTTTTTATATAATTATTTGCTATCTGTATACCCTCTGTGTGAAGTGTCTTTCCCAATATTTTCCTATTTTTCAGCTGGGATTTGTTGTTGTCAGGCTACTGAGTTTTAAGAGTTTTAAGTGCATGGGTACAGTTTATTTGTCAGAAATGTTATTTGCAAGTATTTTCTCCCAAGCTGTGACTGCTTTAATTGTCTTAACAGAGTCTTTCACAGAACAAAAGATTTAATTTGATAATGTATAACTAATATTTTTTCTCTAGATTCTCCAATAGTTTCTATGCAGACGGTCATGCCTTTCATTTATTTTTCTAGCCTTATCCTGGCTAGGGCTTTATATAAGATATTAAACTGGAGTGGTGAGGGGAAATATCCTTGTCTTGTCGTGAATCTTAAGGAAAATCATTTCATCTTTCCCTATTGAATATATTAGCTGTAGGATATTTGCAAATTTTTTAGCAGGCTAAGAAACTTCTCTTTGATTCCAAGTTTCTTCCATTGATATCCAAATTAACCAGAGTTATTTGAAAGTAATGATGAATTTTGTTTGGTGCTTCTTCTGCAAATATTGATATGGTAATTTTTTATTCTTTAGTCTGCTAATATTGAGTGATATTGATTAATTTTCAAATATTGTATAAACTTTTGTCTTTAGACAACCCCATGTTTTCTTCATATTGGTAGATTTAAGGAGCTAATGCTGTTGAGAGTTTTTTGTATATTTGATGATAAGGGATTTGGGTCTGTAATTTTCTTATATTGCCTTTAAAACATTAGGAAAATGCTGGCCTCATAAAAGGAATTGGAAGTGTTTTCCTCCTCTTCTAATCCTTGGAAGAGACTGTGGAGAATGAGCGCTTCTTCGTTAAATAGGTGCTCAACATTTGTCCCTGGGAGAAATCTGTATCTGATGTTGTCTTGTTTGTAAGGTTTTTACTATAAATTTGATCTCTTTAGCAGATGACTACTTCTTCTTGAAAGAATTTTACGTCTCCATGAAATTATAAAAAATATTCTGTATTTTCTGGGGCACCATGGAAATCTGTAACTGGCTCAGCATGTGGGTGCGAAAAATCTTGTGATCTACTTACCAGGTATTGATTTCTAAGAGCTAGCCTTTATTGTGAAAAATTCTCATTCTTTTCTTTCAGGTTATAGATCCTTTTCCTCCACGGAAATTATAAAGTACCCATGATTATAATGAGAGAACATATTAATGTGTCTGTATGTCTGGACTCCTCTTCATACCTTTGTCATATGTCCTTATACAGGAAGATATTCGACTTCCACCACACCTGTTTCTTTGTTCAACATAAGGCATCTTTGTTCAGTTACTGAGCAGTGACGCATACGAGCAATGTCCACACTTTTCAGAGCGCCCACCTCTATGTCATTATATACTCAGAGCTTGTGAAACAGATTTCATTTTTCACTTATTATTCTGTATATTTTCTGAGCTAAATCACTTATAATCCTTTTAGCTATCTGTGATCACATGACTGAACATCAGGATGAAAGCTAAAAATGAATAACCTTTGCAAACACGTTCATTTAATGTCACATATCCATGTCCCATTTTAGAATGTGTGAATAAATTAAGGCAATGTTAATTTTCTTTCAAACTCTGTTTGGTAGAGTAGTTCTAATTTACTAAAATGAAATACCTTAACTCTTAAAGTGCTCAAACAAATTTTATCCTTTCCCACTGCTCTCTATTACATTCTCATGTCCTCTCACCTTTCTCAAAACTATCTTCTGAATAATTTGGGGAGTCTGTTAGATGTCAGCCTAATGAATCATAGGTCTCAGTGAATCCTAATAAAGAAAAGGATACACTTGGGTAATTAAACCTCACCAATATGAGCACAAAACCTTCTGGCCTGAAGAGGCCGTTGAGTTCCAGGCTGTGAATAAGAACAACAAGAACAACAAAAAGGCCACACACTAAAGCTGACAAGTTTTAGTCAGCTTTAACTTGGGTTAAAGCTCAGGGGAGACCTGCATGGCAGCCTTATAAACTCAGAGACCAAAAGTAACCATATAGGATGACGTCTGAGATTAAAACATCTTAACTAAAAGTGAGTCACAGTGGGTAGTCTTGTCCTAGGCAAGTATCTTCCCTGATAAAGGTCAACGGTTACCTTAACTGAGTCTGTATTGTCTTTGTGTCTCCTCTGATTGTAACGTACAAAATGAACTGCAAAACAGAATCCTCAGACACTTTAAAACTAACAAATTAGTTTGCTCCTCTATGTCAAGCATGACCAAATACCAAGCTTTCTTCTAAGTATTACATTCCATAAATGTAGGCAACTTTATTTAAGGTTTTAATTTCCCCAAGAGAGTTATTCAATACATAACAATGAAAGACAAAGCAATAACAAATGATGAGTGGAAAGATTACTACTAGCCTATGCCTACTTTATGTCTTCATGAATATTCTAACAATCTCGTAGTTGTAAGTAAATTTACTTACTTATGACCTGTCATGATTATCGGGTCTTTCAGTGCCAGAAATTATTGTGTCCATGTCATGTTTTTCATCGTAAATCATGCCTCCTATTAGTATTAAGTCCTTTGTGTGTCCTTACAGTAAGCCAACGAGAACAGATTTGTCTGTACAGACACCTTGTTTGTCAATGTGCTAAATGGTCAATGACAAAACTTAATAAGGAACCACAGATATATGCAAGGGGGACCCCAAAATGGAGTTATCTTCTGGAGGGCAGACCCCGTGTAGCACATGCTTCCCTTGATAGGTGAGTGTTCTAGGAACCCATCTGTATCAGCGTACCAGCTGGCATTGTTGTGAGAGGCGGCATTCAGCTTCAGTGATTTTTTTTTTTTTTGAAGACTCTTTCCACATGTTTGCCCAGTTCATGATGGGTGATATATCAATGCACCTGCTCACACAGTACTGAGTGTTCAGCAGTTTTTGTTGACCAAAAATGGCATGACCCATGTGCCCCACCCTCTCTATTCACCTAATCTCACCCCAAGCGACTTTTCTTTGTTTCCCCATATGAAAAAAGTCCTCAAAGGGAAACATTTTGCTCATTCGGAAGAGGTGAAACAAAAAACAGTGAAAGCACTAAAAAGCATTGAAATTTCAGAATTCAAAAACTCTCAATAGGTGTATTTGCATCAAATGGAGAATACTTGGAAGGTGACTGAAGTTTAAACATGTAAGAATAAATTTTTAATAAATAAATTCCAGGTGTTTTGGGGCCCCCCCTTGTACACAAATGTCACCACTGCTAAACATAAGTAGGTTTTAGACATTATGATCTAGACATGCTAAAACAGTTGAAGAGTAAAAAAGTATACATTTTATATTAGTTTAGATTTTAGAAACATTTGAAAAGGAAATTTTTGTTATTACCTAAATCTAAATGCTAACTCATCACTATTTACATATGGAAGTATTGTGTTTTTGTTTTTTTAGATTCCCTACCATTCTGTTACTAACTACTTGATTGCATACAATGTTTTATATAAGAAGAAAAGCAGATTTCTGGATACCAACCTAAAACTTGCCTTTCAAAATAAAGTTAACAGGGAATCCATAAAACTCAGCATCATACCTTCTCATATCATTCACGGGTCAAATTAAATTAAGGGTCCAGTCAGAAGGGTCACATAATAGTTATCTACTACCACTACATAGTAGTCACTCACTACAGCATTTAACCTGAGTGAAAGGTAGAGACAAGAAACAAGTTTAAGGAGAGATTGGTAATCAGAGGAGAATGTAAACCAAGAAATCAGTTCTGGAGAAAATAGTTGAAATAAAGAGGAGTCAGAGGTTGAACGCAAATACACGAGATTGATGCAGGTGTAAGTCCACAAGTACTTCCACCAGATCAGAAAGTTAGTTAAAGCATAAAGCATTTTCAGATAATGGTGAGATTACAGAAGTTCTCAGAATGGTACCAGATTCACTCTCTTGTAGCTCACAGTTTATAGCCGCTCTCTCCAATAAAGTAACCATTAGATGCACATGGCTATCAAGCCCTTGAACTCTAAGCAACATGGGTTGAGATATACTTTAGGGGTAAAATACATACTATCTTTTGAAGACTTAGTACTAAAAGTAATGCTTAATTTTTCACTAATAATATTATATCACTAATGTGTTTGAAAGATAATACTATTTTAGGTATATGTTTATTTTTTCTTACAAGCACTTTATTCCATATTTCACTTCTCATCTTTTTGATTTAATACATTCACTGAATTCATTCTAGTCTAATCAAGCCGATCATTTATCTGATTACCCAAGGGTCTATAGATATTCTGGTTTGAGGAAGAAGCATGTATATTATTGTTTATTAAATTCCCATCATTATTCCAAGTAAAAAAACTAATTATATCATTTCACCTTCATTCAAAATATACTTCACTATACAATACAGTGTAGCGATGAGGTGTTGTAGAACTGTGCTCCTGGGCCTTGTACAACTTTGTTAACCAGTGTCCCTCCAATATATTCAGTAAAAAAAAAAGGATTAAAAATGGATTTGAATAGGTATATCTTAAATTCCTAATATACCACAGAAAATATTCAATTACTAATGTAGCTGGTATCATATTTCTATTTGACAGCGCTAAAGAGAGAATCAACCTCCCAAAGTAAATTTCCCTTAAATAATTTATTTGCTTTCAGATGTACTTAGAAGTATCAATAAGAACATAAAAATATAAATATATATTATAATACTGGCCCCATTCAAAATATATTTTAACAAAACTTGAAATATATATTTCCAGTTTTATTGTATATATGGTTACACACATGTATATACACAATATATTTTCCTGTATATATGTGTGTGTGTGTATACACACACACACATTTTATTTGAAATGGGCATATTTACCAAAAATTATTCTAACAATTACAAATTAAAAACTAGGCATTTTACAATTGTTCTTTGGACAAATAATATTAATTATATACTAAATTTTTCAATTACTAACATCAAAAAATGTAACTGAAAATATTTTTATTGAATTTTTGTTAAACTATAGATGCTGAAGGGAAGTTCCACAATGTATCACAAGAAGCCTGAGAGAGTCTAATCCAGAAGTTTAAGATATCAATAACACATGGTATATTTACACAGTGGAATTCTACGCAGCAGAGAGAAAGAAGGAGCTTATACCCTTTGCAACAGCATGGATGAAACTGGAGAGCATTATGCTAAGTGAAATAAGCCGGGAGGTGAGGGACAAATACCATATGATCTCACCTTTAACTGGAACACAATCAATAGAAGAAAAAAAGCAAACAAAATATAACCAGAGACATTGAAGTTAAGAACAATCTAACAATAGCCAGGGTGGGGGGAGGGGGGGAGGGGGGAGGGGACAGTGAGGAGAGGGGATTACAGGAACTACTATAAAGGACACATGGACAAAACCAAGGGGGAGGGTGGAGGTGGGGGAGAGAGGTGGGTTCATCTGGGGTGGGGTGGAGGGATGGGGAGAAAAGTGTACATACAACTGTAATTGAATAACAATAAAAATTAATAAAAAAAAAAGAAGAACAATTCAAATACTGTATATTACTCAATCTAGGTAAGAACTATTTAGGAGACTAAAGAAGGAAACTCTCATTAATTTTAGTTGAATTTCACTGTGAGAGATACAGTTCATTTGACCTTGAAAAATATGGTTTAAAACCCATGAAAATCAATTTTAGAAAAAGCCTTTAAAGAGGCTGTTTTGTGTTTTTACACAGCTATGGTTTACGTGCTTTTGTGTTAAGGTAAAAACATTTTGCTTCTCGTGGTTTTGTGGCAAGTGTCCTCATCTCAGTGTCCTTTCTGTAACTTGTATTCTCTCACATCCTTGGAAACATGTAACAGGTTGACTTTTCTTACTGTGACAGGCATCAGTGCACAATTTGATTCTACATCCACAGGAAAATGGCTGAGGTTTTCGTAACTGGGTATAACTATGATAGGAGCATAGCTAAATCAGTCAGGAAAAACCTATGTTAATAAACAGGACTAATATCAAGAATATTCAATTTAAACATGAATTCTTTTTACCTTGAGCAAATTTGCTACTTTAAATATATATATATACACACACATATATATATACATATATAGCAAAAAAGCCAATTTTTCCCTGAAGCCAAAAAGAAAATTCAGATATAATTATATTGAAAATGATCTTTCAGACTACTACCAAAGCCCCTATCATTACACCAATAAATGACATTCACATACATTTCTCAGATGAAATTTAAATACAATTAAAATACAATTTATTTTTAAAACTACTTTATATCACATTTTTTTGCAGACACAAAAATTAGTATCATGTATATCCAGTTTCTATGTTATATAGCAGTAATGGATAAGTAGATGATCCAAGTGTGTTTTTTCATAAGCCACAGGCTTACCTGTTAAGCATCTATGAGTTTCCACAGTGGAAGTACGAATTGGAATAAATCAGGACCAGGACCAGGGCCAGAGAAAGTGACTGTCCCCAGGATAGCTCTGTCACCAGGAGCAGTGGGTAGCAGGACAAGTTTATGCATAATATGGGCAGGTGCCAATATCTAAACATGAGATGTGGTAGCCTGGTTCTCCACACTATTGTCAGTATCTGTGCGCAAAAAGATAGGCCCGTTTTGGTCTCTGGGATCTGAACCTATTGTGAAGCAAGTTCACAGCCAATAGCAGCACAGTCAGACTGTGGTCCTCATGAGACTGGATGCTTGAGCAGAAATTTTGCCGTGACTTATGGACCCAGGATTGTGTTTGTTTTTGAATGATAAGAAGATTGAAAACTGAAGGTCAACTCAACTTCAGACTTTCTAAAGCGAGTATGTAACCTTTGACCGATTTCTTTTTCAATCATGAGGGGAGATCTGGGTAACAGCTTTCTGAATTCATCTCTAGAGATTCCTTGGAAAGCTCATGGGTCTAAATTTAGAAAACACAGACTGAAGCATTACTCTCATCATTTCTTGATTCTCATTTCCCTCACAGAAAAGTAAAAGATACACACACACACACACACAATCTGCAGAGGTTTTATGAGGGCTACATGAAATGCAAAATTGATTTGCCTAGGCAGCCAATGTTTTAAAAATCTGCAATTTTTTTCATCACTACTATTGTTACTATGGTGATAATATTGCTGCTGGACACCAGCTAAAAAACCTACAAATATAAATATCCGATTTTCATGGGCCTTAATAAATGTTTTATTTCATCATATCTCATTATTTTAATCTTTTATTTTTATGTAATGTAAACTATTTACTTTTCATAATGTTTGTTTGGGGTGGGGTTTGCACGGTGAGTGACATACTCTCAGGGTCCTTAAAAGGAGAGCAAAGATATCTCCTCCACAGGGTTTTTGGTGTCCGGAGCCCACCCACAGGAGCTAGTCTGCTTATTCACAGCTGCTTTCGGTGTGTAGGTCTGAATTTTTTATTAATGGGAAAGTGTTACTTTTGATCGATCTGTGAGGAAGACTTGATAAAAAGCCAAGGCACGATATGAATTGGAGCAGACGCTCCACTTAGGTGACATCAGAAGAAGGACTGGGCAGGGGGATAATTTAGTGATAACATCGTATCTTCTGTGGGGACAAGTTCTAAATTTATTTTGATAAGGAAATTTTCGCATATGTCAAAATTATTCTTAAAAATACTTTAGAAAATTCCTACCTGAAGGTCAGTATTCCGTACTCTCTCTCGGTAAGTCAAACACAGCCAATGTTGTTCCCCACCCCCACCCCAGCAACTGCGGGTGACTCTTTCTTCACTTGTCAGCACACAAAGTAGTCGGCTTGCTCTTCCAAGTTCTGCTGAATTTAAAAACTAAAGTTACATTCTAGGGCATAAATGCTTTATGTAGAATAGTGAGTAGAATTACCCACACTACTTAACATATTTTTCATCTTTAATTTTCCCTTTTTTTCTTTATGGCTAATAGTGTGTAGCCTCATTTGTACAAATAAGTTAAATATGCCTTTGAAGTGACTTCTCTATATGAGAAAATTTTTAAAAATACTATAATCTAGACCAATGAAGAAAACCAAAGCTGAGGGTACGAAGTGGAGCCTGGGGGATTCTGAAAGTTGAAGAGATGCTGCAGGCAACTGTCAAGTGTACTCGTGGGCGTGGCTGGCATGAAGAGGCAACTACACCAGACCCTTGAACACCATGGTGCAAACTGAGTGGGTCCCCTTACAGGTGGGTTTTTTCAACAAGCATTGTAAATGTGTTTTCTCTTCCTTATGATTTTCCCTTTTTAAAGATATTTAATTTATGTACTTTTAGAGAGAGGGGAAGGGAGGGAGAAAGAGGAGAGCTATATCAATGTGCAAGACAAACATTGATCAGTTGCCTCTTGCACGCCCTCAACCAGCAACCTGGCCTGCAACTCCGGCATGTGAACCTAACCAGGAATCGAACCAGTGACCTTTCAGTTTGCAGGATGATAGTCAACCCTCTGAACCACACCAGGCAGGGCTCCTTATGATTTTCTTAATAACATTTTCATTTTTGTAGTTTACTTCGTTGCAAGAATATAGTATATAATACATGTAACATATAAAACATGCATTAATCAGTCGTTACTGTTATTGGTCAACGGTAGGCTATTAGAAGTTTCTGGAGAGTCCAAAGTTATATGCAGATTTTTTTTACTGCAGCATGGGGTGGCATCCCCTAACTCCCACATTGTTCAAGAAGATTCAATTGTATTACATTTATTGATTCAGTTAGAATAACAATGCAAGATTATGTGGACAATGTGAGGGAAGAGAGTGGTGTGAACTGGAGGACTTGCTAAAATTCTGTTGGATGAATTTACTAGGGATTATATTTGGATTATGAACAATGTATCTGGGGAGAACTATGAGCAATGACAAGATAAAAATGACGGTACAAATCTATGAAGAGAAGCATAAGTTGGTTGTTTAGTAAAATTATCATATATGGGTTTGGAAACATAATATAAAAGAAAAATTTTGCACCAGGCAATTATTAAAAACAACAAAACAGACTTTATTTGAGTTACTGCAGAAGGGGAAAGAAAGTTTAGTATAGAACTGAGCTCAACTCAATACAGCAAAGACAGCTGGGGATTCATAGTCAAGGAGCAGAGTCAGGGTGTTGACGGTTAGAAAATAACTAAGGGGATTTGACTAGATAGCAAGAGTAGAGGGTTGCTTTCTAAACTGGCTTAATAGAATTCTTGCTAAAGGCAGACCAAAAACTTAGAAATCAAGGGTAGGGGATTGCTGATCAACTGGCTTAGCAGGATTCTGCTTCCATAAAACTGGGCTCAGCAGGCGAAGGTCAGGCCTGGTTGAGAAGAGGGCTCAAGGAGCTTGACTGAAGTTTAATCAAGTAGAAGTCCTCATGGGACCTGATTACAGAGAGACTGTCAGTCAGGAAGCAACTTCGGCTGTGCTGTGCAACCACGGAAAAGTTTTCCTCACTTTATTCTGATGGATACAGAGATGGGCTAACGTCCGTTTACAGTTGCAACACAAACAAAGAATACAACAATAAATAAATAATAATATAAGAATAATATCTGTGTTTCACATACTACAACTATAAACCTATTTTTGCCCACCTCTGTATCTGTAACCCTGGATAGCATCCTGAAAATTAGACTTTCTTCCTTTTCATCTCTTCCTTGTTATCTGTCGTCTAGCCATCCTAATTTCGATACCTTGCTTCTGTCATCCAAGGTGCTGATCTCATTAACACCCACATTCCCACATAATACTCAGATTAAGAGTGTGCTCTATGGACAATGGGAGCAAGCAATGTTTTTTTGAAAGAATATTATGGGCAGGGGCAGGCCATTGAAGATTTTGAAAAATATCAACAAGATTGACATGAATATCAACAAGTTTTGTGCTTTTCAATTAATCAAAAAAAGTGTTTTTATCCAACTTAGGTAAATTACTATTGCTTGTCATACAGAAATCAGAGACCATATTCCTTACAGCAGCCTAATGGAAATAATGCAGACATTGATAATAGGTCTGGAATGACACATGGCTCCACAGAAGCTCTGGCCCTTCCTTCATCAGGGTTCTGCACCACTAAAGGGTGGTGAAACTGAGCCTAAAAGGATCCAGTGATTTTTAGTATGTTCCCCCCAAAATAAACATATTGTTTTTTGGTTTTGCCCTATTATAAACTTTTATTGTAATGAATAACTCAGAAAACTCAAGCACACAAATTTAAATATGAAAGTGTTCATCCTCCCAGGATCATGCCCCCAACAGGTACCCTAGAAAGACATTAATTTACCTCCTGGGAAAATTTTCAATGTCTATATATATTTAACATAAAGAAGAAATAAATATTTCTATACTGTTCTGAAACTTGCTGTTTCCATTTATAGGTATAAATCACTTTTTTAAAAACTAAATATTACTTTATTGTATCAATATAGTATATATAATTCACATAATTTAGAGTTCATAGACAGACAAGAGATTTTTTCAGTTTTGCACTTTATTCCCAATACTTTAATAAATACGCACTTAAGTAGACATCTGCATATTTGTACACATACTCTAGAAGTGCAATTCTTGTGTCAAAGTGCACATCTAAAATATTGATGAACATTGCCAAATTTCACGGAGAAATATTGTTTCATTTTAAAGCTCCTCAAGGATTAAACATTTTTCTCAAATCCTTGTGAACACATACTCTCCATTCTTTTAATCTTTGAAAAAATGACATAATATGGATATGACAAGGTCTGTCCAGAAAAAGCCCAGCCATTAATATAACAAGGACAGTTTGCAAGACATCGATGTACCTGGCAGCCAAGGCCAGTGGACAGGAATGAGCGGGCGTGAACAATGACAACTTCACTGTACTAGTCAGTGGGGGCAGTACACACCATTGAGGGAGCATGTGTACTGTGTGGCCATCACATTCAAAATGACTGAGTGAGTAGAGCAATGCATCTGCATCAATTTTGTGTTAAGCTTGAACCTTCCTCCACAGAAACTCTTTGGGTGATTCAGAAGGCCACAGCTATGGGCAACTGGTGATTGGCAGCTTCACTGTGCCCGCTCAGAACAATGTGCCTGCTCATGCTTCACATCTTGTGCAGAGTTTTTTGGCAAAACATCAAATCACCCAAGTGACTCGGGTCCCCCACAGCCCAGATTTGGCACCCTGCGACTTCTGGCTTTTTCCAAAACTAAAATCACCTTTGAAAGGAAGAGATTTCAGGCCATATCAATGAGACTCAGGAAAATACGATGGGGCAGCTGATGGCAATTCCAACAAAGGGTTTTACAGTGTTTTGAATAGTGCAAGAGATAGTAGAACTGTGTGAGGTCGCAAGGTGCCTCACACTTTGAAGGGGACTGAGGCATCGTTGTGCTATGGACAATGTTTCTTGTTCTTGCATCTTCTTCAGTAAATGTCTCCATTTTTCATAGTAATGGATGGGTGCTTTCTGGATAGACCTCGTATATACATTCATATTTACATTTCAGTATTTAATTTTATGTCTAAAAGGGAGAGCTTAGAGATAAATGACATAAATTGCTGGTTTTTCAAAGGTACAGAGTAGAATATTTAAAAGAGAGGTAGGAAATACGTGATTAAAATCTATGTTTTCCTCAAAAGAATCTCTGTATACTACACTGTTTCCTGAATATTATAATGACTTCTGTATGCATAGTGTATGCTATAGTATAGAAGTGTGTGTGTGTGTGTGTGTGTGTATAAATCCCGTGTTTCTGTTGATTGCCTCTGTTAACACAGCCACTGGGTTTTTCCAAAATAAATGTTGCTTATAGAATTATATTCCACTCACATGGATTTGTGGTAAGTTTCCATTACACTTTTTAAAAATTAAACTATTCAGCTGGAAAACTTGCTGACCACCTGTGTAACCTCCACCAAGTATCTTCATCTGTCTGGACATGAATTTTCTCAACTGTTAAATGAGGCTATTGAATATATGACTCTAAAATCACTTCTGGTAGAAAAAAATATTCTATGATTCAAAGTATAATTTTCCTGTTGTATATCCAATAAATCTTAGCATAATATTTAAAAATACCTGACAAACATGTAGGGACAGATATAAAAGCCTAAAAACAGGGATTAAGAACTCAAAGTCACGTGATTCATAGTATTCACATTCAAGGTCTCTGAGTTTTCTTAAACCTCCTCTTTGTTTTTACGAAGTGTATATATATATTAATATTAAAATCAAAACACTGTTTCTGTAAAACAAAGAATAAAAAGGTTGACTAAGTTAAAATGTTATACAATAACGACAATGAACGAACTATGGATCTCTGCATCACGTGCCTGAGAACAAACATGTTACGTGAAAACAAAATTACCAGACAGCTACATAAAGTGTGGTGCTGTGTATACAACTAAACCCTGAACAACATAATGCAAACAATCATATATGGGAAGGTTATGAGAGTAACTAGGGGATTTCAATCATAAAATTCAGGACAACCGTTACCTATTTAAGTGAAGGGAATAGAATGAAATAGATGAGTATCAGGAAAATAGATACAACATTATTGCTGATAATCCAGTTTTCATTTAAAATTTTGGTACACAGAGGTTTATTTTCTGTTTATATTTTCAAAGATGAAGCTATGGTGTAGAATTTTGGGGCAGTTTCTTTTAAGAAAATAATGTGAAACCAACAATACTAAGAAGACATAAAACATACCATTACTAGATATTTACCTGATTTGACGTATTCTGCCAAGACATATAAGCTCTACGTGAAGAAATTTATAAATGTTTATTGAAACACTTTTGAAAAAAAAAAACTTTTTTCTCTTTTTCAATAATATATATTTGTAAAAATACAACTATGCTCAGTATGCTTTAAAAATTGAGTCAAATTCACCCTGGCTGGTGTGGTTCAGTGGACTGAGTGCCTACCCATGAACCAAAGGGTCATCGGGTCAATTCCCAATCAAGGCACATGCCTGGGTTGCGGGCCAGGTCCCCAGTAGGGGGCGTGTGAGAGGCAGCCACAGATTGATGTTTCTCTCCCTCTCTTTCTTCCTTACTCTCTGTCTAAAATAAATAAATTAAATAAATACAATCTTTAAAAAAAATTGAGTCAAATTTTACAGGGTCTTCTTTCATTAAAAAAAAAAGACAAGCTCATTCTGATAGTCATATGGAAGTACAAAAGGAGCAAATAATAGTCAAGAATGACCTATAAAGGGGGAGAAATTTTCCCAGCTGACAAATTATATAACTGTTTATATAATCATGTTTATTCTATATGCCTAATGTCACTACACATACACAGGCATATACATAAAAAGAATTATACAATTCTGTTTATTCCTAAACCATGAACAACATAATTTAGTATTTACATAAACCAATGAAATATAATACAATGTGTAAAAACTTACACAAGCATATAAAAAAGATTTACTTGTAAATAGTAGATATGGCAGAGAAGTGAGAAAATTAAGAAGCTATTTAAAAACTGTTGAAGTGACTGACTGTGGCTATAGAAATAAAGGAGATTGAATCTTTATTCATATAATGAAAAGATGTCAATTCTGGAATTATAGTTGTTGGAATTAAAGACTTTAGAACGGTTACTATGTATAAGCAGGTTTCATGAAGCAAGGGAAGACATTCTTAAAAATAAATGGAAAGACAGAATTTCTCAGAAAAAATGTTAGAAAAAACAACGTAGTGTTTATAACTAAGAATAAAACAAACAGTGGGTCGAGGGGTGGGAGGCGCCTCAGTGGCTCAATGAGTGGGCTCAATAGCAGAATGAAGTCCATAGAGGAGAGAATCAGTAAATTTAAAGGTAAATCAATAGCAATCATTTATTACGAGGAATAGTCAGTAATTTTTTAAGTGAACAGAACCTTGGAGGCCCATCAGACACTTATGACATTCACACTACTAGATTTTTCTAAAGAGGAAAAAGCCATTAGTAAACTAAAATTATTTAAGAAAGAGTGGCTGAAAACTTCTCAAATTTAGTGAAAAACATACATTTCAAAAACAAAACAATTTCATCGAGCCCCAAACAGGATAAACTCAAAGAATACCACTGAGAGGCACCATAATGAAACCACTGAATACCAGGAATAGAGAAATCTTAAGAGCAACCAGAAAAAACAAAACAAAACAAAAAAACAACCCCCCAAAACAGCCACATCAAATGTAGAGAAACAATGATTCAAACAACTGTGAGTTTCTCATCAAATACCAATGAGGCCAGAGACAACTGAGTAATATTTTAATGTGCTGAAAGAAAAGGACTTTCAAACTAGTATTAATATTTAGTAAAAATATCCTATAGGGATGAACATAAAATAAATACAGCCTCATATGAAAGAAGAGCAAGAAAGTTGCCACTAGGCCTTTCTAAAAGGAAGATCTTTGGTAAGAAGGGAAACTATAATATAGGGAAATACAGAACTTCAAAAATGAAGAAAGAACAACAACAAATATATATATATATGTACATATATATATATATATATATATATATATTACACATTTACCTACATACATATACAGCAGTTTTTTCTCAAGTTCTCTAAAATATCTCAAAGGGTTGAAAGCAAAAATTACAGCGTTTTCCGAAGGGATTTCGATGAATGTCAGTGGAACATATGGCAACTGTAACACATAGGGAAGAGAGACATGAAACCGTATGGTTGCAGGTACAAGATTTCTACACTTTACTTGATGTGATAAAATACTAACTTTAAGTCAACTGTAAAAGTTACATATGCATGTTGTACCCTCAGATTTACCACAATTTACAAAGAAATACATTTTTATAAAACTCAATTGATAACATGGAATACTAAGAAAAAGTAGTCAAATAATCAAAAAAATATATAAGAAAGGGAAACCAGAGAAATACAAAACATGAGAAAAATAGATTATAATATGGTAGACTTAAAAAAATAGATCTCAATTGAATTTTGGGTTTTTTTTGCTTTTACTTTTCCAGTTCTAAGTCAGTTGCCTTCACAAATGCATATAAAAACAATCACTATCGCTTTATGGGACCTAGCCCAAAGAGTTCCCTCGGAGGCATTCAATCAGCATGAAGTTATGAGGACACTTTAGTGGCACTGGGTTGAGTTTATATTCTGATTCTCCAAACACTGTATCAGAAAATGAGTTACATCATACATTTATGTATGGCTAACTCAAGTCTCACTGAACATCCTGGACTAAACTGAAATCCTACATTTTTTACACTAAAAAAAAAATAAAGAAACTTAAAGTATATATTCTATAATGTAAACATGGAAGTAATAATCAGATTTACAAATTGTTTTATTAATCCATGACTCATGCCATCAGAGGTTAAGAGAGGAAATGGGTCAGACTGCCCGGGAATATACTAGTTATATGTGACCTCAGGCAAATATTTAAATTCTCAAAACTTCCATTCTCTCATCTCTAACATGGAGGAAACAATACATTCTACCTCATGTCTTAGAAAATTATGAAATTAGTAAATATATATAATGGTTATTATAGTGACTAGAACATAGTAAGTGCTCAGTAAATGCCATTTATAAATTGTACAATATAATACAGAAATGAAGGAGCAGAGAGTATAAGATTCACAGAAAAGTAGGGGAGCCCAGTTTCTAATTCAGGTTTACGTAGCTTCAAAACCAGCCTCACTCTCTCATTTGCTGCTAGCTCCTCACAGTGCATCACTATTTGCTGCCTCACAATTTTCAGGCACTGAATAGCCTTGTAGTTAAGAGCACTAACTGTGAAGCTGTACTAATGGGGTTGAAAATATCAACTCCACACCTATTGGCTGTGCAACTTTGAGTGAATTACAGTAAATTCTTGCTTAAGACTGTAAATGGGTTCTTAGAACTGTTGCAAAACCATATATCACAAAACCCATTTTCCCACAGACTGATTGATATAAGTAAAAGTTGAGTTCCTACAGCATCTCATCAATGTTATAACAAAGCCATATTATTGGAAGACCTGCTGTCCTTTTCATTCTGCCTCAAAACCTCGTGCTTGTAAAATGTAGATCATGTCTACTATGGTTTTTGTGTGTATGGCAATTGAATATTTATAAAAGAACATAACATGCCACCTACTTAGTACGGGTAAAAAAGAATGGCAGCTCTTATTCTTATTCTTCTCCTTTTTCTTTTAGGTGTGCGTCCAATGTTTACAACTACGTAACATTCATTAAAAGTAAAAATTTTATCTCATAAATTCTATGAGTCCCTCATCACTCTTAATACTGGTGAGCACATAGCCCTTTGTCACTAAATATTATTGATCTGCATCAATAACTTGATTCACTAATAACTGAATCACTAATCCTACATAAGGACATCAGCTCTCAAAATATTTACTGTATTTTTCAGACTGTAAGACGTACTCTACCCCCAAATTTGGGAGGAAAAGGGGGGTGCATCTTATAGTCCAAATGCGGGTTACCTGGCTCACTGGGTGGCGGTGGGGAGTTATTTATGTTATTAAATATTTTACCACATTTTTTGCTTCAAAATTTTTTTTCCTATTTTCCTCCTGTAAAACTTAGGTGCATCTTATGGTCTGAAAATATGGTATTTTTACATTTTAACTGTAATGACATCATAGGTTTGTGCTAAACCATATCCTAAATATATACATCTGACACACTGGGCCTTAAAATACATATTTCACTTTCTTGAGTTCCCATAGTGAAAACTGGCCTCCGTGCTGTTTTATGATTCTGTCCTCCTTCAGTAACATCCGCAGCCATTCCCTGGAGTCACGTTAGCTCAATACTCTAAAGTTATCTAACATGTTCTTTAACAATCTCTGATTTTTAACAGTGAGGGGAGCTTAGGAACAAAAAAAAAATAAAGTTTTCTCCAGAATTTAGAGGAGTTATATGTAAGTTAAACAAATAAATGTCATTTCAGTTTCATATAGCTACACACACACAAGAGAAAAGAACTGAATTACCATCAGTTCTTTCCCCAAGAAATAGCCTGTGTGAGAGCTCCTGGTAATGAAACCGGGTAAGAGGAAAATCTAAAGGTATGTCTCACAACAGAAATGGGATATGTTGAGTCTAGAGTGAATTATTTACTACTGGCAGCTATTTCTTACAGGTAAATCAAGCTTCTCAATAGCTTAACAAGGAACCTGCCAAAAGTGGTAAACTTGGGCAAGTTCATAGACCAAGACTGCAGAGGAATACATAGAGACACATCGAGAGAATGCCTTTAGCTATAAAATCACCTTCCGCCAGGGCATAGTCCTTTCTTTCTTCAGTTTATTATTGCATGTTGCATTCAGTTGGAGAAATCAAGGAAATAATAAGGGCTTAGAGAGTTTTTGTACTGGTCTCATTAAAATAACATTTAGGGAGAAGAAAAAGACTTCAGCATAAAAAATGCAATAATCACAATGTATAAAAAGAGTAACCATCCATTTTACTTAAAGGAAGAAAAGCACAGGCTCATAAAATGGTGATTTGTCAACAACAGATGGGAAAGAATAAACACTAAAAACAGCCTGCAATCCCAACAGATACTAAAAGGAAAGACATGTTAAATTTGTTATAACTTGCAAAGACATGCAAATTGCTTTCCCATGTTCTTTGACAAGAATTAGACAAAGCAAGAACATTTCAATGAGGAGGAATACAACAAACAGCAGAGGCACAGCCTCAGGTGAGGTTAAACAGCAGGGGAAAATCAGCAGGGGGACCACAAACTTCGAGTTAGAGACTCACCTTTGCCACGCGAGTTCCCTGACATTCTCCAGAACTGCAGGATCACAGCCTACATATAGCCAGTTGACAAAGTACCTGAACAATTGTTCTTCTCACATCAAACTGACAAAATATACTTTTCTTTCTCTAAATCTATCACTAGTTTTATGAACCATTACTTTATCCTTTTGAAAGGGCATATGCAATCCACAAATCACAATGAAAGATCCACGCAATGATAGTTTTGTTACAACCCATGGGGCTAGCATCTTAAATTAAAAATAAGGATATACGTTTGTGTTCCTACTGGGAAGTACATCTCAACAAATTCCCACTTCATGCTCCCGCAAATAAGATAGACCACGGAACAGACTTGCAGTGAAGTTACTTTTGTTTTTTCTTATCCTGTTTCAAGCATCACAAAACTCTCCTATGGACTGCTGAGTTATAAGTGTTTCACTTACACGGACAGCTGCACCTTCCTAAACGTAACTATTGTATACCAGCGATGAACACTGCTTGACCACGGCCTTATTTTCCATGGCTGCTGCTTCATTTCACAAGATGCAAACACATCCTTCCACATTGTATTTCATAGTCTGAAAGAAACTTCATTGTTAACCAGTTACATAGTCACGGAATCCATTTTTTTGGCAGAATAAGTTTTCCATGTTAAAAATAACACAGTTTTTATCTATATTTGTATTCTTTAGCACTAGAATGCTATTTTCAACCATTCTTTAAGTAAGTATCAGCCTTTAGCCTAATGACACCTAAATATGCTGGTCGTACCAGTGATTTCATTAATAAGTATCTACCATAGTATAAAAAAAAGCCTTTGAGCACATTTTCAGTGACGAATTATTGAGGGATGTTCCTTCTACAAGAGGAGTGGTACAACAAAATATATGAGAAAATTATTACGTTACTCTTATTCACTGGTGAATTCATTAAAAATAGTTACTGATTGACAAGGGTATCATATATACTGTATTAGGGACTTGCCACATAAATATGAAGAACACATGATAAAAGCAGGGAATTAACTCATTTTTAAGGGGGGATAGAGACATACAAGGAACTATTTTCCACGTAGAGAACTGAATGTAAATAGTAGTTATGGAAGAATTAACTTGTGAGCACTGGTCTGGGAAGGCTTTCAGAAGGTAAATAAAGTGTTCACACAGAAACAGCAGAGCAGTAGTCTTAGGGAAGGATGTTGGAGAACATCTAGGAATCCTGAAATAAAATTTTTTAAATGTGCCAGCACTGATAATGTGAATTCTAAGTGGGTCACTTGTGCAAGACTCATAATTCATGAAGATACCAGAATGTCAAATATAAAGATATTATTTTAGAGTTATCCAGATGTCTTATGAAATTAGCACAGTGCAACCAAAATACATCATATAAATGATTTAATAACTTCTGTGAGCATCCGTAAGGATTTTTTATTAAACTGTCAATAACTATTTTTTGCTGAGCAATCACTGGTACTTTCAAATAATCCTCTGTTGAGATGTGTTAGTGGTCTAGGGAATAGAGCACTTACTACTTTTTTCATTAGATGAAGGTGTTTTCAGAAGCAGCCATCTTCATATTGTTTTCATTAACTTATAGCATAATTTTAATACGATCAAGGTTTGTGAATCAAATGCATTATGTTTCAAATGAAATCATGTAATGGAGTTGCAATTAAATGTAAAATGAAGGGGGTGAAGAAAGTGGTAAGTAAGGTAAATGCTATTATTTGTCACCAGACCTACATCCATTTGTGAATTTGCTAGTGAAGTGTCAAAAACAGTAAAAGCAGTCTTATTGTTCTTGATTCTCATTTCTGTAATTGTATGGTCAAAGAAGTATTTGATGTCTTTTGTACAATTCAGGGAAATAGGTTGGGATACAGACATTTATTTCATATGTGCAAAAACCTCATGATGTCATATCCCAGCAGAGGTAAGTTAAATATTAATAGTAAACAAAGTATAGCACGTTTCAGAAATAATGAGCGAGAGCACTAGAAATTGGCTATTACATTTTCTCCTACTTTGAAACATATAGTCTTGGTTATGAAAAGCTATTGTACTCAATGATTTAGGGAAGTTGTTTCATTTTTCCACTAAACAATGTCTATAGGTGCCTGAAAATGAAGTCGTATCACTAGAATTGTTCTGTGTGCTTTAGTAAATGTCAATTTTCTCCTCACAGCGTGGAGTAAACAGTCTGTTTAGAAATTTAAGATGCAGTAATGGAAGGAAGTTACTAAGTATGGAGCAGATCACTGTCTTACAAATTTTTTTTTCTGATTTTTACCGCAGACTGGCAAAACTTTGCAATGAGGAGATATGGCTCAGTTCTATGTGTATAGTGGAGTCCTGCTATACATTTCACAGGACAGCTTCAAAGAGCCATACCAAAGACCATGAAACTAACCTATCCATACCCAATATTTTCAAGAAGGGCAGGTCAAGATTGAGAGTTTTTCTACTTATGGTAATGGATTATTGAGGGGGGCACACAGGAGGAGGTGCTGGACCATAGAAGCCTGTCAGTCTAACTAGGGGGTGTAACGTAACAAAAGCCCTCGTAAACTTGGGAAGTTCATGGGTCATTTTGAAAAAGCACCTGATCCATCCCAAACCCAAGCTAATATAATCCCAGGGGAACAAAGAAGTGTGTTCTCTCTCTCTCAGACCCGTGCTCACCCCGCATGCTCACACATTCTCTCTCCATAGCCATGTGGCCTTAGCAGCCGCATGGCCAGCAGCCACACGGATTCTGCCAATGAGGCAGCCAGGAACAAGCGAAGCTATCTGGATGGCGACTGAGACCGTCCAGGAGGAGCTGCCTGCAGGATCCAAAGGCCTGAGTTTTAACGTGAAGCAGGAACTCTGGACACTGGCATTTGTTTTGGCCTTGCCGAGGACACGGTTGACTTTTTCCATGGTGGGATGGACAGACACGGGGCATTGGAAACCCAAGGGCAGCTTCTATTTCAACTTGAATTAACCGCCTTGTCCCAGCACAACTGCACGTGCATGGGTCCTTGGAACGCTTTCTTCGCAATCACGTAGAAGAGCCTAATCTCCGCCAACAACACTTCCCCTGACTGAACATAGTCGATGTAAAGAAAACAAGCCATTTTGTGGGCCCTTGTTAGCCCACAAAATATTCTTCCCACCAGTCTTATTATATGGAAGGAACATATCCGAAACACAACTGAAATCACGCATTTGGGGGCCCGTGCAAATTGTTGAGTACGCACAGCAAACGTTGCAGACGGTGGCGCAAGGTGTTGCTCCTGTTTCTTGCTTTTGCCAAGGAGGGTCGAGCCCCCTTCTCAAAAGTTGTAAATATAGCAGAGGAGGTCAACATGCTATAATTTTAAGCTTTAGTTTAAAAAGCATGAAAAGAAATATCTCATTAGCTTAGGAAAATTGGAGAAGTATACTCCAAGGACTTTGGGTTTCTAAAGCTCCTTTTTAGAAAATCAATAGCAATATCAGGCAGTACTGTAATAAGAGAAATTTCTAAAGCACTTATGGAATCTCATATCTTTCAACAGAGAACTTTGATTTTAAGTCCCTGTCCCACTGATGCGATGTATTGATTTTTCTTAGCTTTGTTCAGAAGGTCATTTTATTTTTATAAGTATACCAACTACAATGTGTCCATCAACTTAGGGAAAAAGGGTAACTATACAAACTACAGTCCAGAAAAATCTTCACCTTGTAAAAATATAAAAGAACATGCAGTTGGCTGTTTGCATCCACAGGCTCCTCATCCATGGATTCAACCAACAGTGGACCAGAATATATTTTTTCAATGTTACACTGTTGCTGACAGGGACTGTGTAGTTAGGTCTATGGTGGTTGCATCTGCACTGAACATGTACAGACTTTTTTTTCTTGTCATTATTTCCTAAACAATATTAAATCTACTCACATAGCATTTATATTATATTAGATATTATAAGTAATCTAGAGATGATTTAAATTATACAAGAAGATATGTGTATGCCATATGCAAATCCTATACTATTTTATATAAGGGACGGAGCATCCTTGAATTTTGGTATCTGCAGGGGTTCCTGGAACCAATTCCCCATGGATACTGAGGGATGACTGCAATCTACGCGTTCACACTTTATGGCCATTGTATATGTATGACTCACAATGCACTGTGTAGTTGATCTAGTAAGGAAATCGTTACTTTTGTCATTACTCCAGACCAATAGCAAGACAGATACTATAGTTAAAAAATAGAGAGAGAAAAGTCTAGAAATTAAAGGCAAGTGTGTTGGTCTAAGCCCTGCCCTTCTCTTCACCAGTGGTCACAACTTTATGCAATTTCAATGCAAAAAATATTTTGATTTATAGTTTAAAGATTTAAGATAGTTCTGATATACTTATATAAACAAACAAAAAAAGATCTGCAAGATCCTAGCCTAAATGACATTTTTTAAAATTTACTTTATTTAATTTTTTTTAAGTCTATACCCACAGAATACATTTCTCTGAGACATAACTTATTCTTAAACCACTGTTTCCAAGAACTAAGACATTGACCAAGCCCTGTCCTGGCCCCTGCTTCACATCTCTGTTCTTATTCTCTTTTCTCACGACCAAACTAAGAGACTATAATAGAATTCACACTGACAGCCAGAAAGTAAGGACAGTCTCACTTTTCAACTGACCGTCCTGTTCTCTTGTGGTTTTCCCTTAGGACCTTCAGCACTGAACTGATATTGTCATCTCCTAAAAGAGGTCTTTTTAAAAAGACCTTCATACTTACGCAATGACCACAACTTAAAAACATAGCATTGGCATTCAAAGAATACAGTCAACACAATATTGACTGCATTGCATTGGATAAGAACGAACTTGGAGGACTGATGCTTCCTCACTTAGTAATCAAGACAGTGTGGTATTTTCAGCGAAGAATTACTGAGAGATGTTCTATAGGAGCATATTCTCCTGCTCTATAGAACAGAATAGGTCAACAGAACAAAACAGAAAGCCCAGAAATAGATCCCCACAAACCCAGCCAAATGATCTTTGACAAAGGAGCAGAGTCAATACAATTTGGCAAAGACAGTCTTTTCAACAAATGGTGCTGAACTGCTGGACATCCTCAGGCAAAAATGAATACATAAAAAAGAATCTAGACACAGACCTACTCCCTTCACAAAAATTTACTCAAAATGGATCACAGATCTAAATGTATAATGTAAAACTGTAAAACTCCTGGAAGATAATAAAAGAAAAACAGATGACCTTGGGTATGGCAACAACTTTTTAGATACAATCTAAATACATGATCCATAAAAGAAATCATTGATAAGCAGGACTTCATTAAAATTAAAAACTTTCACTCTCTGAAAGACAATGGCAAATAAAGGAGAACACCAAACACAGACTAGGAGAAAATATTTTCAAAGGACACATTTGATAAGGTATTGTTATCCCAAATATACAAAGAACTCTTAAAACTCAACAATAATGAAACACACACGTTTTTAAAAAAATGGGCAAAAGGCCTTAAGACACTTCAACCAAGATGTGCAGATGGCAGACAAGCTTATGAAAAGACGCTCCACATCCTATGTCATCAGGGAAATGCAAATTAAAACAATGAGATACCACTAGACACTTATAGGAATGACCGAAATATCAAACACTGGTAACAGTAAATGCTGGTGAGGATGTGAAGTAACAGGAACTCATTTTTTTGTTGGGAATGCGTAACAGTTCAGCCCTTCTGGAGACAGTTTGGCAGTTTCTAATAAAACCAATCATAGTTTTGGTATATGATTCAGCAACTGTGCTCCTTGGTATTGCCTAAAGGAGTTGAAATTTTATGTTCATCCAAAAATCTGCATGCAATTATTTATAGCAGCTTCATTTAGAATTGCAAAAACTTGGAAGCAACCAATATGTCCTTCAGTAGGTGAATGGATAAATAAACTCTGTTATAGCCAGACAAAGGAATATTATTCAGCACTAAAAAGAAACAAGCTCTGAAGCCATGAAAGACATGGAGGAACTTTAAACGCATATTACTAAGTGAAATACACCAACCTGAATAGGCTACATATTGTATGATTACAATGATATGACATTCTGGAAAAGCCAAACTATGGGGAGAGTAAAAAGGTCTGCCAGTTGGGGAGCACTGAGAGAAATACATAAGCAGAGCACAAAGAATTTGTAGGCATTGAAAATACTGGCCGCGATACCATAAAGATGGATATGCGGCATTACACATCTCCCAACCTACAGACTATACAACATCAAAAGTGAAACAATATAAACTACGAACTTCGCGTGATTATGATGTGTCAATGTAGGTTCAACAACTGCAACAAATGCACCGCTCTGGTGGGGGATGTTGATAACTGGGGAGACTACTTGTATGTGGGAGCAGGGGGATATATGAGAGATTGCTGTTCCTTTCTTTCAAATTTGCTATGAAACTTAAATTTCTTCTAAAAAATCAAGTCTTTAACCTAATAATGCTGCAATAAATTTTATTTACATAAAATGTGCCCAACATTTCTGATATTTTGTTACAGTTCTATTATGGGTTGAATTATTTTTCCTTTAAGTTCTTACATTGGAGCCCAAATCACTTGCCTCAGAATATGACTTTATTTGGAAATAGAGCCTTTGAAGAGGCCATTGAGTTAAAATGAGGCCCTTAGGGTGAGCCCTAAACCATGTGGTTGGTGTCTTTATAAGAAGAGGAAATTCAGACTCACAAAAAAGAGCCACCAGGGATGCTGGTGTAGGGAGGAAAAGTCATGTAAGGATACAGTGAGAAGATAGATATCTGCAATGCAAGGAGAGAGGCCACAGAAGAAGCCAAACCTGCCAACATCTAAGATCCAGAACTATAAGAAAAATATATTTCCATCATTGAAGCTACCTAGTCCACAGTATTTTGTTGAGGCAGCTCTAACCAGCTGCCCAAAGGTGCATTCCCAGAAGTGATAACCACTGTATCAAGCCTTTGGACTTGTGAAATTCTGGATTCACATTGCCATTTTGTTTACCAGAAAAAGCATGAAGATTCCTGTTTTATTATATACTCACAAAAATAGTTGCCTGTTGTTAAAAAGCACAAAGAAGGAAGGAAGGAGGAGGAAGGGAAGGCAATGGGAAGAAGGGAAGAAAACAAAAGCTTTCTTTAAAAATCATTTCTAACTATGAATAGAGTCAGACATCTAGTAGACAAGATTCACTTTTCACCTATTTGTTCTATTTTATAATATAACCCAAAGCAATTTCTTTTCCAATAATGAAGAATGGAATAACCACAGTTTACTCATAACAGAACACAGGGAAAGGAGTTATATAGATTTCCCTTCCTAATAATTACAATCTACAGAATTTACAGAGTACATCAGAATGGTAATAAATATTATATGAGCCTTCGATGGGAATTTCATCAGGCATTCAACTAAGACTTGCCTGTTCAAGGATAAGCAGTGGTAAATAAACATATAAAAGCAGGCCTTACTTTATACTGTGCTGAACTATGGTTAGTTCTTCCCAAGTACTAAGAGAATTTAAAGAATGGAATATTCGAAGCAGATAGAAAGAAGGAGCTCCTACCCTTCACAACAGCATGGATGGAACTGGAGAGCATTATGCTAAGTGAAATAAGCCAGGCAGTGAGGCACAAATACCATAGGCTCTTACCTGTAAGTGGAATATAATCAACAAAACAAACAAGCAAGCAAAATATAACCAGAGACATGGAAATAAAGAACAAACTGACAGCAACCATAGGGGAGAGGAGAGGGGTATAAGAAGGGGAAGAGTTGTCAAGGAACATGTATAAGGGACCCATGGACAAAGACAACAGGGGGAGGATTGAATGTGGGAGGTCAGGGCGGGAAAGGCATGGGAGAGTGGTGAGAGAAAATGGGGATGACTGTAATTAACCAACAAGAAAAGAAGAAAAAAAAGAATTATCACACCTACATTCTTGGACAAAATCCTATGGTCTGAGACAGTGAAGTAGTAGCGAAACGGGAAAATAAGAAGCTAGGAATAAAACCTTGGTAGTGGAATAGATGTTTGATAATAGACACAAAGTGATATACAATACAATGGATATTTCTATTTCTCATTTTCTTAATACATCCCTCAAATGTCATTGTTTTATAATGTAGAAGTGAATGTTATGCTGGCAATGTAATACAATCTCTAATTTTACAAAATTAATAATAGAATAGACATATTTAAATGAGTCTTTAAATTTCAAGAGGTTTGCTTGGGGGAGAATCTTTTTACAGTCAAAAACTGATAAAAGCTGTTGACCTATGTAACTTGGGGAAATGAGTCTGTGTTATACAATATGAGAGCTAGATGTGCTAGAAGATGCTATATTATTAAACACTACACTAGTCCAGAAGCATGTCAATCATATGATTTTATGTCTCTTCGCAGATGTGATATGGAAATTAATTTTTATTTGTAAGGTGATAATGATACCCAAGAGTAAAAAATATATATTGTTTTTGTTATTTTATAAAGTTGGAATAAGGTTTCCAATTATAAATATTCATCTACAGTGTTATTACTTTATATAACTGCAGTTAGTTTTAATTCTATGTTAATAGGATAGCATTATATCAACAGTCTCTGCTGAAATTCAGCTTAGATTATGTTCACACTAGAGCTAGACATTGCATACTGTTTACAGCTCCATAGAGAATTTATGTGTTTAATCAACATCTAGCAAACAATTCTACTTGAAATATTTTATATCATATGTGAAAAAGGGCCCCATAACCAAACACATTTAGGAAATTCTGCATAAAAGCATTTGCAACAACATGGATAGACATGGAGATTATTATGATAAATGAAATAAACCAGTCTGAGAAAGACAATTACCATATGATCTTACTTACATGTGGAATCTAATAAACAAAATAAACTTATGGACAAAATAGAAACAGAGGTGTGGATACAGGAAACAGAGGGACAGCTGTCAAAGGGGAGGGGTGAGACTGGATGAAACACGACGAAGGGGTTAGACAAAGAACATATATGCACGAACATACACCAATCACAGCCTGAGACAACAGCGTAGTGATGGCCAGAGTGAGGTGGCAGGGGTTGGGTGGAGGTGGGCAAGGGGATGGGGAATGGGGATATCCGCAACAGTGTCAACAATAAAAACAAAGTTTACAAAAAAGCACTTAAGCAGTTTTTCTTTTTCTGTGCAGGAATTCTCAGAACCATTTATGTTAAAATGTGCTAGAAATTCTTAAGGAAAGTACAGACTTTTCAATATTTGCCAAAGCTCAGACTGACAACATTAAAAATTAGCAAATGAGATTTAGGTTCTATTCCTATTTTATCATTGTAAAACACCTCTCCCCCCACACAAACCTAAAATTGTGTTCCACTGACAATACCTAGGAAATAGCTCTAAATGTTATGAATTCTGTTTTCATACCCATTATGATTATGCCAGTGCTTGCCCTATTATTTTATTGCTGCGCTAATATAATAGCTCTGCAAACACCCTCTTCTCACTGAAATCAATTTTTCCCCACAAATTATCTTTCCAAAATCAGATTTCATCATGCAGGCTTTGAGACCTTCAAGGACAAGTGTCAGCATAGCAACTGGCATCTCTGCATCATGGCCTGTATCACCTTAGCAGTGGCATCTCCCCGTGCTCTCCCCTTAACCAACCCCATATTTTGGTCCCTCGTGTTTACTCATGATTCTCTAACTACACAACTCCCATGCCTTTGTGCTGAAGCATCACTATCTCTTGTCTCCTCATATTTCAGGGATTAACTGAAAGGCAACCCTGTGATGCCTTTGCTTTCATCCCTATTGTTGAATTAATTTTTAAAATGTCTTCTGGAAGTATGTTATATTTATCATATAATGTACCACAGAGGTACAAGTGCCTACCTTAGTACGCTGCCAGCAGATAGGATATTTCAGAGAAAAGTGATGTCTTTAAAGGACATACAGTTCATTGTGATTTTTTTTTACTGATTCTATTACAAGAACACAACCCTTAAGTTTAAATTCTCGTTTCACCTACTATTATCTCCTATACTTTGAGATAAGACTACTATCAATAGAAGGCAAACTCAGGCTGTGTAACTTTAGTAGAAGACCTGGGTATTGAAAGTAAGGGAATGAAGAATAAATAGGAATGAAGTTATAATCATACTAGGTTGATTATTTATTGGGCGCTCTATCTCTAAGCAACTTGCTAAGCACTTTATATACACTGTCATAGTCATAAAATATAGAAAGAGATAAAACCACTAATAAGAGACACCATGATGCCCCAGCTGGTATAGCTCAGTGGATTGAGCACAGGCCTGTGAACCAAAGGGTCACCAGTTTGATTCCCAGTCGGGGTACATGCCTGGGTTGTGGGCCAGGTCCCCCTGTAAGGGGGACATGTGAGAAGCAACCACATATTCATGTTTTTCTCCTTCTCTTTCTCCCTCCCTTTCCCTCTCTCTATAAATAAATAAATAAAATATATTTTTTTAAAAAGATGAAGAGGGAATCCTATTTAGTCTTCATAATTCTGTAGTCCAGGTACTACATTCACATAACCAAATGGATTTTTGAGCCCAAGAGATAGTGATGCAAAAATGAATAGTAATTCTGACTTTCACAAAGCACACAAACTTATCCTGTATGAAGGCCATTATATAAGAGGTCCATAAAAAATGATTCTAATGACCGTAGAAGCTGACTGTTATGGCTAAATTGTGTCCCCTCCAAAAAATATGTTGATGTCCTAAACCTCAGTACCTCATAACACGACCTTCTTTGGAAATAAGGTCTCGCACGTGTAATTAGCTAAATTAAGATAAGAAGTAAGATGGCCTCCTTACCCAACATGACTTGTGTCCTTACCGGAAGAGGAGAAATACAGAGACACTGTGGCAAGTGGGAGAAACCATGTGGCAGTGGAGGCAGGAACTGAAGTGCTACAGCTGCAAACCCAGGAATTCCAGGGATTTTTATAAAACTACCAGAGACTAGAAAAAGACAGACGACGATTCTCCCCTACAAATTTCAGAGGGAGCATGGCCTGACCATACTTTGAGTTCAGACTTTGAGCCTCCATAACCATGAGGAAATAAATTTCTGTTGTTTCAAACCACTGAGTTTGTGGCAGTGTGTTATAGCAGTCCTAGAAAACTAATACGCTAAGCTCACATAGGCTAATATAAAATGTACGTATTTGAACTACTTATGATTTAGCACTCAAAAGAGTACTATTAGTTTCCCATGAAAAACAGAACTTCTGGTTAGAAAATGAGTGGAGAGAAATTTGTGGAGCATGCAATTGATTTACTAAAGCTTGGTTCGCTTAATGCTATTAACATTACATTTTGTTTTTGTGGACAGAGCAGCCCTGCCTGTGAATATGGCCTCCAATTCCGAAGAAAGGAGACGACCAGTAATATCACATAGAGAACTTGCGCAGTGCTTCCTGCTGTTTGTCATTGTCAGGCGACCTAGCATTACCAATCCAATTATCTCACAGTAATTGACTTTAAAGGGTTTCTCTGTCCTCACAATCACATCGGTGACTAACACAAAATTTCCTTTCACTATGGCACTATATATTAACCAGAAATTATTTGGGGCACTAAAGAGCATATTTACTTCCAAGGACTCGTTACCCTGGATAAGCTCTGTCAATAACCACAAACACTCAGTAATTGAACAATGTAAGTCCTGCGTTAGAAATCTTTCCCCAAAATGCCTATCTCCATGCCTACCTCTCCAATTTCCTTGTGACGTGTAGGTCAGTTCAGATGGTTTTGTTCTGCATTTTTGTTTGGAAATGTTTTTATTTGCGTTTTCTCTCTCCACAAATGTGCTTTTCTGTACAGGAATTCTGGTGCTTGTTTCACCAACAATGGGTAAGCATTTTTAAAGGCAGACTCTGATGGAAGTAGGACAGAATGAGGATGCTGGGTACTTTTCTAGGTAGTAGTTGATTTTGATAATGTTATCTCGTTCAAGAGATTGCAGGGAGAAGCCCTGACTGGTGTGGCTCAGTTGGCTGCGGGTCCTCCTGCAGACCAGAAGGTTGCCTGTTCAATTTCTGGTCGGGACACGTGCCTGGGGTGCGGCCAGGTCCCCGGGTGGGGGTGTGCCAGAAGCAGTGGTTTGCTGCTTCTCTCACACACCAGTGATTCTCTGCCTGGCTTTCTCCTTCCCTTTCTCCTCTCCAAAACTAACTAAATAAAACCTTTTAAAGAGAGAGATTCCAGGTATTAGTCTATTTTAGAAAATGACAACCCTCATTTCTTTATTTAAGAAATGCTATTATCAACATTTTCATTCCTTTTGGTTTTGATTTCGATTTTGATCAGAACCTGGCTGACATATTTACGTAAGTGTTGCAAATCTTACTCTTTCCCTTCTCAAATATTCACACTAATTTGTGCCACTAATAATCATTCTATCTTCGTAACCAGAATTTCAATAGTACATTTTCCTTCCTACAGTTTCAGGTATACGGGAATATTTTAAAACTACTTTATTACATTCAGTCTAAAGAAGGTTAACAGCTTTTTACTTTCCAGACTAAAAAACTCTTCATTTTCTTTACCTTGCCCTTAATAAACACAAAACCATGGTGAGTGCAGCTCAGCACTAATTGCTGGAAATTCTTAGAATCCGATTGACATCTTTTGTTATTTTCCTTTCTTGTTTATACTTTACAGTAACCTTTTGCTTTTTGAGTTTTTTGGTTTTATTTAGAAATTGTGCTTGTATTTCTGGGTAGCATTAGTATGCTTCACTTGTCAGCTCCTAAACTATCAAGTAATCATGAAGAAACAGGAAGCACATTCTTTAAATAGTATCATAGCAGCATCCATTTTGGGATGACATTTTATAACATACTGCTTGAAATTGTCATCTGTTCTTTCATCTCCCTCAAAACACCAAAGGTGAAATTAGAATTTGCCAAATGTAAGTAAAGGCATAATTGAAAACATCTGAGTTATTTCCATCTGCTTGTGGCCTAAGGAAAAGGCCTGCCTTGCTAAATCTCCTACTCTGCTTTTCCATCACTTGGTTTTACCCTTTCTACATTACACAAAGGGAAACTGGGGTTTATACCTAGATTCCTTCACTCATCATGATGCTTTAGAGATACATCTATTTTGTTGCATGTATTGGTACATTATTCCTTTTTATTCACCACTTGATGGGTATTTGCATTATTTCAAGTTTGAGGCTAGTAAAACTGGTAAGTTTATAGATGAACAGGTCAGGTTCTGGAGGAGTGTTTTGAGGGCAAGGGGAAAGGATGAGGAGTAAGGATATATTTGCTATCACAGACCATGCAAAATGGTGTTCCAAAGTAGCTGTACCATTCGCATTTCTCAAATGTACGAAAGGTCAGTTGTTAAACATCCTCGCCATGATTTGGTATTGCCAGTCTTTAAATTTCAGCCATTCTAATGGTGTGTAGTAGTGTCTCATGCATTTAATAGCTATTTCTCTAGTGACTAAAGATGTTAAACACCTTCACATATTTCCAATACACCTATAATCTTTGGTGGAGTCTTGTTTAAATTCATTGCCTTTTTATTGTTTTTCTTATTATGGAATTGAAAATATTCCTTATATATTTGGATAAAAGACTTTTCACAGATATATTTGACATTATTTTCTCCCAGTATGTAGATAGCTATTTATTTAATTAATGTGCTTTTTAAAGAGGAAACATTTTGATGTGGATAAAGCTCAATTTATCAACTTTTCTTTTTAGCTCAAGCTTTTATGTTTTATTAAACATTTGCTTAACTCATAGTCATTTACTTTATGATTTTTTTCTCCTAGACATTTTATGGTTTTAATCCTGTCATTTTGGTCTATGTCTTAGTTAGAATTCACTTTTAAATATGGCATGAAGTACGGGTCCAGATAGGTGCTTGTTTTTGTTTTTTAATGTAGTTATATAATTTTCTATCACTATTTGTTGGAAAGATTATTTATTTCACCCATTGATTTGTGTTGCCATCTTTATAAAAAAAAATAATTGACTCAATCTAGAGGTTAACCTATCACTGTGCACTTTGAATATTATACCTCCTTATACATTGTACAAGAAGCTTACTAGTGTGTTTCCTTCTTTCCCTTTATAAAATTTTGTCATATATTTAGTTGTACATATTTTATATGCCCACAATGTACTGTTATTATATATACATTAAACATCAAAATATTTTAAAACAATAAAAATATGAAAATAAAGTATTATGTAGCCTTCCTATTTATGTCTTTTGTTTCCCTTATTTGCATAGATCCACATATTTGCAAGTATCACTTTGCTCCTGTCTCAAGAATTTCCTTTAAAATCTACTTAGCAGTTGATCTGCTGCTAAAAAATTCTTTCTACTTTCTAATCCTAAATTGTGTGTCTTTCAATGGGTCTTCATTTTTGTAAAAATGAAAAAATGACACTTTTTTCTTAAAAGATAGAAATTCATTGTCTCGTGGCTACATTGCCTCTGACAAGATATCCAGTGTCACTCTGATTTTTGTTTCTCTATGTACAATGTTTCTTTATAAGATTTTTGTTGTTATCACTAGTTTTCAACATCTTGACAGTGAAATGCCTTGGTGTGATATTCTTCATGTTCCCTTTGTCATGGGTTCTTTGAGTATTTTAAATTTGTGTGTCTACAGTTCTCATAAAATTGTATACAACTATAGCTGTCATTTCTTCAAATGGCTTTTATTCACCCATATCCACCCCTTTCCTGAGACCCCGCTACACAGATATTAGACCAATTGCTGTTTTCCTGCAACTCACTGACGTTCCGTTCAGGGTTTCTCCCAGCATTTTTCTATCTGTGATTCATTTGGGTAAATCCAAATGTTATATCTTCAGGTTCGTGTGTGTGTGTGTGTGTGTGTGTGTTTAAGTTGTCTTTTTTAATTTAATTTGTTAACCTTTTTTTATTGTTCAAGTACAGTTTTACTTTTTCTCTCATAGAAAGGGTTTTCACTGAAAGTTCTCTCAGTTTGGGTTATGTTATTTTCATATCTTGCAGTTCTGTCTTCGTCAGGCTTAATGCTTTTCTCTACCTTCTTAAATATTTGAAATGTACTTATTAAAACATTTTAATGTCCCTATTTCAAAAATTTTATCAGCTGTGTCCTTTCTAATTCTGATTGATCTTTCTCCTGGTTATGAGGTATATTTTTCTGCTTCTTGCATGCCTGAAAATGTTTGCTAGAATAACATATTTTCAATTTTAAGTTTTGGGGTTTTTTCTATTTATATGACTTTGATTTAGGTTATGCTCTCGGATGTAGTTAAATTGCCTCAAATTAGTCTAATCCATTTTATTGTTGTTTTTAACTTTAAACTTAATTAGAGAGGGCTAAATTTGATTAGTGTGGGCCTAGAACAGTCTTTAGTCTATGACTAGTTGGCTTCTCTTTCTAAGGACTCTGCTGATCTGTGCTACTTTTCTAGGGCTGCTATAAAACACTATCACAGACTGGGTGGCCTAAAACAATAGAAATTTATTCTTGCACAGTTCTGGAGGCTAGAAGTAAAAAGTGAGGTGTCGTAAGAGCCATGCTCTGTCTCCTGGCCCGTGCAGATTGCCGGCGATCCTTATCATTCCTTGGCTTGCAGCTGCATAACTCCAATTTCTCTTTCCATCATCACATGGCCAGTTTCCCTGGTGTATCTATGTTCCCACATGCCATTCTCCACTGTATACCTGTTTGTCTCTGTGTCTTTTCTCCTCTTCTTGTAAGGACACCAATCGTATTGAATTAAGGACCCACTGGACAGATAATAACCTAATTTTAACTTACATCTTCCAGACCCTATATTCAAATAAGGTCACATTCACAGGTACCAGAAGTTAGGGCTTCGGCCTAAGTATTTGAGGAACACAATTCAACACACTGCACGGTCGCTCCATGTACTAGGAGGTCTTTGTACTATGACCAGTGTGATACAGTCAAATTCTGGGTATGTGTGATATACAGAGATTTTTCTAACTATTCCTTTCTATGGTTCTTTGCCTGGCATTGGTAGTTGCCTGAAACACCTGCATAGCTCAGTTCTAAGCAGCAGACTTAAAAGAATCCCTGTGCAAATCACTAGAATTCTCTCTGTGCAGTCTCCTTCCCATTCTTCTGTCTGAAATTCTAGCTGCCTGGGCTCCTTGAACTCCAAACTCTGCTTCTCCAATTCAGTGACACTCCCAGGCTCTATTCGGGTTATCGCTTTGTGTAATGCAGCCTGGGCATCTTTACCAAGCATTATGCTGGGAAAGTGGAAGAGATCTATTCATGTACTTCCTCCCTATTAACTTCCTATCATCTTTTGCTTTGTATTGGACACTGTTCCAGACCTTCCTCACCCTGACTCTCTATCAGGACCCTCATTTATGCCCCCCACACCCAAAGCCACATACACACCCTGCAGCGCCAAGTATATGGTTTGCCTTCTTAGGAACCCCCCCCCCCAACACACACACACTTACCAGTACCAGGCTCTGGCTTCAGTCTGTGGACATCCCCCAGGGTGCTCAAATGAGAAAATTTCCTGGGTGTTGGATTTGGGCCAGAAAGTGCAATTCCCGGAGACATTCAGGGGAAAGACTGAGGAATATACAGCATTGGTATCCCGGGCCAAAGTCTATATACCTCGCAGCTGCCCGGAGGAAAAACTGGATGAAAGGTGTGCAATGGAACATCATGTTCAGGTTGCTGCAGCCTTGGTCCTTGTGGATGTCCCATTGGGGTCCCAGGGTTCTGCTCCAGAAGTTCGCATCATGGTTCTGGGGCCTTCAGCCTCCTGGAAAACTATAGCTTTGGGACCCATGCAGTTCACTCACAGTATTCTGGCCCAGGGTGGCCCAGCCCCTGCACAGCCTTTGTCTGGGAACAGGCAGCACTGTGCTGTGACTCTATCAGGGAGGCGGGACTGCATAGTCAAAGATTGCAGTTTGTTTCAAAGGCAGTGAGAGTCTGACTCGTTATCAAGGTTTCTGGGCCCAGCAGCTTCCAGCAGCTAGGGCACCCAGGTATTTCTCATCCAACAACTCCTTCATTCACGTGTAATTCCCGAGATCTCGTGAGATCCAGCTTCCTCTGAAAAACAAGTGGCCAGCTGCAGCTGTGCTTGGAGCCGGGCCCGCTGTTCTCTGAACCAGTCCTGTGGTCCAGACGTCCTGGTGCATCGTCTCCCTGACCCTCCTTCCCATACCTTACCTTCTATGGGTACCATCCCAGTACCCATACCTTCCCCCCTACAAAGCCCAAGCCTCATAGCCCACTGTGGACTTCAGCTGCACCCTGTTTGCGTCCTGGGAAACCCCACTCTCCACTCCCTGAATCAGGCCTGGCCTGGGTTCCTGGGCACACAGCCTGATGGAGGCACTTGAGTGAAGGGTCCGGCTCCCTCAGCAAAGGGTGGGGAAAAAATTGGCAATCCCCGAAGGTCTCAAGACTTATTCCATATTTTTTCTTGTTTTCTAATTGCCTAAGGCAGGAGAACATCCCTGTTATTCTTCCAGAACCACAAGACCAACATAAAGGCATTTTTTAAGACTGAGGGTTTTTTTCTATTACTTTATATCATACTTATTAATAGACTTACACATATTTTGAATCATTTGTACAGTGCACATAAATGTTTTCTATGCCATTTTCTTTCTTTTTAGAGATTTAATTTATTTATTTTTAGAGGGGAAGGGAAGGAGAAAGAGAGGGAGAGAAACATCGATGTGTGAGAGAAACGTGGATCCGTTGCCTCTGCAGAGGCCCACCAGACCAGCCTGCACCCCAGGCAAGTGCCTGGGCGGGAATCCAAACGCGAGACCTTTGTCTTTGTGGAAAGACGCCCAGCCACCTGGGGCACATGGGTCAGAGCTCTATGTCTTGTTTTTATGATTTCCTTTAATATTTGTGGTACATGTTTGCTGAAAATATTTTACATTAGACAAATGTACATGATGCAATTTGATGAAAATATTTTCATTTCATACTACTTTGTAAAAACTATTAATAAAATAATGCAGTGTTGGCATATGCTGACATTTACTAAATAATATCAATACAATTATTTACCATAGTATATTTAACATAATAAGTTGACTAAATTAATTAGTGATCCTCATATTCAGCAATAGTAAAATACTGATAACAATCCTTATCTCTAGTATACAAACAAATTCAGTGAATCTCCTGCCGTGGGCGCATAGAACCATAACATTGGCAAATGGACATAATTTGCTCAGATCGTCATGCCTATATGGCTGCACATTATGTTTTAAAGGGTACACTGATGATAAGTATTATGTGATCACATAAATTGGTAATATGGACAGGGCTAACTGTAAGTGCATAGTATATGTTTGTAATGCTAAAACTTGGGAAATTATTTTGCTGAGAAGACTTTCGACCCAATAAGACAGATTTTGTAACATCCACTTCAAAATGCAAATGAAAAGTATTTTTTACAACTAAAACATATACAGACCTTATAGGGTACTGATTTATATTTACTTTTCATACAATGCTAATAAACTTGGATAGTTGATTTTCCATATTTCACTAAGTTAAAAAGAGGTAGCTCACTGCAATAGGAGAATTGAAGAATTAAGAAGTGATCTCTTAAAGCAAAGAAGAAACTAACATTCTACCTAACTTTAACACAGAAATCGTATGGATTTGAAATGGTTTGGCATAGTAAATCAGCACTCCTCACAGTACTATCAAAGATATCTCTTCTTTTGTTACTGTTAAAACAGAGTGCTACAAAACTATATATGTATATGGCAGTAAGTTATAAAAATGACAATAAAGGTAACATGGCATTGCCATTATATCCTTCTAAAAAGCAGTAATTGTTTCTGGATGACTCCTACGATGAGTTGAAATAACTCTCTGTCACAAAAAAGAGTAACATTTTCTTGTCTATAAAATTTACATATGTGCCTTTATGCAGAAATTTCAGGATAATATACACATGTGCTCTTATATGAGCAAAATATTAGAGAAGAAATAGATTCAATAGTCATATTCATAGAGGGTTAAACTGGTGTAATTCTCACAGGTACCTTAATTACCTAAGATTTCCAAAGTATTTATTTATATCATTAAACATTTATAAAATAATAAATCATATCCTGGCTACTGATCTATTGTTAACTGCATATGTGCATAAAACATCTGTTTCTAAATCCAAATTGAATTGCAGAACTAGATTTATTGGATAAATTATAATTTTGCCAGTGGAGAGACTGTTCTCTAAATATTATACTCAATATGTAAGACTTGCTGGTTTTCTATTACAATTTAGCAATATCAGTTATTCACCATTTCTGGTACTTCTTCCCAAATCTACATTTAAAAATTCTCAGTAACATAAAACTGATGAATTGAGACAAACATTTTTGTTTCAGGCTGATCTTGCATTATCCTAGTTGCTGTTTTTAGATTCTCAACCTACTTTCAATTGATAGCTTACTGTAGAATGGCCAAAAACATGCTAAATACAATATTTTAAATTTATTTTTAAACTTCTCATTGTTCTTGTGCTAATATACTGAATGGATATATTTATTGGATTTATTCATACTTTTCACATTTCTCACCATTCAATGATTAGCTACTATATGTGAAGTTTATAACTGCACATAGCAAAATTGAAGCCTGGTTTTATGAGACAAAAGAGAAATACAGAAAATTTTGTACAGATAATTAGCTATCCCTGATTTCTACCCCCAAATTAACTACCCCCAAAATCACTATAGATGATATTTATAGCACCTTGGCTCTTACAGAAGGAAAACCATCCAATCATTTTGTTTCTCTGTCATTCCCCACAGTTCAATAAACAAGCAACTCAAATCTTATTTAAATAATCTTCCTTTCAAATGAAAGTTCACCGAAACTGCACAAAGAGAATATATTATTATGCTTTAGTCTTCTGCAGCTAATCATTCTGTTGTAAAGTGTGACCAGACATTTTCCATGAGCTTTCAGGAGACTGGGAATTCAGACTGTGACTCTCCATGTGAGAACTGTGGAAAGAATCATATCCACTTTCTGCATCTCATGCCTTGCACCTGAATTTTAAAAATCAGATGTTATTTAGCCTTGTACTTTATAAGCAACACTATCCAGCACTATATAATTTATTTTCTACCCCGGTTGGTTTCTTAATGCTTATAATGAGAGGTTTGAAATGCTGTGGCTTTTAGCACACAATTTACTGGGAAGGTTGGCCAGAGTATTGGTTGAGGGATGAAGCAAGTGCCAGTTCCAACCCCGTTGTTCTTTGCTCAGTTCCCTTATATTCATTGAATTCCTTGGCTTTGTTTTCTCACTCTGCTATGAAACACCTTGCTCACCTGTCTGTCTGAATGCACCTTCCTGTGCTGCCCTAAAGTGAGAAGCAGTTGGAGCCCCTTTCACTTCAGTCTGGATTGGAAGCCTTTGATTCTGGAGAAATGACCTATCCTGATGATTGAGGAATGACCTGGAGAACTGCCAGGGTGGGAGGGACCTGCTATGCCTCAAATCCTCCTCTTCTGAATGCTAATGCTTT
Source organism: Desmodus rotundus (assembly GCF_022682495.2). NCBI lineage: Eukaryota > Metazoa > Chordata > Mammalia > Chiroptera > Phyllostomidae > Desmodus > Desmodus rotundus. The sequence continues at coordinate 44,879,730 of NC_071390.1, read as the reverse complement.
AGCAAAGACTATAAAATTTGAGGTTTACAGTTCTTTAATAAAACAAGCATAGCATTTCAAGAAACATAAGATGAACCACAGGATAAGTGGAGAGTCAGATTAGTATGGCCAATTCTTTGGAGTGACCTAATTGACCCTTTCTCACTGGAGTTAAATACATTAAATCAACAGTCTCTGGACATAAATTGGATGGCTATGATGGAGAGAGGGAACAGAATTTCTTCACTTCTTACACAGTGAAACTGAGATGATGGTGGTAGTCTTAAGAGACAAAGAGCTTCCAGAAGAAAAATGATTGGGTAAGGAGAATAAAGATAACATGTAATTTTTATGGGTATTGACTCTATGATATATGGATGGTATGGGATTTTTTTTTACATTACACCAAAATATTTTTTCAATAATGAAGACAATAAATTTATTTGGTATTATTGGAAAAAATGAATATGATCTTTAGAATCATTCCCTAAAAACAGATTTTTTTTTTCTGGACCCTTAAAATCTAAGTGTCACAGGTAAAAATACAATGTGTATTTATAGCATAAAGACTTCCTGGATTCCTATTAGAAAAATCAATAATTTTAGAAGGTGACCTCCCGTAAAATGGACTATTATTGTATTAGTTGCAGAGAGAAGTGGAAGGAACAGAATCACTAAAGCAAAGCCTGAAGCATTTGATCTGACCCTGCAGAAAATGAATCTCCTTTACTTGAATGCCTGAGAAACATACTCACATTCATTTTCTTTGAATTGTTTGTGTCTTTGTGCAAGAACTTCTCCTTTTAAGATTAAGAAAAAAATGCATCTGTTCTATTAAACAACAGGCCTTTTTTGGGGGGGGGGTAGGGTTGTAGAGAAAGACCAAGTATAATTTAAACCAGGGCATGTGGAAAGAAAGACATACTTCCTAAATGAATTACTGTATTTTTCGACGCATCAGACCATAAGACGCCCCTAGGTTTTAGAGGAGGAAAATAGGGGAAAACCCTGCTCCACCGCCGCCCCTCCCCCACAAGCCAAGTAAGCTACATTAGGACTATAAGATGCACCCCCACTTTCCTCCCAAATTTGGGGGGGAAAAGTGCATTTTATATTCCAAAAAATACAGTACCTAATCTTGTCTATTAGTGTACCTCTAAGGATCTGAACCCTGCTTTAGGGAGCTCATACATAATACCCTTATCTTCAAAAGTGAAATCTTGAATATCATATTAGCTGTAAATTGAATTTTCCCCCAGTTGTTTCTCATTTAGCTGAATGTCGCACAAGAATAAAGGTCTTATTGGCATTTAGTGTAGCTATGGGATATTCAAAGGGGGTGGATCGAATATAGACTATAGTGGTAGGCAAATTCCATGACATACACTTAAGAAGATAGACCTAGTTACCACCCATAACTGTATATGAGTCATTCACAGGTCAAGGCCATGAGTTAGTGAACCATTTCATCACCAGTGTCTCATGGGCATCTCCCTAGCCCTCTACATATGTATAATTCATGATCTTTGCCTTCTAAAGATTACACATTTAGCATATTAAATATTTGATTATTTTCTTACGATAAAATATTGGGTTGGCCAATAAGTCCATTTAGACTTTGCCATAAAATAAAGGACACATTTTTCATTTTTACCAATAACTTTACTGATTTGGGTATTTTTGAGTATGTCGGCTATCTCCCACTATTGGCTTCTAGTGGGTAGAGGCCAGGGGTGCTGCTAAACATCTTCCAATACTTAAGACAGCCCCACAGCAAAGAATTATTTGGCCAAAACATCAATAGCACCAAGAAACTCCACAAACCACTTTTGTTACATTCAGTCAGTCACAGCACCTTCTCCATACACTGCACAGATCTTGTTTTTGTGTTTCAGTTGCATTTTTTTCTGTCTTGAAATAATAAAGCATAATATGTCCAAATGTTGTGTATTTTCTTCTATCTTCAATCTTAAAATGACTGCACAAAAATTCACCAATTTTGATAAGATTTTTTTAAATGCACGTCGATATGACAGTTGTCATAATACAATCGAACAAAATTGCTTCCAATGAAGTTAAAGACAACTAAGCACTACTAGAGCCATCTTATGGAAAAAACTAAACTAACTTTTTGGCCAACCCACTATGTAAAAGATAACCAAAATACAAAGGGGAATTGTAGTTTAATAGGTTTAAGTCTCAGTTTTGTGAGATAAAAATAGTCTAGATCTGTTGTTGCACAACAATGTGTATATAATTAACACTAATGTACTGTGCACTTAAGATAGTAAATTTTAGGTTATGCATATTTGACCACAATAAAAAAAGATAATAAAAATACAGGGAATATAATAAATACCAGAGTAGCTATTACCAAGATGTAACAATTGTTAAAAATGGCCCATATGGCCCTGGCTGGTGTGGCTCAGTGGATTGAGTATCAGCCTAAGAACCAAAGGGTCACTACTTCTATTCCCAGGCAGGGCACACGCCTGGGTTGCAGGCCAGGCGCCCAGTAGGGGGCCCGTGAGAGACAACCAGACATTGTTGTTTCTCTCCCTCTCTTTCTCCCTCCCTTCCCATCTGTCTAAAAGTAAATAAATAAAATCTTTAAAAATATGTTCCATATGTATTTCAGTTTTTCTAAAGAAATAAAATGTAATTATAATTCCTTAATTGCTCTTGCTATCCAATGGCACATTCCTTCTTTCTTCTTCAAAGGTAGACACAATCCTACAGTAGGTATCAATTTTTTTGTTAATGTTCTTATAATTTTATTATGAGAGTGTAACTCTAAGTACTAAATGAAATATACATTATACACTAATTTTTTTAATTATTAAATAACATAACATTTTTCAAGATAGGAGAGAGAAATTAAAACAAAATCTCCAATTATAAATTCTGAGAAAATAGTACCCTAATTTTTTAGATTTTTTAAAAGATTTTATTTATTTATTTTTAGACAGAGGGGAAGGGAGGGAGAAAGAGACAGAGAGAAACATCAATGTGTGGTTGCCTCTCCCACACCCGACTGAGGACCTGGCCTGCAACCCAGGCATGTGCCCTGACTGGGAATTGAACCGGAGACCCGTTAGTCTGCAGGCCAGCACTCAATTCACTGAGCCACACCAGCCAGGGCTAATTTTCTAGATTTTTAAAGCCATCTTTGGCCTATTTCCTGAATAATTGCCATGTCATTCGTGTGTGTGTGTTTAATTTCTTGGCCACTGGGTTTGTTTTTTATGGTTGCTCTAACAAAATAGTAAAAACTGGGTGGTTTGAACATGGGAAATTTACTGTCTCATAGTTCTGGATGTTTGAAGCCCAAGTTTAAGGTATTGGCAGAGTTGGTTTCTTCTAAAGGCTGTTGAGAGAGAATGTTGCATGCCTGTCTCCCAGCTGATGGTTTGTGAGCAATCTTCATTGCTTCTTGGCTTATAAATGTGTCACTTTAATCCTGCCTTCCTCTTCACACAATGTTCTCTCTCTGTTTTTTCACATTATTTTCTTTCTATCTGCACGTGTCTATCTCTGTGTCCAAATGTCCCCTTTTTAAAAGAACACCAGTCATATTCGATTAAGATCCACTCTAACAATCTCGTTTTTAGTTGGTAACCATTTTAAAGACTCTGAGGTCCTGGGGATTCAAGATCTTCAACCCATAACAGCCAGTATTGACTTATTCCACGATCACATAGAGAAATCTGCCCATGGCTGACAATTGATGGGTGTAGATATCAAAGCCAAGGCAGATGCTCTTAAAGAGAAGCATCTTAGATGGCAGCAAAATTTTTGCTTGGCCGTTTACAGGATGTTCCTAAGTTTGGAAAGGAAAATTTCTAACCTATAATCCATCCATTTATCCATCCATCCATTTATCCATCCAGAAAATCTTTCTGAAGCATTTACTTTAAAAATACAAATACACAATAGAATAAACTACTTTAAGATATTTTCCCTCTAAGTGGCAGGGACTGAAGGTAGGATGATGGCGATTAAGACGGGGAGAACACTGAGCAGAGGGCTACCCCTACCTCTGTCTCACTGTCTGCAGGAGTCTTGCAAGCGCCAGGGGTTGCACTGTGGCAATAAAACCACACGGATGGATAACAGCCACACATTTTAGGACCTACTGGTCAATAAAGAACTTCTAGTTAAGGAACATGACCCTAAGTTTGACTCAATCGAGCATGAAAGTAATAATTGTCCAAGAAATGAATAACAAAAGCATTTTCACGATGAAAATAGAATAGCTTATTAAATGTCACTTTTAAAAGTTAAGGCATAAAATGTTTTATGTTTAAGTTGTATTCCCCTACTTCTCTCTAGTGTCAAAAGTCTGTATAGGAATGTAGTTTTCATATATGCTTTTGTGTAATGAAAGGGAAAACTATCTTGAATTGTAAAATGCCATCACTGTGTTGCCGAAAAAGCATTGTGCCCTAATGAATTCTTGTACAATTGGATGATGCTTATTTCACTTAGGTAATTTTATGTAATTTATTTTTTTAAATGGTTTTATTGAAGGTTTTAAAAAATGTAGCCTTTTCACATGTCAGGTTTTAGAGACACGGTCAGGTTCTTTGTCAATGAGTCAAGTTATAAAAACCCTACATAGAGATTATCACAGAAATGAGTGCAATTGCACAAAATTAAAGTAATTAAATTGAAATTACTTTTATTATAATCTACAATAATAGCCATTGGTAACATACTCGTATGTGGCAATTAAAATATAGAATATTTAATATTCTACAAGTAAAACTAATCTTTTTTAAACTTAGAAACACTATATCTAACTATCTCCCATATCACAAGATGCAAAAATACTCACAAGATTACACTACAACTTCACAGATAAACTGGAACTTGAATCCTGATCATGCTAAGACATAATTTCTTTATCTGGTAAATGAAACTATTGAAGTTAAGGATATCCAAACTCCCTCCCAATTCTTGTATTTGGAAGCCTAACTCTCTGGTTACCTGTATTCAGCTTTACTTACTTATCCAACCAGCCAACGATATTTCCATCCGTTCTGATACATTCAATAAAAATTTAAGTGGTTATCATGTGTCAGGCACTGTGCTAGAGGCAGGGAATACAATTTTGAACAATACAAAGTGTCCCTTCCATTGTGGAAGGTATTTCCATGAGAATACAGGCTTTCAGTTCTACATGGAGTTTTGTTATTTCACTCTGCAACAGTGTTAGACCGCCTACTCCATCAACAGTGTATTCCATCTGCAAATAGAAGATCATTGCTTGTAGGCACCGCCTGCGCCTAACACCTGATCTGCCCAAGAAGGAACTTTGTAATGAGTTACTAGATCAAAGAAATTTTGCCTCACCAACAGCTTTCATCATTTATTGTTGTATATTAACATCATTCCTTGTTGTTATTTTAACATCATTCCTGGTTAAACTCCATCACGACTACATTGCCTGGGCTTCTTACTCTCAGCTGGTATGTGATCACGGAAACTCTTCACTTTATACAGCCACACTTGAGTACCTCAGATAGCCCTCTGCCTGTCGCTCCTTTTTTCTACATTGGACTCCCTTGATTTTGGAATCTCTGATACCAGTGGCTCCTATTTCTAGGTATTGCCTTACTCTGTAATGCTGTCACCAGTCCTGTTGTTTCTGCTTTATCAAAGCATGCTCTAAACAATCGTGAGCCTTGATAGAATGCTTAGTTAACTTACTACTGTTAATTGATCAAATGAGATAACCCATACAATGTAATAACAAAGGTATGATTATTAATGATCGCACTTTCAATCCTAATCTTTTCTTGAAGTGATACGAAGAAGCCAAGGTGAAAATAGTCTGCACAATTATTTCGATAACCCACTCACAGTCTATTAAGAATGAGGTCACCTTTGGCTGTGTCCAGTCACTATTTACATTAATAAGGTTGGATGCTTTTCAACACTCCATTCCATTTCATGAGAGGATGGATATGATGGAACAAATAGCCAAAGTGTTCCAGAAACAAGGACATTACAATTCCTTTAAGTTAAGTTTGTTATCAATACTTTTACTTAGAGGTTGGTTGTTCAGAGCCAGAAATTTTTTTTTCAAATTTCTTTGGGGAAAATTATTCAATCCTTTACCATTAAATATATCAGTTATAGCTTTTGTTAGATGTACATTATCAGTTTGAGGTAGTTCCATTCCATGCCTTTTCTGATGAGAACTTTTTTTTTATCACTAACGAACTTTGCATTTTATTTAGTTACCTTTTGGAGTTGATTGAGATAATGAGGTGATCTTTGTTGTTGTTGTTTGTGGATATGGTGAATAAATTAATTTTTATTTAATTCCTTGACCAACCCTGCATTCATTGGATACATTTCATTTTATTATGATGTCTTATGCCTCATATACTGTGGGATATGAGGAACTGAGAATTTGTTTATGATCTTTTCATGTTACAATGGTATATTGGTATATACACTTCTCCCTTGTTATGTCTTTTTCCAGTTTCAGTTATTAGGGTAATACTAGTTTCATAAAATTAGTAGGGAAGTATCCCCTTTAAAGCTTTCCAGAGGTTTTTGTAGAATTGATATTACTTCTTTAAATGTTTGATAGGTTTTACTAATAAGGCAATCTGTATAATGTTTGTTTGAAGAAAGGTGATTTTTCTACAAATTCAATATCTTTAATAGATATAGCGCTATGTGTCTTCTGAGGAATTTACAAATGTTATGTTTTCAATGTATTGAGATAAATATTTTTAAAATATTCCCTTATATCCTTTCTTTATTGTTGTTCAAGTACAGTTGTCTCCATTTTCCCGCTACCACTTTCCCCAGCCCCACTCACCCCCACCTCCCACCCTCAATCTTTCTCCCCTTTGGCTTTGTCCATGGATCCTTTAAACTTATTCCTTGGTGACCCTTTCCTTTCTTCCCCTCGTTATCCTGCTACCCCGCTCTGGTTACTGTCAGTCTGTTCTTTATTTCAACATCTCTGGTTATATTTTGCTTGCTTGTTTGTTTTGTTCATTAGGTTCCACTTATAGGTGAGATCATATGGTATTCCTCTTTCACCACCTGGCTTATTTCACTTGATATAATGCTCTCCAGATCTATCCATGCTTTTGCAAAAGGTAGGAGTTCCTTATATCCTTTTAAAATCAGTGAACTTTATAGTGGTGTCATGATGCTCATTGGTTAAGTGAGTTTTATCTGTTTTCCTGATCAAAAACTCCTTCTGAAATTTTATTGGTATATCTGGGTTTGTTTTTAAATAATTTAGTTAAATACCAATTAAATATCAGAGACTTTATATGTGGCAGTTTTGTTCATCTAGTGATTCTAAAAATATATTGTAAATATTTCTTGTTCTAGGAAAACTGTAACATTTTAAATCATTGTTTTTTAATCAGTTTTTTAAATTTTTCAATTATAATTGACATACAATTTTATATTAGTATCAAGCGTACACCCCAGTGATTAGACATTATATAACTTATCATCCCAATAAATCTTTTACCAATCTGGCACTGTACATAGTTATTATAGACTATATTCCCTGTGTTGTAATTTACATCCCCATGACTATTCTATAACAACCAACTCATACTTCTTAATTTCTGTGCCTTTTTCACCCATTCCCCCAAACCTCCCTCCCATCTGGCAACCATGAAATTGTTCTCTGTACCTATGAGTTTGTTTCTGTGCTGCTTGTCTCTTTATCTTTTCTTATATCTAATTGCTGATAGATTTTGGCATGTTATTGTTCATACTTTTAATCTTTTTTTGTTGTTAAAAACCCTTTTAACATTTCATGTAATACTAGTTTAGTGGTGATGAAAAGTTTAGCTCATTCTTGTCTGGAAAGCTCTATATCTGACCTTCCAGTCTAAATGATAGCCTTGCCAGGCAGAGTAATCTTGTTTGTAGGTCCCTGCTTTTATCACTTTCTTTATTCCTCGCCAATCCCTTCTGGCCTGCAAAATTTTCTTGAGAAATCTGACAGTTTTATGGGAGGTTCCTTGTAGGTAACTAACTGCTTTCCTCTTGCTGCTTTTAAGATTCTTTCCTTGTCTTTAACCTTTGACATTTTAATTATGATGTATCTTGGGGTGGGCCTTTTTGGGTTCACATCACTTGGGATTCTGTGTGCTTCCTGGACTTGTATGTGTATTTCCTTCATCAGGTTAGGGAAGTTTTCTGTCATTATTTTTTCAAATAGGTTTTTAATTTCTTTCTCTCTTCTTCCAGCACCCCTGTGATGCAAATGTTAGTATGCTTGAAGTTGCCCCAGATGCTCCTTATGGTATGAGATGAGATGAGATGCTCCTCATCTTGAAGGATTCTTTTTCTTTTTTGCTGTTCTGATTGGGTGATTTTTGCTTTCTTATATTCCAAACCACTGATCTGATTCTTGGCTTCATCTACTGTACTGTTGATTCCCTGTAAATTATTCTTCATTTCAGTTAGGGTATGCACTGTTTCTGACTGATTTTTTTTTATGGTCTCCATGTCCTTTTTTATGTTGTTGAAGTTTTCACTAAGTTCCCTGAGCATCCTTATAACCACTTGTTTGAATCTGCATCTAATAGATTGCTTGTCTTTATTTTGTTTAGTTCTTTTTCTGGAGTTTTGTTCTCTTCCTCCATTTGGGACCTGTTTCTCTGTCTCCTTATTTTGGCAGCCTCCTTGTGTTTGTTCCCATGTATTAGGTAGAGCTGCTATGTATCCTGAGCTTGGTAGAGTAGCCTGATGCAGTAGGTGATCTGTAAGATCCAGTGGCACAGCCTCCTAATTCACCTGAGCTGGGCACTCCAGATGTACCCCCTTATGTGGGTTCTGTGGGGGAAAAGGGGTCTTAAGAAAGGAACAACAGCCTCTGTCAGGACTTTTGTCTATCAGAAAGGTGCTCCCCAGCTCTTGCCTTGTTGCCTTACAATTCAGTCCCTCCCCATATTCCCTGGTTCCTTTCAAGCTGTTGCCCTAGCCCTGGACCTCAGAGTGAGTTTGAGTGATTTTTTGTGTGCAGGCCTTTGAAGAGGAACTTCCTGAGTCTCCAGAAGCCCTGTGTCTCACTCAGCCACATTCCTTGCTGGTTTGTATAGACTTAAATCAGGGGACTTCTCTTCCTGACACTAAAACCCTGGGCTGGGGGACCTGGTATGGGGTGGGGTACCCCTTGCACTACAGTGGTGACCTCTGCCATTGAGATTTCCCTTCTGACACATGTGGGTGTGAGACCAGCCCATTCTGCATCTCCACCCTTCCTACCACTCCAGGTGTGGCTTCTTCTATAAGTGACTAGTTGTAAGACTTCCATTCAGCTGGATTTCAGGCAGTTCTGAATAATGGTTGTGCCATAGTTTAATTGTAATTTTGATATGGTCATGGGAGGATTCAAGTACTGCATTTACCTACACTTCCATATTGACCAGAAATTGAGGTTTATCAATTTTATCTATCTTCTCAAATAATCAGCATTTAGTTTCATAGATTTTTCTGTTTTATATTTAATTCTTTTCCACATTGATCTTCACTATTTTCTTTCTTTTACTTATCTATAACCAAAATTATTTGGTTATAATTTGCTCATCTTTCTCTAGTTCCTTAGAAGTGGATTCTAACATCATTGATTTAAGACCTTTCTTTTCTAGTATTGACATTTAGCACTACAATTTGTACCCAAAGTAACAATTTAGTAGCATCACATATATTTGATATTCTATGTTTTCATTAAGTTCAAACACATTTTCTAATTTATTCTATGTTCATTTTAGTGAATGTGTTATTTAAAGTTCTGTTACATAATTTCAAAATTTAGGAGCTCTTCCAGAGTTCTTTCAGCTATTGATTTCTAATTTAGTTCCATTGTTTAATGGAGGGATGATTTCTATTAGCTTAAATCTTTTTCATTTTATAAAGCTAATTTTTGAGCACAGAATATGGTCTATCTTGATAAATGCTCTGTGTGCACATGGAATACAGTTATCATAAGGGTTTTTGATACGATTGTTTGATTACTCTATCATCTGTGTCAGTTACATTAATTTTTTTTTCTTTTATTGATTTTAGAGAGACAGGAAGGGAAGGAGAGAGGGATAAAAACAGTGATGGTAGAGAGAAACATTGATTGGTTGTCTCTTGCACAGACCCCAAACGGGGACTAAACCAACAACCCAGGTATATGCCCTGACTGGGAATTGAACCCTTGAGCTTTCATTTGGCAGGACAATGCCCAACGAACTGAGCCACACCAGCTAGGGCCAGTTATGTTAGTTTTGATTGACTTATTTTCTCCTTTCATGGATTTACTTTCTTCCTTACTTGCAGCCTACTAATTTTTATAGGATTCTAGTCATTAGGGTTTTTGCATTATTGGTTGCTGAAAGTTTTTGAATTCCTTTGGATATTCACATTTTTTGTTCTTAAATATAGCTATGCTAGTTTCCCTTTACATATAGTCTCTAAGATGTTTAGGCAAGACTGGAGTTGTTCTCTGTTTCGGGCTAAGTACTCCCCACTACTAAGTCAAGACCCTTCTTTATGTTCTATCCAATGCTTTGTGAATCATGAGGTCTTTTAGACTGTTGGAAATAGGTACTATTCCAAGTTCTGCATCTCTGGGGGATTTACCTCTTTTTTTTTTGGTAGTTCTTTCCACAAGTTTGGGTAGTTTCATTTAATGACTATGTTAATCAGCTTGTGACTAAACACTTGAGGAGGTCTCTGGAGTCTCTGGAATTTCATTACTTTATATAGCTTTCTCCTCTGTTAATTTGCTGAGCAAATTCTAATTACCTTGTTCTCCTCAGTCCCTTGGCTCTTGACTTCTCAACTCAAGGAATCCCGCTGGATTTGCCTGGGCTCCTCCTCTTTTCGCCTTGACCTGAAAACTCTCTCATGGCAGCTAGCTGGGTGAACATAGAGCTTACCTCATTTATTCATTTTTCATTTGGATCATAAAACTCACTGATTTTATCATCCTTCATCTCCCAGTAAATACTGTCTTTTGTTACCTAATAGCATCTTAAAAAACTTCAGTTCATAAAGCATGTGCATTATTTTAGGCAACCCAGTAAATTCAGTACTAATATTGTCTTGTCCACAAGTGGAAGTTTATTTGTCAATGTTTTGTTACTAAGATAAACTTTTGAAATGATTCCATTTAAAATGTAAATATATTAAGGGAAACTTCACTTTAAAAATATTTTGGATCAGCAGCTTCCCTTAATCCATTGTATTACTAAGGGACAGGAAGAAGTAATTAACCTAATGAGTTTCTTTTTCTATTTCCCACCACTCAACTATAATTATCCTTGCAATGAGTATATAAGAAATTGTGTATTTTACAAGTAGAATCGTATAATTAGATTCATTCTTTATAATATGCCAAATTACAAAAAATCTTTTGTGTGTTTCCTACCTGTGCATATTTTTATAGCCTGCAAACTTTGTAAAAAGCAATTATTGTATTTTAATTGTATTCAATTAAATAAGCTCAGTAATCTATATTTAATTTGGATAATTTATATGGTAATAATATATGGATAATGCTTTGTAATTGCTTATTGATCTTTTGTCTATGTACATTATTCCTAGAACAATTACTAGTATTTAAATGTGAGTAAATATATTTTAATATACCAAATAAATTCAGACATTAAAGCTATTATCAATAATATAATTATTTCCTTTGGAATATTTAAAACTACACCTAAATAAATGAAGTGTATCTTTTTTATAGTTGTATTAGTTGAACAGTTTTACTATTGCATCTCACTGGATATTATGAATACTCTTTTGAAAAATTCAGTGAAATTCTTCATAACATGACATAATAAATGAAAGGAAAAGTGAAACATCTTTATTTCTTGATGTTTTGTTGATATTGTGTTGCAGTTTTTCTCATCTACATCACCTGCCAGAAGCCTCATCCAAATAGCTGTCTCAGCTAAAAAGTGAAAAATGTTAACGCATTCAGCTTGGGTAAGAAAACTGAGATTCCACTGGGCATTTGACTTCTCATTGTCCTTCTATAAGAAAGGTGATTAGGTCGTCTCTAAGAGCTAAAAAGAATCATGTGGACTATTAATGAGCCTGAATAGAGTAGAAAACCATCACGTAAACAAATTCCTATACTGTCTGGTGATAGTAATAAAATACATAAATAAAGTAAACATATTAAACTCCTTTCTTTTCAATGTGGATTTCTACTCCTTGGGCTAAAAACCTAAGTAGATATTGAAGCACGAGCTTTAATAGCTAACTTGGTTTATATACTACTTGCCTACTGAATACTGCATAACTTGAATTTAAAGCATCTAAAACTCTTTAACTCTTTAATATCAAGGTTATCGGACTCTGAAAAAAATGACATTAAAAAATTAAACAGAAATAAAAATGTGTGAATGTTCTATCAGGTTCTCAGAGTTCAGACCTTAACTGTAGCAGGCCTATTTGTTCCTTTCTTACCTGTGGATAATGTCTGTTGTTTGTATTTTGATACTTACACTATAATTAACTCAAATACTATTGGATTGTTTAAAAGTTCCTTAGTTATTTATACTAACTTCCAGTGGAGTTAACATCATGCATTTTAATAGCAATAGGAGATCAAAATTATTGACCATTTTTTAAAACAATGGGTAATTTTAAGTAAAATTTAAATCTTAGATGTCCAGTGCTGTCCCAAATGAGAGACAAGTTTATCTTAATTATGAAGCCTGGTAAATGATTCTAAATTCAAAGACAATCTAGCTTTTTTCTAAATTAATTAGTCACAAGAGCTTACCTGAGCTGATTTAAAGTCCACGTTACTTTACTGGAATAATTTTAGTTCTGTTGCCATAGTAGTACTTTTGCACACAAGATAATTCTATAACTATCCAATATTGCATTTTTGTTGCATATGATAGCAGTGTTGCACTATGAACACTCATGTGTCTGAGGTACTTGAGCCTTTGAGTAAACGTTAAAGCATCATCATACTTCATCGTAATTACCGTTCTGTTATGGAGTATGTTCATTACATAGAATCACAAGAGTTCATTTTTATTGATGTTTTTATCTGCAATTTAATAAACATCATAGGCAAAATTATTCTGTAGGAATGGCTATTAAAGACTAGGTGAATTGTGCAAGTATAAATATAATACAATTAACATAAATAGATGGAACACATTTCATAAATAGCAGTACATTTGAAAAGAAAATGAAAATTTGGACAAGCTCAGTACGAGTCATATTGAAAAATAAAACCCTTTTCCCTACTCTTGACACCTTTAATGGAAGTTTTGTTTTAAACCAAGAAAAGGAAACTTTCTCAACTCATACTAATTAAAACTATTGCTTGAGTGTGATGTTCATATCTAGTTTCTGTTCTTAGACAAACTGAAGAAATGTAACTCATGGAAAGAGTTATTGATCTGAATATCTTAAGACAGCTCAAATGTTAAAGAAATTCAAGATGTAGCCTGGGGGCTAGAAGATACAACAATGAATTTAAGGAACATGGGTGTTTTCAAGTTTTGGAGGAATTCTCTTTGTGCCTTTTGAGGACAGAAACAGACTCCAGTTCTTTGATCTACTCATTTACTGACGGGCACTCAGGCTGTTTCTACAGTTGGCTATTGTAAATTGTGCTGCTATGAACATTGGGGTGCATAGGTTCTTTTGAATTGGTATACAATGGAATACTAAGCAGCAGAAAGAAAGAAGGAACTTGTACCTTTGCAACAGCATAGATGGAACTGGAGAGCATTATGCTAAGTGAAATAAGCCAGACTGTGAAAGACAAACACCATATGATCTCACCTATAAGTTAAATATAATGAACAAAATAAACTAATGAACAAAATGGAACCACAGGCATGGAAACATGGAGCAAACTAAAAGTGACCAGAAGGGAAGGGGGAGAGCGATAATGGTGGACAGAAGGGGAAGGGACTAGACAAAGAATATGTATGAATGACCCACAGACATGGACAACAGTTGGGAATTGACTATAGGGGCAGAGGGTGAGATGGGTGGAGGAGGGCAAAGGGGGCAAAATTGAGACAACTGTAATAGAATAACGATAAAAAATTATTTAAGAAAAAGAAATAGACTCCCTTAGTTATATGGAAAGAATTTTGACAGCAAAAGAGAAAAAGTGCTTATTCTTAGTTTCCTTTTCTCTAAGCTCTTTACCAGGTCCTTTATATAAATTTTGACATTTTATAGGCCAAGAGTTCTTTAAATATACATTATCATACTTTTGCAGAGGAAAACATTGTAGATCATACAGGATGGAAGCTCACCGAAAGCCACACAAATCTAATTCCCGGAGTGGGGTCTGCACTGCCTGTGCCATGTTTCTCCACTGCACCCGGCTACCTGCCGACAGTCTCTGGCACTCAGCACTACGAGGCAGACAGCACTACTTTCTCCTCCTAGGCCTCTAAGAAAAATCAAAGCCTTGTGGATTGCTCCAGTCTTTCAGAAGACTCCTCTGCACCTGATTTTAGTTGAAACATCTCCCAGGCATACAAATTTTTATGTCAAAATTTGAGAAAAATATTCTCAAATTGCCTGACAATGTATAGGGCTCCATCTTTTGAAATACATGAATTAAGATACAAGTTGAAGTCCATTTGACGCTCTGCTTCCACAGTGGGTGCTATTTTTTTTTTTAATTATGTTCACACAATGATGAATTAAGTCAAGGAGTAACTATTTAGTTGTATTGTTGAATATAATGAACTTACGTGTATTTTTAGTATTTTCTTTCTTTAAATAGATGGCTTACAATAGAATGCATTTTGCTTTTATATTTTCTAGGTTTCAAATCTGAATTTATTCCTTTGCCTACTTAAATTCAGAGTCTGCAACCTAATCCTAGAGATTAACTATAACTGGCTTGCAGAAAGTCTATAGTGAATATTTTATCAAATAATCAAGCAACCAAAAAAAAGTCCCATCCTCAATACAACATGCATCAGTGTTTACCAACACCTTTGTACTAAGTAATATACATTCTGAGCACTTGTCTGCTCTTGATAAGAAACACCTCAAAGACCCAGGGTGCTTTGGGGAACAAATTATACTGCGTATCTGGTAAAAATGAAGCCATGTATTCCAGATACCCTGCCTGTCACATAAACTAAGCCTCAGTTTACCTGTGACTTTCTGTGCCTGTTATAAGCATTGTGAGAACATATGTGTAAATCAAAAATATCCTTTGGTTAATTTTAGTTTTCTTTACAGTTAAATTAAACTGTGTGTGGCAACAGTGTTTGGCATATTACAACCTTAATTGTAATACACAGATTTCTAACATGGCCCCCATGATTTCTACCCCCTGGTTTTCTTTTTTGGTTATATTACATGGCAAAAAAAAAAAAAAAAAAAGGATTTTCCAGAGATAATTGAAGTCATTTATCAGTCAATCTCAGAGAAATTATCTGAGTGGGGCTAACAATCACATGACCCCTTTCACACCAGAGTCTTCTCTGGCTGGTGGCAGTTAAGGAAGTTCAAGAGATTTGAACAACAGGAGGAACTTGATGTGAGGGAAATTATTTACTGCTCGGATGGAGGGGGCCAAAGAACAGTGACCTAAAAGCAGCCTCTAGGAACAGGGAGGGGTCCCCAGCTGAGAGCCAGCAAGATAAGGCAGGCTTCAGTCCTAGGACTTCAAGGAGCTGAATTCTGCCAACGACTTAAATGAGTTTGGCAGAGGATTCTTCCCCAGAGCCTGCAGATACGAGCCCAGCCCGGCCCAAACCTTGACATAGCCTTTGTGAAACCTGAACAAAGAATCCAGCCACACGTTGCTAAATTTTTGAACTACAAAACTGTAAACTAGTAAGTGAGTGTTGTTTTCAACCAGTAAGTTTTTGTTAATTTGTTATGTAGCGATAGAAAACTAAACTCATTGACCTGTATCTATAGTTTTAATTAATTGTAATGTAATGTACATCTTATATCTGATTATCTGAGGAATCTTCCCTATGCGAGAAAATCAAAGTCAGATGACAACATAATTTTGGAAACTTGATTTTTGCAAGTCCAAGATCCTTATATGTTATATGTCCTTTTATTCATTTATCTATTTATTCTTTCAAAAAATTGTTGGTAATTGTAATTGTGTTTGCAAATTCAGCGGTCAACACCATAGAGACAGTTCCTGCCCTTATTGATTTTATCACCATTGCGGTATGAAGTTTCTTCTTCGCTTTCTTAAATATGAGCCAAGTTTGATAATTGTGTTCTTAGTAATATAAATTGGATGATGTTTCCATAATTTTGAGTATAATTCTGAACATATATACTACAGTAATGTTTTAATATATTCCAATTTATGTATTTATCATCAGTGATTCTGCAATACTGAATTTTATTTGTGGAAATACAAAAGAACTTGTAATGAAGCGGGGTAGACACACATAGAAAAATGAGTTTGGGCCTGTTAGACAAATTATTTGGACAACGACAGAATTTATAAAGATCTTAAAGAACATTTTTAAAATATAATAAGAACATTATTATAGTCTAAACTCTCTCTGTATTGAAGGAAATTAAGAACATTAGAGGGAATTCTTTAAAGTGTCTTCAGAATTTGACACATTATGACTAGTTTCTTAGAGAATGACTAGTTTCTTAGAGAAATAGGGGATATTACAATGTGATCATGGAAATTCGTTTAAAGGACAGAACAAAATTCTAGGAAACAGGTACAACAAAACCATTTACCGGAAGGCACGAACACGTTCTAACTGACACAGTGTAGCTGCTCACAGTGTCAACGTGTCGCACGCTCACAGAGCCGGGTGAGAACCAGACGTGAAAGATTACCGTGATGGGGAACAAGTGAAAGATCACGTGTCTAATTCTATTTGTCACTTTTTAGAGCTTGTTCTATGTGACAGTGTCTCTGGTAAGAATATTACATACATGTTGTTTTTATTCCTCACTACATAACAGTGAGTTAAGGATCAGTTATTCTTACTATGTAAATGTTCCTATTTTTAAAATGAGCAGCATAATTCTCAAAAAGTATAAATAATTTGGGGGGTGTTTTGAGTAAAAAAGCTCAAGGATTTAAAGGAAAAACTACTCTGAAAACTATTTTCTTAAGTACAATTCTAAAGAGTGTCCAATGAAAAATAATAGCCAAGAATTTCTACCTTCCAAAGCCACTTCTCTGAGCAAATCTACTCATATTGCCAAATTTTCTTTGTGAGCAGTTAAGAAGGTCTTCAACTCTTGAAATGTGAAGTAGAAAAATGACCCCTCCATGCGAGCAGGTCAGCTCATGGTGGAATAGATGCCTTGCACTGGAAGCACAGGCTCAATGTTAAACTTCGTATGACCCTTCAGGGAACCTTTGTTTGTGTAACAACCTTGTGTCAGACTTGTGTATTCAACCACTCACTCCATCTCCACCTTAGTGGACAGTGTCCCAGCAGAACATACCATCTTACCCCTTGATGTTTGCTTTCCCACATGTCTCCACTTTCCCTTCATAAATTGAGTAATAAAGTTTCCCAGGACAGATACACGAAAGTAATTCTATTTGTGCCTTTATCCCTGTCCCATTTTTTCCACTCTCCTTACGATCAGGTCCTCATTGTTTTTGGTTTTTGTTTTTCTAATTGTTATTTTAGTATGTTTGTCCCAATTTTCCCCTGTTGCTCTCCCCGTCCCACTCACCCATCCCCCACTGTCAATCCTCACACCATTGTCCTTGTCCATGGGTCATTTATACCTGTTCCTTAACTAGACCCTTCCCCTTCATTCCTCCCTTATCCCCGTCCCCCTTCCCCTCTGGTCACTGTCAGTCTGTTCCCTGCTTCCATGCCTCTGGTTCTATTTTGCTTGTTTTGTTCATTAGGTCCCTGTTATAGGTGAGATCATATAGCATTTGTATTTTGCAGCTTGGTTTACTTCACTCTGTATAATGCTCTCCAGTTCCATCCATGCTGTCATGAAGGGTAGGAGCTCCTTCTTTCTTTCTGCTGCATAGTATTCCGTCATGTAAATGTATCACAATTTTTTGATCCATTCATTTACTGCTGGGCACTTAGGCTGTTTCCAGCACTTGGCTATTGTAAATAATGCTGCTATGAACATTGGGGTGGATAGGTTCTCTTGAATTGGTGTTTCAGGGTTCTTAGGGTATAATCCCAGCAGTGGAATCACTGGATCAAAAGGCAATTCCATTTTTAGTTTTTTGAGGAAATTCCATACTGTTTTCCACAGTGGCTGCACCAGTCTGCATTCCCACTGATAGTGCACTTTTATTATTTCTTTCTTAATGTTCTCTAGTCGCCTTCTAACTGGACTCTTTTTTCCACTCTACTCCCTCTAAAAATATTTAAAGCCACGATGGTCTCTCTATAATATAGTGTACATTTAATCTTCAGCATATAACCTTTCCATGTTAATCACAGCTTTTACAAGATTCAAAGGTGTTAGTTTATCACTCATCACTCAGAAGATCATAAGTTCATGATCTTCTTTCATTCTCTTTAGACTCATCTTCCATCATTCATTCAAACACATTCTTTTGTCCTCTTGTACCTTACTTATTGATTGTTTGGAAGGCTTTATGGGTTTCATAACTCTGTTTTTTAATTTAATGTATTTTCTCCTCATTACCTCCTTAGTATTGTCTGTCATAGTTCTTATTCTTCTATACTGTGAATATTAATTTACTTATCTCTCTCTCTGCCTTTAAATTTAAGTCACTTGAAAATACCTAACACAAGCAAACAATTCAACACATGTGGTTACTTATCAAATATTTGAAGAGTTAAGGAAAAAAGAGAGGAGCCCTGACTGATGTGGCTCCGTGGATTGAGTGCTGGCCACTAAACCGAAAGGTTACTGGTTCAGTTCCCGGTTAGGGCACATGCCTGGGTTGCTGGCCAAGTCCCCCACTGGGGTCGTGTGAGAGGCAACTGGGCAGTGTTTCTCTCATGCAGATTGATGTTTCTCTCCCTCCTTCTCCCTCCCTTTCACTCCCTCTAAATATAAATCTTTAAAAATCTTTTAAAAAAAGAACAGAAAAGAAAAAAAGCAGTATTTATATATAGACATATTATGCTGTTTTCAATTTGCCTAACTGGTACCTTGAAAGAGGGATTCAAGAAAAGTATCATTACAATCTTGAAGGAGAAACCAAGATATTCCAATAAGATTCATGAAGGTGGTGGACATTGACCTAAACCTTGAAAAGGAGAAAGAAGTTTTAACAGTATGAATGACATGCTGGAGCATAGGCAAAGGCCTATTGCCAGGAAATAGAAATCTGAATTCTATTTTATTGGGCATTTACATATGTGTCTTAGGAGATAATGGGAGATAGCATGAGTCATGAGATAAAACACTTTTCAAAACAAATAAAAATCTGTAATTAATTCTGAAAGCAACAGGGAGCCAGTGAAGATTACTTTTGATTTCTTTGAAACCTAATTAAATCTCTGTTTAAAACTATTTTGTAAAGTTCATGACTCAGAAATGATTATGAACATCCAATCTTCTGATCCTATTTAAAAGTAAGCATATTTCAAATTATTACTATCACACAAATGTATAAAACAGTTGAATGCTTACTTAGCCCCACTAATAAGTGATAAGCAACTTGGAAGAGAAGTGTATCTTATTTATATTTTTCCTCAAATCACATAGCACAGTGTCTTGTGCCGAGAAGATAACCAATAATAAATGTCTTCAGCGTTAAACATTCTCCATGGTTTGATAATTATCAAAATATTGGCATTCAACAAAATATAGTTAGCTCAGAAGTGAAACTAAATCTAGTTTGCTTCTTTTTTAAAATTTCTAAAGGCACTCTGGGATCTTGCAGTCATCTGAGTAATCATTACACAGATTAATTCACACTCTTTAAAGAAATGCATATGAGATTTTTCTGTTTTCAATCCTTAATACATTCAGCACTCAGCAAGAATTCTTTGTGCAGGGTGTAACTTCAGAGAGTCATTTTACTTATACTTACCTATACTTACTAAACAGGTCTATTCAGATTTGCATCATTATAGTATATATTTAATTCATTTAATATGCTTTGTGTCTTTATGATTGTACTATACCATTTCAAGAGTTTTCTCTTTAAAGCATCAGCTTACATGCTATGTAGAAAATAGTTCCTGTATCGCTACACTCTGTTCTCTATAAGTATTTTTGGTACATTGTTGTATCTAGCTGTTAGTAGGCTACAAGAATGATGTTGTTTTCTTGTGCGTGTGTCAAAGCTTTGCAGGGAAGTTAGTAGGTATTTCACAGTGAACGTAATTCTTATTGTACCTTCACTGCTTCTGTGCTCTTGGCCGTGTTGTACGCAGGATGTTTCGGGCGCAGGGGCCACAGAGAAAGTCTACAAAAGACAAGATTAAATGTGATCCCTTGATACTTTCAGTTGCAGGCTAAATCTTAACGTTTCAAAAGTTCTCCACATATATATTATATAACCTTGCAGGGGTTGAGTTTGGTTTCATTAATTTGGTTCATTACATATTTGCCATCATCAACTAACAACGTAAAATATTACGCTAGCAAAAACTTACTAAGTGCCTCGTATTGTGCAAAGTGCTTTTCTGGGCAACCAGAGTAAGATACTCTTTCAAATATGTGGATATACGTACCTTCTTTGTTGCAGCTTAAAATTATTTTCAGATGATTACTATTATGTCTCTAAAATTTTAAATCTATTTTCACATTTTCTTGTGGTCAAACTATGAGTATTTGAGAGTTGTTTAGTGTGTTGAAAATGTAACACAGCAAACAGAGTGATAGGCAGAGTTTTTTCCCCTATTTCTTCATTACGTCTCCAGCGCTATATTAAGAGCCCAACAAGTAGGAAATCATTTCCCAAGAGGATTTTCAGAGCATGTTGCTTAGTG
This sequence comes from Desmodus rotundus, assembly GCF_022682495.2. NCBI lineage: Eukaryota > Metazoa > Chordata > Mammalia > Chiroptera > Phyllostomidae > Desmodus > Desmodus rotundus. The sequence continues at coordinate 44,858,857 of NC_071390.1, read as the reverse complement.
CTGAGGTACTTTGTGGAAAGTACACGGAGTTGTTCTTGCCCGCAAGAAGCCTACACTGACTTTGACTCATTAGTTGTTACTTGATTGAACTAAAATGGAACACTTAATTTGGGGTGATGCATTACTTGTTTCAACTAGGAGCCTTCAGGTCTAATATCATCATTCTTTAGATAATATAACACTCTCTCATTTATAGATGAGAATGGTTGCGGAAAACCGGGAGTGAAGTTAATGGCTAAAGTGCAGTCTGGTAGATTCCAGCCTAGAAGCCAGATCTGCACTCACGTCATACTTCCTTATAATTCTGAATTCAGAAGAGGGCATATTCAGTGGACTTCTCACAGCCCGACAATGCCCGGGCAGCTCTATTTGCAGTGTATATCAAAACACACAGGTGCACACACATACACACTACACTCAAAGTCCATATTTTACCCTCTCAAAGTCTATACTTTACCCACTCGAAAATGAAACAGTTCAAGAAAAATCAAATCAAAGTATTCTCTGTATGACATAAGTAAGTTCTGCTGTCAAAGCATAGCCTGGAGAGTGAAGGGAACAGTGCAGTTTTCCTTTCAGACCTAAATTTCAGCAGGGACACTGGGAGCTATAATGAGATTGCTATGAAAACTACTGACTGTGTATGGCGTTTAATTTCACTTCAGTGAAAGCGAAACTTCTTGAGGAGCCTTTCTGTCGTGTTTGGAAGCCCAGTGGGTGATGAAGTGCACCATGAACGGTTAGAGTGGCTGGCTGTTAGGAGGATTTCCGTACTATGTTAACTTACTGCCATCAGCTGCTTCCTAAACTCATTTGCAGTCACCAGCTGTCCAGGGGAGGTTTTACACTTGACAATGTGAAACATGAATCTGGACACCAGATTTCTTGTTTTTACAGAAATCTTTCATATACTCTTAGAAAGGAGGAAAATCAATTCAGTTTTAGCTGTAAAATTGTTTCAGTATATTTACTATGGGTGTATTTTTTTTGATGTGTGTTTATCTGTGTAGTTTTTGTAGGTCTGTATATGTGTGTACACCTGTGTAGCTATAATTTTAGTTTCAAATGATTCCTCCAGCCCATAATTCATAATATTGGTCCTGGAATATAGTCACTGAAATTTTAAAAAGAGATAGATTGATATATCTAAATGATTATAGCATAAATATATTTATTGATAGTCTTTTATTCTTGGATAATGAGTTAATCCACAGTTGTGAATATTCCACATAACATGAGGTAAAATCTTTAATGTCCACTATAACAATTAAAATTTTTCAATGGAAAATGCATTACATAATAAATTATTGATGTTGTTAGTGAATGGATCTTAATACCATCGTAAATCTTATTATTTGTTACCACTTTGGTAAATAGCACATCTAAGGCAATCAGGTATAATCTAAATCATTTTTTCTATACATAATTAAAGAAAAGGAATGCAATACTGAATTGTGGGTGTGGTCATTGTGGTCAGTTTCTGGGCTTAATCTCTTGCCAAATAATGATGCGGTACTGAAATTCAAGCTCACCCTTAAATAATGAAGTCCACATATACTAAAACTAGAAAAATTACTCCTGTTATTTCTAGTCTTTTTTTTTTAACCATTCTTATTTTTGAACCATGATTTAGAAGTTTGAGTTTACAAGGACATAAACTTTATGTAAGTGAACTATTGTGACCCCAAACACATTACAGGCTGTGACTTGTCAGATGGACCATTTGAAGAACCGAAGAACCGAGGACCACAGTAGTCTAAATACATCCCTAAAGAATACAACATGCTTAAGCGAAATTCAGTATAAGATAATCTGATAGGCATGTGTTTTATTTTATTACTTAAATCAGCAATTTTCAACCTTTTTCATTCATGGCACATATAAACTAATTACTAAAATTCTGTAGCACACCAAAAAATATACACTTTTTGCTAATCTGACAAAAAATATGTATAATTTTGATTCATTCACATCAAATGGCTAATGTTATGTTAGCTGTTGTCATTTTTTTTAATTTGACAATCAAAGGGAAAAGAGGTTCATTTCCCCTGACTAAATAGTCAGGTATTGCATGTTTTAAAAATGCTTGAGGCATACCAGTTGAAAAATGCTGATTAAAATTATAATGATCTCACAGTACTTTTTAGTCATCAACAGGAGCCAAAAATAAATTTAACAAATGCCTGGTAGTTAATCAACTAAGTGTAGTAATCAAAGCTTAATAATACAGTGGTTAATAGAATGGCTTTTAGAATCAAATGGACATGAGTTCAAATCCTGATTTTAATACTTCCTGGCTGTGTATCATGATAGGTTAACCAACTTCTTTCTCAGTGTCCTTATGTAGAAATGGGAATATAATTGTCCTTCAAAAAAAGTACATGGGAAACAGTTTAGAAGAGTGCTTGGCACATTAGCAATTCCCCCCTCAGCACTCAAATATGTGCTTACAATATTGTCTATGCCAAATTATGGGAATATTAGAGAAAATTATTGAATACTAGTAGGGAAGGACTGCCACCTTCAAAATCTTGCAGTCTAACCAAAGAGGGAAAATTATATATAAGACAACTTACCATAGAAAATAGGCATGAATAAAAGAATAAAAACTTAGCATCTATCATTCTGTGTGACTGTCAAATTCTCCTTTTTTTGCCTAATAATTTGCTATTTGTACCTTGGTAAGAGTCTTAGTTCTCAGCCCAAACATAGTAAGAGAGACCTCAAGAAATGAAAAAAAGCAGGGATACGTTATTTCCCGACAATCTCTTCTGTAGAGAATGCTTTAGTCGTATCTCTCTGTTACATATATCATGGCAGCTAGGGAAGCTAATCAATGTTGCACAGTAAACATTGGTCCTAAATGTCCTGTCACATGAAATTTGATCAGCAATTGACTTTCCCATCATCCTTGCTTACCAACAATTGGAAGTACAATTTAATCATGAAAAATTAAGGAGCCCTGTATCATTTCTAGTAATAGACTTTAAGAGGTTCAGAATCTATAAAAATTATCCCAAATAAGAAAAAACAGAAGAATCTCTAGGATCAGCCCTGTTTCCTATCTTGGCTCTTCTCCAAAGGCTTCTGGCCGACATCAGTGACTGTGGAATCACTGAGAGACAACGAGAATGCTCTGCAAGGTCTTGACACTCTTTCGAGGCCGTCCAGCTGGTATTACTTTCTATTTGACATGCAAGTGTTCCTGCTGTGATAAGTTAAAAAGGGTCAATCTTTGTTTAAGTGAAAAGCAGTCAGAGTTAGAGTTTGGTTTCATTAAACCCGTAAAATGGAAAAGGGATTATGTAAGATATGGAAACCCTTCTTTGGTTCGTGAACAGGTATCCCAGTAAGTTCCTGAGTTTTCGACAGTGGTGGTGGTGGAGAATCTTAAAAGGCCATTGGAGTATGAAATGGATTGAATATGTCAGGTATAACTTATGGTGTTGTAGGAGAGAGAATAAGTTATTCTGCATCCAAAAACAGATAAATGTGAAGTAAGAGAAAAGAATGATAGTGAAAATAATGATATAAAATTTCAATTGCCTTATTTCAATAAGTGTACTATGTAGGTATTTATGGTTATTTCCACTTGACTGATTTAAAAAAAAAAAACTATGTCTAAGAGAGTTTGACTCTTGACCAACTTAACCAGCCAAATCTAAAAATAAACTCAGGATTGTAATTAAGGTCTACTGTTCTTTTTCTATACACTAAAATCTACCATTACAATGCTGGCTGAAAAAAAGAGTTTCAGTGTGACTGCGATAGACAAAAAAATAAAAGCTGGGGAAGCAAAATTGTTACATAGCCATATATATTTATAAACTCTGTATTTAGCCAAGGCTGGTGTGGCTAATTGAACACTGGCCTGCAAACCAAGGGATCCTGGTTTGATTCCCAGTCAGGGCACATGCCTAGGTTGAGGGCCAGGTCCCTGGCTGGGGGTATGTGAGAGGCAACCAGTCAATGTATTTCTCACACATCGATGTTTCTATCCCTCTCTTTCTCCCTCCCTTCCCATCTCTCTAAAAATAAATGAATAAAATCTTTTATAAAAATAAAAATAAAATAGTTAAAATTTAAAAAAATAAAATTAAAAAAATAAACTCTGTATTTAACAATTTATATTTTAAAAAGTATCTGTGTATATCTGATTATTTGTTGATTTATTTGTTAATTTAGTTAGTTAGTTTGCTTACGTTCCTGACTGACTTCTGTTGCAGTTCTTTATCTGAGCAGACCACTTTTCCTCACCCTCTGAGATACAGAGTAGCCTTACGCTTCCAAAATGTAAGTCAGTTTGCCAGCTGAAGTCACTTTCAATTGGTTGGGGGCCTCACTGTTATTTTAGTCCTTACAAGTCAATCTATATATAAACTACAGTGAAAATTAAATAGTCTTAAAAGTCAGGTAGACCTGAGTCTGAATCCCAGTTGAGGCAGTGCCTATGTGTGTGGCTTATAATGAGGAATTTGTCAAGATTAAATAGGGGGAATGCAAAGTTTAGCACATAGTTCTGCTTCTACAGCATGTTCACAATGCATGGCTGGCATTTTTACTCTAACTCTCAGTACGAGTACAACAGAACCCCTACTTACAGTCTCACTACAATTCATTGGAGTCCCAGTTTTTGATGCTTCTTTTCAGACTAACTCTGTGGTTAGCTGATATCTCACTCCCACATGCCCTGCAATTTTATGGTCTCAGCTGTATATGTGTGGACTTCTCACTAAGAACCATGAATGAAGCTGATGGTCTTTTCTTGGCCTGAACAATTTCTGCCGTGATACTAAACTGAAACTTCTCAGCTACCGCAAGTTATTTGACTGATGAAATCTGATTTTTCTCCTCTCTCCCCTAAGAATATTGTAACATTCCTCAGCCAAGTTCAGGCCCCACATGTCCCTTTTTTCTCAAGCCTTAGATAACTTAGCTACCATCATAGAGGCAAATTCCACATTTCAGTAATTTTCCTTAAGCCCTGATTCTACCTGATTTTGCTTCTTTCTCTTTATACGTATTTGTAGAACTGCCAAAATATCTTACATTGTAATTTGCCTGAATAAAGCAATGCACTTCATGCATTTGTGACTGTTGTATAATTTTAATGGTACAAAAGAGACATAATAATGTGCCCCAGCACAGTGAGACTTTGCCCCACCCTGCACTGATCTGAATTTGTTAAAAATAATTTAAATGTAAATGATGCCTTAGTTCTTCCATTGCAAACCAACCTGCTTTTAAGTTTACATTATGTAAAAGGCTCAGACTATTCCACCCATAAAATTCTAACATATTTACTATCATGTATTCTTAAATTTTCTATTCTTTTGTAACTAACAGAATTCAATCCCCAGGGTTCTAAGAGAAGTGTTATTCTATTTGTTTCTGTGGGCATATTTTTATGACTATATTTTTTGGCACTCTAATTAGGTTACCACTCAGGAATTGCAAGTAGAAAAAAATCAATGATAAACTTTAATTCCAAGTGTATTTAAAGTGATGAAACCCATAGTTTAGCGTATTTCTTTAGATCTTTTCATACATAAGTGAATTAAACCTGAATGTACCAAATTACAGTCATGCATCACTTAAACAGTGATACAGTCTGAGAAGTAGGTGATTTCATCATTGTGTGAACATTACAGAATTCGCCTGCACAAACCTAGATGGAATAGCCTAGTATACACCTAGGCTATATAGTATAGCCTACTGCCCCTGGGCTACAAACTCGTACAACATGTTACTGCACTGAATACTATAGGTAATTATAACACAATGCTAAGTATTTGTCTATCTAAATATATCTGTGCACGGAAAATACACAGTAAAATACAGTATAAAAGATGGAAATGGTACACCGGTATAAGGAACTTAGTGGGAATGGAGCTTGCAGGGCTGGAAGTTGCGCTGGGGGAGTCAGTGAGTGAGTTTGTGTGAAGTTCTAGGACATGACTGTCCATTACTGTCGACTGTCTCGCGAGCCCTCCTCCTGTTTCTCTCTGACAGGGCCAGGAGTAAGAAATCAAGATGGAGAGATAAAGGAACAAAGGGGATTGTCATGGCAACGTGGTCTGGGCTACTGCGTGTTGGACCATCAGTCAGATTTAGAAACTTTGTGGTAGTCATAAAAAAACCACTATTTTGATTTTAGAAATTTGTTTTTGGTTTCATTGACCCTAAATGGCACAGAGGGCTCTCTCAGGCATCTCTTTGGTGGAAGAAATACAGCTTGTCTATGTTTTATATCATTAAAGCCTGAAAATATTTCCTCATTACAGGGACAAGTTGGTTCCACTCTAGCGGAGAAAATATTTAGTAAAGTGGCAGTGTCACTTAATACATTTTTTAAAAAGATTTTATTTATTTATTTTTAGAGTAGTGGGGAGGGAGGGAGGCTGCCTATTGCACCCCCCAACCAGGGACCTGGCCCTCAACCTAAGCATGCCCTGACCAGGAATCAATGGAGAAACCTTTCGCTCTGTGGGATGACGCCCAACACACTGAGCCAACCCAGTTAGGGATTTAATACTTCTTAACATAGCTCTTGTGACCTGTGATCTTGGACAGGGTCTTAGGTCCTCAACAAAGAAGTCACAGCAATGTACTCTACAGGCAATCAAGCAAGATCTGAGAGGGTAGCACCCACTGAATACGAAGTGCTGGAGAGACAAGCTCCTCTGTGCTGAAACAGGCCAGTGGCTGACCGATTGGGGTGTAATCTATGCATTCAAAACCGAGGTGCTGTGAGTGAGAGGGAACTAATTGGCAAGGCCCACAGGTACTGCTCCCATCAGAGAAAAGAATATATTTCTTTCCTTTTCTTACAGGAAACCCAGCTCCATTATAATCTAACGGGACCACCACCGTATACACAGTCCATGGTTGACTGAAACGCTGCTATGCATCACATGACTGTAGTGTGATTGGAAGACCGAAGCAATTACTCTTATATATCACTCATTAATCAGATCATGTGAAGATACAGAGACTTCAGAATATTTTGACTCACTATGTGTCACCTACAGTAAGGCTGTACAGACTCATTCAGAGTGATCCAGCTGCTGAGTGCAGCTGTATTTTATGTCAGTCACATGATGTTAACTCTGTATAACATGATGTTGTCTATTAAGAAAAATTTACCTAGTACGAAAGCTGTTATATTTTTAAATCTTTACTCCCTCCCATGATCATCAATCATATAATTTCAAAGGAATATGACCATGTGAAGTGAATTGTAAATGTTTCACACTGTGGCCAAATGGGTGGTATCACTTTAACTAAGAAACCAAGTGTCTTCTGTGCATTGTCAAGATTGTCCTAAAATATTTTAAGTAATGGTAACTTTTCAAGCATACAGTACTATACTTTAGGTATACATATATTTTCAATAAAATATTCATACCTTTTATTGCATATGTACCATTTTGTTATGAATTGAATTGTCTTGCAAAAAAAAAGATATGCGAAATTCTAACCCCTCAATACCTTAGAACGTGACTTTATTTGGAAATAGGATCTTTACAGAGGTAATCAAATTAACCCCTCAATACCTTAGAATGTGACTTTATTTGGAAATAGGATCTTTACAGAGGTAATCAAATTAACTATGAAGTCATCAGAGTGGATCCTAATTCAATACGATTGTGTCCTTATGAAAAGGAAAATTTTGACACGGATAGGGAACCATATATAGAGAGAGAAGATGCTGAAGAGGCAAAGGGAGAAAACCATCGGAAGACAGAGGAAGAAACTGAAATTATGTTGCCAGTAAACCAGTGGCCTGGGGCTGCCAGGAGCTGAAAGATACAAGGAGGGATCATTCCCTATAAGCTTTACACTCTAGCCTCCAGAATTGTGAGACAAAGTTCTGTCATACATCTCCCAGTGTGTGGCACTCTGTTACTGAAGCTGTAGGAATATGATAAATCTTCTTTCCTTCATTTTTTTATTTCATCGTTCAACACTTTCGGCAATATGATTCCCCTAGACAACATCCTCGGACCTTTTTTCTTTTCTCAAACTTCAGTGCATCCTTTCAATTCTCATTCTCAGCTGATAAAATATCCATCCCTGAGGATAATATGTTTTTCTTTTCTCAATACAACATATATAAACAACAGTGTAAAAAGATGATGAGATTATTTTCACTGGACAAATAAAAACCTTAAGAAGAGACCCTCCATTGGCACCCATCACAACCCCTCCCCTACCATCTCCTTCATCAGTCTCACAATCAATTCTCTTCCATTGGGTTTTTCTCACTGTCCAATCTTAAATGTTGGAGTCCTTCTGGGTATTTTGCTCTTTTCTTTCTACACTCACTCCCTTGCTGATCATATCTGCTCTAAAGGCTAAGAATAAGATGTACATACGGGAGCATTCAAAATTCATATTTCCAGTCTAGACCTCATCCCTCATCTGTAAACTTATGAATGGAACTGCCCTCTTTCCCACTCCTATTGGATTTCTAACTGACATCTCAAACGTGACACATCCAATATAGAAGTCCTAATAAATGGCTCAGATTTCCACTCCACATCATCTTTCCACATCTCAGTGTGAGGTAATTTTATCTTTCTAGTTCCTTAGGAAAACAAAATTTTGGATATTTTTCTAATCACCTCCGCCTCTCAAGATAATCTCCTTCTTCCAAGGGTCCTCCCTCTTCCTCCTTCTTGCTGTATTTTTATTTGTAGTTGTCTTGCCATTATACTTTGTCAGGTTGCTTAAGTATCTGGACTAAAATATAGGTAGCAGAAATATGGAAGAGGAGAAGGTAAGAAATTCTGAACACAGAACTACCACTTAGGGATTTTAGTGTAATTAGCTCCTAGAATTAGGAAGGGATATGGGAAAAGAAATAAGGTTAAAGAACCTAAAAAAAGGTTTTTAAAAAAATCACATTTCTGTAAGGCTATTTTGGCTCAATACTTGTTTACTGGAGCTCATTGTTTAAACTTATAAATCATATAGAAAATAATGGAGAAGAAAATGGAGCCTAAAAATCAATGCCACAGTATGCTAAGACTTAGTTTATTTTATAAAATGACCTCCATTTTGCAGTATTTATTTAGGCACAAGACATTTTGGGGAAAGCTTTATGGCACTGTAAAAAAAGGAGCTTGGGGAAACAATAAACCGACATTTTCTGTATCTAACTTCATTGACAATTCTGCGGGTACTCTTTCATCAGAATTCTTTGTATAAATTACTACTGGGAGAAGTATTTGCATTCATGTGTGTGACTGGCAAGCATACAGATCTCTAGATACTATACAAATGAGCAGGGTCAACTATAAAACAGAGATGATGTGTCGCAAATGTGCCAACAGTCACGCTCACCTGAGGGGGCTCCCATTTGTGCAGCGCAAGCTGGTCTGTCACTTGGCGGGGAGACCTCACATGCCTCCACACCTGGCTTTTGTTTATGATAATAAGCCAGGTTTTCCCCAGCAGGACAGTGGCTCACAGAGCAGCTAGAAATGCCATTGTATAGTAGGCAGATTTATCTTTGGGTTTCTAATGTACCTCAGTGTGCATTTTAGTCCTTCATTGCTACTTGGTGTGCAGCTCCTAGATGTCCATATCTATAAGGTAAAAAAAGGGCATGTTTTTTACCCTGGCTGGTGTAGCTCCATGGATTGAGCTCGGGCTGCAAACCAAAGGGTCACTGGTTTGATCCCCAGTCAGGGCACATGCCTAGGTGGCTAAGCCAAGCCCCCAGTGGGGGGCCATGTGAGAGGCAACCACACATTGATGTTTCTCTCCCTCTTTCTCCCTGCCTTCCCCAGTCTCTAAATAAATAAATAAAATCTTTTTAAAAAGGGGGGGCACATTTTGCCAAAGTTAGTGTTGTTATTCTTAAACATTTTGATAAAAAAATAAAAGCATCAGTATAAAAGGTGTAGATCAAATGGGGTCAGAGGGGAAATAGCATCTCACCCTTAAATATCACAACTCAGATTCTCAGGACTTTGGGGAAATTCTACCAAATGTCTGAGTCCTCACTGCTGTGGCAGCTTTTATGAGGTAAACACCTTAATCACAGGCATGCTGGAAACTTGCAAGAGAAATTAAATGACTATATTTTTGAGAGGAAAATCCATGGGAGGTAATTTGAGACTGGCTAGTCCTTTTTCTCCTAAGGGAACAATAAAAAAGTGCATTTTTTTCCTCACAAAACAAGTTCAAGAAGATGTTTAGAAAACAAGTTTCACTATTAATAGTTTTATTAAATTATATGACTAATTACTGAATAATCAGTTTTTCAAAGAACATCTTTTTTTTTTTTTTCTTTCCTATTGGAACCGGAGTTTAAGGGGAAAAACTAGGCACCGGAAACCACATCTTAGTTTGAATCCCTACTTCATCACCTAGAGTCATTTTGAAAAGGCTACTTAATATTTCTAAGCCTCAGTTTCCCTACCTTTAAAATACAGGCACAATATCTTAAAATTTTAATTATTAATGGATAAAGTGAATGCCACGTATTTAGCACAGTGTTTGTTTCATCAAAGTAGGTGTCTACAAAACAGCTACTAACATGAGTTAATGAATGTTCGAAATGACATTCCTTTGCAATTTGTAAAGTTATTGAGTAACACAAAAATAGTGCATGTTTGACGTTGCATATTGCTTTAATGGATCGCTATTTACTGAATAAATTAGATAGTAAGGTAAGAAGACATATGGCAGTGAGTTGTCTGAAATCACACAGGAAGCACACAGTTCTGGGTACTTATTTCTAGACGCTGGTCATGCCTCAGTTGCTGCTGCCCTGTGGCTTTTCTTTCTGCCACCTCCATTCTCAGTCTTGTTTTATAAATGATGGTTATTCATCATTTTGTAAGGATGTGGTTTTTGCAATTAGTTTACCTAACGCTACAATTTCGAACATAAATCATGTACAAACACACAAAAGCAAGACCAAACACCATTATCAGTGGTTGCAAATATGAGTTAAAGAAACATTTAAAAAACTCGAAATTAAAAGCCCATGTGAGTTGTTTATGACATGTTACAACTCAGATGGGACTTTCTGTACACACAGCGCACAATGGCGCTGACAAACCAGAGTGAACTCGAATCATCACAAAATAAACTCTAAGACATGTCTCCATACACAATATACTTGTAAAAAATATCTTCTAGGCAATTTTTATTGGTGGATAGGAATGCTGGCCTAAAGGGTAAAATATTCTTATGGAGAGTTTGAGCAAATTTTACTGACATAATTGTTTCTTTCATTTCTCACTGTTGACATGAAAAAATTGTGCTAACAGAAATGTCCTGCCCAGTGATCCCTAAAGTATCCACAATCCAATTCTCCTCAGACAATAAAAGAATAATCTGTAAATGTTTAATATGACCTTTCTGGGAACCTTACAGTTTTCTAGAAGATTGGAAGATTTGAACATTGTGACTTATTTTTGGCCTCTTTTTTTTTTCAGTTTTACTGAGATATAAACAACAAATACAATTAAATACACATGTGTGATGCTTCGATATATGTATATAATATAGCATATATACAATATATTTTGTTTGGTATTTCTCTGATGATTAATGATGCTGACAACATTTCATGTACCTGTTGGCCATTTTCTAGTTATTCTTTTGAAAATGTCCATTCAAGTCTTTGGCTCAATATTTTATTGGGTTATTATTACTATTATTATTGTTATTATTTTGCTCTTTAGTTATAGGTATGCATTTTATATTTGAATATTGACACATTATCAGATGTGTGGGTTGCAAATATTTTCTCTCTGTCCATAGATAGCTTTTTTACATTGCTGTTGGTTTCCTTTGCTGTGTGGAAGTTTTTCGGTTTAATGTAGTCCCACTTACTTATTTTTGCTTTTGTTGTCTTTGCTTTTTTTTGGGTGTCACATCCAAAAAATCATTGCCAAGACCAATGTCAAGGAGTTTTTTCATGTTTTTTCCTAAGAGTTTTATGGATTCGATTCTCATGTTAAAGTCTTTTATTTGTTTGTTTGTTGCACTTTTTCACAATACTTTTATTTTTTAACTTTAAAATAAATTTATTGGGATGACATTGGTTAATAACATTTCATTCATTTCAGATGTATAATAATATATCTGTATATTTTACTGTGTGCGCACGACCTGAAGTCTAGTCTCCTTTATTTTTCCTATTGCTATGCAATCACAGTTGTTCCCATTTCCCCCCACTTACTCTCCCCCACCCTATCCACCTCCACCTCCCACATTCAATCCTCCCCCCACCATTGTCTTTGTCCAAGGGTCCTTTATACATATTCCTTGATGCCCTTCCCCTTCTTTCCCCCATTATCCCTGTCCCCTCTTCCCTCTGGTTACTGTAAGTTTGTTCTTTATTTTCATGTCTTTGGTTATATTTTGCTTGCTTGTGTTTTGTTGATTAGGTTCCACTTATAGGTGAGATCAGATAGTATTTGTCTTTCACTGCCAGGCTTATTTCACTTAGCATAATGCTCTCCAGTTCCATCCATGCTGTTGTGAAGGGTAGGAGCTCCTCCTTTCTTTCTGCTGTGCAGTGTTCCATCTTGTAAATATACCATAGATTTTTGATTCACTCATTTACTCCTGGGCACTAAATGAGCCAAGCAGTTGGCTCATGTTAGTGTTTAATTCATTTTGAGTTAATTTTTGTTCATGGTGTAAAATAGGGTTTAATTTCAATCTTTGCATGTGCATATCCAGATTTCCCAACATCATTTATTGAACAGTCTATCCTTTCCCATTGTTTACTCTTGGATTCCTTTGTCACAAATTAACTGAATATATGCATATCTATGCTTTCCATTTTATTTCATGGGTCTATGTGTCTGTTTTTATGGCAGCACCATACTATTTTGAATATTATACCTTTGTTATACATTTTGAAATCAGTTAGTGTGATGTCTTCAGCTTTGTTGTTCTCTCTCAAGATTATTTTGGTTGTGCAGTTTTGTATTGTTTCACAAGAATTTTATGATCAATTTTCCATTTCTGTGAAAATGCTATTAAAAGTTTGATAGGAACTGTATAAAATCTACATTCTACAATATTAAATTTTCTAATTCATGAACACAATATTTTGATTAGTGTCTTTATTAATCTCTTTCAGCAATGTTTTATGCTTTTTTGTGTACAGATCTTTCTACTCCTTGATTAAAATATTCAGTGTTTACATGACTGTAAATTATTTTAAAAATATTTTCCCAATATTTCATTTTTAGTGTTCAGAAATACAACTGACTTTTGTACCCCACAAGTTTACTGAATTTGTTTATTACTGTATTTTGCCATGTATAATGCACACTTTTTTTGTCCAAATTTTGAGGGAAATATAAGATGCACATTACACATGGGTAGTGACAGAAATACCTTGTATTTGTTCTTGTGTTGTGTAATTATTTGTTATATAAAATTTCTTGTACCATAATATGTTCAAAAGTAAATGCTAAAATTCCTTTATAATACAAAAAGTACCTAAATATAAATAAATACATAATTGAATTAAAAAATTAAAATGAAAGATTTTTTTTCTTGAAAGTTTGGGCCTAAAAAATGTGGGTGCACATTATACATGGCAAAATATGGCAGTATTAATAGATTTTTGGTAGAGTCTTTAGGGTTTTTGATGTATAGTATCATGTCATCTACAGATAATTTTACTTATTCCTTTTTGAATTGGATGCATTTATATATTTTTCTGGTTTAATTAGTTTGGCTAGAATTCTCACCATTATGTTGAATAAAAGTGATGAGCGTGGGCATTCTTGTCTTGTTCTTGATCTTAGGAAATGCTTTCAGCTTTTCACTATTGAGTAAGATTTTAGCTATGAGTTTGTGGCCTATATTATGTTAAGGTATGTTCCCTCTGTATTCAATTTTTGAGAGTTTTTATCATGAAGGAATGTTAAATTTTGTCAATTTTTTCTGCATTTACTTTGTTGATCATATGAGGTTTATTCTTAATTTTGTTAATGTGGTGTATCACACTGATTGATTTGTAGATGTTAAACCATCCTCGCATCCCAGGAATATATTCCACTTCATCATGATGTTTCATCCTTTTAATGTACTGTTCAATTCATTTGTTAATATTTTTAGGGATGTTTGCATTTACGTTCATTGGGGATATTGACCCATTGTTTTCTTTTCTAGTAATATTTTTGTCTGGCCTTGGTATCAGGTAATGCTGGCTGTGGGGAACCCTGTCCCACAGTGTCCCCCGGAGTCACGGATGAAATGAGGCTACCAACCCAAGATCTGCTTGGGGAGAAAGGCCTGACTAATCTCTCAGAGGAGAAAAGCTCCAAGGTCCTTTCTCCTGAGGCTTTTATTGAGAACAGATGTGCAGGGGTATAGAGCAAGCATGCAAAGCTCATCAAAGTCTAAAGGCCAAAGTTACAGAAAACAGATACTATCTATAGATAACAATTGAAGAAACACAGAGATCTGCCTCAGGTCAGGGTCTGTTAGATATGCTGACACCAGAGGGTCTTTAAGGTGTGGTTCATGGGATTAAGAGTTCACTCCTTCTGTTTTAGATTTAGATACCTGATTCAGGGCAATAGGGCTATAAAAAGCAAAGCAAGCCTCCAGGGGTGTAATTCATTCTTTAGGCCAGATTTGCAATGGGAACCCTCATTGCTAGTATTGGTTCATGCCTGCCTCCCAGCATTCCCAGTGTTCTGGTCAAGACTTACAGTCCCTTATTCAAGGCCTGGATTGCATGGGGCTACAATTCCCAATAGCACACAAAGTGGTCCCCAACAGCTGGCCTTGTAGAAGGAAAGAAATCTTTCCTCTTCAACTCTTTGGATGAGTTAAGGACAAGTATTAATTCTTCTTTAAATATTTGGTTGAATCACTTGTGAAGTAATTTTCTCCTGGTGTTGTCTTTCTAAGGAGATTTATGATTTTACTATAATCTTCTTATACATTGTTGATTTGTCTGTTTTCTATTTCTGCATGATTCTGTCTTGATAGGATGTATGCTTCTAGGTATTTATCACCTTCTTTTAGGTTAACTATTTGTTGGTGTATAATTGTTCACAATAGTCTCATATAATCCATAGTATTATATAGTATCAGTTTTAATGTCTTCTCTTTCACTTTTTATTTTACTTCAGTATTTGGTCTTTTTTTATATTCTAGCTAGAGATTTGTCATTTTATCTTTGTAAAAACCAGCTCTCACTTTTATTGATATTTTCTATTATCTTTCCAGTCTCTATTTTATTTCCACTCTGCTCTTTGTTCCTCCCTTCCTTTTACTGACACTGGAATTACAACAGGTTGTCCTTTGTTTCTAATTCACTGAGGTATAAAGTTAGGTTGGTTATTTGAGATCTTTCCTTTTTTGTCAATGTAGGCATTTACTGCTATGAACTTCTTTCTTAGAACTGCTTCTACTTCATCCCATATATTTTGTATTTTGTATTTCCACTTTTCCTTTGCCTCAAGATATTTTGTGATTCCCCTTTTGATTTCTACTTTAACCCATTGGTTGTTAGCAGCATGTTGTTTAATTTCCACATATTTGTAAATTTTCCAGTTTTTCTCTGGCTATTTAATTTCTAGTTTCAAACCGCTGTGATCAGAAAGATACTAATGCAATTTCAGTTTTCTTAGTCACTAAGACTTGTTTCTTTTTTGGCCTAACTTATGATCTGTCCCAAAGATGTTCTATCTCTGCTTGAGAAGAATGTACACTTTTTTTTTACTTTTGGTGAAATGTTTTGTGTATATCTGCAGGTCCATTTGGATTAGCATGTAACTTTTGTCCAATTTTTCCTTATTGATTCTCTGTCTTGATGATCTATCCACTTTTTGTATATGGGTTATTGAAATCCCTTACTATTCTTGTATTGCTCTTCATTTCTCCTGTCAGGTATATTCATATTTACATTATATATTTACGTGCTCCTAGTGACTCAGTTTCTAGATCTCTCTCAGAGGGCATTGCTCTATGTGCACCTGTATACTCAGGTGGGAGGACAGATATTCAGGAGCTTCCTATTTCACCATATTGGCCTGTACTCCATCATGGTTTAAAATAAAATAAAATAATACGAGAAAATAAAATAAGACATAAAATAAAATAATACAAAGGGAAACATCTGGGACTACATTTTCAGACATGTGTCCAAAATAGACAGATAGGGCAGTTCTTGTCGAAGTGAAGAAAAACAAACCAACATGAATAATTAATTATGTGTCCTGGTGTTAAAGATGAAAATCAGTCCCTGTGGTTCTCTATTTACAACTCCCACTTTAATTTTTTTTACACATTCAGATTGACTTTTAAAGGAAAGTTAGTATGGAAGGTGTGAACTGGACCCAGCTCTATCTCTACTCAACTGTGTGGTATTAGAGGATTATCCTTGACATTTGTGTCTTAGTGTTCTTTTCTATCAGGGGAGAAAAAAACACTCTCAAATACTCCCCAGCTCTTAAATTCCAGTGTTCTCTGACCCAGAATATTGGAGCTGTTCAGTATCAAGGGCAGATATTCCTTGAAACATGTGATATGTCAGTAAGATCCGCTGCCTCAATGCTAATGAGTGCAGATACAAGGAGCTTACCTCTATCTGGAAGTTCAGCAGGCTCTCACCCCAACGGAGTCCTATCTAAATGCCTTTCTGGTTGCATTTCTGACCAGCTTTCCTTATCAGTGCGTCAATATCGGAATCAAGCAAAGATACCCCTGATCATAGACTCATCAAATTTTACTGCCAGCAACTAAGACAAGGAAATCACAAGTGAATGACGGGAAGTGGGCTTGACAGACACAGTCTGAGGCTGCCCTAGGCTAGAACAATTGGATCCTCCTCTCTCCAGTCAAGAGGTTTTCAATTTTGAAAAAGACTTCATTCTGTTTCTTTATGTCAGTTCTTTTATCTCATTATATTTATTATTTTGGATATGCCACCTGGTGTTATGAGACGTGCTGAAAGAATATCAAGATCCTGGCTAGAAATTTTTTTCCAAATAAAGCCAGGGCACAGTTGGCCCTCAATTTACTCTAACAACATTAATATGGCTTTGTGTACCTCAGGAACCAAGAACAAGCACATCCTGTCAGCTATAATCTCAAAATATGACAACTGATCACCACCTTCAATGGATTTCCAATCCAAGTATTATCCCTCTTGCCCTCCTATGTTTTATTCTCCAGGTACTAGCCATATGCTTTAAAAAAAAAAAATGAGTCAGACTATACCATTCCCTTCCTCAAAATTCTTACCAGCTCCCTAACTCACTCAAAATGAAAACAATTCCTCATCATGGAATGCAGGGCTTCCTATGATCTGGCTGTGAGCTGCTTTTCAGATATTCTGTATTTCTCTCCTCCTCCCACTCTTGGCTTTAATCATCACTATCTTCTAACTGTTTCACAAAGGTAAGAAACAATCTTATCTCAGGGTGTTTGTTTTACTGGTTCTACCTTTTAGGACACTAAGTCCTTCCTTCCATCATTGTTTTGAAATTCTGCCATATTTTGTTCTTGTCTCTGCTTAAATGCTACCTTATTGGTTTTGACCACCTATGTAAATAAAAGTTTAATTATATCCCTTTATTTTCAGCTTCACTTACTTCCCTCATAGTATATGACACTATAATCCATGCTTTTGGATTGTTGGCTTGGTGTTCTCCACTAAATTATGGCGATGAAGTCAGGAACTTTTTTGCTTTCACCACTATATCCCAAGTGATGAGAACAGAGCATCACACTTATTAAGCACTGAATGTGCTATAAGAATGAAAACCTGTGTTGTCATCATTTAAATAGACTTAGCAAATAAAAACAAAAGGAACTTAGTGAAATGAATCTTTGGCCCAAACTACCTCTGCTGGAGAAATAAACATATTTTTTTCAGCAGAGATAGAGTCAACAGACACTCAACAAGGTGTGAAAATATGAAATAAAGGTACAAGAAATCCAGGTAGAAAGAGCTCAAAGGCTGGTTGTTAAACCGCAGACTCAATTGCACATATGCAGATGTCTCTCTTCACCATTTCTTATCATCACTTGAGCATTTAGCTGAGATGATGATGATTATGATGATGACTGACGATAATGATTTGATTTATAAAGAGAAAATCCCTGAAGATGTTTTGCTTCCAAATTTAGAAAATGTGTACAGCAAGATTGTTTGAGAATATTTTGGGTACTTTTAAATATCTCTCAGAACCTGCACTGTAAATACACACACATTTGTACATTCACTTACACCTGATATTTCCTTAGGTCTTTTCTCCCTTGGTAAATCTGTGACTTCAGTGGATAAACAAATAAAACTCTGAGTTGTAGAGGCTGAATATTTTTTTACAAGAATCCAACCTTGTATTACCCATCAGCCACTAAGACTGACTGTCTGAAATTCATATTGTTATGAAACTGACAGAAAACCATTATTTTCCTTAGTTATTTATGACATTCAGGGTTTTCAAAAAAGAGCCTGATAATTAATTGCATAATTTAATATCACATAATGAAAAGAGTCTGAATTGATTCCCACCTGAGGCAGTTTGGATATTGCATTCAGACAAATTTGAGTGAAAATCTATGCTTCTGCTACTTGGTCTCAACCCTAAGACTATTTTCTTTTGTGAAGCTAGAAAGTTTAGCTCATCTCAAAAGTACAATGATGGGCAATGCATTTGAATTCATAAGGGTTTAAAATTAAGCATGTAACTCCCTTATTTTTGTTATATGTAAAACAAATAACTTTCAATCTAGGAAAGTTTTAATTAATTTGTTTAAAGGGTATTATAATAGATACTAAAACCTCATGCTTACGTGTACTCATATCTCTTCTATACACATCAATTATTTCTTACTGCAAGAACCTGTAGTTCTTTCTAGGTTGAGTGATGACTTCCTCTGCGCAAAGAAATTCTCTTGGCAAACATGAGAGACAGTTCCAAGCTGCCAAGATGATGATACTTATGAAAGCATTTGTCAATAAAGATGATCCAACTTCCTCACTCATGAGAGGAGAAAAATATATACACCATTTCCCTGTGGTCCCAAGAGAGTTTGAGAATCAGTCACCTGTGGAAATAGCATGTTCACTGGCATACCTGTACTTGATTCTTTTTTTTTTCCTTATCCAAACTACCCAATCCCTCAGAGTCATCTCCAAAATAAGCAAATTGCACTCAAATATATATCTCAGGTTTTTTTAGTGAAGTGTAATCAGAACCATTTGCTGTCACATGTGGTCCTAGATACCAGATTTTTAGAATGGGGTTATGGGATCTCCAAACAAAATGCCGACAGGTTAGCACTGCTAATGGTAAGTTGCATGGTATTAACCCATGATATACTGCAGCAGTTCAGTTCTAAGACTCATCTCCAATGGACTAGGATGAGGTATGGGAAAAGGGGCTGCCTTAGCTCTTACAGTATCTCTAGAGTTTACAAGATTTTAAGCCACCTGACTGGTGTGGCTCAGTGGATTGAGTGCTGGCCTGCAAATCAAAGTATCACTGGTTGGATTCCCAGTCAGGGCACACGCCTGGGTTTCAGGCCAGGTCCCCAGTAGGGGGTGTGTGAGAGGCAACCACACATTGATGTTTCTCTCCCTCTCTTTCTCCCTCCCTCCCTCCCTCTTTAAAAATAAATAAAATATTTAGAAAAAAAGTAAAAAGTTTTTCTTTCAAAAAATAGCTTTTTAAGCCTAAGGTAACTGTAAGCCAGAGAAGCCCAAAAATTTAATAATAAGAATAATAATAAACAGGCTCAGGCTAGCCTTTTAATTTAGTGTGCATTTGCAAGACAAAAGTCTTCCTTAGTAGCATTTAAAAATATCTTCACTTTCTATTCCTACAACCAAAGAGCAGAATGTGTTGACAATCAAGATTAAGATTTTATTGTTAGAATGATGAGTTAGACACTGAGGATGAACCCATAACCCCAATCAGTAGCCCAGGCTGAAGTCAGGACTCTGATAGAGGAATATTAAGACCTTGAGATTTGATAAGGGACATCTGAGTGGATGCCTTTCAGACCCCCACACTTTCCATGAGAATAAGATCCACTGATTCTAGTATATATTTTATCACTCAGAAACATTTTTCTTAATAGAATGTTGAAAGCGCTCCTTTAAGATGCAGCTGAGATGTCAGCTTGCAAAAGACACATGTTGGGATGGAGTTAAAGGTTACGTATCTCTGATGCCAAAATATATGATTTAGGGAATCAAAGTGTAGATGCAAAAGAAGTTTATCTCACTGTCCTTCTCAGTGACCAAATGAATATACTTCCCATCCCTATACAATGACAGCCTATAGAATTAGAAGTCCTGTTGTAGAGGTACATGGGCAGGAGGATAATCCTCCTAGAAGAGACATGAATTTCACTAAATATAATCCCTCCTTATCCACAGTAGATATATTCCAAGACCCCAGTGGATGCCTGAAACCCTAGATAGTGCCAAAACCCATCTGTATATGGGTTATATATGTATGTATATATAATATAGGTATGTATGTATATGTGTATATATAATGCTTTTTCCTATACATACATACCTATGATAAAGTCTCATTTATAAACTAGGTACAATAAGAGATTAACAACAATAATAAAATAGAACAATTATAAAAAATATCCTGTGGTGAAAGTTATGTGTCCTTTCTCTGTCTCTGATAACCAATTTAATAACCAAGAATGCTAATAATGACTAATGGGCGGGTGGCATGTACAGTGTGGGTATAGTGGACAGAGGAATAACTCATACACTGGGTGTGAATTGTTTATTTCTGAAATTCTCTTTTCAATATTTTCGGACCAGGTTGACAGTGGGCAACTGAAACCATGAAAGCGAAACCACAGATCAGAGGGACGACTGTACAATGCTATGCAAACCACTGAGTTATTCAGGGTTTCTCTTGCCAATAGACCTGGAAGTGACTAAGAGGTAAAACACTACGCTGCCAGAAGTAATTAATCCTTAGGAATAGGAGATGGGATTGTTATACAGGAAGAACAAAGATTTATATATACCTTCGATATATATATGTAAAATATTAAATTTAGGATATTCACTGTATATTATCTTGGTGTATCCATGCTTAATGGTGACCTTAAATGAGAAATTGTAGAAATCGTGGACTAAAAATATCATAGGAACTAGATGTTCATGTACGCCAGGGTTAAATATCTTGATTACTTTGCTGAGCAAGCAACCTAGATCATCAGATGTGTTAATAAAACTTGAGGAAAACCTTAAGTCTGTGATATAAAAGGAAAACATTGATTATTAATTATAGGTGCTAAGCTAATTGTAGTTGGGGGAAATTTAGTGAAAATGGGATCTCTGTATTATTTCTTAAAACTACATGTGATTTTATAATCATTATTTCAAAACAGTTTTTTAAAGCAATCAGGAAAAACTTTGCAGTGTTCAGTAAATTTTATTCCACAAACTCTTTTACAAATATCTACATAAAATTTTGATTGGCCATGGTCTTGCAAAAGCAATGATAAGACATGAGAAACATAATTAAAATACAGATGGATTTCAGGAATGCAAGTTGTAGGATAAACTCCTGGTATCCTACTCATACACTACTTTTTATTGTTTATGCTTACAGTTTTTTGTGCTTTTTCTTCTTTTCCCCACCTCCACCCAGCCCCAATCTCTGTCCTCCCTAAGTCACAGGATATGCATAAATGTTGCTTGGTTGATCCCTTTACCATCTTTCACCCTTTTCCACCCCCTCCCTTCAGGCAGTCTGTTCCATGTATCTATACTTCTGTTTCTATGTTGTTCATTACTTTATTGTCTTTATTAGATTCCACATATAAGTGCAATTATGTGGTATTTGTCTTTCACTGACTGCTTATTTCACTTAGCATAATATTCTCCAGGTCCATCCATGCTGTCACAAAAACATAAGAGTTTCTTCTTTTTTACTGCTGCATAGTATTCCATTTTGCAAATGTACTTCAGAGTTTTTATCCACTCATCTACTTATGGGCATTTAGGCTGTTTTCAAATCTTGGCTATTGTATATAATTCTGCTATGAACATAGGGGTGCATATATTTTCTTGTATTGATGTTTTGGGATCATTAGGAGATATTCCCAGAAGTGGAGTATCACTGGAGTCTAAAGGGAGTTCCAATTTTAATTTTTTGTGGAAATTCCATACTGTTTTCCCCAGTGGCTGCACCAGTCTGCATTCCCACCAACAGTGCACTAGGGTTCCCTTTTCTCTGCATCCTCGCCAGCACTGGTTGGTTGTAGCACCAAGTTACCTTGAGCTGAGCGCTGACAGCTTTCTCTGGCTGGAAGAATGTATTGTGCCCACGCACAAGGAAGAATGCAAGTAGTAGGAAGCACATACTTCTGGGAATAACCTCAAAGTATAACAACTAAAAACATTCTCATATTTATCCCAGCTTACCGAGATACTGAGGACAACTCTGAAATATGTTTCATGTGTGCCCCAGTTACCTGCAATAGCAGCATGCTCATTAAACACTACGTGTTGGCTTCCTTCCTTTCCCTCTCCTATTTCACACTGAAATCAAAAGTTTCTCAGAGCCACCTCCCAAAGAAATTACTTGTGTTCAAATCCTAGTCTAAGGGACGTCTTCAGAGGGATTTAGACCAAAGACAATGTTATGAAATGATCTGAAGTAATTTATTTTTGCCTTTAGTATTTTCGAGAATATTTGAAGCAGGAAGGCATTTTGCACTATAAAGCACATAGGAAATAGGATTAAGCAAATAACACTATGCCTTAATTACTCCTGTTTCCAAGCGGACATATAGGAGCTGGAAGTGTATTTGTCCTCTCTATTAAATCTCCCAGTTTTGCTGGGACTCTTCTGCAGTCTCTCAAATCTGAAAGTAGCCAAAACCCTCTGATATGAATCCCAGATGAGCAATTCTTTAGACTGACTCCCCTAAATCCTTGGGTATCAAGACTGTGATCTCTATGTTTCTCTTTTGGGGAACCCACAGGCTGCAGAGTAATTATTTTCCCTTTGGCAAACTCTCTCCTAGAAACCAACATGATTCCAAAACTATCTCCACTGTTGCTAGAGGGAATAGGTCTTAATCATTTTTGCTAATATCATTAAATTTTCTTCCCCTCTTTTTTCATTCTTTGAGTCTAGGCCAGAAAGTTAGCATTGTTTCTCCAAGAGATTCTTACCAACTCAGTCCTACAACCTTAAATCTCTACAACTGTCACCATGGAGTGGTCCTGTTTCAAATAACACTTTATCAAGACCATTGAATTTTAGAGTTAGAGAGACAACTAGTTTCCCTTATATGTAGATGAAGATAGTGCAGTGTTGACTATGTAGTTTTTGAACTAGGCTCTCTTCAGACTGAAGCTCACATAATTTCAAAAACTCTCCTAAGGTAGCATAGTAAGTTAACCGCAGGGCCAAGCCCTGCACCAAATCAGTGTTTTACGATGTTCCACAAACAACCAAAACAGAAACATGAAAACAAAGGAATGAATGACACAGCAAAATTCTCCAAAAATACAGTATGTTATTTACCCTAACACAATCAAGAAAGAGGACAGCTGTCAATCAAGATGAGATATTTCTAATTGCACTGGTTATAATACTCATACTGATTTTAAATATATTAAAAGGTAAAAGGAAGCATCTTAGAATTAATGAAATACTGTAATGATGATAAAATAACCATTTATAGAGTGTTGTATTCAAGCAACATGCACGTGTTCTTGAATCATCACGACCCTTCTTAATCTGTTCTTTTACCCACTTACTTACTTGTCCGTACAGTAACCAACACTAACCTTCACTGGAAATTTTTCTTCACTCCTAAAGAATCCGGAAATGCTCTATCTGCTATTTTGCTGTAAAAAACAACAAAAAAATAAGCCACCTGTTCACACATTTTATTTTACATGATTTATTTTATGTGATTATCATCTGGTATTTATTAAAACACAGACTCATGGCCTTCACTCAAGGCGTTCTGATTTAGTAAATTTGTGGTTGTAACTAAGAATATATTTTCTAAGAAGCTCCCTGGGGATGCTTCTGGTGTTCAGACTATACTTTAATTAGGACTGGCTCAACTTGTTCTTTTCTTACACATTTTTTATATTAGCATTTGAGAATTAAAAAATCATATTGCATGAATGAGTTGTCTAATTTGCATATCTTATAATTTACATAGAGTTTAGGGTTGTATCAATCTGTGTGTTTTCCTGTCATAGAAGTAATAAAAGTTGTGCTATGAGCAATGGTTATTGTGGAGAGTGGTAGCCTGAGGGGATTGAGAAGTAAGACTGATAAATAGGGCAACTGAGTTTGAGCCTCAGAGGTACAGAAGCAGGACCATGGACAGGAATAGCTCTGATAATAAGGTTCTGAAACTAACAGCAGAAAAATAAACAATGCACAGAGGAAGGATGTTATTGTACTGTGGCCACATTTTTATCCATAACTCCAAATACTTATTTAGTAATGTTTTTGTTGATTCTCTCATTTATTCATGAAGACTTATTAAATGAATATAATGTGCTAATACTGTGAAAGGGCAGCAGGTAACTTTGTCCCTGTCTTATATCCCAACTGAGATGTGCAAAGAGGACTAGACCGTTGAAACCTGGCTCTTCACTGTAACTGGGGACACTAAGGTTGCAAAAGGGGAATTTTCTACCCCAGGCTATAGAAAACCTGAAGAACACAGAACTTCCTACTTCACAAGAAGGGCACACTTTCTATGCCTTTTCACCAGCCCCCCAACATCTGCTTGTGCCTCTCCACACACATACAAACATATCTCCCAGGCCACAACAAATGATTTGCAGTTATTATGTTAGAGAATGCCATCATTTTAAAAAATGTGAGATGTAAAATGCCAAATAAGTGAATAGGTTGAAATAATTTGGTTGTATCCCCAGAGCTGCCAAAGCAATGTGGCTTTTCCTATTTATCATAACATCTTAGGCAGTTGACAACTTACCTCATATTTATACATTACTCATGTCGGTGCATGAATAATAGACTCAATGATAGACCTGAACGTTCAACAGCTTTGGAATTAGGAGTAAGACAGAAAAGAAGAATTGGAGTAAAGAAAGGAGGGAAGGAGGGAGGGAGGGAAGGCAGGTGGGTGAGCAGACAGAAGGAAGGGAGGACTAAGACACCTGGACCTAATCCTAGTTGGGCTGTATGTTCTGCGTCAGTTCTTGAGAAATTATTTGAGCTGTCACAGCTTCACTTTCTACTTTTTACAAATATCTGGTTTCAAGTTTGTTATAAACCTTAAATAAGATTAATATGAACATCATATGGCTGCATTCCAACAAATGGGCACAATCAATTATTTAAAGATTTTGTGATAGCTTACAAATATGAAATAACAGAGCAAAACATTTGGCACACATTAAATATTTAATAGCAGTAGTATTTCTAATTATTTGTTTGATGTAACATTTGACCACTCCATGACTTTTTATCATTTCTTTTTATGTAATGAGCTTATCTCTTGTATATAACATGGATCATTTTAGAATTCATTCTCAGGACCTCTGCATTTTATCAAATAAACTTAGTCTATATTTAGCAATTACCTGGACTAAATTCTATCTTATCATTTTGTACGTTTCTTTACTGCTATTATTTACTTTTTGTTTATTTTTTGTCTTTTCTGCCATCTGCTGAGGTTTTTTTCAGAAACAAAGAACTTTATTACACACATCACAGCAGGTAGCAAAAGCATCATGTTTGTGTCGGATCCCTTAGCTCCCAAAGTAGTACCACAGGGTCAAGGCGGAGGAGCCCTGTGCATATTACACGTTCAGTGGGCTAGTGTCGTATCTGAGGAACACTGACCATGGGGAGCCCACCCATTCTATAGAAGGCAGTAAGCAAGCCTGCTGTTTCTCTTAGGGAAAGATATCACTTAACTCTTCAAGGTTGCTTGCTGCACACACAATCCTGAGAAATAGCCAAGCTAAGAGTGGTCAGGGCCTTGCATTCTTGGCTAGCCCAGCAAAAATGTTCAGGGGTGCTGAAACAAGGGGTGCTGGGTAGAAACAAGGTGCCGCACTGGATAAAACAAGGTGGAGGGCCGGATTCGGTCTGCCGGCCTTGTGTTTGCCGCCTGTGCACTAAAGCCATTACAACCTGCACAAGGGAATTTTAGACCGATCTGCTAATTTTTGATATTATTTCTAATCAATTATAGATCTTGACACCCTTTTCAAAAATCATCTGACCCTGTACGTGAGGGTTTATTTACAGCCTCTATATTCTGGTTCAGTTGACCCAATCGCGTGTCTTCATGGCAGTAGTACCACACTGCTTTGCATCCAGGGGCCTTGGAGTATGCTTTGAAATCAGGGAGTGTGATTTCTCCAGCTTCAATCTTCTTTTCCAAATTTATTTTGGCTTTTTACGTTCCCTTGAGATGCCATATGAATTATAGGATGAATTTGTCTATTTTTGCAAAAAATGTCATTGCAATTTTGATGTAGATTGAATTGACATCTGTAGATCATTTGGTTAATACTGACATGTAAACAATATTAAGTCTTCTAATTCATGGACATGGGACGTCTTTCTGTGTAGTTACGTCTTCTTTAGTTTCTTTCAGCAATGCTTTGCAGTTTTCATGGTACGATTCACCTCCTTGATTATTTCCTAAGTATTTTATATTGTTGATGCTATCATAAATGAAACTGTTTTCTTAATTTCCTTTTCAAACTGTTAATTGTTAGGGTATAGAAATGCAACTGATTCTTATGTATTGGCTTTGTATCCTGCTACTTTGTTCATTTAATTTATTAGTTCTAACAGTTCTTTTTGTGACATTTGTAGGGTTTTCTACATATAACATCACATTATCTGTGAACAGAAACAATTTTATGACTTCCTTTCCAAATTAAATGCTTTATTTTCTTTTCCTTGTCTATTTTCTCTGGTGAGGATTTCTAGTACTATACTAAATAAAACCTGTGTTCCCTGTTACTGATATAGAGGAAAAGCTTTCACCATTGACCATGAGTATTGAGTACGACATTTGCTGTGGGTTTTCATACGTGACTTTTATTATTTTGAGAAAGTTTCCTTCTTTACCTAGTTTGTTCTTTTTTTTTTTTTAATCATGAAAGCGGTTGAATTCTGTCAAATGCTTTTTCTCCATCAATTTAAATGATTTTTTTTGTCTGTCCTTTTTTTAATGTAGTATATTACATTGATTGATTTTCACACATTGAACCATCCTGGCACTCCAATAACAAATCCCAATGGGTCTTTGTGTGTGATCCTATTAATATGCTGCTGAATTTTGTATGTTGGTGTTTGTTGAGGATTTTTGCTTTAATATTCATAAAGGACATTGACCTGTGGTTTTCTTTTATTGTCTGTGTATGGCCTTGGTTTCAGGGTGGGTGAATTAGGAAGCGTCCTTTGATTTTCATTTTTGAGAAAAGTTTGAAAAGCATTGGGATTAGTTCTTTTAGTGTTTGGTAGCACTCTGACGTGAAGCCACCACGTCTGGAACTTTTACATGTTGGGAGATTTTGACTGACCGAATATCCTACTAGTTACAGGTCTAGTCACATTTCCTTATTTTTTCATGATTCATTTCTAGATCCATTCACTTCATCTAGACCATCCAATATATTGTCATACTGTTGTATATAAATCTGTCTTGTAATATTTTTATTTCTCTAGAACTGGTAGCAATATCCCCACTTCCAATTCTGTTTGATTTCTCACTTTCTTAGTCAATCTAACAAAAGATTTATCAATTTTGTTGATCTTTTTGAAAAACTAACTTTAGCTTTTATTGATTTTTCTCTATCTTTTTTCTAGTCTCTATTTTACTTCTGTCTGCTTTAATCTTTAGTATTCTTTTCCTTCTGCTAGCTTTAGATTTATTTTATGCTACTTTTTCTAGTTCTTTAAATTACAAAATTAGGTTGTCGACTTGAGATCTTTCCTGTCTTATTAATATAAGCATTTAGAGCTCTAAATTTCCCATTATCACTGATTTTTCTGTGTCCCATAAGTTTGGTATGCTGTGCTTTCATTTTCATTTGTCTCTAAGTATTTTTAAAATTATCTTGTGATTTCTTCCTTGAAACATTGGTTGCATAAAAGTGGATCATGAAATTTCCACAAATTCATCATTTTTCCACTTTTCCATCTGCTATTATAACTTCATTCAATAGTGGCTACAAAAAAATACTTTGTATGATCCCTGCCTTTTCAAATCTACTAAGAACTCATTGCCTGACATATGATCAATCCTAAAGAACATCTTATATGCACTCGAGAAGAACGTGCATTCTATTGTTGGGCAGGGTTCCATGTCTGTTTGTTAGATGGGGTTGGCTTACGGTTTTGTTCAGTTCTCTCTGTTTTTATTTATATTCTGTTTGATTGCCCATCCACTATTCAGAGTGAGTTGCTGAAGTCTCCAAAACGAATGTGAAACTGTTTATTTCCCACTTCAATTTTGTCAATTTTAGCTTCATGTATTTTGATGGTTTGCTATTAAGTGTGTAAATATTTATAATTGTTTTACCTTTTTGCTATATTGAAATCTTTATTACTATATAATGTACTTTGTTTCTTATAACCTTTTGCTTATTTAAAATATTTTTTTCTAATAGTATAGCTTCTCTGCTATCTATGGTCATTATTTGCATCTTTTCCATTTCTATTATGTCTTTGGATGTAAATTGAATTTCTTATAGATAGCATATAATTAATTGGATAATGTTTTTAAATCCATCGTTAATTTTTGTGTTTTGATTGGAAAATTTAATCTATTTACATTTAAAGTAATTACTGATAAAAGACTCACTTCTAGTATTTGTTTTCCATTTGCCTTATAGCTTTTTCCCTCTCATCCCCTGCCTTGCTTCTTTTGTGTTCAAATGATTTTCCATAATAAAGTATTTTAAATTCTTATCATTAACTTTTGTTTATATTATGTAGCTATTTTTTTGTAGATTACAGTGAACATTCTAAAGTACAACATTTTAATTTGATGTGAAACTAGTTTAACTTCAATAAAATACCAAAAACTCAGCTCCTTTATAACTGTCTTTACATCTTTCAGTTTTAATATTACAAAATTACATCTCTGTCCTTGGTTTGTCCCAAACATGAACTAAAAATTTTTAAATAATTTTAGATTGCGTAGAAAAGGAACTGTGGAATTACAAAACAAAGGTACAATAATACTAGCTTTTAGATTAATAAATATTTTTAAGGCATTAGTATCTTAAGTCATGTAAAAAACAAAACGTGTAGTTCCAAACCATTGTTACAATAATTCTATCTTTATAATTGTGCATATATTTTCCTTTTACAGGATATTTACTTCTTCATACAGCTTTGAGTTATTGTCAAAGGTCCTTTCATTTCAACCTCATGACTCCTTTCAGCATTTCTAGCAGGAAAGGTCTAGCAGTAATTACTCCCTCTGTTTTTGTTTACCTGGGAATATCTCAACTTCTCCCTTATTTTTCAAGGACAGTTTTGCTGGAACTGAAATATTGGTTGACTTTTTTTTTTCTTTTAGCCCTTTATATCCACTGCTTTCTGGGATTCCAAGGTTTCTGATGAGAAATTTCTTGATAACATTAAAGATCCCTAGTATATAATGAGTTGCTTTTTCCTTGCTTTGTTCAACATTCTCTCTCTTTGCCTTTCAATAGTCTAATTATAATACGCCTCAGTGTGAGTGTCCTTGAGTTTATCCTACTAGGACTCATGGTGCTTCTTAGATGTTTATATTTATGTCTTTCACTAGACTTGGAAAGTTTTCAGCCATTATTTCTTCAAATAATCTCTCTATGCCTTTTTTGATCTTTTCTTCTGAGACCCCCAAATGTGCATGTTGGTCCAAATAATGATGTCCTACAATTTCTGTAGGCTTTCTTCACTTTTCTTCAATTATTTCTCTTTCTGTTCATCTGACTCAATGTCAATAGTCTTATCTTCCATTTAATCATTTTTTTCTTCTGCTTGCTCAGATCTGGTTTTAAATTCCTCTAATGCCTTTTTGATTTTTATACACATCATTTCTAGGATTTTGAAGGTTTCATCTTAGGTTTTCTATATCTTTATTAAAATTTCCATTTTATGAATACATTTTCTTGACTTTCTCCATGTTTTTATTTAGTTCTTTAAGCAACTTTAACACAATTATTTTAAAGTTTTGCTTAGCAGGCCCACCATCAGATCATTATCAGGGACAATTTCTGTTGGCTTATATTTTTTTCCTTTGACTAGATCATACTTTTCAATTTCTTTGAATGCTTTGTGACATTTGAATTTAACAATGTGGTAACTCCGGTAATCAGATCCTCCCCTCCCTCCAAGATTTGCTGCTTATTATATTTGTTTCCTTTTGTTTTTACTGTTTTAGGCCGTCTTCATGCCAAAAATCAGCCTGAGGTGTAAACACATTTTCCGAGGTCTTTCATGAACCTGCACCTTTCCTTGGGCATGCATAGAGACTTTTGAATTTTTCTTGTATATGAAGATGCTTTTGAATGTCTTCATATTTAATCTCTCACTCCCAACATGGAATAGGAGAACAATAAAGGGATTTTTACACAAAAGGTGCCAGTCCTTGAAAGCTCCTATAAGTTGCTTCAGCTACAGGAGTTGGGGTTTGCATCACTAGGGTGGTTATATGACAATGGTTGTCCATGTCTGCGTGTGCACCTCCATAATTATAAACAAAATCAGTAGATAGAACACAGATTTGATATTTGGAAGCAGGATCCTATTGCCTACCTGGGCTTCTGCAAACTATGTGCCAGCTGCTCTAGGAATATGTGCATAGCTGCTTGCCTTGGGACTTGAACTTAGGTGCTAGGTAGCTGTTGCTGAGCTTGGACCTCAAATTGACTAAAATTAATAAAAATTCACCATCCAAACCTTCCCCCGAAGTTGTAATGTTTCAATATCCTCCAAATTTCCAAAATAAGTTACATCACACAGACCCCACCAGTGCAATTGTTGTCTAGGTGGGTAGACAAATTCCTGGTGCTTCGTACTTGGCCATCTTCCCAGAATCCTCTCCCAGAGGTCTTTTCATCAGTTATTTCCCATAGGAGTTAGAACCAGAATGACACTGCCACATTCTTTCATACTTAGTCTTCTATATTTTGCCTGCATCTGCTATACAAATGTTGGACAGAGCATCATGGCCAAAAACTGCTGGGTTTTAATTCACATAAGTAAACTTCACTTTCATGAAACACTTTTGCAAAGCTGACAAATTTTCACCTTTTTTGAATTATTTTATTCATATCGATGATCTCTTCAGCATTTTCATTATTGATCAGTTCTCTTTTCTCTATTAGTATTGACATTCATGAGCAGAAATAAATGACATAAATTAACAGTACCGTCTATGGGGAAAGAGTGAAATATCCGAAAATAACAAAAGATAATGGCATGATATATTTTCATAGCATATGGAAATATCATATAAAAAGCAATGTATATTAGATATTTATAAAGTAGAAGTCTTTAATTATATATGAATTCTAAACAAAAAAGCATATTAAAAGAATTATTTGACACAATTACTCAAAAAGACTATCTTTAATATCTAAAGTAAACTGAGTGTTTATAGCATTTTGTTTGCCTTTATATGTCCTTTCAGGTATATTTTGTGTTTTACTTTTGTTATTTCTGTAAATAAATACGAATCTCCTTTCATGGAAACAGATTTTCTTCATGGCGATGTTAAACAGGTGTCAAGTACTAAAATAACCAATTTTTTGGCAATAAGCAATATTAAGCAGTCTTATTTTCTCTCATATGTGAATGGTCAGTTTGTGAAAAAGTTTTTTGCATGGACCTTGCATATAAACACATAGGTTCTTCCACCTTTGTGAAGCAAGTTTCTTTTTCTATTGACATTGATGCTTGTCACTCTTTTTTTTTTTTTTCTTTAATATTTTCTTACATTCTAGGAAGGGTGGGTTTCTCTGTCAGGTTTTAATACCTACTCTTATTTGTTCCATAGTCTCCTAGGACTGAGTGAAGGATATTAAGGTATGTCAGATACTGTCACTCTGCAAAGGTCCTCCCTGCCAACAATGAACATTCCCTCCAGGAAAATGTGCAGAGATGTGATCTGTTTTACCTTCAAGGCATAGTTCACAGACAACCTATAACTTTCTCCAAAAGCCTGGTGTCGCACATGTTTGATTAAGAGTTTGATTCTGTTGTCTTACACTTTAAAAATTTATCCCAGTGCCCATTTCACTACTTATGTAAAAGATTCCTGCTGACTTGATGGAAAATGCTTCAGACGTATGTTTCCGAGGTATTACACATGAAAATATTCTTGTTCTTATTTATATCATGGCACCCAATTTCACAATTTAAATTACTATCTGTACTTGAGAATAACGGAGGATTAGATAGATAAGAACTTTTCAAAATAATTTATTCCAACATTTTCATTTTACTTATGAGCAAACTGAGTACCCAAACATTGGTACTGGCTAACACCATGATTGGAACATGAATCCATGTTTCTCAAAAGCCAGGCCACTATACTCTGCATTAAAACATATTGCCTTCAATGTAAAATACAGACTTTATTCATGGCAAGATAAGGGATATATATGTTAATCATTGAATTTTGGTGATAAAATCATACATATACATATACAATGGTGCAAAAGTGACAGAGAGCCCTTGGGTGAAAAACAAGAAAAGTAAGTTCTTATTCACGAAGTATTTTGTGCTACTGCCAATGATTTATAGGACAGCTCTCAAGGCATCTGTATTTGAATGTTTTTTTACACCCTAGAAGCCCTTGATTATAGGAAAAACATACATAAGCTTTTCATTTTGACAAGAGTAAAATGTAGTGGCGAACAAAATACCTTTACTGAGTGTATTTTTTGAGTGAGTGAGTGTGTGTGTGTGTGTGTGTGTGTGTGTGTGTAAGGTGTTTGGTTCTAGCCATAGCAGTAGAGGAAACTGTTTAGGGAGTACATAAACCAAGAATACCCTCAATGTCAGCATTTCAGTGTTATTTTTCAAACTGTGCACATAAAAGTGTTTATGGCTTTGGACAAATCGTGGCACATATAACTCATAAGAGGAAATTTATGAAATGCCTTTGTACTCATTTGACTGCATAGGAAATTGCCTTGTACCTAATAGATTTCAAATACCTATAAATTTATGCACTAAAACAAAAGTTTAGAGATGTTTATAATCACTGAATTTCCTTAAAAGATAAAAAACAGCTTACTGAAAGAAGCAGACTAGAATTTGACTACGTAACTCCTCACTGAGTCTTTCCTTGCTAATGGATATTTTCTCGGATGGACAGTATTCTGGAGATACAGCTAGGAGGAGTATTGGGTCCAGAGGACTGCTTCTAAATCTCAGTGATCATGGCTACTTAGACACTATGGCAGAATGCAGTCAGAGGATCCTGAGGAAAAGGATCTTGAATGAAGGAATTTACATGAAGAAAATTATTCAGAGAATAGGGAGAAGCAGCAATTGTGTTAGTAACACAAATGTAAAAATAAAGTGACAGAGAGTGATGTCTGCAACATCGTGGACTAAGGAACTCCAAGCCTAATTCCCTCACTTAAACACTGAAACACAGACACACACACACACAGTACCAAGACTTTATCATGGAGAAATAGAAAATCTTAATAAATCTAAAATTAGAAGGCTGATTTAATCAGTAATCAAAACCTCCCAACAAAGAAAAGCCCAGCACCACACAGCACTACTATTGAATTCTACCAAAACTTTAAAGAAAAATTAGGCCAATCCTTCTCAAATTCTTCCAAAAAATTGAAGAGGGAATACCTCTGCTATAGATTGAATGCTCGTGTCCTCAAATTTTACATATTAAAATCGTACCCACCAAGGTGACGGTCATGATGGAAGAGGTGTCATGAAAGGGTTTGGTGGCACGACAGAATAGCCCCAGAACTGCCCTCACCACGGTATGGGGACACAGAGACAAAGTGCTGGCCGGGAACCAGGAAACACGCCCTTACAAGATACTAAATTTTGCGGCAACTTGACCTTGGATTCCTCAGTCTTTAAAACTGTGAGCAATATTTCTGTGGTTTATAAGCCACCCAACTAGTGTCACTTTGTTATAGCAGTCTCAATGTATTAAGACAACTTCCTAACACATTCTATGAGCTAGCATTTCTCTGCTACCAAAGCCAGACAAAGGCACTTCAAGAAAAAATAAGTAAAAAATAAAAATAAACTACAGACCAATATTTCTTATGAATATTGATGTAAGAATCTTCACAAAATACTATCATACCAAATTCAAGATAATTTTGAGAGAATTATTCAAAATTATGAAGTAGAATTTATTCCTGGCAGTGCAAGGATGTTTCAACATATAAAAATCAAAGAATGAATTACGCCACATTAACTGAATGAAAGCAAAAAAACACATGGCTATCTCAATTAATTCAGAAGAAGCTTTTGACACAATTCAAAACATTCATGATAAAGGCACTCAACAAACAAGAAATATAAGAAAATGTTCTCAACATAATAAAGATAATATGCAAAAAATACATGGTGATCTTTATATTCAAAATTTGGAAACTGAAAGCTCTTCCTCTAAGATCAGACATGAAGTAAGGATTCTCACTCTTGCCACTTTCATTCGACATAGCCCTGGGCGTCCGAGTCAGAGGAATTGGATAGTAAAAAGAAGTGAGAGGTGACCAAATAGGAGAGGAAGAAGTAAAATTATCTGTTTACAGATAACATGGTATTTCATGTAGAAAACCCTAGGTTCCAAAGGAAAACTTCTTAGAATAATCAAACTTAGCAAAGTTACAGAGAGTAAACCCTCACATGCATGGTCAAATCATTTTTGATAACAGTGCCAAGAGCATTCAAGGGGGAAAGGACACTTTTCAACAAATGGTCATAGAAAATTGGATATCCACATGCAAAAGAATGAAGGTAGACACTTACCTTAAATGACATACAAAATAACTCAAAACGGATGAAAGACTTAGACCGAAGAACTAAAACTAAGAAACTTTCAGAATACATAAAAGGAAAACTGGCAATTGTTTCTTAGATATCACACCAAGAGCAAGGAAACAGTAACAAAAAGAAAACAAAAAACAGATGTTAGATTTTATCAAAATGTGAAATATTTGTGCACCAATGGAGATAATGAACAGAGTGAAAAGGTTACCAGTGAAGTGGAAGAAAATATTTACATATTATATACCTTAAGGGATTAATATCGAGAATATATAGGGAGCCCCTATAACTCAACAACAACAAAAAGAACGCAACCTGGT
Organism: Desmodus rotundus; assembly: GCF_022682495.2. Classification (NCBI taxonomy): domain Eukaryota; kingdom Metazoa; phylum Chordata; class Mammalia; order Chiroptera; family Phyllostomidae; genus Desmodus; species Desmodus rotundus. The sequence goes on along the minus strand of NC_071390.1, from coordinate 44,823,531 downwards.
TTGAAAATAGGCAAAAGACTGGCCCTGGCTGGGGGGCTCAGTTGGCTAGAGCATTGTCCAGACACACCAAGGATGCTGGCTCAATCCTCAGTCAGGACACACACCAGAATCAACCAGAGATGCATGAATAGGTGGAAAAACAAATAGATGTTTCTTTCTGTCTCTCTTGCTCTAGAATCAATAAATAAAAAAAAAAAATAGGCAAAAGACTTAACAAGACATTTCTCCAAAGAATGGCCAATTAGCATATGATTAGGTGCTAAATATCACTCACTCATTGGTAGGGAAATGAAAATCAAGACCACAATGGGATACTACTTCATCTCCATTTGGGTAGCTATTATTTAAAAACAAAACCAAAAAAAACCCAACAAGGGTGGTGAGGACATGGAGTCTTTGTGCATTGCTGGTGGGGATGTAAAATGGTACAGCCACTGTGGAAAACAGTATGGTGGATTCTTTAAAAATTAAACATAGAATTACCATATGACCGAGCAATTCTACTTCTGAGCTATATACTCAGAATCGAAAGCATACACATGGATATAGCATATCCATGTTCATAGTAACATTATTCACAACAGCCAAGGTGAGCAACCTAAGTGTTTATTGATGGATAAATGGATAAACAAAATGTATATACATAGGTGGAATATTTGTCAGCCTTAATAAAGAAAATTCTGATATGTGCCACAATATAAATGAACATTAAAAACATTATGGTAACAGAAGCCAGTCACAAAGGAAAAATTTCTATATAATTCCACGTATATGAGGTACCTAGAGTAGTCAAGTTCACAGAGAAAGAAATTAGAATGGTGTTTGTCAGGAGTTGGGGGAGGGAAAAGAGGTGGGGTACTGTTTAACGGGTGTGGAATTTCAGTTTGGGAAGATGAGAAAGCTCTGGAAATGGACAGTGCCGAAGGCTGTACAATACGAATGTACTTAGTACTACTGAACTGTAGACGTGCAGATGGTTAAAATGGTAAGTTTCGTCATGTGTGTTTTCAACAATAAAAAAATGCAACATCTATGTATTTAAAAATGTTGCATTATAGTGTGCGATAGGCCTCCCTCACTCATTTGGAGATTTCTTTGAAGGCCACATCTGCTCTAACTCATTTGCAATTTTAAATGTGTGTGTGTGCAGGGCGGCGGGGGGTGGGGGGGTGGGGGGGGGTGGGGACAAGTCTTGACTACCAATTACACAATAAACACTGTATTTTGTAGTAATAATACACAGATAGAAAAGACAAATAGCACAAAATTAGAAATATTAACAGTACTTTTTTCATAAAATATGGTGAGTGCCAGGTGGTTGCACGCCCAGGGTGCAGAAGCACAGAGGAACAAAGCTTGGCTTGTTAAGGAGGAGAGACACAAGTCATGCCCCCCGCCCCCCACCCCCCAGCTTGTTGCTCAGCGCTTTTCCCTCCACAAAAAATGAACTAAAGCAGGAGACCACATGTGTAGTGCAAATGAGACAGCAAGTTTATTTAGGAAACACATACAGCACAAAGCTGCAAGCAGACACCCAGCAAGTCTAAATGCCCCGTGCACAGGGGAAATAAAGTTGTTAGTACGTTTGTTAGCGAGTCAGTAAGCTTGTTCTATACACCAGAGCCAAGGCTACAGGTGGGTACGTAGCTAATCCAGGTATGCCGACTATTGGGGTCTGAGGGTTATATACCTCAGCCAGCTTCCAGAGGTATCCCTCCTTCTCCCCCTTCTAGACCTTGGGATTAATACAAAGGCTTTCTTTTTAATTAGTAAAGGCTTTCTGTCTAGTTAGTGAAGGCATTACAAAGTCTCCCTTTCCCAGCATAGAATCTCAAGGAACCACCCTCTCCCTCCACCCCAGTAGTCCTGCCTGTGATGTTCAGGACACCTGGCAATCTTAGTGAGATTGTTACAGAAGCCCCCGTTTCTCAGCAGTCTCAAGGACTCCCCTTTCTCCTACGATATTTTTGCTTGTGATGCTCCGGACATCTGGCAATCTTATCAAACCAGGCTCAGGACTGCTGCATTAATTGTGACACATGTCTCCCTTTTGCTTCTAGCCTCCTGTGTAAGTTCTTTGTTAGACTGTAACGGCGAGGGCCCTGCTTTGTTTCCGCACTGGCCACTCGTTCCCAGCTGCTACCCAACAGGCTCTTTGCTTTTGTCATATGCCAAAGATAGCTGTGATAAATACATTGCTTTTTAAAGGTTTGTCAAATCACTGCAAATACGTTTCATATATAAAAATAATAATTGTAAAATTGTAAGTTTTACTGCCTGTAAAATAACTTCTAACCACTGATAAATATCTATCCCATTAAATTGTTATAAATACAAATAATGAATACAAATGGGAGTACCAATTAGGAACAGATGCAATCAAGACATTTCTTATTTAAAGTTTTTCTTGCATTTGCTTGAAATATTCAAATTAGACTGAAACCCCATGTTGAAAGCCAGCGTTTTCACTTACAACACTGCACTGTGACACCACAAGCACTTTTTAACAACAAATTTTGAGAACCAGTTATAATGGTGATTCATTCACCTGCTTATAAATTCTCAGGCTAGACTAACAACAGGCAAGAGCAAGTACTGCAAGTGATGTGAGAAGTAAGAAGGGGGAACACTTACATGAACGTGTATAATTAAATGACTCACAGCTAAGAAATCGCAGCAGCTGAGTAAACAAAAGAAATCTCCCCCCAAAAGGATAGAATATCTCAAACTCAGAGTAACATTTAGCAGTGTCCCTCATTTACAGGTGCAAGCTTAGCATATTACAAACCTCCCACATGAACCTTTGGTCTGGTGTTTAGAACAGGGGTCAGTACAGGGAAGATTCATTGAAAAACTCATGTTAAGAGGGTTTATAAACTTTCTTAGTGAGGCAACATGATTCACTGTTCAGTTTTCTTAAGAACGCAGGAGTATTTTATAATTTATTACATATTTTAAGTTACAAACATCTCACCAATCGTTGCTCCAAATTAGATATGTGTTTAGTGGGAAATGGAGAATATGATGAAACTCCCATCCCTACCTTTGCCCAACATTCCATTTGCAGCGTACAAAATTTTTTTTTTTTGAGATGATCCTTTGAGAAGTGGCTTTTTCCAGTTCAACAAATGTTTAATTATTATCACAAAAGGTTACAGGGGGAATTCCTGAGATACTCGTCTGGAGAAATCTGCACTGAATCCAGAAGGGTTCAGGTACCTGATATAACCACCCCAATGTTTCAGCTGCTTCTTTTAACACAGGACTCTTCTTCCTCACTCCTACAATGGTCCAACACAGCTGTCTTTATTCAGGCTGTTGCTTCCAAGTGGCAAAGACTCAGACTCCCTCAATTTTGTGTGTCTACCTTCCTCATGATGCAAAGTATCCTCTTCATTTAGCCAGAAGTCAGAGGAGAATGGAAGGTGGTGGGCGGGAGGGTTTCAGCAGCAGCATACGTCATCTCTGTGCCCGTCTGCCTGGCTACTGCCCAGTCACAGTGGCCTCGCCTGACTCCAAAGGCGGGTAGGACACGCAGCTTAGCTGTGTGGGTTTGGTGAACAATCGGGAATTTGGACAATTTATCTCTTCATAGATAAGGATTTTTATTTTCTGAGGTTTATTTTTCCATGGGACAAAAGAAAATTATATGCTTAAATTACCCAATTCTGTCTGCTTTCCAGGACTGTATGAGGGTAGGAAATTATCAGGATATTATAACACATAAATGAACCAAAATAAACATACAATAGCAAATATAAAAAGACAATCTTTGGATATTTAAAAATGAACAAACATTTGAAAAGATGGATCACGGAAAATATTAGATAAGGCACAACAAGAGAATCAGGAATATGACATTAGGCTTTCCTAAAACCTGCTGCAGGTATAAACAGATTATGACTTCACATGAATAAATGCAAAAAACAGAAATAAAAAATTCTCAGAAAAATATAATACCTAAAAATGTGTGATTAAAACTAGAGTAAGTAAAAGAATGTTCCACCACAAAGAAAAATTACTATGTTTTAAAGAAAATTGTTCTTACAGAAAATAGAGAAAGAATGCTTACCTTGACTTTAAGTTATCTGAGAGAAGGCTTCCTCTGGCCAAGACAGAGCAAGTGTCTGGGCATGTTGAGTCACTGGCTACTCTCCACCCGCTGTGCTCTCAACGGTTTCTGTGTCCCTCCTTTGGAGGGAAAAGAGGAAGAGAAAATCTTTGCTGGCAGCAGGGACTTCTCTGCAGTCACTGTGGACTCCCAAGTCTCCATGTGTCTGTGTAAGAGATTAAAAGTTCTCAAGGATAGGTTCCCTTCTTGCACATGTCTACCTGGGCAAGTGGCAATGAACGAGAAAAGGAGAGCCTTTAGGGGAACCTAGAGGGGACGAGAACAGCTGGAAGCTGAAATCTGGCTTCCATATGAAAATAAATCCTAATTCCTGAGCTTTTAGTCAAGACACTTTTGCCCATTCGAAGGCTCCAGCCACACAAGCAGTTCCGGGGATTTGAACAAAAAGATACTCAAGCCTCCACTCCTCTTCGGCTTCGCTGTGAGCTGACTCATTCCAAAACCTTGAGAGAATTCTGGTTCCCAGCAGCTTGCAGACCTCTAAGTCCCCTGACCTAGAGTATCTCAGGGTATTACCCTGCACCCCAGCCTGTGAGCTCCGTGGAGTCTTCCCTTCCCTGCTTTCTGTCAGCCACCACGTGTGCAAGAACAGGGAGCTTCACCCCATCCCAAACCACACCCTTGAGTCCTCTGGTAGACACTCCTTTCCCAGGGTGGATACATTCTTGCTGTCTCCTTTGTACTGCAAAAATTTGAGTATTTGAGACTAGAAAAAGAAGCCAGACTGTAGGGGTAAGGGAGCCTACTCAGTAGGAAGAGAGGGAAGGATGGGACTGAGTATTTGGCTTGCAAGAGAGAGAGAGAGAGAGAGAGAGAGAGAGAGAGAGAGAGAGAGAGAGATACACACGGCAGGAGTCACGTGGGAGGGGGTGGGGTGGGTAGAATGAGGCTCTCTGGGTATTTGTGTGCTCCCTAGAAGAGCATCCTCAATCCTCACTGACCCCCCTGGTCAGTTGTGATGCAGGCCCGCCAAGGCCTCTGATATCTGTCCTGTTTCATACCTAAAAAATGGGGCTAGTGCATTTATAACAAACTACAGAAATGATCCCTGAAAGTATAGTCTTGGGGCTAGTACATTTCTAAGAACAATGTGAGGGAAAACTAGGGACTAGGATACTGAAAGCGGCAAACACAATGATACTGTAGTAACTATGTACACGCCCAGCTGGGCACTTGAAATACCGGGGCCCACTCTGTGAAGTACATGACTGTCTAACCACTATGTTGTACATCTGAAAACTAACAGAGAATAATATTGAATGTAAGCTGTAATTGAAAAACAACAAAAATAGATGCAGGAACACACACACACAAATGGAAATGCTAACTCAGACACAGACAAGTACTGACAGATTCTTCTCTGTATTCTCTCAGTACTGATCATGTTACTGTTTTAGTTTGCTACCCTCTTTTACCACACTCTGAAATCATCTTATCAATCTGTTTACTTGGTCATGCTCGTTATGTTCCCCAAGGCCAAGGACAAACCGCTCCAGTTCACAGGAGGAGGGCTGGCCCATAGCAGGGCTTCAATAAACATTCAGATCAGTGATTAAAACGATCTGCCCACATCTAACCACCTGCATAAAGCATTCTCTCCTCTTCCCAAATTAAGCTCAGCATGTTTGCATCGTATTGACTTGGCAAGCAACTCCTGAGGCTCCAGGCCAGGGCCCCCTACCCATCTGTACCCTCTAAATTCACACCAGTCCCAGCACCTGTCATGTTGTTGGCCTTTGAATATGGCACTTCCCACCACCATATGAAGATAAATAGACAAACAGGCAACTGAGAGAGTTCCAGAGCTTTTAATCAACAGAATGCAGGGCCTGCCCCCAGCTGGGTCATAGTCAGATCTCAGGCTGTACTCAGAAGTTCACCGTCCACCTATGATGAGGGTGGGGCAAGGGGGTTGGGGAAAAGAGAGGGGTTAGACCAGGATAGGCTGGGCATGGGGATAAGGTGCTAAGCTTCAACCATAAAATAAACTGTTTGTTCCTCCCCACTTCCCACACCACCAAGAACAGCAGAGCTCATACAGACAAGTAGACCAGGGGCACTCCCTCCCTCCATTTGAGCAGTCTAGAAACACAAGGCCCTGGGTGGGATCCCTCCCTATTGTTGCTGCCTGCCAGGAAGCCATGGCAAGCTGGCAATTCCAGCAGGTTGTAGGCCACCGGCCTTGGGGAGTATGGTATGAGCAGCAGGTAAGGCCCATCTCCCAGATTCTCTACCTCCCTGCCCATCTGTCCCATTTCTCATTCACCTTGGAGGACACAACCCCATCTCTTCCCATGGTATCTCCACTCTTCTGCTCCTGGGGCTGGATCAGCTGCTGGGACTTAGCTTCAGGAAGATCTGAATGCCGTGGCAGCTCTGCCTCTGCCTGAGGGAACTGCAGCTTACCCTGCAATGTGTATAGCAGATGGAGGAAGGTCTGGTGCCTGGAAAAAAGAGGTAAATGTGAAAGGAGGAACCTCAGCTGGACCGCCCTGGGCCTACAGCCCATGATGCCGGTCTCACCTTTGCAGCTTGTCCTGCTCCTGCTCTGCTTGCTGCTTCAGGGTTCCAAGTTCCTGATTTAGTTGCTCAAGGTCCTGCTGAATTCCTGCCTTACGCTCCCTCACCTCAGCAGAAACTTCTGCCAAATGCTGTAGACGCTTCTCCTAAGAGAAGTGAGAATGCAGACATGGCTCACCAGATGCTGAGGTCTTACTGCCATTCCCCCAGCTCCTTCAGCCTGGATGGCACAAAGATGATGACAACACTTAGTTTGCTATGTGCCAGATACATTTTAAGCACTTGCTGTATTAACTGCTTAATCATCTTAACACCTTTTTAGGGTAGGTGCTAATATTCCTCCACATCACAGAAGAAGAAACAGAAGCACAAAAAGTCAGGCAACTGCCCTTGGTCATAGAGTTATTAGGCAGTGATGCTAAGATTCAAGTCCGTGTTGGTATCCATATGTACTGTAATGCCACACAGAAAGAAAGGAGATGAAGGTTTTCCATGCCGAGGACTTTGTCCAGGCAATAGCATAGTGGTAGAGATATTTTCCTAGGGGGATGGACCCACCTGTTGCAGCTGCCACTGCTTTTGGGCTGCTCTGAGTTTCTTCATGGCCACTTGCTTCTGCAGGTAAGCAAAGAATGGGAACAAGGAGAGGAACAGTATATTTTTCTGGTTGCATTTTGGGATGTGGACAGTAGATCCAACCTAGTGTGTTTACCCTTTCCCTCCTCCTCTCTGAATGTCCTTCCCTTCCCTCACCCTGGTGCACCTTGGCCTGGAGCTGGTCAAGGGCCTCCTGGAGCTGTGCTTGCTTTCTTTGTGCCTCCTCCATCTTGGGCAGGGCCTGGGTCAGGGCTCTTGTGATGGCCTGCACGTGTTCTTGGTAGGTAGCCTTCAGCTCTTTCCATTGCTCCTTGGCTGCAATTGCCTTCTGTCCTGAGATGAGCCACCAGAATGAGGACTCAAATTTGGACTGCTACCCTGAAACACTGGGGCCTCAGTCTTTCCATCAGCTACACAGCTGACCAGACTGACATCTCCTTTCCTTCCCCACTCAGAGCAGCCCCTATGCCAACCCTCTGACTACTCACGGCTCGTGTCTTCAGAAGCCAAGGGGTCCAGGCCCTGGACAATGTCCTCCTGAGCCAAAAAGTTCTGCAGGAAGTCTACTACCTGAAGCTGGCTGCAGAGCAGCTTGTCTTTCTTTCGAGAATCCTATTTAGAGGGAGGGAAGAGGCAGGGAACATCCTTACCTGCTGGTACTACAGGCCAACAAGGCTGCCTTCCAGTCTGCTCACCATCAATGCTGCCCAGTACCCCAACAGAAGGACCCAGGAGCAGTTCCTGGCTTATGAAAATCTGGCTTCCATCTTGAACATACCATCACAAACTCAGCCAGGATCTGTCCGGGCAGTTCTGCCTCCTCCTGCTGGCCCTCCTGCCGGCCCTTCCGCTCCAGGATGTTTGCCAGCTTGGCCAGGGCCCTGAAGGGGCAAGGAAAGGGGGAAAACTGCAGACTTCTGGGTTAGGTGCACATATGTAGATGTACACATCAATGCCGAGAGTCTGGCCCTGACCGGTATCTACACACAGGCCAAAAGGGCCACCTGGGACCCGGAGTGGTGTGTGTGTGTGTGTGGAGGACATATGCAGGTAATAAGTAGCATGAGGAGAAATAAGCAGGCAAAGGGGAATAAGGAGTGTGGGATGGCAAGTGCCTCACTAAAGAGAAACCATGAGTCAAGGGAAATGTACAGGGAAAGAAAAAAAAAATTAGGACAAAACTGTTGGGCACTGGGTGCCCACCAGGCAGAGAGCACTAACCTTGGGGAGGGGCTTAGGAGAGAGGTCTAGATGCCAAGGTCTTTACTTCTTCCATGATAGGGGCTGTAATGGTCCATTAGGAGGCAGGGATCGACATAAAATAACCCATTGGGAGAGTGTGTAGGACAGAGGGAACAGAAATGAAAAGGCCCTTCCAGGAATCTCTCTTGGACAAAGAGTCTTCTGTTGGGCGGGGCAGTCAACGAAGACATGGGAGGATTCACAGGGATGAAACTGTCCCCTGCCAGGGCACACCCCCAGGAGGTGTACATTCGCGGGGAGCTACGGGCAGTCCCTCGTAGGCCGTACCTCTGGAGAGAGGCAGGCATAGCAATAACCCAAGACTGGGGCCTGGGGTCAGGATCCCTTCACCCACCACGGAGTAGAACTTGAACAGCTGTAAGGAGTTCAGAGAACTGTCTATTGTACTCTGGGACCCGCAAGATCCACCCTGATCCACCCCCAGCTGGCTGGCACCTGGAGGCAGATTCTTACTGTAATGCTGCAGCCTCAGCCGCAGTCTCCTCCGCCTGCATCCTTCCACGCGCGGCGATTCCGCTCTATCCCTCCCTAATACCTTTTCCTGTTTGGATCCACCGCACGCTGCGCGCCGGAGCAGGCGATTGGTTACCCGGTTAATGGGAGGGAATCAAGGGCCATCGTAAGCTCTCATTGGCAGACGCGGATTCGCGCCACCGCGCGCAGCACTGTTTGGCGCAGGCGCAGTTATAGATGGTCTAGCGGGTGCGCAGGAGTTTTGCGCTTGCGCGCTAGGCTGTAGGCGGTGCTGGAGACTTGGAGTGGTTCGTTAATTCACTTCGCGGCGTCGGGCTAGTGTTTCCTCACACTGTGCGGTAGGGAAAAGCATTGCAATGAGTTTAGGTTTTAGGGGGAACTCTCAGCATTAATTTTGTTTTAAGAAAAACTCCTAGGTAGAAGGAGGACACCGGGTCTGTCTTCTAAGATGCTTGGCACCAGTAACGGAGATCACTGATCCTGGAGACACAGGGAAAAATATCAGCTCAAAAAGCTTACCGTCTTTAAAAAATGTCCAGAATGCGGTGCAGGTAGAGAGAACCCAAGCAGAGCCTAGCGGATTACCTGCGTTGGCAAGATTAAGCTGATATTCTGGAGAGATCAAGACAGGTAATGTTCTCAACAGCGTGTAGTAAAAAGGAGAGTTGCTCATGGAGAGAACTCAGTGCTACAGTTTTCTCAAGTGTTCAGCTGAGAACTGGGCCTTGTCTGAGGACACTGCCCAGAGTTTCAAGTATTTCTAGAGCTATTTAGGGTAAGAAATAGTGACTGTATCCACCAGCTAGGCTGGGAAACTTAATCCGTGGGGCACTGGGTAGAGTACACGGAAAGGTGGTGCCTTAGTAATAGGGAATATTGAGCCCTAAGCCCGTCTCTGCTCTTGAGCCACTTAACAAATCTTAAAAGCAAGACGCAGGCGGATCAAACTGTTACCGAGCAGGACAGTGAAATAACATATTTAAAGTACTATTAGAATTTTTTTTTAAGTCACCCCTGATTTTTTATATACAGGAAACATCCCTTCTAACTACAGACATGTATACATAAAATCTTGAAGCAATTTATCACGAGCACATCTGCACTAAAGAAATGTGAAAGAAGTCTATCAGAAGGAAAATGGCATTTCATTGAAATCTGAATGTATGCAAAGAAATGAAAAGTACCAGAAATGATAACTTTGAGTAATGTGTATGCTTTTCTTGATACTTATTTTTTAATAAAAATAAGAAATGAATTGTATCAGCAAAAATAGCATAATGTGGGATTTATAATGTGCAAAAGTAAAATGTAGTACAAAGTGGGGGAGAGAAGAAATGAAAGCAAATTATGTATCTTTGTAGTTTATGTCAAGTTGTATATCAGGTGAAAGTAGTTAAAGCTGTACACTATAATCTCTTAAGCAGTAGTGTCAACACATCCTATGTTGGCCACCAGTGACGCACTCTCATAATTTTTTGAGTGTAGGTGGACCGTGTCATGGGCTGTCATTGTTTCTAAATGAGAGGATATAGTAAAGATCATGAGATATACCATTCTCATGACTAGGCAGGCTCCTTATTAGGCAAAGGTGGTGATATGTCACTCCCATAGCACCATTGCATTATATAAGGCTTGATTGCAAATTGGAGAGATTCTGCTGGCCTTAAAGATGCAAACAGGTGACAACTAGTAAGGAGATGCAGCCCTCAGTCAAACAGCTGCAAGAAGGTGAATTCTGCAAAAATATGAGCAAGCTTGCAAGTAGATTCTTCCCTAATTGAGGCTCCAGAGAAGAATACTGCCCAGTTAATATCATTGATTGCAACCTTATGAGAAGAATGCAAAAACCCTGTCTCATGGAAACTGAGATAACAAATGTGTATCATTTTAAGAGGCTAAATTGTGGTAATTTGTTGTGCAGCATTAGAAAACTAATGCAAGCAACTTGTAAAATAACAAAGTAAAGAGTTAGAGCTAATAAGCCAATAGGGAGATAAAAGAGTATCTAAATAATAGTCAACTAATTAAAAAGAAGGAAGGGAAAGAAAGACAAGAGGAATACAAAACAAGTAGCCAAATGAAAGACTTTAAGCCTAACTATGTGAATAACTAGTTAAGTGAAAATGCTTTAGATACACAAAAGGTAGAAATTATCAGATTGGAGACAAAAAACAATTATATTAAGAAATGCAATACATATAAAGACAAACAGATGAAAGTAAAAGGATGGGAAAATATACCATGCTAATACTAATTAGAAGAACGAAGGAATGCCTGTTTTAGAATACATGTGCACACAGGCATACCTCAGAGATATTTTGAGTTCAGTTCCAGACTTAAAGACAATAAAGGGAGTCACGTGAATTTTTTGTTTTTCCAGTGCCTATAAAAGTGCTTAGGCAGGGGCCGTGGGGGGGTGAAAATGGAGACAACTGTACTTGAACAACAATAAAAAAGAATAAAATAAAAAGCTGTGCTTATCCTGTACTGTGGTCTATTATAAAGTGTGCCATAGCATTATGTCTAAAAAAATGTACATTCCTTAACTAAAAAATAGTTTATTGTTAAAAAGTGCTAACCATCATCTGAGACTGCAGCAAGGTGTAGTCTTTTTGCTGGTAGAGGATGTACCCTTGATGTTGATGAAAATGCAATGTCTGCAAAGTGCAATAAAGTGAAGCACAGTAAAATGATGTTGCCTATATTCAGAGGAAAAAATATTCCTAGAAAAAAAGAAAATGGTTTCATAATGATAGGTCAGTTCATCATGTGAAGTTAATAATCATAAATTTTTGTGTACACCTAATAGAAAGCCGTCAAAATCCATGAATCAAAAAGTGGCTGACTTGCAAGGAGAAATAAACAAATCCATACTTACAGGTGAGATTTCACTAAGCCATTCACAACACGTGTTACAGCCCACCTAACAGCGCACTGTAGGGTCCAGTGCGCCTAAGCAAAGTGTGTTTTCTGTCTGTGAAGGATCAAAATAATCTTTTCTACGCTTTGAACATGATGATGTTCTCTAATGGAGCAGTCGCTTTCATTTTTTAAAAATCTAGTAATTTCTTAATCTTTCTTTAGATTTCTGCTCAAACATTTTAGACATTGACCAAGGCTTCCTTCACTTCTATGCCTAGATCAGATCCCTTTACCACAGGTTCACAAAGCTCTATGGACTGTTCTCATACTGGTGGTCATAGCTGCGTTTTTACATTTGATTGTAGAATTGTTTGATTAATCTATTTCTCCTTTTCTAATCAGCAAAATTATTGAGGGCAGGATTTGGATATAATTTTGCTCATAACTAGTAGTAAGATTTTAATAATAATTGTTATATGCATATTATATAAGGGACAGTTTATGCAAGGTCTTAGACTATATTAAGGATGCTCTCTTTATCATAAGGGTAATAGAAAGTTATTGAAGGTTTCTCGGGAATGAAATGGCAAGTCAGATTTCGGTGTAGTAAATTAACCTGAATTCTGGGTGAAAAAAGAAAACTGGGAAATAATATTATTCTAATAGTCTTACTGAAAGATGAGAACATTTTTGCATTATATGATTTTGTTTGGTGGAGTGGCAGTGGTGATAGGAATGACTCAATGTATTTAGATAAAATAGTCCATATGATTGAGTGGGCTTGGATATGTTACAGTTGGTAAATTATGTACCGAATATGATACTTAGGTCTCTGACTGTGCAGCTGGGTGAATTGTGCTTCGGTTTATTCAAATAGTGATTCCTGGGAGAGATCCAGTTTGGGAACGAGTTCCCTAACAACTCATTTCTGTTGACCTACTAGTTAGAGCTGTTTCAGCCATCCAAATAAACACATGGGCAATTGGGTTTAGAGCTTGGAAGAATGTCAGAACTGGATATATACATTTGAAAGGCTTAAACATATAGGCAATTGAAGCGGTGGGGGTGGATGTCATTACCTAGGTTGATAATATAAAGTGAAAATGAAAAGATTGCTGGAACAAATATAGTTGAGAAACTCTGACATCTTGTGGATTTATGGACTAAGTGGGCTTTTAATAAGAGAGCAAAGTCCACAGTGATAAAAGAAAGAGCAGTCAAGTGTGATACACTGCAGTGTAGACAGAGGACACGAAGATTTCCAAAGAGAGAGAGGCAGATCATCATGCCAAACCATACTAAGATGTCAAGTAAGAGGGGACGGGAATAATTGGTTGGTTTAAGTGCCATGGTGATTATTAGTATTTATTTTGAAAGATGTTCGATAAAGTTTTTAGAACATAGAAAACATTATGTAGGGAAAATATAAAGCAGATTATATAGAAACATAAAGCAAAGAAATAAATGTGTAATACAGAAAGTTCTTTGAGAATTTTGTCAGAAAAAATGAGAATACACTCATACTCTAAAATCAGTAGTATTTCCCTAATTAAAGTTTTAAGAAAGTCTATTGCAATTTGTACTGTGTATAGACTGCTAATCTAATGAGAAATGCTTTCTCTACGCTTTCCGTAAATGATCTGCTTGCTTGACTAGTAAGAATCCTTCCCTGCTTAATGTATTTTTAATACTTTCTTAATATTCTACATATATAACACAATGAGAAAAATAGCTCCTAAAAGACACATTTGATCAGAGTAACAAGGACCGACTTTATCCATCTCTTTATGTTTGAGGGTTTAGGTCGTGTTGATGTATTTATCAAAAGTTCCCATGGCAATATTGTCTTTTGAATAAAATTATTTCTAAATATATTAAATAACCTTACTTTACATATAACTGGAGATATAGTAAGGGTAAACTGGAGACCAAATAATTAAAGAATCAAACAATAAATAGCAAATGAAAATGACATGCTACAAGGGGAATTTGAATAATGACTTTAAACATCATACTACATACATTTGCCAGCTTTGTTTAACCCTTTACTTGGCTCAGTTGCACAGAGATATGACCTAGAATTCTAATGAAAATTATTATAAGTCAATATAAAAAGTATGATTCTGCACAAAGGACCCATGGACAAGGACAATGGGTGGGAAATGTCTTTGGGAGCAGGGGTTGGACAGAGCAGCGGAGAGCAAGGCTGGGAAAATAGGGCAACTGAACAATAAAAATATAAATTAAAAAAGTTTAAAGTATGATTCTAAGTTTACTCTATTTCTGTGTTGTCCAATACTATAGCCACAAGCCACATGTGACAATTTAAATTTAAATTAATTACAGTTAAATAAAATTAAAAATTAGATTTCTAAGTCATATTAACTACATTTTTATGCTTAGTAGGAATGTATTGCTACTGGCTACTGTATTGGACAATGCAAATTTTAGAACATTTCCATGAACAGAAAGTTCAGTTGGACCGCGATGATTCAAATAAATTTTTAGGTACATTAAACATGTATATTCTGTACTTTATGTACCAAAAGTATACATTTACATGAATTTCCAAACAACCAAAGGTAAAAAAATTTTGTAGTTTAAAAATGTCACATTTTCAGTAAAGAATTTGCAAATGTATAATTTATATGTGTTTATAAATTTAAAGAGTGCTGGTTTGCTGCTCAGCAAACTCTACCGCTCTCCATAAATTGCAGACAGAAATTTTGGGTTGCTCAATCATCTTCCTCTGTGTTGGAAGTAACAGCACAACCAGCTAGGAAGTAAAGTGAATTCCCTTAAGCTTATAATTAACATGGGGATTATACTTTCATTATTAAGATGGAAACACCTACTCAGTCATTGAACAAGTTAAAAATTAAAAAACAATAAAGCATCTGTTTCTGGAGATAGACAATTTCCTCGCGCATTTGGAAGCCTGTATTGCGTGGTGCATGTGAAATGCTTCTGAAGACAGTACTGACATTAGCACTCAAATGGAACATCGGCTGTGTTACTGGGACGCGTGCAGTGATTATGGGGGCCGGTGCATCTGAGATTCACAGAGCAGTAAGTAAACATAAGTAATGAGATAGGACATTTTCGCAATTGTCTATAGAAAAAAAATGCTTCCAGTACTTTATAAAACATTAAAAACAACATATCATGCTTTGGGAACTGATTTCTAATTGCATAGCGGTTGGTTTTCGAAAGTCCTGTTCCCGCAGCAATGTTTGAGGAGTTAGGCTGTATATATCCAGGTCTTTGCTGCCCAGTGGCAAGTTCATGTAAATGAGTCTTGGGAAATTCAATGAATAAAACATTATATGCGCCTAAGGAAGTGCTCACCATGCTAAGTCCATAACCGTCTGTCATCATAAAGTTTATTATAATTATTATTGACTATATTCCTTATGCTCTGCATTAATTCCCGTGACATTTATTTTACAACTAGAAATTTGTACCTCACTTCATTAGGTATATTAATGTCAAATTACTAGTATGTTGTAACACCTGAAACTAACATAGTATTGCATATTAACTATGTTTTAATAAAAAATAAATTTAGCCACATATGAGTTGGCTACAGCATTGAAAACAAAACAAAAATAATTATATATAAACAGGTATGTATGGGGGGGGACCAAAAAAAAGAACAGAATTATTTTCTGGAGGGCAGGCCCCTTGTAGTACAGGCTTGCTTCCCTCAGTAGGTGGGTAGCCTGGGAACCCAGCTGGTGTTGTTGTGAGAGGCTGTGTTCAGCTGCAGTGAATTTTTTTGGAAGACTTTCAACCCGTTTGCCCATTTCACGATGGGTGGTTTCTGAGTGCACCTGCCACACCATGCAGAGTGTTCAGCAGTTTTTGGCGAAAAATAGAATGACCCCATGCTCCACCCTCCCTATTCACCCAATCTCGTTCCAAGCAATTTTTTTTTTTGGTTTGTTTACCCAAATGAAAAAAATCCTCAAAGGGAAACGTTTTGCCCATACAGAAGAGCTAAAACAAAAAAATGGAAGAAACACTAAAAGGCATCAAAATCGACGAATTCAAAAATTGTTTTGAGCCATGGAAAAAATATCTCGATAGGTGTCTTGCATCAAAGGGTGAGTACTTAGAAGAAGGTTGAAGTTTAAACACGTAAGAGTAAACACACTTTTTAATAAATAAATTCCATTTGGGGAATACATTCATATATACGTATACATCTCTCTATCAACCTGTTTATTACTGTCTGTCCCCACCCATCTCAACATGTTTTGCTAAAAGGTAATATTTTAAAATTCATTTATTTTTCTTTTGGAATTTTCTCCTCTCCTAGAATTTTAACACCCCCCTTTTTTCCCTGCAGAATCACTGGGTTTTTGGTGTCAATGTCACCATCACTCACAGGTCAGGAAAAGTAATTCCACCGTGATACTTACCAAGTGGGGGCCACAGCAACCATGGTGCGAGTAAATAGAGCATATGCGCCAGGACATTTTCAAAGGATGCTTAAAATGCACATTAATCATTATTCATGGTTGTGACATAATTGTCTGAAGTATCTTTTCTACCTTCCTAGATATAGCACTGTTTCTATGGTTATCTCACTTTAGACCATTAACTGATGGATATTTTCTCTATATTTAAAATATTCTGCAAGCAAGACCTTAGAATTTACATAATTTAGCATGCTGAAATTTTTAAAAAGTCATTTTTGTTAATAGTAACTTTTTAGGGTTTTTTTTTTCAGTGGCAACACAAAATACATGATGAAAATTTTATTTTGTAAGTTGATAAATATTGCTTTGGTGTGGGTAATTAAGGCAACTTGTATATCTGATTGGAACATTTATGTAGTAAGTTAATCATATGGAAGACAATACAAATAGTTAATCAAAACACTGTTCATAGGGACTCAAACCCTCAATTAGGAAAATTCCTTTGCTTTCATCAGTCAATGAATATAACCTTTTAGGGTTTTTTTTTTGTGTGTGTGTGTGTGTGTGTGTTCAGTGTTGCTCTGGAAAGAGGAATTCTTTGTCTACTTTTTAAAACAGCTTTATGGAAGTATGAACTGCATATCAGTTGTAAGTGTAAAATTCAATGACATTATGGTATTCAGAGTTGTACCATCGGTTTTAAGACATTTCCATCATCCCTAAGGATCCATTTTACCTGTTTGCAAGTGAATCCCTTTTCCTACCCCCCGTCCCAGACCAACACTGATACGTACTTTCTGTCTCTATAATAAACTAGCCTTTTCTGGACATTTTAGAAACATACAATAGATACAGTTTTCTTTGTTTTCGCATCTACTTCTTCGCCTTTGCACAGTGTCTTGAGGATCGTCCATGTGGCGGCATGCATCAGTAATTTGTTCATTTTTATTGATGAGTATATTTCCTGGCACGGCTCTACCGCATGCAGTTTACCTGTTCACCAGGTGACGGAAATTGGATTGTCCCTAGTTACTGACTTTTATGAATGATGCTGTTGTGAATATCCCCTTGGAAGCTTTTCTGTGTGAACATGCGTTTACCTTTTTCTCTTAAGCAGATACCTGGTAATGGAATTACTGAGTCACGTGTTAAGGATGTTTAACTTTTTAAGGAAGTTCCAGGATATTTTCTAAAGTCGTGCTACCATTTCACGTTCTCATCTGCAGTGTATTACAGTTTCAGCTTCTCCACATCTTCACAGTCTCTCCACATCTTCACAACTCAGTAGTTCTGATTATAACTATTTTTGTGGGCATAATGTTATATCTCAATTTGCTTTTAGTGTGCATTTTCCCCTAATGACAAATTATGGCCATCTTTTCATGTGTTTATTATCTCTTTGTATATCTTCTTGGGGGACATATCTATTTATATAATCTGCTCATTTAAAAAATGTGTTGTTTGTTTTCTTAATATTGAGTTATAAGACATTTCTAGTCTATGTAGAATTCTTTTTTTTTATTGGATATATATATGTGTGTGTAGTTTGTAAATTTTTTCTCAGCCTGTGGCTTGTTTTTCATTTTCTTAGCATGTCTGTTAAACTATTAAGAATGCCTTGCCTTGTTGGAGGTATGGAATATTTTCTCTACATTTTTTTCTCAAAGATTTTTCATTTTAATTCTCATATCTACATTTATGGGGGGTTTAAGTTAATTTTTGTGCATAATATGGAGTAAGAATCTAAATTCATATTTCTTTATGTGAACATCTGGTTGTTAGAGCACCTCTTATCAAAAAAAACCCCAAACTATTCTTTCCTCAGTTGTACTGGCATGTTTTGTCAAAAATCAATTGGCCATAAATGTATTGTGTTTCCTGGACATTCAATTATGTCCCATTGATCAATGTTCTTATTCTTAGAGAGCACCGCATCGTTTTGATTATTGTACCTTTATAGTACATTTAGAAATTGGCAAGGGTATGTCTTTAAGCCTTTCCTTCTTTTACAAAAATGGCTTGACTATTCTGTATTGTGATATGCTTTTAAAATTTTTTTCTACAGAAATTTGAGGCTCTGTTCATCATTCCTCTGTGTTAGATTAAATAGATTCTATAGAATTGTCCTCAAGTCCAGTGGTTCTGTCCTTTTCATCGAAACTTTATTGAGTACATCCAATGATGTTTTGTTTTTTTTAATTTCATTTATTGTAGGTTTTAATTCTGTGATTTCCTGTTAGTTCTTTTCTGTAACCTCTATGTCTTTGCTGAGACCTTTTGTTTTTGTGTGTTTTAAGAGAATCTGTCATTGATTTCTAAAGCATTTTTAAGTCAGTCACTTTTAAAACTTTTGTCAAATAACTCCAATATCAGATTCATCTTCATATTGTCATTTGTTGTATTTTTTGTCATTAAAGTGTAGTTATCATGTTCCATGGTATACTAAATATTTTTTATTGTATTCTGAACACTTTGTTTATTTTATTCGGGGACTCTTTCACCTAAATAGTCTATTTTAGCACTGTTTAAGTTTACTGTGCAAGTTGTTATCTACTTCTCTGCGCTTCGATTTTCACGAAGTCCGTTTCTGAGCCCTTGCAATGTTACTCTTGTCTGCTGTGTTTTCTGGTGCTGCTCAGATTCCCTGCTCAAGTCCTAGCACTATCTGTGGGGTCACTGAGCAATCTCCTGGGGTGAGGCAAGAAGCCACTGGACTTAGTCCCTTTATGCCACTTGGGTAGAAGCCAGGGAGTCACAGGGTATTGCTACTGTGACAGCTATGAGAAGATGGGACCAGTCTCTGGGCCCTGGTCCTGGACTGGGGGATAAGAGGGCTAGGTTTGCTTCCGCAGCTGCTGAGAGATCACACCCTTCACCTGCCCTAAATCATGGGGCGAGGACTGGGATGGCTGAGGCTCTGCTGCTGCCACTGCTGTTAGTGAATTGGATCATCACCAGAGGCCTAATTTGTGGAGAAGTGCTTGGGCTTCCCCACTGGTTCTCTGTTGGGCTTCTACCTCTCTAGTCCTTTGATCAGAAAGATCAGGGTTTTTTTTTTTCTTTTTGTATTCTTCCTTCTTCTTTTTTATTTCTATGCCTATCAATCATTCCTTGTTGCAGGCTTCTCCACGATCCATCCAGTCCAGGGTATATGGGAGATGGAAAAAAAAAAAAAAAGGTACTCACAATGTTATTCCTCCAATCCTGTCCACATTCTTCTTTTTAGCCTTTTGAATCTGTTAAGTAACGTCCAGGAAATATATTTGTACCTAGAGAGAAGGAAAAGGGAAAAGTTTCTCTATACCATCTTGTTCCTGAAGCCTTAGTTATTATTTTCATAGCTGTTGCTTGATTACTAAATGGTCCTAGAACCTGCTAGGTGCTTGGCAAAAAAAAATTGTGGATAAGTGAATTAACTTATAAGTGAATAATCCACAATTATTAATGAATGGTTGCCTACATGGATGGATGGAAGGAAGGAAGGAAGGAAGGGAGGAAGGAAGGGAGGAAGGAAGGAAGAGAAAAGAAAAGCAAGGGAAAGAATGATACTATTGTTAGTGGACTATTCTAAAAAACAGCATTATATATTGTCAAGAACACCAGCCTCAGTTGTGTTACTAGCCAGTGTAGAATTATTGGCCATTAATTTAAATTCTGTAAACTTACATTTTCTCATGTATAAAATAAAAGGCTTTGCTTAAAACATGTTACCCCTTTCAGTCATGTATGCTGTGATGCTCTACTTAAAGGTGATCTGCTATTAAGCTTATAGTTTGCTCCCCGAGGCAGCGTGCAAAGCCTCTGATACAGCTGAGGAGCGGTGGGGAACAGCAGCAAGTCAATCAAATTGGAGTAAAACAATAAGGAAATCTGTACATTTTCCCAGTTGATGGCATATGTAAGGCATGAGTGAAAGAGGCAGAACTGCCAAAAGTGAAAGGCGTAATAGAGCTCTCACCTGTGAGCAGCTGGCCACACACTTTTGTTTTTCCAAACACATCCACCTATTGAGAGAAACCCACCTGACGGCTATTATCTGTGAACATCAAGGACAAACTTATCATGACTAATGCCTACCCAACTGTTAATGCAGTCTGTGCCTTTGTTGGAACTTGTGTTCCGGGTCTAATGGATATTTCATTTAACTGATAACTCTGCCTAATGGTTGATATACCATTAGCACCTAAACTTTTTATGTGAAAAGTCAATGGGAATGAACAGTGTTAGCCAGGTTAATGGAGACTCAGACTTTGTTCCCGCCTATGCATGCAGGCTGAGTGGGAGGTGGGCTCAATAAAGGGACAAAAAAATGTCACCTGCCTACAGGCTCTGTTGGGGATGAGGTTCAACAGAGTAACCATGACATCTGCCAGCACTCTGTGTGGGAGAAGGCTGCCCTTACAGCCTTCACCCTGAAGCCAGACAATTCATCTCCTCCCTGTTTGTTCCCGGCACCTTTGAGCAGCTGCCCAGTGCTGGAGCTCAGAGCAACTGAGTCTGTCAGTGATGAAGTCCGTGGTGGGTCCTTTAAGAGGAAGGCCTGGGATTCCAGAAGCCCTCCATCTCACTCAGCCACAGTCTTGGGTGGTTTTTACAGTCAGAAGTTATGGGGACTCTGTTCCCCACACTGGAACCCTAGGCTGGGCAGTCCAGCATGGGGCTGGGACTCCTTGCTCCTCAGGGAGAGCCTCTGCAGCCAAGATATCCTTCCTGATTTTTAACTGACACACGTGGGTCCGTTGTCTGCCTATTCTGCATCTCTGACCCGCCTACCAGTCTCAGTGTGGCTTCTTCTTTATATGCTCAGTTACAGGAGTTCTTTTCAGCTAGTCTTCAGGCGGTTCTCAGTGATGGTTGTTCTGTAATGCGGTTGTAATCGTGGTGTGGTTGCGAGAGGAGGTAAGCACAATGCTTACCTACTCTGTTGAAAATCCAAATTAGAACAGTTTTATTCTTCCTATAATCTTTTGATATCATGCTTAATTTTTACTTTGGGAATGAAGTCGTGTTTCTTATTTAAATAATTGGAATGCTTTTATCCCATTGACCTGCCTAGAAAAATAGAACATGGAAGAACATTAAAAGTAAACAGTAATATAGACAAAAAACAGTTTGCGATTTAAGACTGAGGGCTTTCACTTGAATTAACTTCATCCCTCTACTTAATCACTGCTTCGCTCTATTAAACACACACGTGCAAGCACACACACTCAAGAGAAAAGGAGGAAGGGCAATTGGATGCGTGTTTCTACATGTGCAGAATTTATGTAAATTAAAAATAAAGAAAATGTATTTTAATTTCAAGTTTAAAAATATATGTAGTTACATATTTAATATGCATAAAACTTGACTATGTTTCTCATGAAAAAAATTTCTAGGTTGCAAACTTAATATAATTATCTCAAAATGAATGAAGAAGTAGAATGAGGAATGTATGTGGATATTTCACTGAAAAATTTTCAAACTGAAGTTCAGTGTGTAAATCATTCACTTGCCACTGATGAAATTATATTCCTGTTATATATATCTTGTATTTTTTTAGAACAAGTCACATTTTAACCTGTCACGATTGTAGATCTCTGGGTTAATGGCCGTATGATGAAACTATAAGCAAAGTGGAAAAAAATACAAGGGCAAAATACTTTGGAATTTAAATAACCAAGGAGGACAGAGTCAGGTCATCTGCTTCTGGACAGATCAGACTTTGCTTGTGAGGAATGGGAATTGGGAGTAGAAGTTCTTCTACTAATGCCTCTGGTGCTCTTAGTGTTTTATTTAATTAAATAAAAATTTTCCTTAACAAGGGGATCATGCTAAGGAAAGAGAACTAGATCCATAACCAAGAGACTAATTTGGCTTTGAGTGGAGGGCACACAGTGCTATATGCATATCATATATCATAGAACTGTATACTTAAAACCTATATGATCTTATTAACCATTGTTACCCCAATAAACTTGATTAAAAAAAATGAGCGGCTGGTACCTAGTCTTGGATCCGCCTTCACTGAGATGCATGATTTTGAATGAGCTTCACACCTACAGCCTGAAAGGCTTTCAAGTATAAAAGGACGGTAACAGGTTCAATGCAACATCAAATAAATCTTTAGGGCCTCTAATTTTCACTTTTGTGTAAAAGCAATTATATTATTTGTGCTCAGAAGGAATTATCCCCATCATATCAAGCAAAGCTCAGGGAAAACCAGTGGGTGGCCCTTCAATTATCATTGTATTCATCGGTCACCTGTAAAACAGAAAGCCATCAGCACAAAGGAACTTGGATAATGAGTTAACTGTTCTGGGGATGTCGTCAGTAAACTTTTGACATTTTCAAAAATATGAACACTGATGCAGGATGTCATTTTATTATCTTTTTTGCTCCTTACCCTATTACCTTCTGAGAGGAAGAACAGAGACAATGAGAAAACAAAAATAAAACTCTTCAGTCCTAACTTCACCTCTAATTTTTTATTCAAATTTTCACACTACATGCAATTTATAGCAATAGTTATCTCACTCACAAATATGGAATAGAGATTAGTGAGGTATATTTGTAAAGTTACCTTTAATTTTATTTTCCCACATGTTGGGCTGTTGTGCTTGCCTCTGGAGATGCTGCTATGAGTGTTGTCAAATAGATATAATGTCTTATGTTGGAAAAGGAAGGATTTTGAGCTTTTGGGAAATTTCATACTAACCATGTGCCTTAGATATGTTGAAAATTTACCACCTTTATTCCCTCTGAGAAAGGATGGAATGCACACTTCGAAAATGATGTGATTAATATAACTTTCATAAGTGTTCATTTAGAACATAACTATTCTTCAATGCTCCCAGTAGAGCTAACCCTTCTCACTACATGGTGAAATGGAAAAAATAACTCACCGAATAAGCAATACAGTTGAAAGAAACCAAATATCCTAGATCCCAAGTGATGACTTACTAGCTGTGTCCCCCTCCAGTCACTTATGTCTAAAATGAGAAGCACAATTCTTTATTAGGTTAAAGGCAAGGGATTATACCTGATTTTTGTTTTGGAGGCTTAAGGTAGTTCTGAAAGCCAGGATTCTTTCTTTTTTTAATTAATTAATTTATTTTTATTCAGTTACAATTGTCTGCATTTTCTCCCCTTCCCTCCACCCCACCCCAGCCAGTCCCACCTCCCTCCTCCACCTGTACCCTCTCCCTTGATTTTGTCTTTGTGTCCTTTATAGTAGCTCCTATAGACCCCTCTCCCCACTGTCCCCTCCCCACTCCCCTGTGGCTATTGTTACAATGTTCCAGGATTCTCATACTAAAGGTGGCTCAATGTCTGACGAGGAATTGCACACCTGTGGTTTTTCACAGGTTTGTGTCCTGTTGCGCGGCTCTGAGTTTCAGCAGTGGTACGGAAAGCATTCCTGGGATTGCTCATTCAGTTGTTGGCAGGTATTTTTATTCAGGGCCTAGTTCTGCTGTGTCTGTTTTGTACCAGACTGCCCTTTATTTCTTAAAGTCCTCCATCCTTTGTGGTCCATATTGTCAGATACATACTTTAACTTTTAAAATATATTATGAGTTTGACTTCTTGCTAGGTTTGAGTTCCAAGGAATTACAAGGAATTTACCTCTAAATTCTCCCAACTACTCATGTGGCAGAAACTACCGATTTCTCTTCACATTCTATTTCTGCTTTTTACTCAGTTAAAAAAACTCTGAATATGTCACCACCCCACTAACAACATGTATATCATAGCATCTCTTGCAGTGTGCTGGTCATTGAGATACAAATTAAAATTTTATAGCCATAAGCTTCCTCAAAAAGGAAGAACCATCCCTTTTATGTATTGCTCAGAATATTGATGTGACGGCTGTTGCTCCATCAGCCATCCTGGGCTGTGTGGAGACTTTGTCCGGGAACAGAAGAGAATCGGGCTGTTGTACTGATGATGTCCATTCAGAATTTCTTTATTCCTAGTTCTCCCTTTACAGATGAATTAATGTCTATTTTGGGTAAGACATTATTTTTTTAATTTTTTTCTACTCAGAATCAAACCTTGTAGAACCTTGTAAAATGTCAACTACATATTAAAATGTTAAAAATTGACCCTAATTTTGTGGATTATAAATGGATCTGAGCAGACTGTGTATGTGTGTGTGTACACATATCATTTCCTGTCATGTGTGGGAAGTAATTCCTACAGCAGTAAGTGTCAGAGTTGGCATTTTACAAGGTTTGTCTAATTGCATATTTAAATGAACACGAATTCACAGTGATTTGCAAACTTCCCAGCAATAGTAAGCACAAAATGATACAAATGTAACAAAATTAATATGAATAATTATTCCAAACCTATCACAAAAAGATAACTTTTATTATACTAGTATGTATTACTGATAATAATATAAAAGTGAAAAAGAGATGATGCCTCAGTCCACCCCATTTACTTTCCCCATGTTTACAGAGAGCATGATTGGTATTGTTTTGTCAGAATGTTTTCATCTCCTGAAATGGAGGCGGGGGAGTCCGAAATCTACAGTGTGGGCTGGCAAGCTGAGGACTCAAGAGAGCCAACGGTACAGCTCCAGCCCGAAGACTCACCCAAATTCTGGAGAGCCATCTGCTTACTCCAGGGTCACTGATTGAAATGTTAATCTCATCCAAAACACCCTCCAAATTAACACATAAAATTAACCATCACAGGTCCTTTGTTCAAATAATTGCAAGAAGGGTTTTTAGTACCACAGTATGAATGATGCTAAAACTGATTCTTGAAACATGAGTAAATGTTTGTTAGACAAGATGTTTGATGAGCGTGCATACACCAGGAGGCAGACCTTTCTAGACGGAGGACAAGCCTGGATCTTTCCAACCTCTAGGTTTGTGCTAGAAACTACTCGCTAATGGCTGCACAACTTTCTTATTTAACTCTTTTTTTCTCTTCTGAAGTGTTCAAAATAATGTTGTGTGACGAGGCTTTTATTCTGGAATTAGCCAAATCCATTTTTCAGTCACCAGGTTTGAGGGTCTGTGTGTGAGTAAGAGGAACATGTTTCATCTTTTAATATCATGGATTCATCCTTCCCAGGTTTGCCTCACCGCAGTTCCAAATCCCAAAGTCAATCTCAGTAATATATAAAATGCTGAGGTGTTCATTATTCTAACAAGTTGTGTTTAGCTGCATTTGGAGATGGGGCCTCCTGGGACCCATTATCATTTTAGTAAATTTCTCTTTACTTCCTTAGATGTAATTTCCTTTAAAATGAAACACTTATGGAAATGTTGATTTTTTTTAATTCCATGAGAATGAGGTACTTTTTTTTGTTCTTTTGATTTTCCCGCTTCTCCCATTTTCACAAAAATACTTTAGTGTCTTTCTTGGGGAGGTGTTATATGTGAAAGAAAGTTATATGGTAAGGTAGGCTTTGAAGCTTCAGGGCACTTACACGTGTTTTCAGTGATTTTATGAAAAGTGTAATGGGTTTCCCTAATGCAGAAAACAGTTTTTAAGAGACAAACAAACAAACAAAAAGTGAGATAGAGATAGAGAAAGAGAGAGAGAGAGGAGAGAGACAGACACACACACAGAGAGACAGACACACACAGACAGACAGAGAGAGAGAGAGAGAATTCGAATGCTGCATGCCAGGGAACCCCACAGAGCTGTCACCTTGTTGCCATGTGTAAAAAAGTTAAGAGTACCACATTTTGCAGGATGGTCTGAGTCACCACAGATGGAAAACTTTACAGATATGATACCTGTCTCTTCACGCTGAGGAGTTACCATATTTTTCAGACTATATGATGCACCAGACCATAAGACACACCTAGGTTTTAGAGGAGGAAAATAGGAAAAAGAATTTTGAAGCAAAAAATGTGGTCCTGCTCCTGCCTCCTGTGACCCCATTCCACTGCCACCCCACCCCAAGCAAGCCAGGTAAGCCACATTTGGACTATAAGATGCACCCCCATTTTCCTCCCAAATTTGGGGGGAGTGTATCTTACAGTCTGAAAATTACGGTAAGTCCAGCAAATCCATGTGCAAGTGGAAGTTTCCTAGAGCCATGATTTCCTGAACAGGCACCCAAAATGTTAGACATGAGACATGGCTGGGACGAATGTAAACAGACAAACATTAATACATATACCATTATAATTTGTAAACAGTGTTATAAATGAAAGAAATAATAATAAAAATAGCTTATGAAGGCCTTTCTGAAGGTCTTACTGTTGAGACTATAGAAACGAGAATGAGCCAGTCAAGTGGGAAATGGAAAGAGTATTCCATACAGGAGGAACATCATATTTCAAGGCCTCTCACGTCTATTAACTAGGGGGAGGAGGGATTAGTCATATTCCTTGAAGTTAAAAATAGAATGATTGTGACAGTTTGTTTACCTATATAATGGTAGAAAATCCAGGGCCAGATATTACTTTGTATGATGAATTATATATGCTAGAATTACAAATCAAAATCAATGCTTCATTTCTCTAATATTCCTTTGAACTTTTTAATTGGATGATAACCCACTATAGCAAGGACTGCAGTACAATTTTAGAAACGGCGGGTTTCAAATGCAAGAATTAAGGCACATCAGTAAAATATTACCTGCCTGAACGGCAAGTGTGAAGTTCTTCTCTCCGCTATAATTTTACAGGTTTGTCATTGGCATTGTTTTGTGTTGCCAACAGGTCCCTGAGGCTATTAATCTGTGAGGACGCCTAGATTGTCTTCCTGGATTAATGTTCAATATAATCCACAGGTAAATTACGTGCCAACTGTCATTTGAGTATGACATTTTATTTTTAAATAATTGAATCCTTTCACCCATTAAGAGGAAAACGCATTCAAAGAAAATGATACCTGCTTAGCCAACTTTCCTTACCCTTAAATACGCACGTGGTTGGAGTAGAGAGAGAGAGTACGAAGGCCGGTGGTTGTGACATACAAATAATAATTCACATACAATTTCCTGTGAATATGATCAAATTAACTTTACATAGAGTTCTTTTACCTAGGTTTGGTTATCAAGAGAATCCAGAGGCACTTAATCCATTTTTGACAGACAGACATCAGAACCATAAATTAGTCGCGCAGGCCATCACCTAACTACTCTTAGTGAGGCATTTTTGGAAACAATCCTGACATACTTGCCCCACATCTCTCCTCCCAACCAAATTTGAATTTATACTGTAAGTAATACATTATTTGAACTAAAATAAATGTGTAGTACACAGAATAATGGCCTCTCAAAGATGTTCATACCCTATTGCCCAGGTTCTACAAAAGTTATCCTACATGATAAAAGGGATTTTTCAGAGGTGATTAAATCAGTCTTGAAAAGGGAGATTATTCTGGATCATGGAGCTATTAATACTTAATTTTATCCAATCACTTCTCATCAAAATATGTAGCAAAAAAAAAAACGATGCTGAAAGAGTAAGAATACATTTATCAAGTTTTCAATAAGTATTGAGCAAGAAGTTAAGCTCTTAGAAATGTTAGAAATAAATATAGAGTTAAACATTACTAAACCTGAACCACAGGGCCTTGCTCCAGAGAGAATGCTGGGGAATACAATTCACTATGGGTCTCTGAGTACAACACAGTCTGGGAAAGATGTGGGCTGAGACTCATGTTTTCCAGGAGGTGAAATTTCTCTTGAGGCTCAGGAGAGGGTACTCTCAGGAGTGCCTGCAGTTCCAATAACAAGCTTTAAGGGTCTTCATAACAACCAAAGCTTGTTCACCATTCCAGGAGGAAATGAATCTGCTCTACTTCTCACACAAATAAAATTATTCTGAGGATCAGCTGCTGTGCTTTATAATTTTCCTCTTTTTATATCAGTGCATGCATGGGTGAAATTTTCCTTCAGCTTTCAGGCAGGTTATCTAAAATATCCCAGCAATTTAGTCAAACTACTAGTTTGAATCGCCAGCATATCTTCAGAGTTTGGTCAGTGCTGTATAATTGTGTGCTCCTAGAATACATCTTCTCAAGGTGTCTCCAAAATGACTCATAAGCTGTTTGCAATGGTGCTAACTTTTAAATGGTATGCATAATCATTTAAAAGGTACACTTTTCCTTACTTGTCTTATTTGATCCTTCGAGATTTCATTTTTCATAGAAATTATGGAAATAATTTTTTAAACTTTGTATGAGGGAAAACTTCAAACATACAAAGAAGTCTTTTCCCTTCTTTCAACAGTTATTAACTCAGTTATTAATCTCATATCATTTCTACCCATTTCCAGGATTACTTTAAAGCAAATCTCAGACATCATATCATTTAATTTATAATTATATAAGTATATACTTATAAAAGATAAGAATGTTTTAAATATACATAGCTGCAACATCCTTACCATACCTGAAGGAAAAGTTAATTTCAGGTAACTTGTGTATAGAGCTCTCAGAATCTAGATATTATATGTAACCTTGTGGAGTCGTTTAACATGTTACATTGACTCTCATATTTCTGGAAAAATGAAATTAGATTTAAAGATTCGGGGCCATTTTTTTGACAGGAGTATTTCTGGGGTGGTGGGCATTCCTATCAGGAGATGCACAGTGGCCTGCGGTCTTCACGTGGTGTTAACAGGCGTCAACGACCTTTGCCAGGACCCATGACATTGGGAGAAGTGGCATACTGTGATATTCAATTTCTATCCTTTTCTCACTTAAAGGTAATTGGCATAATTTTATGAAAAATAACTTTCCTATCAATCATTTATTTGTACTGTGATATAGTTTCTATAGCAAAGAAGAAGTAAACTCTTATTGACTCAATTCTATCCAGGGATGGGGCTGTTCAGAGTGATGTCTGGGTTTTGGACATGACCCTAATGAACTTGCATATCACAAGATATTCTTTTTTGTTTTCACAAGATATTACTTTTGTTACCTGCTGTTACAACCTGTTCTGTCTGACTGTTCTGACCCACAACTTAATTAGCCATTTCTCCAAGGACACCTGATTTATTCCTTCTGGTAGACAATTTTATTCAGATAAATCTATTCAGATGTGATCAATCCACATAGTGAACTCATCGCAAATTATTACCATTATTTCTAGATCTTTTAAAATAGACATTGCATTACCGCAAACAGTGGCTTACGACAACAGAAATGTATTCTCTAAGTGTGGCGGTCAGAAGTCCAAATGGATCTGCAGGCTGTTTCTTCGGGAGGCCCTAGGGGAGAATCTGTTACTTTGACTTTTCTGGCTTCCAGAGGTCACATGCATTCCTTAGCTGCAGATTCCATACTCCATGTTCAAAGCAGCCTAACATCTTTCAGTCTCTTTCTGTCCTCCTTCTGCCATTATGTCACCTTCTGTCTGACTTTAACTCTACTTCCTCCCTCTTATAAGGACAATTTGATGACTCGGGGGGCCCACTAGGATAATTCAGGATAATCTCCCTAAACCCAAATCCTTGACTTGATTACATCTGCAAAATCCTTTATACCATCTAAACTAACATTTACAGATTCTGGGGATTAGGGAGTTGACACCTTTGGGGACTATTATTCAGGCTACCACAGAAAGATCTAGGAATTTTATTAATGGTAAATCACATCATGAGTTCACAGTGATATTTGCAACCCAAATTTAGGACCCCAAGGGTTTTTTTTATTTAATCTTTTCAACTTCACAACTTGATTCTTTTCTTTCATGATTAAATTTGCAGTTTCCCCCAAAAAGCACCATTACTCATTTGCTTTATAGTACAACATAAATATAATCATCTCACCATGACAAGGTCAATAATACTACCACCCACATGCTCACTGAAATAGCTTGACTATGCTGTTCTTTTTGTCCTCAGCAATCTACAAATCCAACCACAACATCATTCCTGAAAATAAATTTAAAAGAAAGTTAAAGCAGAACAATAATTTAAGTATCCACAAACCATATTTTTACATATGTTTTCCAGTTTTTAAGCTATTTTCTTGAAGTTTTTACAACTAACTCACTGGCAACTTATTTTTGTTCTGTTTCTAAAGTTAAGAAAATTAAAATTATATAAATGTAGAGGTTTAAATAAATAAATTAGGATAAGAGACAGTATAGTCTTCATGTTACAATTTTATTTTTGTAAGAGGTATGTGTTTCTTTCAGCTAGATTAAAATATAAAATGAGAGTTCAAAGAACACTAAATCTCATCATTTTATGATTTGAGATAAGGCTAATAACCTTGTTGGGTTTTTTTCTGGAATTTCTTTGTGGGTTTTATTCTTATGGTTATTTATGCTCCTGCATTCTGGAAGCCTGATCTCTTCATTTCATGGTTGTTATGGTTATCCACCTTCTTCTGCTGGCAGTTTATTTACATGTGAAACTAAGCTTGTTTCTTTGATTTCTTCCTCCACATAATCAAAAGAAAATTATTTCTCGATCATGTAAGTCCAACCCCTTACCACTTTTTAGCAGCTATTGTTTTAGCACCTGGCTTAGAAGGGCCTCTCTAGAATAGTTTCTGTTGTTCTGACCGGTCAGTACCCACATTATATGTGTTATTAAATACTTAGCTATTACTCGGGCCAGGAAAATGGCCAGGAAAACTGTGGGATTGCCTGATGCAGCAGTGAGAAAAATATTCATTTTGTTGATTACATGACAAGTACAACTCATTTAAAAAATAAGTTTGGTAGGGAAAGAAAACATGTTATTGATTTTACATTAAATTGTCTGCTTTCAGGCATTCACTAATATATTTCTTAGAACAGTTATCTGAGATAAGCATGACCAAAATGCTCTGCAAGTAAGAAAATTTAGGCCCAGAGAAGTGAATCTTTCCAAGTTAACAGCACCAATAATTGGTGAGCTTGATGATCAAACACTAGTGTGACTCGAAAAGCCCATTTTTAACTTTATGTATATTTCCTTTTCTTCAGTCACCTATGCTTTCTTTTCCATTCTTATCACTTCTACATATTTTTTTCTCTTGGTTATCTTTCATTTACACTAATAAGAGCTCTAAATAATTTTTTTTCCTCCTTGACATTACTTTTAGGAAAACACGTATTAGAAAGGAATCTGGAAAAATTGGGTGTAAAGGGCCAGAGGTAAAACATTCTCTTTTTCAAATTTGCTTTTTCAAAGTAAACTTCCATAATGGCGGTTTTACTTTTATCTCCATGGTAACCTGCTTTTTGCAAAGAATAACAAAGTTGAGAACATTTTAAATAGCTGTATTGTGAGGCTTAGCAGCCATGAGTATAAAGTATGTGGCATGAAGTGGACACCAAATATTTGCTAAATATTAGTTATATCTGTTCATTCTTGATTCTGTGTGAAAAAATGCATTTCAAATTCCCATTTTCAATATTTTCCATTGCACAGAATGCTAAATTTAAGTACTTTTATTTGTAAGTTACTGTCTGCTAAAAATAAATCAGTTCCGGTTATATTTTCATTGTTTATTCATAACGTAAATATATTTCAAAAATAAACAAATAAGCAAGTAAGCTATCACTGTCTACAAAGTTTTCTTTTTGTTTCTTTGGCGTATAAAATTCTATCATCTGAAGGTCAAAAAGCTCATTTAGCAGATACAAATACTGAGTACACGTCTGGGCAGTTGAAAATTAAAGCCACACACAAATCCGAGGGTGACATTTTAGATGTTAAATGGACTACAATTCATTTTAGATTGGATGGCCATTGTCAGTGCCGCTCACTGTTTGATCTGCAATTTATACTGAGATGAAGCAGGAGGAATCTTTCCGCCTTACTTCTTGACTCTTAACACAATGTTTCACATCTGACCTTTGGGCTTTCTCTGATAAGGCAGCTTCCTCGGAACAAAAATCTAAAAGCTTATTGTCAGACAGAAGTTGTTTTTCAAAGTAGAATGATCCCAAATTGTGTTCAAAAAAGATACCATGTATTTTTTAAATGCCAACACATATCAAATATTGTTGCCAGGGATATTTGAAGAATTGTAGGTAAATATAAAATGTAAAAGACTGTGAGTGGTTCATTGTTTTAAGTGTAGTTACTGAAGAAAAATGTTTGATTCTCCTTGGAAGGTATATTGATTCTTTATCACAGTTGTCACTTTTTCTTGAAGTTTTATTGTCTATATTAGTTGTTGCCACAGGGGCATGCCTCTTTCTTCGTCATTGTAATTTCTATTGGCATCATTGATCTGCATATTTAAAGTGTTACTGCTTATTGTTTTCACAATCTCCTCTGCATCCTCCGTCCAACTCTCAACTAAGGTTACATACGAGCTTCTGTATCTTTTTCAGGCTTTTTCTTCATTGATTTCCAAATTGATGATGATAGAAAGATGAAAAAAAAGCCATTTCCTTCTATGTGACAGCTTTAAAAAATAATTACAACTAACTAATATCCTCATATGAGTGAGAGGTGTTTTGGTTTTCAAAACCTTATATAAGTTTTTATTGTTGGTGATGATATATTTAAAACCCTTGTGGTATTATTTTTGACTAATATCTCTTTTTGTTCTACATACTTACATTTTTCAAGGTTCTGCTGGTAGGTAGGAGTTTGTCTTTATTCTAGGGTAGAACTGTGTCATCATTACCTGGCGGGAGCTGTCCTGCACTTGCTGTTTGCGTGTCCTGCCCTTTCTTTATGGGCGGTTTCTTCTAACCGCATGGGTGGTTTTTCTTTTCATCCCTTTCTGATCTGTTGAGATGTATTTTGCCTTGGAATTAGCACACGCTTCCCCACTCATAGAGGACCCTTTTCCTATTTGCCCAGTACTGATATAAACACTGAAAAGCCGACCATCAACAAAGATTGAGCAGATATTACCGTTTTTCACTCTTCCTGCTGCCAGACGCTCCTGACTGACTCCTAGAAACACTTATCTGCCTCAGTTCTCCAAGTCATTGGACACAGCTGCCATTTCCTCCACATCTCTTCTTGACCTTGGACTGACTGCCTCCTGTGTGCATACCTTCTGTCTTCTCCATCTCACTAGCTTCAGGCTCTTCCCTCCCATCTGACATCTTAATGCTACACTTGCCTGCTGCTGTATTACCTGAATAGCTGTGATCCACAGGATGCTGTAAACACTTCTGCCTGTGTAAAACCCAGTCCTTGTTCATGGGGACTTGTACGCTGCTGTCCTCCAGCTCTACTCCCAGAATCCAAATGGTATATAGTCATCGGCCATTCCAGTTCCTTCTTTTTTTTTTAAGATTTTTTTTTAAGAGAGGGGAAGGGAGGGAGAAAGAGAGAGAGAGAGAGAGATCAATGTGTGGTTGCCTTTATGTGGCCCCCACTGGGGACCTGGTCCACAACCCAGGCATGTGCCCTGACTGGAAATCAAACCAGCGACCCTTTGGTTTGCAGCCCGTGCTCAATCCACTGAGCTACGCCAGCCAGGGCTCCAGTTCCTTCTTACAGAGCCTCTTAGTCTCTATATTTTTATTTAAATCTTTCTCATTCTTAATATTCCATACTAAATTCTCATTTTTTTCTCTCACTGTTGAATGATACACCACCATTTCTTATCAGCATCCATCCGTCATGTAATACTTCATCTCCATACTTCTAATTGGTCCACAGAATAACTAGATTCTTCGTGTAGTTTACATTGCAATTATTCCATCTCTATTTCCTTAGTGTTGTCTACATTTCATGTTATTTCTTTCTGATCTTATTTGTGTGTGTGTGTGTGTGTGTGTGATAGATCCTTAGTAGTTTTCTCTTCTCAGTATAATTTATACTTTCCTTCTTCTCTAAGGCTTTTCAAATTTTATATTATTTTCTGTTTTTTAAATATAAAGTTCCTAACCATCACCTGTTGTTTTATAATACACAGTTTTTATGCAGTTGACAATTAGTATGTATCTTCAGAATATATATAAGCACTCTTAAATTCCGCAAACTTTATAAAACCAAGTCATGTGCTGGGGATGAAGATGCAAATGATTTTTATACTAAATGAGCTTGTGATACATTGGGAGCACGGAAAAGTCAACAGCATAGTTCTCCATATTTTTTATGAGAGTTAAGATGGAGGTATGCATAGGACGCCATGAGAAGCCAGAAGAGAAGCATGTAACCTAGTCAGGGGAAAGAATCACCTGGTTAATTATAAGTTCTTTGAGGACAGCGCCTGTGACTGCCTTATTCATTGTTCTGTACCCTGTGCCAGCGTTGCTCTGTGCACAGTGAAGGTACTAAGAAATGTTCAGTGAGTGAATGAATAACTAAAATGACATTTATCTAGAGTTCTGTGCTTAGAGGTTAAGCTATGCCTAATATTCACAAATCAGAGATAGAAAAGGCAGTAAGGATTAGGCAAACCTCAAAAAGTTTGGCGTGACAGATTTTCAGGTATGTACAGTTTGTCCTAACGAGTTCAAAACTCGGGTAATCAGGAGACACTCCATGATTGTAAGTAGGACAGTGACATGGTCAGGCACGCGTTTTACCATACACTTCTGACCTGACGTGTGAACAATGGATCTGGTCGGTAGAGGGTCTGAGGAAGACCCTCAGGTGCCACCACTGAGGAGACGTGGTGGTTAGACAGACCGGATGTAACAGCAGCAAGTATCACCCTCACTCCGAGCGACATCGTGAGCGAGCACCCAGAAAAGAGAATGTCTGGATTTGTCGAACCTCTGCCTAACATTCTCTGACTCAAAGGGGGTTTGGCATATTCTTTGGGGAGTATGCCAGATGGAGATTCTGTTTTCTCATCTCTGTTCAAGGTACCCAGACCCTTCATATTCCCTTTTCATGTCACACGTGTTAAGAAACAGTAGTCTGTGTCAGGGCTGCATCTCCCTGACACGCTTCCTCACCACCTCCAACCTGGGTAAGAGCTGATATTTCACTCTCGCAGAGGGAACCATGTCCGGATCCCTACTCACTGTTCATGGCTTCTCTTCCCCCAAGCCTTTCCTGTTTCTCTCCATCTGTTTGATCTCACTTCATCAGCAAGATTTCTTTGAGGAGTTTTATTATTTTAATGTCTTAATAAAATCATTCTAATCAATATAAACTGTTAATTCAAAATGAGCTCCATATTTTTGGAATTAATTACTCCAACATAAATTCATATTTCAAATAGTTGCTGTATGTATAATTGTTGACAGCTACCAGTTAAATGCATGCATTTAATTGGTCTCTGGCTTTTTTTGTATGCTTTACTGCTTAAACTTAGAAAGGGGTTAGAGTATTATAGTACCTACTTGCAACTCTAATGGGTAAACTCCGTGCTAAAGCTACTCTTTCGAGTTTAATTTCTCTTCTCTCACCACAGAGATTCTGAGAAAACTCATTTATTTCCTGCTTAACCGTGCAGCAAATAAACTGACACATTCATCAAAAGGAAATATACGAATAAGTATATTTGTTATTAACAAACTGATATTTGAACAATAATATTCAAGCAGGCTGCAAGAATTCACTATTACTCGTCGGGAAATTTCTTTTGGCTGAATGATACACTTATACAGGAAAGGGAAATCAATTCTATCAGTCAGAATATATTTGGATAAAAGATCAATGTAAATTTTTAATGAGTCATTTCTCACTCTGTCTACAGAGATGATGAGGCCAAAAGTTTCACATTATTAACTTTTAAAGGAAAAAAGGGACATTTTTGAGGTTTGCTTTTGGGACAATGATGACAGAATTTCAAATATGTGGAAATATAAATACTTGCTTTTATCTTCTATAGAAGTTCAAGGAGTGTGTCATTTCCAGCTCTTTGTAAATAAAGAAAATGTGCAACTAAGTATTTCTCAGATTTCCATTTCCAGTGTACTTTTTTTCCAGCAAGTGAACGTAAATAAGTTTAACATGGTAGAAAATGCATCTCTTTTCTAATCAAACAGAAAGGAAAAGTTGAAAGTGCTGAAAGATGCCACCCATGAACAGCTATTGTGATTCTATGATATGAATCCCAATCACAGGTTTTTTTTACCTGAGGAGAAAAAAAAACAGAAAATAATAATAATAAGTGAAGCTACTGAGTTACAAAGAGATTTCAGAGTGAGCTGTCACTTGGAATGGTTCCCAGCATGCCTCCAGCATGGGGACAGCAGAACGATCATATCAAGTAGCGGCCAGTGCCTCTGTGTAGGGTGCCCATGTGTCTGCTTTGCCACGGGCAGTGTTCATTCACCTGTGTTGTCGTGATGTCCTGACCGGCTAAGCATCAGTGCCTCCCCCTTTTTCACTTTTAAAGAGGTCCCCCAGTTTAGACAAGAATTTGTATTATCACCCCAATCATATATACAAATGCAAAAAAAACCCCACTTTATCACTTTAGATTTATATTAATAACTCATCTTTAACCCTAGAATTTGATAGTTAGGTTGAAAGGTAATTATTTTTAAAAAGTATTTGGCTCTTTTTGACCTCCGATTCACACAGGCTCTGGCTTTGAATACACACAAATATGGGAGCCAAAATAAGTCTTTCCCATTATGAAATTCTTTTTTGAATATTATATCCGAATCGAGAAAAATACTTTGGAAATAACACATTGAAGAGCAACAAGCCTCTATAATGGTCAAGACATAGAATGAAGGATAACCAAAATGCATTTCAAAGATCTTTCCCTTGGTTAACTCAAAATACAAAAACTGTGGGCTTTTCCCATGGCAGTGGAAAAATGAAAAAAGAATACAAATGTTCTTTGTTAAAACTGAGGGTTCACTAGACTGGTTAGTCAGCTCCCTTTTTCCCCTAAAATTTTCTCTAGTCAAAGCTAATACTTCCTTTTAAGTGTCCCAGACTTCCAGCTACCAGAAATGACTTTCAACTCATAGGTCACACTCCCAGGGGTCTGTATTCTGCCTCCAGTTACAAGCCTTGCCAAAAGGATGAAAAAGGAACGCGCTACACAGAACTTCCTTTCCTGCCCTGACTTTCTGTTTCTACTTCTGTAGTAGACCATGAACGACATCCTACCCCCAGGATATTAAAATATTTTTTCAAACCCTAATACCTTCTGTTGCCTTTTTCTTGGCCTTCTGGAGTTTTAAGTCTTTATTCCAGGAAGTGATAACTATATAAAACTCAACTTTGATCATATACGGATATCTCTAAGCTCTTGTTTCTAAATCCCAACACCCACGAGCTATTCCTCTACTTCAATGCCCACTAAGTCCAAATCTACACTAGCAACCATTGTCTTGCACTCATCCTAATATATTTTTGAATGATCTGGAGGTTGGTAAATGGTTTTTATATTTTCTGATTGAATTAATTCATTTCATCTGCTTCCAGATTTACATAGGCAGCTTTGGAAATGGATAGGCAGCTTAAAAATATTAACGCTGAGGAGCATTCTATAAATAACTTGGCAATTATGTCCTCTAGGCTTATGTGTTAACTTTTATGGGCTCAGTGAGTGCAGCTAATGGCTTCTTCTTCTTCTTTTTTTTTTTTTTTGTCCATGCTTTAATGTGGAAATTTATAGCTACATGAATGGATCAAAATACAGTTTAAACACTATAAAAGCTATGAACAACCATCTGCTTACCCTTAATTACCCACACAGTTAATATTATTTTTTATACTTATATGTGTGTGTTTGCAGGAATTACAGAAAGCCAACATTCACCAAAGAGAAATAGCTGGAAAGAAGTAGTGAGAAAGATGTGCATTCATCCTATTTCCTTTTAGACTCCTGTGAAAATCTTCCCATCACAGCCTCATGGTTCTTCATGCTCTATTTACAATAGCAAACAATATTACTTATGGTTTGAGTCTATGTTTGTGAGTATGAGCATTATGTCGTGTGTCTCCTGGAGATAGGAGGATAAAGAAACCTAAGAGCAGGAAAGATGTATAAAGTTAAAGGCTAAATAGTATAAAGTCAGTCTTTTCTTTGGGAAAAATAATTCTAGTGCATTCACACATTCACTTACAAGTTGTTACAAAAGTTAAAATAGTCATTCCAGAAATTATTACTGTGACAACCCTACCTTCTATTTTTCAAAGTCTCACCTTGTCAAATATAAACAGAGAATATCTTTTGTAAGAGATACAGTTTGTGTTAAATAGTATACCTCAGAAAGAGTATGATACAACTTACATAGTGGAGTAAGATTTTTATGATATTAGTTATAACAATTCCACAAACAAATTAATACACTTTGAGATTCATTGAAACAAAGGAAACTATATTAAGATAAACTGTATTTCAATAATTTCATAGCAGAGAAGAATTTATGGAAAATCAAAATGCTATTAAATTATAATTTTATTTAATTATCAGTTGAATTTGTCATCTTGGATAAAAGTATTAGATTTATTCTTTATTTTAACCCCACATCTAAGTCACATATACACAGGAAAACTATAGCTGAACCTTTTTATTTTTCCAAATATGCCACTTTTCTTCCCACTTCAGCACCTTTGCACATGCTGCTATTTATCTAAAAGACCATTGCATGGCTTTCTTTTCTTCATCATTTATATCCAATGACATCTCCTCAAAGACAGGCCTTTTCTAATCGCACAAAGCCATCACATGCATTCCCAGACAGTCCTAGTGGAAACAGAGAACACCGCTCATTACTAGCTCATTCATTGCTCTGATTCAATCATTAAAAAATTTTTAAAGTATTTATTTATTTATTACCTGACTATACCCAATCTAATGTAGCCACTCTGAAAGTAAGTACTTTGTCTCTCTTTTTACTTCAGATAAGAGATGGCACAACACAAAACTGATGCTCAATAATTACTTGTTGGAAAACTTTGGTTAAGATGTTCTGTAGACTCAAAAAGTTTTATCTTCCATACCTGCTTGCAGTTGTCTACCCTGTATCAAAAATAAAATATTTTATTTTTGAAAAACTAATAGGTTGATGGCTTTGAAAACTCTCAGCTTCTACTGAGGAGATGGCAAAGGATAACAAAAGCATGAAGTGATTTTTGAATACAGGTTCAATTCAAGGCACTGCCAGGAAATTATGGACCAAAGATAAAGCCAAAGATGTAACTATAAAATTCTTTGAATATATTTTAGAAGGTCACAGGTGGTGTTTTGGAATGCTATTCAGTTTGACAAAAAAGCACTCTAAAATATAATACTCAGCGTGCGATACTCAGATCTACTCATTCAAACACTAGATTTTGGAGAGGGCTTAGGATATTTTCCCATGGCCTTCTTGACAGAAGCCCTAGGTAAAGAAGAGCTTATTTTGGAGAGATTAATGAGTTAGGTTTTGTTTAACAGAGTAAGTCCCAGTAAGATCCACAATAAATCCATAAAGTTTTACAGAAAACTCCATATGTAAAAACATTGGCAATTTAGATTGAAAGACACAGAGACATTTCAAAATGGATCCCAAAATTTCCTCAGGCAGGTGGTGGGCTTAGCAGACTACTCGGATTCAAACATGTGCTGTCTTTTGTGAAGAAAGAGGGATGGCTCAAAAAATAGAAAAGGCCCAGAGAGTAGAGTCAAGAACTGTGCAGAATCATCCCTGGGTGGGCACGGGATTAAATCCTAGTCAAGGAAATTCT
Organism: Desmodus rotundus; assembly: GCF_022682495.2. Lineage (NCBI taxonomy): Eukaryota > Metazoa > Chordata > Mammalia > Chiroptera > Phyllostomidae > Desmodus > Desmodus rotundus. The sequence goes on along the minus strand of NC_071390.1, from coordinate 44,783,794 downwards.
AACGTGTGCCTGGCTGGATATCAGAACTTCCATGGACTAGTGACTTCTGCAGACTCTCATTCTCCTTTGTAGTAATTCATTTTGAGCCCTATCCCACCATTTATTGATGGGGTGGGTGAGGCAGATAACCTGTCTCTTTAGTTTCATAGGTCTTCAGATGGATGGAAACTGTGCTCAGAGGTTGTACATAAGGAACTATCCACAAATAGCCCTCTATGCAGCTATACCTGATTTAAATCACAAGATTTTAGACTTCAAGTTGATACTGTAATGGGATGATGTTCTTAAAGGACTTGTGATACAGTTAATGGGGGGTGAGCAAGTGATGTCCAGAGAGCAGACGATGGTAGCTGGCTGCTAAAATAGCTCCCACCATCGTTATTTTCTGGTATTTATGCATCTGTGTAGTCCCCCCTCCACATGGACTAGCGCTGGTCTGTGTGACCAGTAGAATGTGCCAGAAGAGATGACATGTCCTTAGTAAGATGAGGGTATAGGGAACTCAAGGGTTAGCTGTTGGGGATTTGGATTTGAAAATTTAGAAACTGAAATATCTTACATTTTAATAGCTGCATGCTCTTATTACTGTTTCTCTCTATATACAGTATTTCTAAATGGACTTTAAAAAATAGCTTCCTATTTTCTCCATACCACCTTCTTTCGTATTCTAGTTTCAAAAAAACACTTTTGGGTACCACAGAAGTTGATAATCCATCATCCGATCAAGTCACACGTATGTATATATGTTTGTGCTTTTACAGTAAGTTCATATATTAATAGCAGAGTTTGCAAATATGCAATTTAGATTATTCAGGAGTTAAATAATTCACTTTTGGACTATTTAACTTCTCTTTCCTTATGAAAAGATCCAAAGTTCCATATTAATTTCCATACTAATCCATGTTCAGACACAATTTTTAATCATCCTTGCTTTGTATAGATTTGTTGTGTTGTCCTCTTTTGTTAATTTTGTGTTTTTAAACTCCCTAACTATTAAGTTACTTAATTTAGTTGTGGCCCCTTGTAGAATTTCCACATACACGCACTGGACTGCATAAGCATGTGATAATGAGCTTTTCCTGCCTTCCAGATGAGGTAGGTGTGTTTAGATTCTGTGTATCTGCAATCAATAGGGTTGCCACGTGAAGTTTCACATCAAATAAAGGTCGAGATTTTATTCCACACTTTTACTTCAGTTTTGAAGTGTACAGTTATTACAATGGATTTAGAAACAAAGCCATCATAATCTGTTCTAGAGAGAGAAGAGCATTTTCTATTGTGGTCTCCTAGATTTCTTCTGGGGAGGAGATTGAAGTCCTTGAGGGCAGCCCCCCACATTATATCAATTTTCTTTATCCTCTACAGTTTTGCACATTCAATATGTGTTTAATGAATTAACTCAAATCCACCTGTACTCTCACAGAAAAGCAGCTTTCTACTTCTCAATTCTTCTAAAACACGAAAGCTTGTCATCACGGAAAATGATTTCTTGTCACTCAGCATAGGACTCATTCCCTCTGATACACACTCTTGTCAGAAGTCTTGCTCTTGCAGTGTCTAGGCCTCGTGTTTGTTACATCAGCAGCTGTGGCTAGGGAAGTTGAGAGTTTGGAGGAAAACAAGGAGTTAGGCAAAGAAATGCCAGAAGGATACGTAAATCTCCCTTAAAACCTTGTGGCTTTTTTAGCTTTTCCATTTCACAAAACGTTGGCAGGGCTGCCCTTTAATTTATTGGAAATACCTGTCAGAGCATCCTTTGAAGGAGTTCATCCAATGCAGCCTATTTTCCCCTTGTTTTCCTATCATCAAACTTGCTCTCTCTTTGATCATGATGGAGGAAGAGAGAAAGATATTCAATATGACCCGTCACCTGCATAAATGCTTGGGATAGTCATAAGCATTTTTCTAAGTAACATTCTGTTTAAAAATGCCTGCTCCACAGAGCTTCCCTAAGTATTCTAACGTTCTTTTTTTGCAATAATAATCCCTTTAGGAAGAACTCTATCAAAGAAGTCAGAGTAACAAGTGCAAACATATTTTAGCTTTAGGATTATTCCAATTTCCTGAAGAATTAATATATCCAGAGAAAGAACCTAAAGGCTACAATTACTATTATCATAGTTATCCAGATAAGATGTGATTAGGATTGTAAAGAATTCCCAGTATCTTTTTTCCTTCATACTACTTTTTAATAGTCACTGAGAATTTAGGAGGAGTGTGCAATACTCTTATCCATTATTTTAACCTGAATGTCTGAGTATCACTAATTGCCCATTGGTAGATATTATCCAAACCCACTTTTGATTCCAATCCTTTTTATCCTCATAGACAGAGAGAGAGAGAGTGACAGAGAGAGAGAGAGAGACAGAGACAGAGAGAGAGACAGAGACAGAGAGAGAGAGAGAGAAAGAGAGAGACAGACAGAGACAGACAGACAGAGAGCTTGCTTATTCCTGTTATTCAGAGCTAGCAAGAGGCCTTTCTATTTCCTGTCAAGTGGGCAGAATCAACCTGAGACTAACAGAAGGGTATAATGGCTTATATAAAATAAATAACAAAACCACCTGGCTAATGGCAAAACCAACATTAAGAACTAAGGCCCTTTACTCAGGATTAGTCACTACAAAATATTCTTTCTCTGAAGCAGCTCTCCACAAGGAACCATTAAAATTCACCTCTGTTGTCCTTCATCTAAAAGAAATAGAGTCGAGCTCTTTCTGTAATTTTAACAGAGTTATAACAGATGCTACAGGAACTCGAGTGGACCTCTGGCTGCCTTGAGAGCCTGAACGAAATGCATCCTGCCATCCACTGCTGCTGCATCAGGGTATTAAAAGAAGAGAGAAAAAGAAGAGGCGGGGGAGCCACAAGTTCAACAGTGTCGGGAATCAGACACAGTGGGAGGGAGGAAGCAATAAATGACTACGTCAGTGAAAAAACAGAAACCTAAGGCAAATATAGAGGCTTGCTAACGCTGTGGTTCCTTGGGAGCTGATTTGTAAGAAATACGATTTAGACCAGGTGACTTGCAGGACAGTGTGTGACCCGTCTTTCCTGCCTCAAACTGTTCAAACTTTCACTAATTTGTCTATAAATGGGAATGACTGCTACAGTATTTAGTTGAACTATGCATATTTCCCAAAGAAGTAGAAAAAATGCTACAATATATCTTAAACGTTAAATACGGGTTTGCTTAAGTAAGTTCTAAGGAACCGGTACAAACATTGTCATTGCACCTATTTAGGCTGCATTTCCAAGGCCAAATACAAAATGCAGTAGATGCCTGTATAAACAAACAAATCCATGCCCTTGTTTCTGTGGGTACTTCTAGAAATTATCGTTGCATGAGAGCCTCTGCCTTTTATGAAGGAAAAATGTGTAGGTTTTAATGTGTAGCTCTGTGGTATATCCCTGTTTTGTGAAAGAGAAACACATTTCTGCACTAAAATAATAAAATTAGCATTTGCACCAAACATAGATTTTTTGTTGTCTTCCAAGTGTTTTGGTGGTGGTGGTGGTGGTGATATTGTTGTTTAAGAATTCGACCTTTGACCAGGGTACTCAGGACCTGTCAACAACAAGTGAGAAAGTAAATGAGTCAAGTCCGTATGGAAGGTAAGACATCAGTGAGATATTGAGGTTATGACCAAATTCTGAAGGAGCTTGCGAACTGCGGGTTTCCAATATGGCTTTCCACAGACAGGACTTCATTCATTCATTCATTCACGCATTCATTCATTTATTCGGAAGAGGAGATACTTTCCATACCTCGCCAAACGGAGAACAGGGTGGTTCATTCGCATCTCTTTTGCTATTTAAGCATAGCAAAGTACTGACCCTTGAATTCTAGGAAAATCCTCTCTCTCTTTTGGCTCTATTACCAAAGTATCTATTGAGATTTGCTTTGCCATAGGGATAATTACATTTTTAATTTCTAAAATAGGGAGATCTGGAGTGAGTTCCTTTATTCCTTTAGTGGCCCATTCAGATACACGACCTAAAACCCCCTGGTTTTAAACTTACATTTGTCATCCAGAGATCATTCCCTCAGAATCAGACAAATTAAACAGATCGGGTTGTTGAAATTATTTCAAAAGATGAACAGTCATAGACTGGAAATAAACTACGTAAAGTAGGGAATTTAAGTAACTAAATCTCCTAGAAAATTTTTCCAGCAGATGGTAAAAGATCCCGTCTTGCTGTTATAAATTAAGTTCAAAGACAATCAGAGCAGCTTTGCATAAGTTTTACTACAATAACCAGCTTAGCCAGCCTCTGCAGTGAACCCGAAATGTTATCCCTCCATTTGCACCCCCTTAAATTAAGCCCTCTTCTGCTTACGCAGAAAATCTGTGTAAGGCATGCTTAGAATACGCAAGCACATTAATCATGAAGCCACAAGAGAAACTTGGTGTGGAAAACTTTGTAATACTTTCCTTGTGAATTATTCTCTGTTTTTCAGATTATAATAGTATCAAATTGTTATAATGTCTTCCATCCAATTCCAGCATAAGGTAAGACTCTAGTTGTTGCTGGACCCCACGCGTTTTCTAACTGTGTTCGCTCTCTCCCTCAGTGACGCTGGAAACACACCCCCAGATGAGGGCAGGCCTGTCGGATGCCTGGGACCGGAATCCAACCCCTCTCCTCACAGACTACATAAATAGAATTGCTCAGACCTTCTGAGGGTTAGCTGGTCTGTTAAAGATATAACTGTATGTACTATTAACTATTACAGTATTTAACTATTTGAAAGGATTAATTGATATAACACGTGTCTCAAATATTTCCTGCCTCATCATAAATAATTACAGTATTATTAAGGAAATATTTATCTATGTAATTTTAAGGCAGATAATACTAATCCGTATCATACAGTTAACATTTAAAGACTGGAATTATATGGAGTCCAGCAAAACTAATGCCGTTTTTCATTACAAACTCTTTTATTACCAAACCATAAGCATGTAATTCTGTAACATAACAATATCACACTCAAGCATGCCATATAACAATTTAGGTGAAATGTTCAAATTAAAACTATAAATTATTATACCCATATTATTACCCTACCAACCACACTCAAGCAAGCATTACTTCTACCAGGCCCTGTACTATCAGGAAGTCAAATTTGTACCAAAATCAACTGAAAAATTAGTTACATAATTGTTTTTTGCATTATTGATTCATAGGATAAATAATGACCAATTCTTGAGTTAGACACACATATTTACTTGTGAAATTGATAGTACAACCTAGATTTGAATCTTGGGTGTGCCCCACTTAGCAGTTATGTTCTTGGATATATTGCTTACTCTCCTTGTACCTGAATTTCCTCATCTGTACCTCATTTTCCTTATCTATCACATGTAAAAGTACTTACATCAGAGAAATGAAGTAATTTTACATAAGAGAATCACAAAAAAAATACTTAGCACATGTTCTCGTACTCAGCACATATAGCAGGTACTCAGTAGATTTTGGTTTTCTGCACATGATTAACATTAAATACCCAAACTGACTATCATCTCTGAAAATGTATGTTTTTGTACTTCTTGCATACGGCATGATGTCATAAATATATTAGTCATTTTTCCCTCCTGCCAATAGTACTGTAAAATTCTGCCACCCCAATAAATATAGCATTGTGTTGGAAAACACTTGAATCCTTGTTTTTATGTTTTACTGAATTTACATAGTGCTGAGGTGATACTTCCTTGCCCTCCAAATACTAGTGCTCACCTGCTGTCCCCATGTTCTTCAAAAGTCCTTCTGTGACCCTGTCCTCTACACATGTGATGCCATACCCCAGCCCAAACCACAATCAACATTTTATCTTTTTTAATTAAAAAATTTTTTTATTGAAGTTCAAATACAATTGTCTCCACTTTTCCCCCACTACTCCCCCACACCCCAGTCATCCCCACAACCCACCCTCAATCCTACCCCACTTTGGCTTTGTCCATGGGTTCTTTATACATGTTCCTTGACAATTCTTCCCCCTTTTCCTCCCATTACCCCTTCCTACCTCCCCTCTGATTACTGTTCTCAATTTCAAGGTCTCTGATTATATTTTGCTTGCTTGTTTGTTTTGTTGATTATGTTCCAGTTAAAGGTGAGATCATATGGTATTTGTCCCCCACCACCTGGCTTATTTCACTTAGCATAATGCTCTCCAGATCCATCCAGGCTGTCACAAAGGGTAAGAACTCCTTCTTTCTCTCTGCTGCATAGAATTCCATTGTGTAAATGTACCATAGTTTTTTGATCCACTCATTTACTGATGGGCACTTAGGCTGTTTCCAGCACTTGACTATTGTAAATTGTGCTGCTATGAACATTGGCGTGCATAGGTTCTTTTGGATTGGTGATTGAGGATTCTTAGGGTATAATTCCAGCAGTGGAGTTGCTGGGTCAAAAAGCCACTCCATTTTTAGTTTTCTGAGGACATTCCATGTTGTTTTCCACAGTGGCCTCACCAGTCTGCATTCCCACCAACAGTGCACTAGGGTTCCCTTTTCTTCACATCTTCTCCAACACTTGTTTGTTGATTTGTTTATGATGGCCATTCTGACCGGTGTGAAGTGGTATCTCATTATAGTTTTAATATGCATCTCTCTGATGGCTAGTGATGTTGAGCATCCTTTCATATGTCTCTGGACCCTCTGTATGTCCTCCTTGAAGAAAGGTGTGTTCAGGTCCATAGCCCATTTTTTAAGTGGGTTGTTTGTCTTCCTGGAGTGGAGCTGTGAGTTCTCTATATATTTTGGAGATCAAACCCTTGTCTGAGGTATCATTGGCAAATATGTTTTCCCATACAGTTGGTTCCCTTCTACAAAGCTAAAGATCACAATCAACATTTTTAAAAGGCCTCTAAATATGCCTATAATTTTCTCTATGAATATTCCCACTTTACTGAAACTCTGACCTCAGCTAACTCACTGGAACAATATAGGTTCATATTAAAGTAATAGGAAGCTTGCTTTATATAATTTTTCAAGTGAATCCTTTAAAAGAATAAGGCTTTTATGTATAACAGTTAAAATTATAGTTGTAAAAATATAAAACAATGTGACCAAAAGATTATTGATTCATGTTCATAGGTAGTAATAAATAAATTGCTTGGGGGTATAAGAAAGTTGATGTTTATTTATGTTCATATTGATTCCTTCCAAATTGCTGAATTTAGTATGCTTAATATCAATAGCTAGAAGATTTAAGGCCATTATGAGATATTTTTTCTATTTCTAATTTCCTCTGGTATTTATAATTCAAAGTAAATTGATAGCACAAACTATAATAGTACCCCAAATATCAAACACTTAAAAATATGTTTGGAACAAAGCAAAGATATGTTTTACTAATACCACATCAAGTAAAATCCCCTGCTATTTATTGATCTTAGGCAAATGAGTTGGCTTCTGGGCAGTTAACCTATTTTTTCTTTCATTCATTCAATGGCATTTTTTGAATTATTACAGTATGGATTGAATTAGAAAATAAGAAGCCTTTCTTATAATTTGTTGTGATTGTTTTGTCTCTGTAGTGTGACTGGGAAATTAAAAAAAATACAGGATTACTTGTAGAATATGGAATAGTACCTAAGAGGAGAAGTTTTGAAGAGTAGGGGCCAGGGTGACGTCACTAAATGACAAAAGGACTGGGATTGCATTGGACATGCCCACCACACATAGCAGCCTAAACAAGTGAGTAAGCCTGCAGACTCTAGGTCAAGACTCTGAGATATAAATTCTAACTCCCCCACAAGCAATATGACCTTGGGTAAAATATTTGGCTTTTCTGTGCCTTGGTTTTTCAACTAAAAAAGAGGATAACGATAATTCCTACAACATAGAATTGTGAGAGTTAATGAACTATTTAAAGCATAGAGAAATAGTGCTTGGCATTTAGTTTAATATTAGGACATTTTGTTAAAATATTAGCTGCTTTTGTTAGCTAGCAACTCACAATCTTGCCTGAAGCTCACCGTGCATCAAGGGTTAGGTTTTGCAAGAAATGCTTCATTATCAGAAGTGGGTTTGAAAGTTATCAAGGAAAACCTAAAGAAATATAATTGTGTGAAACACAGGGACATTTTCACAGAACCCATTTGAAAGCCTCCAGTGAACCCGGGAGTTGGTACATGTCTCTTTTGTATACATCATTCTATTCCCTACGGGTCATTGCACTGTTTTGTTTTCAAAGGTTTTAAGTGAGGCTCTTTTATAATAATGATCACATCACAGTTGTGTCCACTTACTTTATAGGTATATTTTTTAATGTCAAGTTCAATGCATTTCACCTAAAACCAAAAAGGTTTATAATGTCCTCATACTGTAGAGGAAAAATTACACCACTTTCTGATTTTGTGATGTGGGCAGTTTATATCCTTTCTGTACCTGTTTTTCATTTATAATATAATAATTTCTACTTTGCAGGATTATTATAAGGGTTAAATATAAACTACTTTCTGATTCATGATGTTAGTACATAGCACTCAATGAATGATAGTTAACATTATGAATGTGATTTTAATAGTAAGCTGTAGAAAAAAATAATGTAATATAGACTCTCAAAGCAGGTTATAAATATGCCTTTAAGAAACATCCACCATGGCAATGACTAACATTTTGAAACACTTTATTTTTCCGCTGAGAACAATAGCCCAACACAGTGTCTGTACTTCTGCGTTCCTCTTGCCAGGAAGGATAATATCTGTGATGTACTGACTAACTCTAATGAAAATTTTTATTCTTAAGACACACAAAATATTTCTCAACACAGCACATAAGGTCTTTGTGCTCATGTCAGCTTGGAAATGAATTTCTGGGAGGAAAATAGAGAAACTCCTCACTTCTACAGACATCAAAATCACTATGGTGAAAGTGAAAAAAAAGTACATGCCAAAATTAAAATAAAAGTAAAAGCCTGAACTAAAATATACTAACAGGAAACATCTAACCTGTGAACGACAAACTTTTAAAAACAGTGTGGTTTTACCTAATGACAGATCCATGCAGTTTCCCTGGTGTTTCCCGGTGTTTGTTTGGGGGACTCAGTGTCATCCTTGGAGACATAGGCAAGTAAGCTATTTTCTCTTCTGCCCCAATAAGAGGAAAATAAACTGACCATTTCTCACATACTCCTTGGAGGGCTTCCCTCAGTGGGTTGAGTGTTCAAGAAATCATGTCAAATAAGCATTTTTTTTTTTGACATACTATCGCTAGCTGGAGGTCCTCGGAGACTCCCAAGGACTTAGCATTAGAATAAATTCAGTGTACTCTCTTTCATTAAAGCAGTCAAGCTGTTTATCCACAGCAGTTATTAAGTTTATGTTTCATTTTAGAATATATGTACATATAAAGGCCCTTTTTCTAGAACCACTTAAAAATAATATTCACTAATAATCTCTTATTTACATTTCCTGTGCACCATAGGAGCAGAGCCCCCATCAAAAGAGGCAAGTATCAGATGAGGAACTGGAATTAGCAGGAGATAAAAACAATTCTGAAATAAATCTTTAAGTAATGAGGGGGAAAATTTACCTTTATAATTACTTTATCAAATAAGGGAACATCATTGTTCTCTATGTTTTAAAAATTAATAGCTTCTATATATACATATATATATATATATACATGCATAAAATCTAACTATGAATAAATCTATTCATTTGTTGCCCCAGGAGAAGTTTCTTCTCAAATTTTAGGAGGTTTGTGAAATATAGTGCATATTTATTTAATCTGAAACAGTAAACATGGCTATGTCACCATTATAATGTTCGTGATTCCCCTGATTATAATCTGCACAGGTGGTCTACCTGTAAGGCTTTACCTTACAACTTACTTATCAGCTCAGCGTAATTGTCACCAAGAGAAACGAACTACCATGAACCATTTACGAAGATGTGGCAGACTACCTACTCCCCGCGGGCCAGGTCTGACCTGCCACTTCTTTCAGTATGGCTGGATCTAGTATGGTTTTCCCATTTTTGGGTCATTGCAAAAACTGTTGAAAGCATACTAACTTTTCATTGTATATTAAAATTATATTAAATTTAAATTTGGGGTCCATAAATAGAGTTTTCTTAGGACACAATCATATTCATTTGTATATTGCCCATGATTACTTTTACACTATGGCAGCAGAGTCTGGTTAGTTGAGACAGAAACTGGCCCACGCAGACCAAAATACTTACAGTTTGACCCTTTATAAAAACAACAACAACAATAACAAAACAGTTTATCTTGGTTTACTGATCCATACTCCCATGGGAGAAGAGTATTGATCTTCACTTGCAGTGAAACCAGCAGTATTTTCTTAGCCAGGATAAATTTAGAATATGTATGTCTTCAATTAAAATTTCCTCATGTATTTGGGAATCTGAGTCTCTCATAATTATATTTTTTCCTGTGCTGTTAAGACTTGAGATCATTCCCATCAGTAATTAAGGAAGTTAGAAAACAAAAGTTGGGCATTCTCAATTTTATTTTGTCGTTTGCAAAAATCTATACCAAGCTAGTAGTATTTTATGAAGTATTTAACCATGTGTTAAATACTTCCACCGTGACCAGTTTCCAACAGGACGTCATTGAACGCAGAGTCGGGAAGACGTGAGCACTGCTTGCTCCTCCGTGTGGTTCAAATTGGTTCGAACACAAGTATGACTAACATCACCTCTCTCAGCCTTCTCTTAATGATGGACTAACATTGCCTCTCTCCAGCCTTCCCTTTACTGATGTTTCTTCCACTAGCCACATATAAAAAACTAATTCTTATTAGCAAAAAAAAAACCCCAAAAAACAAAAACAAAAAAACCCCCTCAATCTAGGACTTGATATTACTTTAATATGTAGTACTATTTATAATAATTTTTGATATTACTTTCTCTCCTTTATACATTTTTGTTTTGTTATCCAACTTGATTAGTTTATTTAGATAGTTTTTACATTGAATGAAAGGAAACTGACATTGTTGAATGCACACCCAGGGAAATTCTCTATGCTAGATGTTCACATTGTATTCCTTTTAGCCCTCTCAATGGCCCTGTGAGGCAAGTGTTATTATCTCTGAATTATATCTCAATGAAGTTATATTTATAGATTAATAAGTTGCCCAAGTTCACACGGAGAATAAATTCTATATAGACCTATTATGACTTCACAGTCTGATGTTAAAAAGACAATTCACCTTGTAAGAGGCATTGCAGGGTCATAGATATTAGAAGAAATGATGGGACAAGGTCAATATTAGATTTTATGGAGGTAAAATGCTTATTTGGGCAAAAAAGGAATATAAATCTCATACAAGATATATATAATCAGATATGTAAAAAAACTTTTGGGTGGCCATGGCTATATCATATTTTAAATAAAATAAAACATTTAATTTCACATAAACTACTATCAGTAGTCTACTTGATAAAATAGGAAATTGACTACATGGGGGATAGAGGACAAAAGTAATAACACTGTGGGAAGCAAAGAAAGTAATTGCAACATGTAGCTATCTGTTCTCCATTCCACCCCAGTGGCTTAAGTGAACAAAGGGAAGAGGTTGGGGTTATGGAAATTTGTTAAATTCAGAGTAGCCTTGCTGAGCTGGGGCTCAGACTTCTGAGGAAGTGATTTCCTCCAAATGCTGCTGTGCGGATGCTATAAGGCTGATTTGGGGGCTGTGGAAAAGAACAGTAAACGGAAGTCAATTACAAGTGTCTGTTACTATCTGAAGGAAGAGCGTTCCTACGAAACCTTCCATAAGCCAAAATGGTATAAAGAATCAATTACCATTACTTTGTACGAAAAAAAGGTCTCAGGGTTCCCTGATCCTCAAAGTAACCTACCAAATCATACTAAATGTGCTTAAATTATGACCAGTTTTATGCTCAGTGTAGCATCCTCATCAGTATTTTAAAGCATTTTTGATACCTGAAGGCACAGCTTGCTAATAGATGCCCAAAGTCAATCCAGAAAGGCAGCTGCTCACAGACTCTCAGACCTCTGGTGGCCTGATGCTGAGATGCGGAGTGTAGTTCCCTGGGAAGGAGCGTGATGGAGCCCATTCTTGCGGCTGGGGGTGCCCTCTGCCTCTACAAGGGCTCTCTGTAAAACAAATGCTGAACACTCTTTTTGCTTTTCACCTTTTTTCATCAAAGCAAAAATTCTCTTCGGATTTCTTTCAGTTAGTGTAAACAGGTACTACTGTAGGTCTTCTTAAAAGTGAAGTGGTATAACTCAAACTTTTGAAAAGTGGGGAAAACCTGTACTGCTCTTAGGGCAAACTGCTGCTCAGGGGGAACATCAGCAAGGGCAGGCAAACAGGAAGGAGGAGGTCCTCTCTTTTTTATTTTTGGTTTAATTATTTACATATGTATTTTTAAATTAAATTTGTTGGAGTAACATTGGTTATTGAACTTATGTAGGTTATATAATTTCTGTGGTACATGCTCTTATATTGCATTGCATGCCCACCACCAAAAGTCACACCATCTTACATCACCACATATTTTGTCTCCCTTACCCTTTCCTGCCCCAGATCTCCCTTCCCTGTGGTGGTCATCATACCGTTGTCTGTGTCTACGGGTTTCACTTATATCCCACATATGAGTGAAATCATATGGTTCTTAGCTTTTTCTGTCTGACTTATTTCGTTTAGCATGATAGTCTCAAGGTCCATCCATATGGGTGCAAATGGCAGTATTTTGTCTTTTTATATGGCTGCGTTGTATTCCATAGTATATGTATACATATACCACATCTTCCTTATCCAATCATCTATTGGAGGACGTGGGTTATTTCCATGTCTTCGCTACCACGAATAATGCCGCAATAAACATAGGATATGTGTTTGCAAATAAATGAATATATCTTTGCAAATAAATGTTTTCAAAATTTTCAGGTAGATACCCAGAAGAGGGACTGCTGAGTCATAAAGTAACTCTGTTCTTAATTTTTTGAGGAACCTCCATACTGTTTTCCGTAGTGGCTGCACCAGTTTACATTCTCACCAGCAGTGAATGAGGGTTCCTTTCTCTCCACAACCTCTCCAACACTTGTTATTACTTATCTTGTTGATAATAGCCATTCTAACAGGTGTGAGGTGATATCTCATTGTAGTTTGAATTTGCATTTCCCTAATAGCTAGTGAGGTTGTGCATCTTTTCATATCTCTTTTGGCTACTTGAATGTAGTTCTGGGAGAAGCGTGTGTTCAGGTCCTCTGCCCATTTTTAACTGGATTGTTTGTTTAATGTTGAGTTGTGTGATTTTATATATATATATATATAATATACACGCACACACATATACATATATAGGATATTAACCCTTTGTTGGAGCTGTCATTTACAAATATCTTCTCCCGTTCGGTTGGTTGCCTTTTTTTTTTTTTTTTTGAAGTTTCCTTCACTCTGCAGAAGCTTTTTAGTAAGTGCCTTCTTTGTACCTTTCAGTGTTTCTCTGGTACCTCCGACAGCAGAACTTAATAGGAATCCCACTCAAAGTCTAGAAAATGTAGCATGCTGGTCCCCTTCATAACATCGCAATGGATTTGTTGCAGGGAAACATAGCTAGATTCCATGATCACTGGTAAATCCATGGTCTTATCAAATTTTTATGTATCTTGATTTTATTTACAACATGGGTGGATATCTGTGATTACAGAACACTCAGGATTTTTTTTTTTTTTTTAAATTTTCTTCTGTAGTAGCATTGTAAATGTCTTTTGGGGATTCACCTCTTTCTTCCTCTTCTAGTTCACACTGTCTGAGAGGGGTTGACCCATTGGTCACTTATAGTGGTCAGAGTGTGTCTCAGGACTGTCCAAAAAAGGGCACTATCTACGCCATTGACCGTACTGGTTTATTCTGTAATGCGGCCATGATCCAAACTTAATGAGAAACTTAACCAGAAATTTTGCTGAAATTGTTAGGTAAAAAAATACTCCTTTTCTGCAGAAGTGGCAAAGCTAGTAGGATATAAGTTTGCTGCTGCTGGTGCCCATCTTGCCTTGAGGTAATATTGGGTACATCTGTTTGGGGAAGAGTGAAAGAAATATACACAATATAAAGGAAAGCAGAACAAATTTGTGCTGAAAATTTCACACAGCCTACATTCAATTGAGTTGAAACTACCTCTAAATCTAGATTCTAATAATGATACTATTAATAATAAATAAAATTTATATAGCAAATACTACCTGCTAGGCATTCTTCTATGTACTTTGTAAGACAAATGAATACAAAACTCACAGGGACTCTATGATGTAGATACAGTTAATATATAATTTTATGTATGAAGAACCTGAGAGAGTGGTTAGAAGTCACATAACTAGTGAATGATGTAACTCATGAACATATGCTCTTGCCCATGTCATCATGCAGTCTGATGTGCTTCAGTTATGAGAATCGATGCTTTCCATTTTAGTTATGGCCATTCGAGTCTTTGTTTTACTTGTTTTGTTATGGCCTGCAAAAAAAGTCCTGACTAATTATGTACTCTGAGCAAAAGTATTTTTCTCTGAAGTCAACATTTTATGTGTATTCACTTATTTTTATGCCACTCCCTCTTTGCTTTCTTTAAATTTATTTATGTGTATATAAATATTTTTTTCTGCTACTAAAATGTGAAGAAATTTCAATATGTTTTCTCAAACATGTGTTATTGCCCACATTACATCATAGCAAGAATTAGCAATAAATGATACACTCGGGATAAAAGTCAAATCTCAGGAAAGCCTCATAGTTCAAATAATCAATTATCTAAAATGTTATCATTTTCGACCCAAAGTGCTTATTTCTGAAAAAATCTATTTATTTAGTTTTTTTTTGAGAAGTACTAGGAAAGAAAAGTTCTGGGAGAAATCAAGATGTGTCATTTCTATCAGCTGAGAAAATGGTTTCTTACATTTTGGTATTCCCCGCACACCGTCGCTCCCTCACACCGAGATAAGAAAGGTTGCAGCGTGGGCTTATTCAGTTTTCGAGCATAATGGTTAATGGCTTTTTCTGCTCTCATAATTTTTTAAGCCATTAATTTGATCTCAGTCCCCTTTATATTCCCACCTTTCCTGCATACTAATTATGTGTACAAATTTCTCTTAAACTACATCTCCTTATTAGCCAAATCAATTCACTCCTGTATGACACTTACTCAGGTTCAGTACCCTCTTCTAATACCTCAGTGACAAGTTGACAAAATACAGTGCTTGCGTTCTATCATTTATTTCTGTCGGCAAACAGTGATTCAATGGCTTTAGACCCTCATTTTAGCCATAATTTGATTACGAGTTTGTAGGCTCTAAGATTGTGCTGAGGCCTTTATTGTCTAGCTTCTGTTGTATGCATGGATTCCACTAACAGAGTTAATTCACAAGTATTCAGGTAAGATAATCAAGCACAAATTTAATTTTTGTCTATTAAGTTGTCTTGTACATCAACAATAAAAGTTGATTATGTTTAGATCAGTATTTTCAAATAAATTTGCCTCTATAAGAAGATGCAATCCGATTACTAGGTATAAGATAAAAAGCTATTATAATCAAACAACTCTTCACTGTTCTCAAAATTTTCTTTTTTCTTTTTTTTCCCAAAGGTTTTATTATTTATTTTTAGAAATGGGGAAGTGGGGGGAAAGAGGGAGAGAAACCTCAATGTGTGGTTGCCTCTCACGTGGCCCCCACTGGGGACGTGGCCCATAACCCAGGCATGTACTCTGACTAGGAATCAAACTGGCAATCCTTTGGTTAGCAGCCCTTGCTCAATCCACTGAGCTACACCAGCCAGGGCTCAAAATTTTCTATGTACAAATCCCATATTTCATCATGCAACTTACATAGTTTATATAATCTCCATTGTCCAGGTTGTATAAAGCAGTGAACAGAGGCTGTTCTTTACCCAGTTTTTCCCAGGAGATCTTGGATACTCAGTCAAAAAGTACTTTGAAGTTCCCAATATAGGTGAAAACTGAATAAATACCTAGGCCTCTCTACCAAGTTTCCACTAAAATGAGAACGAAGACATAAAATAGTATAAAGCTGGAATTATGAGGAGAAAAAATGTGAAACATTAATATAACAAGAAATCAATACATTTCTCATGAGTAAGAAGAAGAATATTGGTAATGAATAAGTCGATCGGAGAAGTGCTTACTCTAGAGTATGTTAGGAATAGGATGTAATCAAGCAGGACCAAGTCAGTGTGGCAAAAACTCAGAGTTCCTTGGTGCTTAGAGTAGCCAAACACTCTGTAGGGTAGGAATGAAAACCGGAGCTGCAAATATTGGGATTAGCTTAATGACTACATATATGGAAGATATGAAAGAACTTGTATACATACTTGACCTTGAGAATGCGTGTCTGGGTGCATAAAATGAATTACAAAGTCTTCTCATTTCTGGCACCTTGATATCCCTCATCGTTAGTGAACCACATTCAGTGAAAAGTCCAATCCCAAGCTCAGAGTTGACAAGCACGTTTTTAAATCTCTTGAAATAAAGAGAAAATATGATAGGAAAAAATGAACTAAATTGCACGTGCAGAAACATCTAAATATATGTTCAATCCACAAAGCAAAAATTGGGCACTATGAAAAAATAAAACATGGGATAAATCTTCCAGAATGAAGAAAACTGTCTGAAAAAAAATATCATTAGATGATATGGAAAATAATTTTGGCAGCCCATTGAAAATCATGAGAGAAAGGAAGAGAGAGGGAGAGAGAATATGAATGAAAGGTCAATCCAGAGGTTCCAATACAATAATAAATGTTTTCTTGAAAAGCTGAGAAAATAGAAGGAAAAAATCAAAACAAAAATATATGAGAATTACAAAAAGTGCACAAGTCTTCAGTATGACTATTTACCAAATGCTCGTGACAAAAACTTACGCCCAGCCAAAGACTCATGAAATTACAGAATTTTAAGTATAAAAAGAAGACTCTAAACTCTTCCAAAGAACAAACTGTGAACTTTTACTTTGAGCAATGGTTGACTAAATTTACACAGACAAAACTTGTTATGGAAATAACTAAATAATCAGGGTAAATAGATTAAAATTTTCATATATTATAAGGAGCTAAAGGAATGGTAAAGAGATCAAATTTGAACATACAACTAAACAATAAGTAAAAAAATGGCAGACAACTCACAAAAATAGATACAACTTTATTACAGATTTCACAAAAGTAGAAATCCAGATGGCAACGAAGATATGTAAAGTTACATCACTCCATAAATTATCGGGGAATTCAATATTTTGTGTCTGATGATTTAAAACCATTCCTGCAAATTCTTTGATATTTCTGTCATTGAGTGTGAAGGGTCTATATTCTTTCTCTCCGGTTTGGCCTGGTTTGTGACTGTGGCAATAGAGTGTATATGATAAAAGGGATGTTATGCCTTTTGCAAGGCTAGGTGACAAAATGCCAGGAAGTTTTTCATTTTGTTCACAAAACCACTAGCTCTGAGTCTTTAGCTTCCACTAAAGAATTCACACTACCGTGTGACTACCATGCTGTGTGGAACTCCACCGCATACAGGAGAGACTAATTTTGTAGGTGCTTTGGTCAAGACTCCACGGACCCCAACATTTGTGTCAATAAGCACAGATGCCTTACATGTGAGAGAAGAAGTCTTCATGCGATTTCACCCCTAAACTGGTCAATTTAGCCTGGGCTGGCTGATTCTTTCCAGCTGAGTCTCCTAACACAATGGGCCAGAGGCAAGTCACCCCCATTCTATTCTCTCTAAGTTCTGAGTCACAAATCCCTTCAGCATAATAAAATAGTTATTGATTTATGGCATTAAACTTTGGGGTGATTTGTTTTGCGTTGATAATTAGAACAGCATTTGATGCCTGGAAGCAGCTTGTTGCCAAAAGAAAACCTAAAATGTGTGGTGTGGATTGTCGGGCTAGGTATTGCTGGAAGCATTATGGACCTTCAGGAGGCTATCCGCAGGAGTTTGAAGGGAAGTATATGAAATGACTTCAGGATTGTTGAATTCAGGAGAAAGGGGGATTATCCCTTACAGTGATGAATAAAGAAAATTCCTAACAAACTTGCTGACTTAGCTAAAGATATTTTTGAACAGAATGTTAAAGATTCCATATAGCTTATTCTATCTTTCTGAATGAAATGAGAGAACAGAGAAATGTAGTAAAGGGAAAAAGTTCATATTTTAAGTAGAACCTTAGAGGAAATATGTGAAGCACCCAGAACAGTCAGCCATTAAAGAATTCTCAAAGTAAGAGCACCAGGATAACTAATTGGTGAGAGGATTAAAGACTACATGGAACTCCCTAATTAATTATAATTCAGTTATTAAGTGGAAATTTTAATACTGTTTCACATATGATACCTAGTTTTATGTACTGTTTTTATTCTTACTTTGCATTTGTACTTAGAAAGTTATCTCCTGTGTGGAAAGTTGAAAACTGTAATGCTTATATCCTTATTGGTTTAAGGTATTCTAACATTCATTTGTTAATCCCTATAAAAGGAAATGTGCAGGGCCTCCATGTGGATAAAGTTTTAGGTAACTCAGGAATGTTTTTCATTTAAGAACACTATCAGTGAGTCAAGTGCTCATGAGTCCACATTGCACTGATTGTAATCACCACATGGAAATACCCCGTGCATAGAAATAGGAGTGCTTATTATCCTGATGGTTCTTTTGAGTTGGCTTTGATGCTTCCTATTCAGCAGCCTATAGCCTTGATTATTTTTCGTGATCCTTGCTGGGACAAAGTGATAGGGATCAGAATGAAATAATTAGTCTTGAAAGAACCAAGAGGGGTAAGCCCTAAGAAAATGAGCCTTCGGGGTGAAAACTGGTTTTGAGCTCAGACGAGTGGATACAGCATCAAGTGCATTCTTCTTCCTCCAGAACTTGATCCAGAAACAATTTGCACAACTTCAGCTAAAATCAGAAGTAATTGTTTTAATAATTACAGGTACTCAGTGACAGAAATGGCTGCACTGAGTATTACATTTTATCTATCACTGATGACATTAAATAAAATAAAATAGTGCTTGGTTAGGAGGGCTTTCTAGGTAATTTTCCCCTAGGAAGAAGCTTATATCAAATGATGTTGAAGTCCCTCAGAGCATTAAATTCTTTCATGCCAATCACTATGAAAAAAGCAATAAGCAATTCAGCAAATAATAATTAGATATTGAACAATATGGATAAATAGAAAAATGCCATTTAGTTAAGTATGCTCTCTAATGAAATCCTTTTACATTATATAAATATATTCCCAAGGGATCTTGAAACAAATATTTGTAACAAAGAGACAATTCCTCCTTTAGCTATGATTCGGTAGAGAAGTATTTTTTAAGTAGGAAGAATTGAAGGTGTATAACGCATCTGTAACTATAAGAATAATTGAGGAAGAGAAAAGACAGAGGTAGAAGATGAATCAAATTACTAATCACCTCAGGAAAACATGCACACAGGCAAGAAAATTAATGATAACTTAATAACAATTACATTAAACAATTACTCTAGATGTGCATTCCAACTTTAGTTTATAGAATCAATTTAACATGGTCCCAACCTCATGAAATAGCTTTAACTTCACATATGGAGTATATGGTTTCTATTAAAGCTCCATCTACTGTTATTATTCTAATAAATTGGTGTTGGGAACCGTCCTGCCTGGTTTCAGAAACTGTAACCCCTCAAGGCTAAGGCTGAGTAAAAAGACCTTGGGAGGAGAAGCCACTTAGGAGTCAAAGCTTATCTCCCTGGCAGGGGCGCCACCTCTGCCCCCTTTCATTTCACCCTGCTTGGCCCCAGACGGATGACTGGTTAGCCAATGATGGGTAAGATTCCTCAAAGGAGGGATGACCTAAGACAGGCATTATTGTGAAGGGGCCCTTAGGGAAGGACTTGGGGGGATGGACCCTCCAAGAAAAAGGGAGTGATGGACCCTCACCCCTCAGCTTTGACATAGCCTGAGTCCTCATTCTGTCTATAGGAAGTCTCCTAATCTCTTGGCTGCCTTACTTCCCCTCCCTGATTTACTTCCCCTCCCTGAGTTACTTTCCTGGCCTGACTTAAGCCTGAAACAATGCTGGAGGTGGGTGCAGCCCTGTGCTGGAAAGGGCAGGTTCCCTAGGGCAATCAGGCCTAGAAAGAGTACATAAAATCCTATGAAACCTACTTTGCTAATACCCACAATTTAAATGATAATGTCCATGCATGAAATGAGTCTGTTCCCCAGAGTTTTATGGCCCTTTAACTATCTGACCCTGACTCAGAATAAGTCCTCAGAGTTCTTTGAAAGTTATCTATTATTTGATCATTTCTGCCTGACAGTGATTGATGAGATTTACCTATATACGCCCTGTATTCCTATGCAAATTAAACCCAATAGAAGCCTGTCCAGGCAAGGGACAGGCCGGCTCTTTCTTTCACTGAAAGAGCAGCCTTGTCATCCCTTTTCCTCCACAGGATTTCTGTATGAATTTGTCTCATCTCATCCATAACACCGCAGACACTTCAGGGCTGGTTTCCCCCTCAAATTGGGGCCTGTGATGGGTATGTGAATGGGTAGGAAATTCAGGACTAATGTGAGGGAAACTTTTTCATGATTCTCATGATGTAAAACAAGCTCAAAAAGTGAAGTACATTATTTATTTAAAATAAAATTTAAATTATAGACTGTTTCCCTTGGGAAAACAAATCAATGATTGAAATCATTATTTCAAATTTACTTAATAAGCAATTTATTTAAAATCATTAATTTTAATAGAATACACATTACTGCTTAAAAGAGAATACAATAAAAATTCCTTTATTGTTATCGTGTTCTTATGAAAGATATTGTACTTACATGCATAGAAATATACAAAATCAACTGGATTTTTTTCAATTAAAATACATCTGTGAT
This sequence comes from Desmodus rotundus, assembly GCF_022682495.2. Lineage (NCBI taxonomy): Eukaryota > Metazoa > Chordata > Mammalia > Chiroptera > Phyllostomidae > Desmodus > Desmodus rotundus. Next base: position 44,762,903 of record NC_071390.1, on the reverse strand, counting down.
AAACAGAATTCTAAAATGACCTCCAATGACTCAGGCCCACATACATTCTGCTCACCCCGAGTGTGGGCAGAATATGTCACTATGATAGACAATCCGTCTTATAATTTGACGTATATGGCAAAGGTTTGCAGACACAATTAGATTGTTGACCAGTTTGACGTTGAGTTATTTAAAAGGGAGAATATCATGAGTGGCCTTGGCCTAATTAGGTCACCCTATAAGAGGGACAAGACACAGCAGCAGACACTACCCTGCAGGCCCAGAAACAAAATACACACCGATATTGGGAACTGCCTACGGAACTCACTTGAGGAAGAACTCTGCATAGTTTCTAGGGACTGAGATCTGATAGCCAAGAAGAACACGCAGTCCTTGTTCATATTCCACAAGGAAATGAATTCTGCCAGCAGCAGAGAGTTTGAATGAGGACCTTGAGCCGCAGTTAGAATTGTGGTCCCAGCCAACATCTTGGTTTCAGCCTCATGAGACCCTGAGCAGTTTATAACTACAGTTTGAAATCTTTATCCCCTTAGTACTTTATCTTTCCAGAGTAACTCTCTATACACATTATTCTGCTACTTGATTTATCTATTATGAATGTAATATTTTGATTCTTACCCATTAAAGATGAGAAAACTGGCTTTACTGCATAATCTTCCAACTTTCCCTCTTGACCTCTCAACATAGGTGATCAATATCTTTTCTATCATAAGAGTTTGTATATTTAACGTACTTCTTAAATTTGTTCCAATCTTGGTTGTACCAACAAACGCATTCACTGCTCATTTCCAATCCCTTAACCATAGTTCTTCTAAACATTTTTTAGTTGGGTGAATCACAGAAAATTATTCAAGAAAGACACTTGGTAATAATATTCTCTAGGTTGTTCTACATAGTAAAATAGTAATGACTTTATATTTGAAAAACATTTGCATATGTATAAAATTTTTGCCCTCAATTCCTTTTTTGTTTTCTGGTGTTGAATGTTGCTTTGTATAAGGCTGAGACCCTGTGTAAATAACTTGGTGTTCTGACTTGTGTAAAAATAATTTATTTTTTGAAGTTTAGGGATTTTACTAGCTTATGTCCTTCTGTTTTAATAGTTGTCAAGGTTCATTGTGCTCTTGCAAGATGTACATTCAGATGTCCTTTTAATTCAGAAATATATTTCTTGTCTTCAATTTAGTTATTTTAGTTGTCTTAATTATTTTAACTTTAAAAGGACTCTATATATTCATTTTTACATGTCTCATTTATGTCTCTTATTTTCTCTATGGGAACTTTAATCTTCATTACATTTTATTTCATTTTGCTCGTTTTTTTTCTAATTTATATATTCTCTAACATTTTATTTCACTTGGTTCAGTTTTACTCCTCTGTGGTCATTTCATACATGTCTTCATTTCTGTGATTTTTTTCTTTCCTGCCAACTACTGTTTTACCTTCTTCTGTTTTCACTTCATCTCTTCTTAGATCCATTAAATGTCTAACTTGCAGATAGAATGGATTAATACATACTTAAAAGAGTAGAATCTATCATTGATTCCTATTTTTGTAAATGGGAAATTTGATAAAAATATTTTAATTGAAACAATATTTTATATGTATTTTTATTTCATATTTTTCATAATAATTTGTCATTCTTCAGTATTTTGTCTATAGATCTCCTGCTGATCACTTTTTAATTTCCAAATTACAAAGATTTAATGACTCCTTTTTTAAAGAAACCATTTATTTGGATTGCCTTTTACTGCTACTACAATTTCCAAATTTTAGAGTGAATCAAAAAGTTTGTGTTATTTTTCAACAGAAAAAAACCATTCTTTAATACCTTATAATTGGAATATCCACTTAAAAATTAATACAAAATCAGTATTATATAATTTCAGCATTTTGACTGCCAAAAATGTATTTCATTGGTCACAAATGAAAAGGACATAAGAAGTACATAATTTTCCCCAAATTATGCTAGGTTATTTTACAGACATTTTTGACATTTACTCTGACTATTTATTTGTGTCAGTCTGAGCTTTTGATGTTGAACAGTTTTCTTTTTTCTCACTGTTATTATTATTTAGATATTAACTAGTTTTACTTGCATGAGGAATTGCCAAACAGATACTATTTAGTTGCCCATTGTCATTCATTTATTTATTGTATAAATTTCATTGCTTCAACATATTTAAATATCTATTTAACTTTTAAAAAAAAATAATTGCTTCTTCAAAATACTTGCTGCTATAAATAATTTAGGATTTATCTTGGTAAATTGTTTCCAAATTCCTGATACTAATTTAAAATAACTGTGAGCAACTAGGGGTAGCTGTCTTGTGATACATTTATCAGCATTGTATATTATTTATTTTACAGTCTAATAAATTGCATTAATTTGAATTTTTTCAGTTATTAATGAGCCACATTTTCCTACAGTTTGGTGAGAAAAAGTAGCATCAGCTGTGAGTCAGAAGTGAGGTTGAAGCCTGACTTTGTCATATACTACCTCTGTGACCTTGGACATGTCACTCTAGTCTCTAATTTTGGTAATAGATATGTGAAAATAATTGCATCTACTTCATAGGTTTTTAAGTTTATAACATAATGCTGATAAATAATGTACATAGCAGTGTTTGGGTATATATATTTTGATATCAGAGAATAGTTATTTTAATGATTTTTATTATTTTTTTATATTGTTACCTTTATTGCTATTATTATTAATCATGTCATTTTTGATTGTCTTCGTGCTCTTGGGAAATAATAGTATGTTGTTCCTTACTCTACATATCTATGGGATTTCAGATGGAGATTCATTTTTTGATTTAACAATTTGTAATCAGAATGTTAACATTTTCATATGTGTTTTTCCCAAATTCCCCTCACGTTTTATATTAATATTTTAAATACATATATATTACACAATGTTTTTAGCATTGGTATTAAAGTATACCCAAACAAAAGTAGCTTGAATGACATAGAGTTTTTTTAATATGTAAAATTTAGGGGAAGAAAGCTTCATTATCATCAGAGACTTGGATTTCTATTTTGTCGCTCTCATATTCTCAATATGCAACCTTTTTTTGTGGTACAATAAGGCTGTTTCAACTCCCACCTTCACATCTGCCTTCCAGCCAAAAGGAGGGGATAAAAGGCAAGAAAACAAGGCCCTTATCCTTAGAGGATATAATCTGGATATTGTACACATAACTTCCGAACATATTCCATTGGTTACAACTTAGTCACAGAATCACCTATCTGTAAAGAAAGCTGATAAAGTGTTTATTAAGGAGCCCACATGCCAACTACAAAGGCTTTTTTAAAAGTCAATGTGTGTAAAAAGGAGAAACTAGTGATCAGTCATCTTCCTCCTCACTGATCAACTGTACACAGTACTTTCACTAGAGACCACTCACACTCTATTTCTAATGGAGACAACCATAAATTCCACCAATTATCATATCTCACTAAAGCCCACAGTATTTGGAGAATGTATCACTTGCTTCATTAGATCTGGAAATGGCCCTTCATGAATTGACTATATAGAAATGAAAAGACAAGTTACTTGCATCTTCCACACTCTTATTCTGTAAACAATATAAGACAGAAAATGAAAACTGAGAAAAACACGCTTCTAAGGAGGCAAATATATAGCAGTATTTATCTACAGCAACTATTCAATCTTTCTGGGCAGGAATTGCGAACGTTTCATGCTTTGGCCATAGACCTTGATTTATACATGTGGCAGGTGCTGGCTTTCTCTCTGAGACAAATGTCCTTTCCCATTGTCCTCTGTGCAGTGTTGCCAGGTAAAATACAGGACGCCCATTCGAATTTGAATTTCAAATTACACTGGGTCTTCTTCATTTTTATTTGATAAATTCAGACCTGGCTTTAGTTGGGGGGCACGCAGTTATTACTAGTTTTCTGTTCATCACAGTCACATGGGATATTCGACAACTGGCCTTTGTGGGAGACTTCAAAACTTCTGTAGATGGTTTTTCTTCTAGCAGAAGCCTGGGGTCCTGTGAATTGATTTAGGAACTAAGAAATCACAGAAGCCAGGGGTGAAGATTTGTTTTATTTATAAATGGAAACGCAAGTCCCTCAAATATTAGTAGGCTTAGAGGTTATTGTGCTTTAATCATTTCTGTATTCAGGGACTCAAGTCAAAGATTTCCTTCAGACGTAGTTTAAACACAATAAGGTTATTTTGTTTCATTTCTTATCTGTTGTTCTTTTTCTCTCAATTCTGTGCAGGTTAGTTTGAGGTCATCTGAAAAACACAGGTTGGAGTGGAAAGGTAAAACTTTTTCCCTGTAATGAGAGAACCCTGACTACCATCAAAGCCGCATTTCCTGCAAGCTCTTTCCGTCACTCTGCATGGCAGCTCCTTAAGCATTTCTAAATGGTGAAGCACACGGAAATTTTGTACACTGTACCTGTGCATCTCCCTTTCTCTTTACTTAGATGTCCTTCTGTAGTCCTCCAGGTCATCGTTCTACCATTAGCTAATATGTCAGCTTCTCTGTGAGGCCTGATCTGAGTCATCCAGAGAGAACTGGGAAGTGTAAATTTAGCACTTAAGAGTGTGGACATGAGAGCCACACAGCCTAGGTGTTAATTCCATCTCTGACTCTTTATGTGATCAAATCATTTTCCTTTTCTATAAAATGTGGTTAATACTGGTGGTACCTATCCCAGAAGGCCGAATTAGATGGACTCAGGTAATTTGCTTAATATACAATGTGTAACTATGTTGAATATTTTTATTTAAACTCTGTTACAGGGATCTCAAGAATAGCACAATTAGTAGTAGCATAATAATTCTCAACTCTTGGTTATTTTTTAGTACTGCAATAGATATTCCTTATGGTTACATAAGTAGACATATGTTTATTTACCTTTCACTAAGATTTACCTTTGGATAGAGGATGGAGAAATATAGAGAAAAGAATGGCAGATTTACTTGACCTTATTTTAAGAATTCTCATGCTTCAAAATACCACATTAAATGTTGTAAAAGTTTTAGAAATTTGAAATTGGTTAGCTTTACTTTATTATAACTCTGTCACCTTTTGAAGACTACTAGGCTAAAGAAAATGAACTTACGTCGCAGGGATGTACTCCAAAACATCAAGCAATTTTGAATTGTATTGTGGAAAATTGTTTAGAAGATGGTAGGAACACGTCACTGCAGTCACATAATGATGCAACCAGCAATATGAAGCAAAAGTCATTAGTGAAATTAAAACTTAGGAGGTTGTTTAATAGGACATAAAATTCACTAACCTTAAAAGAAAAATAAGTTGTTCTTAATTACTCTTGATGAAAATATTACAAGATTCCTTATGATTTTCAAGGACTGCCCTGTGAACAGTTTAAAAGTTTTAATTCTCCACCTCTCATCACTACACACACACACACACACACACACCTGTTCAACTTAATATTTGCAGGTGCTTGCACTTGAAGAGAGTTAAATGAGCATAGGTTTTTACCCCTCTAAGAACACTAAACAAACAAAATGTACATATGGAGAAAAAGAAATTTTTCAGTAGATCAAAGTTTTAGCCTTTTGGAAGGCAGACAGCAAATGGAAGCATTGAAGCATGTTGATGGATCAGAGAATGGAAGCCACAGTGAAGGATCTTTGAGACATGGACATGTGCAGAGAAGCTTATCCTTCCAGCAGACTCCTGGAGAGGGAAGTGGAGAGATCATGCATTGGAGGGAGGACAGGAGTATAAGGATTGCTTACAATGTCTGTGGAACAGCTGCCCTGATTCACACTTCCTTCCTCCACCAGACAAGGTAACTGACCATTTAAGCAGACAAACACTTCATTTGCACCTAGATAAAAACCAAACCAAACCTATGGTTGTCCCTCTAAAGCAGTGATTTTCAAGCATTTTCATCTCATGGCACACGGACATACACTAATTTCTAAAATTGTGCGGCATACCAAGAAATATATATATTTTTTGCCAATCTGTCAAAAATAGGTGTAATTTTGATTCATTCACACCTGACTGCTATTGCTGTGTTGGCTGCTGTCATTTTTATTTTAAAATCTGATATCTAAGAGAAGAGGGTCAATGACCCTGACTCAACAGTCAGTTATTGCCTGTTTTATAAATTCTTGCGGCACACCGGTCATTGTGCCTTTGTGGCACACTGGTGGAAAATCGCTGCTCTGAGGAAATTGAACAAACTGACTGGGTAAAATTAAAATTTTATTGCGAGCTAATGCCCTTCTCAATGTATTCTGTTGGAAACTGCTCATCCAAATAGTCATCTCTTTGCACTCCTTCCCTGAGGAAGGCGTGTTCCACTGGCTAATCTACTTGCCAGATTGCCAGCCCCCCTCTTATAACCAGAGGTCCTTGTAAGTCATTCTAGTAAAAGGAGAGATTCATCAAGAGAACACGGCCACATTATTATCACACAACGTTTTTATCCTTCTGGCCAGCCAACTTTTATTATAACATTACATTGTAAAAATGCAATGGCTTTTAATTCTGTTGTTTACCTAAATTCATGTGTATATTTTTTTCATACAAACACAGCGCTCGCTCCTGTCCTTATTACAGTAGCTATTCCTAATCAGTCTGTTAATACAGCTGCGGTAATTTACGTCGCATTCTTAATTAGCCTCCCACCTCTCTGCCGCCCAGGAGTGTCTACTGGTGTGAAAGGCAAAGCCCTGCGTGGTGTGTTCCAGTCTCAACAAGACTGTCAGATCACTTGGATTTCTCTCCCATCACGTGTCTCCACCATGGGAGCCCTCTGTTCTCAGACCCAATCTAGATCAGTTATTTAGTATTTGGATTAACTGCTTCTTTAATTATAAAATGTAGTCAAGAAAAAGGTTAATTCGAATTCTGAGAGTAATAAAGAAAATTCACAGAATAATGGGTATTTGGGGACTGCCGGCCAAGGTGGCAGTGTGGGTAAAAGTGGCATTCGCTTCCTAGCACACCAGCATCAAAATTACAACTAAACCACAGAACAACCATCATTCAGAATCACCAGAAACTGAACTGAATGGAAGTCCTTCGACAAAGGAATTAAAGAAGAAACCACATCAAGACTGGGTGGAGGGGTGGAGATGCAGAATAGACTGGTCCCATACCCACATGTGGCGGATAAAAATCGGGAAGGATATCTCAGGATAAAGGGTCCCAGACCCACATCAGGCCCAGAGCCAAGGGTTCCGGTGCCAGTAAGAGAAGTCCCCATAACTTCCCTCTGTAAAAAGCAGTAGGATGGAGGCTGAGGAAGACAGAAACCTCTGGAGTCCCATGTAGTTCCTCTTAAAGGGCTTATACAAGGACTTACTCAGACTCACTCCCTCTGAGCTCCAGGATAGGGGCAGCAGCTTGAAAGGCACCAAAGATACATGGTGAGGGACTGAATTGTCTGGTAACAGGGTGAGAGCTAGGAGAAGATATCTCCCAGACAGAAGTGCTGGCAGAGGCCATTTTTCCTTTGCTGTGCTCTCCACCCTCAGAGCCAGTAGGTGGGTCCCATATCTGAGTCTCCAGCAACTTAGTTCACACTGTTTTTCCTGCCCTGATGATTCACTAAGACCCCACCCCACTCAACTTTTGGGCTCATCCAAGCTGTTTCCTTGGCTTTTCCAAATGAATGGCTTGCCTTGGTTTATGCTTCAGATTTTACTTAGTTCTCTCAAACAAGAAGCATCTGTTCTCAGCAAGCCCCCTACTTTTTGCTAAGTGGCCCCAGGCCTGATACTAGCAGCAGCTGGCCTTGGTTCACGGCTTAGGTTCACCTGGGCACCTCCAAGGCCAGCACCAGCAGCTGCCATCTGCAGATTGCTTTGTAGCTTGTGCTGAGTGGCCCTGGGCAGAACACAGGTGGTGACTGATCTTGGCCTATAACTCCCAGAAGGCTTCAGAGCCAGTGTATTCATTAGATGGCTTCGGACTACATTGGAGCACCACCACCCAACACCACCACAAATAACACACTCAAGGGGCAGACTCAGTGGGCTGAAGTAAGTCCTGCTCTGTGGAGTGGGCCTCTCCACAACTGATCCTCCATGATGGTCAGAGGTTGGGGGTCAGTGGTCGCAGCCAGTCCTTGTAGCTGATTGGCTTGGTGAATCCCTGCCACTGATATGTCAACAGCAATAATGGCTCATACAAGAGGAGTGTATGCACAGCCCACATGATGGGCACACCTTGAATACCTAGCTCGGGTGATTGGGGAGGCTGTGCCACAGGCTCCTTCAGGATACCTACTAAATTAGGCCACTCAATAGTCCTGTATGGCTCATTTGAAAGAATAGAAAAAAACTCCAGAATAAGAACTAAATAAAATGGAGACAAGCAGTCTATTAGATACAAAGTTCAAAACACTGGTTATGCGGATGCTCAGTGAACTTAATGAGAACCTCAACAGCAAAAAAGGGACCAATCAGAAATGAAGGATACACTAACTGAAAAAGATAAGTTACAGGGAATCAGCAGTAGAGTGGATGAAGCTGAGAATCAAATGAGCAATTTGGAATATAAGGAAGCAAAAAACACCCAACCGTAACAGCAAGAAGAAAAAATAATCCAAAAGAATGAGGATAGTGTTAGGAGCCTTTGGGACAACTTCAAGTATACCAACACATGCATCATAGGGTTGCTGGAAGGTGGAGAGAAGAGAGAGAAATTGAAAATCTATTTGAAAAAAATAATGACAGAAAACCACTAACTTGGTGAAGGAAATAGATATACAAGTCCAGTAAGGGCAGAGTCCCAAACAAGATGAACCCAAAGAGGCCCACATGAAGACACATTAAAATTAAAATGCCAAAGGTTAAAGACAAAGAGAGAACCCTAAAAGCAGCAAGAGAAAATCAGTTAGTTACCTATAAGGGAGCTTCCATAAGACTGTCAGCTGATTTCTCAACAGAAACTTTGCAGGTCAGAAGGGAGTGGCAAGAAATATTCAAAGTGATAAAAAGCAAGGACCTACAAACAAATTTTCTCTACCAGCAAAGCTATCATTTAGAATTGAAGGACAGATAAAGAGCTTCCAACACAAGAAAAAGCTAAAGGAGTTCATCACTATCAAACCAGCATTATATGAAATGTTAACAGGTCTTCTTTAAGAAGAAGATCAAAAATATGAACAATGAAATGGCAATAAATACATATCTATCAATAATTGAATCTAAAGAACAAAATAAATGAACATTCAGAACAGAACAGAATCAGATACAAAGAACAGTTTAATTGTTGCCAGATTGGGGAGGAATTAGGGGGATGGGTAAAAAAGGTGAAGGGATTAAGAAATACGAATTGGTTGTCACAGAATAGTCATGGGGGTGTAAAGTACAGCACAGGGAATACAGTCAATTATTGCCTAATAATTATGTATGGTGTTAATTGGTTTGAGATTTATCAGGATGTTCACTTATTAAATTATGTAATGTCTAATCCCTGCTGTGTACGCCTGAAACTAATAATGTATGTCAACTGTAATCAAAAACAAATGATAAAAATAGAATGGTAAATGTTTAAGTTCTCCGGGGGAGTAATTGTCCAATTTAGTTTATTCATTTGTTCTCTATTTACTAGTTTATTCTTCTGGTTTTGGAGCATACCCTGAAATAACTTTATAAAAATAGATTCAAGGTAAGTAAAATTTCTAAGTATTTTTTGTGGCTGAAATCATCTATATTTCATTTTAACATTGATTGACAGTTTGGAAAGGCATTTATAAATTAAAAATCACCTTTTAATTTTCTTCCAGGAAATCAAAGTGTCATTTTATTTTCTGCAAGCAATTTGTTTTATTTATAAATTTCATATCACTATGATTTTAATTCCTTTACACATTGCTTTTTCTTTTCCTCCTTCCTAGGGTCATTTAGAAGTATTTCTCTTTATAGCATATTATTTTGAGATTCCCAGATTTAGTCTTTTTTATCATACATTGTGTCAGAGACTAAGTTAACCAGTCAGTCCCTCCATCTCTCACCCCTAACTGGAATATCTATGTGTCAGATGTTAGACGCTCCTGTATATATGTCATGGTTTTTCTCATGTATCCATCTGTTTATGCACTAGTCGTACTATACATAGTTTAAATTTAATTTTAGTAATAATCTAGGTAAGGCACAGAAAATTAGTTATCACCTATATAAATAAAAATACAGATGACAGAAGGCTGGAAATTAAAAGGGTAAAAAATGTGGGAGGCAATTTAAGGGGCAAATCTCTTCATCATATATAAAGAGTTGTCAAGGCATCAGCTAAAATTAATGGAAGGAGAAATAGAGACGTAAATGTGTTGTTTAGATCTATAATCACTCAGACAAAAATAGCAATGTGCTACCAAAAACAGGGTGAGCACATGAAAGGGAAACCGGGAAAATATAAGCAAACTGAATCATCACCTCATAGCAGATTATAAAATCTCATGTCTAACTTTCATAGATTAAGACAATGAACTGCTTAAGTATATTATTTAGTATTTTAGAGGTGACCATTATAGTCCTCTAATGATCAAAATAATTAAAGGCAGAAATAATTAAAATTATTAAACTTGGGGTAAAACAGTAGTATGGCAGTCATAATAAGTAAAATTGGTTTTCATTATGAACATCTTATGCCCCCACATTTTAATAATATAAAGTATAATTTTTAAAATTTAATTGGAAAAATGTATATCCATTTAAGTTAAATCAAACTAAGAACTATATTTTCTTTAAATATCAACAAGAGGTTTTATTAAAAATATAAAAACAAAAATTAAAATTAAATACTCTTAAATTGATCAATATATTTTTAAATGCAGTATTATTATAAAAATCAATATTAAATAATTGATTTCCACATAAATATATACATACATCATTATTTGTTACAGAAATCTTACAGAAAAATTCTTGGATAAAAAACTAACAGTAAAGAAATAGTGAAATATCTTCTGGCAGTTATGGTATTAAATATCATGTTTTTCAAGAATGCTCTAACACTTGAGGAAAATTAGAATAAATATGTGTAAATTGTTAAAAGTCGACTGTAATATTATGTGTTCATTTAAAACTGATAAGAAAAGTATACACAAGATTGGGGACAATAATGCTGGGGATGGGAATGCAATCATTTTCATTTATGGATTAATAGTTACATATAAAACTATGTATAAAATTATATATCTATAACATAATAATACATAATAGAATATTTTGTATATCCTATATGTGTAATTATAATGTGATATAAAAAGTCACATATATTTATTTATAATGATCTCATATGCTTCAGAGTGAAAATACAATGTGTTATAAAGAACAGCATACAGTGGGTGGTACCTAGGGTTCTGAATGGTACACAGTATTATTCAGCATTTCTGTTCACCAAACAAAGATGCCTGGGTTTTTTTTTGTTTTTTTTTTTGCCTACTGCCTACCTCAATTTGGTGTGGCTAAGTGGTTTGTGGTCTCACTCTGTTCCAAGTAACTGATAAGTTTTCTTAAAAACTCTCTGACCTTGTTAAATTTGAAGGTTTAAGTTGCAAAAGTGCTTGTGGCTTAGGCAGGACTGCTCTCTAATCCTCCCAAGCCATGAGACAGAATTCAGACTAGATTCATAGGAAGCTCTGGGGCCCGTGTAAAGTGAACTCTTATTGAATTTGAAATATAAAAATTGATTTTTCCCCCAGACATTGTGTTGGGAACAAGCTGAGAAGAAAAGGCAGGCAGGCTGCATTTAAGTATTGAATTAAGTGTATGTGTGTGTGTCTATTGAATTGAGTGTGTGTGTGTACACACACATATGTATATACATATGTATACACACATATATATATATGCAATTCAAAACACACACATGAAGTTATTTATAAAAAGAACTAAAAGTGTGAATGATACATTTGTACAAAAACTTGAAAACAAACAAATTTGTAAAATTATTCTAAATTTTCTAGATATTCTGTCTGTAACATCTATTTTTGGTGGTCCAGAATCATAAGTCTCTATACTTATTTAGTGGACTAAATGATATATTATCTCTTTTTTATTGAGATAACATTGTTTTTGACATTATATAAGTTTCAGGTGTACAAAATTATAATTTGATATCTATATACACTATAGCATGCTCAGCACCAAAAGTCTAGGTTTCATTCATTTGACTCTCTTTACCCCTTTGGCCCTTCACTCACCTCCTTTCCTCTCTCATAACAACTACTTTCTTGGGTGTCTATGAATTTGTTTTTGGTTTGTTTATTTCCTTTTTGTTTTGTTTTATAGTCTACATATGAGTGAAGTCATATGGTTTTTGTCCTTTACATCTGATTTATTTCACTTGGCATAATATAGCCTTGTTGTTGCAAATGTGATATTTCATCTTCTTATGGCCGGATAGTGTCTTGTTATATATGTACCACATCTTCTTCACCCATTCAACTATCAATGGACACCTACATTGGTACAGCCATGATGGAAAACTATATGGAAGTTCCTCAAAAAATTAAGAACAGAACTACCATGTGATCCAGCTATTCCATTCCTAGGTATTTATCTGAAGAATATAAAAACACTAATTTGAAAAGTTATATGCCCCCTTATGTTCAATGCAGCATTATTTATAATACCCAAGTTCATCAGCTATTTTTATATATCCAGAAATAGTCCTCCAAATTTTTCTGGAATATCAATAACTGTAAGTGAAAACATGCATTAAAAGAAGTCATATATATACACATATATATAATAAAACCCTTAGTTTGACAAAGTGTTTGGTAATTATTGCATCTAGCAGATTGCTAGCTAATAATTAAACAGGGTAACACAATAGGTAACAGTTAACACAGCACATGACACGTTACGGAGCATTGCAGTAGTATCTTCTCATCTGCACAGTGCTAGGTTAAGAGAAGCACTTTTTTCTCTCTGAAGAAAAAGGTAAGGTTTGCTACAATTAATTAAGATGATACACATGTTCACCTTGGATCTGCATATATTCTTTGAGTATACTACAGTTTGTGTTCCCTGAGTCATCATTTAATAATAATATTTTCCTTGAATGGGTTCAGAGGAGTGACATAATGTGTAGTATTATAAAACATGAGCTGTGGAAGCAGGCTGACAGGTTCTGTTACTAATAAGCAATGTAACAGTAAGCAAGTAACTCAATCTCTCTGAGCCTCAAATTGGAAAATAATTGCAGTCTGAAAATATGGGTCTGAGGAAGTAGATGGAGTATGTAAATATTCAAACATAATGTCAAATTCTCTTCCAGGTATAACTGAATGACAAACAGCCACACCATAGTCGTCAGTTCTCATAAAATTAGCTCACTCTTTTTTTGTCCCTCTATTCTTTTGGGACTCACTAGAACATGCATTTTTGAGTGATTAACATATTTTTAAATTTTAATTGTTAGATGCAAACACTTGAGTGAACTGCCAAGGTGAACCACTGAGAGCCATTATTCCAAACATATTTGAATTTTCAATAAATTTCAATGTTAGAAGAGTTAAGATTTATGCTCTCTGGATTCCAATTCCACCACAAAGCCTTTCTAGCTGTGAATTCTCAGGCACGTTTCTTACTCAATATGTGTCCCAAATCTTCTATAAATTGAGGATAATTAATGATAGCAGCTACCTTGTAGGGTTGCTGTAGACTGAATGAATTAAGGCAAGTTAAAATGTTCAGTTTTTATCTCATATATTACCAGAAATCTATAACTTATTATTTATTGGTGGTTTTTAAGTCTAGAATCTTCTCACTGGCTTAGGTCTCTATAGCCTAATAGATATTCTGAGAAGATGAAACTTCTATTTTCTCAATCTAATTCAAGTTTTCTTAAATGTTTTTTAATTTAATTTTTATTTTGAACTTTTTAGAGAGATAGGAAAAGAGGGACTTTTTAGAGAGAGGTAAAGAGAAGGAGAGAAACATCCATGTGAGAGAAAAACATTGACTGGCTGTCTTCCATAGGCAGCCGGGACTGGGGACAGAATCTGCAACCCAGGCATGTGCCCTGACCAGGAATTGAACCTTCAACCTTTTGGTTTGCAGAATGACTTCCAACCATCTGAGCCACAATGGCTAGAACTTAAATTTTATTTTGATTCTCATTCAACTTTACTCTGCTTACTAGACATGCTACTCAGCAGATCAAATTAAATTTTTGCCTCATAAACTCCTTTTATGATCATATCTAACTTGTTAGGTCTCCATTGACTACTAGCTCATTGCTGGTAGTTTTTTGGGGGGTGGGGTAGGAAATTGCTTCACCTAGTCAATCAGTAGCCAGCCTGAAAGCTCTTTTCTCTCTTATTGTAACTCTGTCACTAGGGTCACATATCTCTAAATTTTGGTGAGAGTTGTAACAAAAGAACTTAAGAATCATATGGAGTGTTTGAAGATGATATGATGGTCTCAAAGAAGATAGGAGATTTCTGCCAATACCTTTTTGGAAAACCCAGATAAAATCTAAATTTAAAAGGAACTGGAAGTATAATTACTCTGTCATTGTCTCCAAAAAATATACTGGAGTTGAATGAACACCTAACAGTGATTGTCAAACCTTACTGAAAGCTAAATTCTGATAATTTTATTTCTTTTATTAATTTTGTACTACCACCTTTCTGTGAATGTCTGACACATTGGACCTTAATAAAATATTTATTTTAGACATTTCACAATATGATCTGATCAGAGTGCTGTACTGAGGGTCAGGAGACAACTAAGTGAGAGAAAGAACACAGTTCATTGGAAATTATAGAAAATAAGTTTAAAATACTTAAATAATATGCTTTGGTTCAAAGTAAAAAAAAATCACCCTATTTTGTCAAATTCTCTTCCAGGTATAACTGAACGACAAAATATAAATAATTTAAATTTTATGAAATTTATTGGGTGACATTGGTTAATAATATACAGGTTTCAAGTGTGCATTTCTGTGATACATGATCCATAGATTGCATTGTGTGCCCACCACCCATAATTAAATCATTCTGTCACAATATATTTGGCCCCTTTTATATATTTTGATCAAAGAGCAACATTAAGGAAGGAAATAAAGAATATTTTATTGTATAAAAATGTGATACATTTTGGAAAACACAAAGTGAAACAATTAGCACAAAAGCAGCTAATAGTCACTTACAATATATAATTTCTCTGATCTAAGGCATTATGATCTATAATGTTTTAAAGTCTACTTATTTTTGGTATGCTTCCAAACTCATTTCATTATTTCTAGAAGTTTATTTCCCCAGTGAATCAGAGTAGTTGTTGATTGGTCTGTTTGAAGTGACTGAGCAAGCAAACACTTTGGATGAATCTACATGAATCACCCCCTTCATCAAAATTACTAACACCTCCTTACCCTACAGAAATATTCTGGGTAAAGTCAGGATATTATTCATTCTTTGGAACTATTCTTCTAACAGGAGTCAAAGCTCATGTTTAAAAACAGAAAAATTAGTCACTCAGCCATTAAAAATACTTCTAGTTTTTCCAGAGTAACCCCTATTGAAATAATCATTACTTAGATAACAGTGCAACCTGGGCAAATGTTAAGAGAGCAACAATTTGAAGACAATTGAAAGAAACTTAAAGCAGACAGAAACTAGAGGGGAGCTGAGGCAGAAGGAGGGAAATGGCACTAGTTTATATGTGGCTTTGACTTTTAGCCTGAGGGGTGGTGGCAGGTACACTCAAAACAAAAGTCTTTCTAGCTTTCCGAATGAGAGGATGAAGTTTGGGGTTTGGGGGTGGCTGGAAACTAATGAAAGAAGTAAGACTTGTGGTTATTAGACTTTTGTCTGAAAAACTGTCCCAGGCTTGGTGGGGTGGTGGGAGTGGGGGTGGGGGCAATTATCCTGGATTCGTAGAATAACCCCGTAAATGGTAGTGATTAGTGTTATTATTAATATTATGTAATGATTTCTACTTATTTATTTAAAATGTTAATCAGGTAGTTACATAGATATTGCAGAGATAAAAGGTAGGTGTATAAATAATTGTAATGCAGCAGGGCATAATGTGATGTTCATTTTTAAAAACCCATATGGTGACACAAAACAAAGACACAGAAAATCACAAAAAAGCAAATGTTTAGCTTAATGAGTGTTAAAAGGTGCAAACACTCTCATTACTACCACCCTGCAAAGACAGATTCCACCAGGCACCACCAGAGCCCAGTAAACAGCTGCATCCCCATACATCCCTATTCTATTAACTGCCCTCTGTTCTTTTCCATAGTTCATTATACATCATTTAAATCTCTCTTATTTTTACATTCCCCATTCAACCATTTTCCCTTCATTTTACCTATTGAGGAATGTAGAGCATTTGGTCTATAGAATTCTGCAGAGAAACAGCTTCTTTATTCCCTGTAGATTGAGAGTTTCACCCATAGGTTTGATCAGCCTCATATTTGATTGCTTTGGTCAGATTTTTGTGTTCTTTTATCAGGAGGCACCTAATGTCTGTTTGTACCTTTCTGAGATATTAACCTCTGTTGTTAGATCCATTATTTAATTTGGGGTTTGCTAAAATTTGATATTGTAACTTTTTGCAACTTATTAGCCAAGGTAAAGAGATAGTTCTCCTAATCTGTATTTGATTACTTAATGTTGCCAAGTTCATGTAGAAAAAGGAACTAAATGCTCGAATCTTCCTTTTATTTAGAAATTTTCAAGATTGGAAAATGGCTCTTTGCCTTTATTTTAAAATATTTTTTATTTTTAAATTACAGTTGACATACAATATTATATTAGTTTCAGGTATACAACCCCATGATTATACATTTACATAACTTATAAAAGTGATCGCTCCAATAAATCTAGTACCCATCTGACACCATATATAGGTATTATAATATTATGGACTATATTTCTTATGCTGTGGTTTATATCCCTGTGGCTATTCTGTAACTACCATTTGTACTTCAGCCTTTTTTCCCAATCCTCCTGACCCCTCTCCCATGTGGCAACCATCAAAATGTTCTTTGTATCTATGAGTCTGTTTCTGTTCTGCTTGTTTGTTTATTTTGTTTTTTAGATTCCACATATAATTGAAGTCATCTGGCATTTGTCTTTCTCTGTCTGAATTATTTCACTTAGCATAATACCTTCTAGGCCATGTTGTTGCAGATGGCAAAATTTCTTTCTTTTATATGGCTGACTCATATTCCATTGTAAGTATGCACCACTTCTCCGTCCATTCATGTACTGATGGACACATATCTTAGCTATTGTAAACAATGCTGCAAGAAACCTATGGATGTATATGCCCTTTCAATTTAGTGTTCTGGTTTTCTTCAGATAAATCCCCAGAAGTGGAATTGCTGGGTCCTGCTTTGTCTCTCGTTATAGCCTTTGTTTAAAGTCTGTTTTTTCCAGTATGAGTACTGCTACCCCAGCTTATTTGTTTTGTTTTGTTTCATGAAATATCTTTTTCCATGCCTTACCTTTCAGTCCATGTGTGTCTTCAATATGAAATGAGTCTCTGGTAGACAGCCTATTTAACGACCTTGTTTTGTTATCCATTCAGTCACTGTATGTCTCTTGATTGCAGCATTTAATCCATTTACATTTAGGAAAATGTTGATACATATGTAGGTACTGCCATTTTATTATTCATATTTTTTTCTTCTTAAGACCCTTTAACATTTCTCATAATACTGTTTGGGTGGTGATAAACTCTTTTAGCTTTTTCTTGGCTGGGAAGGTCTTTGTATGTCCTTTGATTCTAAATGATATTTTTGCTGAGTGGAGTAGTCTTGGTTGCAGGCTGTTGCTTTCATCACTGTGAATATTTTGTGCCAACCCCTCTGGACCTGCAAAGTTTCTTGTAGGTAACTAACTGCTTTTCTTTTGCTGCTTATAAGATTATCTCTTTGTCTTTACCGTTTGACATTTCAGTTTTGATGTGTCTTGGCGTAGTACGTCTCTTAGGGTTCATCTTGTTGGAACACTGTGCTGCCTAGACTTGTACGTTTGTTTCTTTCACCAGGTTAGGGAGGTTTTCCATCATTTTTTTTATTCACATAGGTTTGCAAATCCTTGCTCTCTCTCTTCTCCTTCTAGCACTCCAATGATGTGAATGTTGGTACGCTTGAAGTTATCCCAGAGGTTCCTTACACTATCTTGAGTTTTTTGGATTCTTTTTTTTTTCCCTTGATGTTCTGATTGGGTATTTTCTGCTTCCTTATTTTCAAATCACTGATCTGATTCTCTGCTTTTCTACTCTACTGTTGATTCCTTGTAATTTATTCTTCATTTTAGTTAGCGTACCCTTCATTTTTTACTTTTTTATGGTTTTCACTTTTTTTAATGTCCTAAAGTTCTCACTAAGTTCCTTGAGCGTCCTTATAACCATTGTTTGAACTCTGTATCTGGCAGTTTGCTTGCCTGCATTTCACTTACAGTGAAACGTTGGTTCTTGAACTTAATTCATTCAGGAAAACTGAGAAGTGATTTGTTCAAAAACAAATATGTTTTGTTTACCACCTGAGAGACGCATGACTAATCCTACAGGCATTAGCATGAAAGATTTGTTGGGTCAAGAATTGAGAAGTGAAGTTTTGTTTGACAACCAAGATGTTCCCTACCAAATTGTTCAAGAAACAAGACACTTGAGAACCAAGGCTTGACTGTAGTTCTTTTTCTGGACATGTCCTCTGTTCTTTCATTTAGGATCTGTTTCATTTCCCCCTCATCGTGGCTGCTTCCTTGTGTTTGTTTCTTAGGTGGAGCTGCTGCATGCCCCAGACTCGTTAGAGTGGGGTTGTGCAGTACGTGTCCTGTGAGGCCCAGTGGCACAGCCTCCCAGTCTGGCCCTCTAGGTGAGCCGCCTGTGTGGATTGGGTGCACGGCCCTGTTGTAGTTGAGCCTTGATTGATCTTGCCATATCATTGGGAGGTATAAATATTGCTATGCTGGCATTCGTTTTGTTTTGTTTTGTTTCTATTTTCATGAAAAACAAGTACAGGCTAACTGGCTGCAAGGACCACCTGCAACTACAGCAGAGAAGCTGCTGTACAGGGGCTGACCCCATGGTGCAGGACTTGCTTCAGTAGGGCTTCATTGCCTGCTAGGTCTGCATCCCCGGTGTGTCACTTGTGCAGGTGTTTGGGTGGTAATCCAGAGTGTTCTGAGGCTGTCCACCACATAAACTGGCTCTGGGGCCTCCTAATATGGACTACAGAGCTATTATCTGTGTCTTGCATGGGACCACCCAATATGAACTACAGAGCAATCTGCGATGGTTGCTACTTGTGCTGGGCTCGGACTTGCCTGAGGGAGGCCGATCTGTGAACCAAGGCCAGCTGCCACGAGTGCCAGGCCTGGGGCCACTTAGCAAGAGGTACAGGGTAGGCAGAAACCAGATGCTGCTTGTTTGAGAGATTTTAGGAAAGTCAGCAACATGAGCTAAAAGTGTCCTTTGTATGGAAAAGCTACTGGCAACAGTTTGGGTGGGCCATCAGGATGAGTTGGGCAGGGTCTTAGGAATCACCAGGGCAGGGCAAAGAGTGTTAGTCAGGTTGGGAGACTCAGATATGGTATCTGCCTGTGGGATCTCTGAGGGAAGAGCTCAGCAAAGGAGCAATGGTCTCTGCCAGCACATCTGTCTGGGAGAAAGCTGCCCCTCCAGTCCTTGCCCTGAAACCAGACAGTTCAGTTCCTACCCGAATATCCTGGCACTTTTCGAGCTGCTGATCTAGAGTTGGAGCTCAGAAATAGTGAGTATGAATAAATCCACGTGCAGGCCCTTTAAGAGGAATGTATGAGACTAGAGATGCCCTGGATCTTAATTAGCCACAGTCCCCTCTGGTATTTACAGCCAGAAGTTATAGGACTTCTATTCCTGGCACCAGAACCCTGGGTTGGCATTTCTGATGTAGGGCTGGGTCCTTGCTTCTTAGGGTAGACAAGGACCACCAAGGCTGAGATATCCCTCTTAATTTTTAACCACAACCACCACACATGGGTGTGTGACCAGCCCATTCCTCATTTCTGCCCCTCCTACCAGTCTCAATGTGGCTTCTTTATATCCTTAGTTATAGGATTTCTGTTCAGCTAGATACCAGGTGTTGTGAATGTTCTATAATTTAGTTGTACTTCTGATGTGGCTGTGGAAGGTCCCAAGTACTATATTTACCTGTGCCACCATATAAACTGAAAGTCCCAAGAATCATTCTTAACCTTTCAAATTAGATTTTTAAAAAATATCAATATGAATTCATTCATTTAAATCTATTTGATGGGTTTCAATAAATTTTAATCATCATCCTTTTTTGAATATTAAATTGTTTCAACTTTGCCAGTAGGTTTTTCCTCAAGTTATAAATATTTGTCAGTTGATGCATAGATAATATAGAGAAAGAGTAAAATTAGCATTTGGATTTCTTTTTGAAAAAGAATCAAATTATTCTGTGCCCAAACAGCCATTTCATTTTAATCGTTAAAACATAATGAAATATGTCAGCCAGCAAAAGAATGAGAAGTAGCTTATATGAATATTGTTTATTGACCTGTCACCTGAGATACGCTTAGGTAATGTGAACTTAAGACAGAACTGGCAAAGACTGACTATATATTTACACTTCTGTCAAGGAACTAATTGTGCTTCACCAGCTATTTTATCAACAATAAAATACCAAGTGGAAGTGCAGTGCTTACGTCTGTATTCAATTCATTAATGTAAATGCCTTAGAAAGCACTGATCCATGCAAAACTCCACAGCAGCACAGCATCAATGTGGTATCTGGAGTGCCTCTCACAGGATGTGAACATTTATGTGTTTCTACACGTTTCAGTACTCCTTAGCTCAGAAAACAGCTACCGCGATGTTATTTTTAGTTCAAAGGTAATATTTAATACTTGGGAACAATAAATTTTTTATCAGAAGCTCAATAAAGAATATTCCTAAAATGAAAATTTAAAAATTCAGTTTTAGCAACTATAATTTAAACTTGCCAGAATAGTTTAATGGTAAAAATCCTACTATATTAAGTGCTAATATCCTGAGAGTTAATTTGTAGCAAGAAACTTACAATTTTCATGAAAAAATTCCTTCTAGAATTTATAATAATAAGCCACTGAAAATGAAATATGTGTATAATATTTTCCTTCATATTTAGATTTTTTAGAATTCAAATCTATAAAAATAGTAAAATAATTAAGGATTGCTCCTTATTTCCAAGTTTCATCTTATATTACTTAAATTACTTGTATTACTATTCCATGACAATAGTTTTACTTTTTATCTTAGACTATGTAGGTATGCCTTCAGTATATTTTATGGACAGTACTTTGGACATACAATTTTTATTATAGGGAAAGATGAATAATATGTTCTACTAGCACAATTACATAAAAATTATTATGACATCAAGTACTTAAAAAATATATACTCGAATTCTGAGATCTTGAAACTTTTCCTTTTCATTTTTTCCTTTTGGTACATGTAGCTACATTCAATCTGATTCTCTTCCTCAATAAACCCTGGTGTCCCATTTGTAGCCATGCCTTAACTTTGCTTTTTCACATTTCACTGTGCCAAATATCAGTGTTTCGCATAATATTCACCCTTAATGGCACAGTCAAGTGCTCACAAATGGGCTTCTCAGTCATAATCAGAAAGTTATGGAGCTCTGCCAGGATTACCAACATTGGTTTTCTGGACATAAAAGGTTGTAATAACCAGTTTTCCCTTCCATTTAGGAATGCGGAATGGATGGGTTGCCTGAAGATAGAATTAGCATTATATTCATATCATTTAAAATTGGTATATCTCTTAGATTGTGTGTGCGTGTAGCTCTCCTTTTAGCCTGTGTCCTCTTAAGTATTTCAGGAAAATATTTGAGAGACATGCACTCATCTGTTTGCCAGGTGGATCAGTTCTCCTAAACTTTCTTTACTCTTTGAGTTTATTTTCTCATGGTCTTTGAATTATAGTATCAGAACTCTTCCTCCTCCTTCTCTAATCAAAAAGCACTTCGCTTAGTTCTGGTAAAGCCTACAAGGGACAGAGAAAGGAGCAAAATTCTCCTTTACAATGTAGAAATTTACAGCATAGAAAATTTAGATTAGCTCATCCAAGCAAGTGAATTCTTTGATTTAGTTAAATGAGAGTTTTCCTATTGTCCATGAACTGCACTGATAATAAGCCAAGATCAACAGTGACAATAGATCTCTCCATCTCCATCACTCCTATCACCAGAAACATACAAAGAGATGTGGATGCTCTCTGAGTCGCAAACACGCACGCACACACAGGGTAGGGCAAAAGTAGGTTTATGGTTGTGAGTACATGAAACAAAGTTTATTCTTGCATTATTATTTATTAATTATTTTATTATTTTCCATATGAACAACTGTAAACCTACTTTTGCCCATCCCCGTGTGTGTCTATCTGTATTAATTATACTCTTTTGTTTAACAAAAATTACCACAAAACAGAACTGTACAACAAACATTTTCTCACAGTTTCTGTGGTATGGGAATCTGGGAATCTACTGATTTACTGGATGGATCTTCTACTTCAGGGTCTCTCGTACTTGGCGACCAAGGCGTGATTGTACTATACTCAACCCAAAGCACAACTGGGAAGGGATTCACTTCAAATGGTTACTGGCAGAGTTCAGTTCCTCACAGGCTCTTAGACCATAGGCGTTAGTTCTTTACTGGCTACAGACTGGACATGGCCCGAAGTTCTATGTCCTCCAACACGTTTCTCTAACACGGTGGCTTGTGTGCAAGTCAAGAGGTCAAAGGAGTCTGCTATCAAGATGAAGTCACTATCCTTTATAATCTCTCTGATCTGATGGAAACTAGAAATCAATAATAAGAAGAAAACTAGCAACACAAACACATGAAGTCTAAACAAACTAATGCTACTCATCAATGAATGGGTTAACAATGAGATCAAGGAAGAAATCAAAATACACCTTGAAAGTAAATGAAAATTAAAACACAATTACTCAAAATCTATGGGACACAGAAAGAAATTCATAGTAGTACAGGCCTACCTCAAGAAACAAGAAAAATCTCAAATAAACAGTCTAAACTTATACCTAAAGGAACTAGAAAACTAAGCACAAATAAAGATAAGCATTTTAATAGGTACACAGTGGTATCTCAAGATGGTTTTAATTTGCATTTCACTAAAGGTACCCAATGTAAGTCTGATTGGTCAGTGTCCCTGATTCATCTGTTATTAAATCTTTTTCATATGATACCTTAATGCTTTCCCATAATTCAAGGTAATGGGACATATGTTGAGATAATGTAAATCTCTGTTAGATAAACAATAGCCTGCTACAGTACGTAACTACTCAACTGCACTTCAATACTTGTGTGTAGCTTTTACCATACAATTTTGACACTATTTCTTTAAAAAAATTATGACTCCATTACATTCTTTCATGACCATGTTTACAAATATCACTCTGTGCAGTAGCCTGGGGGTATCTGATAGGGAAGTCTCATGGAAAACAACATGTGAGAACTCACTAGTGATTTTCTTAAGAACCTTTTAAGGAGTTCTCTGCATCACTTGAACTGAGTATTTGAAAATGGATTTTTTAATATTACCTCAACACATGGAGATTCATTGTCCATCATGTGGCCAAATGCTATACTATCTTTATTTGATCTTACAATGTCAGGGAAGTAGCTCA
The DNA here is from genome assembly GCF_022682495.2 of Desmodus rotundus. Taxonomy (NCBI): domain Eukaryota; kingdom Metazoa; phylum Chordata; class Mammalia; order Chiroptera; family Phyllostomidae; genus Desmodus; species Desmodus rotundus. Next base: position 44,739,237 of record NC_071390.1, on the reverse strand, counting down.
ACATAAGTGAGTGGATTAGGAGGACAGACTTAAAAAAAACTACTAGCCTCTTAAATTCCTATGGAGTCATAGCCCACTCTTCTCAAAATATAAACTTTCTACATAACAAAAACAAAGCAATTTGTTTGAACTGAATGTTTAAAATCTTGGCTTTAAAAATCATATCAATATTTTTGGTCTTCAATCTTTTTGATGAAAGAAAAATACTATTGACTCGAGTAGCATTTTTACTGGAAAATCTTTGAAATCAAAATATACTAAATTGAGAGGTGCCATTTTAAGCTAATCTGAGGAAGATATGTGGTATCTTAGCGGAAATAAATTAAGATTAGTATTGAGGAGACTTGGGTTCCAGTTGAGGCTCTTCTAGTAAATAGTCAGTTGTATGACTGAGCACTTCTCAAACATCCTTCAGTCCCTCATTTCTAAGGTACAAACGGCAGTTCTCTCTAACCTCCTCAGAGTGTTTTTAAATATCAGACGAAATCAAGATGTGTCATAGGGAAATGCTCACCAAAAGAAAAGGGTAGGATGTATAACTGTATTTAGATAATAAATTCAATTTTATGAATATAATAAGGGCTATAAATCTGAAAACCCATGTTTACTTAAATAAGAAATAGCAATTATATTAGTGACTTTCATTTTCTTACTTGTACATTTTAATGTTACTAAAATTGTAGTTTCAATCAATGTTGTAGTTGTAATGTTTCTGGGGTTATACTTTTAAAAGTTGAAAGTATTGTGTTAAAGGAAATGCATTATTATGATGAGGGGCAGGTAGTAGACTACAGTTTAAAAAGAGAACAAATCTTAAAGTCACATGAACATTGGTTTTAAATTCCAGGTCTGCCATATATTAATTGTGTGCCCTAAAGCGGGCTGCTTGGTTGACCTAAACCACAGTTTTGTCATCTCTAAAGTGGCAATAACATGTGTTAATTATTATTTACAATAATAGGTTAATAACATCCATATCATTGATAATCCCCAAATATATTTTTTACTGGTTTTATTTCTGAAATTTCCAAGAAAAGTTTTATTTTCAACACAAAGTTTCAAAACCAATTTAAACTAAATGTAGTTAAGGAAACAGTTGCTTTTCTTTACTTCTTCACTAGTATTTATCATGTTAGTCCCTTTGTTCCCATGGGATATTATTTTAAATTTTGATAATCTCATGTAATACTCAGCTTTGTTATCTTAGCTGTTGGAGTGATACACTTGCCCATGCAGGAATTATGAGAACAAAATTAAATGAGACAATGTATCACAATGTATGGCTTAGAGCAGATGCTCTGGTCACTAGAGGAGAGACAGGGACAGACCCTGACAATTCACTGAGGTTTAATGCCATTGACATCACTGAAACACTCGTTTTAGTCTGACTCAGCAATGAGAGGTAGAAAACTTGGACGAGTTTCAGCATTAGGTAGACAAATAACTTTCTAGATTTCTGTTTTAATGCTATAATGCTGTCTGTACACTAGCTTGTAAACATCCTATAAAATAAAGAAGATAAATTTCCACTAGGTATAAAAATTATGTTTTCCTTTTCTGTACAGTGATGGCCTAGGCTTCAAAAATGTACCATACATTATACTGTATTTTGAAATATCTAAGCTACTGTTCCCTACAATAATAGCTTTACTAAATTTTGCCTGAAACTGGAGACCAAATTCTATAAACTTAAAACACCATGTGAAATAAGCAATTTTCCTAATACTCTCTCTTAGTATTGTTTTTCTCTAGAGATGAGTATAAAATGATATTTGACAGTCTAGTATATGCTTATTCTTTTATTTATAAAAATTACTGATTGATTTTAGAGAGAGAGAAAGGAGGAGAGAGGCAGGTAGAGAGGGAAAGAGAGAAACATTTGATTTCAGGGAGAGAGAAAGGAGAGAGACAGGTAGACAGGAAGAGAGAGAGAGAAACATTGATTTATTGTTCCAATTATTTATGCATTCATTTGTTGCTTCTTGCATGTGCCCTGACAGGGGATCAAACCTACCACAGCCTTGGCGTATCAGGACAACACTCTCACCAACTGAACTACCCTCCAGGGCCTATTATATGCTTCTTCAATGGTAAAAGCATTAAAATCAGAAAGTGGAAAATTAGGAAGCAATATCTGATCACCTTGCCCTGGGATGCTTATCTCATTATGGCCTTGTTAGCCCTCAACAATTCTCAAAAGATTTTACCTGTTTTTGTTTTTATGTTTGCCTTTAAAAAAATAAAACAAAAAAAACTATGAAACTGAAATTTCCTTCCAGTTTACTTGATCTTGACTATTCTTCTAATAGAGCAATGTTAAATATGAAGACACTTTTTTCAATATGCTAGGTTGTCCTATCAACACCTATACTTTAAAAATATGCTGTGGAGAATAGAAAGAAGAGAATTAATGCTATTATCTGCTCTTCATTGCCTTCAATGAATACTTCTCTGCCTAAGTGCATACCACTAAATGACATTTAAACAGTTATTCACAATAAAATGTGGCTGATGTCCATTCAAAATTATAACCAAATCTATATCTTTAAAATTAACCTAATGAGCCTGTTACCTGTCCATCTGTTGGCAATAGAGAACTGACAACAGTTAGAAAAACATCACGCCACTGCCCTTTCTTTGTTAACCTTCACTGCACCAGCATGTGTTAATTAGGCGAGTCAGTTTAACTAGACCAAATGTCGGGGGCATACATGATATCTACTGCACACTCTTCTAGGCACTGAAAGGGATTCAGAGATGAGTGGGTCTCATGACCTCACCTCATCGATTTATGAGGAGTAGAGAAGAATCTAAATATCAAAATATTGGACAACATAAGATAATGTCATACCAGAAGTTTATAGAGAGGGCAGTCAAGATTCAGAAAAAGAGAAACCATCCCTTGTAAGAATAAGAAAGTTTTCATGCAGAGGATGGAATTTAGAATGCACTTTGACTAGTAGAAAAGTACCAATACCTCGCAAAGAGGGGACTCTGAAATTTCACAGGAAGGTAATGAGCTAGCAACATGATGAAGCTGTGTGGTGTGGATGTTTTGCCTAGGAACGAACATGCAATCTGCAGATGAGAGTCGTGGGAGACAAGACCAGGTAGGAGTGTGGGAGGACAGAGAAAGCGGCATTAAGGACCTTTGTCCAAATGATGGGAAACAAGAATAAAAAAATCCAACTTAACTCAGAAAATCTAGGGAGCCTTTGAAAGTTCTGTTAATAAAGAAACTGATTATCATAACCTGCCTCCAAGAGAGCCCACAGTGATTCCAGTTTACTGGTATTTGCATACTCTTGAGTACTTTTTCCTATTTTACTAGTTTGTCTGTGTGACCAACAGAATATGGCAAAATGTATGCCTCTTCCAAAATTAGATTATAAAAAACACTGTGGCGGCCATTTTGTTCTCTCTCTTTTGCTGTCTTTCTTTCTCATCACTGATTCTTGAGGAAGACATGTCATGGGCAGCCCTATGGAGAGGCGCGCATGATGAGCCGCAGCCTCCTACCAGTAACTACCTGAGTCAGCTTGGGAGCAGACCTTCCCCCACAGCAAATCTGCGGATCCTACAGCCTCCCTCAGCAGCTTGACTGACACCATATCAAAGACCCTGAATGTAACCATGCCTCGGAATTCATGATTCCTGACCCTCAGATTCTGTACGAATGATGAAATTTTAATATGTTCAAAGTGGCAAGTTTGGGGAAAATTTGTTATTCAGTAATAGATTACTACTATAATTATGGATGGACTTCGTAGTATAATATTATTCATGGGTCAGTAAATTAAATTCTGAATTAATTAGAACAGGAAAATATAAGACATAAAAAGACAAATTTTAGTAACTTACTATGTACTTTTTCTCCTGCCATTTGCTTTTTATGCATTTCCTCATTAAATGACCCCAATATTCTTTGAGGAGAGGTACTATTTGTATTCTTTTTTTCTTTTATAAAAACTTAAGTCATCAGGCAACTTGTCCAATATCATACAACTAATAAGTAATGAGCAAAAATCCAGAAACTTTGTTGTTTATATAAACAAATATTTGAAGAATGAATGAACACCTGTGCACATTTCATGAGTTATTATAATTTCCTACTAAATACTTTGACCTTGCCTTTAAGAAAATTTGGAAATATTCTAAATTAATCCTAAGAACATTTTTCCATGTAGTTCCCCCAAATAAATTGAATCAAAGAAAGATATTTCAGAAAATTCATGGATTGGTATTCTTCACTAGTCCAAATGTAGTTAAATTTTTTATAGTGCAAGTCTTTGAAAAAACTATCTTTAACTTACCTTTTCCAGCCTTTTACATATGAGTGACTTGTGCAAAGTGTTTGCTTTTGACCTCTTTTAAGGTTTCCACCATTGAAAGTCTTAGAAAAAACACTCCAGGTGAAAGTTTGAATTCCTAAAATGGAATTCACATGAACACAGTTTAAAAAAAAAGTCTTTACAATAGATTCAAGCAAGGATAGAATAAACATACGAATGGGATAAAAGGTAAAAGAAAAAAGAGAGAGAAGTAGTTAGCAAGTAACAGCAACGCTCATGAAACTTAATTTATAAAATTAGCATGTGGCTAAAAACTGCAATCAACATTAATACCTAGTCTGAAACACCATCAGATTGTCTTAAAGCTGTATTTTTATTCAAGAGTCAGTGCAGCCTGAACTGGCCTGCCTGGGCATATTTTCCACACCCTGCCCTCTATGGACCATATGACCTTGGGAAGCTATTTACCCTGTTTACCTCATCTCAAAAAGGGGATGATAAGGATGCTCAATTCATAAAGTTATTGTAAAATTTAAATGAGTCAAAATACGCATATTGTTTTCGGGAGTGCTACATGTCTCCCGAAAGGTACACAAAGCTGGGAGACAGGGAGGGGGTTTTTCAGGGCAGCCGTGTTTTTTGTTACCTCTGGAAACACATGTAATCAGAGGTAGAGAATCATATAGAAATTAATTGCTCCCAGAGGACTACTACTAGCAGATCTACTAGTTAGATTTCACAGATGATCAAAAAAACTACATCAGTTATAAGTCCATGAAACAGGATAAAAGTCATTTCTGTTTACATTTTGTACCTTACATGCCTCATGTAACTCACCCTAATCCCCAGGGGGAACATACAAATGCAGACACACAGTGGGTCTCTGGGACGCTGTAAGAACATTTCTGCTCTTCTCTAAGGGAACTATGAAACAATACTTAAGCACAAAAAAATTTTGTCATGAGTAATCTTTTGTCCCTGTATTTCCTCTTCATTTAGTGTTTTTGACATTTTCAGAAGATAATATTCAGACATCTGTAGAAATTGAAAAATGATTCAAAATTCAATGTTATTTCAAACTGAAGCCCTCCATGGTCTAGGGAATATATATCATTGGTGAAAGTTGCTTGCATTTTATTTATAAAAGTATGCCTCGGTCTTGCTATTAGGGTTCTAAATATAACTTCCTAGAAATGGTGTTAAAATGCAGAGGTAATATGTGTATGAACAATATTTCTTCTGCTCCAGGCAGAGTTCTTCTGTTGTTGTATAGTTTTTCCATCAGTATTTGATAGCATACTATTGCCAGTGTGGAATATCCATTCTTGACTGGAAGATAAAAGTTTATCTTTCAAAAATATCATAGATCATTGGAGGGGAAAATGTTAACTAGGAAACCAAAGATTGTTAGTGAGGTAGACAACCTTTGAAAACATATTAAGGAGAAACTTTCTAAAAATGGAACTGTTTAGCCAAAAGAATAAAATTAGCTAGCTCTTACTAAAAGTATTCTATAAGAGTTTTATTATCACCATCCTACTGTACAAAACCTGCATGGTACGTATTAACATTTTTTCTTTTATATATGAAAATATTGTGTCTTACAGTATTTCCGGAAGGTCATTCTTGATGTAGTTACTATTTGAACACAAATTGATACAAAGGCCTCCGAAACAATACATAACTCTGCCTCCAAAAGCTTAGATTAGACATAATGTGTTAGGCACATGGAGGAAAGGAGGTAGGAGGTCACTGAAAATTCTTAAAAGAAAAATGACAACAGGTAAGTGGAGCTTTGAAAGATGCTACTCTGGCCTGGTAGCTCAGTTGGTTAGAGCATCCCTGATATGCCAAGGTTGTGGGTTCGATCCACCATGAGGGCACATACCAGAATCAACCTATGAATGCATAAATAAGGAACAACATATGTCTGTCTGACTGTCTGTCTCTCTTTCCTTCTCTGTCTCAAATCAAGTTTAAAAAATCAATGTGCTGACCACTCCCAAGACTGCTGAATGATGAAAGAATGAAAAGATGAATGAAAAATAGTACAACACCTTTCACACTTTGATTTCTGTAACAAAAGTTTTAATAGCAGTACTGATTGAGAGGCTTAATGCACATGCCACCATGCTGAGTACCTTACCTATGTGATCCTAGAGCTTCCTACCCTATCCACTGGGGTAAGTACTCGTTTGGTCCTTACTTTGCAAGTGAAGAAATTAAGGTTTCGAGACTTTAAGTAACACGGGTGGACTGCACAGTTAGTAAGTCAGGAAGTTTGGGGTCAAAGCCAGGCCTGTCTGAGTATTTAGGGCCTATGTTGTCAATCACCCAACTATGTTCATCGAATTACTTTATAGTCATATGCTTTTTGAATCGCACAACAACCTTTTGTGATATGTAGTGACTAATGTAGAAACTGAAATTCAAAAAAATTAAGGCTTAAAATTCAAAACCAAATTTGATCATACTGATGAGTCAAGGTAAATGAAACATGCACTAAAAATAAAAGTACTTTCAAAGCAAATGATTTCCCAGAGACATGTCTAATCTTCCTGCTTTGTTGAAAGGATATTCTCAATTATAGACCAAATAAAATATTCCAGTGGGGTGTTTTCAATACTGAGGAGTTGTGTGCTTCTCACGAAGACCATTTTTGGTTTATCACTTGAGGGCTTCTAGGTACTTCTCATTGATGAGTTCACTGAGAACAGCATTTATGAAATAGCAGAATTAATCCACATTTTGTTGGTTTTCTTACAAAAGAAAAAAATAATTTAACACACGCATTGCAAATTATGTCTTTCTCAAATTGATTTAATATTTATTGCACTAATGATTTCCATATAAAAACCTATAAAGCACTATATTAGCTTTGCAAAGGTTTATACTGCCTATCACACATTGAGAAATATAATACATAAATATATAATTCCATACAAAGACCTAGTATCAGTGATAATGGAATGTTCAAGGAGAAGAAAATAAGGAAATGATTACTCCCCAAAAGGGATGTGATAAGATTCAGTTGAGATGAGAAAGGGGTAGATCAGCAGTAGAAGAAGGCAGGTGGTACCCTTCTCACTCTTGCTGATGGGGAAGATTTTCCTTGTGCTCATCAAATGGACAATTCTTTCTTTCAGTTTCGGAACTTAGAAGAACCAGAGAAGTTGGTACAGCACACCCTGCAGTGGCTGACAGGTGAGTCAGGAGTTCGCTTCCTTCACTAGGATGGTAGTTTGTGTTTGACACCCTCTATCAACAGCAGTGAATGGCCAGAGACTCATGCAGACACTTGACACAACATTTTCTTGACTTTCATTTGTCCTAGAAATGTAAGGTTGTTTTTTCTTCTTTGCTTGTTTTCATTGTTGAATTCAAATTTCAAACTACATGATACATGTTATATATGTTATGTATTAACATATATAATATGTAATTTTAAAATCTGTTCATGTAAGAGTGAGGTATAAGACAAAAATTAAGACAAATATAAATTAATATTACCATATTCCAAAAGTCTTTGAGAAATGGTAATTATTCAAGTTGTCTTTCCCCTTCCTACAACCACAGCAGATACAATAACAGATTTTCTCACTGGTTTTATCTTGAGCCTGGGCTAGATAGTCATTTCCAAATTTCTAATATTGGCTCAGTTAATGAACTTCATTTGCTGTGGCTGCTATAGAGTATGCCAAAGTAGCCAAACACATGTTTGGCCTGATATAATTACATAGCAAAATTTGGGTTGTAAAATTATGAAATAGAAAACATTGTCAGTGAAGTTTGGGAGTAAGATAGAATCAATAACTTTTTGTATCAATCCAGCAGTTCTTTCCTTTTATACCAAACTGAGGAAGTCTTTTTACTGCTGAATCGCAGAGTCAGCAAACAAACAAACAAACACACACAGAATTCTAGGTTCCTGCAGCAAACATTTTACAAACATAGATATTCTTCATATTGGAGGTATTTAATATCTAGGTGTTAGGAACTGCCCTGCCTGGTTTCAGAAGCTGTAACCCCCCGTGGCTAAGACTGAGTAAGGAGACCTTGGGACCATAAGACACTAAGGAGACAAAGCTTATCTTCCAGGCAGGGGTGCTGCCTCTGCCCCCTTTAATGCACCTTGCTTGGCCCTGGGCAGATGACTGGTGAGCCACTGATGGGTAAGATTCCTCAAGGGAGGGATGACTTAAGATAGGCATGGTAACAATAGGGCCATCATGGAAGGACTTGGGGGACTATAGAAAAGGGAGTGATGGACCCTTGCCCCTCGGCTTTGACATAGCCTGAGTCCTCATTCTGTCTGTAAGAAGTCTCCTAATCTCTTGGCTGCCTTACTTCCCCTGCCTGACTTAAGCCTGAAACAATGCCAGAGGGCAGTGCAGCCCTGGGCAGGAATGGACGGTTCCCTGGGGTGATCAGGTCTAAGAAAGAATGCATAAAATCCTGTGAAAACTGCTTTGCTAAGAATGCCCTCAATTTTCTGATAAGGGTCCAAGCATGAAATGAGTTTGTTTCCCAAAGTTTTATGGCCCTTTAGCTATCTGACCCTGACTCAGAACAAGCCCTCATAATTCTTTGAATGTTATCTATTGTTTGATCCTTACTGCCTGACAATGATTGATGAGCTTCACCTGTATTCCTGTGCAAATTGAACCCAATAAAAGCCCACTGAGGAACAGGCTCAAGGCCCTTCTCCTCTGAGAGATCGGCCACTTTTCCTCCCCAAGCAGATCATGTCTTGGTAGACTTATTCTCATCCATGACAGCCTGCGGGGGAGGGGGAGCCGAGCTCTGCTGGACAAAGTTCCCCCACATCTAAGTATTCAATGTTTGTGCTGCTGGAGAGTAAGGGAATATTTGAGAAGTAATATCTTTCAGATACATTTTAAAAATAACCAATATGAAAAACAAGTAAATTTACAAAGTTTAAGGATATGAAATAATTGTCTAAAGCAAAATAGACTTTGAGAAACCATGATGCCAATGTACTAGACTAGTTGAGGAAAATTAAACCTAATGGCAATGAACATAGACACCAATCAGAGATGCTAAATTAAAAAAGATATATATAAATATATATGATATATATTATTTAAGAATAAAGAATGTGAATACTGCTCCTTCAAGGAGTAAGTTCAGCCTTCTAAATAATTAACTTTCTTTCTTTTCTTTGTAATTGTCTGAGTCATAAAAGCCCCAGGAATGTGATGGTCAATATCTGACTCCGTTAGAATCAAGAGTCTGGGGTTCAGGCTGAGCAAATATGAGTCTCGGTTCCTGAAGAACAATCTGCATCTTGGAGTGCTTTCTCTTACACAAGGACCATAGAGTTAAAATTGACATAAGGAGCTGGAAGGAACTAAGTAAGAAGAGGAATATGAGAAGGGAATGATACTCTTCTTGAAATCCCAAATTTGAACAAATGCAAAGAGAGTGAACTCTCTCTATAATTCCCAGTAAAAGAAAGTTTGTTGTATTTTTCCTTGTCATTTTAATGTAAAAATATAACACTGACAGTTGTAAGTACAGACTCTAGACCTACCCTGAAAAGACTTGAGTCCTAGTTTCTCAACTTTCTTGCTTTAGGCCAAATTCTTGACATTTTTGACCTTAAGTTTATTCATTTTTAAAGTGGCAGAAATAATAGTTTCTACCTTGTAAAACTGTGAAATGAGGTTAAGTATGAAAAGTATTGTATTTAGCACAATATATGGCACATAATAAATATTTGCTATTGATAATACTGTTATGTACAATTTACAGCAAATTCCCCATTCCCGCTGGACCCACTTCCTCTCCTCCCCATCCACTTGGAGTATTAAATTTCTATAGTTTTAATACTTTTTCAATCCCTTCTTTTGTCCCCTATTTGCCGACTCACACTCTGTCTTATATCTATTTTTTCTCATGCCTTGTTTCCACATTCATTCTCCCCTCTAGGTGCAAACTGTCCCTGGGTAGGCAGCTATCCATGGAGCCCTAAACCCTCCCCATTAGGAAAAGCCTATTCCTTTGCTTTGCCCATTTCCTATGGGTGTGGGTATGTGTTGCTTGGTAACCAGGAATCCGGAGCACAAATAAATTCAAGGATAGATCCCAGAAGAGAGAAGGATGCAAATAACTAGGATTACAAAAAAATAAAAATAAAAAAAGGTACATTTAATTAGGCTGTAACAACCACCATGATAAAAGTCAAAGCTTAAAGCAGCAAATATTCATCTACTTCTTGTTCAGAATTCAGAGCCATCTTGGATAGCACGGGGTTGGGCTTGACTTTGTTTTTAATCAGGGAACCAGGCTGATGAAGCACCCACATTCAGAACTTCATCTGTTACCATGTATAGAGAAAAGGAACAGTAATCGCATAGAGGTAAAACGGGACACATCAGCTCCTTTTAATAATGAGAACAAAGCACATGCTTATGCCTAATTGAAAGGGAGCTCAGAAGTTCTATCTGACTATTCGTCTAGAATATTAGGGAACAGTTCAATGACTACAAAATTTTAAACCCATTTAACAGAAAGTATTTCATGAATTGTTATATTCATCTTTCAGACAAAAAACTTGCCTATATTATCTATGCAATAAATGTTTTTATAATGAGTAAACAAATGATCTCATATATCTCATTGGATTTAGAAAAATAAATCCAATGTTGATTATGGTAATAGATGCAATATATAACAATAATAGAATTAACAGTTTTAGAAGAAGTTAGTTACCTAGAATGTTTATTCGCACACTCCTTTGTTTTTACATTTTTAAAAATTAAAATTCTTCAGTTCCAACCTTGAGATTATTAAAGTTTTCTCTGAAGTCATTTACCATGCAATGGAATATAAAGCACTCTTGGGACTTTGCCAAAGCTTGCTATTGAAATCTGAAATTGCTCTAGATTTGAATTGCTAACTTGATAGAGGAGAACACTTACATTCAAGGCTGTTAATCATGTGCACTGTAGTATTATGAAGGCATTTAATGTTTTTCCCCTGTGGGATATTAGGTGTCATGTTAGCATATTTTGATCATTATTTTGAGTGCATGTTTTAATGCTCTCCTCTCCCCACCAATGCACACCTCCTTCGCTTGTAACACAACCTCTGTGTTCCTGTTTCATCTCTGGGGGAAATTACTGTGTGGTAGAAATATTGAATTTCTACTGTGTCTTCATTCCAATAGGTTTTAGACTCATACACTTGACCTGATTGAATGAGTCATGAATGAGTGGAAACATATTGAAGGTACCATGAGTGGATGCTGAAAACTATTATGATGAAGAGCAATTACTGTGCTATGACAAAAAGCTTCTCTATTTAGGATTCCTGAATATATCTCAGTTATAAGGAAATAAGAAATGTAATGAAAGAGAAAGAAAATCAAAACACTTTTTCTTAAATATTGTGTTAACAAAACCTGTAGTACAATAAAAAATGTAAAATGAGCACTTTTACAAATGTAGACTTGTCTCTGAGAGCCTATGCTGCAACACTATTTTGTTGTCTTAATAGTTATACTTGATATACCTGTTATTTAATTTCTTTTTATTCCTTCTGAGGAATAGGCTATAAACAAAACCTGCTAAAAGCTGAAGAATACTTATAATTTTTTCTCCTTGTAAATCTAGAAGTAAGGAATAGATAATTCAGGACAGGATAAAAGTTGGAAAATAAAATGCTTTCCTTGTCGTCATCAAGTTCTCTTCTGTGTTTATCAAATACTAGGTCCTTTCTTTTTCTTCACATTGGAGTCTTCTACTCTGCCCACTTCCCACACACACAAAAAAAAGACATTCCCCATGAAAATGTTTATAATGTATCTTTTTTCTCCCTCTCCCTATAGATTCTCCTCCCCAAATATGTCTGAAAATCTAGATCACAACGTATTGATGGCTGGTGGTATCATCTGTTGTAATTCTTCCCATAATTAATTTTACTAAGGACATTTGTAGTTTTAGTCTAAATATGAAATGAATAAAAATATATCCAATTGTGAAGTTTGTAATTCTCTGATTTCTAAGAATTGGACTTCTTCCTTACAGGTTAAGCCCCCAAGGGTTTCATGATTCTGAATTATCTAGGAATTAGGGATAAAGGAATATTGAAGAAAGCAGAAGCTACTTGGATCTATATAACGCAGACTAAATCGGAGTGGACAGCAAGAGGGCACTCTGAGAAGCTTACAGTAGAACAGTTGTGAAATTATGTGTGTCTGTGTGTACATGTATATATATACATATATACGTATATATGTATATATGTATATATATACACACACGGGAGAGAGAGAGGCTATCAAAAGTCATCAGCAATCAAAGAGTAACTACAAATGGAGTCATTAAAAGATGGTAATGAAAAATGAAATATTACGCCAATAATTTAGACACCTGATTTTTGCAGTAGAAGTGGTGAGCCATGTTTTTAGCTTTACTACAAAGCTACAGACAATTTTCCTTAGCTGATAATGCTTTTCACACTTCCATCAGCTGAGTAGGAAAGTTCTACTTGTTATATATCCTTGCCAACTTAGAGTCGTCAGCATCTTAATTTTACCAATTCAGATGGATATGTACAGATATAGCATTGTGACTTTAATTTGTGTTTCCTTGATTTTAATGCGATTGAGTACTTTTCCATGCATTTATTGGTAATTGGTATAGTCTCTTCTGTGAAGTGCTAAATCTTGTCTCTCGTCCCTTGTTAATTGAGATACCTGTCTTTTCTTTATTGGTTTGTGGAAATCTTTTTCAAACAGTAGGCCCTCCTTATCCATGCTTTCACTTTCCATGGCTTCAGTAACTGCAGTCCACTCAGGATTAAAAATACTAAGTGGAAAATTCCAAAAATAAATAATCCATAAATTTTAAATTGAGCATTGTTGAGTGTAGCATGGTGAAATTTAGTGCTGTCCTGCTTTGTCCTGCCAGGACGTGAATGATCCCTCTGTCCAGTATTAACCCTGTTGTATATACTCCATGCTCACTAGTCACTAGTAGCCTTTTAGGTTATCAGAACTTCATCTGTCACCATGTATACAGTATTGCAGTGCTTGTGTTCAAGTCACCCTTATTTTATTTAATAATGGCCCCAAAGCACAAAACTAATCATGCTGGCAATTTGGGTATGCCAAAGAGAAGCCTATATTGCTTGCTTTAAGGGAAAAGGTTAAAGTACTTGACTTAAGGAAAGAAAAAGATTGCATGCTGAGGTTGCTAAGTAAGATCTATGATAAGAATGAATTTTCTGTCTATAAAATTGTAAAGAAGGAAAAAAGAAATTTGCGCTAGTTTTGCTAATGCACCTGAAACTTCAAGAGCTATGGCCACAGTGTGTGATAAGTACTTAGTTAAGATGGAAAATGGATTAAATTTGTGGCTGAAAGACACAAACAGAAAATGTGCTCTGATTGACGGCAGCATGTTGTGCCAGAAAACTCTGAGCCAGTACGAAGACTTCAGCAAGAGATCCCCTGTAATGAGTGGCCGTATTCACATAACTTGTAATACAAGGTATTGTTAGAATTGTTCTATTTAATCATTAGTCATTGTTGTTAGTCTTTTACTGCTCCTAATTTATAAATTAAACACACATAATAGGTATGTATGTGTAAGACAAAATACAGTGTAGGTAGGATTTGGTACTATCTACAATTCAAACAACTGCTTGGCATCTTGGAACATATCTCCCATGAGTACAAGGAAATCTTTATATTCTGGATAAAAGTCCTTTGTGAGTTATAGTCAGTATTAAAAATATCTTTTCTAATTTGGACATTATCTTTTCATTCCCCAAACTTCCGATGAACAGAAGTTCCTAATTTTATGTAGTTCATTTTATCAGTGACTTTATTTACAGTTACTATCTTTTACATACTGTTTGGGAAATCTTTGTCTACTCCAAAGTCATGAAAGGACTTTAGATTACACTTTTTGGTATTTAAAAACCACGTTGAATTGATTTTTGTGTATGATGTAAGGAAGGAGCCAATATTAATATTTTTCTATATTGATTATTCTTTTCTGACTACTCTGCAGGGCCACCATTGCAACAAATTAAGTGCCTATATATATGTGAGATTATTTCTGGATTCTCTATTCTGTTTCATTGGTCTATGTTTCTATCTCTGTGCAATACCATAGCAGCTTTATTACCATAGGTTTATAACAAAACTTTACACCAGGATTAAGTGTTACAATATTTTTTTCAAAATTATCTTGACTATCTTCCTATATTATAATATAAATCTAAGAATTAGCCTTTCAATTTCTCTGATTTAAAAAATAATTGGAGAGTTTGTTTGGAGGTTTAGTTAACAGGTCAAATTTGGGAAAGCAAAATTTTTGTTGATACTGCATCTTCCAATCCTCAATCACTCTATTTCCTTCTATTTGTTGTTTTTTTTCTAATTTTATTTTAGTTTAGTTTAATTTTCTATAACTTTAAGTGATGTTTCATAACAGTGGCTCAACACCTCTTTTGATAAAACATTCCAAGTATTTAATCAGGATTGCTATACTTTCCTAGAAAAGCTGATGCTGAGTTGATGCTGAGACAGAAAGTTTGAGGAAGAGCCATCAGGGCAATGGATGGAGGAGAATGAGGTGATCTGTGGGAGAGATTCAAGCCACTAATAAGGCTTGGAGAATGTTAGGAACTGCCCTGCCTGGTTTCAGGAGCTGTAACCCCTAATGGTTAAGGCTGAGTCAGAGACCTTGGGGCCATAAGACACTAAGGAAACTAAACTTATCTCCCTGGCAGGGGTGCCACCACTGCCCACTTTACTTTACCCTGCTTGGCCCTGAGCCTGACCAGTTAGCCAATGACGGGTAAGATTCCTGAAGGGAGGGACAACCTAAGACAAGCATGGTCATGAAGAGGCCCACAGGGAAGGACTTGGGGGGCTATAGAAAAAGGGGGTGATGGACCCTCACCCCTCGGCTTTGACATAGCCTGAGTCGTCATTCTGTCTGCAAGAAGTCTCCTAATCTCTTGGCTGCCTTACTTCCCAGTTCGATTTAAACCTGAAACAATGCCAGAGGGTGGTGTAGTCCCGTGCTGGAAAGGGCAGGTTCCCTGGGATCAGGCCTAAGAAAGAATACATTAAAACCCTGTGAAACCTGCTTTGCTAATATCCTCAGCTTAAATGATAAGGGTCCAAGCCTGAAAAGAGTTTGTTTCCCAAAGTCTTATAGCCCTTTAGCTAACTGACCCTGACTGAGAATAAGCCCTCAGAGTTCTTTGTTTGTTATCTATTGTTTGATCCTTATTGTCTGACAATGATTGATGAGCTTTACCTGTATTCCTGTGCAAATTGAACCCAATAAAAGCCCATTGAGGAAAAAGCTCTTGGCCCTTCTCCTTTGAGAGATCGGCCACCTTTCCCTGCCAAGCAGATCATGTCTTGGTAGACTTATTCTCATCCCTGGTGGCTGGGGGAGCCCTGTGGGCAGAGCCCCCCCACAGAAGAAGAGGGAGATTGTGGTAAATTAGGAAACTGAAAGTATTTTAGTATGACTCAAAAATAGTACAGTTTGGTTGGTATACCAATATAAATTATTTAAATATAATTATTCAAATGTTCATAATTATTATTTGACATGAAAACTGTTTTATTAAAGAACATAATAGTATCTTTCTCAATGTTCGAGTTATTCTGTGAGAGCTATTATAGTAAGGAATATATTTAGGCACTTTCTTATATAAAACAAAAAAAGAAAAGAATGTATTGCTGTCTTGCTGAATTAAATGATAACTTCATGAGTTCTAATATACTTAGTGTATTTTTCAAAGTACTTAAATTACTAAGAGAAAGGCTTTTATGTCCTTGTAATAAGATACTATCTGACTTAATTATCTATAATATATAAATACAGGGCACTTACAAAAATAAAATATCTCTAAATTTCAGCTGTGTTAATAAAAACAACATTTAAAGTCTTTAAAGCTGTAGATCATAAAATATCCTTTAAAGTCAAGATCATAATCACTTCTCGGCCTTTTGGCTAAGATCAAGTGTAGTATCTGTTCTTATCAGTTTAAAGTCAAGATCACAAAATATTTTGGGGGAATATATTTAAAAAGACAGAGATACACTAGGAAGTTGGACCCAGATTGAGAAATTAGATTAATTGTAATGGTGAGGAAATGCTAAACTCTTGCTCTGAGCTGAAGCTCTGAACTTATGTCACACAATTACTCATTTCTTTATTACTTTGACAAAGAGGAAATAATAGTTTTCTGCAAAATAAGCACATTGGTGAAGAAAATAGATGTGGATTCAGGAGGATAAGAACAATGCTGCAAAGGATATGACATCTTGGAAAATAAAAAACAAAATAAACAAACAAAAACTCTGCATTAGTCTTCAGTGAGCACACACAGTTGTAGGAACCAAAAGCATGTAAATGAGAAGCAGTATGAGGAAGCCTGCAACCCAGCTTGGTGATGAAAGATGCTAATATGGACGGGCAAATTTGAAATATTTTAGATTAAAAATACTTTAAAATAAACCATAAGTAATACAAGGTAGTTTGGCATATGTATTCCGAATGAAATAGACAATGTCTTAGCGATGTATTTATGGAATATAGACTGCTGCTAAGAGAAAGACACTTAGGTTTGATAAGCATTTGGTACTGTGATATAAGTGTTTTATGACTTTATAGCAAAGGATCACCGGTTTGATTTCCCACAGGTCAACAGTCATTGAAAAGCACTATGGTTGTTCCAAATCTTGTGAACTGCTGCAGCGGCTGACCTTTTGTTTTCATCAAATGCTCTAAACAGGTTGGCAGTACTGTTTGATGAAATGAAATGGACTTGGGGTAAGGAGACAATTCCAGTGGCAGCTTTGCTGCAAATTAGCTGTTTGGCCTGAGGCAAGGCACATGGACTCTGTAGACTTTGTGACTGTGGAAGTTTCTTGCTAATTTTTAAGTGTAAAATTAAGAAACCCAGTTGCAAATAGTCCACCCGATAGAAGTACAATTAGTAAGGTCAGGAAGTTCATTCCAATCTCAAGCTACTCTTTTTAGAACAACAGTAGCTTGTTGAGGCCCTTCCTCTGTTAAGTGGATTGCAGAGGAAGGGACACTTTGGGGCAATGTGCAGCCTTGCTGAGATGGCTTTAACGGTGACCTGCGTCACCTGACCAGTCTTAATCAAAGACTGATGAAGCTGTCTGGTTTCAAAATCGTCTCTTATCATCCAAAAGCTGGGGTTTTCAGCATTCTGTCATTTGAGCCAAGCTCATATTTATAATATATTTATAATTTTTAAGAAGCGCAAATGGATGGCCCATCCTCCTCTGTTCTTACCAGCCAGACACAGGAAGTCTGCAAAGGCTCAGGCCCGGGTGAAACTTGAAGTCCTTCCCAGGAAATGATCTGAGATCATCTTCAGCCTGCAAGCCTGTCTTTCCTAACAGACAGGTGGTAATTAAATGTTTATCCCCATTTTACTTATATTCTCTTCTTACCCTGCTTGCTGTATTTTCCAGTCAAACAAGTTTACTGACTAGAAATTCTCATTGAAAGGTAACTACTAAAATAAATTCTCTCAGAGAGACTTGTTTTATTTTCAGTCTACTTTAGATGTGAATGCTGGAGGTAGAATGGACCACAATTTTCTCATTGCAGAGTCACCAATTCAACTGTAAATTCCACCTAGGAGGAGTACTGAAATTATTTGAAAAGTTCTTCAAATAATAAACCAATGAGAGATTAAAGCACATAGAAACGATATTAAAAAGAGCTAAGAAAAAGAAAGCCATAATAAGACATTTCACGTGATTCCCCAACTAAATAGCCGGTCTTGACAGCTTATCTCAGAAGTATTGACTCAGGGTGTTCTGTAAGTTATTAAAAATTATTTTCATTTCTACATAAAAGATATGTATCAATTATTTTCAGTAATGCACCCAGATTTATCAAATACTACTGGAGTTATTGAAATAATATCTCAGAAACACATAATCAAATATATTTCAAACTAGCATTTGCCAGACATTCACCCACCCTTGACACGGCTTTCAACAAATTTCTGAAAATGCCCATTGTTTGTTCTTTACAAAGAAATCTAAGATTCTATTAGTTGTACTTAGATAGTTTCCCACTCAACCCTGCTCATTTCTTTCTTACCTTTCAAACTCCCAGTGCAATGACGAACTTAGTGCAGGCTTTGACAGTAATGCGCATAGCTCCTCCAGTTAGTGTGATTCTTTCTACAAAAAAAAAAGATGTGGAGTAACATTAGCAAACAAAAGTGTTTATTACAGTCTTTTTTATAATTATAAAGGCTTAAAATCTAAAGGATAAATAGGAGTCATTACATAAATTCTATATAATGAAAGAGATATAATCATTGCATTTTATTTTTAAAAAATTTTAATGGCATGAAAATGTTCGTTATATTGTAAAATAGTGGCACACAATAATGTATGACATATGACTCTTCATAATACTATATAGATAATATATTCTGTATGTAATAGGGCATATACTAGCAGAAATCTTAAAATCAATAAAGATAATAATAGTAGTTTTATTAAACTTTAATGTTTTAAATAATTTGGGGTTTTTCTTTATATATTCCAGGTTTTCTATAATTTTATGTGCTAAATTTAGAATTAAAAAATTTTAAAAACAATAGGGGTCTCTGAGGCACACTAGGTCGTGCATTTCAGGTCTCTGCCCAGTACATTGAGGCTTTGCTTTGTTGGCTTCTGAAGAATTTTTTTTTTATTACAGATTGGGAAGCCTCACTACAGAACTGTTTTTAGTGATGGATACTGGGAGTTAATAGTTTAGGAAAACACCATAAGATTCTGGAGATCAACTATAAATGGGAAGCCAAGTCGAAGGAACAAATCATTGACTAGAACTGCTATCATGGGCCTTAGATGCCATGCACTAAAAATGCCTATTTTATAAGTGATGTGAAAATAAGCCCAAAAGTTGCACAGCTTTTGATAATAAACAGAACAGGAACCTTGGTGGCCTGACTTCTAACTCTTCTGGCTCCCCAGCACCCTACTACGAAGTCCAAAGACTGCAGAGCGCATGACCTCTTATAAGATTTCTTATAAATCCCTTAAACTGGCTTTTCTCTAATCAGTGTCTGCATCTACTCCCTGTTGGAGAATGGATAAAATCATAAACTCACAGCATTTTGAGCCACTGTCAGGCATCAAACAATGACAACTCAAAGAACTGCTGCCTACATGAATCAAATCCATTCATGCTGAAGTGCAAAGACTCTGAATTTTTTCTTTTGCTTTAGAGACTGTATTTCACAGACATTTCAGACCTTATTAAAAGTAGATTTAAAATGATTAAAAATTCACTTGTTTTTAATGTTTTATTTATGTATGAAAATACCATATGATCTCACCTTTAACTAATCAACAAAACAAACAAAGGAGCAAAATATAACCAAAGACATTGAAATTAAGAAAAATCTGACAGCAAACAAAAGGGAGGTGGGAGGAGATAATGGGGGGAAGGGATGAAGGGTTTTCAGGAACAACTATGAAGGACACATGGACAAAACCAAGGTGGGGTGGAATCAGGGGAGGGAGGTGGGGATGGCTGGGGTGGGGGAGAATGATAGGGGGTAAATGCAGACAGCTGTATTGAACAACAATAAAATAATTTTTAAAAAGAGAATGCATACTTTGAGAGATAGAAATCCAATCAATTGAAAGCCTGAGAAATTAGGTATCAAATCTTTAATTTTTTACATAGTATTTTTCATTATTTTTTAACCAATATTAAATGAAGCAACATGAACATAATGAACTGATAGGCTGAGGGGAAGATAAAAATTTTGAAAGAGGAGACACCTAGAATGACATTTAATTTAAATTTATTTAACAAAGAGAATGAGTTTTGTAGTTTCAATTTGAACTTAATTGCACTGTTCCTAAAAGTAGGAAAGACTTGTGCTCTATGATTTAAGCATTTGATCCATTTTGATACACCTCCTTCTCTTAGGCAAGGACACAAGCCCCTGGGGCTGCAAGATTACAAGGCAGGGACTGCTCTAGTTGTGTGGCTTTAGGCAACTATATGTGATACTCATTTTGCAGATGAGAAAATTAAAACAGGAAAAGAGAGGGAATCTTTTCTTGTTTTAACTAAATTCATGATTTAACTAAATCCCTTCCTGGCTTCTCCCACATTATGCTCCTAGGTATTTTCATATTTAGATAGCTTTAATAAACAGAAACACCCCCAGAAACAGAGGCTGAGCGTATTGGGTATATTTTTTCAGGAAACAAAGAGTATGTAAATAAAATCTTAAATGATTCGAATCCCCCCTTCTTCCAACAATGCAGCTTTGTACGTGCAGCAGAGTGAACAATGCTGGCAAGTTCTCCTCTGGATTATGCAAATGATTGGTGGCTATCTAGAGGTCATTCCTGCTGGGAAGATAACAAATGAGAACTTAATTGATAACCTGTAAGTAGTAGCCAGCCCATGTTTTCTCTAGGCTATCAGTTATGGCCAGGCTAATGATGAAGACAATCTAATTGAGATAGGATATTAAAAAAAAAAAAAAAAAAAAAAGAGATAGGATAAGAAAGCTGAGAATTAGGCTCACATAAATATTGGAGTATGTATAAAGGAAAATCTCTGTTTCAGAATTTTAACCAAAAGTATTCTATTGGTTCTAACGTTATGCAAGACTTAGTGCTTTCTATTTTCCTACATTGAATTGCTACATTGTTGCTCTCTTTGACTAGGATATTAAGGTGTCCTTATGTCATAAGCCTGAGGACAGGTCTGAAACAGGAAATGGCTAACTGAGAATTAGCAACATATCCTCATATAAACAGAAACTTAAAATTTCTAATAAAATTTAAAGATATCAGTTTTCCTAAGCAAAAAAGGGGAGTATGGATCTAATGAAGATGTTACATTAAAAATCAATATATATGGTCGTACAAAATATCTATTAAAAATTCAATTTTTAGTTCATTCTCAAATATTGATTGAATACTTTCTACATTTCTTTTATAGTGTCCTATATAGATTAACCATGATAAAGAGAATAGAATAATTCTATTCATGATTTATATTCATGAAAATTACAGTCTAATAGGAATAACGGTCTAAAACAAAGAATGTCAGAAGTAAACAATGGTGAAAGGTAAGTGCAAGGGAAAGAACTATTTGTTGTGAGAAATTTTAAGAGGATTACCAAATTTAGATTGAGAGTTAAAGAATGCATAAATAGATAAATAAATAATAAATAAATAACTCAGAACATGTCAGCCAGAGAAAATTATATTGTCTAATAACCCTCAGGTGAGAATTCAACCATTTGGGAAAACAAAACAAACAAAACCTCACAAAACAGTGAAGTTGGAACACAATCAGCAAAACATAACAATATAGATAGTTACTAAATACAGTTACTATTTTATACAGTAGTATACAATCTCATGGAGTTTTAAATATGTAACCTTGAATGCAATAAGTAGCCATTGATGATTTTTATATAAGGATGATTTAATTCATATGTTAACTAGCTACATTAGTACATAGAATTCAAATAATAAATTATTTATTGACTCATTCAAACTAATAAAAATCTAATAAACTGTACAACTACCTCAAAAACACTACTCTTAATGCTAAGAGGCACTGACTCTAACCCAAAGAACAAAGCTTCAATAATAGCTGTGGTAGTTAGTCCCATTTGTCTCGGAAAGATTTCTGGCTGTGATTTACAAATCACACCTACAGATCGCACTGCTGTTGTGCTATTACTGATACCTTGCCCTGGGGAGATTTCTGCAGAAAAGCATACTGTTAGTAAACATTTTACAAAATCAGCATTTTCAAATAGTCTTTTATAATAACTATTGGTCACAAAAGTCTGCTTATTTGTCATTTTCTCCTCTTCCTACGCTGCTGCATTAGCAGGGGAGGCCCTAAAATAAACCGTCTGCCTCAGAAAGTACTGACTATACATACTCTTCTCAGAAAGATATGAAGATCTCTGCAAACAAGGTCTTCCTCACCACTAATTCTTCCAGTGAATTCTGCCAATGGAAAAAAATTACACTTCATTTTTTTAAACCTTTGGAAAATAAACATTCTGAATAGCTGCTCCCATGGCTCTCAAAGTCCACAATAGGAGTACCGTAGAACATGGTTTGTATGTGTTTGCAGCTGAATAGTTTTATCAACCTGCTGTACACCAACAGTGTTTTGAGGGTCCAAAGGGTCCTGCCCTTTTGTGCTCTCTCCCATTTTCAGTCAAATATGGCAGCATCTCTGCTGAAACATTTTCTCAAGAACCTTAGAGTCTATAATGTATTTCCATTTTGACTTAGTTGTATAAAAGCTACACCCACATTTTTTCATAACAGTAACTTCTCTACCTTTAGCTATGTTTGATATGACTGAGAGGAAATACCCCTAAGATTCCTAGAGGCCTTGTGGTTGGAGCGGCTGTGTGAGGAACATGTTTAATCTCTTGAAAGGGCTCTGTGTGACTCAATAGAGTGGCCTGTTGACCTCTGGTGTTAGCAACAGGTTACTTACACAGGCATACCCATTTTCTCTATGCCACATTTTCAAAAGCAATTTATTAACTTTAATAGCTTTGGCCAAGTTGAGAGCCTGAGATTCTTGAACCATCACACTCTGTTTTCATTTTATTTAATAGTTCTTCCCTCAATTAGTCTCTCTCCTTTCACATTTTATTATAAACAGCAAGAAACAATTAGGGTGGCATTTTCAACACTTTGCTTAGGAAACTCCTTAGCTATATGACAAGTTCAATACTTAAATTCTGCTTCCCATATGACTGCAGGAGGCCATTTTATTAAGTAGTCTGTCTGTATATAACCAGAATGTTCCTTTGTCCAGTTTCAAAAATATGTCCCTTCCTTCATTTTGAGTCCTCACCCACAGTTATCTTCCAAGTCTAAACTTCTAGTAACAGTTGTTCAAAGAAATCTAGGCTTTCTCTATCATACTCCTCTAAATTATTTCCACCTGTGCCTACTACCTGCTTCTAAATCTGCTCTCATATTTTTAGATATTTTACAAAAGTACCCACTTTCAGGCATCAAAATCTGTATTAGTTATATATTCTTGCATAACAATTACCGCAAACTCAAGAGCTGAGAACAAGATACAGTTGTTATCTCACAATTTCTATGTGTTTATAGTCTGAGCACAGCTTAACTGGGTCCTCTGCTTCTGTATCTCACAGGTCTGCAATCAAGGTGCCAGCAGGGACTACAGTTTCATTTGAAACTACAGGTGTCTTCTAAGCTTATATAGTTGCCAGCTGATTTATGGTCCTTGCAGTTGTAACACTGAGGTCCTCAGCTTCCAGAGGCAACCCACGGTTCTCTGTCCTGTGGTCCTCACAAAATATCACTGCTTTCTCCATCAAGCCAATTGGGATAACAAGGCTCTAACACAAGTTTATTAGTAAGATGGAGACTTAAGAGTTTATGCAGTCATGAGAGTGCCACCCCATCACTTTTGCCATATTCTGTTATGGGAGCAAGCCACAGGTCTCCCCCCACACTGAAGGAGATTATACAAGAGCAAGAAAATCGGGTGGTAGAGACCATCTGATTCTGTCCATCACATACATAGGTATATGGTGTAGGTATTAACACCTTTTTTTCCCTTATAGGGAAAACAAAGAAGTAAATCATTCAAGTAGTTATTAGCACAAGTCACTATTCAGATCCCATTTTATCAGATTCCAAAGCACACAATAGCTACACTTAATCTTATGAACAGCTTGAGCTCTTTGAGCACCAAGTTTCACCAATGTAACCAATGCAAAATGATTTTTCATTTTACATTGGTGAAATGTAAAATGGGCTCTTCATCATGGGCTATTATGAAGAATAAATGAGATTCATTTTTGTGCCTGTTCAGAGTAGAGTTGATAAAATACAAATAATTATTATATCTAGCATAATTTTAAAAGTTTCCATACTAAGTTTGCATCAAGAATCTGATTTTCTGGTCTTGGACCAATTGCTAACTTTGGATTTAGTGTCGCTGTATGGTCTTTCATCACTGGAGGTCTTGGCTCTCTCCTCACATCTGAGGATAAAGTGGGGCCGTCTCCTTTTGTCCACCACTCTCAGAGTCCCAAGGAGAGGGAGCCCCACTTGAGAATGTGACCAAGACATGGTAGAAAAGTGTAGCCTATTGAAAAATTTATTGCACATTTCTTCAATGGTTCTGTCTCATTATTTTGACTCTAAGAGCATTTGGTGCTTAACAATCAAGTCTAAGAAATGACCTCAGGAAAAAGATTTTCACTTCCAAATCCTTCAAAGTACATCTCAGTTTTAATGGAGTTCAAGCTAAGAGTGGTAATAAAGCTCTCAGCTGAAATCTGTTAAATAAGTAGGAAAATGGTGTTTCTTTTAAATTCAAAATTCTTAAGCCTTAAGAAACATCTACCAAAGTCCATTTTTTTGCAGTATTTAGCAAAATCAGTCAAATTAGTTAACTCATAGCAGAGAATCTGCTACATGAAAAGAACTTTATTGAACCTCTTTTTTGAGTCTCTTAAGGCTTAAAAGTCCTAACTCATAGTTCCTGACTCTAAGAAACTGAGGTTAAAATAGGGTAGAAATATAATATATAAAGTAACTCTAATATAAGATAGATGAATAAATGCTATAAAAATGCCACCGTTAAAATGCTACTGCAGTTCAGAGAATGATTAGGTTACTTGTGGCTAGAGAATTTCACTAAAAAGATAGCATTTAAGCTGTTAGTAAAGAATGGTTGAAATATAACATGTGACAAAGAAAGGAATTGAAGATACGAGGGACTTATAAATCATTCCTAAGAGATGGGGAAGAATAAGTTGTGCAGGGAGATAAGGAGGTAGTTCACTGTGACTAGAAGTTAGTTGAGAATTAGACTTGGAAGATATAAGATTAATGAGATACATTTTAAAGGCTTGAATTGCCATGTTAGGTTGCTCAGATCCTAATATATATGAAAGTGAGATTCAGTTGAACTTCACCATTGTTTGCTTGTTTATTTTGTTTTGTTTTCAATATGTCTGATAAAATTATGTGTCTGCATAGAAAGGCAAACCTGGCAATGAGGCTCAGAGCATTGGAAACCATGACTGGTGATATAAAAAAAATCAATCAACAAAACACTTTTAATAGTCTGTGTGAAAGTTAAAGAGATCCAAAAAAAGAAAATGGCAGTGGGAATGCAAGATCAGGAGTGATTTTAGCAATACTGAAGAGATATAATAAAGAAGATAAGGAAAGAAAACTAAGTTCATGATGATTTCAGTCACACAAACCTGTGTGGGAAGGAGGTGAATAATGATCTTACCTGACATAGTGATGTCATGACAATAATCTGAGTTAGATTTGGTTTTTAATTTTTTCCAGGGGAATGGGGATGTGTGTTCAGTATCACACAGGTAAAGTTTGAGTTGCATATCATACAGAGCACCCCTGGGCTATAGTATGTGGTAGGGCTGGAATTCTCAGGAGAGGTCTTGTTGAGGATGTGAATATTGTGCACATGAAAGGATTCTCTGAAGTTGCAAGTTTATGTGACTGAATGAGACTAAAAGGGATCTACATAAAGCAAGTCCTTTAACACTTGTTGCAGTACTGGTTTGCTGTTAACAAACTCTTTTAGCTTTTTCTTGTCTGGGAAGCTCCTTATTTCTCCTTCGATTTTCAATGATAGCCTTGCTGAGTAAAATAACCTTGGTTGTACGTCCTTATTTTCCATTACCTTGAATAGTTCACAACACTCGCTTCTGGCCTGAAATGTTTCTGATGAGAAATTAGATGACAACCTAATTGGTGTTCCCTTGTATGTAACTACCTGCTTTTTGCTTTTAGACATTTAGGACTCTCTCCTTGTCTTTAAGCCGTGTCATTTTAATTATGTGTCTCAGTGTAGGCCTCTTTGGATTCAAATTGTTTGGGATTCTCTGAGCTTTGTGGACTTGTGTATCTTTTTCCTTTACCAGATTAGATAAGTTTTCGGTCATTATTTCTTCAAATAAGTTTTCAATCCCTTGCTTGCTCTCTTCACCTTCTGGTATTCCCATGCAGATGTTGTTCCACTTCATGTTGTCCAAAATGTTTCTTAAGCTCTCCTCATTGTCTTAAATTCTTTTTTATTTTCCTGAGTATATGTTATATAGAAACTCACACACAAACTTATATATAATTACAATATGTTTGATAGTCCTTCACTTACAGAAATGTGCACTAATTTTCTTCTGTCAATTAAAAGTATATTATGACAACTAACCCTCAAACACATATCACCAAACCAATTTTTTGGAATAAGGACCCTACATTGACTAGAGCAGAAAAAATCAACAACTGACAGTGACAAAAACAAATGAGGAAAAATACTCCATATAATGAATGGATGTCTCTAAAATGTCCCAATATAATTGTGTTTGTCTTCACTTTCTAAGGTAAATGGTCTTACATAAAGTCAAAGTGATTTTAATGGTCTTATATTCAAAATGATTTCCCTCAAATTTCATTTTTATATTTCAAAAAGTTTTTCCTCTTTATCTCTCTCTCTCAAAAAAAAATCCTTTGTATTTGCATCACGGCATATACGGCCAGATTAATGTGTTTGGTAGATGCATGATTTCAACTTTTTGTACCAAGTAAGTTTCCGCAGTAGACCGTCCAATCAGTTCAGTGACGTAATCAAGCTCTGCTGCTGCTGTTGTCTCCGTGCACCCCCAGGGGCACAACTATCCCAACTGACTCCAACATGTAGGAGGAAAAAGAACCCTCAGATTTTGTACCAAAACATTCATGATTGATCAGAAGCAGAGGTATTATTTTTTAGGCCTCTTAAAAGTTCAATTTATATTTATTTCCTGATTAAGCTTCATAGTATTGATGATAGTACACTATATTCAGTTAGCTAATGTCACTTTTCCTAATATTGACCTCCTAGTTCCTTTTAATTTTTTAATTTAAAACAAAATATGTACTTTTTTGTATAATGTTTGATTAGTCCCCTTCGAGTTATATATTATAACCAGTTGGGTTAAATAGTACAACTATCTCCATTCCAAGATTGAGACTATTTCTTCTGTTGCTATATAAATGGGTTCTTTGCAGATTGAAAGTATTATAACTAAGAATTTTGACATCAGCCTAACAAAAATGAGAATGATAATTACAGTAGGAATGACATGTACAATACTTATTACATGCCAGGCACTATTCTAAGCACCACACTAATTCAATTCTTTAGTAATTAAATTCGCACAACAATTCTGTAACATGATTAATGACAGCATAGTCCTTTTACAGATGAGAAAACTGAGGCACAAAAAGTCAAAATAATTTTCCGCAGAGCAAATGACTCATAAGAAACAGAACTAGGAATTAAATCTAGGGAATCTCAACCTATTCTGAAGTAATATGTAGTTCTTCAGCTGCTTTCAATCAATGAGAATTAATTCCATAGTACTCTGATAATACAATGCTGTCAATTATAATTTGAGTGATTATATTCATAAGAAATTTTTAAGGAAAAATAACAAGTAAGCTAACAGATATTCTTTCATATAAAGTATGAAACTCATTCTAATTTCAGACATTTTAAAGTATTTCAGAAAATAAGCCAACGTAAAGGGGCAAGTCATTTTTCTGTGTCATGTTCCTTAGTGGAAATATGTGACAGAAACTGTGCTCTACCTGCTATTTGAAAAACATTAAATTTCTTTGTACATATTGAAGTGGGCAGATTTCAAATGGAGGATGAAGAGAAAGAAGAGAAAAATTAAGAGAAGGAAGCTTGCATGGCTTGGGCTTTCCATTTTGGTAATGGATTATCGGGCTAGAGCTGGGCAGCAGAATAACAACATTATGTCAGATCAGAAACAAGCAGTGGTAACACTAACGTCATTTGGGACTATGTTAGCAAGAAATGGAAAACTGTTAAAAAAACAAACCCCTTAGATACACTCATAAAACAACTAAATGCAGTGTTAGATTTCTATATTATGTTTTATTGTTCATGAAATATTTTCTTTAAAAAAATTAAGCCAATATTTTTCTGTGAAGTCTGTAGGCTTTCTCCTATAACATCCCAGAGAACAAATTTTGCTGAGGAATCCTAATTTCTGTGACTAAACCCACTGCAAAGGTACATTCTTTTTTGAACAGTTAGTATTCCCAGTGTGTGCAGTGGGCATCTGTTGATTTAATATACTCAGTACCTATTTTCTCATTCTTCTGTCAGGAGCAAGTCTCCTATCAACTCCTTTTCAAAAGAGACACACAGACATTTCTTCAGGGGAACTGCTTTTCCTCATTGCATCCCGTGTAATTCTGGTGGAGCTTCTGATGACCGTGTTATGCAGATTGGCCATGGTGAGTGGTCCCGAGAATTGTGCTAATGTCATAAGCTAGGGTTATCCGAACCCTGTGTTCAAGTTTATATATGCTGAATCGGGAGGAGAT
The DNA here is from genome assembly GCF_022682495.2 of Desmodus rotundus. Lineage (NCBI taxonomy): Eukaryota > Metazoa > Chordata > Mammalia > Chiroptera > Phyllostomidae > Desmodus > Desmodus rotundus. The sequence continues at coordinate 44,710,452 of NC_071390.1, read as the reverse complement.
TCTTTTCTCTGAGCTTGCTGAACTGTAATAGTGCCAACTTGAAGTTGACTGTAGCCATTTTATCCCCTCTTTTCATTTTATATAGAGTTAAGGAGCCTACATATAGAGTTAGAGAGAAGAAATAGAGTTAGGAGATAGAGAGAAGGCACATTATTTATATCCCTTAATACTGGTTGTTCTAAATATGCATTAATAAATTTTCATTTTGTCTAAATTGGGTTTCTGTCACTTCTAAATAAAAAGGAGAAATAAGAGAAAGAGAAGAACTGAATTCCAATTATAGGTGTTTGTAACTTCCCTAGATAATTGTGGTATTTTAATGACTTTTCACAATAGTCTCCTGCCTGACATACAGACAGCCAGAACAATAATAACATTTGGGAAATACATTACATTTAAATTTAAAACTGGAAATAAAGTACAAACTGACAGTAACTAGGGGGAGGGGGCAAGAGGATAACAGGGGAATAAGGGGGAAGGACCATTGTATAAAGGACCCATGGACAAACACAATGCGGGGAGAGGACTGAATGGGGAAGGTGGGGGTGGGTAGGACAGGGGAGAGTAATGCGGAAAAAGTTTGGACAATGGTAACTGAACAACAATAAAATAAGTAAGTAAATAAATAAATAAACAAATAAATTTAAATCGGCAACAAAAATGAACATCATGGTTTACTGGTATATTGGAAGCCTGGAGATGCTAGCAACTCTCAACAGAACAAAATAAAAGATTTAACAGCCACTCTTGTTTCTCTTCAGTTTCCTATCCTTTATACTCACAAAGCCAATTCTCCATAAATCCCAAGGAATTTCTGACAGCTTTCCCCACACTGCGAACTATAGGAAGGAAGTGGAATGAAATGTTTACTGAAGCATGTTAACCTCTGTTTCCAACATCACTCAAGGAGTGCATATTTGGGTAGGACACCCCACTACCTACTCCAAGATGTGGAAATGGGACGGGGTCACGGGATCTTGGAACCATTCTGGCTAGAACACCTTTGAATATAATGTCCAGACATAATCATACTTGTCTTCCAAAAATCACTTGAGAAGTTGTTTATAAGTCTGTATGACTCGGGTCTCCCTCTAAATCTTCTCAGTGTTTGGGGATACATACACTCATGTGTATTTTGATGAAATTCCCTATGTAACTGTGATGTCCAATTAAGGTTAATAACATCTGCCATGCATCAATTACTGTTTTCTATCTATGTGCCTAGGTAAATAGACTATGCCCTAAGACTAAGGACTCTTTGAAATTAACTATAAATAATATGGATCTGGCACAATGGAAACACAATACATTTTTGTATCATAAATAAATCAGGCTGATTTGAGCTCTTTATTAATTTATTTAGCAGAAAAAATATATAAATTCCTTGTGCCATGATTTTTTTCCTGTAAAATAAAACACTATTCCTAGAATAATGCATCTTATTTCAATAACTTGCTTATTAAGGCAACATGCTAAAATCTAGGAATAGATATGCACCACTCAACAGACTTATAACATTTGCTACTTGCCTACAGTAGGTGATGTGCTATGGAAGAAGCTGGGTTCTTCCATAGAGCAGGGTTCCGAGTGACACAGGGCTGAGGAGAAGATCCCCCATCATTGGTGTCCTATATAAACAAACATGGCCTGGTCTAAATAAGTACCATAAAAAAAGCAGAAAAGGAATATTTGTTAACCATAACCTTCAAGCTTAGACACAAAGAGGTATGACAGAATTGGGTCCAGAAACAAATGCCAAGTATGTCCAAAGTTGAAGACACACTTATTTAGAATAAGTGGAATAAGTCTGAGAAAGCATAGAAATACCTAATATGCTTTCTAGAATATCATATGATGGAAGTTAATTAGTTTCATTTGTGGAAAAACAACACTTCTAATTATGCAAGCTCCACCTCACTTAACATATCTTGAGCAAGGAAACAAAATAGTGCACAGTGGATGTTTAATTTTCTAACACCCATTTCCCCTTTACCAACCTTATTTCCTTCAGGAAAGCACCACTCTCCAATTCTCTATCTATGTCTTTGGGTTAGAACTAATATGGCCTTATAGATCCAAGGATAACCCATGATGATAAGCCTGCCAAATTCAAATGTTCCCTACTCCTAACCACAGTGATTAGTTCAGAAATGAGCATGTGATCCAAATCATCTCAAAAAGAATCAGCCCAGACCTTTTGCTAGTGGTACTATTGGTAAAGAGAGGTTCACTGGTATATTGTCAGCCTGGAGTTGCTAATGGCCTGTCACCATAGTATATGAGACTTTTTTTTAGAAAAATGAAGGCTGTACTAAGAAAAGTGCAGGAAACAAGGGGCGGGGGGCGGGGGGAGAGAGAGAGAGAGAGAGAGAGAGAGAGAGAGAGAGAATGATTTTGTTGGAGGCTCTGGTTTCAAAGATGCCTTTCCAGGCCACTTCTGTTGAACTTCTCAGCTGTGTGACAAGTTAAATTCTTCTGTTGGTTTAACTGAAGCTGACCAAGATTCTGTGATTTGCAACAATAAAAATTCTACCTAAAACAGATGGGCTAGATGCTTTATGATTAAAATCAAGATCACATGAGGAAGGTTTAACTGTTAGACTGGGGCTAGGAGGGTCTCAGGATATCTCTGTCGCCACCTTTTTGGGTTGTGAGATCATGAAATATTTACAAATCCTTAAAGAAGGAAAATGTCCATATGTGTACACATACACAGTGATTTCTGAATTTCCTTTACAGAAAGAAAAGTATTCCACCTGCTCAGAAAACTTTCAAATTAATACCTTTGCAGTGAATGGTATGGGGAGACTCAAAGGCTTAAGCTTGGTTTATCAGAGGCTCCAAAGGAAGGATGACTTCATCACTCAAACTGAGATGCTTTTGACAGATGGAGAGCACACTAATAATAATAATGACACCAGGAAAACAAGTATAAGTGAGATCTCTCCCAGGGAAATCAAGACATTTATTCTACATAAAAGGAGTGAAATTGGAGAGTGAGAACAACATTTCTTTTAGTTCGAAAATCTCAAATTCAAATCTTCTCTGTCTTTATATTTAGCAAATCATTTTAGCACTCAGAGTTGGCATTATCATTTTAAAAATGGGTTAAATCTTTTATTGTGAATGATTGTCTCAAAACTCATGTGTTATAATGGATGGGTATACAGTTAAAAACTGCCCAGTTTATTTTTGGTTTGTTTCGTTTATTGAGATCCAATTTTCATAAACATAAAGTACCAGAAAGCCCCGTAGAACTGAAGTGAGATAGAAAGAAAGTCAAAAGGATGAAAGTGACCTAGAGTATTTGTGTAAACATAGCACTGGATTTGTATTTACTGGCTTGCGGAAGGGGGTGGAGGCAGGGTCTGCTGAGGTATTTTTCTCGGAGGCTAAGGGCACCACCTGGATGTAGCAGGGTGCATTAGCACACATTGGCACAGTTTCTCTATGTCTGTAATAAAAGCAATTTTCTAAGCATTTCCATCAAGAGAATTGATCATTGAGAATCTGGCAGCCTGCCAAGTTTATTATTCAGAGCAAACTCTGGCCCTACTTTGATCCATTTAAATATTATGTCACCTTCCAAAATGTTCTTGCAAGTAAACTGCCAGGCCTCCTTACTTCTGCTTTACTCTTTAGAAACAGGCTGCCACGGACCGAGATTCGGGAATCATAGACACGAGTCTCAGGTCAACGGCCACACAGCTATGTGATCACGAATAAATCAGCTCACTTCTGAGATCTGTCTCCCTAAATGAGGGCCCAGGGTGGTGCAGCAGAGCCATTAAGAGTAATTCCTCAGCAGTCATTTGTCACCATGAATCAGGTGGTACAAATGGGTGGGCCCCATGACTCTCTGGGCAAGCATTTAATTTTAGAGAAGACCTAATTAAACACCTGAATGCACAAAAGTATCCAAGGAGTGGCCTGCCTGCTTCTAGATCTCTTCTGTGTCTCAGTTCCACCTATACCAGCCTCTAAAATGGAAATGAATTCAGGCTTTGTGCTAATTTTTTATTCAAAATATATAAGTGCAAAAACATTTTCAGTTTTACCCTCCAAAGGACCCTAGGCAAATGTTGATTAATGAAAGACTGAAAAACTTTTCCAAATGCAATTATTTTTATTTGCTGAAATAAATGAAATGTTCCTAATATGATAAACTTGAATCTATAAGAAGGTATAATTTCTAATACATAAAAGGACTGTTTAGGTTTTTATCTCTATTATTAATATTAAAATTACTTAAAATTTAGTGTGAATGTAATAGCTTATAATCCTGGGTCAAAGAGTAAAAGGACCAAATTCAGGTACTTGGAACTTTTGTTCTTGTGGTTTAATTCAACATCGACTGTGTACACGTCAGATCAAAGTCATAGAGCTGTGAGTGCACCTTTCTTTTCTAGAATATTGAGCTCGTTTCAAAGGGGAGAACAGAAATTATATATTAGTGAGTAATATGAGTTTTTTCCTTTGCTGTTAAATTCTCTTACTCAGCATATCCAGTGATCACAAATTAATAAAATATTTGAAAATTTGAAATTGAAAGTTAGAAGGCAAAAGATTAGTACTTTGCAACAACTCCTTAAAAAATCAAAGTAGAACTTGCCTCTTGTAAAAGTCAAGGAAAGGCTCATCCAAACTGTCCTACTATTCATTTACAACCACTTCTGAAAGTGATCTTTTAAAGAGAGAGAGAGGTGTTCTGAAATATTGCAATCTAAGTAATACCAAGAAGACTTTCCCACCTCACCCCACTCTCAGTTGGATTCTTCTTAAACTTTTAAGTATTTTTATTAGTCTCTCAGTTGAAGGATGACTCCCAGGTCCTTGTGAAAGACATTCCTACCTTGCAAAACTGGCTAGAAGCGTTTAAGAAGATTTACTTCAAACCGATGAATGTAATTTTAGGAATGTATAAATGTAATTACTCCTTAACGGTTAAGAGAGAGCTCAGTGCTGCCGCCTGGTAGAAACAAGGTGCCAGGCTGCATAAAACAAGGTGGAGGGCTGGATTCTGCCTGTGGGCCTTGTGGTTGCCACCTGTGAACTATGTAACGCAGATTGTTGAAAATAGTTTGCACTTGTAATCATCTGCTGTGACTACTGGACAACTAACCCAAATCTCACATCAACATAGGAAAATGGTGGTCGGAGTAGAAAAACCCAAATGATCAAGAATGGAGGGAACGTCATCTGAGGCGAGTCCTCATAGAGTTAGGACTTGGGACAGAAGGAACAAACGCTGAAAACAGTTTCATCCCAAGGGTCCAAAGTCCCATCAATGCAAATTAAATCCTGTCAGTCTTGTGGCCCTATGAGGACTTTAAAATAAGAAAGACAATATTTAAACTTACTGTTGATGGCAAGTTATTAGAAAGTGCACATTTTAGGAATCAGGAACCAACCTTCCAGTCCTAATTCTGAGACATTAAAAGTCCAATCTAAAGAGTTATTTAATTTTGCTCAGTCTCATAATTTATACCAATTCACAAGGGGGGGGGTTGGTATATGAGGAATCATTTCCTGGGTTAAAAGTAGGAGTTGTAGGAGAGATATGAATCTCCTAATATTTTATGGACATGTATTATGATGGGGAAGAGCAGCTATAAATTGATTATACTCTCAAGGGAACTCTGATTCCCTTAAGTTTAAGAAAAACCCTAGGACCCCTTTCAGAATGAACACTGGGGATATTAAACCTATCAGGTAAGTTTAGGCTACAGATATAAAGAATATTCAGATTTTTGCTAAATCATGCAGGCATAAAGAAAAATTTGAGAGGTTTGCAGTCTACCAAAAACTGCTCTGACTGATATAAAAGAAAGGAAACGCACAATTCTCTAATCCAACCCATGGTATGGTGTCATGAAACATTTTAGTTCAACCATTTGCACACTCTGGTTGTAAAAGATCATTAATACTGCAAACATGAATAAAAACAATTTCAAATAGGCACATAGTTGGCACCCTTTAATAATCTCACAAGATGTTTTGTGAAATTTTAATTGAGAGATTCACAGGCTACACTCACCAGAATTGGGTGAGTCACTGTGGTTGGCGCTATTCTCATTTTTGAACATCAATCCTTGTGTGACTATGTGACGATTGAGATAAAATGTTCTTTCCCAGAGTCTTTTTGACTCTTTGAATGAGGCTGTAATTGCAGACATATCTCCAATCTGCTACCTAGTAATCAGTCTTAATGGTAAGAAATGTCACACAATTATTGTTAAGCCACTAACACAAAACACAAATGTGCCAATTTTCTGATTTATGTAAGAATTGGTATTGCAATATTTCAACAGACTTTTTTTCAGGTATGATCCAATGCTGGTGTCAAAGCAAAAAATGTACTAGATAAATTTAAACAGTCAATGATGACTTTATTCAAGTCTCTTAAAATAGGGGAGAGAACTCAGTTGGAATTCAACTTTGCTGAAACAAAGGCCAGAAAGGTTTTTAAAAGCTTTTTGAGTGGGGCAATCATAGGTCATCTGTGTGTGCTAATTAGCCTTACTGTGAGGAGAAATAAACGTTCTCCTGTCTTCATGACAGCAGGTAGTTTTATAACCTGGAGGAAGTTAACCATGAACATTAGACTCCTACTCATCTACAGAGACCATGAGATAGGGGCTCTATCTTCCCAGACAATTAATTTCTAAAGGATGACTCCCAGGTCCTTGCAAAAGACATTCATTCCCACCTTGTAAAACTGGCTAGAGGCTTTTAAGATTTCCTCAAAGGTGCAGAGAAAAAATTGTCAAAAGTTTCCTAAAGTAGCCCTGGCTGGTGTGGCTCTATGGATTGAGTGCCAGCCTATGAACCAAAGGGTTGTTGGTTCAATTCCCAGTCAGGACGCATGCCTGGGTTGTGGGCCAGGTCCTTAGTAGGGGGTGTGTGGGAGGCAACCACACATTGATGTTTCTCTTCCTCTCTTTCTCTTTCCCTTCCCCTCTCTCTAAAAATAAATTAAATTTTTTTTTTAAAGTTTTCTAAAGTAAATGCTCTAAGATAGCGATTTTCAACCTTTTTCATCTCATGGCACACATAAACGAATTACTAAAATTCTGGGGCACACCAAAAAATACATTTTTGCCAATCTGACACAAAAAATAGGTATAATTTTGACTCATTCACACCAGATGGCTACTGCGGTGTTGTTGGCTATTGTCATTCTTTTATTTGTCAGGTATTGTATGTTTCAAAAACTCTTGTCCACACCAGTTGAAAATGGCTGCTTGAAGAAAAGAAAGGTCAGAGCCTAGAGTGAGGAAGAGGCCTAGGTCAAATTTGAGTCAAGCTGAGGGAGAAGTTAAAGCTCTCTTGGTCACTGCCCCACTTTCAAAATGCATCTCAGCCTTTTCATACACCACTCAGTATCTGTCAGTTACGGAATCACTGACTACACTAGATGCTAATAAGACGTTGCCATTTAAGCTTAAGTTATTCAAAGAGTGACGAACAGTAACAGTATTTTTTTCACAGAATCTATGACATTTATATTCTGCCATTTAGAATATATTTTCTTGTGCGGTAGTGAATGTTAGAATTTTCTTCAGATATTTATAGGAATTTTTAGTCACTGTGCATTTTTTATTATTTCTCAAGTACATTGGAAATAAGTGCATTAACATAGCCTGATTATTATCTTAGTATGCCTGATTCACCAAAAACGGTAGTCCTTCCTCTTGACAACTTTTACAGAGCATCCATATGCTTTTACATACTTTGTGTTGGCTATGATGTATATCCTGCTCATTCAAAAAAGCTCTCAGAATTGCCCTTGGCCACGCTTTCGAGACCGTCCTCTTTTTGCACACACCCCTTCTGGGGCTTCCTTATTCATCAGAGATCCTCATCACTCACATTGTGCCAACAGCAACTGCAAAATGTGCTCTCTAGCCGATGACCTTGGTGTAGAAGTAATCCCTTGACAGTGAATCTCTACATTAGGAACAGTAAGAAGGTGACTTATCCCATTTCAGGTGTTAAAGGAACCGTATGACAGGCCATACTTTGTCTCAGATGTCCCGAATAAGGGCACTGAAAGAAAAGGTTGAGTAAGAGGAAATAAAGTATGAAATATGCAGCTTCGTCCACAAAGGCGATAATGTGCCAATTCCCTTCCTTTCAGCTCTGTACTTCTGGTTACACTATTACCACTCCCCACTAAGGAAAGAGACCCTCACTCTTCAGATTAAATCTTCAACAATAAGTACAAATCCTCCAGAAACAATTGGATTCCCCCGAAACAGACTCTGTAACAGTGATTTCATGCAGAATTTTATTGGGGGTGGATCTTGAAACCAAAAATTGATAAAAGAGCAAAAAAACAAACAAACAAAAAACCAGGTTTGAGCAGGAGTGTTGATGCATTTGCAGCAGACATCTTGGTGGACCCTAGGGGAAGTTCTGAACTTGAACTGAGACACTAGGCTTTGGGTCCTCATATTGATTGTTATTGAAACTTGACTACCATGGGAAAGGGTGGGGTTGCCTTGAACAAGATAGCTCCTATCCCCTCAGGACAATTTGTGAGAGGGACTAAGCTGTGAGCATTAGCAGATGCCACTCACAGCTGTTATGAGAATGAATGCCTCCCTTCTGCAATGGGATCTGGGTGACACATACAGCATCTGGTTTTGTCCACCCTTTGTTCAGCTTTGGTCAACTTGCTTTGAATATAATCAATTTATCCAAACAGGGAAAAGTTTGGCTAGAATTTACATTGGCCTTTATCTTGGGAAAACTTGCTTGTGGAAGGTAAGTAGGACAAAGGAAGGCCCAGATGCTGCAACTGATACTCATCATCTCCATCTCTACTACCCATTCTAGATGCCCTTCATTCTCAGGTAGTACTTCTGCTTACAAAGAACTGATAAGGGGCCTAAATTCCTGCTGTGCATGTCCTTTTAATCTTCAAACTTAGTGAGGGTACTGCTGTGAGATGCCCTACTGTACACAGCAAAATATACACTTCCCTGTCACCATTATTTGTCAACAGCCTTGTCTCTTAATATTCTTGCTGGTCTCTTGGCACAAGGAGCATAAAGAAGCTAAGTGGAATGCCTACAGTTTAATGGGACACTTGCTGTACTGCTGGCCTAATAATTTCCCTTCTGGACCTGGGACTTCTAGACATTGAGTCTTGAGTAAGAGAAGTACAATTGCATTAAATGCATCACTGGGAGTGATGGTAGACATCTCACTCCTACTTCTACTCTTGATTCCTGGACTCTACCACATAGTACCATCTACTGATATGAACTCCATCTTAGGACGAGTATTCTAGGGTGTACTATGTGCTGCAGAATGGCACTCAACCCTTCCAGGATATCACCTCCAATCTGGCATGCCAGCTGGACACTTAAAAGTGATTCCGTCACTCTAGTAGGCTAGTGGCTTCTGTTTTATACTTATGTATCTTATAACACAGACAGATTTTATGATTATGTGCCTTATTATCTATATATTTTGCTGGAAATATGGGTACTTTGGTCTGATATATTATTTTGTAGAATCTAGGGCTATTGGAGGAAATACTCTGAGGATCCTCAGAGAGTGGTATTTACAGAGACCCGTAGTCAGGGAAGGCAGATCCCTGGTCAGAATATGTCAATTCTAGTCAAGGTGGACTTACTGCATTTTTCACAATATAGATAATTGGTCCCCACAATAAATAGTGTCGTCATATCAGAGGCAGGGCCTAGGTGACAGTTGCTGGCGGAAGTATTAACTGGAGAAGCTCTGATGAGTAGGAGCTCTCATGCGGTGGGGTTGATTTGTACACAACTTGCATCCCTGCCACCCTGGCTTATTTAAGAACCAGCTCATCGTTCCAGTACTGGGCGCTGGCACATGTCACCTGTATGAGTCATTCTGCTCACTACAAAATCCGTGCTTTCCCATAACGAATCTTCTCTTTTGAGCATTAACATGAAAAACAATGATTTTCACACCTTTTTGTCACATTTACAAGTCCATCTACATGTCTTTTCCCCACACCTCTGTGTCCCTGATTTTCCAACTTTTTAAATTCAACTTACTGGGGTGACATTGGTTCGCCAAATCATACAGGTTTCAAGTGTACAACTCAAGAAAACATCTTCTGCACACTGCATCGTATGCCCATCACACCAGGCAAAGTCTCTTTCCATCCCCATTCCCCCCTTACCCACCTCCACCTACCTACCCCCTTTCCGCTGGCCATCGCCACACTGTTGTCTGTGTCTACGTGATTTGTATATATGTTTTTTTGATTAATCCCTTCACCTTTCATCCAATCCTTCCCCCGAAAAGCTGTCAGTCTGTTCCATGTACCTATGTCTTTGTTTATATTTCTTGTCAATTTATTTTGTTCATTAGATTCCACGTACTAGTATACCAAATCACTACATCGAAAGAATATATGTACCTCTATATTCACTGAAGCATTATATATAATAGCTAAGACCTGGAAACAGTCTGAATTCCCATCAGTAGCTGAGTGGATAAAAAAGTAGTGCTACATTTATACAATGGAGCACTACGCAGCTATGAAAAAAGAAATCTTACCTTTTGTGACAGCATGTGTGGACTTGGAGATTACTTTGCTAAGTGAAATAATCTGGCCAGAGAAAGAGAAATGCCATACAATTTCACTTATATGTAGAATCTAATCATTTCCCAACTTTTAATTTTCTTTGAGTATCTTTTGGTGGCTGAAGAAGAGCAGATGAGAAACAATTTCATATTCCAATCCAGCGAATCTATCTCCTTTATATGTTCTTTAAGTTTTGGTTACAAAATGAATAATTTTCTTTTTAAAAATACAAAGCTGAGTGAATTCAAACAAAATAAACAAAAACTAGCACTTTCAAAGTTTTCTCGAGAAATCTTCCCAGTAAGGTCCACAATTTGTTAGACACACCTTCTAACCACTAAGTTACATTCAGGCAATTATCTTGCGATGTGTTCTGACCCTACAGAGACACAAATTACCCTTTCTTCAGCACCATGTAAGAGTTTCCTCACCACGCTTTTAGCCTCGAATAACAGGTTTTTCTCTTATTGCCCTTCTAATCTCCACTAACTGCCCTGTCCCAAAGCCAACATCACATATTTTACTACTATTAGTATATATTTACATACATTATCTATTAATGTGTTACAAATGACTCTCAAACTTAGTTGCACAAGTAAAAATAATATATTATTTATTTTGATTCTATAGGTAGTATGCTTTCTTTGCTGCTTTTGTCTGGGCACATTCATACAACTACTTTCAGCTGACAAGTAGATTGGGAGGTAGATTAGGAAAGCCGGAGCATCTCTCTCTCTCTCTCTCTCTCTCTAGGATCTTTCACCCCGGGCTTCTTTATAACATGGCAGTCTCTGTATGGTGTCCCAAGGGGATGAAAGCAGAAGCTGTAAGACCTCTTGATGTGTGCTTTGTGGAAGTGGTAGGACATCACTTCTGCCATATTCTGAGTCAAAACCCATCACAAAGTCATCCTATATTCAATGAGATGTAAAATAAATGCCACTCTTGGTGATCAGATTAGTAGCCATCACATTGCATTTCAAAGGACCATCTTGTAAACGATATATCACATTTACCCTTTCAGATGGTGTGTATTGAATTGAGGCAAAAATCTTTGTACCCTATTGTCTAGTCATTGGATGTGGCAGAATTAGCTTCTTCTAGCTAAAAATAATTTTCATAGAGCCACTCCACTTTGAGTTGTCAGAAGCCAAAAGTCCTGGTGGCCTGGGTAAGGAGGGTCTTAGTAGTTAGGTGGTGTTCTGGTCATCACATAATTCAATGTACAGAGCAGACAACACACACTGATTTGTGCATTGTACATAGACTGTACACTATGGAAAGAATGGTTAAACCGTTTACAGTAGTCCTTCTTTATCCATGGAGGGTACATTCCAAGACCCTCGGTGTCTTGTATAGCCACTGATAGTACCAAACCCTATATATACTATGTTATTTTTTGTACACATACATACCTATGACAAAGTTTCATTTACTAATTAGGCAGTGTAAGAGATTAACAATAATAATAAAACAGAACAATCATAACAATATACTGTAATCAATGTTATGCAAATGTGGACTCTTTCTATCTCAAAATATCTTATTGTACTTGGCCTTCCCCTTGTGATGATGTGAGATGATAAGTGCCTACATGATGAGATGTGGGGAGGTCAATGACATAGGCGTTGTGATGTAGCGTTAGGCTACTATTGACCATCTGATGATATGTTAGCAGTAAGATCTTCTGTTTTGTGTGACTCTGCATCATGGGGCCATGACAACGTCTATGGTTGGACATCAGAAAAAGGTAATGTTGATGGCTGGGGATCCTCTAGAGTTGGAGGTATTTTGTCAAAACATTTTGGAAATGATCTCTCTCTGTCTCTCTCTCTCTCTCTTTAACTAATCAAAGTGTTTCTGCAGAGGTTGTCATCTTTCAGTGATCGTGACTTTAATGTTTCATTCCATTCAAGATCATATTCCATAATTTTTGTAAAATAAGGGCTACTTGAACACAAGCACTACAATCCCGTGCCAGTCAATCTGATAACAAGATGGCCACTAGTGACTAAGGCAGTTAGCGTGTACAGAATATGGCAGGAGATTTCATCATGTTGCTCATAATGGTGTCCAATTTAAAACTCATGCATTATTCATTTCTGGAACTTTCCATGTAATAGTTTTTGACCACAGAGGACTTGGGTAGCTGAAATGTAGAAAAGAAAAACTGTGTGTAAGGGCCCACTACTGTATTGTTCTCCCAATACACAAGGACATGCCATCGTACGTATTTTGAAGTTTCTTGATTATTCCTTAAGTCCACTTGCTTATATTATGAGTAAGACTTCAAGGTGTTCCCTCTTCTGAGAACCCTTCACTGCCTCTTTCCTCATTTGTTTCCAGGTAGAACAAACCACTCATTCACAGTCCTATCACAGTCCCAGTAACCCCTATGAACCTATATGTATGTTTACTTCTCTTTCTAGATAGATTATAAACCCTTGAAAAAGTGTATTGTCATATTCATAGTTTAAAAAGTGCATTGTTTTATTCATATTTTTAAACACACATCTTGTTATAGAACTGGTGTGATGGGCATACTCTAGAGGACCCCGTGACTCATGCCCCCTAATGTCCATGTCTGTGCAATTTCTTTTGCTAGAGACCTGTAATCTGCATCTAACAAAATATGCCAAGGTTGATATCCCCCGGGATTATGTTGTTACATAGCAAAGGTAAAGAGATTGTGTACATGAAAATAAAGTTGATTTTTAATTAATTGACTTTGAGTTAGCCAAAGGAAAGAATGTCTCGGGTGGGCCTGATATAATCAGGTGAGGCCATAAAAAGGTCTCGACTCTTTCTGAAGTCAGAGACTTGAAGAGGCAGACTTTCCCTTTCCATCACTGGCTTTGAAGAAGTAAGCTATCATGAGTTCCAAAGCCACAAGGAAACGCATTTTGCCAATCTGAGGGAACTTAGAATGGACCCTTCCCTAGTTGAGTGACCAGATAAGAACAGAGCCCCACAAACCCCTTGATTTCAGTTTTGTGAGATCCTGAGCCGAGAACCCAGCTACCTCAGCTTTGGACTCTTGACTCACGGAAACTGAGATAATAAATGTGTATTGTTTTATGCCACTAAGTTTATGGTAATTTGTTATGTAGCAACAAAAAACAAATGTAGTTGCCATGAGTATTTATCGTAGGATAAATGTACATAATACACATGTGCAATAAATTCATTGCAATGGATAGTATAGTTTTCAATATAAATATTATCTTAAGATATTGATAGATTAATGAAATTTGAAAGATGGTACAATTTATCTAGTTGAACCTCCCCCATAAACACATAAAGCCAAGAAAATTTAAATGAATTATGGACAAATTATTGATAAATTAGGATTTGAGCAGAGATTTATGAATGATCATTTCAGCTCTGCCTAGAAATCATATTCCCTCTCAACAGGTGAGAATATATGTGAATTATCTTTGAAATGATAAAGCCATGAAAATTATTGTATTTCCTGTTTGTCAGAAGTAAAGTTTCTATTGCTTTGGTATCCAATAAGCAATCAACTTGTTTGAATGGTTACAAAGAACAAGGCATGGAATGAATTCCACTAAAATAAAAGAAAGAATACAAGCCATAGACACTGACAAGAAGTTGTATCAATAATTTAAGCTGTGTTGCATAAGCACTTTGCCTTATAACTTATATTCTATTATCTTTTTCTAGTCATTGCTAGAGAAATTTTGAAACGAGATGTGGGTCTCTCTTCTGTTAGGGGAATAACTAGGTCATGAACACTCTAGGTCACTCTCATTATTAGTGCTTATTGGAAATGGCATGCTGTTTTTCATTGTATGTTAAGGTGATTCTACTGGTAGAAACATAGTTTCCTTCCTTAAACAAATAGAAATACCTGACAAGAAAGACCAATACCATATGATCTCACCTATACATGAAATCTAATGACCTATTCAATCCAACATATCTATTCAGAAATTTGACCCTTATGAGATATTCATGGGCTTAAACTCTTGGTAGTACACCAATGTGCCTCAGAAAGACATTAGAACTGCACCCTTATATTTACCACATTGTTAAGTTACAAAATAAACTGAGAAAATGTGACAAATTCAAGGTGTATACTTTTAACTGAAACTCTAGAGTTTCAGTTAAACTCTATCTGTTACTCTGTACAGTTTTCCAAATCCCTAGTAAAAGCAAATAGTGCACAGGTCTTTTCATTTCAAAACAAGTAAGCTCAATAAAGGGGGAAAGCTTCAGTTATGAAAACAGTAATTAAATTTTGTATCATTTGTAAAACTACCTAAAAAATGGAACTTATGAGGCACCAGATGTTGACTCCAATTTTATTCTCATAAATGGAAGAGTGTACATTAATATCTCTGCTACATAAAATGCTCCCCAAAGCAGAGCAGGCTGTCAGTGGATAAATTTACATGAGTTTCAGGTATTTTTTTATTCAGTGTATTTAGATGCTTTCTGTGAATTATGTTTGACAATTATACATTTTAAAAATAAGTTGATGTCTTCATCAACATAAATGCTTTAAAGGTATGCATTTTGGATTCTAACGGATTTTACAAGTGTTTTCTAGCCAGAAGGAAAATGTGAAGCTGATTTTTAGTTGTTTGGCATTTAAACAAAAACTTTTGTTTTTTCTTTTAAGTTGATTGCTTTGACTTTCAGACGCTGAAACTCACTTGTCCAATCTCTAGACTATATACATCAGATACTTCAAATTACACGTTTCTGTACTACCTGTCATATTAACCAAGAATATCACAAATAAGGATAGAAAAACATTAGAGGTATACTGCTGTGCTCACTCTTATTTTGTGGGAAGTTCTACATTGTTATAGATGACTATTTTGTGAAAATAAATATTAGAAATAAAAAGGTTGCTGAACAAAACTATTTCTACTGCTTTAGTAAGTAAGACAGAATTGTAAAAGTGGGAAGTCTCCATAACCAGAAAGCCTGAAGTTTGGCATCACTAATTGTGACATTCATTTCTATGTAAATGAAAATGTATCTAAGGATCTAAATGAGACTGATGAAGCCGATGACGGAATAGCTTCACTAGATCCCTCTTTCTTTTCCTTGGAACACAAATATGTCATAAATGTGTTTTATTTCATTTAATAAGTAAACAAAGCAAACAGTAACAATTCTATGACCTACAAATACTATAAAATATGCTCTTCAAAAGTTATGTATTCTATTAAAATTGCAAAAAGGAGCAGACTTTTAAAAATTTTAGAATATCAGTCCTGCTGAACCTATTTATAATTAAGACATAAGCTAAGTGTTTCATTTTGATGTTTTTAACTTTACTATTTCTAACTATTGCTAAGCATTACTTTCAATGTTTGTAATCTAAGAAAGCACCTATCCTTTAGCAAAATGCATATAATATACCCAGTTTCTAGCACCAATACAGTATCATTTTTAATAATAATTTAAAAACCCTCAAAAGTACATGCTTTCAGGAATACCAGACTACAAAAAGGTGTGTGCAGAAAAGGATAATATTGCTCAGTAGAGCTTTATAAAATTCCAGCAGCTGATTTACCATAGTAATTTAGTCAGCTAATTCTTTCCTTCTACATAAATAAATGATGATATAGTTTTCTTTGCTTTTATTTATCACATTAAATTAATACTGATTTTAGTAAAACCATGCTTTTTTAAATTAAACAATGTCCCCTCTTTAAATTGTTAAGATTTGAAGGGTTATTTTTGTTCTGTGTTGCATCAGTTCATTCCATTGTCATTTTCAAATTTCTGCATGTCAAAAAAAAGCACATTTCCTGAACTTCATAAAACTGAATTTATATTTACATGCAATTCATTCTGCTTGAAAAACAACATTGAACAAAGAGTATTTTTTTCTAGCTATACATGAGGAGCTCCAGAATTATGTGAACTACTAAATCATTTAAATTAAAAATGATTTAAACTAAGTAAAATATAATTTTGCATAATACTGCCCACGTACTCATTTGAGATTACCTTTAATATATAATTTACCAAAGTAAGCTCAATTAGTGTCCTAAAACTTCTCAGTGCCAACAATCTGGGGGAAAATGAAAAGAATATAGTCTTCCAGAATAGATTATATTTCATGTCTATATTGGATTTTGAAAGATCTAATATAGATCTTTCTGAAATGCTGAAATACTGATTTTTAGAGTGATAAATCTTATGATATCACTTATGCAAATTTATTTATATCACTTTTGATTTTGTGTTCAAATAGTTTAAAGCAACATATTGCCCTGATGCAAATATAATTGACCTAATTCCACTTCTTTACAATACATGATATAAATTATGATTAATAAAATATGATTTATTTAATATGGTATGGAAGTTGAACCAAAATGAGCCCCAAATAAGAAACAAGGTCCATTTTATACATCATATATTTATTATGTTAATTTTATCAGAATAATAAAAACATTTTCAAACAACTGACAGTACAAGTAAGCAGAAAAATTCAAGAATACCAGACAATCTTGAAGTTATTTTGGGGAATGTTTTCTATTTTTCCTTAAATAGTATTTATTTTGTAAAAACCCAGTTACCATAGTTGCAAAGAAAGGACACTCACATGAATACTTTTACACATGGAATGTGTAATATGGATCTTTTGAGGCATAAGTGGGCAGGAAATCATCCCAACAACTGCACAGTTAGGTCTCTCGAAGAATAGACACGGCATTTAGGATACAGTATCAGAGGATCTCTAGCACGACAGCAGCTCTGGTCAATCGACAATTCTAGCAGTTGTCCCTCCAGCAGAAGGTATTCGCTGCTCATTAATTTGTAATCCCCATTCTGGTCATTTGGTTACTTTCTATCTCTGATTTATATACATGTTTCATGGGAAAAAGTTAGTATAAATAATGATAATTTATCATTTTCTAATTCCCAGGGAATTCTTTAAAATAGTTGTACAAGGAGCCTGTGGAATGCCATGCCAAATTCTTCTAGGCACTTATTCCCACAGCTACCGAGTGTATCGGGAACTAACAATGATCAGCCGAGTTCCTCTCCCTGCACTCTCACCAGCCAGGAATAGCTTCTTCCCCCAGGTCACTCCTTTCCTATGCCATAGACATCATTGGTCTATGCAGTTGTATAAAGGACTGGCTCTCTTTCTCAGGGCAGGGTGATCGTGAAGGGCCATTCCAAGTCCAGACCTCCCTGTAGGATTGGCTGAGGCCATTTGTCATATCACATCCCAGTTCAATATCTTCCTGTTCCCAATGATACTTTCTTCCCACAAATGTTTATCTAGCACACATGCCTCCAACTTAGAGTCTGTTTCTAGGGAGTACAATATAAAACCATTGGTATCAGGAGTTCCCTTAGGATGTAGAATCTAAAGTGAAACATTGGGCATGGACCCACCAGCAGGCTGATAATGAGGACATCATCACTGCTGGTAGGACAAGATAAAGCCCTGGCAATGCTGTAGCTGCACAATTGTTAAAACTTACTTTTGTTGAATGAATGTAAGATAATTGAGTCAGAGACTGTATCGGCAGATGTAATGTCCTAATTGAGAAATATAAATAATAAGGACTGAGGAATTGAATGGCACATTTGGAGTAATCAATGAATAAATGTGACAAGCTGAAGATAATCAATAATTTAAGGTGAAGTGTGAAAGTCACGGATGGTTATGAAGGGCTACATAATGCGGTTAATATGGTAGAAGCTAGGATAAGTATGTATGGAAATAGGTACTGAGACTGCTGAACCAAAACGGGATAGAACATGAACTTGGAATTAAATCATGGTCTCAATTACATGGTAATTTGCTATTGAATCTGACAAGTAT
Source organism: Desmodus rotundus (assembly GCF_022682495.2). Taxonomy (NCBI): domain Eukaryota; kingdom Metazoa; phylum Chordata; class Mammalia; order Chiroptera; family Phyllostomidae; genus Desmodus; species Desmodus rotundus. The sequence goes on along the minus strand of NC_071390.1, from coordinate 44,692,036 downwards.
TCTATTTTCCATCATTATGAAGAAGGAGGGCCAGATGCATTTCACAATCTCATGGGACAATAGTGCAATGTATGTTATTGATCCAGGGTTAGGTAACTCTCCTTCCCTCTATCCTAATGCAGTCTGGATGGACCTGGAAAATCTATGTAACCCATCAAACAGACATTCGCCTTTCTGACAATGACATCTCATTAGTTGAAGTAGATAACAAAGAATTGACAAGCACATTGGAGGTCCTGGTAAGACACATGTATTCTAGAATATGGAGATTTAAAACCTTACCATACCAGTAAAATCTTTTAAGCATCCATGTATCTGAGGGATGCTGGACATACTCTCTGAAGCAAAGGACAAATCACTGCATCTTACACGTCACACAAGTAAGAAAGAAGGATAATACCTGGTGGTTTTCCTCTGGTTCTGAAGACAACAGAATATTTCAAACTTGTAAATAATGATGTGCCACTTTTACAAAGTGACATTACTATTGACTCTGTGTCTCCCCTCGCCTCCATATCCATTTGTTGAAGCCCTAACTCCCCGTGTGATGGCATTTGGATATAGGCTTTTGGGTGAGAATTAGCTTTAGATGAAGGCGGATTGGAGATCTCATGATGGGATTAGTGCCCTTATAAGAAGAGGAAGAGACACCAAAGTGTCTCTCTCTCTCTCTGTCTCTCTCTCGCATGCTCACAAAGGACAGGCCATGAGAACACACAGTAAAGTGGTGGCCATCTGAAAGCCAGGAAGCATGCTAGGGACTGAATTGATCCTGGACTTCCCAGCCTCTGAACTGTGAGAAATAAATGTCTGTTGTTTTAGCCACCCAGCCTATGCAATTTTGTTATAGCAGCTTGAGCAGACTAAGACAGACATAAAAAACTATATCAGATTTGACTGGGATTCAGAATATGAAAGGGCTCTGGCATCCAGGCAGTAATTCTAGAAGCCCTGCCCTTTGAACAATACAGCTCAAAAGAGGTCTACATGCTGTTGGAAAACACCCTTTGTGGATCTCATGGCAACCCCAATATGAAAATCATGACTTAGAACTCTAGGCCAATGGATCTAGTGTTTGATGTCTATAGCACATAACTTTGCACTGCACAAAAATAGCTCCATGTGCTATGGACCTGGTGCAGACAGAGTCTGCCATCAAGATTGTCATTTGACACATGAAGTGACCATGTAATCACAACTCTTCCTTCATAATCCAGTTTCTGTGAGATCCAACAAGTCAGAAATAGGGATGGCCCAGCAGAAATCCATTATAAATTGAAACTGTTATTTTCAAGATCAGACACAAGCAGAATCAGAGGACACAAACAAGCTACCCAAGTCAGTAATCACCCTGTCAGCCACTACTGTCACCCTGTGGCTTCTTTTCAGCTCAAACCTATGTCCACATTGGTCACCTTATAAATAACTAATGGTAGAGGAAAAAGGCAAAGCTTGCTTAGTAGATGTGTTGTTCGGCATGGCGTGCGAGCTAATAAAGAATGACTGCTGAACTAAACCCAAAATCATGAGTGCTCCTGAAGAATAGCTGGTAGGAAAAAAATCCTCCAATGGACAATATTTCATCGACTTTGTCTGGACAGAAGAATAGCATAAGGAAGGAATATAGTCTGGCTTGTGGGAATAGTGAATAGCTTGGATCAAGAAAGATTAGAATATTGAGGATAAGAACTGGGAAGAGATAAGTTGATGGACTTTGAGGAGTGATCACAAGATGCAAAGACATCTGAACCCTATGTGAATGCTCACTAAATGGCACTCACATAGAAATTCTCTATCCAAGGCCTTCAGAGTGTTTGATCTACTGACACGTGGTCCTGAATAACATTGCATTGAACCAAGGAGCATACTACATTACAAATTTAGGGAGGTTCTGGATACATAATGGAATCCACCGAGCCAGTATCTAGGAAAGGCAACCAACACCACCCCTGACCTCAAAGTGAGGAGAGTCAGAGCTCAGCCCCAGATCAACAAAATTGGCCGGGCAGGCCTGTTCCACTGCATCATGTCATCAGTATGAGGATTGCGGGCCTGCAATGCTGTGTGCCAAACCTTCTTGACTCTAAGATCAACGGTGAGGAAAGAGACCTCTTTTTTTTTTTTTTTTTTTTCTTTTTCTACCCTTAAGAAGCCACTTCCTGACCCACGTGGCCCTCTACTCAGCTGGGATCAGAGACTACTTCAAATTGTTTGACACTCTTTGCAGCAACGGCCCGATTTGGCAGCAATAGCAATCCTCCAGTTCTCTTTCTACATGCCTGGCCCTGTGAAGGCCACTTGTTTCACCATGCTTCACGGGAGAGTTCAGAACAGGTTGGCAGATGATTAGGGGAAGTGGGAGGGTTTTATTGCTCACTGCACATGTCACCTGTGAGTCTGTGGCTAAAACAACGGTTAGTGGTCTTTCGGAAGCAACTAATTACAACACAAGCTGACAGACTCAAATGTCATTTTCAAATGAGTAGGAATATATAACCAGCAACCAGGAATACAACCCAGGAAAGGTTATTAAGTCAGATTGTACAATATAATGAGAGGACATTCTTGCAGTGTCCAATTGATAGCTTGGCATCATCATTATTATTAAAATAATTGTGACCTTACTTTTCACATGCTTGTAAAGAGGTAGCTGAAGATTATACAAATATTTCTAAGCCTACTTCAACACTATGATAAAGACCCTGGCAATGAAATTCTTGGTAGGTCACATGCTAAAAATTCATTAAACCCGATTATAAAATTTCTCTGCTGTAATATTGTGGGCAGATGACAGGTTTAGGGCCCAAAATGCCAAGTTACTTTTCCAGTTATGGAGACTTTGAGCAACATTATTTACTTTTCAATGTTAGGTTCTTGATCTATATAATGTGAATGTTAACAATGGCCCTGAAAAGCTTTCGTGAGGTTTAAATGAGGTATTTGTAACTTCATACACATCAGTACTCTTACTCTAGGAAAGTGTTACCAATTCCTTTCTCATTCTTTTCTGACAAACTGAACTTTATGATACATTTCTGCTTCTCTGGAAACCTGATAAAAATGGAATATCATCTTTTGTTTATCAGCAACATAGATTATTTTAAAATGACCCCTAATCAGAAAATTTCATCAGGAATGGCAGTATTATCAAGGAACTATAAATTCCTACTGGGAACTACACCTTAGTATTTCCTGAGTGACTCTTGTAATAGCTGAAAATCCCCTATAATCTTCCTCTAGTAGCTATGTCTATCGGATCGCTATGATAAACCCTGATGTTTATTTGGGACCTGGGTTCCTAGACCAAGATGTTTCCACATCCCATACGCCCGAGTCTCATTTACTCCCTGTTGTTCTGTAACGTGAGGAGCCACAATGTAACCCAGGACTGCTGTGTGATCTTCTCTGATACTTGTACTAAGAAGGAATTCCTGCTGCTGAGTTCCATTTCTTGTCATGTGTTTTTCTAAATGAATCGGATGCCAGGTATGGAGTATTCAATCTAACTACTTGACTGTTTAAATAAGACTAAAACGAATGCTTCCTAAACACTGCACTCCTTTTCCAAGTGATGCTGTGACTGAATATTAGAATGCAATTTGTTACATTGCCAGGTAATATAGGCTAGTGTTAAGAAGAAGTATATGTAAGGCTTATTATTAGACTTAAGAGTAAATCTTTACCAATTACCTAGTGAATTTGTATGGCAAAGTCAAAGTATGATGGCCCTCCCCTATTCTTTAATGAAAATCCAAATCTTCTTTTGATCAAGATTCTTATAGCACAGATTGTTTTCAAGCTGTTCAGTGTAGATGTCTACACAGGGATCCCAAAGTGCTGAAGCTCACAATGTTTTATTTGAATCAAAGTCAGGTAGAATTAGGAGGGAAGCTGGCTCGACCACTATCAGTACTACAGCAGACACCAAATGATTACAAAGAGGAAACCCCTGGAGATGAGCTATTCAGATGGGTTTTCTCAAGGAGCAAAGTTGAGTTCACACAAAGGAAATTTTGTCATATACTCAATGATCTATGAATAGACCTATGCTTTCTGTATTTTTTGACATGGATTGAAAGTGGCTCTCCTTTTAACCACTTCTGCCAGATGGTAGGGAAAAATGGAACTGCTCAGGCCATTTCTTGGAGAGATTCCCATCTGAAACAAACTCTTTTTTCATCCTAACGAATGCACAGTCCCACGCCAGCATGGTAAGGGAAGACAAAGGCATTTGCCTGTCTGACTCGTTGACTTTATTGTGAAACTCTGGTGGCAGGAGAGAAGATGGCTCTAAAAGAACAAAAAAATCTGACTAAAGTATCTCTGCTTTGTGCTCTGAAAAGTATTCTTAATGTAAGGAATAAAAACTCTAGAATGTTCCAACTGTTTTCTATTTTTAAAAAATACAGTTTGTAAAGAAAATGTGATTAAACAATTTAAAATAGGTTCAGGAATGCCTCCGCCTTAGGCTAATGTTGTTGGCGAATGCAGTATGGGACAGAGAATCTGACGCCATGTCGTTTCAACTCCCACGTCTAGCCGTGTGTAGTGCCACTTGGCCTTTGTTGTCACTCTTAGGCATTAGTTGCCACTTCTCATTCTCACCCTCCCTTGCTCCCCACCACATGTTTAGCAAGGCTGGTTCGTTGAAAGAGCCCTGACACACTTAAAACCAACATTTGCATTTATACACCTACCAATGAGGTTACTGTAATATGTTTTTTTTTAAGGTGTGTTGACTAGTAAATCTTAATAATATAAAAATATAGGCAAATTTAATGTGATAAACTCTTGCTTTATCTGCAGACTCTTTACTTCTTTTTTATACTTTTTCTTATTTGATCCATATGTTAACAATGTTAGCTCTTAGTAAAAGCTTCATAACTTGTTTTTTCATTAAGTAGCATGATACTCTGTGAAGCCTTTTTACTCAGTCTATACCAGTTTTATCAAACTTGCTCATTGTTATATACCTAACACCTTGCATGGTGCCTAGTATTTTTTACTCGAATGAATGAATGAATGAGTGTCCTCCCACATTGTTTTAGAAGTCCCCAGGGTCTTCTCATACCTGCACCTTATGCTCTGTTTTCCCTCTCGATGGAACCAACGAATCGTGCATAAACCCACAGCTAGTCCTGGGTTTGCACCAGATTGCAACACTGGGGCCTCTCTCCTTCACCATCACGTTTCCTTTTTCTACTGATCTTCCCATCAGCATAACTTGTTAAAAAATAAACAAACCTTGCCTGTTAAAAAAATTTCCCACCTTAAAAGGAAGAAAAAAAAATCTGTCTTCACTTTAAATCCCAATTTGGCTACCAGCCAATTTCTTTGCTTCCTTTCAGAATAAAATTTCTTTAATAGGCATGATAGTCTAGGGCCACCATGAGCCCGTTGCCACCCTCTTTTTCTGCCTCTGAAGCTGCTCGTGGCCTCCTCAGTTCCATATGTCAGTGAGGCCATTATTTACCACTCTTAATCTGTGACATGTTCTACCACTCCTCCTCCATCCGTGCTTACAACATAGGGTCTTGTGTTTTTCTGTCCCTGACAGTCCTCTGTGGGTAGACATGTGACAGGACAGTTGAACTGCTGTAGGTTGGACTGGCCTCTTGTTCTTAATACTGTCATTTTATTCCACAGCTCCTTGTCTATTCTTATCACTGGTCTCTCAAAGTCCCCCTTTCTAAAATGAGAAAAATCTCTTTCACACTCCACTCTGATACATAACTTAAAAAATGCACTACCATATGTTTCAAGTATCTTAGAGAAGGGAGTGATAACAAGTGATACAAGATGAATTATAATTTTCTCTCCTTGGGGGTTTGGTGTACAAGTTCCTTAGTAGAAAGACAACCAGTGCAGTCCATTCTATTATATTTTAAATTGTTATTTCTTTATTATGTAAACTCATTGTCATTTGCTCTACCTGATGTATTTGTCTTCTATAAAGATAAGTTGCTACATATGAATGTCATGGGAGTAGATCCCTCCAGCCTCCTCTAAATACACTTGGACTTGATTTTAAAGTTATGCAAGATTAGCTGTAAGTCTCTCCGTGTGTTGTGCCCATTCACAGATACATCCTCAGTTTGTCAACTATGGCCGAATTGTATTTGTATTTTCTGAGATGTTTTATATAATGAAATTTGACTATACAACAGATGCTGGTAAAGTGATAAAATTTAATATATTTAATTCTCAGTTGGACAAAATAGCACATGTAGGTGTCTTTTCAATGAACCACCAGTAAGTATAATGGTCCAATATTTTCTATCTCAAACTTCTATCTCTTCAGTTCAAATTGAAAAAAAAACTTATAGATAACACTTAGAGATTAAAAAGAATGTGTGTTACTTTTCAAAAGCTGCTTACTTTCCTTGGGGGAATACTATGAGAACATAAATCACTTAGAACACTATTACGTTCCATTGAGGGAAATCAAGATAACTTGTTTATGATACCTTTTTTTCAAGTTTAGAGTGTGGAACAAATGTTGAAACTTCTGATGGAGAACTGAAAATTCAATTTTCATCCTCCATTGTGATGATAGCCATTAGCAATTGAAACTTAAAGTTGTTTCAATTTCCCATCAGTGGAAAGGCCTTAAGGAAAATTAAGTAAGTGTGATACACGTACAGAGGAAATTAAGGTGCTGAAATATCACTCATCTCCCTGGTTCTCAGCCTGGACTGGGAAAGCCTCTTTAGTTCCTCTGAATCGTGACCTACAGGAGGGTGGGGTTTCTCCAGCACTTAAAACCCACCTCCTCTCAGTAAAAACCTCTCTCTGACTTTTATTATTTTTTTAAACCCAAATTAATAAAATATTATGGCACAAAACTCAAAGCAATTGAACAAAAATGTTTTTTTATTCTGGATTTAAAGATGCTGTCTGGACACATTGTTCTGATAAGATTCTGCTTATCAAAAGTGACCACATTCTGTAGTAACCTTTCTTTATTCATGACAATAAGAGGTAGAGGAAGATAAATAGAGATAGATAAATAGACATCTAGATTGATAGATGACAGAAGAAGAGAGAAAAAAGAGAAAGGAGAGACTGAGGAGAAAGGACAAAGATTTAAGTAGGGAATACTATAAAAGGGAAAATATTCTTGAGTAGGAAAAAATTATAAATGAAAAGTTTCAGGAAAATAAAGAAAGACAGGGTGCAGAAAATCCAAATCAGAGGTTTGGCCAAAGTATAGCATCTTATAGACAGGAAGGTAATGATATCAAGGAACATATTAGAATGTACACATTTTTAAAAAGATTAATTAGAGTGCATTGTGATAATCCATGGAAATGTCATGACAACATCATAATAACATTGTGATGATATCCATTGATACACACCCTTTCTGCTTTCAGGAAATTTTAATAGGTACATTAGGTATATGAAGACTGATCCCCATAACTCACAAAGCTTCACTAACTCCTCAAAGCTTTAGCAGGAATGTTCCTTCACATCTTCTCACCATGCCTCATTTCACTTTTCTTTGCTAAAGATTCTACCCTCTGAGAAAGCTCTGTGTGTGTGTATGTGTGTGTGTGTCTCCATGACAAACTTTATTGATGAGGTAAAAGTAAGGGTATTTCCTTCCCGACTTCCCGATGTCCCATCTCCATCTGTCTCACCATGGAAGGCATCCAGTCTTGATTTCAGTAGGGCCAACACAAAAGCCAGTGTCCAGAGTTTCTTCTTCAAATACATTATTGCATTTTTTTCATTACCATTTATCCTCCTTATACTTCCTTCCCCCACCCCACAATCACCACACTACTGTCCATGACCATGAATCCTTTTTCCATCTTGCTTGATCTTTCAACCCCCTAAATATCCTCTCCCATGGCTGTTGGACTGCTCTCTTTGAGTTTGTCTCTATTTTGCTTGTTAGTTTAGTTTCTTCATTAGAGCCCATGTATGAGTGAAATCATATAGTATTTGTTTTTCTCTGTCTGGCTTATTTCACTTGTCATAATATTCTCCAGGTCCACACATGCTGTTGCAAAGGGTAAAATTTTCTTCTTTTTTATGGCAGAGTACTATTCCATTGTATAAATGTACCCTAGTTGTTTTAGCCACTCATCTACTGATGGACACTTGGGCTGCTTCCTTATCTTGGTTATTGTAAATAATGCTGCAAAGAACAGAGGGGTGTTTATGTTCTTTCAATTAGTGTTTGGGTTTCTTTGGGTATATTCCCAGAAGTAGGATCTCTGGATCAAAAGGCAGATCCATTTTTAATTTTTTAAAGCCTCTCCAAGTTTTCCACAATGGTTGCACCAATCTGCATTCCCACAAACATTGCAAAAGGGGTCCTTTTCTCCACATCCTTGCCAGCATTTATTGGTTGTTGGTTTATTGATTGCTGGTTTATTGATGATGGACATTATGACAGGTGTGAGATGATATCTCATTGTTGTTTTCACTTGCATTTCTCTGATATTTAGTGACATTGAACATCTTTCCATATGTCTATTGGCCACCTGTGTATCCTCTTTGGAGAAGTGTTTATTCAGGTTCTTTGTCCATTTTTAATTGAGTTGTTTGTTTTTTAGGTGCTGAGTTTTTTAGTTCTTTATAAATTTTGGATATTAAGCCCTTACCAGATGTATTAGCTCTTTTATAAAAATTAAATATAATTAGAGCTATTCTTTAAAAAAAACTTTTTATTGTTATTCAATTACAGTTGTCTGCATTTCCTCCCCACCCCAAACAAACCCACCTCCCTCCCCCGCCTCCACCCTCCCCCTTGATTTTGTCCATGTGTCCTTTATAGTAGTTCCTGAAAACCCCTTTCCCTACTATCCCCTCCCCACTCCCCTCTGGCTATTGGTAGATTGTTCTTAACTCCAATGTCTCTGGTTATATTTTGTTTGCTTTTTTCTTTTGTTGATTATGTTCCAGTTAAAGGTGAGATATTCTTGATAGCATGAAACATATCCAAAGAAAGAAAAAGTAATTATTCAAATCAAATAAAAGATCCATTGGATGAGACATGGCCCCGTAATAAATGAAGTTATAAATTATTACCCTGAGTTAAAGATTTGACAAATAAATTTGGTAAAGTAAATCATTATACTGTGTAGTCAAATCTTTGACATAGTAGGAAAGGATATTTAGCATTTGACAGACTTTGGTTCAAATATTGACTTTGCCACTTACTGTTTGGTTTTAGACAAGTTACTTAATCTTTTGAGCTGAAGCTTCCTCATATTAACCTAAGTCATACTTACCAGGTAGGGTTGCTATAATATCCAACTAGTGTAATCATTTTTAAAGCTTCTAGCTTGTTACTAATTTTTATCATCATAATGTTGTTATGAACTGTTATTTTTCTAGATTTATATCCAACTCCTAAGTCCAGAAAGAATTAAGGTGATTTCAAAGAAACATGAACAGTATCAGGTGTTCATACCAATTCGTGAAAGTGCAGAGAGAAGAAAAGTCTCCCCTATTTACATCAGTCACTCCAATGAAGAGCTTCATGGCCCCTTTCAGTATGTAAATAATGAGAAATATAATAAGAGATAGAAAATAAACCTTCGATAATCATGAGTATAAGCTACAGACTTGGAAGGAATTTATGTTTCAAAAAACTGAAGCAGTTACTATTCATACCCAGTCACAAACCTGTCTGTTCACTCTGACAGTCATGCAGACCCCTCCAATTTCTAAAATTAGAGATAATGACGCTGCCATGGAAAATCCATTTGAAAGACACTACAAACACAAAGCATCATCACACTGTTACTCATGGCTCACTGGACTGATTATTGATATGTACAGTGTCAAAGACAGTTTTTTCATTCTGCTACTAGATGAGAAATAAATATGCTGGCATCATTATTCTCTATCAGTTATGTTTTCACAATTGAGTTAACATTTCATCATCAGACCTATTTAGATTTTATGAAATGTGTGACCAATGTACTCAACTGCTTATATTTTAGGATTCTCTTTAAATGAGGCAATTAAATAGGCAATTACTATTTTGGCCTTGCTGTTCTGATGCATCTGAGTGAAAGGAATTCATATTGTATTATTTTCTGAGTTTTTAAAATATTGAATGTTTTCCATGTGTTCTTCAAGTTATAGTTCACTATAATTGTGTCAATTTTCTTTGGGGGGAATCTTTTTTGGGAGGGATTTAATCTTTATTGTATTTTTTCCATTACTATTTAGTCTCCTTATACCCACTACCACCAATCACCACATTATTGCCCATGACCACAAGTCCTTTTTCCTTTTTGCTTAATCCATCCATCACCAACTAGCTGTCTTCTTGCTCTCCATCTGTGAGTCTGTCCCCATTTTCCTTGTTAGTTCAGTTTGTTCATTAGATTCCACATATGAGTGAAATCATATGCCATTTTTCTTTTTCTGAATAGCTTATATTAGCATAATTTTCTCTAGGTCCAGGTACTGTCACACAGGATAAAAACATACTCTTTTTTATGGCTGACTAATATTCCATTGTGTAAATGTCCCATAGTTGTTTTATCTACTCATCTACTGATGGACACTTGGGCTGCTTCCTTATCTTGATGACTTTAAATAATGCTGCAATGAACATAGGGGTTCTTATATTCTTTTGATTTAGAGGTTTGGGTTCCTTTGGATATATTCCTAGAAGTGGGATCACTGGGTCAAAAGGCAGTGCCATTTTAATTTTTTGAGGTATCTCCATACTGCTTTCCAGAGTGGCTGCACCAGTCTGCATTCCCACCAACAGTGCAAAAAGGTTCCCCTTTCTCCACATCCTCACCAGCAATGGTTGCTTATTGATTTATTGATGATAGCCATTCTGACAGGTGTGAGATGACATCTCATTGTGGTTTTAATTTGCATTTTCCTGATGATTAGTGATGTTGAGCATCTTCTCATATGTCTATTGGCCTTCTGTATGTCCTCTTTGGAGAAGTGTCTATTCAGGTCCTTTGCCCATTTTTTGAGTTATTTATTTTTATAGTGTTGAGTTTTGTTTATCAGACAGAGAGTTTAGAGTAATGATTATAAGGATACTCAAAAGCATGAAAAAAGACAAAGAAATTATTAAAAAGGACCAGTCAGAAATAAAGAATTCATTACCTGAAATAAATAATACACTGGAAGTAATAAATAGCAGGTTAAATGAAGCAGGGGATCAAATCAGTGATTTGGAGGACAAGGTAGAAAAAAAAACACCTGGACAGAGCACCAAAAACAAAAAAGAATTTAAAGAAAAAGAGGAGAGCTTAAGAAACATTTTGGACAACGTGAAGCAGAACAACATCCAGATCATGGGAATGCCAGAAGGAGAAGAGAGCAAGCAAAGGATCAAAAAACTATTTGAAGAGATAATGACAGAAAGTTTCCCTAATCTGGTGAGGGAAAAAGACACACAGTCCAGTAAGCTCAAAGAGTCCCAAACAAGTTGGATCCAAAGAGGCCTACACTGAGACACATCATAATTAAAATGACAAGGCTTAAAGACAAGGAGAGAATCCTAAAAGCCACGAGAGAAAAACAGGTAGTTACACATAAAGGAGCACCAATTAGACTGCCACTGAATATCTCAACAGAAAAATTTCAGGCCAGAAGGGAGTGGTGTGAAATATTGAAGGTGATAAAAAGTATAGACCTATAACCAAGGCTACTTTACCCAGCAAGGCTATCATTTAAAATTGAAGGAGAAGTAAGGACTTTTCCAGACAAGAAAAAGCTAAAGGAGTTTGTTAACACCAAACCAGTACTGCAACAAATATTAAAGGGCTTGCTTTAGGAAGAAGAAGAAGAACAAGAACAAGAACAACAACAAGAAGGAAAATAAGGGAAAGAAAAATAAAACAGAGGAGAAGAGTCTCTAACAATAAAATAGCGCTACATATGTATCTATCAATAATTACCTTAAATATAAATGACTTAAATGCTCCAACCAGAAGACATAGGGTAGCTGAATGGATAAGAAATCAAGACCCCATATATATTGTGCTTCCAAGAGACCTATCTCAGATCAAAACATACACACAGACTAAAAGTAAAGGGGTAGAAAAAGATACTTCATACAAGAGAAAAGGAAAAACAAGCTGGGATAGTTGTACTTATGTCCAACAAAATAGACCTTAAAACCAAGGGTATAGTAAGAGACAAAGAAAGACACTTCATAATGATAAAGGGAACAATCCAACAAGAGGATATAACCCTAGTAAATATTTAAGCACCCAACATAGGAGCATCTAAATATGTAAGCCAAATCTTGATGGACATTAAGGGAGAGACTGACAGAAAGGCAGTCATAATCAGGAATTCTAACCCACCATTGACTTTAATGGATAGGTCTAACAGACAGAAAATCAGCACGGAGACTGTGGCCTAAAATGACACACTAGATCAGGGTGCCCAAACTTTTGGAGTCTCCGGGCCACACTGGAAGAAGAAGAGTTGTCATGGTCTACACATTAAATACACTGCAACATGTAATCACAAAAAAACCTCATAAAATTTTAAGTGAATTTACAATTTGTTGGGCTGCATTTGTAGCCATCCTGAGCCACATGCAGCCTGTGGGGGTGCAGGTTGGATACCTCTACCCTAGATTAAATGGATTTAATTGATATCATCAGAGTATTTTACCCCAAAGCAGCAGAATATACATACTTTTCAAGTGCATATGGAACATTTTCTAGGATATATCACGTTAGGACACAAAAAAGTCTCAATAAATTTAAGAAGACTGAAATCATAACAAGCATCTTGTCGACCACAATGCTATGAAACTAGAAATCAATCACAAGAACACTGCAAACACACAAAGATATGGAAGCTAAATAACGTGTTATTAAACAATGAATTGGGCAACAATGAGATCAAAGAAGAAATCAAAAGATACCTTGAAACAAATGAAAATGAAGATACAACAATCCAAAATCTGTGGGACACTAGGAGAGCAATCCTAAGAGGGAAATTCATAGCATTACAGACCTATCTAAAAAAAAAACGAGAAAAAGCTCAAACAATCTAACTTCACACTTAAAGGAACTTGAAAAAGAAAAACAATCAAAGCCCAAAGTGAGTAGAAGAAAGGAAATAAGAAAGATCAAAGCAGAAATGAACAAAATAGAATCTAAAAAACAATATAAAAGATCAGTGAATCCAAGAGCTGGTTCTTTGAAAAGATAAACAAGGTTGACAAATCTTTAACCAGACTCATCAAGAAAAAAAGAAAAAGAACCCAAATAAATAAAATCAGAAGTGAAAGAGGAGAAATAACAACTGACACCAAAGAAATACAAAGGATTGTAAGACAATGTTATGAACAACTATATGCCAACAAACTGGACAACCTGGACAAAATGGACAAATATTAAAATTATGATTTCTTCCATTATTGGTTGAAGAAGACTCATACTATTTGGGAATTTTTAAAGAATTGCATATGTTTAGTTTATATATTTTTTTTACATAGGAGCATAAAGTTAATTCAGGATAATAATGTTAATATTTTAAACTTTTAAATGAAGTACTTTAAACCTGGAAGGAATATTATCACAAAATCCACTATTTTAAGATGACAAAAAATAAAGGGTGATATATTTCTATCATTTGAACAGATCACTTGGCTATAGAAAGTTAAATTTGAGGATTTTTTTTTTACTTTTTCTAGTATTTTCTTGACAATAAGATGGTCTATCAGCCCTTTATGATGGAAGATAATTTTACCTGACTCCACTGGCTAATGCCAAGACTCCCATTGATCATACACATTTTGTAATCCACGTACTTGAAATTCGAAGTTCCTACTTTTGATTTAATTTCTCTTCAAAAATATTTATAAAATCGGTTATGGCATAGTTTATTTCAGTTCAGGTGTCACTATGATCAGCAACATTTATATTGCTCACATATGGATCACTAAATGGAGACTACTGACTAGTGTACCGCATGTATAAGAACATGTACCATTATTCTTTCTGTCTTTGTAAGACACATTGGCGACTATTCAAATGCATTCATTATTTTGTGATTATATCACATCCATGCTTCATTAGTGCCATGAATGGATATCTACTGAGAGTTTACCGCAGTGTGCCCTTTAAAATGTCATTTTTCATCTGTGATTCAAAAAAAGAAGTAGTGATGTCCCTTGGTCAATTTTCATTTAACTCTGAGTATAGAGTTGCTAATTCCTTTGAGATATAAAATCAATATAAAGCGACCTTGAAAAATGAGAGAAAATCCTTTAAAACACTGGTAAATTTAGTAGAGTTCTTTAGCTCAAAGTTATCCATGCTGCTATGGGACCAAAATCCAGCTTTTAGAAAGAGGAATTTTAAAGTGAAGTCAGCTCTGCAATGCATATTCAACATAATATATGAACATATTAATGGCATAATACATCATTTCTTTTATGAATATTTGATTTATTAAGACAGTTGTTCTCTGAAATTTTTAAGTTACCCATGTATGCTGGATACTTTCATTTGTTTTTCTAAATCTACTCTCCATCCTTCTTCATAAGTCTTTAAGTCCTGGGAGGCTAACATTGTGGACTACACAGTAGGCCACCTGCCTTCTAGCTTGGGTTAGCATAAAGAGAGTGCATTTAGAATATGGATGTTAGTCAGAAAGTGAGGCTGGAGTATGTATTCCTTCAGGTCCCTCATTTGTTATCCCTCTGTTAAGACTCTGCTCTTGGTAGAAGGCAACTTCCATTCCGTTGTCCTCTGGATTCTGATAACCACCCTAGTCCATGTCCCACATTACTGTCAGCACTTGTACAATTGCTAGAACTAGGCCGGAACTGTATCCAGTTGCCCTAATTAGGACTTTAGTGAACTCTACCACAACTGCCTAAATTGAGGGTGCTATTTACTTCCAGAACTTTGCTAGCTTAAACATTCTCAATATAAATCATAATAGTAACATTTTTGTACCAATGTAACTAAGTACTTAATAAGAAATATAAATGTTAACACGTGCATGATCTTCTATTACTAAATGGTCCCCTATATAGAAAAAAATCCTTCAAATAACTTTAATACTGCTGCTTTGATGTCATATGACTTTTTAAGACACCACAGATTCATAGGTAGCACACTGCTAATGAGATTTCAATGTTCAAGAATTTTAAAAACATTTTTGTATATGTCCTTTAATATTAGGGAAATAATATAGTTAATAAAATTTACAGCTTAAAAATTCCATTGCTGAAAATATGTATCTCTACACACCGTAGGAATAAGCAGGAACTCACAATAAGGTAAATGAGTTAAATAAATGTAATGGAACAATTATTGGTATATTTTAAAACAGGAAAATAGCAATTGCAAGTACAGCTAGTCAACTTTCATGGCACAATGAAAGCAAGGAACTGAAGCCAAAAGTTTAGAAGTTACAAATATACTCATGGGTGGCAGTTTGACATTTTACAGTCGCCAGATTTCATACTGAACAAGTACAAGAATTATAATCAGACAGTAAGTAATATTTATCACACCTCACTTCAATTATTCTTGCTAATTCACTTATTAAATTACTAGGAAATAGTTTTGAAATATACCTGGCTGGTGTGACTCAGTTGGTTGAAGCATCGTCCTGTAAACCAAAAGTTGTGGGTTTGATTTCTGGCCAGGGCATATGCCTAGATTGTGGGTTTGACCCCCAGTCAGGTTGCTTATGAGAGGTAACTAACCAATGTTTCTCTCTCACCTCAATGTTTTTCTCCCTTATTTCCTCTCTCTCTAAAAAATCAATGGAAAAAAAATTCCTTGGATGAGAACAGAAAAAAAGAAATATTCTTAAATAAGATTCTATAATGGTACATGTTACTCATCAATAACTAGAAGTATGGCCTAGAGCTATGCATTTTCAAGAATTACCCCAAGTGGTTTTCAAATACTAAACTTTGAAAAACACTGAACTGTTATTTCATTTCTACTCCAATACTTAAAAAATAAAGTATTTGCTGTGGTATTTTTAAAATAATGAGATCTTACCATATGGTAACATTCATCATATTCATTAGTCTTATAAGAAGTTAGTTTTACATTTAATATATGAGAACCAAAGTGTTCTTGATATATGTATAAATAATACTTTAAAAAGTTAACATAGCAAGAGCCCTCAGTATTTTCAGCAAAATTTACTCATTTTGAATTGAATAGTAAGATCAGCCTGAATTGTTTCAGACAAAACATCTAATCTAATACGTTGTATTCAACATCCAGCCAAAGAGCATTTTGTATAGTCATTTCAGCATACAAACCGTGTAGTTTCATAGACACATACACACAACCACTGTCCTTCTGGACATCTGGCAAAGCAATTAAAAACAAGACAACTGGGAGGCAGAGTTTTAAGGAAACTGTACAGACAATGCCCCTTTCAAGGTTAACTCAGAGAGAGAAAGAGAGGTGCAGAGGGGAGGGTGGGTGATGGGGGATAGAGAGAGGGAGAGACAGAAAAATTGACTCTCATGAAGATTTTAAGACCTTAAAATTTATAATATCCTGTTTGCTCAAAATTCGTTTCCTTCCTAAGCTAATATAGTAAATATTTCATGAAATGTGGAGGCGACATGTTAGAGGAGATCCTCTTAGGAGAAACATTCTCTCCATATAATATGTACACTTTGTTTAATGAGAGCCCTAATCCTGTTTTGTCCAATTAACTTGTTTCATCACTTTGTGCTCTAAGCAGATGAACGCCAGAGTCTCTAGTTGCCCTCACTGAACCTCAAAGGTCTGCATCTGTACGCTGCATGGATAGGGATAAGGATGGGGAGCGGGCGAGTTTCAGTTTTTGCCATTTCTATTTGTTCTAATTATTTATTATTGAATGATACCCCTTTCCCCCATACGTAAAAAACAAACATTGACTTTAAAATGATAACCATTTTATTTGTACTTTATTACTTCATCTCTCCTTGCCAGCGGTTTTTCCTGAGGCTGCATTCAGCTGACAGGTTGATCAGCGGCTGAGCTCTGTTGAGTCTCTAGGATGGCTAAGATTCTTCCTCTTTCTTTTTTAATCTCAGGACCTTCCTCCCCCCTGGAGTGTCTCTCCAAATTGCATCTCCAGTAGGGTATCCAAGGCTTCCAGGCTTTCTTTTGTCTTATGCCCAGAATCTGAACAGTGCTGCTCTCTCCATGTCCTAACAGTTTAAAAAAGTCACAGGCCCAGCCCAGCTTAAAGAGGAGAGGACACATAGGCCATACATGCTAAGACACATGATTTAATGAGAGCACCAATGTAGTAACATGCTTTCAAACTGTCTAATTAATTATACACCCCAAATCGGAAGACATTTTGGTTTAACACTCACATTGAAACATCGCCAACTAGAGCTAAAAAGAACACAATGTCGTTATGCAAACATATATCTATTCAATGCCATCATCCATTAATGAACCTGAGCAGTGATCAGAGGAAAGTTGGAAGGTATTTACCTTTCTGCCTGAGTCAATTCCCAATTCTATTTTAAAATTATACTTCTATATGACTATTAATATTTAATAGTATCCAAACATAATTGTATGGAACTCAGTGGATACAATCTTCTTAATAGAAAGGTGCCCAGGTTTACTATGATGATCAAATGAGGTTTATATAGTCTTTTTAAAAAAGAGACTTTTAGTCTCAAAATACCTATGATAATTAGAATTATCACTAAATAGTAACTAACTAACATACCTATCTATGGGACAGAATAAAGTGATGGAAAACTTAAGCAGTAAATCCTTCGAAATGTTCAACTAAGGCAACAAGATGTGGAATCTTGTTAGATATCAAATCCCACAATCCTATTTTCCCTTTCACTTATAAAAGATTAACACAGAGACCACTGACGTTCCTCTTCCTAAAAAGTAAGTTATAGTTTTCTCTTTAAATTTTTTATATCAACTAGCTTTAGATGTGGTGGACTCTACTTTGAAATAGTTGAAACCCTAGTCCAATCATGTGCACCTGTCAATTTCCTGAGAATAAGTAATCTGAGCTGTAGCGCCTCAAGCTTCCATGAGAGATCTTGTGAGATTTACCTGGAGGAACAAAGTTAGAGACGGACTGGACAGGCCAGTGAGATACTTCCTGACTAATTAGTAAGGAGAAGAGAAATAGTATTCCTAGTCAGAGCAGTTTTACTTGGGACCTAGACGGAAACACGGTGAGGTGAGGAAATAAAACAGAGGTCTGACAATGCTGAGTGAGCACTGATCTTGGCAGTACGAATTCTGACATCTGCTGAAGACCTTCTGTTCCATTTTAAGCCGGACATAATGCGGCTCAAACCACCTGCTGCCTGGCCCTCCCTGCCTGACCAACCTTTGGACATTTAAAGAATGAATCAGTCTGTCTTTTCTTTTTAGTATTTTTGGCCCATGCACTTAACCTAGGCAAGTGACAAAACCTAGGAAGGCCACTCAGTGTCCTGGTGACTTAAGGCAAAAAGTTCTTGCTTCCTCATTTCTATTAGACATCATTAAGATGAAACAGTGTAGTACATAATGAGATCAAGAAATTCTTTTAGTGGAGAAAATTTTTTAAAAATCGGTTTTTATAAACTCCAGGGAGCAATTCTGGCATATACGATGACTGCTTACATGCCTAAGAGAGACGATTTCCTTGCCCCTGAGGATGAGTGATGCCACTTTATAAAGCACTCAACCAGTTAATCAATCCTATTAAATAATGGCAAGAGGGGTGAAAAGGAGTTGCACTGTATTTTCAGGACTTGGTTCAAAGTCTTATTCTCTGCTTATTTCTTTACCAAGAACCATAGTCCCATTGCACATATAAATGGGTCTTATTGATGGATTACTTCTAAAAAAGAAAATAAAAAAGAAAGTAACCTAAAGTCTGTTAGGTAAAGTTTTCACTCTCAGAGGGATCAATAAACTCCCAAGCCTTAAGGATAAGTGTTTGTAATGAAAATGTACATGTGTTCATCATCACATAATCAATACAGTAAATAAACTGGTTGACAAATTTGTTTCTGCCTATCTTCTATTTTCCTACTTTAAATCCCACAAAGGTCCCATTTCAGCGAGCTCAATTATTTATCTTTTTTTCTCTCCCTCTCCCATTTCCCATGTTCTAAATCAGTTACTGAATAGGTATAAGTTCAAGGTGAATGTAGACATACAGCACTTACAGAGGATAAATGTGAAATATATATAATTATGATCTCATAACTGGAAATCCATTACTTAAAGACGGGATAAAATTGCAGATTGTGGAAATATTGCCTCTTTCCTCGCTGAAATCTTGAACGTAGAAATTGTCTGCCTTCTCTCCTTATGCAGGCGAGTGATGAGATTTGCTTCTTTCTTCTTTCCTTTTTGAAGGCCTCCTCAAGGGAGAGGAGATGATCTATTTGGTTGGTTCCTGACCAGCATAAACGGACAAGTCCCTGTGCTGTAAGGGACTCCTTTCTCCTTCTTTGTGAGTCCTCTTGTTCTTCCTGCAGCCACCTAAGACAGGCTCCTCATACCTCTTGTGAAAGGGGTGAACTGGGCTGGATGCTCTCTAGGGACTTTGTCATATTTCTCTCATTGTCTCCCAGAGATACCCAAGTATGTTTTTGCAATGATTTAAGATGGAAAAGAAAGAATAGGAATTATTTAGTCTCAAATCTAAACTAATACAAACTTAGGAATTTGTTAGTGAAATATGACACATTTAATCAACAACTAGAATTTAATTACTGTTGACTTCCCTGGTAGAAAGAGTTATTCCTAACAATGATGACTTTAGATAAATTTTATCTTCCATTTAAATAACATAAAATAACAACAGAATATTTAAAAATAACAACAGAGGGGTAGATGTGTGACATAGTCTAGGTTACATACCCAGCAAGCACCCCTCTGCTTCCTGATTCCCAGTAGCCCCCAATCTATGTTAGTTCTCCATTTGGCTCCATTCCAAACCCCAAAGATAGAGGACATAGCAATTCGCTGATTACAAGCTGGCCAACTGTGACATGAGTCCAAGCTGCTCCAGTAAGAGTGAGTAGTAGACTCCCAGAGGCAATGTCAGTACAAAGATACCTGGGTCCAAGAGCTGTAGGAATCATCTTGTGATCAGAAGCACAGCCCTCCTCTGGCTGAGGCTAACATTGCAGAGACAGAGCAGAGGGACAGAGAATGAATGAGCGCTCAGGAACGTTATCGGATTATTGGATCACAACAGATACACTGAGTTTTTCACCTATGTCACCCATTTATCTCTATCTGCATTGTTCAAGCCAGTGTGAATCAACTTTTCTGTTATCGTAACTGATACTACATAACTGATAGAGGCTTCAGAGAAAAATCTTATTTATTATGTTTTTCAGATGAGATGAAAGCAATCAAAACTCTGGTACTATTGACTCAGCATCTATCTCTGTTCCAAAAATTACCCTCCACCCACTCATACCCATATTGCCACACTGGGATGTGCAACTGTGTTATGTGTGCCTACCTCTGGCCGTAGGTAATAGGTCCTGAGGAGAGCTCTTGATCAAAGCCAATCCATCTGCATCATTTTTTCTAACTGGAAATAAGGACAGAAAATAAATGGTAGTGGAGGCTGTGAGGTATGAAGCTCAAGAGCTTTTGATGACTGTATTTCCCACCATGTAGATGGAACTGCTGAGTAGTTGCAATAAAGGGAAACTAATTCAAAGATAAGTGCAAAGCTGAGAGTGAAATGAGAGTCCTGGCAGAACCATCCCCATTTTCACTGGTCCCTGAAGTCTAGCAACACCACCATCCTTCCCAGTGAGGTGAGTAAATGATCCTCACTTTGGATTGTTTCCATCATTTGCAGGCACAAATATATTTTAAAATATTTAAAGGATAATTTTCTTTATAGTTCCTCATTTCAAGTCACAGGAACATGATATCTAAAATTTACATTAGATGCCCTGGCTGGGTAACTCAGTAGGTTTGAATATCCTCCCAATTCACCAATGTTTCAGGTTCTATTTCTGGTGAGGGCACACACAAGAATAGACCCATGAATGCACAAATAAATGGAAAGAAAAATGATGTTTCTCTCCTCTCTCTCTCTCTCTTCCTGTCTCTTTCTATAAAATGAATAAATAAAAAAATTAAATTTACATTAGAAACTTCTCTTATTCCTTTTAGTACAGGAATTTAATTACTTGAATGACAACTTTTCTATATAGACAACTGTATCTATATAGCACGTTAATGCTCATATTTGGAGAAACAAATTCATGTATATATCAATATTCTAGCATTCTAAATTTAGCTTCAGCATGTTAAAGCCAGTAATAAAGCACTCAAAAGATGTTATTTATAAAGTCAGAAGAAAACTCTAAAGTGGATAACAGCCTTGTGGGCACATTAAGGCCATCAGTTACTATTCTGTATATAAACATCCAGTGTTTACCAAGTAGCAGGTAAAAGCATTTTTATAAAGCTCTGAGTGTACAAGGATACTTTTCTGACAGCATTACAAACAAGAACATGAATAACTTAGCTGAAATCACAGAACACTAGGCTAAGCTTTGTAAAAAAGAAAAGTTTGGGGGGACTAGATGTTGATATACTCAATTCAGTTTCACTTCCTTAGCCAGACTAAAAAACAAATTAACATGGAGATATCTGATAAGCACTGGAATATCAGGTGGGGCAAGTCCTTCTTCTTATCACTTTCATATAGTAATTCACCATGTTTTAATGATTTAATTTTTTTTGTAAATGTTTGCTGCATGCTTCCTGGCCAAATATTTAAACCATAGCATGCTCTTTCTTTAAATCCAGGATTATTTGCTCACATTGAATGACTAGATTCATTAGATTGATGCATCTATTCATCAATAGATTCATTAGATTGATGAATAGGTTCATCAATCTAATAGGTTCAATAGATTGATTTTTAATATATAATTTGCCATAAAAGTTGTTCAACAATGCAGCAACAGATAAAACCTGAGTTCAGAAATGAAAGTTTACCCTTACTAACAGTACAACTTGAAAACTAAAGTCAGCATAATTTGCTGTCTCTATGTTGGATAATACTTGGACTGCACATACATTCCTATACATATTTTAAATAATATTGAGAATAAGCAAAATCAACTTAGCTACTTGACCTAGAAAATACATGCTCCTGAAAGATAAGACTGAACCAACTAAAATAGCTTACTTATCACGGCTAATTGGTTGCTTATCAAGAATTGTTCAAGACACTTACAGTGTCAACTAATCCAAAACTACTATGTTATAAATTATGCAATCCTAATGAATTCTTTGTCCTGAAACACCTTTTGTAAAAATCACCAAGCTCAGATGCTGAACTTCTATAAATATCCTTCTCTGATGTTTCTTCTGGGACATTACTAAGACTCTATCAAGGTAATTTCTTCTACTGCAGTAATGTAGTGAAATTAATAAATTTAATATTACTTCTTCAAAGTTTTATGAATTATTTTTCCTTTTTTTTGGTTGGACTTTTAAGACTTTACCAGTTGATAGACCTGGAGATTTCACTGACATCCAGCAAAAACTCTCTGCTGCCATGTTTAAATTTGTCAAGGTAACAACAACAAAAAAAGGTGTGTTCTTATTTAAATGTAACTTGCTAGGTCTTTGGTTTCCTGTCTTCTAGTTTTCTCACTGGGGCAGGAAAGAAGGATATTAATTTATTTAAAGTGGTAATTAATATGAGTGTTGTCCCTGAGGAGAAAGAGAGGGGAGGAATTACAAAACTGTTTTTAACTATTCTTCTTCTTGGTGATTAAGAAAAACCAGAGCAGTCTTAGAACTGGTGTACCAGGAAGAAAGTATTTTGGCCTTTCGGATGATGAATTTTCCTACTGTCTTATTTATTTTATTTTTATTACATAAAAAATAGTATACATATAGTTATGTTACTGGGGAGACCCAAGTTAGGTGGCTTCCCCTCCTTGGTTCTTGTCTCCCTCACAAGAGATGAATTCAGGTGAGAGACAGCATATATAATGGAAATGAGGTAGCAAGTTTATTTATAAAATACACTTGAGCATTAAGCTGCAAGGGGGTATGCAGCTCATCTGGGTGCCCCAGCTATTGGGACTTTAGAGGTCGTACAGGGTCTGTCCAGAAAGTATCCAGCCATGCACTATGAAAAATAGAGGCATTTATTGAAGAAGATACAAGATACAATAGGTACATAGGACAATGACATCTTAGTCCCCTTCAGAGTAGGCACCTTTGGACCTCACACAGTTTTCCCAATCGCCATAAGCTGACCCATCATATTTTTGTGAATCTCATCGATGGTCTTTCAAAGATGATTTTAGTCTTGAGAAAAGCCAGAAGTCACAGGGCAGCAAATCTGGAGGACTGAGTCGCCTGGGTGATTTGATGTTTCACCAAAGCTGTATAAGATGTGCATGTGTAGAGGCAGTGTTGTGATGAAGCTGCCGGTCACTAGTTGCCCATAGCTGCAGCCTTTTAGTTCCACAGAGTAATGTTCAAGCTTAACACAAAATCTGATGCAAATCAGTGCTCTACTCACTCAGTCCTTCAGAATGTGATGGCCACACAGTACACATGCTCACTCAAGAGCATCTACTGCCCCCCACTGACTAGCACAGTGAAGTCATCATTGCTCACATGTGCTCATTCCAGTCCACTCTCCTTGGCTGCCAGGTTACACTGATGCCGCACAGAACATTCTTGTCATATTAACAATGGCTGGACTTTTTCCGGACACACTTCGTATGTTTGTAGCCACCTTCAAGGTTCCCCTTTTTCCTCCCCTCTCCAGACCTTGTAATTAATATACAGCTTAAAAAGTCTTCTTTCCCAGATAATGGAAACAATGCATACAGAATCTCAAGGGCTCCCTGCCTCCTGTGCTATTTATGGTTTTTTGGAACACCTGGCAATCTTATCTGACCAGGCTCAGGACTGATGAATTAGTGAGTGAAACACGCCTCCCTCCCCATCTCTGCCTTGGTGTGCTGTCTATTCTTCCTAACAGTTAAACATCTTCTCCCTGAGTCTACTGTACAAGTTAACTTCGATGTTTACATAGAGTCATTGGAAGGACACTTCTTATCTATAGCAGAGTATAGTTGCTAATTATCAGTCTGTTGGCCAGTTGATTCACCAAGTATATTGTATTTGGTTACAAAATGCTTTGACATTTTGGAAATTTTCTCTAAATATTAAATTTCTTTATTCTTTTAAAAAATCTGATGCTTTGCCACAACAGGTTTGCATACCCATTCAGAAACAGTCAGCTGGAGCTGAATGATAATGAAGATTGGTGACACATGTTGAATTTTTGCTGAGGTACAATTCTGAGTGCATTACATAGAATTTCATCTTTACAATTGTGTGAAATATTTCATATTTATAGCTCTGATTGACAGCTGGGAAAACTAAAACAAAGAGCATATTAGCAACTTGCCAAAGGTCACAAAGCTAGTTAATGCTGGGATTAATCTGACTGCAGGGTTCATTGTCTTCGCCACCCTGCTACATGGCTTCCTTTGTGCGCTTCACCCTTCCCTCTCCACCACTGCCCTGTAACGCAGCAGGTCCTCTGCACCCACGGAGCCTACCTTTTGTGACTGCTCCGGTGTTCAAGCTATTGATTCACGGTAGACTTTGAATTCTGTTGTGTAAAAGTTTAAAGATGTCCATGAAAAAGGGAAACATAAATTCCAAAGACATAACATTACTCACTTTAATGGAAAACAGAAAAAGACTGTGGCTGAAGAAGTTCCATTCCTACAGTACTTTATAAAATATGTTCAGTGAATTCCTATTGATGAAGGAAGTTCCAGTTTAATGGTCAGCCTGCAATTTAGAATTACTGTGTGTAATCTATTCATTGTATTTAATTTGCCAGGATGAACCTGTTGATTTCAGACAATTCCTTCAGGGACAAAGACATTATTCTAACTTTTTTGTTGCTTGCAAGTTGCATAAAAAATTTATTAAGGACATTTTAAGTAAAGTAAATTTAAGTACATTGTAAAGTAAAAATTTTACTTTATTGGTAAGAAGTTGTTTTCTATGTCCTCATAGTTACGTAGAATATAAAAGAAAGGGAGTTAATAAGATCAGTTTAGGTGCAACCTAGCGCCTTATGATTACTTTAACATATTTTTACATATGGTGGTACTTTAAAAACAGTCAATTCCGGTTATTCACAGTAATTGTGTTCTACAAAGTCACTGTGAACACTGAATTAGCAAATACTGAACCATTACTTCTAGAAGAAATGCAGGGTTAGGTTCCTGTGAAACATTATTATATTTCATGTATGTTACTATTTAAAGACACCTTATTTAACATACATTGTTGATTCATTAATATTGAACTCATGGTCAACCACCTTTACCATTTATGCCTGAATGAAGCTTGTCTAACACATATTTTTCTCCATAACCAACATCACAGCTTGCTTGTACTTAACAGCACTTCAACACTGCAATCGGAGCTGATGTTAAACAGTAATACCACCTACCAAAAGAATAAAATGTGAAATATATGGTACTACATAGACCATGAAAAGTACACATTTATAGTATGAGAGCTGAAAAGAGAAGTTTGGATATTGACTTGTTCTACCTCAGCTGGGAATGTGTGCTGTGGGTGACTCAGATATTAATTCATTGTGTCAATTCAGCAATTGGTAATTTACTATAATGGTTGATGTTATGGGCTCTGGTACCAAGTCCATGCCTGCTCAGCCATTTACTAGCCTTGTCCTTTCAGTAGCTTACTTAAATGTCTCACTTATTTACTATGGAAAAAGTCCTACCTCACAGGTAAATGAGATTAAACTATATAAAGTATTTAGAATGATTTCTAACACATGCTAATTATAAAATAAAAGTTAGCTATTATGTACCAAAGAACGTACTAGCTATGTGAGGATTTAAAAGTCCCTTCAAACGTCATGTCTATTCTCAATTATTAAGAGTTTAAAGAAAAATAATAAGCTTACTGAACCATTATGTGTAGCAACAACATGGTTGGCAACTTAGATTTTTTGCCCTGTAGTAGATCAGTAGTGGCTGAATTGATATAATGAAATAATATTTTGCGATTATCAAAACCAGTTGAAAAGTTATTTGAGTTGATTCCTGACTATTTCTGGTGAAATCACAAGAGAAGTTTGGACCTTTACTTCAGAACACTTTCACGTTAAAGTAGAATATTGGGTTGTAATGGGTGAAAGGTTTGACTCCGGGTCAGAACATAGATTGCCTTTGCTAGAGTTTGAACTTCAGCTTCAACAAATAGACCACTGACCTCAACAAACAGAACTCTCATATTTTCATCAACAAGAGGACAAAATAAGCAAATAAGCAGTGAAAATTAAGTCATCAATTACTGTTCAGCCCAAACAAGAGATCTTCGGCAAAAACACCATTTTCCTGAACACTGTCAATGCTAAGTTAGACATCGAAGTGGATAATTTGATAGTTTGATGCAGTGGGGGAACAGTTGGTGGTAAACTCTGAAACACAGGAAATAGGTATAAATTATCTTCTTTCTTTTAGAGTTGTCACCCACTTAACTATTTTTGAGAAATAAAAGACCGGAACAGAATGTACACAACAGACAAAAGAAATCAATTCGAGAATGTAATGAAGCAAATAAAAGGAAAGCAAAAACAATCGGTAAGAACCAGAGATTTGTTTTGGGTCTGCAGGACCAAAGCAATCAAAAAGAAAATAGCTCAGTTGGAAAACAAAGGCATGTTGTTTCTCCTGGTTGAATTATTTGGTCCATAATAGATACAGAAAAAGAAAGTAGGGAAACCAAACATAATATTTCATCCTACTTTGGTCAAGTGTGCATAAATATAAAATATATAGCTTAGTAACAAGATATGAGTCTATAAAGAAAATAATGAAGTCCTGAATTGTAAAATCTTATAATACTGGACTCAGAGAACACTGTGAGAACTCGTCCTGGCTATGTGTTTTTGGTAGCTCTGTCTCCTGACAAAATGTTTTCCCACACTTCCACTCTCAGTAATGAATCTATTCCAAAAAAAAAAAAAATAGCTTTTTTGCATTGTCTAAGGTCAAGGTAGTAACAATTTCCATATATTTTCCATGAATGTAAGTCTCACATGTTCAAAGAAGAGGCTAATTTTAGAGAATTATATCTGTGTCATATAAGAGCTCACAGGAGATTTTTATTAGTTATTGACTAGGCAATATATTATTGCTTCTGCTTCCTACAAATGAGATGGACTCCTGCTAACACTGGCTGTTCAGAATATGTTGCACTACCAAAGGGCAAGAGAGGAAGCTAGAGATTTGTAGAGGCTGCCAAATGATCTACCAGAGAAGGTAGACTTCTAGCGCAATCCTTAGGCCGCCTTTGCTCTAAGATCAAAAGCTACCTGTCAGTTCAGTACTCAGTGAGCAAATTTCTCATTCCTGGTCTTGAATATCCTGTCTCCCCCACTCACTCTGAATACAAAACTGTGATTTGGATCTGTGTAACTGAAACTGTGGCCTCCCATGTGGCCTGAACATCTGGAAATGGGTCCCAAACTGTAACATAACCACATTGTTAGTCATGGTTTCTGCCCAGTATAAATGAAGGTCACATGAAAACAAAAATGAGTTTTCCAGTTGGCCTGCAAAATCTGCCCTTATCTTAAAGTATGGCCTGAAAAGCATCACCATCTGTAACTTGAGGCAACTTGCCCCCGAAGCAAGTCATAACCGGGTAATGACATAGTTTATGAAAAGTGATGCAACTGTTACCCTACTTACAGTGATGATTAGATAATTCAATAAATGAAAGCAGTGGTTCAGAACTGAACTGTTAGAAGGCATAAGGACCTGTAAAGTGCTAAGAATAAACACAATTATGTGTTGAACTTATTAAAAACTTAGATAAACGCACCCTGTCCTGGATGTATGGAATCCAATTGTCATCTTTGCAAATTCTCTTTCAAATGCAATACTTTAACTTGTTTTCTGTTTTCACTGTAAGCAGAATACACTCAATGAAAAACGTATTGGCTTCTATGAGTTCAGCTAATTAAATTAATGTATGATAGTTGTGGGGGAACAGCTGTCTAGGGAATAGTTATATCCCGATCTACGATATTAATGTATTTAAAGAATGAATGGATCAATGGAGGAGCTCAACAGCATAGAAAGTGGCAGCAGCAATTAGGGCTGAATGTTGAGCATGGGGCTGGTCACCAGGGTGTTTTCACATATATGGCAAAAAACTTCTTATATCTGTAGACCTCTCTATGACTTCGGTATCTCTCCAGCTGTCCATTCTCTCTGTTTTGCTCCATTCACATCAAACAACTTCCTGATTACTAATAGACGTCATGGTTACCTTGATTTTGAGGTAGGAAGTACCCCAGGAAGCATTATGACATTCTGCCTACTTCAACCATATGTCCATCTCTGTAAACAAGTAAACCAGAATGATCGTAAACTGGCATTACTCATCAATATAGTGTGAGTCAGCCATTGAAAGTGTGACCATCCCTGGGTCAATGGGTTTCTGATGTAAAAGGATGAGGATCCGATCTTGTCATATGAAACAATGCCACTTTGTGAAATCCTGGCAGTTAATTGACAGATTTCCTTCCCTCTTGTCACACGTGTGTGTCTCAAGTCTGTGGGGAAAAATCAGCTGTGGATAGGAAATTACATTATTGAACTGATTTTTCGCACATAATAAACTAGAATAAATTCAAAGGAGACAGTGATTTACATGAGAAAAAAAGCTATAAATGAAACAAGCAAAAAATGGAGGAAAACATGAAGGAAGGGCTATACAAATTAGGAGTGCTGAAACCCTTATACGCATGCCTAAATATATATTTAGAAAGAAAGTCGTACACATTTGATCATAAGGCCCACTTATGATCAAATAAGTGTTTTAGGCTCGTTGATCCTAAAACACAGACTGGTAGTGGGAGCCCATGCTCAGGGGCGAACCTAAGAGGGAAAAGTTTAGAAACTATGGTTTTTGAGGAAATTGAAAATATTGAAGATAACGGAAGATAAATAATAAAAGGGATGGAAAGGGAATTATAAAGAGACCTAATAAGAAATAATAAGTAATTAAAAGGACTGAGCCTGAAAGAAGTGTATATTGTTAAAAGAGAGAAGAGTTAGAGGAACAAAAGCATGTTAAAATGTCACCTTCAAAAGGTAAAGAATGTGACTTTCTCAAAAATGTAAGAATGTTTCAAAGATTTATCTAAGTCATTAATGAGGGATCAGCTGGAAGGATATACTGGTTCAAAGGAGTGTAGGAGAAATTAAATTATTTATAGGTACTGAAAGAACACTGGGATAAGATTAATAAGTAGATTAAAAACGTGTTAATGTTCTATAGGGCAATAAAAATGTAACCTTTGGAATTACCTTTTTAATGGGTATAAATCATTTTCATCTCTATAGGACAAAATTCATTTGATTTGCTCTTGCACAAAGATAATTTGCACTACTATAATTGTTCTAAAAGTTAATACCAATCTTAAAAGAATTGCAAAATATGCTATCCAATAGAAAATAGTAAGTCAAAGAAAAGTGCACACTCCTAAAGAATTAAATTAAATCTCTAAGTGCGACTATTAGACCTATGCAGCAAAGCACCAGGAAAATACTGAAAGTGAACAAAATCATATTTTTGCTTAATTTCTAATATTTGAAATTTTGTTTTCTTAATAATCACTATGTTAAACATGAATAAATATATATTAATTTTAATAAACATTTAAATACCGACCAATATAAAATACATCTTTCCTATACTGCAAGTTCTGAAGTCTTTTTAAGAAGCAACTCTTCAATCTATTTAAATTTTAAGATGTTAGATAGTAACATTCTAGTATTGCTCGCTGGGTGTTTAGACTCCTTCGAATATTTCTCATTTTACAAGATAGTTTAAAATTCTGAAAATAGCTAAGTCATTTAAAAGTGATATTTACATCTCCTTAGCATTTATTACCTTCAATTTTCTATTAAGAACATGTATTTTTTAATGTCTTATTCACAAGATCATAAAAAAATATAATAGCATTTTGGAAGAAATACTAAGCACACTAAAGTCACAGTGCAGGATTTATTGCCTTTAATGAAAGCATTAATGACACTGATTGAATCATATTATCACTGACTTAATGCATCTCTTACGAGCATCACACCAAAATACTTTATACTCAGTGGGATGTTTAAATGCTTTAAGCTTAGGAAAGATATTCAAAATTGTAAAACACCTTTTTAAAGGGTATAATGGTAAGTGAGATAAGTCACAAAAAGAAAGACAAATACCTTATGACTTCACTTATATGTAGAATCTAAAACCAAAAACAAAATCACACACACACACACACACAAATCAAACAGGAAGAATAGGTCAGAGCAGTGGTTACTGGACATGAAGGGCGTTAGGGCACAGATGAAGGAGGTGAAGGGGGTCAGTTGTCAGGTGACGGATAAAAACTGGACTTTTGAGGGTGATTATTTGTAGTTTATTCAGATGTTGAATTATAATGTAATGAATTACATTCTATATGATGTACATAATGAATTACATGAACTTTAAAATAATTTTTGGTGGAGAACTGTTTTGACTGAATATATGCCATTACTTAGAATTTTCAACTTTCAGTTAAGCACCCAATAATAGAGAAAACATAATAGCTTTTTAACAAATATGAGGAATATCTGACCAAATGTTCTATAGCCCTGGTGAGCCAAAAAGAAATAGAATTAAAATTCAATTATAAATCTTAACTGTCCATGAATTGAAATCTCAGATTTTAAAAAATGCATATTACTGTAGCATTAACATTTCTTCGATAACTAATTTTTAAAACAACAAAAATGACCAAGTCCAATGTTATGTTGTTTAATTTTTCCTATTGGTTATAGATGAACTTCCCAGGGATGCTCAAAAATCTTATCCTTTACAGCTCCTGAAGAGTCAAGTTACGGAACAAAACTGAAGAAACTGAATGTTTGATCAGAGAAGAAATATAAAGACTTGTTTGGAGTAAAGTAGTTCCTTTTTTCTTGGACGTCTGGCTTCCCAAGTCTCCTGAAAACAGCATCTTCTCAAGAAGCCAGAGCAGGAAAAGAACTGGACTTAGTCCTCATTGTATCCTTCAGTTCAAGCTGCCTGATTTTAAAGTTCATGTTTTAACAGTTTTGAAAAATGAGCAGGGTACTTAACTTAGAAAAGTATCAAATAGAAATTGACAAAAGTATATTAAGTCTCTCTATGAAATTTTTCCCACTTTCAAGGTAATCTTACCCTGTGAAGACCTTATTTTTTATCTCTCCCATTTTATGAAGTCTACACAGTAAACATCCATTAAGATGTTAGAAACTCTTAATACTAAGTGGAATATTAACAGTGTAATTTGGTGCCTGCACATATGCTGTTTTGACATGATGTCATATTTGCCATGCACGATATTACCTATATATAGATTCACTTTTTAAAATTTAAGTAATATCTCTATGTCTGTGTCATCAGAAAATAAATTTATTTGAAATTTAAATTATTTTTAAATGAAAAGTTTGGAACTCTTCTAATAAAATTTTCTTATGCTCTTGCTTACATTCTGAACAAGCATGGACCATAGACCATTCTCTACTGTCCATTCAAGCTGGAGCTTGAATCTGGCTTCTTCACCCACCATTCTTATGACCTTAGGCACAAAATTATTCAACAACAAGTTGTTGTTGTTGTTGTTCTTTTAAACTGTCTGTTCTTTAGTTTCCCTATTTGGAAAATTTGTATAAGTTTTTCAGCATAGACTTGTTGTGAGAACCAAATGAAGCAATGTTTGCAAAGAGCGTAGAGCAACGACAGACATATAGTGAAAGACATGTAAGGGGTTGATGAATAAAATGATTGACTTCGGGCAGGTTTATATAATTCTCGAAAGCTTTCATTAAAGTTTGATGGTAAAAATATTAACATCTCAATATAAAACCAAAGGAAATTGTCTCAACAATTGAATTTAAGCAATAGTCTTCCTATCAAACTACTAAAATGAAAACAGTGAAGCACATATAACGCTGCTAAATTTCAAAAGGGCCTTGGAACTGGAATCAAGAGGCCAGTGGCCAGGACGTAATTGTCACCGATCATGCATGCTCTGTTCAGTAAGCCATTTGTGCCCAGGGGGCTTCAGCTGCCTTGTTGTTAGAGAACAACAGGTTTTCTTGTTTTGTTTTGTTTTTTAAGAAAATTTTCTGTAAGGTTAAATCATACAAAAATGATAGGAAATTAATTTTAAACACAACTTTAGAAATCACCTCATTTACACCAATCTCTCCTACCTCAAGTTAGATGGAAAATAAAATCCAGAAAGCGAAAATAATTCGCTGATACTTCCAATACTCCCATCTACCACACCCCCCTCACCATGGGAGTGACACAGTTACAATTCACAGCAAGGCCCCACCTGTGTGTCCCTCACCCCACTTTTGTCCAAGAACATCTGAATCTTTCTCCGTCGTACAATACTTTGCTTAGAGGTCTCACCTTTCCTAATAAATTCAAGGAGGATAATTTTGAAATATCTGACTAAGTGGAGGGTTCCATAGTATAATGGTTAGCACTCTGGACTCTGAAATATTTGACTGAAAGAGGTTTTACATAATTGAAATAAAAATGAATTTCTGTATGTATATCAAAGAAGAAAATAAATATTCTGGGATTACAATACAAAGTAAGATGAGTAAAATTTACATTCAAATGAAGGTAGCAGGGTTTTCTCAATGCCTTCACTATTTTCTCCCCAATTTAAAGTGTGATACAGATACAAACTGCTGGATATTTAGGAGCTTCCTATAGACCCGAATTATCTGTCATCAATCAAAGCACTTTGTACATAAACAGATTGTTTTACAACAAATGGAAATAACAATTATATTATGTAAAAATAACATAGATATTCCTTAAAATGGTAATTATTCATATAACAAATGTGGTTTTAAACTATATACTTAAGGCAAAGGGGGAGAGAGAGAGAAAGAGAAAGATCTACTCTGATGAAATGTTATCAAAAATTAGCTAAATATGATCTAGTTTTATGGTGTTTTTAAAAAAATCTTCATGCTTATTGATTTTAAAGAGAGAGGAAAGAGGAAAAAAGAAGGAGAGAAATACTGCAAGAAACAAACATAGATTGGTTGCCTCTCGTACCCAGGAGCCCTGACCGGGGACTGTTCCTATATGTGTCCCAGTCGGGACCGAATCCCCAACCCAAGCCTGTGCTCTGACTAGGAATTGAACCCACAACCTTTCAGTTTACGAAATGATGCTCCAACCAACTAAGTAAGCCACACTGGCCAGGGCAGTTGTATAGTGTTTTAGTTTTGGATTTCACTATAGTTAAAAATGGTATGTTTATTAAAATAATTTTTATCTTTGATAAGTTGATCACGACTTATTGAGCAAGAAAAAATTGATGTACTATGTGATTAAATAAGTAGATTATGAAGTCAGTCCGCCTGGTTCGGTTCTGTGTCTAACTTACCTAGTTATAGGTCTTTGAATACATCACCTTGTATTTGTCACAATTTCCTCATATGAAAAATTGGAATATTTTAAAAAGTATTATGAGAGAAAGGACATGCATTGAAGTATCTGAGAAAAACTGTACCAGATATTTTGTAGCATTCAACAAGTATCATCTAATTTATATATATACATATATAAATTTTTTTCATAGCAAGATGACACTACCTCCAAGGAAATTAGAACTTAATAATTTAAAATTCTATACTATGTTATCATAAAATTTCCATTTTTAAAAAATTCTATGATCTGCTATTTTTAAAGGGTACACATATTAATGATTTTGACTCCAAAATTACCAGCCTGCTTATAATTATCATTTTGACACATGAGAACAGTGTTGTATTTTTTTCTATTTAGCTATGGAATTAATTCAATACCTATTGATCATTTCTGTGCATATGCTTGCTTGATTATGACTCCACTATCGCCCAGGTAGCTCTCGCCCTTGGAGCACATACTCTGTCAGTTATTTTTGGAGATGCAGCCCACAGAGTACCTGGTCTTCAGATGGGCTGCTGGATGACGGGGTACAGAGAACAGAATCTGCAAACGTGAAGTGGTAAGATCATTGGCTTCACCATCGCTTACAGAAGCCAGTCTCTTTCACCCCAACACCACTGGGAACATGAATCAATTCAATGTTTCGTATGATTTCGAAACTACCACACCACCCATCCCCACCATCCCGAACACTTGTGTATGCATATGTCCACGTGCACACCCGCACACACTCCCAGGCAACACTGCCATGAAGATATAGGAAAATTAATTTTTTTTCTACTTGAACACACTATTAAGTTTGAAATGATCAGAACACATTTAAAATATGATTTGACTCACTTACATTGTCTTCTTTCCCTTCTTTGCCTTAATTTAGGTGAACAGATAGCAATCATATTATTTGATACAACAGCAGAGAGCTAGAATATTACTTTAAAACAGGGTCAACCTAGAGGTAAATTAAATAAACAGCTCTTTATGTGGTATAATTTTTAAAACATGATGAAGAACTGTTTCTCCCAATCCATTCAATAGGGGAACTAAAATTCCATCATCAGAGCTTCATTTACCGAATTTCTAGGAATAATAAAAATGTATATAATAATAAAAATAGATTCTTTAAATGGTAAAATGTAACACTCTTCTTTATGTTTTTAGTGTAAACAAGTCTAAGAAGACATTTATAACAATGAGATCAAGCTGTATAGCAATGATATACAAAATAAGAACTTTAGAGAAACAAATGTACTACCAAAGACAAAGTTAGCTACATCTAAATTACTTACGAAGGATAGTGTCACAGGACACATAATAAGACCTAGTAGAAATCTAGAATGCATAGAAGAAGACCTTGTAGGGAGGAGAGAATTTCTGAAAAGGAGAGAAAGCACTGTCCATAGCCCAAATTTTCCCACTATATCATTTTACTTTGTATATCAGCTATTGCTTTTATATATAGACTTCATACTCAGCAGATAAGAAAGGGATATATGGTCCTTCTTTCTTCAGCAAAGATGTTTTGGATATGTGGGCTCTGATAACACTCAAGTACAAGTGCAGAGAATTATTTTCACCATGACAATAAAGTGTTATTATGATATTCACCCGGAAAGGTAAAACAACTTTAACAGATCATATTATGGGTTCCTTAAGGGTTATTTCATATACCTCTTAAAATGTACAAATGTAAATAAAAGCAATTAACATCTGTGTTGGGAACTAAAAGACTCAGGAAACTATTCTTTTCAGAAATGTTAGCATGTTTTCTTAACAACTCCATGTTTCATTGGTCTTAGCCACATCACTCGGACTTCGGAAAACACTGGCACATTCACTTAGTGTGGATGATTTTCATTCAATTATTGGCAGCTTCTTTTTACTTCCTTAGTTACACTCCACTTGCATTGGTAATTAAAAATTGAATTTTCAAGGCTTTATTTCTCATACAGGTTAAGAAAAACTGATGGAAAACGAAACTCAATGCTTGCAAGAAAGGAAACCAAATATGTTCTGTACCAATGTTGAATTACCAAATCTATTCACTCAAGTACAGTTATTGAAGGAAAAATAAATGTAAGCCTTTTTTGATTTTCTTTAAAAGGGGAAACATTATTTAAAAATATAGTATACATTTACTTGTTTTATATAGATTAGTCTTGCTTATAGAACTACACATTTTACTAAACGAGAACACTGAATGGCAACATACTAAATACTAGTAGATTTAAACAATGTATCACATGGTATTTCCTCAAAATGAATTTCTTCAATATTCCTTTATTTTGAAGAAAACTTTTGGCACTTGAAGTGTTATTTATGTATTTATTTTGTTTGTATATTTTTGTTTGTATATATGTAAAGTTATTTTCTTATTTGAATTGCAGACAAAAAGGGGGTTCTATGGAAAATAACCTCGCAGGGTCAGGTGATCATAAATTCCTACCTGGGCAGGTCATGCTGGGTAGTCACTGCCCAGGCACATAACTTCTTTAGTAAAAGGCTCATCTTTGCCTTAATCAAGACTTGTCCATTGTTCTTGTGCATCTAGGTTAACACACCTTTGAAATGCCCCCTTTGTAACACCTTCTTGTAATATGTGACCACGCTTTCAGATCCCTCGAGAAAGTACAGAATCTAAATTACCCTGTAATCTGACCCTCTCCCTGCTTTCTGCTACCTTCATGCGATCTTCATTACGTTTTTCTCCCTAATTTCAAATACATAAAAGAAAACTGCAAAACTGTTATTCTCCAGAGCATTTGAGATCTTTCTCCCTGGCAAATGTTGTCCATTTGGCTCAAATAAACCTTTACAAAAATCCTGTAGAGGTTTGGATGTTTCTTATATTGACGTGATTTTATTGAAAATTATCAAAACCATGAGCCAAATAGTTTCCCAGATATTAGATTATACAGATGGCCTAAGAATTTCCCTTTATTTTTCCTTCTAATCAGGGACCAAGCAAGCAGACATTGAATTCATGGACTTTTCCTGAAATAAGATATTATTTTTTCTCTACAGAGGCAATTGTTTAGGAGACCCAGAGGTATGAAATGTCATATCCAGAACAGGCCCAGCTGGCTAGGATACTCTCAGTGTCTCGGGAAAGCTATTTCCTTCCAGTGACAAGATATAAAGAGGGACAGGGAGTAACCATATCAGAGGAAATTTTTCAAGTAGTGTGGGAAAGGCAGTTATTGTATTCCTCGGCTCCGTGATTTTCTGTCTCTTGGTTGAAATTCTTACTTTGTTCATGCATTGTTCTCTTGACCTTACTGAGCATTTCTTTATGGCTATTTTGAACTCTTTATCAGATAAAGCACTTATGTATTCATTAAAGTCTGTTTCTGGAGTTTATCTTGTTCTTTTGTTTGGAACATATTCCTTTGTTTCTTCATTTTCTCTGAATCTGGGTGTTGACTTCTGTGCATTAGATAAAACAGCCACACCTCTCCCAGTATTGAGGGAGTGATCTTCTGTAGGACATAAACCTTACCACTCAGCCCAGCCCACCTCCTACCCCCTGGTGGCCTCTCAAAACTTTGTGATTGCTCAAGCTTCCTTCATTAATCTTAGTGGCTTCCAGTAGCTGAGGTTATGCCAAGACCTGTCGGTGTCTTAAAGTGGAGTATTGCAGTTAACACCTAGATGCAGCTTGAATAGGTGTCAGACCTTCAGGCAACAGCTGCAAAAGGGCGTTGTTGGGTCCCCTTCCAGGGAGAAAATAGAAGCTTGGCATCTTTGACCGCCCTCTCTGCCCTGGAACCCATGTACAGTTGGGGGAGCAGCAGTCCTGTGGGACTTGCGAATGCAATCCCATTGGCTCTCACAGCC
The DNA here is from genome assembly GCF_022682495.2 of Desmodus rotundus. Lineage (NCBI taxonomy): Eukaryota > Metazoa > Chordata > Mammalia > Chiroptera > Phyllostomidae > Desmodus > Desmodus rotundus. The sequence continues at coordinate 44,654,657 of NC_071390.1, read as the reverse complement.
AGGCCACCCTGGGGCCCATCCTTTGAGTGGCATCTGTGAAGTTGGGGTGACAGGAATTGGGTACAAGCTCTTTCCAGGAAGATATTGGTGGTTTACAGTGGATTCAAGTAAGAAGGCTGAGGTGGTGTCTGCTGGCTTCCCTGGTCTCCAGAGAGGATTGCAGTCGAACCCCAGGCATGTGCTAAGTCAGAAGCCTCACCCTCAGCAGCAGCTTTAACAGGGTGCAGACAGGCCTTTCTCAGGGAAAGGCTGGGATGTGGGCTCTTTGCCTGCTCCCTCTACCCTGAGCCCTGGGGGAATACCCGTGGTGAGTGTAAAGAACTCATTAGGAGGGATGGGGAGAAAATGCAGACAATTGTAACTGAATAACAATAAAAAAAATTTTTTTTTTAAGAAAAGAAAAGAAACCAGAGGTCTAAAAAACTCAGTGTAGTCTTAAAAAACAAAAAATTGTCAGGATGGGCGGGATATCCCCCTGGCAGCCTGAGCCCGAGGGGAAAATAAAGTTGTGTTCTAAACCTCAAAAAAAAAAAAAAAAAAAACTCATTAGGAATCATTTCTTTGTTTATTATAGATTTGTAGGTCTCTGGGATGAAAGCCATTGGCTTTCAGAACAAGGTGTTCTGGGAGCCTGTCCCTCAGGTGGGAGTCTTGCAAGTTGGGGTGACAGACGTCCAAAGCTGGGAGTTGAGCGTTTCCGCCTGCTTTCATGACACTGTGCTGGAGATGAGGTTTATGCCAGCAGGTGTGTCTCAGCCTTTCCTGCGCGTTTCGAAGCAGGAGATGTGGGCATTTTCTTGTTTGCTGGATATGTAGGAGTGGCACAGCTAGTTTCTGGATTTGTAATTTCTTTTCTTTGGTGTTCATTTTGCAGGGTCTTTTTTACCTTCCTCTTACGCTTTATTTTTTTAAATTCATTTTTCAGTGACAGTTGACATACAATACTAGTTTCAGATGTACAATGTGGTGATTAGACATTTATATACCTTATGAAGTTATCACCTCAATAAAAGTAGTGCCCTTCTAGGATTTCTTTCAAAGGAAATTGCTCTCAGTGTAGCTGTAGATTTGCTCTGTCCATGAGAGGAGGTGAGTTCAGGGGGCTCCTATGTTTCTATCTTGGAACAGTCGTAGCCTGCAGAAGTTTTAGGACTTGCACACAGCAGGAAGTCAAGACGCGCTGACTCTTAAGATTGAGTGCCACAGAAGCAGCTCAAACCAGGGCGAGTAGAGGTCACGGCTTCCACATCCTGAATTCATCGCACACCTTGGGGAGCCCATCAGCTCAGGACCCTTTGAGGCTGCTAAGCCATGACTCTAAATTTTGTCACTGACTTAAACCTTGTGGTAAACCCTGGAAGCTGCTCCTGTCTATCAATTTCTCACTGTGACTTCTTGCCGAAATGTTTTCAAGAGCAGCTTGAAATGTATGGCAGCAATGCGAGTGATCTAGAATCTGAATATCTTTGCCAGCATTTAGTGTTGCCACTGCATTTCTTTGTAATTTGATCTGTCTTCGTACATGTGTAGTGATATCTCCTTGCGTCTTTAATTTGCATTTCCCAAATGGTGTTGAACATCTTTCCTTGTGCTTATTTTCTATCTCCACATCCTCTCTAAGAAAATGTCTCATTTTTAAACCTATTTTCTCAATAGATTGTTTTGAAATTACTTTATTTTTAGAGCAATTTTAATATTTTAAATCCTAGTCTTTTTTTTTTTTTTTGGACATGTGGTTATTTCTCCAGTCCACGCCTTATATTTTTAATCTCTTAACAGGATATTTTATAGAGCAAAGATTTTAATTTGATGTGGTACAATTTATCAGTTTTTCTCTGTGTGGGTAAAATATTTGGTAACAAATAAGAAAATTTTGCTTAGTCCTAAATTCCAAAGATTATTTCCTGTTAATTGTTAACGTTTTATAATTTTTAATTTGAGTCCATGTAAAAGCACAAGTTCTGGGTCAAAGTGCTTTTTTCCCCCTCCAATAGATGCCCATTTGTTCCAGGACCATTTTTTTAAAGTTGCATTTATAATTTTGTAATATGATTTTGTAAAATCATTTATGTACAATTTTTAGGATTTCTAATCTGTTCTTTGATGTATTTGCTTATACCTATATGAATACTAAACAGTTATGATTATGTTACAGAACAGACCCGGGGGGTGGAATAAATGATATACTATTACCAAAAGGACCCCCCCGCTTTTTCTCTGGGGGTTCCCCCCCACCTACTATGTTCTCTTTGCCCACCGCCAGAGGAAAGACAACTCTCAATGCCAGAGACAGGTGAATACAGACTTAAGAAGCAGGAGATAGTCAGGAAGGAGGAAACTCCAGAGGTGCCCCAGGGCTAAGATGAAGGACATCCATACAAGACAGAGACCCTGTAAGACCTGTTGTTCCTGCTTTCTGGAAATGCACTGAATCATGGTGACTCATGAATGCACCTTTGCAGAAGAAGCTGCATGACCCTTGCTTCATTATAATAGCATTATAATAAATTAACATTGTGCAACCCCCTTGTCTGGTATCCAATCAAGGAAAATCATGGGAGACCACATGCTCAGTAGCTTTAAAATACAACTACTTCTACACATGCAATAAAAGCCTGCCAAAACTAGCCAGGAAGTATCTGCCTGATAAGAATAGAATCTCTCCAGCCCACGAGGTCAATCTCTGCTCAAAGTTGGACCACTCCCATGTTCTGTGGAGTGTACTATTACTTAATAAACCTGCTCTCTCTCTTTCTGCTATAAACTCTGTGTGCTTGGTTCAATTCTTTGTCCACGATCACCAAGAACCTGGTTACCTGTGCCCACCTGTGACACTTAGAGTAATGACTTAATGTCTTCATTAAAATACTAAAGTTCTTTAGAATACCCACAAATGCACACAGTTCTTCCTTCTCCCCTTTGCCCAGTCCAGGGTACCGTATCTCAGGAAAAGAAGTAGAAGTCCTGCCAGAAGTTCAGGCAGCCCCTCGGTTCCAGCACCATCTGCTGTGTCACCACCGCAGTCTCCAGTTAATGTAGAGCCATGTGGTACCTTCTCATGGCCCACCAGCAAGAGTCCTTTCTCCCCTTTTCTTCCAGGCAAAGTGTCTCCCGTTGCCTAAGCCATGTAGCAAAACGGAGCACCCCAAAGCCGCATGGTCCTAACTCTCGCCCAAGCCACGTGGTCCCAACCTACTCCACCAAAGCTGCATGGTCCTCTCTGGTATGGCTGCCACGCCTGGGTTTAAATCCCTGCACCAGTCTTCCTCTGCAGCCCCATTTCCGACTCCTCCTACAATCAGTTACACCCTCCAGCATTCATGTATTCTTCCATCTTTACTGGGCTGCCATTGTAAGTCCAGCAGGCATGGCCCAATGGCGTGGAGACAATCCTCTCCAAGCTCTCACACAGGCCCTGTAACCAGGGAGAGTTGCTTTCCACTTATGTCCTGGGTTGAAGTCACTCCCATCCCCCTGGCTCAAAGCATGGCCACAGCTATTTAACACATCTATGAAACCAGTTAAAGGTTACAGATATGTTAAATAACCATGCCAGAGGTTAGCTGCACCACTCTTGCTGTACAAAACAGCTCTCAATGGCCCTGCTCCATGTGTCCCATCCCCCCAGCTCAGACTGGTGGGGGTGAGGACATCATATATATATTTTTCTCTAATATTTCCTGAACACACTGAGTTCTAGACCCCATTACAAATCCCTATTTGCCCCCGCCCTCCCACTTGGCTGCACTGTTACAATTACTGTAGCTATATGCTGTCTTAAAATGAGGTAGATTGATTTGAAATGCTGTGGGAGGCTTAGTTCTTCTTGCACACACACTAAAGAATTACAGATCAGGAAGCCTATTAGTATGTAAGCAAAGTTTATTAGTGACAAGTTCTCATGGAGGAGACCAGGCCTAGGCACTTACTCTCTTCGTCCTGAGAATGTATATAATCTGTGGGTTGGGACAAGGGAATTGCATATTGATTTCCTGGGAGAAGGTGGTGCAGACCCCTCCAAGGGAGGGTGTCACCTCCTAAACATAAGTAAGGGTGGAGGTCTATTCCGATTTTTATCTTGCTCCCAGACCACCTCCTGTTATCCTGTTAAAAACAGATACTTGGCCATAGGCAGTTAATCAAGTTAATTTTGAGCTTTTTCTGCAAGTACTATGGACCCCTCCCACCCCTCCTCCTTCTCCTAAACTTCCACCTAACATTTTCACTTTTCCTATCTGTTTAAAAACAGTTTGAGCTTATCTAATTTCTCAACATTTCCAGATAACTTTTAGAGTAATCATGTTTTAGCTACTAAATATTCTTGCTGGCATTTTGTTAAGAATTTCATTACACTTGTATATCAATTTGGAATTACCATCTCTACTACACTGAGTATTCCAATCCATTAATAAATACATCTTTACATTTATTTTAATCTTTTTTTTATATTTCATTTGTCAGTGTTTTGTAATTTCAGCATACAAGGCCTGTACACGTTTGCTAGCTTTACAAAATATAAGTGCTGTTTTTAAGGGAGAGGAGTGTGATTTAAGTAGTATTGTTTTGTCCATGGAGTAATTGATTTTTATATGTTTACTAGCTTTTGTAAGTTTACCTACAACATTGCTACATTACTAGTTATAGGAATTTTTGTTTTGTAGATTCCTGAGGATTCTCTATATAGACAACCATGTCACCTATAAATTGAGCTTATTTCTTTCTTTGTTATCTGTAAGCCTTTTATTTCTTCTTCTTGCTTTATTGAACTGGCTAGAAATTGAAAACCCAAATCTTTAAGTTTAGGAATAGAAGCCCAGCCCCTAGATGCTCCACCTCTGAATAGAGTTGTGGGATTAAACACAGCTGTAAGGCACTGACTGAAAGTTAGATGGAAAAGTTGCCACAGCTCCTATAACAATAGAAATGTTACATAAAATTAATTCAAACTGTTTTAATTCTATTTCTTGATAGGTGCATGCTCTACCAGTACTCACTGCTTTTGGTTTACTGCGGTATGAGAAAAGACTGAAAGAATAGTGAACTAGGGGTTGATCCGTCTTTGTCTTCCTTTTGTGTCATTTCCCGAGTAGCTTGGCTAAGTGTAGAAAAATGACATGAGTAAGAAAGGGATTATAGTGTTCTTTGGTCATTTGTATCTCTTACAGTATCATGATCTTTTTGCATTCAAAGAAGTTCTGGTTTGAACTGAAAGCATGGCCCCTCAGGGCTGCCAGCCCCTCATTTTAGTCAATCACAGATGTAACATGCCCCCACGGACTACACTGCATCTTCCCAAAATTCACGTGTTGAAACTCGACCCCCAGTGTGACGGTGGTGTTGGGAGATGGGGCCTTTGTGATGCATTTAGAGTCAGATGAGAGCATGAGGTTGGGGGGCCTCATGGTAAGATTAGTGCCTTCATTAGAAGAAAAGACCCCACAGCACTCTCTTCCTTTGTGCCATGTGAGGACACAGTGAAAGGCAGAAGTCTGTAAGTCAGGCAGAGATCCTTCACCAGAACCTGATTTCAGACTCACAGCCTCCAGAACCGTAAGGGAATAAATTTCTATTACTTAAGCCATCTGGTTTACAGTATTTTGTTTTGACAGCCCGAGCTAAATAAGACACATGCTTACTTGTGTTCAGCTGAGTGGGGCTGAACTCCCAAGCAGGGAGCACTCTGTACTCCTGGGGGGCCCTGCAACCTCTCTCTGTAAATGGAGCAGCAAGGACCACTGGATACGTACATTGTATATACCTACTCTGCTCAGGCAATGCCCCACTGCCCCATCAAACTTTGCTTAGAAGACATAAGCTTTATACAGACCATATATCACAGAAATGTACACTTGAACCTTGTGTAATCTTGTCAACCAATGTCATCCCAATAAATTTAAGAAAGAATAAATAAAATAAATAAAATGATTAAGACTTTCAAGGCATTGAGTACAGGGCCCCTATCAGTGTGGGGCTGTGTGTGACTGCAAAGGTTGCACACTCATGAAAGCGACTCTGAGTGTAATCATTTGTACATGGAACTGGGCACATCACGGCCTGTCTCCAAGAACAGATTGATACTAACCCAGAATATCAATATTAAGTGACGGAATAGAAATCGTCCGATAGTAAATAAGGATACAAATAAGGGACATGTTAACGTGAAGTACCTTCTGAATCATATTTTAAGAGAGAAGTACAACTTAGGTCATTCTACCAAAGGTAGAAATATATAAAGTGTTTGAAAAAATAATTTAAAAAATATTCTCTACATTAGAAGTACTCTATAGTAAAATACTGAGACCCACCCTATTTCTAATTAACTATTCCTATTATTTATCTCCTGCGCAGGCACTTTCTCTAAAATATTGTCATTTGCTGATTTTACTCAGATTAAAGTGAGCTGAAAATTATGTATTTTTTGAGGGGAAGGGTCTCAACTTGATAAAAGAAACAAATAAATAAGGCACAAAATATAAAGCACATATAGAGTATCTTAAAATCTAAAGCATTGGTTCAGCTGACATGTCATGTATAACCGTGTGATGTATTGTTTTGCATCCACTTAAGACTTGCTCTCACTTTCATCTGCTTCTTTAATAACATTGTGAAGTCATTACTGTCAGAGGGTAAATTGTTCAGCTCTGTGCTCACATGCGTCATCACTGTCCTTAGTTTAATTTAGGTTCTAAATAAATGTTTGTTGATTCAATTAACTAATTTTCTTTGGTAACAGTTGGAACTTAACCTCATTATTTCACAGACAGCTATGCTTTATCCATTAAATTATTTTTTTTACAATTTTATTTACATCTGTTAATTGTTAATGCTATTGCATTTATGAGATCTATTTATAAAGTTATAATGACAATAATATAAAAAATGACAGCATGAAATAAATTATAGATTGTTTTCTGCTGATCCTTGACATATTTGGGATTTGTCAGAGCTAATGTACCTAATTAAAAAGCAAAAAAGAAAAACCCAGCTCAAAATAAAATTATGCAAGTTGTTTTTATGAATGACAGCTTCTGGGAATTGATATTTCTCAGAGATAAAGATACTTAACTAACCTTGGTTCTGTCAAAATTGACTATTATTACCTTTTCCACAGGGCATTTCAAAGTTGTATTCCTCAGAAAAGGACAGGGGAGAAAAATAGAGATAAAAAAACATATATAAACCTAACATTAACAAAAGGGGAAAATTTGAAAATAAAAGCTAGAGCTAAGAGAATCAATTCAATGGAGATTAACACTAAGATATAAACGTGAAAATAGATAACGTCACAGTTTTTATGATTTGCTGAAAAGGGAAGCATTCAGACCAGAAGCAGGAAGAGTTTTAATCAATCTTTTGAAAATGAGCTTACTAATGAGACAGCAATATCCAAAGGAAACTAAACACAGGAAAAGTTTGTTCATACAAAACTGGCTTTGAAAATGCACTCTAAACTCTCTTTTCTGCCAATACTCTATGATAATAGAAATGTTTTAGTTCACAATTTCTATTTTGAAAACATTTTTGATCCTTGGTACATATTACTCAGTTATGATGACTGTTCATTTTATGTCACTTACTACAGGAGTAAGAATACTTTTTTTTTAAGGACGCTTTTGAATACAAAATTTTGTTATTTTTTGAACAGAGCTATCTGTTCTTCGAGGATGCCAAGGTATTATGTGACACCCCACAAGCCCCCTTTTATTTTTTAACTTCCTAATAGTTTGGCAATGGTCCTATTTGAACATCTCTCAAAAGAGGGTTTTGGACAGAAAGCCATTGACCTTTCGTAACAGTGCACTGCCATTGCACACAGAGGTTCAAATGCACCCACAGGCAGAAATGTATGTCTTGAGAGTAATAAGCGGAGAATTCCGTTTCTGCTTTTACTGTCTAGGAGTTTATCCTCAATACTGCAGCAAGATTTATCTTTTTAAAAGCTAAAGTCACTTCTACTCCCACCTCACTTACAGTATATTAAAGCCTAAATTCTTATTATGGCCCATAAGATTCTATGTTATCTTGTCTCCTATCCCCTGTTTGAAACTCCCCTCACTCACTTTTCTTCAGTCCAGACAAAAATATTTTTTGATATCCCTTATACACAGAAGACACTCTCCTATGAGGACCTTTATATTTAATTTTCTCTTGCCTGGCACGCTTTTCCCTCGTATGTCCCACAGACGGCTCACAGTCTCATGTCCTTTAGGCTGTTATATATCAATCACGCCCTCTATGTGGTCTTCTGTGGCCCCCTGACTTCTGACCTGCAGGAACTCTCTCCCTCTTTCTTGTTTTGGTGTCCATACAATTAAAAACCAGGTAACACACTGTACATTTTTTTTACTTATCTTTGTATCAACTCTCTCCCACCCACACACCCCAATATTAACTTCATAAAGGCTGAGATGTTTTGTTTTCTGTACTAGGTACTATTAGCACCAAGAATATGTCTGGATTATGGTAGACACTCAGCAATCATAAGATGAAAGACTGAATTTTGAGGGTCATGAGTGTACTTATGTAAACTAATTAATTAAAAAATAACGGCTTGAAATCTGACAACACAGTGATCTGAACAATTGTGATCTTGACTCATTACTAACTTTACAAGGGGTTTTTGCCTCTTGGCCTTGAAGAACCAATGCCTTCGAAGTCATTAATAACTAATGTAAATTATATGTAAATAACTTTTTAGTCAATCAATATGAAATACAAAATTAAATCTGTTAGAATGTGAGTAAATTATAGCAGGCTTGTAAGTGGAATAACTGGTTATTTTTTTTGAGTAAGTATTTTATTGTTATTCTGTTAGAGTTGTCCTATTTCTTCCCCCTTTGCCCTCCTCCACCCAGCACATCCCTTGCTCCCTCACTCATTCCTCATCCTGTTGTCCATGTCCATGGGTCATTCACACATGTTCCTTGCCTAGTCCCTTCATTTCCTTTCCACCTTCATCTCCTTCCCCCTTCCCGTCTGGTCACTGTCAGTCTGTTCCTTGTGTCCATGCCTCCAGTTCTATTTTGCTTGCTAGTTTATTTTGTTCATTAGGTTCCTCTTTTAGGTGAGATCATATGGTATTTGCCTTTCACCAACTGGCTTATTTCACTTAGCATAATGTTCTCCAGTTCCATTATGCTGTCAGGAAAGGTAAGAGTTCCTTCTTTCTTTCTGCTGCATAGAATTCCATTGTGTAAATGTACCACAGTTTTTTTATCCACTCATTTACTGACAGACACTTAGGCTATTTTCAGCATTTCCCTATTGTAAATAGCTCTGTTATGAACAAAGGGGTGCATAAGTTCTTTTGAATTGGTATTTCAGGATTCCTAGGGTATATTCCAAGCAGTAGAATCTCTGGGTCAAAAGGTAGTTCCATTTTTAGTTTTTTGAGGAAATTCCATACTGCTTTCCACAGTGGCTGCACCAGTCTGCATTCCCACCAACAGTGCACTAGGGTTCCCTTTTCTCGACATCCTCACCAGCACTTGTTGTTTGCTGATTTATTAATGACAGTCATTCTGGCTGGTGTGAGATTATATTTCATTGTGGTTTTAATTTGCATGTCTCTGATGGCTAGTGATATTGAGCATCTTTTCATATGTTTATTGGCGATCTGTATGCCCTCCTTAGAGAAGAGTCTATTCAGGTCCTTTGACCACTTTTTAATTGGATTGTTTGTATTCCTGATGTTGGGTCATATGAGTTCTCTATATATGTTGGATATTAAACCCTTGTCCGATGTATCTTTGGCAAATATGTTCTCCCATGTAGTCGGTTCTCTTTTCATTTTGATGATGGATTCTTCAACTGTGCTTTTTAATTTGATGTAGTCCCATTTGTTAATTTTTTCCTTTATTTCCCTTGCCCTAGGAGATATATCAATAGAAATATTGCTGCATGAGACATCTGAAATATTACTGCCTATGTTTTCCTCTAGGATTTTTATAGTGTCGTGACTTCTTTTTAAGTATTTAATCCCATTTTGAGTTTATTCTGGTGTATGGTGTAAGTTTGTGGTCTAGTTTAATTTTTTGCATGTACTATTCCAGATCCCCCAACACCATTTATTGAAGAGGCTATTTTTACTCCATTGTATGCTCCTGTCAAATATTAATTAACTGTAGATACATAGGTTTATTTCTGGGCTCCCTTCTCTGTTCCATTGATCTTTGTGTCTGTTCTTATTCCGTGCCAACCTGTTTTGACTACAGTGGCCTTGTAGTAAGTTTGATATCAGGTATTGTGATCTCTTCTACTTTGTTCTTCTTTCTCAGGATTGATGAGGCTATTTGGGATGTTTTTTTGTTCCATGTAAATTTTTGCAATGTTTGTCCTAATCTGTGAAATATGCTATTGGTGTTTTAATAAGGATTGCATTGAATCCATAGATTGCTTTGGGTAGTATGGACATTTTAACGATGTAAATTCTTCCAATCCATGAACATGGTACATGCTTCCATTTATTTGTATCTTCCTCAATTTCTTCAGTGTTCTATAATTTTCTGAGTGTAGGTTTTTTACCTCCTTGGTTACATTTATTCCTAGGTACTTAATTTTTCTTGTAGCTATAGTAAATGAGTTTTTTTTCCTAGTTTCTATTTCTGATATTTCATTGTTGGTGAACAGAAATGACATTGACTTCTGAATATTGATTGTGTATCCCACTATTTTGCCAAATTTACTTATTGAGTTGAGTAGATTTTTGCTGTAGACTATAGGGTTTTCTGTGTACCTTATCATGTTGTCTGCAAATAATGGGAGTTTTATTTCTTCTTTTCCAAATTCTATGTCTTTTATTTCTTTTTCTTTCCTGATTTTTGTGGCTATAATTTCCACTACTATGTTGAATAAGAGTGGTGGAAGCAGGCACCCTTAGCTTGTTCCTGCTCTTAAGGCAACAATTTTAATTTTTGCCCATTGAGTATGATGTTGGCTGTAGTTTTCTTGCATATGGTTTTTATTAGGTTGAAGTATGCTCCCTCTATTCCCACTTTGCTGAGTGTTTTTATCATAAATGGATGCTGCACTTTATCAAATGTTGTCTCAGCATCTATTGATATGATCATGTGATTTTTGTCTTTCATTTTTTAATGTGGTGTATTATGTTTATTGATTAGCAAATACTGTACCATCTTTGCATCACTGGAATAAATCCCACCTGATCATGGTGTATGATCTTTTAAATGTATCATTTGATCTGTTTTGTTGGTATTTTGTTGAGGATTTTAGAATCTATGTTCATCAGAGATATTGGCCTCTGATTTTCTTTCTTTGTTATGTCTTTACCTGGTTTGGGGATTAGGAATTTGGGAGTTATCCTTTTTCTTGAGTTTTTTGGAATAGTTTGAGAAGGGTAGTTTTAGTTCTTTGAATGTTTGGTAAAATTAGCCTGTGAAGATATCTAGTCCAATGCTTTTTTGTGTCAGTGGTTTTTATTACTGCTTCAACTTTGCTAGTTGTTATCAGCCTATTGTATATTTTTAGACATTTATCCACAGCAATATCAATTACAAATGAACAAAGATTAATACAAGTAGAATGGGAATAAGAAGAAAAAAAAGCTTATGAGATGTCTAGAAGAAAGAAAAGTGATTTTGAGAGGATAGGGAGTGAAGAGGTATGAGTAAGGAATGAAAACCAGGCTTAGACAGGGAAAAAGTAAAATTTAAAATGAAAAAAAGGAAGGGCAGGAGGAAGGAAAAATGGAGTAGGAGAGGGCAACAGAAAAATTTAAGATTTGAAGTACAAAAATAGTGAAGATTTAGGAATAAAATTGAAGAAATGCAACAACCAACAAGCAAAGATTAATGAAGGTAGAGAGAGAATAAGGTAATTATAAGAATAGGAAAAAGAATTAGAGATCACTAATGACAAGAAAAATGGTTTTGAGAGGCTGGAGGGGGGAGAAATAGTAAGAGTGTGGCATAGAAACAAGTCATAGAAAGAAAAAAATAAAATTTAAAGCAAAAATAAGAAGAGGAAGGAAGAAGGCAAAATGAGGTAAGAGAAGGGAGGAGCAAAATATGAAATTTGAAATAAACTAAAATAAAAAAAACTAGTGAAATAATAGGAACAAGCTTGAAGGAAAATAAATGAATGTTAAAGAGCTATTCAGGGAAGAAAATAACACAAATAATGAAGAAGGCCATGGTGGAATTGATATCAGTAGAATCCAACACTTACCACTGTCTTCTCTTTCTGGATCCACCTCTGGTGATGTCAGATGGTGTCCTATTCTGGCCCTAGGCTACCTGTTCAAGACTACAAGTGACCCACAGTTGGTGGCTGTCTCCTTCAGATTTAGTTGGTCCCCACTGTTCTTTCTGTCTTGTTGCTTTTCCTCAGCCCAGGGCCAGGAGTGGTTCATTTAGTGACCCGAGAGGACTGACAGTACCTTCTCCACTGACAGATTCTGTGGATCAGGGCCTGAGGAACAGTGTAGCTCATAGTGTCTGGTAGAAGGACCCTTTTAGAGTTTATCCTTCTTTCCCCTGTGGATATGCACCCAGAAGGGGGCTCTTGAAGCTGGCCTCACAGATCTGCAGAGTTTGTAATCCTACAGATTGGGGTAGGGCACGCCCGCCTGTGAGGAGATGTGCTTGGCTGTGACAAATTTCAGATGTTCAGCTCCTGGCCATCCAGTCTCCACCCTGTCACTCTCACTGGAGACTCAGGTCCCAACTCTTCACTATGCACAGTTCCTTGCTTGCCAGCCATGCTGGATCAGGTCCCACAGTCCCTTCAACTTGACACTATCACTCTGGGTCCTTTGTTGGCAGAGCCGCTACACACACATGCACGTGCTCGCGAGCACAGGGTCCCCGCAGAGTCTCCAGTCTCACCTCAGCTCCTTTATTAATAGAGTGTCTTTGTGGCCCCCAGACTGCAGCACTGAGCCCTGGGAGGCTGGTTCTCCATGCTCCCTTCCCCAAAAAGCACAAAGTCTGTCTTGGTCAGGGCTGACCACAGCCTGCCAGAGCGTCCAACAGTTTTAGATAGAGTTTCTCTCTGGCTTTCTCCTGGATGACGCTGGGAAGAGTCCAGCAGCAATACTAAAACACTGGGCAATGGTGGGGTGCTCTTTCAGCTCCCTCCAGTGAGTATCAACCTTGGTTGGGCCTGCCTCAGCCATTCTGTCTCTGCAGCCAGTACAAAACCGGCCATCTCTCTCCTCCCTGGGACCTTGTGGCTCCTGAGCCTATCTACAGCCTCCTCAATTAGATTCTGTTGCGTTTGTGATTCCTGTGGCCACAGGGTCAGGGAGGTGGCAGCCCCTCCCCCAGTTAAGTACCACAGTCCCCGGATCCTGGTTCCTAGCAGTGATGGTGTGTGTGGCCCTGCCTGGGGTGGGGAGGGCACAGAGACACATCTGGGCACCAAGGGGTGGGCACTCCAGAAGCTTCTTCCCGAGGAGGATATTTCAAACTCCCCAAAATGGCTCCTGCCTCAAATGTGTGCAGCAAGAAGCGCCAGGTTCGGCAGCAGCAGCGGCAGCTGATCTGCCAGGAGAGCCTGGGCTACCTGCTCAACAGTGCCTCACAGGTGGGCAGGCTCTTTGGTTGTCTTTTTAAATAACAGACTGTTCAGTAGAACATAAAAAGGACTCTAAGATATCAGTAATAATAATTTCTGTTCTGGTTCTGTCATTCACTTTCTGTGTAATCCAAGGTGACTCAACCTCTCTGTGACCCCATTTTCTAATTGACAAAATGAAGAATAATAAGACAGGGCTATGGTTATTTTTAAAAGTTTATAGTGAAAAACAGTATAAATGTTAAGTATAGTATGTTTTTCTATATCACCTTAATTTAAAATTCTGTTTCTTTCCACATAACATAGACATAATTTAAAAGAGTGGACGTCCATCTATTAACTGTACATTTTTAAAGCTCCTGGAAATATTTAAGTAGCAGACAATGTGGTCTAGTTTGTAATTTAGTAATGGCTGTGCCGTGAGAGTTTCACACAATGAAGTCCGAGCTTTGTAACCATAGCTTGATCAGATCTATCCTGTGTTGTTCCTGATAACAGACTTGCCTTATCATTAAATTAATTGAAGAGAAGAAATTAAAACTCAATTTCTAAAACAGTCTCGCTTGGGGATTGACTATGGGAGAGAAGGATGGGCTGCACAGAGAGGGTGCAAAAGGGAAAAATTGGGACAACTGTAATAGACTAAACAATACAAAAAGAAAATAAAGATTATAGAATTCTGAAAAAAAGTGAAGAGGAAAGTGAATTTTAGTAACAAATATATAGTAAAGAGTCTTAAAAAATAAAAGTCTTGCCATTAATTTGTGTTTTTGCTTTGTTTATTTTTTCATGACGGATTGAGGAGTCACATAGATATCACCTGTTTCACTGGGGCTGAAGATTAGTTCTTCAGAAAAAAATACCTCTAATTCACAGATCAATAAGGGCTTCCACTTACCAGCCCCCTCCCCTGATAAAGCAGGAACACCATGGGAGGGAGGGAATGCAGAAGGCTTGGAGTAGAGATAATGAAGAAGGGTTGAAACGAGGGACATGTGAATACAGGTCTGTGTGTGTCACTCAAATTGTCTTCTGGCTCAGTTTGTAAGAAACTGGGCACAAGAAGATAGGGGGTAGAGGTGGCACAGAACTGTGTCTTTAGTTCTCTATAAAACAGTAGAAAACCCGCATGGAGAGGCACACTTGATAAGGGAAGATATTTCCCTTCTAAGCAACATTATATCTAGAACCAGAACGAAAGAATAGTTTTTCCAAATTCAGAAACAGGAGAGCCCCATATGGGAGTCAACATGAGTGATGCCAGAAGCCATGTCAGTAAAAATTTCTTCTCAGACAATGAGTGAATTATGGTTGAGTATAAGGTAGAGGTGGCAAACAACATAAACAGAAAAAAAATGAGTTAAATCCATTTGCAAACACACACGAGATACTTCAGTCAGTCCCTTGCATCTGGGAGGAATTTGACACTGACGTTTCTAGCTAATATTGTTTCAGGATGCTGAGCTGGGGACTTACAGTATTACAAACTATTATTCTAGCCCTCTTATAAAAATCAGCCAGGGAACAGACAAAAGGCATTAAATCACATGGAAATATGATGATGACCAGGAAAGGGAGTAGAAGAAAAATGAAAGCAAACTTCTCTTAGCTTGTTTGCCAGTAATTTGTTTATCTTCTAGGTGGCATATTAACTTACCTTGTGCCTCTGAGGCTCCATGAATTAAAAGAATGAGGATTTTACAACAATATTTAAATAAACCTAGCTGACTTTTTTCAAAGCATCTGTCACAATTGCTGAATCTGAAAATAAAATGAACTTAGTTCTAAGTTCTTGTCACAGATCCATTTGCGGATGCCCTCCAGTTCTCCAAACAAATTATCACGAACCACAAGATTCAGCTTTTATCATGCCTGATGATTGAGGCAGGTATTATGTATTATGATTAATTTTTGTACTTAGTATAGGAAACGGAGACCTTTCTCAAGTGGCTCATTTAATATCTGTGCCTGGATGACTGTTGCACTTCTTATAATTTCCACTAAAATAGTTAAATATCTGAAGAACTCTGGTTTATTCTACGAATTTTACATGGGCAGATATTAAAAATAAATCAGTTTCACATATTTACTTTTATTAGAAATTGTGACAATATCTATTATTATTCAGGAGATACTCTTGAATAGTAATAGATATCAATGGATGAGGTAACAGAGCATAAATATACCATAAATTTCAAGTGTTAGATATTGAGCAAATAAATGTAACATGTGAAGTAGAATGATAGGAATGAAAAGACAAGGAAAATATTTGTGATCATTTGTTTAAAACTGAGTAAAACAACTCAAACATGAATTTAGAAAATTATGATTTTAAGTGTTGATGCAGGTTTTCTTTTTCTCCCATAATGATTTCTGGTTTAAATTAAGGGAAACAAGAATGGGGTTTTTTTATACTTTTATCCTCTGACTCAAAACTGATGAAGAATGATATTTAAAGAGGTGGTAGAAAAATATATATGCAGTGAGTATAGTTAATTATGTAAGGCACCCAAAAGTCCAATAAAGGCAGAATATATGTATATGTATACATATATGTGTGTATATACATATATATGTGTGTGTGTATGTGTGTGTGTGTGTGTGTGTGTGTGTAGTCTACAGGAATAGTCAAGATCTGATACCATGATGAACATCTCATCTATTTGTGGCCATGGACTTACGTTACCATTTGATTTCCTTTCAAGAAAAGAAAGGAAATAATTTTTTTTAATTGCCCTCTATTTCCCTACTGCCATTAGTTTTTAAGAGTCCCACCTCAAATTTTTACCATTAGTTGAAATTCTGATTTCTACCAACATCACCTCTACCTTTTTCCCTTTAAATTATGTTGTGTAATCTACTCTAGACACCCTTAAATCATATGAGACTAATATAACCTTGAAGTCAGACAACTTAAAGGGTATGTTCTTGAAATTTATAAAAATCATTTGTTGATATGGTTTTAAAGAACATTTTTAAAAGCCTCTGAAAAGCAATTTTACATTGTCACTGTCACAGACTGACCACTGAAGCTCCTGTTTATTTTTTAATGTTTAATCTCATCTGGAAAGAGAACAGATAAATATGAAGAATGACTTGAATATTAGTGGGAAATAAGAGTTTTTATTCTCATTTTAGTTTTAACAAGATTGTGCTAAGTCACATTCAATAAATAAGTTGGTAATATTTTAAAATATTATAATCTCTTTATTATACCAGCAACACATGTGTAACCTCTAATCTAATTGATTTTTGGTTTAATTAAGAAAATTATTTGGCAACGTGGTAAATATGCATGTAAACAGGCAGATCTGATCTTTGGGCATACAAAGGGCAATGGGTGAGCTAGTAATAGGCTTCCAGAAAAAGAGAACGGGGCAGTTGTTAGACTCCACATTTGACTACACGCATTCAAATGAGTGAACCTTTTTAGAAGCAAGACTTCCATCTCCAGAGGAATAATCGTCATCACAGTCAAACTCTGATCAAATTCTGATTTTTTTTAATCTTTATGGGTGCTTTAGTCAGGTGGCCAGCGATCTGAGAAGATGGTAGATTTGTACCTTAACAGAACGTCTTAAATTCCATTTTAAAATGGTCCTTTTTATAAGGAGAACAAAGTGTAGTTAAGGGGTTTGGAACTCAGGGAAAAGTTAATTGGATTAAAAAACCAGTCTCACCCTGGCTGGTGTAGCTCAGTGGATTGAATGCGGGCCTGTGAACTAAAGGGTTGCCCATTTGGTTCCCAGTCAGGGCATATGCCTGGGTTGCAGGCCAGGTCCTCAGTTAGGGACATGGGAGGGGCAACCACACACTGATATTTCTCTCCCTCTCTTTCTTCTTCCCTTCCTTCCTCTCTAAATAAATAAATAAAAATCTTCGACCCCCCCCCCAAAAAAAACTAGCATTCTTGCCCTGGAGAGTGGTCTTTAGCTGTGGCCTGGGCAGTGGTCATCTCACCCTGGAGCACAGTGGCTTAGATACCATTGTGAGTTGCTTGCACTCCTGAGGCACGAAGGTGGAACTGCTTATGGGCTCCTAGAGTCAAGGTAGGTCATCCTTCAGTTCCTGGAACAATAGCTTTTACTTGTATTGATTACTAAGCTTATTAGCTATTACTTAAACAAAAATTTTCCAACTTTCGAGTCGCCCATCATTCCTCCACTGTTAGTTTACACTATCTGGTATCTATGAGATCAGTTTCATATGAGGATCTGATGAAATGTGGAAATACTCATCTGTTCAGTACTGTTGAACACATATCTTAGCATTAAGTGCTGTGGAGCACATACCTTAGCATTAAACTGTCTGGTATGGGGCTTAGGAATACACTTAATTGCAGATCTACATAAGGGAGCCCATTGTATTCCACAGCAAGCTATGATACTGACAAAAACCAAAAATGAAACAGATAAAAACAACAAATGCCTCTCTAAGACCAGTAATACTAGGCAGCTAGAAAGTTAGTTTAGGCAAATCAATACCAAAGAATCCCTCTTTCTATTTTGTGTTGGATACTGCTTCATTTAGTTGCTTTATTTTATGCTCTATGAGCTGTGAATTATCAGACAGGTTGGAAGAGCAGACAGAGTCCTTTAAATTCTTCACATCTATGATTATGTTGTAAAAGGAAGTAGTCTATAACTGCACAATTCTCCAATACTGCTTCTCTAACTTGTCCTAGTTCTTGATCAATGGCACTGATGGCTTATGAGGTGGCATTCAAAGCCTTTGCCATGGCACCAGCCAGTCTACTGATTTCTACATTCAAATAGGTTACCATGGCTGACGTTACAAATATAGTCAAAGACACATATTCAGCAGGGCTAAAAGGGTGTAAATCACTGTTGCAATCAGGTGCAAGGGAAGAGTTCATGTGGAACTTGGGCGGGGTGGAGCTTCGGAGGCATAAACACTGTCAATCTTCCCAGAGAGCATGGTCCTCCAGAACTGTTTGCTGGCACACAGGAGTTAGCAGCCCTTCTGCTTATTAGAAACCATCCTTCTGTCCATAGCTGCTGGTTTCTGACAATTTAGGTACTGCTGAAAAACATAGTGCTGTCACTTCTCCATCAGGATTTTCTCCTGCAAGCTTAAGAGAAACAAGCCTTGTACACAGAAAAGATTCTGCTTTTACCTAAACTCTGAAACCATCCCTGTGTCTGCTGGGATTTGAAAGATTGCTGTCAGAGAATTCTTATTATTCTCCATCACAAATCAATTTGATTCATATCCAAGGTCCCATTATACTGTCTCCTTAAGAACTTGGTCCCATTGTATTAAATTCAACAAATCAACTTTTCTGTGTTAATGCATATTTCAAGATTGTAAATAAGCATGCAAAATGTACAACTGCTTCTGTTGTGTCTAGCTCTTGTCTCCAACAGGATTTTACTCTATAGTTTTCGGGGAACCTGACAGAAAATTTTCTTAAATTATCTTCTTTGAAAGTTTGTAGGCAAACTTTTAACTTTATTGTCTAACGTTGCAGAAAGAAGGCCAATTCTATCTAAGCCAATTTGTCTAAAGCCAATTATCCCAATGGCTAAATTATCAAAAGGATAATTTTCTGAATAAATTCTTCTTAGTCTTTTTCTCCAGATGAAAGCTTTCTCTCTCCTCCAGCTCCCACTAGATTTAGCTGCAAGAAAATGGTGCAGAAACAAATTGAAAAAAACTTTAAAAGTTATTTATAGGGTAAAATGAAAGTTACACAACTAAAAAATTATTAGAAATCTCAGAAAGTGTTAAAAACTATTCAATTTAATTTGAATTGCTATAAATTGTAAAAATAGCTTTGAAAAAACACATTTAGTCAATTGTTTTTTTGGAAAAATTGCCCAATCAGTGAACTGGATTTTGGTGGAATGAATTTGGCAAATAAAACTAGATAGAGCTTGAGTTGCAAGAAATAATGACAGAAAGCTGAGGATTTGGAGAAGGGAGGCAGCAATGTGCTGGCAACAAGGTGAACTGGAAAGTTTCAGAAGTAATACAAGTAGAGACAAAGTTAAATTAACTTGAATATTTTTTAAACTCTCACCTGAGGATATGTTATTGATATTTTAGAGAGAGAGGAAGGGAAAGAGAAACATCGATGTGAGAGAGAAACATTCATTGGTTGTCTTCTGTACATTCCCTGACTGAGGATCAAACCCACAACCTAGGTAAGTGCCCTGACTGAGGATCGAGCCCACAATCTTTTGGTGCACAGGATGACGTTCCAAACAACTGAGCCACCTGGCTAGAGCTAAGTTAAATTTCAGTATAATAATAATGTATTTCCCAGCTTTCCTAGTATAAAGTCTACAAACTCCTCCTGGCCTCTGGAAAAAGGCTTCTCTAAGGTCAAGTGGAGTCATATGGAAGCATTAAGTCCTCAGTTGTGAAGCAGAAAACCTAAGAAACCATTGCAAAACTTAGTTCCTTTATCCTGATCCCTCAGCCTGCTTTTAACCACTCTCCACTCTATGTTTATAATTCCCATTTATCACACTTTACTTCCCTTCCATTTACCTTAGTGTTAGAATATTATCTCAACATTTGTATATTAATCAACAAGGTGATTTATACAGTCTTTACTGCTACATATCTTACCCATCTGTTGTCACTGGTTTCACATAACACACCAGTTTCCCCAACATGAATTTTTCTCAAGCTTTCAGTTGTTTGGCACTGTGAAGCACACAGCAGTTATTTATATGGCTTGGTTCCCAGATTACTAGTTCATAATATAAGAGAAAATAAAGATAAAAAGAGCAACTACAATGAAGAACTAGATAGAAGGAGGTAGACTAAACATAGACAATCTGATCCCCTAATTTGAGCATAGGACTCAGGAGCTTCTATAACTGTAACCATGAACTGAGAAAGAAAGAAAGAAGAAATGAGAGAGAGAGAGAGAGAGAGAGAGAGAGAGGGAAAGACATACTTTCCCCATATTTTTGGGAAAAATATGTCTCCTTGGCAACAAGCCCAAGGTGTCAATTGTGAAAATACTTCCTAGAAAGTTCAAGGGCAGGTGTCTTGAGCTAAACCTAAAGCAGATGAGGCCTATGGAGGGTTTTTTTAAAAAATAAATTTATTTATTTAATTTTTAGAGAGTGGGGAGGGAAGGAGAAAGAGAGGGAAAGTAACATCAATATGTGGTTGCCTCTCACGAGCCCCCCACCGGGGACCTGGCCCTCAACCCAGGCATGTGCCCTGACTGGGAATCAAACAGGCAACCCTTTGGTTCGCAGGCCCACGCTCAATCCACTGAGCCACACCAGCCAGGGCCTATGGAGTTCTTTGACGTAAGAATAATGGTATTGTAAATGAGATTCAATGTCTAAACCAAGGCTACTCTGATGCAGATGCAAAAGAAAGATATTTGAGGAGGGCTTCAATTCTTTTCCAAGCCCAAATGGGTGTACTGCAATTCAATTCTGGCACTAACCATCCACAAAAGTGCAGCCATAGGAAGTTAAAAGGTATGGCCCCAACCCAACTACCTTTATCTCATATATCAGCCACACTTCAGAGAACCATAGGCCAGCATACTTTTGACCAACCTGCTATAAATTGGGGTTTCCCCTAATCCTCTCAGGCTTGATAATTTGTTAGAACAACTCACAGTACTAAAGAAAACACCATACTTATAATTATAGTTTAATTACAAGGGATAAAAATGAGGATGTCCAGTCAAATGAAGATAATCAACAACAGCATAAGGTGTGGCAGGGAATTCTGTGCCCTCTCCTCATAGAATCATGGTTATTTATCCTCCAGGACATCAATGTGTCTATCAGCCAAGAAGCTCTAAAAGCCTTGGTGTGCAGAGTTATAATTGGAATTTTATCACATAGAAATGCTTTAATTGATTAGGTCATTGACCACTAGATTTAATTCAGTCTCTAGCCCCTTACCCTCCCTGCAGGCTGAGCTAACTCAAAGTCCCAACCCTCTAATCACATGGTTGAGAAGTCTTTCTGGTGACTATTTCCCACCAGAACTCAACCTTGGGACTCAGCATGAGTCATTTCGGTAGTATAAGAAAGACTCTCCTATCTATCACTTCAGGAATACCAAGGGTTTTAAAAGCTACATGGCAGAAACCCAAGACAAACACTAGACAAAGTCTTTGTTGTATGATAGATTTTATTGGCTTATTTGAATGATATATTATGCCTTCTCAGCCAGACCACCTCTTCACACTCTTTTCCCACTTTTATTCTCCTGAATAACTTGACAAAAATAGAGAATAGTCAGAAATAATGGGTGATTTATATATTATTTAGAAATTCTCATTACAGCCTTATGAGTTAGGTGTTCTACCCTTATTTTTCAGGGAAGGCAACTAAAGCATTGGAAGGTTGGATAATTTGCCCAAGTTATACACCAAGGAAGGGGCAGAGTCCATATTTAAAACCAGGACTAGCTGGGCCCAAATCCAACACAGGACAAGGTGTTGTCCATGCCTCCCATGTGAGTCTGTGTTAGTATTCACATTAAAACTGAAAACAAAGAGTTATGTGACAAAAATTCTAACAGTGTATGATTTCTTTTTGCTTTTTTTTTTTTTTTGTATCAGACATCCACCTCCAGCCAATGCACAGGCCTGTTGTCCAATGTATGCAGACAGACACTATGGTTAAAAATGGGTTGCATCCTAATACTTTAGTTACTTGAGAAGGTGAGTTTAGTCCTATAGAGAATAAGAGCCTGTAGAGTGTACTCAGGGTACATAGGATTTAACCTGGTAAAGGAAGCAAGGAAAAGCTTTTCAAGAAGACATAGCAGATATTGAGACATCGGGTCATGAAATCATATCACAAAACAAGAAACATTTATGCATTTTATATGGATGGAACAAAGGCTATAAGGAAGAGAGAAGCAAGAAAAAAATGGGGGGAGGTAGTAAAGATCTAGATTTACAACAGTCTTGCAAGTCCCAGTTAGGAGTGAGAGATTTATCCAAGGGGCAGTTAGGAGTTACTGAGGGGCTTTATCCTTCTGGTGAAAGTGTGGAGAATGAAGTTGAGATGGGGTCAAAATAGAACTACAAAATCAAAAGATTATTATCTGATGAGGGCTTGAACTAGGGTATTAGATGGGTAAATAAAGGTAATTCAAAGAAAAATAGATCAGATTCCAGATATTATACATGTATAGTCTTATTTAATTAACAATTACACTAACCCTCCCTGGGAGGGAGCAGTGTTATCCCCACTTAGCAGGTAGGTAATCAAGACACATGGAGAAATTTAAGTAAGTTTTCTAACATCAGACAGTTAATAAATGGATTAATCAAGATTCTAATCTAGTGCAGATCTGGGTATTATTACAATCAAGAAACATTAGTACTTACGACATTCAGAGTGCGGGCACTGAAAAAAGTCCCAGATGCCTCCCATTTCTGACTTGTGTGAACGGTGGTGGCATTAACTCAGACAGGAAATGTAAGAGAAGGACAGCTCTGTGTAGGTGCGCATGAGCAAGCCCAGGAACTCTTGGTCACAATGATGATGGAGCAATGTAGTTGTAAAACATGATGTGTACTTTGATCTTAATTTGAATAAACTTGAAGTATTTGTGTATCATTCTGATGGAGATTTCAATTTAAAAGTTGGATATATGACTCCATACCAAAGAGAAAAAAATGGACTAAATAGATCTATCTATCTGGAGATACCAGCATGGAGTTCCATAACTGGAAGCTGTATATATAGATGGCACAGATTTCATTTTGACTCCTACTCTCTGAAATTGCTCAAGGAGTACAATAATCTTATAACTGCCAAGTGAAATGGTCAATTTTCATTCCTCATATCACTTGAATTATCTGTAAACTGTATTATTTAATTTATCCAATTAATTCAGATTGAGACAATACTCTTTAGAGAAAGTAAGATATGGATTATATCTTAAAGTAAGATAAGGATTACTGTAGTAAAGAAAAACCAGTTATAGTTTTATACAAAGCTATCTTAGAATAATCTGCCATGTCTGAGAACTGGTAAAGCCCTCTGAAAGGATTCCAGACAGAAGTTTGTGTCTAATCCATGACAAGCCTGAGGAATAGTCTCTCAGAAGTCAGGTAAGGGCTACAGCAAAAGACAAAGGAATTATGTCATAGCTGGGACTGAGCCGGGCAAAGAGATTGGAAAAACTCAACCAAGTGTAACATTGACCTCCACCAATGATCAAAGAGATGAATATTTGATTAAAAGAGTACAGATACCCTAAGAGACGTAGTCCAGGAAATGGAGGGGCCTGAGGGGCAAAACTTACTTTCATCATTTTTTTACTCCGTGATATTTACTTACCGCCAACTATGTTGTAGACACAGTACTAGTATAAGCAATAAAATAGTAAAAAAGAGAGACTTTTTCCCAGCCTCCATCAAATTTACTATCACTCGAAGAAGGTAAAATTAATCAAACAATTAAAAAAGTCACATAATAGCATTATGATTCATGTTATAAAGGTAAAAAAGACGGTATTGTGAGTCAATAAAACAGGAAAGCCAAATCGAGGGTGTGTGTGTGTGTGTGTGTGTGTGTGTGTCCATGTACGAGAGAGAGAGAGAGAGAGAGAGAGAGAGAGAGATGGTAGGATTCAGTGTGCTTGAAAAGGGGGGCTGAGTTGAGGAAAAGCATCACTAAGTAAGGGACATAATATGGAACCTGAAGAATTAGGTTAGTAGCTGAAGGGTGGTAAAGTAAAGATACTGGGTGAATTCAAGAAAAAATAACTGAAAGTGAAATGCTGCATGGGGTCTTTGTCCTGAAGATAATTCCCCCCCCCCAATTTTTAAATTATTTTATTGTTGTTCAATTACAGTTGTCTGCATTTTCTCCCCTCCCCTATACCCTACCCCAGCCAAACCCACCTCCCTCCCCTGCTTCCACCCTCCCCCTTATTTTTTTTTTTCCTGAAACTAATTTCTCTGTATGATCTCTTCTTTAACATAGTTAGTGCCAGCAGGTCAGTTTTCTGACACCAGGCCAACATCTACTGAATGGACCTGAAATAAACACTGTACACCATCATGAGAATGAGTGTTGTCAGGCACTAGTGTAAAAGGTAACGGTACAGGGTTAGGATGCTGGACTAAAGACAGGAGCTCGGGTTTTTCACAGGTGGCAATACGCATCCTGAGTAATTCCTAGCCTTGATGTAGATCATCTCAAGCTAAAGCTTAGAGACATCTGTGACTCTGTCTGGGTCCTCAGAACCTCTTGCTAAGGGGTTCTGGGGACCCAGAAATTGACCACTAAGATGTGATCTAAAACTATTTTCAAGAACTGGCTGAGAAAACATGCTACATACAGAAGAGGAAATTTAATTAGAGTGGATATGATATAATTTTCTCTTATTCTAACTATCTTAATCAAAGAATCTAATCTGTTTAAGACATCAGGTTTTATGACGAGACCTCTCCTGATTTCTTTCATTATCTTTAGGGAGAGTTTTGCTGCTCAGCCTTTTTCATTTTTATTTTATATTCTTCCATAATAGATATGTGATATGATGTCTTGAACACTCAAAAAAGTTCCACATCCTCCTCTCCACAACCAAAAACACCTTCAAACTATCTATACAGTACTCTTAAAAAGAATAAAAAGAATACATTTAGAAAAATCTCATCTGTTAGTTATGGGAATTCTGTGTTTCCATTGCTTTGTAAGATTAGAAGCTAGATTCTGTCTTACTGGATTATATTAAGTACACAAGAAGATAGCTTTGAAAGAAAGAATTAAAAAAAAATGGTTTCCAGAAAGCATCCACATTCCTAGGTCTGTCTTCCTGTTCCAAAAAGTAAATTTCTTTGATGGCACATTTGTGATTTCATCAACCTAAGTCTTTCCAAATACCCGCATGATTACATATACCTCATGCTGCAGAACTATGCTTTAATGCTGACGTTTCTTTGATATATCAGTTGAGCTCAGGCAGGAGGACTTGGTTGTAAGCACTTCTTTAGAGAAAAGAACAGAGGAAGTATATTGCTTCTGTGTGAAACAAATAATGTATTATTTTCACAGAGTTTAATTTCAGGCATATCTGGGTTTGATTTCCTGCATTCTCTCTTTTTATGTGTCTTACATGGAAAAGTTGCTTAACTTCTTTGGGCTTCAGTTTCTTTATTAGTAAAATGGGAATAATAATATTATTTACCATCAGAAGTTATAGTAAGAATTAATGAAATAATGCGTGTAAATCCATATTATATTACCCAGCACTATTGATGTTTCTATCACTGTTGCTTTCATCATTATTCATTCTTCTAACAGATTGAGACAGGTTGGGGGAGGATGTCAAAAGTAAGAAACTGGTGCAATTCTCATAATCAAATTTATCATGATTCATTCTCCTTAATCTACGTACACCCTTCTTCTACCATGAATGGAAATGATTTATGCAACACTTCAATGAAATAATACTTTTGCACTCCAGCAACTGCATATCTGTATGTATAGATTCACTTCCTTTAAAATGTTTCATCTTTAGAAAACATCAAATGCACTAAGTCAATAGCAACTTTTAAGACATTCTTGTGATTAATTCCTTCTATGTCCAAGATATTAAACTCATCATATAAGTCTTGATCTCTTGTAATACTATTAAAGAAATTCAATTTTCTATCCTGCAGTCAGATTCTTCCTGCGGAGAGGCTGCAGTTGATTGAAGTCAGTGTGAGTTGGGAATGAGTAAACAATAGAAGCCTTTGGTCTCTGATAAGCTTCCTTCTATTGCATTTACACTAACTGTAGTTTCTTCTCTGCTTTCATCTTAACATGGAGTCACAGAATACCGATGAGCAAGGATTCAACCAACACTGATTTCTTTTTACAACATATTTGGATATTAAACACACTGTCTGCATTTTCTATTGGGTCAGATGATCTGTTATAAAATATAAGTATTTACTTTCCACAGAAAAAATAAGTCTGTAAGTGACCTCAAGTTCCTACCATTTGCCGTATTGTTATGTGATGGGGTTTTTTTTGGTTTTGGTTTCGGTTTTTTGGTTTTTTTGCTACTTCTCCAAGGAACACACTTGTATATCATTGAAGAAAGTAGAGGAAATACAAAAACTGGAGCCATGGCCAAATTCTGAAATTTAAATTGAGTTTCAGGTTTTAATTATATATCTGACACTTTGTTCAGGTTACAAAAAAGATTGCATAGGTATTCTCTTCTGATACTGTGTCCATGATGGTGATTATTTGTGGGTTGCTTTGTCTCTTCATGTAAATAAAATCTTTCAAAATTTTCTTTACAGTCTACACTGTTAGAGAAAGAGACATGGTTTGTACCTCTCTGAGCACAACTGTATGGTTCAAAATCATCAAAAGGACAGAACTCGTGAGTAAGTAGCTATTTTAGTCTCATAGATAAGGTAAGTACAGACACCAGAAATGGAGTCTGTGTGAATGTATGACTGCATTTATGAGATACACAGTTTTGCTAACATGGAAACAGGGATCAAAATATAAAATGTGTATAAAATATGTAATTTTGACACAAATTAGATTAAGTAGGCATGCCTTTAGTCAAAATTCCCTTTTTTCTGCATAGATTAGAACAACACAATTCAGATACTTCATTAATTAACCCATACCCAGCTTCCATTCCATATATTCCAGCATACACACACACAAATAACAACAGCAATAAACTTTACATGATTGATGAAATATAATCTTATGCTACTCTTTTAAGAAGAAAAAAATAAAGTGTGCAAAAATTATTTTAAAAGCCTTTAGAAACCTTACATCTATAATTAAAGACATGATATCTTGAAGGAATAACAACCTTCTAATTCTAATGTGTACATGAATTGATAAAACCATTCACCAATGCCATTTCCACTGATGCACATTTTGACCATCCTCCAATGCTCACTTTAAATCTCCTCCCTGTCAGAGTAAGATGTGCAAATTGCTAGTTATAGATGTAAAGTACAGGATAGGGAATATAGTCAATAATGATGTAATAAATATATATATTATTAGGTGGGTATTAGATTTATCAGGGTGGTCACTTAGTAATTATATAAATGTCTAATCACTATGTTATACACCTGAAACTATTAATATAATATTGTATGTCAACTATAATTAAAAATAAAACATTATTTTAAAAATCTATCTTTCAGTCAATCAATAAATCAATCTATTCCTTTTTCTCATATCACATTTTATGATTTTGCCAAAATTTATGTGACCTTGTCTTCATCTAAATGTGACACCACTTAAATTAGGGGTTTTTTGGACCACTTATTATGCCCTGACACAAATTATGTTTATAGGAACCTCTATATTAATCTGAAACTGGGCTGTGTTTTTCCTGATTTTATCTTTCAGTTCCCTATAGGAACGTTAAGACCTTGTGGGTCATAGCTACTCAGTAACTCTTTTCAAATAAAAAGATGAATGAATGAATTAAGCATAGCATTTTAAGTGCCAGTTCTTTAAATACTAGGTAACTATAACTCACCTGTCTAAAAAACCACCTAATTCTTAAATTCATTTAGTTAAATCTCTTATTTTCCTTTCTCATCAAAGCTTAACTTTAAACAAAGTCAAAACTTAAGATTTTTCTCTCTCTTCATTAACACACCACCCGTAATCCCTGTCCAAAAACAAACAAGCAGAAACATACTATCTAAGTCTCAGTCTCTTTTGGTCCTTACCCCGCTATTTATGAGTTTTCTTTGTCAATATCCCATGGGCCCCCTCAAAATCTAGAACCAACTGGATTAATCTCCATCTTCACATCATTGAGTATATGGCCTCACTCACAGCATTAAAAAAATCAATTGTGAGTTACCTTCAGAGATAATACTGCTCACTGAGTGAGGATATTTTATCACCAAAGTTGTCTCCCAGTGTACTGGCAACCTCATTAACACCACTTCTACCAGAGCTCTTAAACTCCCTAAGTGGTTGTGCCAGTGAGCAAAGCAGAGAAGACTTGCTGGTGAAAAGAAACACAGGCATGTTAGAAAGTTTCCAGGTGAAAGTAATAGAAAAGGCCATATCAGATTGGGCTAATCAGATAAGGGGTCTCTTGACTTATGAACCTGAGAAAAATTTATAGGATGATTGACAAAATGGCCTGGCAGAATTATTAAAGACCCCATTCTAATTATTTTCCTTAATCTTGGTCTTGGCCTCCCAAACAATTCAAAATAATTGACTCCAATGGGGCGCTATAGGGCTAGCACAACGGTGAGGTAAAAGAGGCACTTGCAAGGACACAAAATTTAAGGCAGTACCAAAAAACTCAATAATCAAGGTAAATGATATATTAATAAAATATTTTAATGTCCAAATTAATGTAAAATTATATAATACACAAAATATAAACATTTGAAACAAAAACACAATCCATCCTAAAACATATTATACCTGTCCCCAGAATGCTTCCTGCTTTTGTCTTGACAAGGACCACTGCTGCTTCCTGTGCCAGATACGAAGTAATTATCAAGAGGTACCTGAAGAGGGCAGGTAGGATCCTCCTGGTCCTCTTTGATCCCAAACATGTTTCCCCTTCACCTCTTCATCTCTCCCCTTGTTAACTTCAGCTTAGTGTGTAAGTTTCGCTTTCCTGACTATGGCCTGGCAAAACTGACACTTACAGAAATTTCAAACATTGGAGGATTCAGGACTCAGGTAAACTAACCCCCTCTTAGTAAACTATATTTTGGGCTTTTTTAAATTTTGTTTTCAAATAGCCACATTTGGACTAAGCTTGCTTATTTCTTAGAGAATGTACTTCAATATCCTGGCTATTTCTTACCAAGCTTTTAATTCTTTGGACTAAGATTAAATCCATGCTCCAAAGTCCTCACTCTGTTTTGTTACCATAAAATGAGGATCAACATGTTCCATGTACTGTGGATAAAAGTTTTGTTTTTTCTACTTTCTTTTCTTTACTCACCTTACCCGTTAATTCAACCAAGCTAACATTTTTAATGGAAATGAATGAGTTCTTTAATCATGCCACTTACTATTCCAAACTGGTAAAAATTTAGAATGTCCTTGATTGAGAGAAAAAGCAAATGAAGTCAACCTGGCTTACCACTAAAGAGGAGTAATTTTCTCACATAAATATAAAGTCCACAGGTAGGGTCACCTTCAGACTCAAGGTAGTGACCTAGCTATTAAATAATAACAAAAAAGTACATTTTTTCCGTCTATCTTTTCTACCAACCATAGTTTGCCCTGTTAGAATCACAAAAGGACTTCCAGTCAGAAGTGAGAATAATTGATTTCTAGTTTGTAATCAGGGTGAAAGTAGTCAATTCTGACTCAGAATTCTAAATGTAAGAAGCCACATTTTCAATCTTATTGGACTAGCTTAGCTCACATGACCATTTCTAAATCAATAACTGAAAAATAGAATAAAATAGAATGTGCTGATTGGCTTAGGCTATCAGAGTTCATGGGAGCTGGTATATTTTCCTTTCCTTTGAGACATTTGGGATTCACGTGGAGGGTCAGGTGCCCTAACAAAATTATGGCTATATTTATAATGAGGGAAGAAAAAAATCTAAATATCTAACCATAAATTACCACTGAATGTAGCCTAAGTTAATTAGATGAATTTTTAATAATAAGTTAGAATAGGAAGGGAGTTAGGTCTTCCTGGTTCAATGTAAGAAGGACGTGGACTCCAACTTCACTATCCACTCCCAGCCTCAATGGTTTATTAGCTGAAGAGCCCATCCCCGTGCTGAAAGAAGCATAAACACCAGCTTCTCTTCTGGACTTAAACCCAAGAAGCCAGGCATTTTTTTCACATGTTGCACAAGAAGGAGATATTTTCTTTAAACAAATTGTTCAGCAGCAAAGAGGAAAATAACTTTGAAATATAGTAAAATTAGTTTAAGTGTAGAAAACTATTATAAGGACCTATAAATATCATACTAAGTAAGCCAGCATCACGTATCTTTGCTGTGCATCTCTTCTTTGCCAGAAAGATAATTGCCACTTCTTGAAGGCTCACTGTATATCAGCCCCTCTGATAAATGTTTCATACAAATTGTTTCAATTAATGCTCACAATAGTCAAATGAAATGCATGTCATTACCTTCACATTACAATGGAGAGATAAGTAACTTTGCAAAGTACATAGTGAAGAAGTCAAATTCCGATCTCAGGTCTTTTATTGAAAGCCATTTTGTCTTTCCACCTGGGTAAATCCCTTCCCTCTACATCACCATGAACTTAAATCACTTCAGCTCTCTTAATGTCACGTCCTTGCGGCAGTTGGGTGCTCTCCCATAACTTCCCTGTGCCACTCTATTCTCACTGTACCTCAAGAAACATCCTCACCTTTGGTGACCCCTAAGACAGGCAGCAGTGTTTTGAGAGTGACGCCTGCCAAATATTTATATACAACATGTATTCCTATATGAGTGAAGATTTTCTGGCAGAAACATTAACTTGCTGTTGTATAAATAGTAGCTAAAACCTCAATAGCAACTTAAAAAGTTCCTCTAAAAATTCTCAACTCAATCTCAGCCGAGAGTGGTGCTTTTGTTTCAGATTTTTCCTCTTCTTATGATCAAAAGGAATGATGTAAATACACTTTTCTATTTGTTTATTCTGCTCATCTCATTGTTTTCCATATGTACTTTTTATGTCTCTCCTAATCAATTTTGAAAAATATTCTGAAATCCACATCAATTGTAATACTAATTTAAATTCCAACCCAACTATCATGGCTATTATTTTCATCCATTTATTTACTTTATTCTATTTTTTTAAATTAAAATTTCTCATATTTAACATACATATTTTAGTGAAATGCTGTCAGGAACTGGAACCATGGATCAAAAAAGAAATTGTCTTACTGTTAAGACTGTTCACTTAAACAGCCAATTTTTGTAGTCCTAGTAATAGACTCCAATAAATAAACGGCTTCCTTCTTGGTATCTTTTTATGAACACATTCAGTGTTCATCACTTATATTATCCTGTGATTTAGTCAGATATTCTGGTATGAAATAAAGTATTTTATAATTTCTGATTTATTAGATATTAATCTGTGTTTAATGATGTTTGATTATGAATTATTTTCTACTTTCATAAAATATTGATTAGTACTGATATTTTTCACTCCACATGTCTAGGATACTCTTGGTACATTTATTCACTAATGAATTCTCCTAAAGGTAATAACTGAATAAATCATGTGCGAATGTCAAGATATTTTATGTGCACCAGTCCTATTTTTTCTCATTTGTCTTAGGATTCCCTTAACTGTACATTTCCATGCATTTAACAGTTTTGTTGACACCACTAATATATTCAATAAATAGTTATTATCAACTGAACATTCAGAGAATCAAAGGTAAAAACATAATGAGATTGAAAAGTTCAACATTAAAAATAGTCCATGATTTTAGTATTTTTAATCACATTGGACATTTTATTTCATTAACAATTAATTAGAAACATATTTTTGAACTCAAATTTCTCAGTCTCCAAGTGACCCAAATCAGGTATTTTTAACTGATTAGAATATCTACATTTAACTACTAAAAGAGTTTAACTACTATTAGGTTACTAGTTTGAAAAAAGAAAACAGACTCAAAGTTAAAATCAGATATCCTAGGAACAAGTAACAGCTATAATTTTCAAGTTGGGTTAACATGTACAAGTTATTTAATGCCTCTAGGACTCAATTTTATTATCTGAAAATGGGAACCTAGTATTTATGCTATTTAACTCCATGATTGACAGAAATACTCATTTGTAGATGCTCTGCTAGCACTCCTGGAACTTGGCATTGGCAAATTCTTGTTTGAACCCATCTCAATCAGGCATATCATTTAACCTCAGTAATCCTCAGTTTTGTCCATTGTAGAAAGCAGATGATAACTGTTCCTGTTTCTCAAGGTCAGTATGACATGCAATAATATATGTAAGATCCCAGTAGATCTTATATGCTCAGTAGAGCATATAAAGCACGAGATATTTTTACTATTAATAACAGATCTCTGTTACCTGCAGGCCTGCTAGTTCCATCTCAAGACCTCGGGATCTGAGACTGGAATAGGGCATGGGTACAATGGCCAGGGCAAAGGGAGAAATGAAAGCGAGTAAGAAATGTCTCTTTGCCTTTCCTGTCCTCAGTCTGGATAATTTTCTCTTTTCAATCTTGCCATAAATTTGTATTTTTATGAAAGCTTTTTGATCTCCTCCATGTTTGTTTTCCCAGTTTCCTTGATTTTTTGGGAGGTTTAATTTACTAAGGAATAAGAATAATAGCACACATGATCTATTTTTTTCTAACTCTTGGAGCCTACAATATTTAAAAGCTGTTGTCTGCTAACCCTTGAGTAAATGCATATACATGTTACATACTTATTGATTTAACAGTTTTTCCTTATAGTTTCCACAAATTACTTGGCCTGAAAAACCATCTTCATATGAAAAGTTGGGACTTGATGAGCTACAGTAATAACTTCATTGTTTTGACTCCCTAATATAATATTACCCATACAAAAGTTGTAACAAAATCTTATGTTTCTCTGTTTCCAGTTACATTACTATGGTACTTCCTACACCATTTCTTCTACTACAATGACACTCAACTTCTGAAACCAATTTAGCAATAGCTTCACTTTTTTCTATCGGTCTGGCACGGAGACTCGTGATAGTGACCTCCCAACACTCTCGCACATCACATCTTAATTTCCTGCACTAGAGCTCCAAGAACTTTGGGCTTCATTCTGGCTAACTCCTTATTATTCGGGATTGCTGACAGTTGACTCATTTGACTGAGAAGTAAACTACGTATAGATTCATCTTACGCTGTATTCAAAAATAAACTCAAAATGGATTAATTACAAATATAAGGCCTGAAACCATAAAAGTCCTCGAAGAAAACATAAGTAGTAAACTATCTGACATCAGTAATATCTTTTTGGACATGTTCCCTCAAGCAAGGGAAACAAAAGCAAAAATAAACAAATGGGATTTCACCAAACTAAAAAGCTTCTTCCAGGCAAAGGAAATCACTAACTAAACAAAAAGACAACCTATTGGATGGAAGAATATATCTGTAAATGATAAATCCAACTGCATAAGGGGTTAATGTCTAAAAAAATATAAAGAACTTATACAACAAAATAACAAAAAAGTAAACAGTCCAATGAAAAATGAACAGAGAACATAAAAAGACATTTCTTTAAAGGAAGAGTACAAATGGCCAACAGATTATGAAAAGATGCTCAACATCACTAATAAACAGGAAACTGCAAATCATAACCCAGCAAAATACCACCTCATACCAGTCAGGACTAGTATCAAACATTCAACAAATATCATGTGCTGGTGAGGATGTGGAGAAAGGGAACACTTACGTACTGCTGATGGGAATGCAGATTGGTGCAACCACTGTGGAAAAGAGTATGAGGATTCCTCAAAAAATTAAAAATAGATCTACCATAGATGCAGAAATTTCTCTTCCTGGGTATTTATCAAGGGTAAATAAAGACAATAATTTATTTACTTTTTAAAGATTTTATTTATTTATTTTTAGAGAGAGTGGAAGGGAGGGAGGAAGAAAGGGGGAGAGACATCAATGTGTAATTGCCTTTCACATGCTCCCCTACTGGGGACCTGGCCCACAACCCAGGCATGTGCTCTTAGTGGGAATTGAACTGGTGACCCTTGCTTTGCAGTCTGGTCCTCAAGTCACTGAGTCACACAGCCAAGGGCAAGACAATAATATAAAAAGATATATGTAGTTCTATATTCACTGCAGCCTATTTACAATA
Organism: Desmodus rotundus; assembly: GCF_022682495.2. Classification (NCBI taxonomy): domain Eukaryota; kingdom Metazoa; phylum Chordata; class Mammalia; order Chiroptera; family Phyllostomidae; genus Desmodus; species Desmodus rotundus. The sequence continues at coordinate 44,620,337 of NC_071390.1, read as the reverse complement.
GCCAAGATGTGGAAGTAACCTAGGTGTCCATCAATAGATTAATGAATAAAAAAGATGTAATAAGTATCTCTCTCTATATATGATAGGGAGCCCCAAACCACACCCCCAGAATTAATTTATAAAAAACTGTGCATTATTCTTACACGTTCAAACTTCAGTCACCTCCAAAGTATTCTCCATTGCATGCAATACACCATCAAGACATTTTTTCCATTGCTCAAAACCAGGTTCTGCTGGTTTTGTTTCACCACTTCCACAAGGGCAAAATATTTCCCTTTGAGGACTTTTCTCATGCAGGAAACAAAAATAAGTTGCTTGGGGTGAGATCGGGGGAATAGGGAGGGTGGGGCACGCGGGTCATGCTGTTTTTTTATCAAAAACTACTGAAAACTCACTGTGGCGTGGGCAGGTGCACTCATAAATCACCCATCACACCCATCATGAAATGGGCAAATGTGTTGAAGGAGTCTTCAAAAAAATTCACTGAAGCCAAACACAGCCTCTCACAATAATGCCAGCTGGTACAGGAATACAGATAGGTACCTAGAACACTCACCTAGGGGGGGAAACCTGTCCTACAAGTGGCCTGCTTGCCAGAAGTTAATTCCATTTTGCCCCCCCCCATATGTATAGTTAGATATATATGTGTGTGCAATTAATTTTTACACAGCAATAAAATAGAATGAAGTTTTTCTTTTTACAACAACATAGAAGGACCTATAGGGTATTATTCAAAGAGAAGTAAGTCAGCAAGAAAGACAAATACCATATGATTTTACTTATATGTAGAATCTAACAACACAAAACAAAAACACACTGATGGAAATAGACACTACAAGGTTGCCAGAAGGGAGTAGCTGGGGGGATGGGTAAAAAAGGTGAACGGCAAATGTAGTCAATGGTGTTGTGGTTAGTTTGCATGGTAACAGGTGATTACTGGAATTAGTGGGGGGATTACACTGTAAGGTATAAAAATGTTGAATACTGTACTGTACACCTGTACCTAAAATAACTAATATGTTGTAAACCAAATATACTTAAAAATAATAATAAACAAATACTTCAGAAAAAGGAAGTACTATATAAATACATGAGAGATTTACATTATTAGCCATTCAACTTCAAAGTAAAAATTAGGAAAATCCATTTTATTTCTTTGGAACTCTGTATTTATATTTATTTTGTTTTTTTAATTTTTTAAAATTTTATTCTTATTTATTCTATTACAGTTGTCCCAATTTCACCCCTTGTCCTCCTCTGTCCTGCCCCATCCACCACAGTCCATCCCCACACCGTTGTCCATGTCCATGGGTCATTCATACGTGTTCTTTGACTATTCCCTTTGCCTTCTTGCCACCATTCCTCCCCCTCCCCTTTTCCTCTTGTAGCTGTCAGTTTGTCCACTGTTTCCATGTCTCTGGTTCTGTTTTGCTTGTTAGTTTATTTTGTTCATTAGATTCCTCTTCTAAATGAAATCATATAGTATTTGTCTTTCACAACTAGCTTATTTCACTTAGCATAATAGTCTCCAATGCCATACATGCTGTCACAAAGGGTAGGAATTCCTTCTTCTTTCTTTGTGCTGCATAGCATTCCATCTTGTAAATGTACCACAGTTTTTTGATCCATTCATTTACTGATGGGCACTTAGGCTATTTCCAATACTTGGCTATTGTATATAGTGCTGCTATGAACATTGGGGTGCATGAGTTCTTTTGAATTGGTGTTTCGGGACTCTTAGGGTATATTCCCAGCAGTAGAATCCCTGGCTCATAAGGCAGTTTCATTTTTAATTATGTTTATGATACTCCACACTGTTTTCCACAGTGGTTGCATCAGTCTGCATTCCCACCAACAGTGTGCTAGGGTTCCCTTTTCTCCACATCCTCACCAGCACTTGCTGTTTGTTGATTTATTAATGATAGCCATTGACAGATGTGAGGTGATACCTCATTGTGGTTTTAATTTAAATCTCTCTGATGGCTAATGATGCTGAGCATTTTGTCATACACCTCTAGCCCATCTGTATGTCCTCCTTGAAGATGTATCTATTCAGGTCCTCTGCCCATTTTTTAATTGGACTGTTTGCCTTCCTGGTGTTGAGCTATATGAGTTCTTTATATATCTTGGAGATTAAACCCTTGTCCAACGTGTCATTGGAAAATATGTTCTCTCATACAGTCAGTTCCCTTTGCATTTTGATGGTTTCTTTAGATGTGCAGAAGATTTTTAATTTTATGCAGTCCTATTTGTTTATTTTCCCCTTTATTTCCCTTGCCCTAGGAGATATGTCATCAAAAATATTGCTACATGGAATATCTAAAATTTTACTGCCTGTGTTTTCCTCTAGGACTTTGATGGTATCATGACTTATATTTAAGTCTTTTATCCATTTTGAGTTTATTCTGGTGTATGGTATAAGTTGGAGGTCTACTGTATTTATATTTTAAAAGTATAAGTGAAAGAAGATTCTTCAAAGGTTAGTTCTATCCATCCCCTTCAATGACAACAGCAGCTAACAATGGAGAGTTTGCTATGTGCCATACGGTTTACTGTTCATATTCTCATTGATTCCTAATCACATAATTTGGTTCAGCACTACAAATCACATAATTTGCTCTCAGTCACCCAGTTAGTATGTCCTGAAGCTTGGATTTGAAACTAGTTCTGTTTACCTCCAAGACTGTTACTTAATGTGCTCAGGGCACATGCAGTAGAGTGTGAAGAGTGAGATTCAGAGATGCACAAAAAGTGTCTCTGGTTGCCGACCACTCACAACTGAGTGAAGTCCCTCTGACCCTGAAATTTATCATCTAGACATTTCTCCCAGAGTCAAGATGTCTATTTTAAAATGAGAAGGAAAGTAGAAGTAATGTTTTAAGTTACAAGTTAAGAAAAAATGGAAGCTTCAGGAATTTTCTTGAAAACTCAAATTCAATTACAAAGAAAAAACTTTGTAGAAAATGTATAATAATGGGGCTAATCTTATCAGTGTTTACTTTCTCACATAATTATCCTGCATAACACTTACGTGTCTCTGGTACGCTTACAAAAGTGCTTAAACTACTGCACTACTCTGCTACCCAGATATTTCTTGCATGCGAAAATTTATGAAGAAAAGGAAGGTCTTACTTTGTTAATAAACCATATAATGGAAGGAAGCATTGAAGAGCTACATTTATTGAGCATTAAATACTTTTACTGCTCAAAGATTTTTAAAAATATTTATTCAAAACAATGTTGGTTATTTGGGGAAATTTACTGTCTCCCAGGGTACATAGTACATGAAGCCTACAAGACTAAAGCTTGATCTTATTGATTCATTTAATACTTAACAAACTGTAAATTCACAATTCGCTCAGGTCCCGAAGATACTCTTTTTAAAAACTGACATGTATAACTATGTAAATATCTACCACCAAATTGATGTGAAAATCAAAATAATTTAAAATAATCTTCCCCCACACTTAAATGGAGTTGTTGCTTTCTGGAGTTCTTTAGCCAATAAGCCTGCCATACAAGTTTTAGACGTGACCACCAAAGGAAAGAATTGTGACTGTAAGAACATTTCCAAAATAAAGTGTAAGGTACATTATGTATAGTTCATTACATCATTACTTTTAAAACTAAAATAATAACCACAACTACACCATTCATAAAAAAAACAACAAAAAAGTCAACCTGTAAGCACTTCAAATTTACAACAATATAAAAATACTTAAGTAAATATTGTACAACAATATGATGGGATATTAATATGCAGCCATTACAGTGGTTTCAAGTGTTTTGAGGTAACATTGTCTGATAGACCTTTCTGCAATGATGGAATGTTCCATGTCTGCACTGTCTATTACGGTACCTAATAGTCATCCATACCTATTAAACCTTTAAATGTGAGTGGTGTGACGGATGAATTGAATATTTAATTGTATATAATTCTAATTAAATTTGGATTTATTTTATTTATTTTTCAAAATGTATATTAGGATTGTATATCATGTTTGCACTTACAAAGGAAAAAAGCTTTTACAGTGGAGAAAACATTAGTATTAACTTAGGAAAAGGAAACGAAACCTGTGTACCTACAGTAAAACAGATTGGATGCGCAAGCACACATACACACAAACGCTTGGGCTCTGTTCTCAATTGCCCTTGTTTTTATTTAAAGTATTGAGAGAGCAAATAGAAATGATTTTATTTTTATTAGTTTAGGAATGAAATCTTCTTCTTTGAAAAATATTTTAAATTAATTTTTAAAATTTATTGTTCTTGTTTATAACAAGCTATACATGCTGTTTTGTTTCTTCTATTTCACACAATAACAAAACTAACTCAGATGAGTACGCATGTACGCCTCATTTGACTTCTTAGCCAGAGTATTAAAACATGTGGAATTAATCGTGTCTGCTAGTGATAGCGGCTGTGCACAAAGCACAGTCTTCAGTACCGGTGGGATGATGTTACCGAACCTTCTAGCAGATCAGCTATGATAAGAAATGACTTATTTGCAGAAAACCAAAAGCCACTTCAGTTTCCCTGATGATGAACTTGTTTGTTCTATTATATTCTACTTGCAATTGTTTCCAGTCCCCAGTCCTTGGTGGAAGACGGTTTCTTTAGAGGATAACCGTCTCCTGGTGCTGGTAATGAACCGATACCATGAAATAAATGGGCAATTACAAAAGAGAATTGGACTTTCTTCACATTAAAACCTTTCTAGTGATTGAATAACATCAGAGGTTTGCTATGTTTGGTGGCCTATGAATAATTCATAGCCAGCTCTGTGATTTGAAAATGACATTTTCTTTTCCTTTGTATGAGATCGCTCCCTTTTGCAATGCTTTCCACCTTTGATGCTCCTTTAGGTAGAGGCTTTCAGTAATGTCTACATTAGTAGACATATGAATAAACCTATTGATAAACATCTGGGCTTTAAAGAATTATTTTGAGTTATTTTGACATTGTTTATTGAGAGTTAAAATTTTAGGCCCAAATCATTATTCCGTTTTTTCTAAAGGAACAGATCTATGACCAGGTCATGTTAAGAAGTCAAATAGAAAATAATCCACACAACTTCCATTCCCCTGTGTATTCTTCAGGAACAATTACATTCCTTGGAAAGGACTAAGTATGCTCAGAATCTCCCAGCTTTTACAGTCTTAAAAATATATACCAAACTCTGTACTTTTATCAACATTGTGTTGATAAAACTATAACAGGCTAAATAATGTTCACTAGTCAAAAGTATCTTACTTTGTAAAAACTGAGGCAGAAGAAAATCATTGCAAGTTATATGAAGAAATAGCCTTAAGAACCACCTGTGCTTTTCTACCTCACTCTGTGATGTAGAAATTATTTTCCTCAGGCCCGAGAAACAAATCCACCTACCCACCATCAGTGCTCTCAATAAAAAGTGACAAAAATGCTAAAAGCTCTTGAGGTTCAAAACAGAATTTTGAAGTTTGTGGCAATAACTTTGAGGGGGAAAAAACTGTATTTTAGATTCTGAGCATCATAGGCTAAGGTTAGATCTGAATAATTAGAAGAGAAGACCATCTGACCTTATCCTTTTCATCTTTCTTTCTCTCAGGCAAAAACATCTGAAATTAAATAAAAATTCTATAAGCCTGTGGAGTGAAACATAGAAAAAAGTATAAAAGGAAGCAAAGTGATAACCTAGAACCCTCTGTGAAGGGGTTATAATTTACTATTCAACTTCTCTCCCTGTGAAGAAGACCTTTAGTCTGCTCACCCTCAGTTTATGTTCTGGTGAGAGGACACAATCCAACTGTTACAGTTTAGAGAATCTGAAATCCTACTAGAATCTGGCCCTGCTTCCCAAGCAGCATCATAAGCATTCACTGTGGGAATACACGGAAGTGAATTGTATCTAAGCTGAAATTAACCGAGGCATCCAAAAAGGGGTGTCCTATTTCAAGAATGGCAGGAGGGAAGAGCTAACTTTTCCTATGCCCCAAGGTGTTTACACATGTTAAAAGAGAAGAAAGTCAGCAGACCTGAACATATTGTAAGGCTGGGACAAGAAGGGGCTTTGGCTGCGCTGATCACTCTCAGATCTTTCAGAGGATATCATTGTGGAGCATGGTTATCTCAAGAAGTAGACTGGAGGATGGACACACCTCAACAGATAATGCACTGATACACCAAATGATCAAACAATGCAGCAAACACTATGACAAAATAGAGACCACCCAAGCAACAATAAATGAGGAGGAAGAGAAACTCCTTTAAGTAAATTTAAAATTAGCCTAAAATATTTTAGCTGGAAAAAACCTAGGTTAGTTACATCAGGGAGAATGGGCATAAAATACTAACTAGATTCAATACATAATTAGAAGTTACTTTTCTTTCTTGCATACTTGAATACAAAGCTTGAAAATTTCCAGACAAAACCATGTTACCTTTATTCTTACTAGAGGAGAACTTAGAAATTATCTAAACCAAACTCAACATTTAACCAATCAGGAGACCAGGAGAGGTCAAGTGACTCATAAATGCCTGTGCCCAGGAAATGAGTGACAGAACCGGATCACTGCCTTTTTTGTCCTGCTTTTTAGTTCTTCCTGCTGCATCTCACTGTCTCTCCATCACTATGAAAATACCACTTATGAATACACTGTGTTTTTCACTGGTGAGCACCAATGTCATGTCATTCTTGCCTTCAAAAATATCTAAAACTTGCTATGTTTTGCTTCTCCTTTTACTAGAGGCAAAAAATGGGGCATTTTTATTATTCACACAACTCAAAGCAAATCATTTCTTTGGAGATCACCTTTGAAGATTTTATTGCCAAACTTTTTATTATGTATTAAAATTAGGTAGGAAAATCGCTGCCTTCAACTCAAATTTATGTGGAGCTCATTTGACTTTTGAGTTTATCTTGTGTAGTATGACATTTTTATGAAAGAAATATAATGCAATTAGAAAGAAATTGTGCACTGCATATTTTCCCTCTATATTTTTGTTTACTCTATAAATTGTTTACACAGCTTCTACTTAAAAGTTTGGCTTTCAAATCGTTGCAACAGGCAAGAAAGACTAAAAGCCACTTTTTATTCTTCTGAATGTTTGTTATAATTTTGTCTCCTTTGTTATAAAAGCATAAACATGAAAATACATGAGAAATCTTTTGCATTCTGCTTTTTGTTTTGTGTTTGAACTTCATGTCATTCTAATTTTGGCACTGTTACTAAAGTTTCCCTTCATGAAACTTCATATATTTGTAGGATGAGAGGCTACTTTAAGCCATGGTTTCCTAGAATTTTTATTGTGTATTAAAGAAAAAATATATAAAATTAGATGAAAGTACTGTAAAACAACTGTATATAAGTTATAATAGGAATATTTTGAATATCAAACCCCAATTGGTTGAAAGTACAAAGATACAGGAATATATACAAAACTGTTACTGAACAAAAGTGGGGTTCTATTGCCCATCATCACCAAAAGTCAAATTCTAGAGGCAGAGGGTGTTGTGAAAGGAAAAGGGTTTTTATTCAAATGCTCAATGATCTGGGTGGATGGGGGACTCCCCATCTCCAGGCTCATCCGCTCATCTCTTCTGCAGAACACAAACCAAACCTAGCCGCACCCAGCAAGACCAAGACCAAAGGAAGTGCCCAGAATTCCCATTCCATAGTAAAGTACTGTCCTTTGGAGGCTGAAGACGCTAAAGTGGGCTGCTCTCTGGCTTCATGCTCCCTCCTGGAGTCTGTAAGTGGTGCTGGTGCCACCACTGGCCATGCAGCTTCTAGCAGCAAGGTCCATGCCCCTGGGTGGTGGAGCTGGCAGAGTCACTGGCAAATGCTCGGCTAGGTTGACAAGAGAGAGAGGCTCCCTCTTGGAGGCCATGGAATCCTGCAGGCCGTGGAGAGGGCAAGCCAGCATATCATCTGCGTGCAGTTCCCAAGAAGCAGCCATGAGCCTGAGAACTTTGTTTGCCTGTGTTTATATTAGTTTCAGGTGTGAAACAGGCCAAGTGCTTTCTCAAAAATACCCAAATAACTTCCCAAGCTCCCATGTGCTCCACGAGATTCCATCCCCCAACCAATCCCTTCTTTTCCCCAGGTTAGACTGGTAGGCTTCTTTGGTTTAGCACCTCCTCCTGCAACCATTCTGACTTCTAGGGCACATGTGCCTGCCTTTCCCTGGTCCCGCTCCCAATGGAACACTGGAAGTGGGTAGGAGAGCGCTCCCCTGTATCCAATCAGCTTACTAGCCTTGCGCATGCTCAGTCCAATACGTCCCCCTGCCATCATCTTGATTGGGGTGCGGGATCTGCCACCAGGAGCAGGACGCTCCGTTACTTAGACACTGTGGCCCCACCAGCTGCCTCAGGCAGTTGGTGATCTCCTCCAGCGGCCCTTCCTGTTCCCTGCCCTCCACCTGCTCCCAGCGGTCGGGTCAGACCATTGGTATCAACACAAAGGCAAAACCAAACCAAACAAAGCTGATGTGAATAAACACAGCTGGTGGGTTCCAGATGCTCACTGCTTACTGTGCAAGGCTTGGGCCACAATGGCAACACAGAGAGTATAATAAAAGTCAAAATTTCATCATAAGTAGAGAGAAAAGTTATTAGGGCTTCTGGCAGCACTTTGGGGGGTGATTGTTACACTGAAATTAAACATGAGCTTGGAGCATGTATAGGAATCACTGAAATTAATGCTTGATCATTTTGAAACATCTTTATAACAGTAAGATTGGTGCAAATTCAACCATATGAAAGACAAGGACATAGGTGCTACATTGTTTTGTTGTTGTTCCTAGAGCAACTATTTGATAATTTAAATAACATGAATTTTAATTAATTGACTACTTTTATCATTGTTATTTCCTTCCTTCTGCTTACTTTATGTTAAATTTTAAACTTCTTTCTCATTAAAGGATGTAAGGTTATATTTAAGTATCTGTAGATGCACCCTACAAACTTTGATATATTGTGATTTTATTTTCATTCCATTTAAAATGTTTTTAAAATCTGTCTTGTGGTTTACTCTTGTACTCATGCATTATTTCAAATTATGTTTTGTTATTTTTCAAATATGTTGGGTATATTATTGTTTATTCTCTCATTCTTATTTCTAGTTTAACACCATTGGTTTCAGAGAACATAACATATGATTTTTCCTTAATTTACTAGATGTTATGGCTTATATTATGATCTATCTTCGTGAACACCTCAGATGTGCTTGAACAGAATCTATAATCTGCTCATGTTAGTGGCTCTTCTATTAATGTCAATCATATCAATTTGGCAGTATTGTGCAGTTTATGTTTTTCCCGAGTCTTGTTTACACAGTGCTGTAAAACTGTGCATTACTGAGAGATGTGTAAGTCTAATTATACATGTGTCTGTGAGTGCTTCTCTAAGATTTGCTCTATATAATTTCCAATTTTATTATGACATACATTCACATTTAGGTTTGTTATAGCTCCTTGAAAATTTGACTTTTTATCATTTTATAATTTAGCTTTTTGTTCTCATTAAATTAATATTTCTTGACCAGAAATCTACTTTGATATTAATTTTAGAAAATCTTCACCGATTGTCACTTCAATTATTTCTTCTGCCTCATTTTCTACCATCTTTCTTTCTAAGACTCAAAATACACGTTACTCCATTTGATACTTTCCCACAGTTCTTGGAAGCTTTATTTTTTAATTCTTTTTCAGTAATTCCAGTATTACAATCACCTTTATATCTAGTTTTGTCGAGTATATTCCTATTTATAATGGGTCATTTTTATTCTTGCTTTATGCTTGTCTCATAATTACTGTATTAAGTGGCAGATATTTCTTATAAAAGTAGAAACTAAAGTAATTATAGCCATGCACCACTTAATGACAGGGATACATTCTGAGAGAGGAGTCGTTGTGAGAAATGGGCCATTAGGGAATCTGGTCCTGTGAACATCACTGAGTGCACTTACACACACCTAGCTGGTGCAGACTGCTACACACCTAGGCTCTGTGGTATTGCCTGTTGCTCCCAGGCTACGAGTCTGTACAACAGGTCACTAGACAAAACAACGCAAAACTAAGTTAAGTACAAAACATGATGCAATGAAGAGATGAGGTAAATATATCTCCTATGAGGCTACTGCTGGCATAACATGCATACTCTTTTGCAGTTAACTTTTATTTTTAAGTAGAGAACATTCTAAAATAGGTAGAAAGTATAGTAAATACATAAACCAGTAACATAGTCATTTATTGTCATTATCAGGTATTATGTACTGTACATAATTGTTTGTGTCATCCTTTTATTATGACTGGCAGTGAGTATGTGCATTTACATCAACCACAAACACATGGAAAATATGTTGCACTACTATGTCACTAGGTGATAAGAATTTTTCAGCTCTGTTACAATCTTATGGGACCACCATCATATATGCAGCCCATTATTGACTGAAATGTTGGCATGCTACATATAGCCATAATTAAAACTTTGTATGCTCATTCTTCTTTTGGGTCGTAAGTGTGTGGGGTTGGCTAGTGTAGCCAGTATTTGAACTGGGTGTGGATTTTGTAGGTGCTGTATTTACCTTCAGTGTTTTAAATTACTTCAGTGAACAACTGAAGCTCTCTCATGTTTACTGTGTGGCTTGAAGCCAGACAGATTTTTCTGAGTGCCTCTCTCCAACTTCAAGTTCAGCTTTCGACATACACTACATCCCAATCATAGAAGTAGCAGCTCTCTGGACTCTTGCCACTAACCTAGTGATAAGCTCTCATTACATTTAACTCTGGGTAAGACTCCCAGTGATGGGTGGGGGTGAAGGAAGACAGGGTTTGCTTCTCAGATTTTCAGATTCAGCTTCACTCTTAGGCAGGCCCTGTGAACCTAAACCTAAAGAGCAGAGCCTTCAATTATTTCCTGCCCTTTCTCTCATGGAGCATAAGACCCCCCTTTCACTAGTGGGATTTCTTCGGCTTCAGTGAGCTTGCTGACCCTTCCCCATAGCATGTCTCTGCTCGGTATCAGTGTATTAGGAGTAAGTCTCCCGCTCTTTCTGCCGTGGAAGATGGCTTTTCCATAATGTCAGTGCAGGGCAGGAAAAATGTATGTTCTACTCTTTCTTGATGACTTTTACTTAGGAGTGTGGCAGAAGGGGGTGTTTTAGCTCCTTGCTCCCGAGGTAGTCCGTTTGCTCACAGTAGCTGAGCACTCCCTTTGCTTATGTAGTGTCAGGATTGCGAAAGGTCTTCCCCTGTTCTCTCCTCAGATCTTACCAAGTGCCGAACATATAAATCACCAAAGGGTGCCCTCGGGTTTCTTCTCTAAATATTTCTTAACATTACCCAGAGAAGGTCCGTGGGAAAGAGACGCCAAGGGATGTGGATTTCCTGTGAGTCTGGTCCTCCCAAGAGTTCTAACCTGAACGCAAGGTCATATACCCAGCCCTTAAGAATTTGTTATATTTCAGTCATTTTCTTTGTAATTATTTTTATGGCTTCCAAGTTTTTTCTATCATCTATAATATATAAATGGAGCATGTGGCCCATCTGTCCTTCAAGTGTGGTATAGCCATTTATAACGTACTCCAACTGCTTGTCTCGATCTCTCAGCTCTCAGAGAGAAAATCTTATTTTTTTTACTTTTTCTGATTTTTTATTATTTTAAATATAATGCAGACATCCTTTTGCAACCTTCTATATCCTAAAAAGCAGCAGAACCTTTAGAAGTTAATTTTGCAAAGGAATATTAAATTAGTATTCTTTATAAAACTACAGTCAATCTGTTAATCTAATTTGAACCTTATCGTATGACCATTGAATACATTATGGGCTTTCTCAAGTCATAAAAATGTAAATCTGGTCCCTAGATCGTGAAGCTCAAAGATTTGGGGTGGGGGGGTAAATGTTATTATAATACAGTTATTTGAAGACTGTGAAGCAAGGAACACTATTTTTTTACTAATTATACTTTGTATATACATTATATTATTTTAGGTGTACAACATAGTGATTGAACATTGTATAACTTACAATGTTATAGCCTCACCTCGTTAGGTCTAATGTTGATCGGTCACCGTGCAAAGTTACTGTAATATCTTTGACTACATTCCCCTTCACCTGTTCCGCTCATCCTTTTACTCTCTCCACTTTGGTAACCATCACTTTGTCCTCTCTTTCTATGCATTTGTTTTTGTTTTGTTTGTTTTGTTTTTAGATTCGACATACATGTAAACCCATACAATATTTATCTTTCTCTGTCTGACTTATTTTATTGTACTTACATTCAAAATAACAAAATGTCATTCTTTTTATAGTTGATTAATATTACATTGTGTGTGTGTCTGTAAGTGATCAATTTTATCCATCCACCTATTTATAAATATCTAGGTTGCTTAAAATATCTTGGCCTTTGCAAGGAACATATTATTATGGTAATAAGAATCTAGAAAGGAATCATAGTAAAGTGGTGTGGGTAGGAAGAAAGTATTTCCTAAAGGGGTTGGGATTTAATCGGGGTGATGAATATTGTGTATTATTTGAACTATCAGAAGCTGCGGGGCAACGCCCTTCCCAGGAAAGGCAGCAGCATGAGCAAACCTAGCGCAGTGGTTCTGGGCAGACCAGAGTCCACTACTGCAGGCTGAACTCAACCTTCGTTTTAGTCTGAGACATGGTCACTTGTGTAAGAGAACTTACACTAAATACTTATAAGTTGTCATTTATGTTTATGTTCATATTCTCAAAATTTTGGTAAAATGACTTGTACATAGTCCATATCCTCATTAGATAAACTCCAAATGATATACTTCCTACTATATCATTAAGGTTGCCTAAAATAGCATTCTTCTAGCTGTAGTTTTTTTTGGAAAACCTAATGGGGACAAATATAGGACAGCTGTGAACTGAATATTTAAATTATATGATCTCTTCATGAAATAATTTGATCTTGACCTTTAAGATCTCTCCCAATATTTTAATCTATCCTCGAGCCCTCATAATCTGTTACAAAGCTTTATTTTAAAAATGTCAAGCAGCACGAAAGTGTGGAAAAGGAGGGCACATAATAAATATACTGGTTGAGATTTTAGAATTAGTCCCAGGGATTTACGTTCCAGAACCACACGTTACTGTTCAATTGGCCGGACTAATGACCATCAAATATCAAAAATCAAAAATAACTGGAGAGCTGCAAACTCATCCCTTCTTGTTTTATCTATTTGAAATGCACTCATTATTTTATAAATGTCAGGCCTGGGTATATGTGTAAATAATGTTTTCTGCTTTCCTTAGAATTTAAAAATTGGCTTCAAGTTGGTCCTACTGGTAGGAAGGCATACACTTTTCAGGACTTGCTAATCTTAGTAACATTTTTAAATAAAGCCAATATTACATTTTTTTAAAGAGTAATCATTTTGGCACCCTAATATGTAGGGCATGTCTCACCGAATTAGAAGCCAGATAACTCTCTACATGGACTGCCAGGCTAACTGTCATTGCCAGAGTGTGCCTCACCAAACAGCAACCCTGCACACCACTTACTGCCACAGGGCCTTCTGCAATGAATGTTATATATGCCACAGAGCCCACATTTCATATAAAATAATCACAATCTCTGCCACAAAAGGTGGTAAAAATAAAGTCAGCAATTTTCATGAACCATAATGGTAAACAAATAAACAAAAAGTAAAGTGATTTTATAGGAGGTCTGTCCAGAAGGTATCCAGCATGTAATATGAAAAACAGAGACATTTAGTGAAGAAGATGCAAGATAAAAGAAACATTGTACATAGGACAATGACACCTCAGTCCCCTTAGAAGTAGGCACCTTGGGACCTCACACAGTTCTCCCAATCACCACCAGCTGCCCCGTTGTATTTTCCTGAATCTCATCAACACTCTGAAATCTCTTCCCTTTCAAAGGTGATCTTAGTTTTGGGAAAAGTTAGAAGTCACGGGGCACCAAATCTGGGCTGTAGGGGGGCTGAGTCACCTGGGTGATTTGATGTTTTGCCAAAAAACTCTGCACAAGACATGGTGCATGAGCGGGCACGTTGTTGTGATGAAGCTGCCGATCACCAGTTGCCCATAGCTGCGGCCTTCTGAATCATCCAAATAGTTTCTGTGGAGGAATGTTCAAGCTTAATGCAAAATTTGATGCAGATTCGTTGCTCTACTTGCTCAGTCATTTTGAATGTGATGGCCACACAGTACACATGCTCACTCAATGGCACCTATCACCCCCACTGACTAGTACAGTGAAGTCATCATTGTTTATGCGTGTGCATTCCAGTCCATTCCCCATGGCTGCCAGGTTACATCGATGTTGCGCAAACCATTCTCATTATATTAACAATGGCTTGACTTTTTCTAAACAGAGCTCATATATATGGTGCATCATTGTTCTACCCCTTCATATTAATGCAGATTTATTTTCCAAAAGGTTTGCAATATTCTCTTTTTATAATTGTAAGGGCAATTGAGTATGAAAGACCTTCTCACTTATAGCCTGCAGTTACTTCTAAATATTAAAAAAGTTATAAATATGATATTCCTCTATTTTCTCTAATCGATATCCAATGCAGTTATCTTTTAGGATTTGTGCTATTAACAAGTTTGCTACTTGTTATTATTGGCCTTTGAGAAAAAGTACCCTGTAGGCCTTAACCACCATAAAACACAGTATATGACAACTGGCACTGATGTATTTTGTTTACTCACAACTTCTCGAAAAGAGGCATTCGGATACCAAAGTTTTGGACAGTCCTTTTCAAAATAGATGGTAGATTCACATGCTTTATTTGTTAGACCTCATCGTTATTTATAAATGTGAATAAACATTATTTTTATTACCACCAACTCATGGCTGTAAAAATGTGTCTTAGAACAGTTAGGGTTCAAATTGGCTTATTCCAGAAGGCAGGTGTTTCCCCTCTTGCACATTCGACCACTTCACCTTAAAGAAAACAATAGTGTGGAAGAATTTAAAGAATCTTTAAATATGTATTTCCTGATAAATTATGTTCAATAATTTAAAATATTCTCCAGAATTATGGAAAATTTCAGAGTGTGCTTTTTCTGTGCATCTCTGCTCACTAACCTGAACCCAACACGGCTTCAATCTGCAGGATCATCTCAGGAAAACAAGCGTAAACAAATCCTGCACAGCCTCCTGCTGAGCCCCTTAATAGTCCTTCCCACTCTAAGCTGGGCCAAAAGTATTAGCGCATCAGAACAAAACCAACACACCGCACTGGTCTTGAGTTCTGCATCTGACAAGATCATTAAAGTCTTAAGCATCCTCAGAACAGTTTGGAAGATTAAATCTAGTAAAATACCAAGGGTCATTATTACCAAGTAGTGCTGGAATCTATTTTTACAGTCAGGCTCCTGAAATTTTATCATTACTGATACTGAGTAGTTCAGCAGAGAGACACTATATTTCTTTTAAATCACTATCATCTGGAGCTCATTTATTCTGAAAAATATGTCACATATGCCTTTGATTAATAGTAAGTAGATACATATGGGGTTTATGTGAGACCTATACTTTTCATTAGTAAAAAATAGATATATATGAGGTTTTTGAAAAGACAGCCTTTCGATTAGAGGATAGCACATTTTAATGTGCATTATGAACCAGCATGTAAAATAGGGTGGTTTCTTCAGGATAAATTATAACAAGTTACTAGTAAATTGGGGGCAATGTAATGGCATGCATTATATGTTCTCACCTTCTTGAGACTCTCAAAAATTGCAAAAGCTAGATATGAAAATTTGGCATACATTTCAAGCACTACTTGCAGAAAGAAAATTTTCCAAAAGGTGGCCTTGTTTTCAGTGAAGATTTGAAGACAGCATTGCTTTTGTTCTAAGTTACTGTATTTTTCGGACTATAAGATGCACTTTCCCCCACGCCCAATTTGGGAGGAAAATGGGGGTGCGTCTTATAGCCCAAATGTAGCGTACCTGGCTCGCTGCGGGTGGGGCAGCAGTGGGGTGGGATTTTTTTTTCCTATTTTCCTCCTCTAAAACCTAGGTGTGTCTTATGGTCTGGTGCATCTATAGTCCAAAAAATATGGTATGTAAGATATTTGCCAGCAACATAAAACTTGATTGGGCATTAGGAACAAGCTATTTTATATATGATGAACCCTTCACATATATTCTCATTTTTCTCTAGTTCTTGGGGGACTTTTGTGGTCTTTTTGGCTAAATACCAGTATAACCTTGACAAATATGCTATGTGTAAGATAAGGTAAGAGGTGCCTCAGAAAATACACAAAAACAAAATTAATGTAATTAAAATTACTGCACATCTGACTTGGCCATAGCATCTAGTTATTTTCAAAGTATTCAGAGAGGCAGAAATTTATAGGGGGGAAAGGTGGGATTATTGAATCGGACATATCTGGGTTCAAAATAAAATTCTTCAGATAGATATTACTTGACTTCTCTGATTCTCATTTTCCCACATTAAATGAATGTATTATCAATCATATGATACATTTCCAAGGTTAGATCTAATGGAAGTATCATACCTGGCATATATCTGGGACTCCATAAGTATAGCAGTTTAATACTATTTCTGTTATCAAAATATGTTCTACAATTGCACTTCTAACATAAAAATATAAATATGAAATTTTGAAATCTAGTTCTCTGAGAATTTGTGTGACCCTCTCTGTAGACCTCAACTTTTTCACTTTTCTCTTTTTTAAAAATTACCATTTACATCCAATATTATTTTGCATTCGTTTCAGGCATATATGTGCATATAGCATAGTGGTTATACAATCATATATTTTACAAAGTGATAACCCTGTCAACTATTTTTTTTTACTTTTCAAATGAACAAATATAGGTAAAACTACACATGTAGGTACAATAATTACCCAGAAACTATAATATTATGAGTAAATATGTAGACCATTCATCTAAAAAATCAGGAATTCTAGGTCACTGAGATATATATTAAAGCATGAAAATAGTCACTTCAAAACTAAAAAATAATAGCCCTGGCTGGTGTGGCTCAGTGGACTGAGCATCAGACTGTGAACCAAATGTTGCCAGTTCAAATCCCAGTCAGGGCACATGCCTGGGTTGCAGGCCAGGTCTCTGGTTAGGGGCGAGAGGCAAATGATCAATGTATCATTTGCATATTGTGTTTCTCTCCTTTTCTTTCTCCCTCCTTTTCCCCCTCTCTCTCTAAAAAAAAGAAAAAGGTACAATAAATAAAATCTTTTTTAAAAAGCCCTAAAAAACAATAGAAAGATGAGATATAGAGAGATGATAGACAGATGAAGGAACATACAGGTCAATGTATAATCTATAAAATATGGCACAAGAGCAATATTGCATTAAAATTAAAATGGAACTAGAGATTTAAATAATTTACTACCACATAACTTTTAAAATGAAAATATATTCATGGAGAGTGTCTTATTAGTTACATTTACTTTGGTAGGAATTAGATTATTTTCCTCCACAGACATAGAAATAGAAAAAATAATTACACAGGGTGATGAAGGAAAAGAAGTAGGGAAAGGTAATTTTGGAGCTTATGACACAATGTTTAAGGAGAATTCGCCTTATGATCCAGCGATTCCACTTCTGGGAATGTATCTGAAGAAGCCTGAAGCACTCATTTGAAAGAATGTATGTACCCCTACTTTCACTGCAGCTTATTTACAATAACAAAATTTGGAAGCAGCCCAAGTGCCCATCAGTAAATAAGTGGATAAAACAACTATGTTACATCTACATGATGGAATACTACTCAGGTATAAAAAAGAAGAAAATTTTACTCTTTGCAACAGTATGGAAAGACCTGGAGAACATTGTGCTACATGACATAAGCCAGTCAGAGAAAGACAAATGAATGATATGATTTCACTCATATGTGGAATCTAGTGAACAAACTGAACTAACAAGCAAAATAAAGATAAAGTCATGGAGAGTGAGCAGGCTGACAGCTCCTGGGTGGTGGGGGAGGGGGTGGAGAGGGATGAGCGAAAAAGAACTCATGGACATGGAGAACAGTGTGGTGATTGTGGTGGGGAAGACATCGGAGGAGGTGAAGAAGGGAAAAGGGGGATAAATGATAATGGAAAAATACAATAAAAAATAAACTATTAATAAAAAGAAGAATTAGCCTTTATAAAACATGTTAGACAATTAGAGGTGATGGGAAAGGCCCTAAAATTGGAGGGAGAGAGTGGAGGCTCCTGAAAACCGGGAAAGGACTTACAAAAAGGGTCCTGTTCCAAATGCAGAGCCTCATTCAATGCTCAGCACTTAGAAAATGACAAATAAATACGTGGGGAATAAAACATCTAGAAGAGCCACAATAGACTTTTTCTTATCAGTATAATAAAAATTTAAATTAAAAATTTAAAAATCTACAGATAAATAACGGCTTAAAGTTAGCATTTTGTAACTTTAATTTCCCAAAAGTAATTTTCAAAACTTCATGGTTTATTTATACTTTTTAGAAACTATCATTTTAAAGTGTGAATGGCTATTATGATTTTCACCTTTGCAAGGTCATAATTTTTATTATGATAACCACTCTAGAACTGAATATCATCTTGATAAGTCATTGCATTTTAGAGCTGCCTAGGAACTTTTACCTTTGCAGTAGTTTCTTCATAAGTATTTTAAAAAAAATTTAGTGAAAGAAATGTTATTCTAAAATCATTTTTGAAAAGTTTTTTTTTACAATAAAATATCACTTGTTCTTCAATTATGCCAAACCACTCCTGTATTTATATATGGTTTAAAAAGTTATTCATATCTCATTTGCTTTTTTAAAATTTTTATTGTTATTCAATTACAGTTGTCTTCCTTTTCTCCCCATCCCTCCACCCTACCCCAGCTGAACCCACCTCCCTCCCCCACCTCCACCCTCCCCCTTGATTTGCCCATGTGTCCTTTATAGTAGTTCCTGTAATCCCTTCTCCCCACTGTTCCCTCCCTACTCCCCTTAAACTTATTTCCTTCTCATTAAACTGTGGGCTTATTCTCCTGCTAAGGGAATATTTTTGCAAAGATTCATCCCAGAATGAAAGAGGCTGATGCTATAGATAGAAAGTAAACAGTTTTTTTGTATAATATACCAAAAACATACTTCTAGTAAAGATTAAATGTTGGTATTATGTAATTTTATATTTAATGGCCCATTCAAGATGTACTTTCTTTCAATTTGTACCTATTTTCATGAGTACGTGATACTTCTGACTAAATATGTACTTATTTTACAAATCTGTTCCCTCGTGGCAGCCATAGAACAAAACTTTCTATACCCTTTTATCTTCATTCACTGCTCAGAACATCCTTACCATTGAAATGGCACTTTCACTCTGTGGCCAAAGAACTGTTCACTATCTACATTCTGCCTTTGGCTCTTCTGTACTGTCTCCATCTCTTCTGGGTCTTCCACCCAAGAACACTTTATACCTTCCCAGCCATCGGAAGCATGAAGCAGGAATGGCTGTCAGTGTGGGTGATGTCCACTGGTAATGATCAATATTTTTCAGAGCATTGCAAAATCTAGCTACTATTTGGGAAACAATTTATATTATGATCCAATCTTGGAGTTCCTAATATACATTAGCATATTAAAGACTGATAAATCTCAGAGCAACAAAATCTAATTAACTTTTCTAAATGAGTTTCATGATAAGTGACACTTTTTATTATAATATCTACTCATTTCCTGCATTATTAGCTTTTTGTATAACATAGTTTGTAGAGGATCATTTTGTCTTTGCTTATTTTTCCTTTATCAAAAACATTTTGTATTTCTTCCAGTCTTCAGATAACTGGTAGAAAATGTTTTAAGGCAATTTACAGTAAATTGTAGAAGACAAGTCATGACTTAATGTGCTTGTTTTCCATTGGGTGTGAAATTACCAGGGCCATGTAAGGAGGCCCTGCTTTCCACTGACGTAAACACTCAGCCACAGGTCAAATGTGGCTCGCTGCTTGTATTGCAAATAAACTTTATTGGAACATGGCCGTATTTCTGTGTGGCTTCTTCATTGCTGCAATGCAGAGTCGGGTATTTGTAACTGAGACCTCGCACCCACAAAACGGAAACTATTTACAAATACGCCATAGGTAAAAATTTTTTTTGCTGGCCCCTGCCTTAAATTATAGGATGGAATTATAATGGTAATTTGTGAGGTTCTGGAGCAAGACCACGGAGAAGACACTTTTGTCTTTATTAAAAATTATTTTTGGTAGTACAAGTTAGCCCACACCAAGTAACAAGAGAAAATATTGTTGCTTTGGGCCCAGGGCCACACCCATGTCTGCAAAGCAAATACAAGATACAGTGTAGTCTTCAGCAGCAGGTACACAATTCAAAGTCAAAGAAAAGCTACAGTTCAAAACTGAAAACATGCAACCTGTTTGCTTTCATTTTATGTTTGGTATCACACGATCAACACATTCATGCATCTTTATTTCAAATTACTTGCTTCATCGATCACACACAATAAGACTTCTCACAACTTGGAAGCTACTGATGGATCTGTGAGTAGGACAAAATGTGATCCGAAAGGGATAAAGGTTTGGAGCACCTCCTTTGATTTATTGGGGGGGCGATGCAACAGGTACTCCACCAGCCTGTGCACCTGGTGTGCTGTTCATCAGAAGAAGCGGGGTAGCCGACAGGGATGAATTAGTGCAGGCACATCACTGCTGATGGGCTGGAGAAGTAACTTAACTCTCGTAGATGAAGGAGAGCACATTTATAAAGACATAGCTAAATTATTAAGGCTCGATTCCACACATTTCAAAACAGTTCTTTAAAAGTAATTGCTGTCATTAGTGTAGCAGTCTTTCAAAGAGATGACAAGGTCGTTGATTTATATTCTTGCTTTCAAAATCCCGTCACCCACTTCCCTGAGGTAAAAAGATTGGAGTGGCTTAAATCTCCAGAGAGAAACTACATTTACGTTATTTATTACCTTCATTTTTTTCACTCTGTTAATTATTTTTTGAGGAATAATGTACAAATTTGAGTTCACATTATGAAGTTAGAGATTGATTACTCTCAGTCTCATCTGGAGTTTTGTGTTGGCAAAAATAAACGCTAGGTATAATTCCCAGGTGTATAGATTAACTTAATATATATTTGCTAAGTATTTATATTAGCATTTATGACAAAAAGTGGTGTGCTTTTTCCTAAAATTTTCAGGTTGTAAGTATAGGGAACGGTTCCACATGGCGTGGGGAATGTAGCCCAGCTTGCATTCAGAAAGGCCAGGTCTGGCACACAGGCCCCAAGTCCACAGATAGGTTCTCCCATGGGGAATCAGGCCTGCATTGTACCTAGACCGTTTGAGACTTGCTTTTGCTAAAACTCCCTCACTCTGAATTGAGGCAGCAAATGTTTACTGCATATCTTTAAAGTATTTTCCTAAAATCTATGCTAAACCTCCCAAGGAGGAGTATAACCAGCTCCACCACTTTTCCCTTTGCATTTGCAAATATCCTTCCTCTTTTATGTAATTAGCAACATCCTGTCCTTTGTTTTCTGTAAAAGGTAGCCACCTAAAGAGAACCTGTGCATAGAAAATGAGAACCATCCTCCATGTAATGTGCCCAGAAAAGCAATAAAAGCCTGTCCAGGCAGGGGTCGCAGCCCTCTCTCTTGCAGAGAGTGACCATGCCATCCCTTTTTCTCCACAGGACTTCTGCAGTCCATGTGAATTTGTCCATCACAACACACAGACCCCGAGGGCCAGGGTCTGCATCATGTAAGTATCTACACAGGAAAATATTTTCAAAACTAAATTTTAGCTGAGCATTCAGTTTTTCAAATATCACTTAAGCAGGTTACTACCAGGTTATTCACAGCAACAAAAGAAAGGCAAATTAATTGTACTGTTCTATGTGTACTTTATGTTCATATATGTGAGATTCAACAAAGGTATTATAAATTCATATTCCAAAAACATGAACCTTTACGTTGACTTTTTAAAATAAACACACTAATACAGTCACCAGATAACATGCTGGAGATTCAGTTAAATTTCAATTGAAAAATAAACAACACATACATATTTAGTATAAATATACCCCAAATATTGCATGTGGTGTACGTATTCCCCAAAAAGTAAAACCATTGTTATCTAAAACTCAGCTTTGTTTTGATTTAAAACTATATACATTTATCATTTAAGGTCCCTGCGGTTAGAAGTTCAACATGGGTCAAAGTCAAAGCGCCATGCGGTTATGTTTCTTTCCTAAGGCTCCAGGGGACAATCTCTCTCCTACCTTTCTCGGCTCCAGGGGACAATCTCTCTCCTACCTTTCTCTGCTCTAGGGGATAATCTCTCTCCTACCTTTCTCTGCTCTAGGGGATAATCTCTCTCCTACCTTTCTCTGCTCTAGGGGACAATCTCCCTCCTACCTTTCTCGGCTCTAGGGGACAATCTCTCTCCTACCTTTCTTGGCTTCCACATTCCTTGGTTCATGGCCTCTTTCCTCCAAAGTAAGTCTAACCAAATTGCATCTGTTCATCATTCCTTCTGAATTCAATCTTCATCTGACCACAGTCAGAAAAATATTTCTGCTTTTAAGAACCCATGTGATTAACGTGGGCCCACATATATAATCCAAGAAAAATTCCCTGTCTCTATGTTCTTAATCATACCTGCAGAGTCCCTCTTGCTATGTAAGGTACCATATTTACAGGTTCTTGGGATTCAGATTTGAACATCTTCGGTGGGCCATTGTTTTGCTTACAACAATGGTTTGGAAAAGATCTGGGCTAAAGCTGATGGTGGTAGGAACACTGCTCTAGACCAGTAGATGTTTTAGCTGTGGTTGCACACCAGGATCCCCTGCAGAGAACAAATAAGCACCATCCAGACCAACTGAATCAGTATCTCAGAGGGGAGGGTCAAGCATCAGTGTTCTTTACTTAAAGGCTCTCCAAGTGACCCAATGTGCAGTCTGGGTTAGGATGAGCCATCTCTGGCCTGCTGACCGAATATGGCCATCTGACAGGGTTTTGTGTGTGTATGTATTTGTTTGTCTTGTTTTGCTCAAGTCTTTATTATGATGTTATATTGAGATATAATTCACATATTTGAAAATTCACTCTCAAAGTGATCGATTCGGTGGTTTTATAATATTCACAAAGTTTGCAATCAGCTCTACTAATTCCAGCACACTTTTACCACTCTCAAAAGCAACCTTATACCAATTAACACTCAGTACCTATGCTTCATTTCCCATCAGCTCCTGGCAACCTACTCTGAACATTTCATGTAAATGAGATCATGCAATATGCAGCCTTTTGTGTCTGGCTTCTTTCACTTAGCATAATGTTTTCAAGTTTTATCTATCCTGTACTAGGGGTCAGTACTTCATTTTTGTGGCAGAATGAAATTCAAATTTAACTGGGATTCTTATATTTTTATTTGTGAAATCTGATAAGCCTACGCACTAGTGTTATTGGAGGATAAAAATAGATAGGTCTGAGTTTTCTTAAACAGATAATTTTCACATCTCCTCCTCATTTTATCTCTTTTTTTTCACACTCAGGTAAGGCTCACAGGTGACTATCGGAGACTGAGAGCACTCTTTATTCCACTCTTTGTAACACTGTATCAGGCGTATCTGGTCTGTTCCTGACCATCCGATTCCCTCTCCACTCTTCATCAGAGACACAATAGTATTTCCTAATTTATAGACCTTATTCAGTTTTACTAATTTCTCAATAATGTCCTTTAGGGCATAAATAAAATCTTGTACATGCATTCAGATGCCTGTATCTGTTACTCTTTTAAAATATAAAATGATTACTCAATTTTATTTGTTTTAACTTATTGACATTTTCAGAGTCCAGTGTAGAAGGTAGCAGATTTGGACCGTTTCAAACCTGGGACAATATTTTTTAAGGGAGAAGGGAAAACAGGGAAAAAGAGAGGGAGAGAAACATGGATGGGAGAGAGAAACATTGATTGGTTGCCTCCACAGGCTCCCTGACGAGGGTCCAAACCTGCAACCTAGGCATGTTCCCTGACGGGGAATCGAACTAGCCACCTTTTGCTTTGGAGGACAACACTCGACCAACTAACTGAGCCACACCAGTGAGAGCCCAAACCAATGACAATTTAAACATTGAAAGAAATAATGAAAGAAGTAAAGTAGTAAAACCAAAGTCCACACTGATACAGATTAAAAATAAGTAAGGGGCCTGAATTTAAATTCTAGTCCTTTACAGTAAAGAAACTAGTACAAATTTTAAAGCCAGTGCAGTAAAGAATATTTTCCCTATTTCATCCAATGTGGGTGTATCTTCTTTGCTTGTCTAAGGTTTTCTGATTGCCTTTCTGTCTCACCCACTTCCTAGTCTACTGTAAACAGTGGTAGAAAGAAACTTCTTCATCAAAGGATCTTACTTATGAATTAGGGTCTCTATCTGCTGCTCAAAACTCAGATATAATTGAACAAATATAAATACTGAACCACTATGTTACTTTCAGGGTCCCAGGCTACTCATGGTGTCTCTGAAATGTCTGTCACCAATGTGTATGTGAGAATATTCTTATTCTATGTTGGTAAGCCTCCTGCTAACCAGCACCTCCGTTACAGATACTGCTGTCTCTGACGTGGGCCTGATTTTCTGTCGCATGCTATAATATGAGGGGAAAAATTAAAGATTGGAGAATAGTGGCTTACAGATTGTGCCACAGAGTAATGAAATTCCTCCCTGGGCAGAATGTGGCTGGTATTTGATTTTCTCTGTGAGAAAAAATATTCCTCTGTCAATACGGTTATCCATTATAGAGATACCCATATAAGCTACACATTTTTTAAGTTAAAACTAATATATATGATCTATTCTTAGAGATCAAGTTGAATTACCCATTGTATTAGATTCCTATCCCTGCTATAAAAATTGCAATGAATTTGTGCCTTAAAGCAGCATACATTTACTTTCTTATCATTCTGAAGGTCAGAAGGATGAAATGAGTATTGTGGGACTAAAATAAGCATCTGGAAGGGCTGTTTCCCATTTGGAGGATCTAGGTGTGAAATCACTCCTTTCTTTTTGAGCTCCTACAAGTTGCCCACATTCCCTGGCCTCCGGCCCCTTTCCGCAATCCCATCAGTGCCGCTGACCTCCATTTCTGTTGTCGCTTGCCCTTGCACTCCTCGGGCTCCCTCTTTCCCTCAGAAGGACTTTTGGGATTATGTTGGGCTCCCCAGATAATCCAGGGTAATCTCCCCAACTCAGATTTCACATCAGATCTGCAGAATTCCTTTTATCACGTTAGGTAACTCATTTCTAAATTCCAAGGATTAGAGCACTTGGGAGCTACTATTCTGCCTACCACACCAATCAACCCCAAATCAAAAGCTTTTGCCAAAGTAGACTAAGGGGAAACATAAGAATATTATTGAAATACATCCTATGCAAGTCACTGTAGGACAAATTCTCCCAAATTATAACTTCCTGTTCAGTTCTTTCACTTTTGCAAACACTGACTTTTGTAAAAAAAAAAAAAAAAAAAAAAAAAACAACAACAAATAAAGTATATGAACTATAAATAAGCACACATAATTAATTTTTATCTCTATTCTGGATGATTTTAAAGTTTACCTGGATTTGATATTCTCTCATTGTTAAATTTCACAAGTCACTATATTACATGTCTGTGAAGGATCTGAAATGAACTATTAGTACTAAAATCCATTTGGGCAACTACAATATGTCTCCGTCTAAACTTTTGAAACTCAGCTAGATAAACGTATGACTAGTATCCTTGTCCTGACTTCCAGCAGAATGCTCTACACCCAAACATCATTCTCAGCGGGTAAGAAGCAAGCTCATATATTTTACCACTGGAGAAGCTGAAACCCATT
The DNA here is from genome assembly GCF_022682495.2 of Desmodus rotundus. Classification (NCBI taxonomy): domain Eukaryota; kingdom Metazoa; phylum Chordata; class Mammalia; order Chiroptera; family Phyllostomidae; genus Desmodus; species Desmodus rotundus. The sequence goes on along the minus strand of NC_071390.1, from coordinate 44,594,465 downwards.
TAAGGGTGAAAACAGCTTATTTTGGTTACTGTTAGTCGGAAATATATCAGTGTGACACTTTTTTGAGTTTATTGAAGTGAATGTTCCATACAACATGTAAATGGTAAGTTCAAAACCTTCTCATCTAAAGTGACAGAAATAGAGTTAAGAAATACATGGGTAAACTCTCAAAATATATCCCTGTATGGAGGCGGGGGCCGCCGCAGAGCTCTCCCCTTGTGCTTCCTGCCAAAGATCAGACGATCTGGGGACCGACAGCTGTGCACTTCCAGGTCATATGCGTCTAGTAAATGAGTTCAGTATTGTAGCATTTTCTCTCCCTTTACTACAGTGATTCGTTTCTGAAATAAATAAGGTGGGAGGGAAACGGAGTGCAGGATCTGAGCTGTCACTGACATGCTGAGCATGAGGACCCCTGCATCTGTGATTCCTGTTCACACCATCCAACATGAAAACAAAGACATACTACCTGTTGGTGTCAGAGCATAATTCGGCATAGCAGATAGCCTGATACAAGAGAGATTGGCTATTTTCGCTTCACTGTGAAGATCAAGAAGCAGTTTCATTGCCTTGCGTGCTGTGGAAGTTTCTGAGTTTTTCAGGTGACTTTTTCATTTCAATATTCTGTATTTTCCCTTTCTTTTTTGTCTGTCCCCCTTTATACACTAAAAATTCTGTAGACTTACTACTGCCTTCTAATTACTTAACTTACATATTCTCTCCCGATGGTCAAATTTTTGAGACGCTCCATGATATGTCTTTGTATAACTTAAATTAAATATGAAACCAGATTGAAATTGGTGTTTGTTTCTCTTATGTTAATTTTTGTTGATAACAATTTTAATACCTTGATAGTTTATGTGTTTAAATGTATTTATTAAATGTATCATCTCTCAAGATTTAACCCAATTCAATTTAAAAATGCCTAAGATATTATGCTTTAACCTGGAGATGTTACCATTAATGCAACTTATTTGCTCTGGAATATGTGGAGATGGAGAATATAGAAGAAAACTATAAATATAAATGCAAATGTATATGTGAAATGTAAAATCCTTTCAATGGTTTTGGACATCCAAAATCTATGGAATTTGGGGGCATTTCAGGTATTTTTACTTATATCTCAAGAGGCTTGGAGGGTCCTGGCTGATACTTGGGCTCTCACAACAATTACTAATATTTGGCATTTACTTTGAGTGAGCATCTGTACTATCCAAGTGTTTGCTGTTAATGCATTTATTTACGAAATGGGCATTTCTATTTGATTACCCTCCCTGTCCTTGGTCACCTGCTTCCTTCCACATCTACTCCTCTACAAACAGGAAAGGTTTAGTCAAGTGCTAGTACCAAACCCAAATAAGCAATATAAAAATGAATAAGCTTTGATAAAAAGGGAAAGTTAAATGTGTCACACCAGTGTGCAGCACCGTACCCTAAATGGAAAGGAAATGTCGTTAACAAGGAACATCATGCCAAGACATTTCCCCACACAGTTGCAAGTTCGCAACAGTATCTGCAAACATGCTTATCTGCAGGAATCCTGAAATACTGTCCTTTCGCTCGACTCTACAATTACAATTTATGCTTACATCCAGCTTGGTAGGAAGTCAACAAAATCAGTTGAACATACCATGCCTAAATAAAACCTGTTTTCTCTATCTACTGAAATCTTTTATCCAATCTAGAGAGGCTCCTCTCTGAACGGTCTTTGTATACAAGTTTGTGTGTGTACCTGTGTGTTTATCTAAACTCAAGTGCAACAAAAGTAATGCGGCTCACTTCTGTGCCAAGTGCAGATGCCAGAATTTCCCAGATCCAACAATTACTGGGATTTCTTTTTACTGAATCTATCAAAACAAAATCTCGTGAGTTTGCACCTGTGTTTTGGTACGTTTTCTTGTAGGTTGATTTGGGAAAACACAAACAAAAAATCTAATGAGAAGGAATTGAGCAGCCTATAAAACTGGCCAATTCAGACAAAACTGAAAAATATTTTTCAGGAAAAATTACTTAGCAATAATCTATAATTCACACATTTGTATTCCTAAAGCTGGAAGTGAGTTTCAGTAAAGTTAGCAGTTGCTCAGCAAGGTGTCACTTGGCTTGTCACTGACCCCACAGGCAGTTCTGAGAAAGAAGGGCATCATTCGATTGTTCGTTCTTTCCGTAATATTTCAGCTGAGAATATCAGTAATGGTTGGGGCTAACCTGAATCAGGCTTTAACTATTAAACCAGTGCAGTACAGGCAACGGGACCTCCCAAGATTTTTTTATTTTTTTGTATATCAAGTGATTTGCACACATGCCTAGAAATTCTCCATGTTTGTAAAATGTAAAGTGACATATAATGAAAGAGATGTGCTAGAGAATTCAAGGTTAGAAATATAGTCAAAGAGATATCTGAGATGTCAAAAATGGTTTGTAAGATAATTGTTAAAAAGGCATATTGAAATGATCATATGTTGGCTTATTTAAAACTATATGCTGGCCACAGTGCTTTACACATATTATCTCATTAATTCTTCCCAGCCACCCCATAAGCACACACTTTAATAGACATTTCAGAAGTGTTAAAACTGAGCCTTACACTGTTATGAGTTTGTCCCCCAACTACACAGGTTGCCACCACACATTTTGGAATCACTATGGCATACTGAATGGAGTAAGGAAAAAAAGCAAAAGCAAATAAATAACAAGGTGGACTAAAAACCACACACAAAATAAACTTGCCATCACCTTATCCAGTTATAGTTTGTATAAGTAACTGAGAAAAATTGCCTGAGCTCTATTGTTAAAATTACATAGACTTGGATAAATTTTTCTGGATTAGATTATAATCCTAGAATAATAAAATACAGGAATAATAAATATTTAATTTAGAATTTTTTTTGCATTGGCTGAAATAGAAAGGAAGTGACTTCCATTCTAAGAAATTTTCAAAGCATCCAAATGTAATATTAATAAGAAGAAGAATCTTTTGAAATAAGTATTACAAGATATTCCATCACATAAAAGTATTTTCCAAGAAGAATAATAGTTACTCAATAAGTAATTATTGCCTGATTAGTAACAAGAATTACTGTATTATATTTTTAGCTTATTGTATGCAGTTATCACATATGTTCCATATAGGGTTATAACCTAAAAAAACCTCTTAGGACTCTGGGTTCCATAAAGTGAAGATAATAAAATTATTACACAGCTAAGTGAGAGAATTATGAGTTTCAACAAGTAGAGTTCTTAGAACAGCATCTGGCATACAGTAAATATTGAATAAGTATTAGCTATTACATAATTTGTGCCCCAATTCAAGTAAAATATATACTATTCCATCACCAAATGTTTACAGAAAATATTTGAAATAGTTGAACAATATATCCAGCATATACTTTCCCAATAAAGAAGTAGAATGTTTTTTTCCTTTAGTTATCAAGCTGACGAAGATGAAGAAAAGGAGGGAGGGGAAACTATTCTTTAAAAATTGGCCTAAATAATTATAGAACTTTAGAGCATAATCTATATTTTGTCTTCCCTTTTCCTTAACTTATTGTGATTATTTGTTTATAATTTTTTACTTTAACATTTACATGTTCTGTTCACTATAAAATTCTTTAAAAAACATTTCAGGCTGTCTGCTTCTTCTGTAGAAACTACTTCAAAACCTTAGCTTTTAAAAATTATTGATGTAACAATTTATCTATGTAACCTTTTGTGTTTACTACATACACAATTATATTATCCACTACTGCTGACTTTTTTCTTTTTTAAAAAACCTATTCTTGGTTTTTTAATTGTATTTATTGGGGTGACATTGGTTTGCAAAACCATACAGGTTTCAAGTGTACAACTCAATAACACATCATCTGCCCACTGCACCGTGCACCCATGGCCCAAGCAACGTCTCTTTCCATCCCCATTTCCCCCCTCTTCGCCCGCCTCCTCCTCTTTCCCACCATTTCCCACCGGCTATCCTGCGCTGTTGTCTGTGTCTGCATGTTATGTAATCCATGAGTTTGTTTCTCTTAATTCTTTGGTACCTTTTTAACCAACTTCAGACTCTTTCAGAAGTAAGGGAGTTGTACTTTATGTAATGATTTATTAATATGAAATATTTTGATCAAATTTATCAGACAAATTTAGAACATATTTATCTTTTATTCCATTCCATTCAGTGAAACTTTGGGAATGCGTAACTTCGTCTGATTCATTTAGATTGGAACAGCACATGTCAACAAGCAAACTCTGCTTCCTGGTTGACCAAACACCATGGTGAAGCCCTGCTAGTGAGTGAGACAAAAGATTTGTTGTAGAGATAGAGAGATGTAAACTGAGTACACACATGTATATGAATGCACATATGTACATCTTTTATGGACCTGGTTGTAGTGTATGTAAGTGACATATTAAAAGCTTTTCTAATTTCAATGGATTTTAGTTAACCTCTCTTGAAAACTTGGAATTGTTCTTAAAGCTCATCCAGCATTTGACAAGTCACCATATTAGGCTCACTATAATCCTTGTTTCCAAATGTGTATGTTTTTCTCAGAGTTATTATGAAACAAATACTAAACATGTTTTCATCAGATTAGGGACCAAAAACCCACTTGTAATAAAACATAAAAATAGTGAACAATTAGTTATGACTCCTTTAGTCATTAAATTAGCCATGAGTATAGATGCAAAAAAACCAAAACAAAAACAAGACCAGAAAACACTTCACAAGGTATGTGAGTATCAGTAGCACTTGTTCATAGACACCAGAAAGTACGACAGCATCCCATCTGCAGCTATGAGCATCCAAATTGTCCGATGCTTCCTTTCGTTCCTGGAGTTCAACACTGTTCTCATTACACTCCGTGCATTGCTATGTCAAACATTTTTCTAACAAAGTTCACACTAAAATCAAAATAAAATCACATTCAAGCAATTATTTAAAATTACACTTTTTTCCAGAAATGGCAGAAGTCGCTGCTCTTGTGTAGATAGTTTTAACTTCATGCAAATTACCTTAGGAAGCTTTCATTTTGAGAAAATTTCATTTGCTTGCTGAATTCTATCTGTTGCTCCTTGATTGATAACATCAGTATTTATATTATCCAGTAGTCTCCTCTTTTATTTCTGATGTTATTTATTTGAGCCTCCTCTCTTTATTAGTGTAAATATTTTTTGTGTGAATTTTGTTTCTCTTTCAAAAAACAGCTCTTATTTTAGTCGATCCTTTTTATTGTTTTTCTGGTCTGTTTCATTATTTCTCTCTTCTGATCTTAGTTCTTTTCTTCCTCATTCAGACTTTGGACTTAGTTTATTTTTTTCTAGTACTTTGAAATATCAAGTTAGACTGTTTCTTTGAGGTCTTCCCCTTCTTTTAATATGGGCATTTATTGCTACAAACTTTCTGTAAGAACTGCTTTTTCAGCATCTAGTAGGTTTTGGTATGTTGCGTTTCTGTTTTCACTTGTTTATTTCTATTACCATTTCTTCTTTATCCCATTAGTTGTTTAGGAGTGCATGTTTTATTTACAACATGTTTGTAAATTTTCAGCTTTCTTCCTGTTGGCTTCCAGTTTTATATTATTGTCAGAAAAAGTCATATAATTTCAGAACTCTTAATTTTGCTAAAGTTTGTTTTGTGTCTTATCATATGATTTGTCCTGGAGAATGTCCCACACGGGCTTCAGAATAATGTGTCTTGTGTTGTTGGATGGAATGTTTTATTAGGTATGTTAGGTATTCTCAAGTATGAATAAACTCTAATATTTCCTTGCTTATTTTATGTCTGGATGACCTACCCATTGCTGAAGGCAGGGTATGGCAGTCTACCTTTATTGCATTATTGCCTATTTCCTGCTTCAGGTCTATTAATATTTACTTAAAATATTTAGGTGTTCCAATATTGCGTGCATATGTTTTTACTGTCACATCTTCTTGATGAATTGACCCCTTGGGCTTTTTATAATGACCATCTTTTTCTCTTGTTATCCTTTTGGCTAAAAACCTTTGTCTTTGAGATATAAAACTAATACAGCACTTCAATGTAAATACAGCTGCCTCCACTCTCCTTCGCTTTCCACTTGTATTGAACATCCTTTTCCATTTCCGAAGTGAGGTTTTTTTTTTTTTTTCCAGCCCAGAGACACTAACGGTAACCGGTGGAGAGAAAACCTCAGTAGCCAGCAACCAAAGAGGAGGCCTGGCTCACCCCATCATGAGAAAAATGTGCTAAGACCATGGCCACTAGCCTGGCGAAAATGACAACGTCTGACAGTCCAAGTGGTGGGGAACCTCAGGCGTGGCGTAGGGGCGTCAGAGGGGCCAGTCTGGAGAGCCTGGTCCTGTCCAGTAGAGCTGAGGATAGACCACCCACCCTGCAACTCACTACTAGGAGTAGAAGGACGAGGGGAGATGTGGGATCAGGGGCGAGCAAAGTCCTGGTCACCTGGTCTATAAAATACTCCTCCCATCGGCTCTTAAAACAAAGCGCAGGAGGAAAAACATGTGTGGGAGAAACTCAGTGTTAAATTCAGCAGTCAATGTTGAATTGCCTTTCTGTGTTTACTTTGTAGCTCATTGAGTTTCCTCAAAAGAGCAATTTTGAATTCTTTATCAGAGAAAACTGCAGAATTTCATGTCTTTGGGTTTCGTTACTCGAGAATTATTGTGATCTTTGTTCATTTTAAGTTTTCTTGATTCTTTACATTTCTCAGTGTTTTGCATTGCTGTTTTCATACTTAAAGTAGCAGTTACCTCCTCCAATCTTTACTAGCTGCCTATAGGTGAGATACTTTTTGTTGGTCTTGCTATGTATTGTGAAACCTTCACTGACCTCATATGGACCTGCTCCATATTTTTTGATCTCACTTGTGGCAGAATTCTTCAGCTTGTATGTCTTCTTTCAATCTTATAATACACCAGGTTGCTAACCGATAACTTTTCTTTTGTTTTCCCAAAGGTGGTGCTACAACTCAAGATTGTGGCTCCTGCCTTGCCCACAGGCCCTGGCCTATTTTCTTTACATGCTCCCTGTGTACCCAGGTACCCAGGCTCACTCTTCTGCCCTCAGGAACGCACACTAGGAGCTGGCAGCACAATGGGTGGAGGCGTGGGGTTGGCACTTGGTTCGTTGTAGCTGTCCATGGGCCAGTTGGTAGAGACGTTTAAGTGAGATTTTCCCTGTGGCTCATGGGTGGCTCACGTCTGCTGGAGTCCACAATATAGTCAGCAGGAACTGTCTCTTTAATGCCCTCTTGTATTCTTACCTGTCTCCTTACTGATCTCAGCCTTGCCCCAGTTGTGGAACTCCCTTTCATTACTTCAGATGCTGTAGGGGAAAAATTGGTTTCTTTAGCAGCTCGCCACACAGCTGGGGAAGCCAGGAATTTACTCACTGCTCTTCTCTGCCAGAAAGATCACTGGCCTCCTTTAGTTCTAAGCTATGTCACCTTGGGTTCAGGGGAAATGTAGCAAAGTTCCTCCTACCCTTGCCCGTATATCTAAACTTTGTTTTGTTGTTGTTTTGCTTCAGTGGAGTGTTAGAACATTTTTTCTGTAAACTGGACTTTTACAAAGGCTCTCATTTGTGCCTGTCTGCCTAAGGCAGGGTCAGTCCCCCATATCTTAATCAAGTGGGACACAGGCTCCTGCTGGTTCCATAGCCTGTGCTGACAGTAGGAGGAAAAGGAATTGGAAGCAACTACCCCTTGTACCTTAAACACAAGCCAACTAAAGTCAGTAGAGAATGAAACGTTCACAGATATCTATCTGTATATTATAAAATTTACATATTTTGCTCTTCTAGATGCTTTAGTTTTCTAATTTTTCTTTAAAAGTAAAAGTAAATTTTTCTGAATAAAAATAATTCTTTATATTTTATATACACTTTTATTTTCCTTTTACTATCCCAAATATGTGCTGATGTATGCAGATATCTGTGTTTTTCACAAATAAATTGAACTTGCCAATGGTTTTTAACATCTGCCTATCACAAATATTTTATTAAATTGAGCTCGTATTATATTCACTCGGGTTTTCCAGTAGTCTTTCAGCATCTGTCTTAGCTGCCCATCATAAATGCACTTCTTAGAAAATAACAAAAAACAAATCTCTTATACAGGATTTATTTATACTCATCACTGCTCTGAGTGTATAAGTACCATTATATGAAATTTATGCTGTTATTTTCCCATTTTACAGACAATGTAATGAGGCAAAGCGAGATTAAATAATTTGCCCAAAGTCATACAACAGAGTTGCCAGAGCTGATATCCTGTCAAGCGACCTGCCTACAGAGCCCAAGTTTTATAGCTTCTGTGAATCCCCGAAACTTGCTCATTCATTTCAGTTATTGACCCAGCAGATACCAGTTTAGTTCGTGATATTTATTTTTATTAAATTGTACTTCCTTCCAAACCTCAGTTTATTTTCTCAGAAAAGCTTTTATTCAGTTAAATGCATGAAATACAAATATTAATATTATGGTTTTGTTTCTGAAGTATTTCTTCCTGATATTGATATGCCTCCCTCCTTTCAAAGAAAGGAAACTTTCAAAGTTTATCCCATCATAAATTGGCATGAAAATTTCTTTAAAAATCTACTGTTCTGGAATGCAACTTGTATAATGCAAATGTATTATACGAGTATTTCGTGTGGTTGTAACTTTTTTGGTATTGTCTTTCTTATTTAGTAGATAATCAGAGAGCTTTTTCTCAAAGAATACAGAAAATTTCATAATTTTACTGATAAGAAGCTGATTAAGAAATTAAGATCAGCCCCAGATGGTATAGCTCAATGGATTGAGTGCAAGCTTGCGAACCAAAAGGTCCCTGATTCGATTCTCATTTGGGGCACATGCCTGGGTTATGGGCCAGGTCCCCACTAAGTGGCGCATGAGAAACAACCACAGATTAATTTTTCTCTCCCTCTTTTTCTCCCTACCTTACTCTCTCTAAAAATAAAATAAATAAAATCTAATAAAAAAGAATTAAGATCACAAGGAAATATGTCATATGGATTTAATCTATGCCAATGATGTATATTAGTTTTAAACTTTTTTCCTGAGCACAGACTAAGATATTTAGAACGTTTTTCTTTCTATTAAGTCTCAACAATATATCCCTTAAAAATCCCTTAGGGAGTAATTTCCTGTATAGTTTGTGCCCTGGGGCACTACAATTCCTTAATGAATGTTAAATAGCACAAGATAACTCTTTTCTCCATTACTACCATTCACATTTTTGCTTACTATGCCATCTTCACTTATTACTTCTCACTAAATCTAACATAAAATTTTGTCCATAGTTGTTATATATATCTGTGCATGTATATATATACACACATATACATAGATTTATATATACATACATGTATACACACATATTAATATATGTGTGTACACATGTGTGTGCATGCATGTGTGCATGTGTGTCCCTTTCCTGGGGATATATGTGTCTATATATATACACATATACATATTTTTATATGTACATGTATGCACACACGCACACATTTCTTACCTGAGGATATGCTTGCTGATTTTAGAGGAAAGGGAAAAGGAGAGCGGGGGTGGGGGGCATCAATGTGAGAGAAAAACATCAATTGATCACCTCCTGCACATGCCCCAACTAGGGACTAAACCCACAACCTAGGCATGTGCCCTGACTGGGAATCAAACCCTGGACCTTTCAGTTTACCGGACGATGCTCCCAACCAACTGAACCATACTGGCCATGGCTCTTGTATTATATTTTAAGATTTTAGTGCTTATTGCTCTCTTCACTGTTTGTACCCGCAACCCATCTCAATAGGGTTTCTAGGAAACATTTAAAACTGTGAACTATTGTTTCAAGGTCTCATAGCTCCCACGTTGTTTTAGAAACACAACTAAGAGTGGGTGGTATTATTAGAGTGCATAAAGCCGACCAGCAGAGCTGAACAGACTCACTTAAGGCACATTTATTGCCAGTAGTTGACCTCCTCAGTCAGTGTTGCTAGAGAGAAGCAAATCCGTTTGAACTGACAGGCAAACATGCACTAAATATATTTCATATGAAAAAAATTACAGAAGTGGGGTTAGATAAGTAAATATATTAACAAGAAAACATCTGAACGTGTTCCCTCACGTTACTCAGTAAGCATTTAGGGAAGTTTCGTGACTTTTCCAAACTTGTCTTTTATACAAGATTATATATACCTGCCTTACAGGACTGTGAGTACATTTCACCCTCCTTGTCTTTCCTCTAGGAGGCCCTGAGTAATGTTTATAAAATGAATAGATGTAAGTAGCTTGCATAATGACTGAGGAATCTGCCATCCGGATTCTGTCATTCTCCAATGCAAAGATTTATGGTAACATCAAAGGAAAGAAATTGTATTGGTAAACATTTAGGGAGGTTTTTAATTGTCTTATTCTAAATGAGTGAAACAATTTTCCAAAAGTTATTTTTACATTTTTACCTATTTTCTTCCTCTTCTTTTCACTGGTTTTTCCTTTCCCTTACTGTGAGAACTCACATGGTGGTTTTACTGCAGTGAAGCTGTGGGAATAAGGGGGAAAAGCTTTTTGTAATGTCTAGTCTTCCTTGTGAAGGAAAACTATGTGAAAATAATTATTTGCAAATATATTATAACTTTATACATATTTTATTTTTAAGTCAGAAAAATTTCTAAAAAGTGAAGTTCTTGCACTCTCCAAATTATCTCAGACAGCGGACACAGAAAATTAGCGTGAATGCATCACAGCTATGAGGACATTTGAAACTCTTATCCACTCTAAAGAGCATTGGTTTTGTTTTATCTCTCTGATAAAGTGAACATCCTCAAGCCACAATGAGGTTTGAAGGAAAATAAATCCTAAATGTGGGTCTTGCAAAAGATTCTTTCCTGAAAACCCTCAAATTTGAAGTGAAAATTAAAAAAATGAATCACACTATGACAAGAAACAAGGGAAACAGGCACTTTTAGACTCTGGACGTGAATTGAGCACTTGGGGTTCTTCACTCTCAACCTAAATCTTTGTTCTATATCTAGAAATTTACCAAAATAACCCTGGGGATAAACTATCAGAGAGGTAAAAATCTGACATTATTTTTATTTTAATCCCACACATTGGTTCATTTATTTTTCTCTCTACAGTGCCACAATGTTAGTCTAATTAAATGAATATGTAATTCTAATCTTAATTGTATTAAATATAGAAATCATTTTTTCCCCAGAAATAAGCGTCACAAAACTTTTCTAAATTAACTCCACAGCAACAATTCAGGAAACTATTCTTCTCATTTCTACATGATTTCATCTAAGAATTTTTTCCTTTCTATTCAAAAAGCGTCAATAAGCAAATTCAAAAAGCATGAATAAAGTCTATGGCAGCTTCTCATGTAAGAGCAAATATTGCCTTAACTGGCTGCAAGTTCCGAATTGATCCTTGAATCCCTCCTTTTTTTCTTCCTTCCCTGCTTTACCCATATTTTTTTTGGCCTCCATTTTCCTCTTTCTTTTTTTTTCCAGAGGCAGCATCAAGTTATGGATGAATGTTTGGACTTTTTACAGGAAATACACACAATTTCAGGTTCAGGGTCTACTATTTTCTACCTGTGAAAATATGAGTGCCTTTTTTGTTCTATACAACACTCAATTATCTCACCTATAAAATGGAGTTAATAAAGCTTACATAATAGAATGATTAATATGATGGAATTAGTAAATAAATAGATACCTGACATATATAAAGCATTCAATAAATGCAACACATTATTTTAAAAGACCATTTCTCTTTTGCTTTATATGTTGCTTTCTTCCTCCTTTTCTTCCTAACTTAAATATAGCGGGCTAGGCACTCGCTAAGTTCTGTGGTGGCACAGTGAAAGAAAACTCATTTTTCCACTCAAGTAGCTTACAATCTGTTAGAGCAGATAAGGCAATAAAAACAACAAGAAGAAAAGAACCCCAAAATCAAGGACGAATGAGGTCAATTAAAGTGGTCAGCTCTTAAAAAAACTTTCAGACAAATACCTATTCCAGAAAAAGGACTATGCGGGCTATAGCAGTTTAGAGTAAGGTATAATGTTGCTATAGAGTGACAGTTCTTGTATCTGTTCTCTTCCACAACATGAGGAATAGCTAACATTTTCTGGGTACTTGATCAATATTATATCTATGTGGAGCTGCTTCACAAACAAACTAATTAAAGTATTTCCTTGAAATTGCTTGCATCTCACAGTGTTCTTTATATAATTCCTCTACCCTGTGATAAAATATCTCAGTTTATTGGACATTGTGGATATATTGTGCCTTAAGGCTGTTGTTAACTCCAGTTGAGTCCAATTCAATAATGTTGATGTCTTGCATTGCATAATTACCTGAAGTATAATGCTCCCAAAGGCAACTTTCAACCATTGTGGAATAGGAGTCAGTGGGTAAATAGCCGAGCCTCCACATTCGGGGTTGGTGTTTGGGTCAGTTCTGAGATATGTGCAACTAAGCTTCCCAGGGTCCTAAACCAGACTGAGCTTAGAGTGGTGACCACTCATTAACATGTGTTATTGACTTTTTCCCCTTCCCTGGATTGTTCTCTCTTATCCATTACTTGTGCTTCTTTGATCGTCTCCCAAATAAAATGCTTGTATCCAAGTCCTTTTTTTTTCCAGGTCTAATTATGGGAAAATTCAATGTCAGACATGTTCCCAAGGTACTTGGTAAGGGAAGACACCCAGTCAAATGGCGCTCTCATCATCATTAATAAATTGATAATACAGGCCAGTACAATATAACAGTTACTAAATAATTTCATATCACTACTTATAACAACAGTTAATTATTTAGTACTTGATGTGTAACAGGTACAGTTTCTAAAGGCCTTGGGTATTGACTTACTTAATCCTCACTACAATATAAAGAGGCCATTTTCATTCCCCACTTTATAGATAAGGAAATTGAGAAATGCAGGCCTGAATGAACTTGATCAAAATCTCAGAGCAACATGAGGTAGAGTCAGGTTCCAAACACAGAGAGCCATGCCAGGTACCATCACACTTAACCACTGCAGATAGAGTGACTCAGTCATCATCATCTTCTTCATCATCATCATCCTCATCCTCATCATCATGAAGACAAAATTAGTGAGCATTTCATCTGTCTGTTTTTGGGACTTTGCCTTTATTTGGAAGAGACTAGCCTATAATTTAGGAGAAAAATATCTAAGTCATTCAGTCATCCTTCTGTATGAAGGTTGTTATATGCATTTTGGTCAGTTCTATTCCTTGGCATCAACTACAAGGCTATTATTCTAATATGTTATAGCACCACCTGATATCAGGAAGGAATCCAATAGAATATTAGAAAGATTTTCTTAACTGAAACCTATATGATCACTGGAGCAAACTGCAAAATCATCTTTGTTATGCCCAGCCTTCATGAATAGACAATATTTGTTCCTACTGTTTAAAATGCTGTCTTTCTGGCCAGTACTTACTCAACTTTATGCCTAGGAAATGCAAAAGAAACATTGATTGGTGTGTTCACATCTGACAGCATGTATTCTAACATGTACAGGAAAGAACTGCAATTGCCATAGATGTCTTGCCCCCCAGGCAATCCTTGTTTTCTGAAAAGCCAATTTACAAAATTCCCATTGGCAATGATGATGAGTAACCGGCCTATAAAAGTATTAGCTTAGTTTAGTCCCCAAAACACTTCAAATATGTTTGACCTTTCAGAGTGAGGGAATAAAACATGGTGAACTTCCAGTCAATTTCTACAATTTAGTTTGGAAAAGAATACATGTTTTCAAATATTCTCTGGGTGAGTCTCCTTATTGATCAGCAGCAAACCAAAGTCCACCTTGAGAGGACTATCACAGGATTCCCTGAGGATTCTGCCTGCTTTGTTACAGCAAAACTGAAATGTAATGGGTAGAAGTAAGACACTGCTCGAGACTCAGAGGTTTAAACTCTAGAGGTGAACTCACAGATCTATAAAGAAGCCACCCTCTTACTTCTCAGCTGGCTACCTATGTGCAAGACCAGATAAGGAGACTCCCTGTTGGGTCAGTTATAAAACTTCTGATCTAATCAAAAAGATTTTTAAAAATAATCAGCTCAATAAGAATGAAAAGCCAGGTGAGACTGAGAGCCAAATACATTGATCTCATAAATAGAAATAGACCTGTTCAAAGGGATTTAGTATTCCCAAACTTGAATCTAGGGCAAATAATACATTTTAATGCCAGTAATGTTTAAACTGTTTATCTACTATCATAATACCCCTGCACCTTAAGAGACAAACTTGCCCTAGGATTCTGCATAATCTTGTTCTCTCCAAAGCCTTTGGCAGTGCATGTGGTATAATTACAGAATAACATTTGAGATGAAGATGGTTAGAACTCATTTTGAGACTTATCTCATGGTCACTACAACTCTGAGCAGATTATTTACAGGGAAATTGTTTTTATACCTACAAAGATGAGTTTGAAATTGCCCACCACACACTCAGATATCCATGATTAATGAGATGTGTTATTTATTTTAGTAATTCTAAGTACACCTGTAGGGGAAATGGAGTCAGTCAGGCTCCCTTACCCAAATGTTCGGGCAGCTAAGAGAAGCAGTATTCCCATAGCCCTGAGAATGGGCCCGCTGGCACAGAAGCATGCTTTGGTATATAACATCTTGTCATCCTGCTGGCATGACATGCAGTATGACATGCAGCATGTGGCTTGGGTGGATCACCCCACCCTAGAATAAAGCATGTCAGGCATTCCCACGGCTCCACGAATCTTCTTCCGTCTGCCCAAATGTCGTGTGAACCTGACCGGCCTTGAATGGCTGCAAGACAACAACTGTGAATATTCATTTTTCCCTAGAGGCTGCCACTAGATTATTGTATAATTTTCCACTGAATCATACTGAGGAAAAGCAATGGCTATTGCTATTTATAACCATTATTTATAAGCATTTAACACACTTTCTTGCATCAATTTCAATTTACTTTAATTGGGAGCCTGAAGGTGCAATAAAGATAACTTTAGAAAGAAATATGTCTTATTAAAATTATCTGAGAAAAACATCTGCTTATGATGTACTTGGGGAAAAGGCAACATACACATTCAATGAAGTGAATAATTATCCAGTTATAATCTAGGCTATTGACAGCAAATGCCAGGTAAGTGTTACAGAAAGGAAATGCGGTGGTTTATGAGAAGGAGAACAGATCAGTCCTGCCCTCTAATATGACAAGGTCAGAGGAACGACCAAGGTAAACTCTAGGTGCAGTGTAGATATTCCTCCCACAACTCGTGGTTATGCCATCTGGAGTATGTGTCACCCGTGTTTACCACACTGGGGAAAAGATGGAGGAAGCACATTAGTTTTAGTGAGCCCAGGACTCTGACTTGAACTTCACAAGTGTTTCTCCGCTTTTTGTTTTCCTGCCTGAGGTGGGACAGGATGGCTGGAGCAGGCTGCAGTAGGCTGTTTCTATTCCTCGGCTAAATTGGCTCTGATAACATCCCAGCACATTAGACTCTGGTTAACTAGCTTCCCCTGAGGGCAGAACTTTTTAAGTAGAGTTCTTTGATATATTTTAAAATGGTTTATTTTCTCCTATCCCTGCTGGAAGCCCTTAAGGGGATTTTTCTCTGATATCTACTGTGGGAATCTGGTTGAGCTCCTGAAGGTAAGTCTCACGGCACTGTGCCTCCCTGTTCCCATGACTGGGTCCCCTGGATTTTTTAAACTCTCACAGTTGTTCACACCAGTAATTCATGAATTATACAATTCAGGTTTTCTTACCCAGCACTAGTTCTCTAGTCGTTTCCACCTGAGAGTCTGCTCTGGCAAGCCACGACTCCCTGTATTCATCCATCTCTCCAGTCTTGGGGCAGTCTGTCACTGAGTACCCTCCCTTTTCTTACTGATCCAAAAAGCGTTGTTGATTTTTCAGTCTGTTTGGCTTTGTACTTGTTAGTATGGAGCAGTGCCTTGCAATATTTTTACATCCAGAACTGGAAACTAAATACACACCAGTTTTAACACTTGTTCTAGAACGTATACATGCCATTGTTGTCCACACCATGCCCTCCAGAGTTAGTCACATAGCCTCAGCACAAATGACAGCAACACTGGGAAGTCAGGAAATTATTTAAAATCAGGAAAATATTTTTTCAAATATGTCCAGATGAAATTGTGGAGTGTTTAGAACATCAAAATGAGAATTGATTTTTATTTTTAAAGGAACTTAAAGCCATGAATTATTCTGAGTCCAAAATGTTATAATCCAGAAGGCATCCTAAATTCTGTGTGTGTGTGTGTGTGTATGTGTGTGTGAGTGAGTGTGTCTCAGGGGGAAAAGGTTAACCCATCAGGTTGGTATGGGTTGTTTATTAGACAAGATGCCTTTTCCAGGTTTCTCAGTCTTTCACTTAAGGGTATAGAATCAAATGAATAAGTTGCCTGATGCTGCTGTGCCATGTGAGGGCAGGTCATAAAAGCAGGAGCTGCTGTCATCAAGCTGGTTCTGCTCTGTGCGTCAAGTCATAGTTACACTCACACATCTACTTGTATAAGTCAGCCCCGGCTGCCATAGCAAAATGCCTAAGATAGGTACTGAAATTACAGATATTTTAGACACTGAATGAAGCCCAAGATCAGTCTGTCTTCATGGTCAGGTTCTAGTAAAGGCTCTCTTCCTGACTTATTGAGAGCCAGCTTCTCACTCCGTCCTCACAATGGAGGTGAGAGACACCAAACACCCAAATTTCTCTTATAAGGAAACAAATCCCATCATAAGGACCACATCGTCATAACCTCATCTGAACCTAGTTACCTCCCAAAGCCCCGTCTCCAAATGGCATTACATTAGGAGTTAGGGCTTCAACATATAAAGTTTAAGTGGACACAATCCAGTGTACAGCTTAAGAGAACTGAAAGTGAAAATTGGTCTTTACACAGGGAAGAGTATTATTGGTTTTCATCTTTCCCCCATGTGGGAGGACATCTCACTTTCCCTCCATTTGTCAAATTACTAACCATCCCTTGAAATGCATATGAGATCCTATCTTCTAAATTAATCCTTTTACTAGGGTTTACAACTGATTTCTCCCATTTATGAAGCTTTTTTGTTATTATTGTTGTAGTTAAAATTAATAATACACATAATTGTCTTCTAATTGGCTCATTAACCAGGTTGTAAATGAATTTACATTTACAGGAATAATTACCGATGTACTTTACATAGTATAATTATTTTCTTGTTAATATTATATTGTACAACACATGTGCAGAATGTAGAGCAAATCAGCTACAAAACTCTGCATTCTTCTTCATAATGTCAGAACCTAGGCTAGGGATTATTTATAGTAGAATCTCTATTAAAGTGATAGAGTAGTAAACATTCATGGATAATAAACTCTCTGTTAATAAGAGGGTTCCTGGTGGAGAGACATAGTTTGTTATACATTTGGTAATAATTGACTGCTCTCCTAGACAGGTATACCATCATTTTTGAAAATAGCATAAAATATAATTTATTTACTTAATATTATTATAGAATACCAGACCCTGCTGGTAACCTGGATCCCTGATTTTAGAGTTTTTCTCTTTACTCCATAGAAAACATATTCAGGAGAAAATGTATCAACTCTACAGATATATCAATCATTCTGAGAAAGAGAAAAAGAAATAGGAAAAAATCTGGATTATTTTAACCTTGGAAAAAGCAGGAGGAATAAATGACCTTGATAAAGAAATTTTGACCTTTGATAACAGAATACAAAACAGGCTAACTTAAAGTACTCGTTAGGTCGAGCCAGTGGAATGGAGGTAAAGGGATCAACTCAACAGAAGCTGTTCCTTGGACAAGGAGAAACAGGAGTAAAAACAACAGTATGTTGTTGGTTGGTTTAGGGTGAACTAACTTTTTAATGTTTTAAATTTAATTGGTTCTTCAAAAGTAAGCAAAAGTACAATATTTCTATTCTGTACTGGACCCAGTGTAGCTAGCAGGAAGCTTACCTTCAAGCTTAGAAGTAAGAATTATATATTGAAGGGAGTGACCATTTTGTCTTTTTATTATAGGACTCAATAAGTAAGTTTTGACTAACAAACACCTGTGGAAACATCACTCCTCTGCATCGCGGTGTTGTTCCTTGAGATTAATGGAGCAACACAGATGTATGTTGAGCCGTAGAGAAAACGCCTTTGCTTACCTTGCTGCCATGCACAGAGATAAGCATTCAAAGTCAATTTTCAGGAGTTATCAGGGGAAGGTAGGAGCCATTCTAAAGCAGACTTTATAGCGTAGCCCTTGTGTCTTGCACTAGATACAAAATGGAAATACCCTGTTTTGTTCAGGTGAATCAAGAAATCCCCTAAATGAAACACATAGTGCATGATATTCAGAATAACAAATAATCCTTACCATGACCTGAGGTCACAGAAAGTGACCTGCTTACTTACCCTCTGCCCAGCCTCATTTATCTCTTGCTTTCCTCATTTCTCTCTGCTTCAGTGCCTGGTGGCTTGTCAGTTTTCGCTAGTTATAGTTCCCATGGGATTTGGTTGTGCTGTGACTATTATCTTTTAATGCTGAAGGTGATTATATAAATGAAAGAATTAAAAGGACCCCATTTTTAATTTTTTGAGGTTAACTCCATACTGCTTTCCACATTGGCTGCAATCTGCTTTATCACACAGCTATTCCACTTCTGGGAATATTCTCAAAGAAAACTGAACAACTAATTTGAAAGAATATATGAACCCCTATATTTACTACAGTGTTATTTACAATAGCTGAGATTTGGAAGCAGCCCAAGTGCCCATCAGTAGGTGAATGGATAAAAAACCCTGTGGTACATTTACACAATGGAATATCACTCAGCCATATAAACGAAAGAAATCTCACCTTTCACACAGCATAAATTGACCTGGAGAATATTATCTAAGTGAAATAAGCCAGGCAGAGAAAAACAAGTACCCCATGATTCCACTTGTATGTGAAATCTAATGGACAAAATAAACTAACAAGCAAAATAGAAACAGACTCACAGATACAGAACAGACAGACAGCTGCAGAGGGGGGAGATTTTTGGGGGGCCAGGTGAAAAAGGTGAAGGGATTAAGCAAAGAAAAAAATAGACACAGACACAGGTATGGTGATTACCAGAGGGAAAGGGGGGTGAGGGGAGTTAAAACAGGGTAAAGAGGGGATAAATGGTGATGAAAGGAGACTTGACTTGGGGTGTTGAACACACAATACAATATACAGATGATGTGTTATAGGATTATACACCTGAAAACTATATAATTTTATTGACCAATGTCACCCTAGTAAGTCCAATAAAAATTAAAATAAATAAAATGGCCCTCCAATCTCCTACTAGAGCAATTATTGCATTTAAAAAATAGAATCTTTTATGTCTGTGATCTTTATTAGGAGCTTATGAAAACCAGTTATTTACCTCTTATCACTACGGTGGCTACCAATGTTTCATCTACATAAAATGCTGAATAAGTGAATTACAACATTTACAAAGTCTTTGCCCCACCATATGTTCAAGAGATCATAAAAGTCACTAGAATTTTCTCTGGTTCTAGGATTTAACTTCTGGCTATATTTCTCCTAGGGCCTTTTATTTTCCCCCAATAAATTTTTCCTAGATCTCTGTGGTGAATTATTTGTTGACCTTTTATTAAATGTTGTCTGGCATCCTCTTGGCAGTTATAAAGATTTGGAAGAAAGAGTTCCTTTTTGTACTGAGGACAAACGAAAACACTAGTTTGAAGACATGTAACCTTTGTGAACAGGTGAGTAGAGTCCAGGATCATGTCATTCAATGTGGGTTCAGAGAAGAGAACTGAACTGGACATTCAGATAAAAAGGAAAATATACACAGAGCCTTGGAGATGAAGTTCAGGAACTACTGACAGAATACATCAGAGACCACATAGAGTTTCAAATGGAAATCTAGAATAATGAAGTGAGAAACTAGCAATCCTGGATGTAGCGACTGTCCTATATATCAGTGGTTCCCATATGAAAGGGCTGAATAAAAATCCCCTGGAGACCATTTCAAATTCAAATGTCAGTTCATCCCTACTAAGGGCGAATCAGAACCTTCCTGCTAACAGGAACAACTGAGATATATCAAGTTCTGTTTCCTTTTGTTCCTTATTCTTCCGTGGGCCATGCCTTCTGTTTCCTTGCACGTCTATTAATCATTTTTATATTGAACATTATGAAGGAAATATTGTTGAAGGTCTAGTGATCATCCTGTGAATAGTGTTGACTTTTATTCTTGTAGACAATTAAATTATTGGTTGATCATCTGAATTATTAGAGGCTTAGATTTATACATTGTTAGAATAGACCTGTTTGCATTAGTTTTCCCTTTGTTCAAGGTTTACACTCAGTGGGCATCCATTATAGACTTTTAGTGGAAAGCCTAGAGGGTTTACCCTTAATTGGATTCAAATTCCGGACTACAATCTTCATTAGAATAAGATGGTTATGAGATATCTTTTCAGATTATTCATCTTCCAACACCATTATCCATTAGGGAAATACAAATCAAAACCACATTGAAATACCACTTCACACACAATAGGATGGCAATTTATCACTTGAAAAACAGAAAATAATTATTGATGAGAATGTGAAGGAACTGTCGTCTTCATACATTACTAAAGATAAAATTACTGAGCCACTGTAGAAAATATTTTCAAGGGGGTGGGGGGAGTGGTGGGGATAAAATGGAAACAACTATATTTGAACAACAATAAAAAAATAAACAAGACAAAAAAGAAAATATTTTCAAGGTTTCTGTCTTAGTCCATTTGGGCCTCTGTAACATAACTACCATAAACTGGGTAGCTTATACACAAGAAACATTTTATTTCTCACATTCTTGAGGCTGGGAGTCCCAGATCAGGGCACTGGTAGACTTGGTGTTCAGTGAGGGCCAGACCTCACATAGGAGAAAGGGTTCAGCCCTTATGATCTAATCACCTCCCAATTATTTCCTAACACCATCTCTTTGGGGATTAGGTTTCAACAAACAAATTTTGGGGAGACACGAATATTCAATCCACAGCAGTTCCTACTAATCAAAGATAGTTTTAGGATACAGTCCAACAATTCCACTCCTAGGTATGTATCTACTGAAAAGAACTATAAACATGTGCTCAAATTCTTGTACACGAATATTCATAGCAGCACTACTTACCGTAGACAAAAGATGGAAATAACCCAAATGTCCATCATCAGACCAATTAATAAATAATTTGTGGTACTTAAATACAATGCAATATTATACAGAATGAAGTGCTGTTGCATACTACGATATGTGTAATTCTAGTAAAAAATAGGCACATTTAAATAAACTAGTTAAAAATAGCTCACATTTTATATGATATCATTTATATGAAATCTCTAGGATAGATAAATCAAGAGAGACAGAAGGGAGCTTAGTGACTGCCAGGAGCAGTGAAAAATGGAAATGGTTAGTAACTGCTTAACATAGGTACAGTGTTTTATTTTAAACTGATGAAAATGATTTGATTTATACAAAGGTATTGGTTACACCACATTATGAATGAACTAAATGTCATTGTATAGCTCACTTCAAAAGAGTTAGTTTTATGTTGTGTGAATTTCACCTAAAGTTTAAAAATTACAAAAAGAAAACAACCAGAAGGCATGAAGAGTACCACCATAAACAGAAAAATTCCATCTCCCTCACTTTCACATCTTGCTATGCAGAAAAGAACTTATTTTAATTTTCAGAGAAGAAAAATGATAAATTCAAAATCAATCAAATAGTATTGCCAAGTGAATGAATCAGATTATATTTTATTGTATGTATACAGTGTTCCTGGTTCTTATTTCTTCTGTGTTCATCATACACTGTCAAATATTGAGATCCATATTTCCAGAAATATTTTTGCACATTCAGTAATTGTCTTATACTATCTCAGGCATGATCAGGATAGGGGTAATGAAGTACAAAGACATGTAAGATAAGTCTACTGCTTATAAGATATACACAATATAGTAAGTTTCAAATAAACTCATCCCTATTATACAAGGTAGAAAAAGTAAATTAAAAAAGAGAAAGTATATATTTCCATATATGAGCTCACAGGAGAGAGAACATATTTCCAGCAAAGAAAATCAGAAAGGAATTCCAAAAGAGGGTTAACCTTGTATATTATGGGTTATATGAGGATAGGTAAGATTTTGGCATGCAAGGATTAGAAAAGATATTCTAAGCAGAGAAAACATCAGCATGAAAAATCAGACAGGAAAGAAAATGTAGAAGCATTTAAAAATTTATTCATTCAGGAGTTGTGTAGGGGGAGTACAAATTAAGCAATTAAAATTGTAAGCTCAATGAAGACAAGGCCTGTATTTGTCTCACTTGTAATTTATCTCAAGAAACAAGTTCCCCAGAGATCTGAGCCAATCATGTAAATATAACTGAAAGAACAAATAAGCAAATTAAGATGTGATAAAGGTTGTAAAAACACCTACAACCTGCAAATGTTCTGTAACTGAAGACATGTTATAGCTGGGGCACAAACACTTTCAATAGTATTACAATAGAGCCTAGTAGAAATCATTCCCAAGAGGAACATCATGTGAAGAGATTTATTCAGTTAACTTCAATGACTCTTCACAAAACAAGCAAGTAGATTAAATGCTTTACATTTTCAAACTTTATGATTGAGCCTAATTAATGTATAATTCCTAAACTAGAATAATATTTCCTTAAATGCTCCAAGACACTATGTTTATCACAGATTTTTCTGCAAATTGCTTGGCATTCAGGATATACTTCTTAGGAAATAGCTAAAGTCTAACAACGGACACAGGAGAACCTTGAAATTTGCTTACTAGAACTATATCCCTCCAACCCTGGCTGGTATGGCTCTTTGGCCTGAGCACTGGCCTGAGAACCATAGTCACCAGTTCGATTCCCAGTCAAGGCACATGCCTGGGTTGCAGGCCAGGCCCCCAGTAGGAGGGGCATGTGAGAAGCAACCACACATTGATGTTTCTCTTCCTTTCTTTCTCCCTCCCTTCCTCTCTAAAAATAAATAACATCTTAAAAAGAGAACTCTATCCTTCCTCATCTTAGCATCTCGCCTGTCTTCAGTAAAGTCGACTAGAGGTAAAGAAAGCTAAATCTTCACTGTGGCCTAACTCCTCTTACTCTCCATGAGATCATTTGAAATTTGGTCACAATGCTGTCCCTAAAAATAATTTTCAGTATGATTCTGACAGTAGGTTTGTCATGTGCGGCCTTTATAATGTTTAGCTTGTTCCCTCTATTCCCACTTTGCTGAGAGTTTTTAGCAGAAATGGGTGCTGGATTTTATCAGATGATTTTTCTGCATCTATTGATATGATCAAGTGGTTTTTATTCTTCATTTTTTTATGTGGTGAATCTCATGTATTGATTTGCAAATGTTGTACCCAATTTGCATTCCTAGAATAAATCCCACTTCATCACGGTGTATGACTTTTTGATGAACTGCTGTATTCAGTTTGTTAACGTTTTGCTGAGGACTTTAGTGTCTCTGTCCATCAAGGATATTGGCCTATAATTTTCTTTCTTAGTAGTGTCTTTATCTGAAATTGCTGGCCTCATAACAATCAGTTTGGTAGCCTTCTGTCTTCTTGAATTTTATGAAATTGTTTCAGAAAGAGGGGTATTATTTCTTCTCAGAATTCCTGGTAAAATTCACCTGTGAAGCTATCTTGTCGAGGTTTTTTCTTTGGGAGTTTTTTGATAACTGCTTTAATTTCACTCGTTGTAATCTGTCTGTTCAGATTCCCTAATTCCTCCTGATTTAGTGTTGGAAGACTGTTATGTTTCTGGGAATTTATCCATTTCATCCACGTGGACCAGTTTGTTGGCATGTAGTTGCTCATAGCATTGTTTTTTTTACAATATTTTGTATTTCTTTAGTGTCCGTTGTTATTCTCCTCTTTCATTTCTCACCATTTTTTTTGAGTCCTCTCTTTCTCGTGAGTCTGGTTAAAGGTTTTTCAATCTTATTTATCTTTTTCAAAGAACCAGCTCTTGGATTCATTGACCTTTTATATTGTTTTATTTTGGACTCTGTTTCATTTTTTTCTGCTCTGATCTTACTATTTCCTTCTTTCTACCTACCTTGGGCTGTTTTTTGTTCTTTTCATTTCTTTAAATGTGAAGTTAGATTGTTTATAGGAGCTTTTTCTTGTTTTTTTGAGATGGCCTTGCAATGTGTGAATTTACCTCTTAGGATTGCTTCCCCAGTGTCCCACAGATTTTGGATTGTTGTGTCCTCATTTTCATTTGTTCCAAGGATTTTTTAAAATTTCTTCTTTGATCTCATTGTTGACCCATTCATTGTTTAATAACATGTTATTTAGCTTCCATGTCATGCAAAGGCATGTTTTTCTGTGTTCTTTTGGTTGATTAGCATTAGTTTCATAGCATTGTGGTCAGAGAAGTTGCTTTATATGATTTCGACCTTCTGAAATTTATTCAGACTTGTTTTGTGTCATAACTTGTGGCCTATCCTAGAAAACGTTCCATGTGCACTTGAAAAGTATGTATATTCTGCTGCTTTGAGGTGAAATGCTCCCAAGATATCAATTAAATCCATTTGATCTAGTGTGTCGTTTAGGGCCGCTTTCTCCTTGTTGATTTTCTGCCTGGAAGATCTGTCCATTGAAGTCAATGGGGTATTTAAATCCCCAGCTATGAGTGTATTTCTGTAGGTCTCTCCCTTTATGCCTGTCAACATTTGCTTTACATTTTTAGATGCTCCTATGCTGGGTTCATAAATGTTTACAATGGTTATATCCTCTTGTTGGGTTGTTCCCTTTATTATTATGTAGTGACCTTTGTCTCTTACTATAGCCTTGGTTTTAAAGGCTATTTTGTAGATATAAGTACTGCTACCCCAGCTTCTTTTCCTCTCCATTTGCATGAAATTTACTTTTAGTCCGTGTGTATCTTTTAATCTGAGATGTGTCTCTTGGAGGCAGCTTATATTTGGGCCTTGTTTTCTTATCCATTCAACTCCACTATGTTTTTTTTGTTGTTGTAGCATTTAAACCATTTAGATTTAAGGTGATTATTGATAGGTATATATTTAGTGCCTTTTTATTGTTAGACTATTTTTATGGTTTTTTTTTTTCCCCTTTCTCTCTTTCGTCTTCTTCCTAAAGCAAGACCTTAACATTTGTTATAGGACGGTTTGGTGTTAACAAACTCCTTTAGTTTTTTCTGTTCTGGGAAGATCCTTATTCCTCCTTCAAGTTTCAATGCTAGACTTACAGGGTAAAGTAGCCTTGGTTGTAGGTCCTTACTTTTCAACATCTTGAATACTTCATGCCACTCCCTTCTGGCCTGAAATGTTTCTGATGAGAAATCAGATGCCAGTCTAACTGGTGCTCCCTTGTATGTAATTGCTTACTTTTCTCTTGTGGCTTTTAAGCTTCTCTCCTTGCCTTTAAGTCTTGTCACTTTAATTATGATGTGTCTCAATGTAGGCCTCTTTGGATCCAACTTATTTTGGATTTTCTGAGCTTCCTGGATTTTTATGTCTTTTTCCTTTACCAGATTAGGGAAGTTTTTGGTCCTTATTTCTTCAAATAGGTTCTTGTTCCCTTGCTCACTCTCTTCTCCTTCTGGTATCCCCATGATGTGGATGTTTTATGCTTCATATTGTTCAAAATGTTTCTTAAGCTCTCCTAATTTTTTTCATTTTTTTTCTTTTTACTGCTCTGCCTATTTTTTTCTACTTTATCTTCCAAATAACTGATTCAATCTTCTGCTTCATCTAACCTACTGTTTATTCCTTCAAGTATATTATTTATTTCAGATATTGCTTTCTTTATTTCTGACTGGTCCTTGTTTATGGTTTCTATGTCATTTTTCATGCTGTTGAGTATCCTATAATCATTACTGTAAACCCTGATAAATTGCTTCCCTCCATTTCATCTAGCTCTTCTTCTGGAGAATTCTCTTGCTCTTATTATTTGGGGTCTGTTTCTTCCCATTTTGGCTGTTTTTTTGTATTTGCTTCTATGTGTTAGGTAGATCTGCAAAGACTCTGGTGTAGGCCTTTGTCAGACAGAAGCAAGGTGTTACCTAAGTTTTGGGGTTTGAACTACTGGAAGATTAGAGTTGCTATTTGTTATGAATTCTAAATACGACCAGGTTTGAGAATGGGAATAAAAAATTCTGTTCTTCATATCTTCAATTAGAGAGTCCATTTAGATATCAAGGGGGCAGATCTCAACTAATGCATGATATTTGTGACTCAAGAGTTCAGAGGAAATATCAGATATAGAGAAATTAATTAGGAAGTAAGCAGTCTACAAATGACATTTAAAGTCAAGAAACTGACTGGCATCCCCTAGAAACTGGGTTTAAATCAAGGACAGAAGTGACTGAGGTGATTTAAGAATTTGTACCCAGCACTGATTCAGAGTATATTTTAGAGTAAATACTCTAAAAATTGTTAAATAATTCAAAATGAAACACTAATAAGATTAAAGAAAAAACTAAAGAGTTGTTCTAGAAGTCAAGTGTAAAAGTAACAATGAAAAATGTGCTATAGTGAATTAAACAAAATTAAGGTGCCAAAATAGGCATGATATAACACTATCTATATAAATAACTGGGTCTTAAGTAAAAAAAAGTGCCTATCAATGAACATTTTGTATAAGTTTACATGTACAAGAGAAGTTTTCTAGAGAACTTGATAGGAGAGCATAACTGATTACCTCCAGAGTAGCAGAGAAAAGAAATTTCGATTTTTGTTCTGTATAAAGGATTTTCACTTTAACAGAGTAGTGACCTAAGGATTTTTCTCTCCAAATGCCACTCCAGTTTGATTATTGATTATTTCCTATTACACAACGCACATCTTTAGTAGGATGGCGATCTGACTTCTATTTGGAGTCTAGGTGGGAAAAAGGGCACGGTGCAAGAGCTGAACACTCGCCCCTGTCCCTGCTGCTTTTGTGGTTGTAGAAATAGTAATGGGTGTGGAAAGATGTTACTAAAAGAAAAGGTTAAAGGAACTAGAAGTTTCTCCTCAAGGAAAGAGATAATTTGAAAAGAAAAATAATCCTTCTTTAACTACTTAATGGTGCAAACCCAGAAGACAGTAGGTATCTTCAGGATTCCATCAAACAAAGCCAGGATTAAATTTTGGAAAGTGTAATAAAGATAATGTGGATTTATAAAAATATGTTTATTATTCATTAGAGCTCACTGACAATAAAATGGTCTGTGAAGTAGTGAGTGTTCTATCATTGGAGATACTGAAGTAAGGCTGTAGTATGTTTATATGGCCTGGATGACTATGGGAAGTAAACTGAAAAAAGAAAGCCACCCAAATTGTATTTATTTTGTGTTATTCCATGCTTGTGCCAGGGACGTGTTTTACAGTAGTTGGTAATAATAGGTTCACAGTTGTGAGCAGCAAAACCAGAGTTTATTCTTATATTATTATTTATATTAAATAAATACTAATACTAATTCATGCTGTTGAGTTCCCTGTATGCTCAATAAATATTAAGCAATTTTTTCCCCCACCCTGTATGCTTAATACATATTAAGCAATTGATTGCTAGTTGCTAAAGATACATTAATTTTGACCTAGTCTTTTGACAAACTGTCCCAGAACTGAGGCACTCTGGGAAATACATTTATAAACCAAATTATATTGCTTAAAAACCATTGAGACTTTTTTATCAGCTGATATTACAAAGTGAAAATTATAAAAAAGAAGAATTCCCTAAATTAGTGATCAATTATATGGCCATCTGAAAAACCTATTTCTTGACAAAAACAAGTAATCAGCCAGTAGGGCTACATTCTTTCTAGACATTCCAGGAAATAAGCTGCTTCCTTATTTTTTTCCAGCTTTTATAGCTTCATTCCTTGACTCAGAGCCCCTCTCTCCATCTTCATACCCAGCAGAATAGCATTTTCAAATTTTTCTTCATTTCAGTCTTCACATTGCCTTTTGCCATTTATAGTCAAATCTTCCTTTGCCTCCCTCTTATAAGGACACTTGTGATTATATGTAGGGCCCACTGGATAATCTAGGATGATCCAAGATCCTTAATTTAATCACATCTTCAAAATCTCTTTTCACCATATAAACTAACATTTACTGGTATTAAAGATTAGAATATGAAAATTTAGGAAGGAATTCATTACATTAAATCTACCTTCACCCAATTATATAGTAATTTTCTTCAACAGAATCTTTTTATTCTGTTTTACTCTGTCTTATTTTAATTCTTTTTATCATTTTCAACTCAAATGTAACAAGCTACTTTTAGTTTATTAATATTTTAAAGAATTTGTTTCTTCTAAATTTTAACTTAGTAAAGACACTCAAGTGAGAAGCTAAAAATGTGCTATTATAATAAGAAAAACTCATCTTTTGCCAATAAAAGACTATTTGAAGAATTTGTGCTTATATTTTAATGACATCGAATCTAAGAACCAGACCTTTAATGCCTAGGTATTAACGATACACAGAATTGCTAATTTTAACTGCTATAGTCAAAACTGGAATGGACACTTCACAATCTATTTGCCAAGTTAATCCAGAGAAATTCCCTAGGCAACACTTGCCGTGATTAATGACACCAGGCATGAAGAATGTGTGGCCAAGACAAAATATTTTTCCTGTGTTGCATTTGTAAGTGTTCATAGTCAGTGACTGACAGATTAATCAATGCAAGCCTTCTGCCGGGATAGTTTTAGCTTTATCTGGCCATTTCTCCATTTTTTCCCATCAGCCATGTGAGATTTAAAATTACTGAACACGGCTTTTTCTGTATTTATGAGCTGTGTAAGAAGTGCTCCTCAAGGCTGACCATGCATCAGAATTACCTGAGGAACGTTTTTATGAATACATTTCCAAGCCGTACTACAGATGTGGAATCATTAGAAGTAGGGTCAGGCACATTATTTTTGAAAAATTTTTCATTAAATGTATTGGGGTGACATTGGTTAACAAAATTATGTCGGTTTCAAATGTACGATTCTAGAATACATCAGGTCACTTTGATTTAGCAGGTCCCCTGGTCGGTGTTTTGTCTAGGTCTGATCTGAAAAACAGCCCTCTCCTGGATTGCAAAATATTCCGTAAAGGGCCTCTACATAATTGGGGAAGTTACAGAGTTTGCGGGAGGGGGGAGAGATGCATCTTATAAAGTCTCTAACTCATTTTAATACATTAAGCTTTTTCCATGGATTTATCCACAAGTCCATGCTTTTCCTGAGATTTTCCTGAGATTTCATCTGCCCGTCTCCACAATGTCTCACAAAACTTTGTTCCACATCTTCTGTCAATGCCTGTATTTTCTTCTCTTGACCCTATGTAAAAATATTCTTAGATTTCTGCATCCCAATATTTATAGCAGGCATTTTAACTATCTTTAATTATATTTAGTTTTTAGTATTTGATCTTATATAGGAGAAAATAATAAATCTGAAAAGACACGGGCAGAGATACAAAGTTTCATCTTCTGATCTAACAAAATTATGTTTTATTCAGAACCCGGCTAAGCCTTAGACTAGTGTTTTCATTTATAGCATATTTATTATGAAATACATCATTCCCTACATATTAAACTACTATCATATATCCCTTTACTTTTACTTATTCAAACTGAGTCTCTGCCTTATAATGGTATTGCTTTTTCCTGTAATCTCATTTCAAAACTCAATCTACCCACTTAAAACATTTGAATTTCTTTAATTCCAGCCCATCTTATATCAGTATAAAATTTCTTATTAAATACAGCATCTGAGGTCTAACCTTGCTAGAGTTTAGATACAGAATAGTCATTTTGTGACATGTACAGATGCCACTGCGCATCTTGACAGCAATCCCAACGGGTCAGAGTAATCTAATTTCTGTACTGCACTATTATGAAGGTTACTTCTATCTAGTTCATTCATTAGATTTTTAAGGGAATGTAACAAGGAATGCATAACTATATTTATATAAAGTTACCCATATTAATTTTAGTAAATATTAAACCCAGCTTGTTACTCTAACCTCATTTTTCTCTTGAAGCTACAGGTTAGATGTTGACAGTTTCTTTTTTTAGGTATACTTTATTAGAACCAACAGGTTTAATTCCTGTGTAAACCTAACAAAAAACCTGACCTCAGATCCCCACGGACAGAAACCAGATGGCCAACCCAAGGACACTGACCACGAAGATCCGTACTGGGTCTGGCAAAGACAGTGACTGCATCCTACAATCCATCCCTCTGATCTCCTTGGTCTGCTTTCCCTCTCCTCCCCCCCTTGTAAAAACAGTCACTTGTACTAAAATGTTAAGTTGTAACCATGGCCTATTATCTCCCAGCTGGTGTCAACCAAAGTTATGTATTCTGTAATGTATCAAAGTATATAATCAACCTTGTGTTTTCTTAAAATGTGAAGACCAATCCCACACTCCCACCTCTGATCAAGCTCTCATTACAGTCTAAAGCAGCTCATTCTCAGGGGGAGGAGTGCTGGCACCAGCTGTAAAACTGCAGGTGTCCGCCATAAATCCACAGATGCCCATGGAAGAAAGATAATATCAGAACAAGGGGAGTAAGCTTGAGAAAGAGTTGTGTGACTCCCCTTCAGTCCCCCCTCCCCTTACTTCCAAGAATTGCTGACTCAATGAGAGATGCTAAGATGGGTATTTGAGGACAGAAATCCCCCCATATTCCATATGCCAGGACTCAAATAAATCGCTTTCCTCCTCAACACTACCTGTCTCACAAGTTTGGCTTTCATTGCAACAAGCAGCTGAACCTGTTGGGTTAGGTTTCATGAATTTATAGTGTTTATTCAGAAACAAAAAAACCTATGCACCCCAATGTTCATAGCAGCACAATTTACAATAGCCAAGTGCTGGAAACATCCTAAATGCCCACCAGTAAATGAGTGGATAAAAAAACTATGATACATTTACATGATAGAGCACTATGCAGCAGAAAGAAAGAAGGAGCTCCTACCCTTATGACAGCATGAATGGAACTGGAGAGCATTATGCTAAGTGAAATAAGCCAGGTGGTGAAAAACAAATATCATATAATCTCACCTATAAGTGGAATCTAATCAACAAAACGAATAAGTGAGCAAAATAGAGCCAAAGACATGGAAATAAAGAACAAACTGGCAGTAACCAGAGGGGAGGGGAGAGGGGGAAAGCAGGGGGAGGGTTGTCAAGGAACATGTATAAAGGACCCATGGACAAAGACAACTTGGAAGAGATTTAGTGCAGGAGGTGGGGTGGGTAGGGCAGGGGAGACTAATGGGGGGTAAATGGGGACAACCATAATTGAACAACAATAAAAAAAGGAAACCACATTTCATTGTACAGCATTTTCTTAAAATGAAAATGTGAAGGTTTTGCATTCATCTCAATTTGGCTTAAATAAAACTAAGGCAAAAAAAGGTCAACCCGTTATGCTCTATTTGACTGGTCTATACTTAATTCCAAGGAGTGAGAGGGGCTACAGGAGTTGTGAATTACCAGCAAAGCTAGAGGATGGATGAAGACTGCTGTTCAGAAACAAACAGTAATTGGATAGAATCAAAAGAGCAGAGTTCACTTGTACAGCTGATTGGCAGCACCCATAGCAATACTTAGTGCTACAGCTTTTTCCATTGGCTATTATTGTGAGTCACACACTCTTACAATTGTACCTAGCACTGCAGGTGTGTGTCAGACATCCATCTCCCTCAGTACAGCTGCACAGATCCTCGCAATCATTTCACTCCATAACTCCATTATACTTTACCTTAATTTTTATGTCCTTAACATATTGAGAAAAGTAGAAAAACCTTTCTTTCTAATCGCTATATCAATCTGATAATGCTAGAAGAAATATGCAACACAACAGAGTACCTCACAGGTTACAAAAGCCCCCAGAGGTGCCTTTTTAAATGCACACTAATTAAAACAATGGCATTGCCTGAGGTATAGCCTATGCAGAGCACTTTAGTAAATGCGAAGAACTACAGCGAAATCAAAGCAACTGAGCTTCCTCAGTGAGACAGAAGCTGAATTACATTTATCCCTACAGCCTATACTAATAATCGGAATCCTTGCATTTCAGAATCATCCTCACTAGAACAACCATATAGTTGCTTGACAGCACCTAGAATGTTGGAGCTGAAATGATATATAAAATCATTGTTTGAGAACCAGAGTAAAGTGCTTTTCCAAAACCACAAATCTAGCTCAAAAAAAGAAATAGGTATTAGACATAGATGTGTCTTCAGGGTGGAGGACAAGAGGGTGGAAAGGAGGGAAGATAAAGCAAATTCTTTAAGAATACAGACTTTAAATTAGACAAACATGGGTTCAAATTCTACTTCTGCTACTTAATGTGTAGTCTTTGATGATTTGCTTAATTTATTAAACTTAGTATTGTCATCCATAAAACAGCTAATAATACCACCGCTGGATTGAAAAAGTGGGAGATTTACTATGAGATGAAGTAGATAGTTGTAGAACCCTCAGCTAAGTGTTTGACACATTATGGTTAAACAGATGTTAACTATCACAATGGTCTAGTAGCAACTTTCTGACTTACAGGCCAAAGTTCTTTTCACTTAACCACAAATACCCTTTATAAGCTTGAACTTTAAAAATTGATAAAAACAGGAAGAAACAGTAATTTTCCTACTAGGCTTCCCCACATTTTATATACACATTTTATATGAATTGACTTTATTAACTTGATTCTCTTCACTACAAATATTATATTTCAAGGTCTATGCAAATATCATAGTCAATTCAGTCAATATGTCTTCTTCTGAAATATTAAGTAGGCAGAACTTTAGTTAAATGTAAATTAAAAAACTATGTGGGTAAATACAGGGTCTGGCAGAAGTAACACCTGCTTGGTTGGTAGGGCGATAATATGGGTATAATAATTTATAGTTTTAATTTGAATATTTCACCTAAAATGTCATACAGTGTGCTTGAGTATAATGTTATGTTACAGAATTACATGCTTATGATTTTGTAATAAAAGATTTCATAATAAAAGGGGCATTGTTTGTACTGGACCCTGGATTTTTTTTTTTAATATTGACCCAGATAACTTTACTCAATAATTTATGACTTACTTTTATTTATGGACTTCAGTACTCACTATTTCCATATCTCACATTGAATTTCCTACATGAAATTAAATATTAATGATTAAAAAGGGACTTTTAGCAATTGGGTTCTGTTTGATTTACCTGTTAACTTCAGATTGTATAGAATGTGAACTGGTCCCTCTGCTTCACGGGATAGGTTTTTTGTGTAAAAGTCAAAAGTTAGAGCATATTTAATTAAAAGTGGGAAGACAGCAGGAAAGGATGTTTTTCACAAAATAACATTAATTTTCTGGAGTTGCCATGTAATCTACCCCAATCCTTCCTCCCCCATCTCTTTTTTTTAGGGATATGCCACAGGCTTGGGGAAAGAATTTTCAGGGATAAAAAATGAATGTTACTTTCCATTCCTTATAGATTGGGTAACATTTAAGAGAACTACTGCAGCACTTTTCTTTAGTGGAAAAAGAGGCAATAAAATTAATGATTTTGAGAACAGTATGTAAATATCTAATGCAAACTATAATTAGAAAGATGTCTTTTCTAAAACTAGAATGAGGAATTATAATCTGCAACTTATCAATATCTTCATATATCCATACATAAACAAATAAATCTTTCCTCCAGTATTTGGGCACTTACATATGAAATTATTTTCTTTTACACAAGTTCATTTTTATTTTCAGATTTAATCTTTATTGTATTTTTGTATGTCTCCTTGTACCCCTCTCCCCACAGCAATTACCAAATTGTTGTCCATGTCCATGAGTCCTTTTTCCTTTTTGCTCAGTTCCTCCACCGCCTCACTTTCCCCCCACCAGTAGCTGTCATCTTGCTCTCTATGAGTCTGTCCCCATTTTCCTTGTTAGTTCAGTTTGTTGTTATTTCACTTAGCACAATGTTCTCCAAGTCCATTCAGACTGTCACAAAGGGTAAAATTTTTTTTTAGAGCTGAGCAGCATTCAACTGTGTAAATGTCCCATAGTTCTTTTATCCATTCATCTACTGATGGACACTTGGGCTGCTTCCTTATCTTGATGACTTTAAATAATGCTGCAATGAACATAGGGATGCTTATATTCTTTTGATTTAGAGTTTTGGGTTCCTTCAGATATACATTCAGAAGTGAGATTGCTGGGTCAAAAGGCAGATCCATTTTTAATTGTTTGAGGTATCACCATACTGCTTTCCACAGTGACTGAATCAATCTGCATTCCCACCAACAGTGCAAAAGAGTTCCCCTCTCTCCACATCCCTGCCAGCACTGATTGTTCGTTGATTTATTGATGATAGCCATTCTGATGGGTGTGAGGTGATATCTCATTGTAGTTTTAATTTGCATTTCTCTGATGATTAGTGATGTTGAGCATCTTTTCATATGTCTATTGGCCATCTGTATATGCTCTTTGGATAAGTATGTATTTAGGTCCTTTGCTCATTTTTTTAATTGGGTTGTTTGTTGGTGTTGAGTTTTGTAAGTTCTTTATAAATTTTGGATATTAACCCCTTATCAGGTGTATTGGCAAATATGTTCTCCCATTCTGTGGGTTGTCATTTTATTTTGTTAATGACTTCTTTTGATGTGCAAACACTTTTTAGTTTGATGTAGTTCCATTTGTTTATTTTCTCTTTTGTCTCCTTTGACTGGGGAGATAGATCCAATAAAATGTTGCTATAAACAATGTCTGAAATTTTGCTGCCTATGTTTTCTTCCAGGATTTTTATGGTTCTGGGTCAAACATTTAATTTAAGTCTTTGATCTATTTTGAATATATTATTGTGTGTGATGTAAGAAGGTTATCTAGTTTCATTTTTCTGCATGTATCTGTCCAATTTTCTCAACACTATTTATTGAATAAACCATCTTTAGCCCATTGTATGTGCTTGCTTCCTCTGTTGAATATTAATTGACTATAAAGTTGTGGGGTTATTTCTGGGCTCTCTATTCTGTTCCATTGATCTATGTGTCTACCTTTATGCCAGGACCATGCTGTTTTGATTACTATGGCCTTATATTATAGTTTGATATTAGGTAACATGATTCTTCCAATGTTGTTCTTTCTCAGGATCTCTGTTGCTGTGCTGGGCCTTTTGTGGTTCCATATAATTTTTTGAAATATTTTTTCTATCTCTGTGAAATACATCCTTTGGTTCTTGATAAAAATTGCATTGAATCTATAGACTGCTTTGGGTAGTATAGACATTTTATGATGTTAATTATTCCTTTCCATGAACATGGTATGTGCTTCCACTCATTTGTATTTTCTTCTATTTCTTTCTTCAAATCCCTTATAATTTTCCAAGTACAGGTCTTTTACATCCTTGGCTAGGTTTATTCCTTGATATTTCATTCTTTTGGAAGCAATTGTGAATGCAATTATTTTCTTAATTTGCCTTCCTATTTTAAGAAGTTCTTAATAATTACATCTGTTTTTCATTTTACTCAACAACTTTACTTTAAAAATATAGAACTTTGTTGAAAAAGGTTATCTAAATAAAATACCTTGACAATGATCTTGAAAGACTGATTCAAGAAATGTTTTAGTCACCAGTTAAAAATAGTAAAATGCATGGGGCTTTCTATTATTTACCAGTAGATGCTTTGAAAAGTATTATTGTGTCACTTCTAATAATAAACTTCTATTACTTATTGCTAATAAATAATAATAAAGTTTGCCCATATACAATTTCATTTTTTACACTGAATAAAGAGAAAAAATACCATTTTCATCTCTTCCTGTGCCAAGCTGTCCCAGCTGACATGGGCTTTTTTTTTTTAAGCCTGGAAATGAATAGTCCTCCACATTAAGTAATGCAATCTACAATGCAAAGTAGAAAGTATTATGAATAGGCCAAGGTCTTGCAAGCAAAGATATTGTGGCATAATACAGCCCCAATTATAATAGCACATAAAGGTAATGTATAAATACTTTCATATTTTGAGGGAGAAACATATCAAGACATATATGTACTTTTATGTACTATATAATCTGTACCTAAATATGAAAACAGTATGATTGTTTTCATTAACCTTTTATTGTTATAGAAGGGAAAAATTGATCATAAATTTATTCAGTCAACTGAAAGTAAATTTCAAGCAATTTCAGTTGGGATTTCATTTCCATTGCTTTTTTTTTTTTTTTGTCTCCCACAAATTCTAATAAAAACATGATCTGCCCCAATATAAAACCTTAGAGTGGTAACTTTTCAAAGACATTGAGTAAATAACTATGTGTCTAAAGATACAGATTCCCTCCAATTTTAAGGTTGTGTTTAAAATAGCAGGTTACTGAAATATCCTAAAGCTAGAATTGTATGGTCTTCTGTATTTAAACATAGTGTTAACCTGAGTGTTATAATAATTTTCAGTCCAATGTTATGCCTATTACAAGCCACTCCAAAGATATGGGGTGAAATTATTCTGTCAGTTATCATTCAGGGAGTAATAATTCAGTTCAGATGAGTTTTTCATGAACATGTCAGAGTTATTTTTTATAGAAAATAGCATATTTCCTGTTGGCATTTCTACATTAACACAAAATCGTACATCCTGTGTCTGTTTTCCAAGTGTGAAATCCAAATTCAATGTGATCAAGCTATCCCATATAAAAAGTTCATGTTGATATGAATAATAATTTTTAAACAAAGAAATGCATTCCCATTGCAGTCCCAATAATCAGTCAGTACAGGTTTTAAAACAAGAAAAACCACCTGTCAGCCCATGTTTCTGTACTTGTAGCCCCATCTCCTAGACCAGTGTTTGCCACTACTCCTATTTTCTCCCGGTTACTTTCCAAATGAGAAATACTGTGTTTCTTCTTGTTTTTTTTTTTCTTTCAATAACCGTAACTGACTCTTTTGATCAAATTTAAGAATTTAGCTCATTACACTTCACCTTAATTTTTTCTTCATTACCTCAATTTCTGAGTGGTACTGATATTTTTAGTTCCACTATTGGTAACATTAGTCAACTGGAAAAATAAACTTGATCTATTTTGCTAACAACTTTAAACACTATGCCTCTGATAATTTTAGGTTTCATAGCATCATCTCTGTTCTTTCCTGCTATTGTTGCTTGCCACTTTTACCTCACTCATCAGTTGTACCTTTTTGGTTGTTGTTGTCAGCAATAATATTCATATTTTCTTTTGTAAACACGACTGTGTATACTTTCCTTTGGTTGATTGATTCTGAAAGTTGAAAATCCACAAACAAGAAGTACATTAACAGGAGTATATAGCTATCCATCACTGAAGAATTCAGTGGCACTAAGACAGTATTTCCTTTTTTCCGAGTCTAATGTCATGAACCTAATGATAATTGAAAGGAAAGTTTCCTTGGTTTAAAAACAAATTATATTTTTAAAAAATATTCCACCAGTTGTTCAAATGCCTGCCATGTTTGTGACAAAACAAAACCTGGCGATGTTTTAAGTTAAATTACAGCAGGCCAGAGAATGAGAGAAAAAGACAGAGCAGTTATTAGCTTGTTAATGAAGTAGCAGGGAGCCAGCTGACATAGACTGCTCACATTCCTGAATGAATGTTGGAGTTTTAGATGAATATCCACTAGATGGGTCGTGCATTCAGCATATGCATGAGATTTTAGGATTGTTGTCTCCAACCAATCAAAAGTAGTAATACTTCCTTCTCATAGACTGTGCTGCATCATAGAGCTGCCCCACCAACCACTTCACCCTATCCCACCACAGTATAAATCCCTTTAAAACAACTTACGTCTTTCTTTCCCCTACTGAACATAGAAGGAAGAGCCCTTCAACTCCTGGGTGGCAGATATGTTACCTATTCCACCCAGCACTGCTGCCTGGTTATTTAGACTGCGTGACCCACAATCTGGTCTTTTGTGGCCCAATAAAGCCTTTCATTTAAATTGGCTTTCATCCATTAAATTTAAGTTTTTTGTTTTAAGATTTGTTTTAGTTTTCATTTACATCACTACTCCATGGCTTT
This sequence comes from Desmodus rotundus, assembly GCF_022682495.2. NCBI lineage: Eukaryota > Metazoa > Chordata > Mammalia > Chiroptera > Phyllostomidae > Desmodus > Desmodus rotundus. Next base: position 44,556,361 of record NC_071390.1, on the reverse strand, counting down.
CTAATGGCTTTCCTTTCTTCTTACTGACAAAAAATCAATAGTCCTTTATCATATCCTCAAAATTATCCTCCTCTTAATTTTTCGTTTGCCACAAATCTCTCATGTTTTTCTCTCGTCTCTTGTTCGAATAGGGACTACTTGTTCTCTTGTTGACTGTATGGTGACCCTATGAGCTCACTTTATTCCACTCCTAGATTAAGGCCATTAATTCCTGAAATCCAAGTCTCTTTTTATTTTTTTGTTTATTAAATTTATGGGGTGACACTGGTTAATAAGATTATACAGGTTTTAATCACATTTCTATGATACGTGATCTGTACATTGCACGGTGTGCCCACTCCCCAAAGTCAAATCTTCTTTCTTTATTAGTTTCTATTTTCAAATTACATTCTCAGAAAGTATATATGAAGGATTAATCTCCTGATTCCTGAGAAAATACTGGTTCTGGCCAAGATGGAGGTGTGGGCAGAAATGTTTCACTTCCTGGCACAACCAAAAGAAAGATAACAACCAATTTAAAAACAAAGAACAACTAGAACTGTCAGAAAACCATTTGCATGGAAGACCAACAACCAAGAAGTTAAAGAAACATTTATCCAGACTGGTAGGAGGGGCAGAGACGGGCAGCCGGGATGCAGAGATGTACAGATAAGCCAGAGGAACAATGGGGGAGCAAGATAAGACCGTGAATGTTGGGGTTTGGTCATGGGAAAATAAAGACTCAAAACCCCTGGCTGTAAAAAGTCTGTGGTGGTTGTGGCAGCGGGGGAAACTCCCAGTCTCACACCAGAGTCCCTTTAGAGAGGCCCACAGGGTCCTAAAATGTACATAAAATCCACCCAGTTTCAAATCAGCGCCTTGAAAGGGCACAATCCTCTTGTGAGAAGCGAGGGAAGTGATGGAAAGTGGGACAAGAGCCAAGCAAGTGGCATTGTTCCCTCTCCGATCCTTCACCCACCTACAGCACCACAACGCAGCAAAGAGGGTTGCCCCACCCTGGTGAATACCTAAGGCTCCACCCCTTGCAATGTAACAGGTGCGCTGAGACAAAGAAATAAGGCCCAAATGAAAGAACAGATCAAAACTCCAGAAAAAGAATTAAGCCATGATGAAATAGACAGCCTATCTGATGCAGAGTTCAGAACACTGGTAATCAGGATGCTCACAGAATTGATTGAGTTCAATTGCAAAATGAAGGAAGAAATGAAGGCTACACAAATTGAAATAAAGGAAAATATACAGGGAACCAACAGTGAAGGGAAGGAAACCAGGACTCAAATCAATGATTTGGAACAAAAGGAAGAAATAAACATCCAACTGGAACAGAATGAAGGAACAAGAATTAAAAAAAAAAAAATGAGGAGAGGCTTAGGAACCTCTGGGACAACTTTAATACTCCAACATCTGAATCATAGGGGTGCCAGAACCAAGGAAGAACAAGAAATTGAAAACTTATTTGAACAAATAATGAAGGAAAACTGCCCCAATCTCGCAAAGAAAATATACTTTCAGGAAGTCCAGGAAACCCAAAGAATCCCAAAGAAATTGGACCCAAGGGAGAACACACCAAGGCACATCATCATTAAGTTACCCATGATTAAAGATAAGGAGAGAATCTTAAAAGCAGCAAAAGAAAAGGAGACAGTTACCTACAAAGGAGTTTCCACAAGACTATCAGCTGATTTCTCAAAAGAAACCTTAAAGGCAAGAAGGGGCTGGAAAGAAGTGTTCAAAGTCATGAAAAGCAAGGACCTACATCCAAGATTACTCTATCCAGTAAATGTATCATTTAGAATGGAAGGGCAGATAAAATTCTCCCCAGATAAGGTCAAGTTAAAGAAGATCATCATCACCAAGCCCTTATTATATGAATCATTAAAGGGACTTATATAAGAAATAGAAGATCAAAAACTATGAACAGTAAAATTATAATAAACTCACAATTATCAATAACTGAACCTAAAAAACAAAAACTAAAACTAAGCAAACTAGAACAGGAACAGAATCACAGAAATGGAGATCACATGGAGGGTTATCAGTGGGGAGGGGAAGGAGGAAAAAGGGGGTAAGAGGTACAGGGAATAAGAAGCATAATGGAAGGCACAAAATAGACAGAGGGAGGTTAAGAATAGTATAGGAAATGGAGAAGCCAAAGACCCATGGACATGAACTATGGTCAGGGGAAGGAGGGATGATAGAAGGTAGAGGGTGCAGGGAGGAGGGGGATAAAGGGGAAAAAATTGGGACAACTATAATAGCATAATCAATAAAATATACTTAAAATTTTTTCTGATTCATTAAATGTCCTTATCTTATATTTTACTATTTGTATATACAAATATAGGTTTAAGGTTAAGTTTTCTCCAATTAAATATTGAAGTACTTAATTTTCTTCAATTAAATACTTTCAATGCATTCCAAATATCCTATCTGAGTAATTCTAGTCATTTTTTTTTAGAATTTTTAAAAATAATTTTTAAACTTTCTTTCTGGATTTTTACATTTTTTATCTTTAGTATTTGAAAATCATATCATAGTAGGTATAGATGTGATTTTTATAGTGACTGGATCTAAACATGTACAATTTTCTTTAGGTTTTATAAATATACTTGGTTATTTCTCTGGATTTTTGTACTTCCTCTTTTTTCCTGTTCTTTCTTTTTGGAAATATTAATATAATTTTAAGTTACTGGAGATTATTTACATTTTCAAGTATTCATTAGATCTGTGTTCTAAGAAATTTCTTAGTCCCTAGCTTTCAATCCATCATCCCTTAATATAAAAAATATAATTATATTTTTTATTTTGATAACGATTTTGTGTTATACTTTTATAACTTATCCTTCTTAATTATATATGAAATACCTTCTCAAATTTCTCTAAGGCTAAAAATTAGATTGTTTTATTTCATTTCCAACATGCCTTAAATTATGCTTCCTCCAGAGCAGTTTGTTTATTTCAACTATTTTTTAATATAATTGAGTTTAGTATTAAATTGTTATCATGCTCTAAAACATAGGTTAACCTAAGAAGTTTACATGTGCTTACTTCACTGCGGTATATGTAGTTCCTTTTCTCAGAAGCCCTTTCTTTCCCCTGAATAAATAAGCTATTTGGCTCCTCTTCCCACTTGAGATGTGCTTGTTACAAAGGAGGCTTACTTTACTGTTGGGAGCAGGGAGCCAGTGGGGAAGATGTCCCAAACATTAACATCAACAATGACCCTGTGTAACAGCACAGAGAAGAAGGAGTGGAGAGAGAAGACACTCAGGCTTCCTGTTTCCTAAAAGCCTTGATATTAATGGCGGACACCAGTCACCAAGAAACACCTCAACTAGCCTCTCAATGGAATGGGAATTGGCAGGGAATTAGGCATCAGAAGCTCAAAACTTAGAGCAGCAATGATGGAAAGCATGGGGATGGGGAGAGGCTGCAGGGCTGTGTGAAGCCCCCTAGCTCAGGTCTTAGGCTGTGAATGTGTCCCTGGACCTGAACATGATGTGTCATCCGTGAAACAGCATGAAGAGTACTTTATTTTGTGATGGCAAATCCCACCATTCTTTAGTTCTCCTAAGGCAGTTATAGTTATTTGCCTTACTTTATAGAATAAAGTAAGTTCCAGTATGGATGCAGAAAGCAGGAACTGGAAAAAATGTTTTGACTAGCACAGTTGTTCTGAGCCCTCCAGCTACCTGTGTGTTCAAACCCTGCCTCTTTATTGTCACCCTTGGAGAGAGCTGATTCCAAGCTTGGATTATCTATGGCATTTCCTGGGAAGACAGCTTCCCATGAAAAATCCTTGAGCATGCTTTCAGCTCTGTTTAATCTTATCAACATGCTTTCTTAAACTTTGTTTTCCAGGATTTTCATTGACATCTTTTTCCACTCTTGACGCCCCCCTCTAGATTTCCTTATGGATTTATGTTTTATCACTCACATTTTTAGACATTTCATTTAGACCTTAAGTGCATATAGCTATTTCTCAACTTAAAACAATATGAAGGCATATTAAATCCATTTTTTTCTGTGTGTGAGCTAGTGTGGGCCCATTTCCCTGAGTAAATAAGGTTTATAACCAACTATGATTTGGGTAAGACTACTCTTGAGATGATAGATGATAGATAGATAGATAGATAGATAGATAGATAGAGATAGCTAGCCAATGAATCCCATGGTTGAGGTAGCTCTGCAAACTGAATTGATCATCATAGTTTATTCATTTTCCCATTCATTTGGTGAATATTAATGCCAATCACTACTATATATCAGGCACTATTCAAAGAATTGAAATTAAATCAAAGAATAAAACAGGCAGAATATTTTTATTCAGGTGACTTGGGGTTAACACACTTTACACATCAGAATATTTTGAAATGAAATGCAGTAAAATTGAAAAGAGGTTATCTGACATTGCTTCATATATATAAAATGCGTATTTGGCAGGGAAGTGCGAACTATTAGGGCAGATTTTACCTATATATCTGCACCGATATCTGCACCTATTTCTAAAGTGATATTACTATATAATGGATATCAATTACATAGCACCATCCATGAAATATAGAACTTAATGATTGGCTTCTTTTCCACACTAGATGGAGTCACTTTTTTAACACTCATGCAGCAGACCAGGACCTTCTGAAAATGCAAGGCTTAGATTAACCATAATAAGTTTTTCTCCTTAAGGCAAGTTTGATAAACTAATCCAGGCTCTCTGATCCTTCCTAAAAATGTATTAATTCTCAGACTAGCTTACTGTTCTACATCAGAGAGACGGTAAATATAGCAAGTGAATGAAGAAGATCTTGACTTTGAAGTAAGCTAGCCTTGGGCACATATCCTCAATCTTGTACTTGCCAATTATATAAACTTATACAACTTCCATAACTTTTCTAAGCTTTGACTCATCTACAAAACTAGATTTAAAACATATTTACTTCTTGCAGAGAGAACTGAATGATATAATGAAAAGCAAAACTAAATATACTCTAAATGTTCAATAACAGCTATCAATACTTTTCTTTTCTTCCATATATTTTTTTCCACAGAATATGCTGGTTTCAACTCACTCAGTTTTATGTCTGTAAACTGAAACTATTTTTGTTACCTTAAAAATTGTACTTTAGCTTCCAATATTCTTTAATTTATTATAAGTATTTAATTTCAAAATCTCATTGTACAGATTTCCCATGCTAGTTTGAATGCTCATTAATTAGATTTACTTACTTAGCTGTCTCCTCTTCAGCTAGAGGGAAATACCCACATTTCCCAATTTGCAAATCATTAAGTTGATTCTACTCGGGAATATTTTATAAAAACTATATGGTCAGTGGTCAACATGTTCTTATGTCAACCAAAGAAGTTCTTCTTAATTTCATATTGTGGTTGAAACATTCAGAGGCCATATCAGATAAGGACCTTTTATGTTGTTCTTTTGTGACAGATGTAGTATAAGGAAAACCCTGTGGCAGTCACCGTACAATGGTAAGAAGTTGCCAACAGGAAGGGAGGGTGTAAAGTGAGAATTGACTAGTTTATGTTGTTATAGTATAGGAGCTTTCAAATCTCTTTGATTTACAATAACAAAGGCTTGCCTCTTGCACATGTGAGAAGTCTATTTAGGTTCCTAGTGGCCCTAGTTTATGTAATATTTACTCTGGGACCCAGGTTTATAAACATTCATGGTCATGATAGCAGGAAGAAATTGGAAATAGGATCCCATGCTGACTCTTAAAGCTGCTGTCAAGAATTAACATGTGTCATTTCTGTTCATATTGTGTTGGCCAAAGCAAGGCAGATTGTCAAGCCTACTACCCATAGGGATAATAATAGTATCTTCCACACTGGACATAATAAGAATAATATCATATATATTATTCTTATTATTTACTGTTTACCTTCTTTACTGTTTACCTTCTATTTGAATTCCTTCATTCATTCTTATATTAATCCCGTGAGGACAGAGCATTTGTTATTATCCCCATTTTATATACTTAAGAATTTAATTTAAAAGAATTTGGCGTCTGGGAAGATGGTGGTATAGGGAGTACCAGGAATCCATCTCCCCACCTACACAGCAAGGGCACTGCAATGGCAGATCTGTCTAAAGTATCTCCAGAGTCCATTGAAGGCTTACAACTTCCAGGGGAAAACTTGGCTGGCAAATTGCAGTTAATTATAGCCCTTAGCTCATTAGTAGCGAACCATTCTCCACCACTTAACCCAATAGCATGCAGCTGTGCATGTACTCTCCAACCAGCTCATACGCAGCTGGCAGGAGTCAGGGTGGGCAATAAAGACCTCGTCCTCCCAAATATTGGGATTTCTGTTTTGATAATAAATCACTACTTCTGATCGTGGAGGCAGTCTCAGAGGTGGGCAGCCATTGCTGCCTTCACTACCCCACAGTGTTTCAAACCCCTCCCTTTGACCGAAGTGGCTTCCAGGGGATGTAATGGGCTGGTGCCTTTCCCTCTTTATTTTTCTCTCTCCCTCCTTTTGAAAGTCAGACGTTAAATAATAGGACAATCAAAAGCAATGGCATATAAGGACGTGATTGGAACATCACTGTGCATGCCCAGAGAGAGGCACAGGCTGAGAAAAGACCTTAAGTTTATTTCACAGGCTGACTCTCAACACAGAGACAACCTGCAAGAATCAAAAACAAAACAAAACTAAATCAAACCTACCAAATTCTGAGGAGAAAAAATCTGACTTCTAGAGTTATTACATTATTCAATTCAAATGTCCAGTTTTCAATGAAAAAAAAATCACAAAGCATCTAAAAATGTCCAATTTAATTCATGAAAATTAAAAATGGTTAAATTAAATTAAACCATTAAATTAAATTTAAAAATTTTAAATTAATTTAAAATTTAAATTAAATTTAATTAAATGCAATTAAATTAAAAATTAAAAGCATCAGCAGAGTAAAATATTTGAAACTCATATATATGATAAGGTATTAATGTCCAGAATATATAGAGAACTCTTAAACTCAACAACAACAAAAAATCCTAACAACCTGATTCATAAATTGGTAAAAAACTTGAATATACATTTCTCCAAAGAAGATACATGAATGGCCAATAAGCACATGGAAAGATGTTCAACATAATTATCAGGGGAATGCAAATCAAAAGTATGATGAGATACTACTTCATATTCATAGGATGGGTACTAGGAAATCAATAAAAATAACGAGTGTTGTCAAGGATTTGGAGAAATTGAAACCATTATGTAATATTGGTGGGAATGTAAAATGATACAGATGCTATAAAAAACAGTATGATAGTCCTTCAAAATATTAAAAATATAATTACCATATGATCCAGCAATCTCATTTCTGGATATATACCCAAAATAATTGAAAGCAGGGTCTTGATCATCAGACATGATCTCCACATAAAGAGATATTTATGTACCCATGTCCTACCAGTATTATTCAAAATAGCTAAAACAAGGAAGCAATAAAGTGTCCACTGACATATGAATGGATAAACAAATTTTGATTATATATAATATACTACATATTATATATAATCATATATATGATATTCATATATATATATATATATAATGGAATATCATTCAGCCTTAGGAAGAAGAAAGTTCTAAAATATGCTACAACATGGTTGAACCTTGAGGACATTATGCTAAGAGAAATAAGTCAATCACAAAAAGATAAATACTGTACAATTCCACTTATATGAAGTACCTAGAGTAGTGAAAATCATAGAGATAGAAGGTAAGAATGGTGACTGCCAGGGTCTTGGGGCTGGATGAATGGGGAGTTATTGCTTACAGGTAACAGTTTCCATTTTGCAAGAGCAAAAGAGTTCTGCAGATGGATGGTGGGGATTATTGCACACCCATATAAATGTGTATTTCACACTATTAAATGGTGAGATGATAAATTTTATGTAATGTGTGTTTTACACAATGAAAATTGAAAACAGAAGATCTTAGAGTATGCATAAATTCCTAAAAATAAGAATTCTGGAAAATAATGAATTCACATTGATGGCAATGGGTCTCCAATCACGGAAGCTATTCAAGAAAAACTACTTAAATATACAAGAGGAATTATAAAAAGCATTGTAGGAGTGACTGGACAAGGGAAACTAAAACACTGCTTTTATTCTTAACATGTTAAATACTCTGATTTTTTCAAAGTCTAATCACTAGTAGTAGTAAGAGGCTAGTGAAGGGTGTATCACCCTCCTCCAAGTGACCACATACGCAGTAAAAGGAAAGGGAGCCCACTATGCATTTGTGACCTAGATTTCAGATTCTTTATTGCTGTGAATTTCACATGTTGGATATAGTGCTATCATATATAATTTTTTTTCATTAGTATGTCTGTTTACTTAGTGAATATACTATGAATTATTATGAATCACATCAAATTATTTAGAAAAGCTGCGGATTGTTACACTGATGTGGTTTGGAATAAAATATAAGTACATAAGCAATGACATTTTTGTGTGTCTCCTAATCGGGGAGGTATCTTTTGAGTTGCATAATAAATAAATAAATACGCCAACAGAAAGCAAAAATTAAATACTTCTTATGCCATTACTTAAGAGGTTCTCCTTGAACAGGTAGCTGTATCAAGGCCTTCAATCATAAGTACATATTTTTAGAAAAATGTTATAAAAAATCAATTAATATACCGATGACGCTCTTACTCCTTTCTCTCATGACTTCTATATTTTCGCTGGTACTGATTCTACTGTGTTGTGTTCCGACATCATTATGGATATGGTGACCTCAAATTTTACTATTCATCAAATGAAAATGTAATACTAAAAAAACCCAAGAATCTTATTTTTAATTTTAATTATCAGTGCTTTTTTACTTTTAATAATCTTAGCCATTTCAACTTAATTGATCCTCATTTAATATAACTAAGTAAGCACAAAATTCAAAAAGTGATATGACCTGGCTTTTTATAACTCCATTTGTTTGTTTTTTCATTTTAGGAGTTAGATATCAAAATTTTTGGTTAATAAAGAAGAAAAACCCTAAATTATCAATCATACCATCTTAAACAGAAATTCAGTTTTCAGAAACTCAAAATCTGAGAGATGTTACCAGGTCACATCTGAATGTAATTTGTGAAACAATTAGCACCAGAGTATTAGCAAAAGAAATCCTTTCGAACTGGTCCTTGGCCAATGCCCCCATAAATCACTTACTTCTGAGATAATTTTAAATACCCTAAAGTTTTGAAAGGGTTTTGGGTTTTGTCTCTCTAGGAGCCAGAAATCACAAAAGGTATCAGAAGTCTCTGCCAGAACTCCCCTCAGATTTGTCTCCATTGATGTGCACTTTAAAGTAATTGGGGACAGTTTGGATATGGCTCTACCAATATGCAAGCCCCGATATAAAAATATAACTCATTAGGAACCATAAATATTTAACACTGACATTTTGTTGTGTTCATTTTGATCCCAGACACCAGTTCTGAATCAAAAAAAACTGTGCTTTTCTTAATAACTGCGAAGGGCCACAGAGACAATGAGATGCTTCTATTTTCAAAAACACAAGTTTAACAAAATTACTGTTACAGAACAGACTGGGGGAGGGATGAATGATATAAAAGACCCTCCCTTTTTCTCCAGGGGCTCCTTTGCCTACCACCAGAGGAAAGACGTCTCTCAATGCCAGAGACTGGTGAAAAGGAAAGGAATTATTATTTGTTTGAAATAATACAGACTAAAGTTCTTTAGAATACCCACAAACACACACAGTCCTTCCTTCTCCCCTTTGCCCAGTTTGGGGTACCTTATCTCAGGAAAGAAGTAAAAGTCCATGATTCAGGCTCCTGGCACCATCCACGTGGCAAAAGGGAGCACTTCCAAAGCTGTGTGGTCCTAACTCTCTGCCAAAGCCTCGTGGTCCCTCGAAAAGACGCGTGGTCCCAAGAAGAGACACCCAATGGCTGCCATGCCTGGGTTTAAGTCCCAGCACCAATCTTCCTCTGCAGCCCCATTTTTTATGGCTCCTCTCGCCATTGGCCACAGCTGCCAGCATTCCGGGCAGGTGTGACCCTGTGGTGTGGAGCCAATTATCTCCAAGCTCTTCTGGACCCCATTACAAATCCCTATTTGGGGCCCCTCTCTTGGATGCACCCTGTTACATTACCTCTGTTACTGAAATTGGTACTACTTATGCAGAATCCAGAAGTTTTATTATTTGATGAGGCTTAAAATTTGATTTCATCAAATTTGAGAGGACCACGATAGAAAAATAATTCATTTAATATATGTTGGAGATTTCTTTAAAATGTTTTTATTTTATATATTTAAATCTGCAGGAATATGGTCAGTCAATTAAACAAATACATAAAACAGGTCTAAGGTTCCTTAAAACTTCTCCATTACTCAACGTCACTAAAGTGGGTGTTATTATAACCTTAAAACCATCTTTGTAACTTATGTTCTTTTCCTTAGACCCCTCCACTACTCCCACTAGGTATTCCACCCACCTGGGGTCATTCTGACTTTGTTCTTATTAACTGCCTATTTCCATTTCCTCCAGTATTTTTCCATTTCAACTTCATTGCATGTGTTAGGGCTCTATAGCCTGGAAAAACAGGAGCACCTCAGAAATGTTAATAGTCTATAGGCTGTTCTCATCTTGATAATCACAGCAATTTCAATACACAACTTTAAATTCTACCTTTCGTCCACCAGTTCTCTCCCCACTATTTATAAAACTACTAAATAAAATGCAACTAATATTAGAATATATTATTTTACCACCTAATATTACTCTGTTTTTAGTTCTGCTTGTTATTATTTTTAAAATATTTTTTGTTGATTCTAGAGAGAGAAAAAGGTGGAGAGAGAGAGAAAGAAACATGCAATCGGCTGTCTCCAGTGCGCACCCCAACTAGTGACTGATCCCACATCCTAGGTATGTGCCCTGACGAGGAATCAAACCTGCGACCTTTCAGTGCTCAGGAGGAACCTTCGAACAACTGAGCCACACTGGTCAGGACATATTATTTTTTATTTTCTATTTTTGGCTCTTATTGTTAATAATAAGAGATAAGAGCTCAAGAGAGAATTCTAATCCATGTTTGAAAATCATTAATTTATATTAAATGATTGATATAAATGAGGGAAGATGGGAATAAGAGTTTTTGAATGGAAGAGAGAAGGTAATTTTCAAATTTTACACTCTTTGCAGGACTTTACATCAAACACAAAATAATCTCTTACAGTTTTATAGTTATTATACATAAAGTGTCTGGTGAGCCTTTATCTTCTCACCGAAATGTTACACACTGTAAGGTAAAAACTATTATAATTTCCATTTTACTGATGGAAAGCACATCAAAGATGAAGAAACGTTCCCATGTCCATATATCTATCTAGTAAGTATTGGAGTCATTGTAAATGCAGGCTTCTCCGACTCCAGGTACTGAATCTTTAAGTACTACATAAGATCACCGTATTTGACAACATGGAAAAAGACAAGATAATAATAATACTAACAACAATAATAATAATTTGGAGTGAGAAAATCCTTGAGTCTCATATTTCACACTGAGTAGCTGAATATTCATGGGTCTCATTAATATTAATTAAAATTCCATATTTTCACTTAAGTTAAAATGAATAAGGCATGAGATGGCGCATTTGCTAAGGTAACAATGACTACACTGACTGAAATCTCAGTTGCTTAACAACACAAAAGTTTATTTCTCACTCACCTAAAGTCCACACAGATGTTTCTGCTCAGCAGTCAATTAGAAACAATGCTTCCAACTGTGACCACACCAGTACCTGGCATCCTGTTGTTCCTTTTCATTCCACCCAAACGAACCTAGAATCATGATAAGAGATTTTAAACTGTGTGCTTCACTCGCTGGCTCGAACTCAAGCACATGGCCATTCCTAAATTCAATGGAGTCTTAAAAATGTGGTAGGGCTATGTTTCCAGGAAGGAAAGGTAACAAGTTTGATACCTGTTGGTAATCTCCTCTATAAAGTGTGTATGTGAAGCCCCATATTTTTGTTTAATTAGTAGTAGTTATTGCTATTGCTGCTTTAAGCCTTTGGTGCTCTTGGGATCAGCCTACTTTCAAAGCAATATGTGTGATTTAAGAGTGTTAACATTTGTGGAGCTATCCACCGTTGAAAAAAAGAAGCATTTCAATATAAAAAAAAGAAAAAGAAAGAAAAGTGAACTGACTTTAGTACACAGCTACATGGCATCTCTCCAAAGGAAAATGTCTTTATTTGGCTGAGCTAAGTTTAAGTAACCTTCACCAGAGGAAATCCCAAAGCGAGAGAGTGTGCTACATAAAAATGTTTGCTTCCTTTTTACACAATATTCCTTTGCATTCCAAATACTCCAGCTGATCTAATTAAAGCTTGATGAGGAAAAGGGAATAAAGAGATAATTTAATTCAGCATGTAATTATCATTGAACTGGAGACCCTTTTTTAAATAAATGAATAAACTATGAATAACTTTTCATATGCTAATTGAATAACTCCAATTGAATCAATATTTTAAACAAATCCAATTGATATGTACACCCGTATGCCCACTGCAAAGAAAAAAAATTATTCAAATGATTTAATTGAATGAGAATTTTCTGACTCCATGAGAAATTATCTATCTACATTAAAATATGTCAATATAGATGTACATCAATATGAATATTTTTCATATCTACAAATTCTCAAAATATTCTGAGAATATTGATGAAGGTCATTATCGACACAAATAGAAATCACAATTTCATAGATAAATAACTAATTTGGGGCTGAACTGAGGTGACTTCAAAAGGAAGAATTAGATTTTACTCTGAAATCTAAACTAATAAAATATATATCCAAAATATAGTATTAGCCATAAATGAGAGTAAAATAAAATATTGTGAAAAACTGATCAACGGACTAGTTTGGTTCAGCACTCCAATCCCTACGATATGAGAATTCACTGATTGCCGTGAAGAACATTGATTGATCTTCTTCATGGACAAAGTGTGTAACAGTAGAAAATTGACCAATTATGAAAGTCAGAAAAAAAGGAGAGTGAGAGTAACACAAATGCTTGTTACTCTGCCCACTTTAACATTGTTCAGAGTCATTGGCGTTCTAGCTAATCCAACATGCATAATCGGATTGCATCGGTTAGGCTATTTTATCGAAAAGATACTTAAATCAGCTCATGGATTCCTTGTTCTCTATTCAAATCTCTTAAGTTTTTTTTCCCCCAGTGTGTTTTCCCAACCAAGAGGATATGCTGAAGGGCAGAATTAAACACTCTAGTTCAGCTGACAGGTTTATTTCTCTGTATAAATGATCAGTGCCATTTTTGTTTATGCATATCAGTGGTTTATATCCACCAGTCACTGTGAAGTTGGCTAATGTAAGTCTGTCCACAGAGACAGCGTCCTTCCTAGAGGTAAACAAACTGAACCTAGAGGACTGTGATCCAGTCCCTGAACGGCAGTCACCAAGGTGAATGTCACTGGGTTTCTGAGTAGCCAGTGCCTCTGGTGACATTAGCTTGTTCTGGTTTTCTGCTTTCTTAGATAAGTCTTGGCTGTTAATTTTTGTGTCACTAAAACAAAAGTTTTAATTTTAGTTCACGAAAAGGTTCTATATACTTTGAGATTCTTTAACATAGAAATTTAATTCTATCATAGATTATGGTGAGCTTGTTTACATTATAGGGCAGATAGGTTCTCAGTTGATTTCCCTTCTCTTTCTTACTTCTTATTTGAGGACATGCATGTATAAAGGAGAGGTGAAGGAGCCGACATGCAGTGATTACTCAGTGAAATCCGTATACATTTTTATATTACCAAAAGATAAGAGAGGTTGGCTAATATGCTTATATATATAGACAACCTTTAGTACCATTATTAATTTTTGATTATAGCTTTATATTGATTACTAGATCCTTGAAATTATTAATTAGCATATATTTTATAGCATCATGGGCCCTAATTCTGGAATTATCAGGAGGTCTTACAAGAAATTAGATGATTTCATCCAAACAGAATATCTCAAGAAAGTCAACTTTCCCATTTTCAGTTGTGACACCTCTAGTAAGTTTTTAACTCTTCTCCAATTAGAGTATTGGTTGGACTAAATATGGTATATGCAAAAGTTAAAAATATGCAAAAAATGCAAAAGTCACTTTTGTGCTAAAAATAAATTTGTTGTTAAAATGAGAGATATTATATTTTTTAAAAGTTTATTTATTTATTTTTAGAGAGAGGGGAAGGGAGGGAGAAAGAAAGGAAGAGAAACATCAATGTGTGGTTGCCTCTTGCGCCCCCTCCTGGGGACTTGGCTCACAACACAGGCATGTGCCCTGACTTGGAATCAAACCAGCAACTCTGGTTCACAGGCTGGCACTCAATCCACTGAGCCACAGCAGCCAGGGCAAAAAATGACAGACATTAGATTTTTTATAACTCTCCTAAACTAAGTAAAAATTTTTATGAGGTTATAATTGTATGCATAAAACTTAATTATTCATTGTACCTATTGATGCAAGAACAAATTTTGAGTTTATGAACATATTATTTGCACATGTATAATATTAATTAAATCAACGTGTCTTTGTCTTAAAGTTTACATGTGAATTTTACCAAAATTAAATAAAAATAATTATATGGTAAATATGACATAAAATATTTGCTTTTAATATTCTCATTTTTCTAAAATGGCCTTAACTTGGTATTTGTCAAGATTCAGTCCTATTAAACAAACTTATGTATGTCTTAGTTTAGGATGAGTTTAAATGCTAAAATAAATCTCACTAAAGTTAGTGTTGTAAACATAATTTAATATGTTACTATCTTAGAAAAATAATAATTTTACAGATTTACCGAAAAATAAAATATAAGCCAACTACCAAAATACAAGCTTGTATTTTCTTGAGCACATACTCAGAAGAAAATCATGGGAAAGAAATGAACAGCATCTTCTGTGTTCTCAAGGAATACGAAATCTGGTAAAATGTCCTCGACTAAAATTATTTATGAAAATGTATAAATTAGAACATATGGACAAGAGTGTGGTGATTGAAGTGGGGAGAGGAGTATGAGGGGGATAAATGGTAATGGAAAAAATACAATAAAAGCATTTTAAAAAATTAGAACACAAGATGCATGTTAAATCACACATAATCTGCAATCCAAATCAATTTACAGCCAACTTTGAAACAATTATACATAAGAAAGTATATAATTTTTCAGAGTGATATCAATACTGTTTTTGACATATTTTCTATGGGCATGAGCTCAAATTTTTTTTTAATAGAAAATTTAAATTCTAATTTTTTTATTTTTGTAAAATGTAACCAATTTTCAGCTATGCCATTCTTAATTTCTATTTTTAACAGACAAAAATATTCTCTCTGCATTTTCTTTGTCAAATATCTGAAAGATATAAAGTACTATTATCATTCTATTTCTTAGTTTTTTTCTTTTTAATTCTATTATCAGATACCTTATTTAATTCAGAGAGTATGCTTTGCTTTAGCAAATTGGATGACAAATTTATTTTCTAAAAAGTTAAGTCTGATTTATACCTCATTAACTGTTTCAATTATTGAAAATATTGATAGCATCATTCCAGAAGCATTATGCTGTCCATTCATTCTGACAAAGCTAACACAGCCATTTAAGCATCACACTTTGAATTTTATCTATTTTCTGTCTGATTAATTTAAGCACCTAGAGATTCACCTAGAGACACAAAGGAGGCTCCATGTTTCTCATTTGAGATATTGAAATATTCTGTATTTTCTATTAATTAGTTCAATTGGCTTTACAATCACTCCTGCTGTTGAAGGAGTGGAGTTGAGTGGTTTCTCTGCTTGCCATACAGAGCTTTGTGTTCCTACAGGGAGATGTAGGACTTCCTTCCCTTTAAGTGTGGATACTATAATATATTCTAGCCATGCTGGCCTTCTCCCTATCACTTTGAATCATCAACCTCACACCAGCCATATCTTGGTACTTGTTGTTTTTTATCTGGAAAATGTTACACAGAATGTTTATATAGCGAGTTTTTGTACTACTCGTGTCTTATTTATTTTACTTATTCTGAGTAGCTTTCTCAGATTATTCCATCTAAAATAACAGAACCCACTCCCCACACCCTTCATATACACACACTCATAACCCTGCCAATCACCACCACGTAACACTACAGCCATACCTCAGTACCCATCCGCTTCAGAACTCGTCAAACCTGTACTCGATGCATTTTGACAAGAGAATCATGTTTCTGAACTTGTCACACTTGCTACAACTTGTATGAGTCACGACGCTGCCCTGCAAAGAGAAATTGCTTTATCGTTTATCACTTGTCAGTTGCGGCACGTGTCATGAGTTCTGGAATGAATTAACAATGAGTACTGAGGTACCACAATATTTCCTTTTCTTTATTATCCTGTGCCATAATTTGATTAGTTTTTTACTTATTTGTCTCATATGTCCCCACCACTATCATATAAGATCTACGAGAGCAGGAACGGACGTCTGGTCCTGTTCCTTGCTGTACCTCCAACTGGCAGGGCAGTGTCTAACTGTACTGAGTATAGGCCCTCGAGGACGAGATAATAGGAAGAAATAAGAAAGAGCAAAGGAGGGAAAGTGGAAAATAAGAAAGACCCGGCAGATAGCAGTGCAAGTTACAGGCCAGGCAGTTTTCAATATGTTAAAGGAGCCACTTGACCTCTCGAATTCCTTTATTACTCTGTCCTCTCTGGCAATATAAAAATGTGCTTGAGCTTTAAAAATCCACTTATGCTTTGCTTGGGAAAGACTGCTCTCTGTGTCTTTCTGTGCTGTGTGCAAAGTCATGATTAACACATCGATGCTTTTATTTTCTTTTATCTAGAGCGCGTATCATGCTCCTAATTTTATGGTTTTCCTTACCCTATTCAAAAATTTCTGGCGTTTATAACATTCGGTGTTTTCTTATTCCTCTCTTTCTTATCCATTTATTTCTTTTTCTAAATCTTTATTTCTTTTTCATGAATGATGCTTCATGAAATAGGATTCAATTTGCTATGTTCAATACTTTTTCTACAATCTGAAATAAAACAATCTCTTAAAATAAATTTCAATATGTTTCATCATGTTTTGGCCTTGTTAGAAGTAAAATTTCTTTACATAAACTTTATGTATATTTTCAATAACTTAAGCCCCAAATGTTTTACAATATTTCTACCATTGTCAGCTTATTTTTGACCAAATTGTCCTACTCCTCATGAGTCCTTCTTAAAATTGGTTATAATGTTATAGATTTAATTCAGCATCAGTGATACCTGTATGGGGGGAAAAAGCAAGTGACATATGTGTCTAGTAATAGTGCTAATAATGATATAAGATTTAAATAAATTATGGCACATGTCAAACATTTTTTTGGAAGAATGAGATATGATTTAAAGAACATATGAGAAATTATAATATAGTGAAAATGTTATATCAGTGAACAAGTAAGATCAAAATTACATTCACATTATAATAAAATTATATAAAATTAAATGTGAATTTAATGGAATGGAACCACACTTTTTAATAAAATAAAATTTCGTACACTGGAATAAAGGAACTAGAGAACTCTTGCTTTCTTTAAATTTAATTTTTCCATGACTTATAGTTACTAATGTAGGAGGAGGAGGAAAATAAACAAATTAAAATTATCTCATGACAAAGTAAGTAAAGACACACTGAAACAATATTTATCATATGTTTCCCTTTTCATTTATTAAATCACTGAACATCTACTCTCTCAGCTGATTTGGAGGCACTTCATGAGGCGTGAACAACATCTCTGATCTCCAGGAGCCTATAATCTTATGGAGGATGTAAGAATAAACGCACAGATCATTTCACTAGGAGGCAGCATGCAATGGATGTTGCATGTGAGATGCAAATCAGAAACGGTTTGGCAATCGATGGGGTTGACAAAAGGCCTCAGATCAAAAAAAGAAATGTTTTGATTTTCTTTCTTTTCTTTCAGGGGAGAGACTTCAATTGATTCTTTAGCAATGAAAATAACCTCACCATGTAATGTTGGGAACTTTCCAATTGACTAGGGGTAATTTTATGATTGCAATAGATTTTCTTATTAATCATTTGTTTGACAAGCAAATAATTTTGGTTAGATTCAAAACCCTTTTTTTCCTATCAAAACAGCACATTTGTAGTCTATATAGGAAACTCTTTTCTGGCAAGAATATATACAAACATTGGCTGCTCTGTTAAGTTGTAGCAGCTTTTTTTTAAACTGTTGTGTGGTCCTATGTGATGCTCCATCAAATAATTTTCAGAATCACCACATGGGGGTTCAAAACAATCATTTTCTCTCCAGCTTCTAGGTTCTTCCAGCCTGGCTAATAATCAAATGAATAGAGAGAGATCAACAGGAAAAAATGTACAACATTCATTTTCACAGACGCACATTCGGAGGTGACATAACAATGAGTCCAGAGAAGCATTGGGCAGTTGAGGTTTATTTGCCATTACAGAGCTGAGGAAAAGGCGGCTCTGTGTGGTCTGGGACTTCAAAGAGCAGGAAGGCAATTCACATGCAGATGGAAAAGCAAATGCTCAGTAAATAGGTGTTTGCTGGGCCACCTTTAACAATGAGACAGAGGACTTTTAACAAATGTGCCTGATTAGGTTCCTCTCTATCACGTACTAGCTTATATTAAACTATGGTTACCTGTGATTATCTCCCTTCTGGGAGCAGTTCCTTTACTTCATTTCCTTTAGGAAGTGAGGGTGAGGGTCCAAAGTTCTTTCTTAAAAACCTGCTTAAAATCAGCATATTTTGGGTGATAAATGCTAGTTCCCTTCAACCACATATATACAGCCCTCTCTTGCTAGAGTTCACCATACTCATTGCAAATTAAAGGTTCTGAGATCTGTATAATGGTATCAGTATTCCTAATCTTATTTCACCACAAAATCCTTTGGGTTAATAGGCATCAACTGTTGTTAATAGCCCAAGTCTCACATTTGAGTAGCAATACACATATAGTATTGCTACTATAGTAGTGCAGGAGTTAAAACAAGAGCTCTGGGTAGAGATTGCTTGGACTTAATTCCAGCTTGCCCTCTATCATGACTTTGGGAATGTTTTTTTCCCCCCTCAAAATGAGGATAATAGGATGGTAAGTAGGGTTTGTGTGTGTAAGTAAGAAATAAACAAGATATATATCTATAATATTTCATCAATGCCTGACATTTGAGAAGTGGTACAAAAGTGTTATCATTATTAGAGTAACCTTGTCTGGACCCATAGTGGTAATATCCTGAAAATGGCAAATATAAAGTGGAGTTGCATTCACTGGTTTAAAAGTTCAAGCAGCTGCTTCCCTGGAAACTCTTGCACCAGGACAGAAGCGTGAGCGTTCATTTACAGTCAACAGAGAAACTCAGGAAGGAAAGGGACATGGCCAGACACAGGATGCATTTGTCTGAGATGCCACTGGTACGTCAAGCTGACATAAAGGCCAGACTCCAGACTACATTATGTGGTAACTTGGTCTGAAACACAGACAAGACTTAAAAATGACTTTCTGCCATTTCCTCTCTTGTACACACACCTATGGTAGTCTCGTAATTTTAGGACTTGAAACTTTGTATCTCTCTTTTTTGTCGCTCCTTTGAAAGACTGTGTAAGACCTTTATGCAGTATTTCTACACATGGACCTCCCGATTTATGTACTTCACCTGTATAGGGTTATAGCCCTAATTTAGGGTTCCATGGGGTAATGTAGGTCTTTGAGCATTATCATTTATTCTGTACTCACTCACTGGTTTGTAATGACGTGCTCCCATTGGTTAGAGTAGTTCACCCTGTTAGAGATTCTGCCATACCAGAGGCATAATCTCAGAGCATGAGTTTACTGGAAGAGATGCACTGGGTGATCTGATACAGTCCATAATGGACCCTGTAGAATCCCTGTTGTGCAGAATGAGTCTAGAAAATACTATGTGATTATTAAATATGAGTTGGTAGTTAAAGTCCTATCATAAGCCTTTTGGGACAATTTTTATAGTGTTTAGCACCCTGAATTTTTATCTGCCTCAGTTAATGTGACATGATACGTAGTAGAGTTTTTGCTTTGTTAGAAATCTCAAAGGGGCAGATTAGGATATAGCCTGTAAAACTCATATATTTGGTCTAAATATTATTCCCACTTTTACACCCCAAGTACTTTATAATGTCTCACTAGACCTCAGTTTCATCATCTGTAAAATAAGGATAGTGATTTCTTGTTCTTTGTCACAGTTACTATGAAGATCGTATGGGGAATAAGAAAACAAAAGTAACTTGAAAATGTTCTATATATGTAAAGTAGCATTTCTTTTAGTACGAGTATTATCATTATTTTGTCAACAGTAGGAACACTTAAGTTTTAAATTTTGTTGTTTAATATGTCTGCTGACATAAATCAAGGAACTGAAAAGGCCGGAGAGAGTACAGTGACCTCTCTCCCAAGCTCTTTCTTTACCAGTGATCACTAAATCAAAATTCAGTCATCAATTGATAATGTTGCAAATAATTTGATAAAAATATTAATGTTTTCTTTACTTATGGCCAAAGAAAAAATAACCAAGGTATCCAATGTTTATTTTTCAGTATTTTTTCTAGAACATTGCCACCAAATCCCTTGTGTGACACACACGTTGACCATTACGCTGGCCACACTTACAGATGTGACTGCAGCTCAGTGATTTAAGTTGTTTGTTCATTTCCAAAAGGACATAAATGTTGTGACAGAACTTTGTCCCTTAGTTTAGTTCTTCCACTACACATAGAATTACCAAAACAACTCTTGGAGGAACAAATACTATTTCTGTAATTTTTCAGTTGGGTAACTCCTGACAGTCCCTTAGAAACATGAAGAGAGTCCACTTCTGGAGATCCGCGGTACAAACCGAAGCGTATCACTGCCCCAGGAGATAAGAAAAGTTACAGTGCTGAAAAGGAATTAAGTCACTGGCAATATCAGCAAGAAGCACACTGTCGCTTTTTCATTGTAATTTTGTGTGATAACTTCTAAGGACATTCAGTGTATGTCACATTTCAAGACTGAAAATAATTTGTTAACCTTTTCTCAAAAGAATCTGAGAGATTTTCCTCTACCGAATACCTTATTCTATCCCAAAGAGAAGTCATTGTCGGAAGCTTTATTTAGAAATCAAATTATTCATTCTGGAATAACATTGAAATTTATAGCATAATAAGAGTATTCCCTGTAGAATTTTTCTCATCAGAATACTGACAAGACCACATTCCTGGCAACACAGTGCAAATAAGTAATTCACTAGCAAGTTACAATATTCTTTTCCTAATTTAATTGTTGAGCTTCTAGCTAAGAAAAGTAGTACATACTATTACGCAAAAGTCATTCTTAGAACAAAAGTTAATTTTCATGAAAAAAGTAGAAATACTAAGGACTTAAATATAAACAGAGTTAAAGTTAGTAAGTCACTGACAATGTAGCTAGTATACAATAACTTACATTTTTGAGTGCAAAAGCCACTACTTTCTGTTAATTAGTCTGTGTTTTTAAGATGGAAAAAAATACATGGCAAGATAGTGTCTGACTATAGCACCAAAACTGTATTTTAAAGTACATCTGACTTCTCAAATATTTAACATCATGAGTATATACAATTTTTGTAGCAAGATAAAGAAAATAGAATTTCTTTTTAAAGACTATGTCTTTTTGTGTGAACAAACTTCATTAATTTCCATACTGTTAGGACTTCCTTCTAGTCATACTTTAGTCAGTGAACACTGCCCCTTAATAAATATGTATCCCTCTATGTCACAAATCCAAAAAAAAATAATGTAAAACTGTCAAAAGGAAAACATTAGTGTGTCTCAGCAATAAAGAAGGGCTGACTTATATTTATACCTTGCTTTTGGTTGCCATTAACTATAAATACGAAAGAGCTATCAGGTACAGAGAGCAAAGTGCATTCTAGTTAGCATAAACAGGAGGATTTATTCCAGGGTTCGAAATGGATTATAGAATTATTGGGATGACTAAAGTAATAGATTCTTGTCTAAGCTTCCCCAGTTGACTAATGAAACCATGTCACGAGACTGGCCACCAAAGGAACTATTGCCCTGTCATATTGCAGTGCCCCACTACAGCCACTGGGTACAGAACTTCTACCTCTGCTGTGAGCAGAGTCACGGCCGGACACACTGGAAGTCCTGTCTGAGGAAGGAGGTACACACCATGATTGATGGTTTGTTTGGCCACCTTCCCTCTAAGAAGCAATAGCTCTGCACAACCAATATTATATAGATACTTGATTTTGCCATTTTGCAGTAACACCGTATTCTGACAACTAGCAGCATCAACAAGAATCACAGTACAATACTTTTGTGGTTGTAATTTTGTGTGACAACTTATAAAGACATTCATATTGTATCACCTTTCAAAATGCAATAATGCATTAATCTGTAATCAAGAAAGCCAGAGTGGTCTCCCAACTCAATGCTTTATTCCATTTAAGAGAAAAAGTCTTTGTTTAAAAGTTTGTTTTGTTGAAAATCAAATTATTTATTCTAACATAACATCTAAATTAATAGCATATTAAAAGTATTATAGATGTAAAAAATATTTTTCCTTAATGAGTCAAACCTTATTCCTATGATAACCATTTCTGAGTGCTAAGCTTCTTGTTGTTGCCTGAAATAAGTTTATCCTTCTCCCACAAAACTGCTTTCCTAATATTTGAAAATATCTCCTATGTTTTCTACAATATTTTTATTCTCAAGTTTAAATGTTCTTCTTTCATCTGTATAATATGATTTTCAGATTTATTTATTTCTAATCGCCAAAAATTTGGGCTTGCTCTAATTTTTAACAGTTGTCTTAAAAAGGAGGCATTTGGCATGGAATGCAATTATCCAAAAATGATTAGAAAAAATAAGAAAAATACAGTGAGGTTATTACATTTCCTCATTCAAATTCTCTACGCTCATTAGCCAAATGCCCATAATAGTATCCTGGTACCACTTGTGTAATCTCATAAATGTCTTTTATAGCCATCCTTATTTAAAGTACTTTTCTTTTCTACACTAAAACAAAATAACTTGTGTAGTTCCCAACTACACAAGTTAAATGCTTCTATCACTTCTATCTATCTTTGTCCAACTAGCCTTCCTAAACTCCAACTAAAATTTTGTAGTTTTTCAGAATGTTTTGTTTTCTCTTTTCTGTTCACTCTGGCCTGTCTCCCAAAGTAATCTCATAATGGTAACTTCCATAACTTATTTACTACATAGTTCATATTTCTGATTTTCAAAGCTATATTTCAGACCAGACTTCAATTCTGAGTTCCAAATTTATATAGACATTAACCACAACCTGTCCAAACATGATACTATTATCTTCCACAAGAACACTTGCTATTCTAATTATTCTTTTCTTCAGTAAGTAGTACCACTGTGCAACTTTTTCAACCAGATACCCAGAAATGGTCCTCAATTCCTCCCACTCATTCATATATCTATATTAAAATTATCATTGAATTTTGTGAATTCTAATACTTAAATTATTATGTAATCTGCAGGCTTCTATTTGCATTTAACTGCCCTCTTCTCCTCCTTGGCCAACTGCAATATCCCCCCAGTGCATCTCTATGTATCTTTCCTCATCTGGCTCCAACCCTTTCTCAAAGAAACTGTGGTAGTTTTTATATTGTATTCTAATCAAATCTCTCATGGCTTGTGATTGTTCCCGGAAAAAGGAATAAATTCCTTTCTCTGGCCTATCAGTTCTTACAGTGGTGTATAAATCCATATCAGCTCAGTATACTAGCTATGTTAGACTTCTTTCAATGCCTCAAATATATTCAGCCAAAATACATACTTTGTTTAACCAACTATCTCCTATTTACTACTTATATTTAAGTAGCATTCACCCATGAAACTTTCCTAGTATTCTGACAGGGTTAGTGGCATAGCTAGTTTTGAGTGATAAACTCAAACCACTCTCGTCCTACTGTGTATTCTCTATGGGGTGTGGATCCCATGAGTGCTTTTATCAATAGAAAGCAGAGAAAGGGACATTCTGGGTCTTCTGAGCACAAACTCTAATGACATCTAGCAACTTCTCATTCCTCCCATGGAAGGCAGCACCTTACTGTAAAGGAGCCCCAGAAACCATGTGGAAAGGTCCACGTGGAGTAGAATCAAGGTCCCCAGTGGATAGCCTCAGCTCTGCTTCCATCTAACAGTCAGTACCAACTTGCCAGCCAAGTGAATGGATCATTCTGAAAAGGCATCCTTCAGCCCAGGTGGAGATGCTCCAGCTGATACCTTGCCCTTGACTAGCTGAGCCCAAATTGAGAACTTGTCAACACACTACTGAATGCTTTTAACTGACTAAGCTTAATGGTAACTGAAAAAATTTCATCTTCCACTCATCCATAAGTATTTCATATTTTATACTGTAAATTCCATTTATAAAGCAAAGATAATCCTTTGACCACTATTCTATCATCACTATATAGGACCATGTCTGATATATAGCAGGCACTTAATAAATATTCACATGAGTATCAGCATACATTGAAACATAAAATTTGTTTAGACTTTCCTATGCCTCAGAAATGCATTTGTTTTCTGAATGTCTCAACATTATATTTATCATTCTCTGGATTTTTTGAACTTATTTTATTGTTGTTCAAGTACAGTTGTCTGCATTTACCCCCCACCATTCCCCCCCCCCACCCCAGCCATCCCTACCTCTCTCCCCTGATTCCACCCCCCCCACCTTGGTTTTATCCATTTGTCCTTTATAGTTGTTCCTGAAAACCCTTCCTCCCTTTCCCCCCATTATCCCCTCCCACCTCCCCTCTGGTTACTGTCAGATTGTTCTTAATTTCAATGTCTCATTATATTTTGCTCACTTGTTTGTTTTGTTGATTGGGTTCCACTTAAGGTGAGATCATATGGTATTTGTCTTTTACCACCTGGCTTATTTCACTTAGCATAATGCTTTTCAGTTCCATCCATTCTTTGGAATTTTTTGTAACTTAGAAATACATGTATTGTGACTGTAACTGTGTTGATTTTCTTGATGTGCATTATTTTAAGAGCAGTCTCACTGAAAAACATAGCATCTTCATTGGAACTTTTAAAGTACTATCCTGCAATGTTTATATTGTATGAGAAAAATATTATATGTAAGCCCTTAAAATGTTTCCTGTATTGCTCATTAAAATGTGCAGTACTGAAACATTCCAACAGTAAGGCATATAGGCATATTAGATAGAAATAAGGGAGTTCAGCAATTTAGGATTGAGAAGACTTCCACATTATTTCTAGCAGGTCCATAAAAATCCCCACTCAAATAACGTAAACAAATTTCATGTTCAAGTGATACATTTCAGTAGTTATCACAAAAGATAAAAAATGCTTTGACCTTATTTGGGAATAATATTATAAATATAAGGAATAGTTATTGGATGACTACATAAATGCAAGCTGTTGAGATTATAAGCAAGATCAAAGCCATATGAAGAAAATGATGTGACTAACTGGGGTTGCAGGGAGGAAGTGAAGTGTACTTCACAACATCCAAAACAGAAGATGTGTTACATACATACTATGGAATACTACCATTGGCAACAACATGAATGGACCTTGAGGATAGTATGCTAAGCAAAATAAGTTAGTAAGAAAAAGCTAAGAAACATTTGATTTCACTCACATGTGGGATATAAAACTGAAACTCACAGACACAGACAACAGTATGGTGGTCACCAGAGGGAAGTCAGGAGAGGGAACAGTAAAGGGTAAAGGGGGCCAAATATATGGTGATGGAAGATGATTTGACTTTGGGTGGTGGGCGCACAGTGCAATCACATATCATGTATCATAGAAATGTACACCTGAAACCTATATAGTCTTATTAACTGATGTCATGCCAATATATTTAATAAAAAAAGAAAAAAAAACCCAAGTAACTGCCCTGGCTGGTGTGGCTCAGTGGATTGAGCACAGGCCTGTGAACCAAAGGGTTGCCAGTTTAATTCCCAGTCAGGATACATGCCTGGGTTGCAGGCCAGGCCCCCAGTAGGGGGTGCACAAGAGGCAACCACACATTGATGTTTCTCTCCCACTCTTTCTCCTTCCCTTCCCCCTCTATCTAAAAATAAATAAATAAAATTAAAAATAAAATAAAATAAAATAAAATAAAAAAACAAGTAACTAGCCAAAACGATAGAATGACTATATATATATTCTTTATGTGGGTATGTTTTAAGTAAAATAGATTACATAGAAATTTTCTACATATTTGAAATATTATTTATATAGTATTAATTCAAAAGTAAACTTCAGAAAAATGTTTATAAAGCACATTCTAAGAAAAAGTCCTTGTTAAGCCAGAGACTTGTGAACATATATACATTTTATGGTTTTTCATGAAATCTTAAAAATAGGCTATTGGCAAATAGCTTATATAAACAACTACACTATAAGGATTTGGACACTTAAGTTTGTAATTTTCCAAAAATAACATAGTTGTATTTATATTGTGATTGTAATGTTTTTATTTTTTCTGGGCATTCATTTTTACAGAGAATGAGAATTCATTTCATGAATATGTTTGCTGTGTTTTCTGAGTTACTATAGTTTTATGTCAAAGTTTGAGAAGATTGCTTTTTGATATCTAGGGAAGAATTCATCTAGACAAGCCATATGGAAGTAATCCCACGATATGGTGAAACCGACAATCTAAAATGAATTTTTCCAGGAAAATAATTTTTAAGACTCAGGTTTGGATTTTTTCATCTGCAGAAGGAGACTATTGAGTGAGCTTAATTTGGTTGTGTTAAATGCTTTTACAAAATTCCTCCAGATCTTTTTTATTATTATTGTTCAATTACAGTTTTCCTCATTTTCCCCCCATTACTCTCCCCAACCCTACCTACCCACACCTCCTACATTCAATCCTCCCCACCGTTGTCTTTGTCCATGGGCCCTTTATACATGTTCCTTGATGACCCTTCCTATCACTTCTAGATATTTCCATAATTCAGTACCTTTGTAGGGCAGTTTTAGGGTAACCTCAATGACACATTTATTTGAATCATTACATATAGGGAGAGATTCGTAGTTCTTGAGTCTGAAGGGAATTAAAGCAATTTAAAATGTTGTAAAATCAAGAAGTTAAAAAATAAAATGCCGATAGTGTGAAGAACTTCATTCTTCATATATGAATATAAATGTGCTACAATTTCTCCTCTTGAGAGCCATATCATTAAGTCAGAAGTACCAGCTGAAACTACTGGGATAAAAATAATCTGCCAACTCAAAACTTAACCACTTACATATGACTGTTGTATGTTTTAGATGCACAATCAATGATAATTGTCCATGAACAAGGGGAAAAACTACAAAGCATACAATCAAACTCAATCTTTAGCTTGGGCTGAAATTAAACGCCCAGGCCTGGAATTCAAGCTTGCCCTATTGGTTGTAGGTTTGAGGCTACCATTTGAATTTCTAAATAATAAATTAGTTCATTATGGAAATTCTATCTGCCTCACATGGAAAATAGGAGAATACAATGAGAAAACAGATTTGAAAATGGACATGTACAACACAACTGAGTGGCAATAAGTAGCCCTGCCAGCTTTGGTGGCTCTCCGCCCTCTTGTATCTCATGGTATCGCTCTGCCTCAGCCTCTGCGATCCGGCCCCGCTGGCTTCCATCAGCTACACTGCCCAAACACCAGGCCCCTTGCACATTTTCCCCTCCACTGAAAATTTTGTTTTGACTTTTCTTTTGTCCTCCCCATACTGTGCCATGCATATCTCTTCACCCCTCTCTACTTAATTTTATTTTATTCATCTTTAGATCTCAACTCTGGCACCACTTCCTCAGAGAAGTTCCCCAAATCATAGCACACTCTCCACCACCACCACCTTTTCCAGTCACACACTGTCAGAGATCTTAATCAAGGCCTCTGCCATAAATCCGATGACCATCACACTTGTCCGAGTTTTAATTTCACATTTATTTAAAATTTGATTGGTTTCGGTCATCTTTATGAGATCAGGGATCATATTGATGATTGTTGATCATGACATCCTGAGAACTTAATAGAGCAACAGGTACAAATTAAATAACTAGCAAATAATGTTTAGACAAGTTGGATGGCTAAGAATACAGATTTTGACATACATATTTTGGGGGGGCTTTAGTTTAACCACGAGGTACTTTCATGACCATGCTATTTAACACTGTATCACATCCACTCCCAGCCCTTCATATTATCCTTCCTTTCATTATTTTTCTCCATAAACTGAATTTCATTTGGCATACTATGTATACCAATACCACTTATGTAGTAGGAACAAATAATAAATGATCAAGATGTAAAGATTTGGCTGGTGTATTTAAAGACATGTCAATGTTATTCCTTCTTAATGTATATTAGTCTGATGTAAAATTTGTTTTTACATCCTTTTGATCCTGGAGCTGAGCAAAGGTCTTAAAGAGGATAAAGAAGTGGTGAAGTTGTATCACTAAACAGCGGGTGTAAAGTCTGTATCACTAATCAGCGGTTGTGCAGGTTCCTGGATTCAAATCCTGGCTTCAACACATAGAGGCTATCTGGCCTTCAACAGATTATTAAATCTCTTTAACCCCTAATTTCCTCAACTGCAAAATTAGAGGATCATAATAATTTTCAACCAGGAGGATTGCTCTGAAGATAACAGATAAGACAATTAAAATGTTTAACATGGTGTTTAGGACATAGCAAGTATTCAATAAATATTAACGGTACTGTTACCAAAAGGATGGTTTCAGAACCAGAAAGCACTTCCAAAAACATGAGAAAATATAGGTATTGATGCAGTTGCTCTGAAGGCTTTTTGATGTCAAAGAAATAGCATGACTCTATCCCCCCCTTGACTATCACCACTGGTATGACTGCGGTGGACACGCATTATTTTGCAGTACGTTCAAATGCCTTATGATACACTGGGGCTGAAAGATAGGCATTTAAAAGATACCTAGTTTCTTCTCTTAAGGACTTTATATGCAAAACCATAATCTCGGGCAATACATGAAACATGATGACATTTCTAATAAAATAATTGTTATAATACAGGAGACAAAGAGCTTGTTTATGGCTGTGCTGATTTCTGAAAATTTAGGGAATTTCCATATAGACGGATGAATTTTTACTTGAACTTGGATGGAGGGTTAGGAGAAAACTGAAGAGTCTAATTTCTATCAATTTCTAAATATGTGGCATTCTTGCCCTCCCCACAACATAAAAACCATCAGAAAAATTAAACTTTACTGGAGAATATGATAAACAGCTCACGCACAAGAAATTTTGATTTTACAAGCACTCTGTTTGTAATAAGTGAAATAAACATTCTCATGCAAGCCAAAATTTACTTCTCACAATCTCACACTCAAATTTACTAGAATTCCTTGATGAAAACTCACTTTCATGTAGCAAATATTTGCTCTTTAAATATCTTTTTTCAACTTTAAAACATATACCTATGTATATACATATATATACTAGAAAAAATGAATATTTTATCCATGTTTTTGATATCTGTTTAAAAGGTTCACAGATGGGAACCTTTAAAGATTTGCTGATGGAAGGTTCCCAGAGGAGAACTCAACCAATGGCAGATGGGGAGGTGGTAGATAAATGCACCTGCTTCCTCAGTTACATTATGTGGGTATTCCACACTTCCATCTAGAAGTCCCCAGCAGCACTGACTTCCAGCTGCCCACAGTGGTAACTTGGTTGATGATGCAGCCTTCATTGGCTCTCTTCCTTTCCCTGCCTCGCTGGGCCACACGCCTACTGATTTCTACCAAACGGACTACTTACTTCAGGGCTCTAGAGGTATCTAAACTAAGATGGAAGCTTATTTTTATTCAGGATCTGAGTACAATAAAATGTTATCTTGAGAAAAATAGAAACTTTATGTCTCAGTGATGCAAAGTCCAGTTTTACTCTACATCAGCAGTATAGAGCAATCCCAAACTAAAATAATGTTTTTAAAATATTATTTGCTACAGAAAAGTGATTGGCATAGAACACCTACAAAAAGCAAATTTAACATTTCTGTGGGGAGTAACTTTAAAGATATCCCTTGTAGGAATTTCAGGGGATGGGAATATAAAGTATGTCTAAAACAAGCTTATAATTAAACATTATTAAACACACAGAGAAACAAACCACTATAAGTGAGGAAAAATAAGATGTAACAATAGAATTGGCACACCCAAAAAGTTAGCAAACAAGTAACATGAATAAACCTATAAAATAAACATATATAAATAATTAAAGA
This sequence comes from Desmodus rotundus, assembly GCF_022682495.2. Lineage (NCBI taxonomy): Eukaryota > Metazoa > Chordata > Mammalia > Chiroptera > Phyllostomidae > Desmodus > Desmodus rotundus. The sequence continues at coordinate 44,525,988 of NC_071390.1, read as the reverse complement.
AGGAATTTTTTAAAAACCGAAAGGGAAGAATATTATGAAGAAACAATGAGGTTTGAAAAAGAGTTGGAGAATATTTTAAAAAATGAAAAGTTGAAGGTTTCTTTTTAATGTACACTGGAAACATAAACCAGAAAGTAAATACACAAATGAATGAACCTGAAGATATGTGAGAAAATTATGTAAATCGCAGCACTGGGTGGCAAATGGGCCGCATACCAAAAGACATATAGAGAGACTTGAGAAATCTAGATAATAGCTTCAATATATACTACAAACACAAGTTCAACCTATAATACTTTTCTGGGAGGATTTTCAAGATGTATTGTTGAGAAAAGCAAAAAGCAAGTAATTAAATATAACATAATTTTTGTAAAAGAAACAGCACCACTTAAAAAAAAAAACTGTGCATGTGTGTGTGGGCACGAGTCATGTGTGATCAAGAAGCCTATTAAACAATGCCCCTTGACTGTTGAGGATGCCAGAGTCAGTAAGAATGGGAGAAGGGAAAGAGATCTAAGGCAAAAAATAATAAAGCAGTTGTAATTTAAAAAGCAAAACTGTTTTTAAATGTCTGAGATGATCTCCTTTATGTACAATTATAAATATCTGTGTTATGTATAATTATAAATAATTATAAATATTATAAACACACATAGAGGAATGCATGGGAGGATGACCCTCAAAATTACAGTTATCTCTGAGTAAATTTATGCAATTTATACTTTGCTTCTTAAAAGTGATGTATGGAAGTTTTTCTTTAAAGGGACATATTCTCTTTTATGTAGTCAAGCATAAAAGCTATTTTCAATTTTATGTTGAAAAATAATTGTTTTGAGCTCATCACTTTCCTGTCCTTATCCATTCCTAAGCCATGGAATTTTAACGTGGAGAGGCAAACAAAGCCAGAGGACATATTTCTGTGTTTAGGTTTGTTGTCATAGTATATATGCAACCACTTCCATTTTAATAGTTCAATATCTTCTCAGTTCTTATTTACCAGCAGCTATGGTAGCACTGAGGCTGAATAGCAGCGTGCATTGGACTTACTGACCTAGCTGGTTTGGATACAGTCTTGGGCAAATGAAAAGAAGGAGAGAAGTGATCTTGACTACCTAAAAAATATATATTATTTTATATTTAAAGTTATTCTAAATTTTAAAAGCAAATATACTTCTTTCTTATTTTCAGTAATTAAAACTAATGTCAGTGTTAAGCAAATACTATTAGTTATATTTAAAATATTTTATTATCAATTAATTGTGTATTAATTTATCCAATGAAGGCATTGTTTTTAATTATATTTTATAATTATGCTATTACAGTTGTCCTGATTTTTCTCCTTATCCCCCCTCCACCCAGCACCCCCCACTCCCTCAGAAATCCCCCCAACATTGTTCATGTCCATACATATAAGTTCTTTGGCTACTCCATTTCTTATTTGTACTTCTTAATCCCCTCACCTCTTCACCTTTTCCCCCATGTCCCCTTCCCATCCGGCAACCATCAAAACGCTCTCCGTATCCATGATTTGCCTCTGTTATTCTGGTTTGCTTAGGTTGTTTTTTAGATTCAGTTGTTGATATATGTATATTTTTGCCATTTTATTGTTCATAGTTTTGATCTTCTTTTTCTCAAATAAGTCCTTTTAACAATTTATATAATAATGGTCTGGTGATGATGAATTTATTTAGTTTTTTGTTGTCAGGGAAGCTTTTTATCTGCCCTTCCATTCTAAATGATAGCTTTGCTGGGTAGAGCAATCTTGGCAGTAGATCCCTGCTTTTCATGACTTTGAATATGTTTTACCAATCCCTTCTAGCCTGCAAATTTTCTTTTGAGAAATTAGTCTTATGGGAACTCCCCTGTAGGTAACTCTCTGCTTTCCTCTTGCTACTTTTAAAATTCTCCCTTTTTCTTTTATCTTTGGCATTTTCATTACAATGTATCTTGGAGTTGGCTTCTTTGCATCCATCTTGTCTGTGATTCTCTGTGCTTCCAGGACTTCCATGTCTATTTCTATCATAAAATTACAAAAGTTTTCTTTCATTATTTTTCCAAATAGAGTTCCAATTTCTTGCTCTTTCTCTTCTATTTCTGGCACCCCTGTGATGAGAATGTTGGACCTCTTGAAGTTGTCCCAGAGGTTGTTTATACTATCCTCCTTTTTTTGGATTCTTTTTTCTTCTTATGTTGGTTGCTTTTTGCTTTCTTATGTTCCAAATCCTTTATTTGATTCTCAGCTTCATCCACTCTACTGTTTCCCTGTAAATTGTTATTTATTTCAATTAGTGTATCCTTCATTTCTGACTGGAATTGTTTATGCTACTGAGGTCCTCACTAAGTTCCTTGAGCATTCTTAACCAGTGTTTTGAAGTCTGCATCTGATAGATTGCTTATCATCAGATGCAGAGTCTATTTCATTTAGCTCTTTTTCTGGAGTTTTGATCTGTCCTTTCATTTGGGCCATGTTTCTTTGTCTTCTTATTTTGACAGCCTCTGTGTGTTTGTTTCTATGTATTAGGCAGGGCTGCTTTGACTCCACATCTTGGTAGTGTGGCCTAATGTAGTAGCTGTTCTATAAGGTCCAGTGGCACAGCCTCCTTTATCACCCAAACTAGATACTCAGGGTGCATCTTTTGTGTGTGTTGAGTACACCATTCTCTTGTAGTTGAACCTTGGTTGTTGTTGACAGGTCAATGGGAGGGATTTACCAAGGCCAGTCAGCAACAAGAATTGTTTGTGACTACTGACCACAAACCTCTGCAGTCCATGAAGGATCAGCTGTGCAGGGGCAGGGTGGTGGTGCTCTGGTGTTGTCTGTAGCTGTCCATTGGGTTCACTGGCCCTGGGGTTTCCCATGTGCTACAGGCCAAGGTCAGCCCCTAGTTGTGTTTTGCCCAGGACCACCCTGCCTGAGCTATAAGCAATCTGCAAAGGCTGCTACTTATTCTAGGCTTTGATATTCCCAGGCAAAGCCATCCTGCAAATCTAGGTTGGCTGCTGCTAGTGCCGGGCCTGGGGCTCACTAAGGCCAGCTGTTACTTGTTTAAGAGGATTTAGGAAGTTGTGAAGCATGAGCCAAGACCAACCATTCATATGGAAAAGCAGCTTGGGGCACCTGTAATTTGGGTGGGGCAGAGTGTCTGTGGATATCCAAGGTGGGCCAAACGGTATTAGCCAGGTTGATGGAGTCTCAGATATGGCACCAGCTTGCTGGCTCTGTGGCTCTGTCGGGGGAGGATTTAGAAAAGGGACAATGGCCTCTGCTCACCTTCATGCCATACATTTCAGTTTTTTCCAGTATACCCCTGGTGCCCTTCAAGCTGCTACCCAGGTGCTGGAGCTCAGAAGGAGTGAGTCTGAATTTGTCTGTGGGTTCTTTAAGAGGAACTGCTTGGGGCTCCAGAAGTTTCTTCCAACTCAATCCCACTGGTGTTTGCAGTGAGAAGTTGTGGAGACTTGTCTTCTTGGCACTGGAACCCAGGACTAGGGGCCCTGTGTGGGTCTGGGACTCCTTGCTCCTGAGATACCCCTCCTGAATTTTTATCCACCACATGTGGGTGGGGGACCAACCCATTCCACATCTTTGCCCCTCCTACCAGTCTTGAGGGATGTGGTTTCTTTAATTCTGTAGTTGTCAGACTTTCATTCAACTCAATTTCTGATGGTTCTGAGTGATAGTTGCTCTATATTTTAGGTGTAATTTTGATGTGGTTGTGAAGACAAATTATTAAAGCAAATTTTGAAATACTATATGTTTAACCATGAATATTGAAATTGTCATTTTTAGAAATAACAACCAAAGAATCACTATTCTGAAAACAAACCTAAATATGTTCAAAGACCAACATATTTCTGTGTTTATTTTAATTAGAATCATATTCTACTTAGAATCAAATAAAGTAGGCAGACTTTAGGCAACAATCAATTTTAGTTCATTTGGAGAGAGTGCTTTTGTTAACCATCTCTCTCTCTTTTTTTTTACTTCAACATTATCAGAATTGTTATATGAGAAAATAACACCTAAATTTCTAAATTACATGTACATGTCATCTTAGTCTCCTCCATAAAACCACCAACCCTGAAGCCCACCCAATCATATATATGCATAAACATATATAATTTTCTTCAAACGTAACAATAGAAAATTGATACAATAAGCATTGATTTTTAAAGCAATCAGCAACCTTTTAAAGGGGATGAGCATTAGAATTTAAAAGTCAAGATCTTGCTGTGTGTGTGTGTTTTAAGGGTGATTTGTTGTTGTATTTTTTCCCCCGGATTTTTTACAAAAGTTTTGTGCCTGAAACCATCTAGGAGGAACAAGAGAACATTTGACTGATTTCCATGTATGTACATTAGCTCTTTTGCTCCTTCAATGTCAGAATGAGAATTATGTCTTTTAGGCAGGTGTGGGGGTCATTATTTGGATTTAAATTTCCAAGTTATACCTTTAGTGTCATTGTAAATGAATCTGCACTCAATATTGTAATATGATTAAGAATGATAATTAGTCACAGCTGGATAAAAAAAAGATACCAGCTGGAGTCCTACTTCATTAACAGGATGCCAATAGTATTTATAAGATTCTCTAGAATCACATGCTCCTACTGTTCATATTAACATCTATTTAATTAATGCTTTTATGTTAGTGTATGACTTTGCCTCAATTTTCAGACCATGAACCAAACTCATCTAGCAGCAGCAGATGGCAGAACTAGTGTGATCAAAAGAAACTTTGTGCAATTACACATTTTACAAACTTACTTTTTTCATGATAAATAATTTCCTTGTATAAGCAATTTTGCCAAAGTGTAGTTTCACAAGTCATGTGGATGGAAGAAACAATGCAAAATCGACAATATCCTAGAAAATTTGGAATTCTTTGTATCTTTTGCTAATCATTTGCTTCTGTCATTTCAATTATTTTCTCCTATCAGTATTATATTTGTACAATATAAATGGAAACTTTGATTTTCATCTTCATATTTCAAGTCTGTTAAATAACTCCAGTTACTTAATTTCAATTCCCTGGTGGATGAGTAAGTAGAAGCTACACTAACTTCTTCCTAGGACCAAACTGCAATTACAACTAAATTAAAGAAAAATCATCTTGAATAACCAACTGAACACTAGCTGGAGAGAAGACAAACAATCAAGGACAAACGAAAGAAACTCCTTCACCTCAACGTGACTGCTAGGGAGTGCAGAGGCACAAGAAGGTTGGCTGGACTTCCAAGAATGGCAGCTGAAGTCATGGAGGGATATTTCAGCAGCCAGTGTGTTCCCCCTGAGAAGTGTGGGGAACAAGAGAATACTGCAGAAGAAGAACTAAATGAAATAGAAGCAAGCAATTTATGAGATATAGAGTTTAGAGTAATGGTTGTAAGGGTATTCAACAGCATGAAAAAAGACATAGAAACAGTAGAAAAAGGACCAGTCAGAAATAAAGACTGCAACATCTGAAATAAATAATACACTCAAAGGATAAACAGTAGGATAGATGAAGCAGAGGACTGAATAAGTGATTTGGAAGACAAGGTAGAAAAAAACACCCAGGCAGAGTAGCTAAAAGAAAAAAAGGAATTTTAAAAATGAAGAGAGATTAAACAAGGGATCAAGAACATATTTGAAGAAATAATGACCCAAAACTTCCTTAAACTGGTGAAGGAAAAAGACAGGTAAGTCCAAGAAGTTCAGATCGTCCCATACAAGTTGGATCCAAAGAGGACCACACCAACACACATCATAATTAAAATGGAAAAGTTTAAAGACAAGGAGAGAGTCCTAAAATCCACCAGAGAAAAGTAGTTACCTACAAAGGAGTTTCAATTAGACTGTCATTTGATCTCAACAAGAACACTTCAGGCCAGAAGGAAGTGGCATGAAATATTCAACATGATGAAAATCAAGGACTTACAAGCAACGCTATTTTACCCAGCAAGGCCATCATTTAAATTTGAAGGAGAAATAAAGAGCTTCTCAGATAATAAAAAGTAAAGGAGTTTGTTAACACCAAGCCAGTACTGCAATAAATATTAAAGGGCTTACTTTAAGAAGAACAAAAACAACAGAGGAAAATAGTTAAAAATAAAATGGTACTAAATACACATCTATCAATAATCACCTTAAATGTAAATGGCTTAAATGTTCCAACCAAAAGGTGTAGATAGGGTAGCTGATAAGAAACAAGTCCCTGTATATGCTGCCTTTAGCAGACCCATCTCAGATCAAAAGCTGCACACGGACTAATGATAAAGGGATGGAAAAAGATATTTCATACAAATGGAAAGAAAAAAAAAAGCTGGTGTAGCAATACTTACATCCAACAAAATAGACTTTAAACCCAAGGCTATAGTAAGAGACATAGAAAGACACTACATAATGATAAAGGGAGTGATCCCACAAGAGAATATACCCCTAGCAAACATTTATGCACCCAACATAGGAGCCCCTAAATATGTAAAGCAAATCTTGATGGACATGAAGGTAGAAATCAACAGAAATACAGTCATAGTCAGTGATTCTAACATCCCACTGATTTCAATGGATAGATCTTCCAAACAGAAAATCAGTATGGAGACAATGGCCTTAAATGACACATTAGATCAAATGGATTTAATTGATATCTCCAGAGCATTTCACCCCAAAGCAGCAGAATATACACACTTTTCAAGTGCACTTGGAACATCCTCTAGGCTAGACCACATGTTAGGACACAAAACAAGTCTCAATAAATTTAGGAAGATTAAGATTACATCAAGTGTCTTCTCTGACCACAATGCTATGAAACTAGAAATCCTTCACAAGTAGAAAACTGAAAAATATTTTACTTTTATATACCAGCAAGGAACAATTTAAATATGCAATGAAAAATAACCATTATTTTTAAAAATGAAGAAATTAGGGAAAAATCTCTACACTAAGATGGATATATATATATATATGAAATCAGTAGTTCCCCAACCTTTTTGCACCAGGGATTGGTTTCATGGAAGACGATTTTTCAACGGATGGCAGGGGGCGGGGGGAACAGGGGATGGTTTCTGTATGACTCAAGTACGTTACATTCAAGCTCACCTCCTGCTGTATGGTTGGTTCCTAACAGCCCCGGACAAGTACCAGTCAGCAACCTGGCTTGTGGATCCCTGATATGTATGGTAAAGGACATGGAATTGGTAAAATATTTTTTTAAATATTAGAACATTTTTACTGTCTGAACTTAAGACTTACCATAAAGTTAGAATAATCGACAGTTTACTATTTGCATTATATGAGGGGGACCTCCCCACAAAAGGAATTTATTTATTAAAAATTGTGTATTTATTCCTAGATGTTCAAACCTCAGTCATCTTCAGAGTACTCTCCATGTGATGCAATACACCTATTGAGACTTTTTTTCACTGCTCAAAATAATTTCTGAACTTGTCAATTTCATGCTTTTTAGTGCTTCTGCCCATTTTTTGTTTTACCTCTTATATACAGGCAAAATGTTTCCTTTTGAGGCCTTTTTTAATCCAGGGAAACTTAAAAAAGTTGCTAGAGGTGAGATCAGGTGAATAGGGAGGGTGGGCCACCAGGGTTATGTCATTTTTGGTCAAAAACTGCTAAACACTTAGCATGGTATGAGCAGGTGTGCTTGTAAATCACCCATTGTGAAGTGGGCAGATGTGTTCAAAGAGTCTTCAAAAAAATTTACTGAGACTGAATGCAGCCCGTCACAACACCACCAGCTGGTACACTGATATAAATGGGTCCCTAGAACACTCACCTAGCGCGGGAGAAGCCTGACTCCAGGGTGCCTGCCCTCCAGAAGGTAATTCCAGTTTGGGGGCCACCTGTCTTTTACAGACAGGTAGATTGGTGAACCTGAATAGTGAATTCAGAAAAAGACTCAACTTTTAAGGTCAATTGATTTTCAAAAATATGCCAAAGCAATGTTTATGAAAAGGATGATCTTCTAAGTCACAGGCGGCAAACACAAGGCCCACGAGCTGAATCCAGCCCTCCACCTTGTTTTATCCAGCCAGGCACCTTGTTTCTACCTGGCGGCGGTGCAGAGCTGTTGCTTAACTGTTAAGGAGTAGTTACATTTATACAGTCCTAATATTACATTTGGTCCTTTGAAGACAACCGTGAAGCTAATACAGCCCCTGGTGAAAATGAGTTTGACAAAGTAATTGGTGCTTGAGTAACAGATTCATAAGAATATGCATGTGGGGGAATAATGAACCTTGATCTCTGCTACCTCACAACATACATTTTAAACTTCAGTAGAAAACATAATTTTACCACCTGGAGTAAGCAAAGTCTTCTTAGAAAGATTCCACAAAAGAAAAACAATGATAAAATGGAATTCATAATAATAAACTTCTATCAAAAGACATCATGAAAAAGTATAAAGAATACCAATAATTGGTGGAATATTCACAATGGATATATTTGACAAAAAATTCTCATTCAGAATATATAAATAACTCATATAAAAAGTATATTTTAATTATGGAAGTAATTTATATTATTTGACTTAAGCCAAACAATCCTAAGTATACAAGGTAAAGAATAAAATACATACAATTTTCCCAGATTTCTCTCCTCAAAACTTAGTAGTTCAATATTTTGATTAGGAACATGCTACCTTTTTTTCCTGTTTATATACAGTCTGTGAGCTGTTTTATTTACTATATAGATGTATGACTATCCAGATGTTGTCAACATTATCCCATATTTTAAATCTTTGTCTTTCTTTAGCTGATATAAAACTTCTAAGTTATTACAGAGTACTTATATATTATTTTAACAAACACACTGAAAACCTGTTAAGTAAATAAAGAATAATATACCTATATTTAGTTTGCCTAAATTTTGACTATTATAAATAATATTGCTCATAACAATTTCTGAGCATAAATCTGTTCTTTATTCCAATCTTAGGACAGATTTTCAAGGCATGGAATTACTGCAAACAAAGGTTTCACTCTTTGGTACCAAATTGCTTCTCAAAATACTTACTCAAAGTTGCATTATCCTAGTATATTTCAGAGTAATTGAACTTTAATTATTGAAACGTTATAAATAGAACAACAACATACTTCCATTTATAATTTAGGAGAGAGAAATGAGACTGGAGACAGTAAATATAGTTAGGAATTGATTACATTAGACAACACAGGAAATGATGTGAATATATGCTACAACTGAGCAGCTCCTGGCATTCATTTGTTTATTTCTACAATTACTTAATAAATATTTATTGGTCACGCACTCTGTTCTAGGCATTATGCTAGATATAGAAATGATTTAAAACTCAAACCTCACATGCCAGCATTAAAAACAAAGATGGGATGGGCTTACATTTGAGATTTAGGAATGCTTGATGGTACAAGATCCAATTTTCTGGTTTGATGACTAAGTGCATAGTAAGGTCCTACATTAACCATATTTCTTGCTTTTTCTCTGAATCTTTATACTCATCATTTCACCTGAATAACTCTTAACTCTTCCTTCAAGTATTAGAGTAAAAACTATTTCCTTCAGCAAAGCTTTATGACTCATTTCTAAGGTAAGATGCATTTTTGACTACTCTCCTGCCTCCGAAGCACAGACAGTGTCTCCAATAGAACACCTTTGGAAGAAGCCAGCTACAAGTCAACAGAAGAGCTGGAAACTTAAGCAGACAGGAACACATTTTCTATGTATAAGGCTAATAGTCCTTTCTGAAGGAACATTTCCCCCTAGGACCATTTCTTCTATTTCAAGTTCCAACTCAAGATTAGCACATTTCCATACTGAGCTATCCTTGTTTGCCTGTGTCTCTCTGTAAGGCAACAAACTCTCGTTAGTCTACCTTCTTGAAAGAAGGATAATATTATACATTTGAATTTATTGTGGATCATGCAAAGAGATAAATGGTGCACGAACTCCATCTTGAATTGGCTCATGCATCATTTGCCATGAAGTTTATTCAGAGAAACACAATTACAGCTTTTACACTTCATTTAAAAGTGTTTTCCACAACATAAAGTGTGGAGTTTTAGAACTGACATTATTTGGAGAGAATGAAACCTTAAATGTGTATTTTTGAAAGTTTATTGCTATAGCAAAACACTTTAAAACTGAATCATAATTAGTACACTCTTCTTTAAAAAACTATTTTTATTGATGATAAAGAAAACATTTTCCACTATTCCTCTGTAGCTACCCTTTTATTAGAAAATGAAAAATCTGTTTCTATACCTGGTTTAGTTTTGATGGCCCTACTTAATTATGATAGAACATATAGTATTCTGTATGATGTCTGTACTCACAAATACTTTTTCCAAAATCAGATACTTTTTCTTTCCTAAAACTTTCTCACTTAATCATATAACATTCATAAATAACTAACAAAAAAGTGCACAAATAACTGAATTATGATGAAAGGTCTTGATCTACTCAGAATTGTTTATAACATTCTGTTAGGGTATTATTTTCAATCAAAAGGTGTCCAGGTGATAAAATTAGTAATTATTTTCCTAAAAGAGAAGAATAATTTTAAAATATTACAATAGAAAAAAAGTAAAGACAGGGACTGCTGTCTTTTTCTTGTGTAGTGCCCTCAAAAGAGCTGGTGGACCAACACTTAAAAGTACCCATAGCAGTACCATGAGTGCAGCAAGCCTGGGAGTTCCTCTGGCACAGCCTTACGCACTTCCCATGGCAGACAGGCAGGATGGATCCAAAGAAATATGTGGTCTCCCAATATTCTGTGAATAGATCTGTATTGCATTTATGTATTTTTATAGGTAAATGGGAAAATAAATATTTATCTTACTTTTTAATTACAAAAATACAATGAGATTAGCAAATTACAACATAACCAACCTTACTACGTATCACATATAACAATTAAACCAACACTTGGCCTCACTGTAGGGGAAAAAACAGAGATTAGTGAGAACTATCGTAATATGGTGGTTATCCTATAGGAACAAGCCCAGTCCTATTCTATATTCTGATAATTTAAAGAAAGAAAGAAACATCATATTATATGAGAATTCTCCAAAAATGTTAATGTTGGCACATAATTAAAAATTAAATGTCTGAGACAAGAATATATGACCAATGTCATGTCGACATGCTGTCTACATGCAGAAAATACACTGTTGTCCAGCAGTTTGAAATCCTCCATTCATAAATCACAGCGTACAAGTAATCTGCTCGAGCAATTCCTTTTGTTGTTTGTTTGTTTCTCATGTGCAGGTAATTTGGGGCTGTATCACTTGGAAGGCAAAGAGATAAAATGTTAAATTGATTTATGGAAGTTATTAATCTTAGGTTAATTTTTTCTTATACATACAGTAGTGATTGGACATTTACTCTTCACTTTTTACATGCCTTAACTGGTTTATTTGGTAGAAACATATTAAATCAATCCTGTTGCATGTAAACAGCATCTGAATGGGTTTATTACAATGCCTTTTGATTTGACAGACAGTTTTCTTACTATTTCTTCAAATATTTCATTAAGATAACCAGATACTATTTTATTGTAGAAAACATGGTATTTTTCCTGAAAGAAGAATAAAAGCCCCATATGCGTTCAATAAGTCAACTGTGATTAACAGTGAATTCTGACTCTCCTGCAGCCCACCCAGTGTTAGATGCTTAGAAAAGGACCACTATTTAGGAACCAAGGAGGGACATGTCCAGTAGTACTCATCCTTTACTCATTTAAGAGGAACAAGGCAGAAGCTGTTCTAGCTAGGGCATCTGGGTTGTAAAGATAGGGCCTCACAGGGTTGTAGTAACGGGGAGGCAGACTCATCCTAAATTGTAGGAAGTAGTAAAGGTGAAGCAGCATCTGTGCAAAGTTTAAAACTGGACCAGTGTCAGGTTGCAAATGATCAAAAGGGGAATCACAATGTTGGTCAAACTAGGTTGAGCACACCGGGCAGAGTCAGTTATCAAAGCTAAAAGTGTACATAGGTGAGGGTCAGAAGCAGATAGTGCAGGGATCTGGGGTAATTGTGAGTAAACTCAGATCTGCCAAAGTTGTTAAGAATGGATGTCATCCAATGAGTGAGTGGGGTCCGGTGGGAGGCAGACCGAGACATAAATGCCTGCAGACTAAAAAGTCTCACATTCAGGCCGATAAAGGATTTGGGACAAAGATTTGAAAATGGTTGGTCCATCATTTTTAACAGATCCATGTGAAAATATTTATAGAATAACATGAGCCACGACAACCCCAAGTGGCTTGTAGCTGAGTGCGATACGGAGTAGACTGCTCAGTATTGTCTAGAGAGGGGCAAAACCTCTGGCACTGCTGTGAATTGCCCCAAATGTGTGTAACATAACCGAGCTGTTGCTGCATGCAGTTCAGGACAGTGACACCTTCAGGAGCCTGGACAAGCCCAGTAGACCAGGGAAGAACTCTTCCCCTTTGGATTTCCTCCAATTGCAGCAGTTAATGCTTGGTCCCCTGTTTTCCCACATGATAAAGAACAACTGTTACTCAGCTTGATTCAAAGACTAGTTGGCAGCGCTTTTGGCTGGAATATTTATGTTAATTTCCTGGTAGTAATATTATTGGAAGAGACCTCAACTATATTGTAAGGGAAATGTGTGACAATTCTAGGCTAAGATTCTACATGCTTTAAGGCATGATTCAATCATGCTTTAGACACATTTGGACAGCTACAGTAGGTCGGTATGAAGTTTCTCTGTAGAGCACCACTAGATCCCTCTGAAAAGTGTCTGTATGCATCTTGGTTTTATCAAAAGAAGTTAGTTTTTCCGTTGACATGAGGGTGTGTGTGAGCTGTGGTACAGAGGTACCATAGAAAGCCTGTTTCCTTGAACGCGTTTACTTAGAAGTAGCATTAGTGCTAAATGACAATAACCAGTAAACAGTTTTTTTAATGCTGTTATATATCAGTGTTTTTAAAAGGCCTGATTTAAAGATATGTTGACAAATATATAGTTTAAAGCACTTTCATCATTCATAGTAGAGAAAATGAAATATTGTAAAAGGTCATTCAACGCTCCCCACAGATGTTAAAACAAAGACTATTCAAGGTCAAACCACAGTGTTGAATATGAATGTTAAATTGAAAGGAAGCACAAGATTTCAGTTTCATTTGATTATACAATCCCGTAAGTAAACGTAAATGTGCAAGTATGTAGACAGTCCTTCATAAATCTGCTTATATTTGTATAGAAGGTTAATATGATTGAGAAAAATATTATAGATCATTTAAAAATTACGATAATAAAAATTCTAAAACAATCCATGTGTAAACAAAGAATCTATTTCCGGGTGCTGTATAATTATTAGTGGAATATCTTAAAGACATTAAAAACAGGCTATTTCAATTTTCCTTTCCCCACCTACATGATATAATTAAACAAAGAAAAATTAAGCATCAGGCACCTAAAAAAGAAAGGAAGCTGATTTTTGGAGTGTTATGGGGGAAATGGCATGAGTAGTGTATCATCTGTTACCGATAAAATCATCTTTGCTACCAAGAAAAATAATTTCTCAGGAAGAGAAATGTTTTCCAAGATTAATGGCTTTCAATGGATATGTTTAAAGGACTTTTCTTGATTGCCTCGGGGACGGACCCTGTTGTGTTATTTTCCTCATAGGAGAATTTGTCAAATTTGATCTGGATTCTCAAAGAGTACTCTGAAAAGCAAGATGTAAACCCAAAATGTTCTCAGGTGTGATGCAGTACTCCTGCGTAGATATGCACCTTTTGCTGATTGGCCCTTCACCAAATTGCTGAATTAAAAATGGGGTTTATTTTTCTTCAAGGGCCTACTTTCTCTCAAGTCTCTGTCAGAGTGGTTCATTTGCTTTATTTGACTTAAAAAGTAAAATTCACGTTAGGACTCACACTTACTGGAAAAGCCATCTTTGTCACTGTGGATTTTAAGTTAAAGAGTGCTCAGTCCCTAAGCTTTAAACATAACAGCATGACTTTTTATGTTTTCCAACGGGAAAAAACCCTCACGATTTTCTAAAGAAAATCCCATACACAGATGGATATTTGCTTTACATTTTTCATTCCAGATTCCAAAGGTTAAAATTTCAAGAACCATCCTCCATGCATGGAAATGAACAAAAGATTAAGCCAACCTGATTTAGATGGTGATTGTGTCACTAAAGTCATAAACATCTTATTTTTGAGCTAGAATTATGAAATAACACCACTGGAAGGAGCCTAGGATGTCTAAAACCCAGGAAGATGACATACTTAACCCATGATCAGCCTGCTGTTGTTCGTATCAACAACTGGATGTCAGATTTCCAGTGTCCTGAATGTTATTCTACCTTTTTTCTCCTCTTTATATTATAGTTCAGTGAGGTATCTAAGAACATGAGTTGCAACTTCAGATAAACATGGTTCAGATTTTTTTGTGTACATTATGAACCACATGGATATGTTATGGCGGAGGCTCGAGTCAGGGGGTTGCCTCTCCTTGGTTCTCGCCTTGTTTGCAAGAGAATTCAGGCAAGAGATAACACATATAGTGGAAATGGGATAGCAAGTTCGTTTATGAAATACACTTGAGCATGAAGCTGCAAGCAGGCACTCAGCAAGTTGGATGGGGCAGAGCCCTAGGTAATTGTCTAGGTGGGGTAGCCTGTGTAAACCAGGTTGATGGGGTCTCAGATACGGTGCTGCCACTCTGTGGGTCTGTGTGCAGGACGGTTCAGAAAAGGGACAACGGCTGCTGCCTGGACTCTAGAGTTTTGTCTGGGAGGAAGCTGTGCCCTAGAACTCATCCTGATGTCAGACAGTTTTTCCCCATATGGCACAGGTGCCCTTTTAGCTGCTGCCCTGGTGCTGGAGACCAAAGTGGGTGAGCCTGCATAAGTCATAAGTTCATTGTGGACTCTTTAAGAGGAGATGCCTAGAAATCCCACAGTTTCTTCCACTGCCCCAAGCCCTGCTGGTTTTTACAGCCAGAGGTTATGGGGACTTATCCTCCTGGCACTGGAACCCTGGGCTGCATGGTCGGGTGTGGGGCTGGGATAGCTCATCTTGAGATATCCCTCCTGATTTTTGTCCACCACACATGGGTGTGGGACTGCCTGTGCCATGTCTCTGTGTCTCCACATGCCCCTCCTACCCATCTGAATGAATATGGCTTTTTTGTAATTCCTTGGTTGTTGGACTTCCCTGCAGCTTGATTTTCTGACAATTCTGGGTGAGAGTTGTTTTGTAGTTTGGAAATGTACTTTAGGTATCTCCTCAGGTGGTAAAGGAAGAGGGCTCTGGCAAGCATGTTAAGATTGTCTTGTCTCTATCACAGCAAATATGCAAAGTGTAAATACCTGATGATTCATGTAAAGAAAAAACCAAAAACAAAGTTATGGTGGCGTTACATGTATTGTTAGCTAAAGCTTAGAAGATGACTCTGTAGGCCAATGCGGACAGTGCTACTAGTAAGCGATGAGGTTACAAACTTCAGATTCTTTGTGGCAATGAGAATGGTAGAATACATGAATAGCAGAGGACAGATAGCAAACATATATATATATATATAATATATATATATAGTGTCATTTTTACGTGTGACTTCAGTGGTTTTGTGCTTCCTTATACAATTAGGAAATAAAAGTACATGCATAACAATTAGGACATATACAAATACA
Organism: Desmodus rotundus; assembly: GCF_022682495.2. Lineage (NCBI taxonomy): Eukaryota > Metazoa > Chordata > Mammalia > Chiroptera > Phyllostomidae > Desmodus > Desmodus rotundus. The sequence goes on along the minus strand of NC_071390.1, from coordinate 44,510,342 downwards.
TCCTACCTCTTCTGTTTTATTGGAAATCTCAATTTGTAGGTCCATGAAAGCTAAGATGGATACTGTACCACTTTATGAAATGCTATTTATGTTATGTGGATTCTTTTAAGGATGGGGATTTTAAAATAATAAACAAGGAGTTAAGAACTCTCACATAGTTTAGAGAGATGCATCATGTAAGATCGGGATGAGAAATATCTTTTGAATGAAGGTATTAACAACTTTGGGGTGGTCAGTGGAGTGAAGGGATGGAGCAAAAAAGAAAAAGAAAAAAATTGAAAGAACTCATGGACATGGACAACAGTGTGGTGATTGGAGGGGGGGATGGGGGGTGGTGGAAGAAGGTACAGGGGAGATAAATGGTAATGGAAAAAGTACAATAAAATAATGAATAATAATAATAATTTTCCTTACCAAAAGGATATTAGCACCTGACTTTTAAATTTTATGTCACAGATTCAGTCACATTTCCAAAAAATTGTCTATGTTTCTGAGTCTATTTCCCACTGTCTAGAGAAAGGACTGATTGGTTTAATTCAAGTCTAGAACTCGGATTAATACAAGATTGTTTATTAGGCCATGGGGTTCATATTGTCGGAGTAAATAGCTGGCCTACGAAGCAAGTGAGGAAAGGGGAGAAGCAGAGCAGGCTTATGCTGTATGGGAATACAGAGAAAGGAGGGTGACAGCCACACTTTTGCTTTTAGTATTGGGCTCTTGTTGAAAAACAGCTTCTTTATTCTCCTAAGGTTACCTGAGATGTAACAGCCTCATTATAATTAACACATTTTTGCCTAAGCAGTTCTAAATGCATGCATTCCATTTGAAAACTGTAAGTTCTATTAATATAGTTCCTATTATATGTTTACCAACCTGTAGAATCAATTGTAACTATCTGCAGGAGGCTAAATACCTTGTTTTGTACTTGGAAAGTATGCTCTAATTAGGACACCTCTTCTATGCCCTCAAGGGAAGGGAAACGATTCCGTGTATTTGTAAGAATAGCTAGAGTGGAAAGACCTTTGGCATTTTGTCTTAGCCATTTTCACTGAGAGAAAAGGATGAGTTTCTCCTACACCAGTGGAAGAGCTTGTCTTATTTTACTGGCTACAATTGGCACTATTGAAAAGAAATGTATCTAGATGGAAACAATATGATGTAACTATATTGGGAAACCCATGTTTTATAAAACACTGCTTCAAGTGTATTGTAGTTGTAAATCCAGAGGACTGGTCTCAGACATTGTGATACACAGACATACCTCTATGGAATGAAGTTTTTATAAGCTTCGCCCTTTTTACAGCTCGGCAAATCTAAATTCTTTATTTTCTCCCAGCAGAATAAATTGTTTCCCCAGAATATCAGAGTTAATATGTGATTATAAGCTCCAACATGAAGTTAGAATTGTCAATGTAGAACAAAGTGACAAAATTGTTTAGTTAGCCCACTTTTCCTTTAAGATACAATTCGGTGAAATCCCATGTTTTAAAACTAAATATCTAACATGCTATCGGTATGTTTAATTCATGATGTGGGAACTGTTTACATGAGTAAACTGAAGTACAACCTCTTGATCATGCATTAATTATTAGCCCACTCAAACCTTTGGTAAGAAAACAAATTGACACACTGTATTCAAAATAAAAAGTAGGACCTTTGAACTGAAGTTTATGATCTTCAGTAATGGAGGACGTTAACAAAGCACATGGCTAAATTAGATAAGCACAAAGAGTTGCTGGAATGTTTTAAAGTCTAGTTTTACCGTAATTGGGTTAAAGAAAATGGAAGGTTTTCTCATAGGTGTTTGAAAACAGCGATGGTACATGTAAACATATCTCCCACATATCTCTCTCTTTAAGAAAGAGTACCTTTCTTAAAGTTGAATGAAAGAGACTACCAAAAGCCCAAACTTTAACCTAAATGCTTTTAAGAAAAAAAACCCTCAGATATTGTCAATCAAACTCTACATTCTGGAAAGAATGTTTCACCTGGGATCAGGAACCCAGGACACTAACAATAAAATAATAAAAGACTAGCATTTTAGAAAATTAAAAAATACTCTAGTTACATGAAGAGAGTAACATTTTTTCTTCCTTTGCTCTCTCTAGCTTACATGTACTTATCCTAAAATCGCACGTGGTAAATAGCTTTGGGCAGCAGCTCACGCTTTTCAGGCTCCCTTCCAGGTCCTATGGCCCCCGCTTTTCTTTCAGACTCCATGTGTTGAGTTTCTTGGCAAGCTGGCATATACCAAAGAGGTGATTTGTACATCTGTTTCTGGTGTTTTAATGTTTCCAGTTCTTGAATGTTATTTGATAAATTTGTTTGGCATATACCTATATTCACATCAAAATTATAATTCTGATATTAAAATATTCCTAAGTGAATCGAGCTGAATTTTACTTTGTTTTTGTTTTTTCCAAGAAATGATCCTGGCATCTTTTGATGATCCAAGCAGGTTTTGGCATAAAATGTAAAGATTCAAATGAAATGGATTATGGCATTTTTAGCTGTTTCTCTCTGAAAAGTGGTTGACAACCAGAGAAACTATATGTTCTCTGCATCAAATGATGATGAATGTTCTGAGTAATAACACTTTTATGACTTCTGTGTTGCTCTCTAAAACTTCCACATTTATATCTTTTTTTTTTCACTACACTTGATATTTTGAGCCTATTGCTCTCAGAAAAAAATCCAAAAAGTATGTTAAGAGACATTTTTAGTCTCTATTGTGCAATACATTGTATTGCATTAATATGATGCACACAGAGACGAGTGTGGAGAGAATAGTACTCAGGTTTTAGGAAGAGGAGAAAGGAAAATGACTGGGAACTGGTAGGGGATGGCAGCAAATTAATAGGATTAATATGGTTTGCTGTCCATAAAGTATTTTGTGCAAATAATACACTAGGAGAAAAGCATTGCTACTTTAGTTTTGAATTGGTAATGCTACTTATTGCCTGTTGGCATTGAGATAAAATTAATGAAATAAAAATAGGAGGAACTATAAGCAAACAACACTGCCCATAATATACTCTAGCGTTGATAGGGTAAAACAATGGTAAACCCAACATTAATAGTTTCTTAGTGCAGGAGTCCTGGTATGTATTACTATAAAACACTCACTTGAGCAGATATTTCTCCATATTACAAATTACTTCTTTATTCTAGCTGAGCCAAATTCTTTGGGGAAGGGTTGGAAATAAAATTATTTGAGGTGTGAGAATATGGACATAATAATAGTAACTAATCACTCCAATTATATTAACTAACTGTAAATAAATATTGAAATTGAATAAAAGAGGTGATAATAATTCAAAGCAAGAGAAATGAGATAAGCCCAAATATTCAGGAGACAAAATCCTCTTGACTCTTTAATGAATCAGAAAATTTTTGAAATTACAGTGAACTGGCATTACACGTGCTTCTATCCTTACACAAATAAGTTTCATATCAAAGCAATTTTTTTCTTTCCATGCATATCTCTTTACAAATTAACATGTATAAATACCATAATGGCAGAATTAGTGAATTAATGTACTTAAGTAGAATTAGAAATCAATTACTTTTGTTAATTGTAATTAATCACATGTCTCATAAACTAAGCATGAGTGATTAGCTCTTATAAAGAGACAATTCAATTAAAATCTATTACAGTTATTATAAGTAGTGTGTTTTCAGAAATGTAGCAACATTTCATTTTGGAAATCATGGAAAAAGAAAATGAGCAAAATAAAAAGTAAAAAATAACACATATAAACAAGAAGAATTGGGTAAATTATTTGTTTTGCTAAAATAATACAAGCTCCATAATAGTGAAAGTTTTCTTGTCCACTACAAAACTCATACCACCTAGGCTGTCTGTGTCTCTCAAAAGGTGCTTAAAATACATCATGAAATTCTTCTTATTTTGTTATTTAATTTCATCATCAATTTTTGAAAGATACAGAATTCCTGGTGACATTTTTTCTTTCAGAAATTTAAATATATAAGAAAAGGCTTTTAGCTATTATCGTTATTTGAGAATCAGCTCTCAGTATTTTTGTTGCTCTCTGTTAAGGTGATATTGTTTGATGCTGCTTTAGATTTGATGATTTCTATTTTTGTTTTATATTTATCAATTTATAAGATATGCACAAGTATACTTCAAAAATTTCCCTTGCTGTTTTCCATATTATTTCTGTAATCTGATAGTCTTCATTAGTTTTTTTTCCTTTCTTTTTCCCCCCACCACTCCCCACCACTCCATCCCTTCTCACCTCCTTCCCCTGTTTCCACCCCCCCTTGTTATTGTCCATGTGTCCTTTATAATTGTTCCTGTAAACCCTTCACCCTATACCCCATTACCCCCTCCCCTCTCCCCTCTTGGAGAGCATTATGCTAAGTGAAATAAGACAGACAGTGAAAGACAAATACCACATGATCTCATCTTTAACTGGAACCTAATCAACAAAATGAACAAGCAAGCAAAATATAACCAAAGTCTTCATTAGTTTTTGAACATGGAACCATGTCTTATAATAATGTTCCTGTTCCAGTTGATCTATTAACTCCTTTGGGGACTATAATTCCATGTATCAGAAGTTAGCAAGCTTTTTTGTGTAAAAGGCCAAGAAACAATTGAAACCTTTCAGGCTTCATAAGGTCTCTATCAGACATTCTTTTTAAACACTTTTAAAGATGTCAAAAATGGCCCTGGCTAGTGTGGCTCAGTGGATTGAGTGCCAGCCTGTGAACCAAAGGGTCACTGGTTCAATTCCCAGTCAGGGTTGCAGGCCAGGTCCCCAGTGGGGGGAGTGTGTGAGAGAAAAATGTTAAAAATGTTCTTACCTCAAGGGCTGTACAAACACAACAGGCTATTATTTCTAGAGGGGGGGTTCTTCCTGGTTTCTGAGAAAATCTTGTTTTTAATGATATTTGTTTTTGTTTGAGTGCCAGACATTGTTGATAAAAATGAAGTGATGATAAACCTTTCAACAAAGTGGGTATACATGGAATGTGCCTCAACATAAGAGATGTCATATATGGTAACCGCATAGCTGAAATCACACTCAATGATGAAAGTCTGAAAGCTTTTCCTATAAGATCAGAGACAAGATAAGATCTTACCACTTTTATTCAACATAGTATTGGAAGTCCTAGCCTCAGCAATTGCATGAAAACAAATAAATAAACAAACAAAAACAAATAAACTAAAACCCCACACAGTTCCAAAACAGAAAGATTTACAGGTAGTGTGATACTATATATAGAAATCTTAAAGACTCCACCAAAAAATAAGAACAAGACCTGTTAGAAATAATAAATGAACTCGGTACAGTTGCAAGATAAAACTTCAACATACAAAAATCTGTTGCACTTCTGTACACTAATAACAAACTATATGAAAAGAAAATTAAGAAATCAATCCCACTTACAATTGCATCAAAAAGAATAAAATATTAAGGAGTACATTTAACCAAGGAGGTGAATGACCTGACTCTAGAAGCTGTAAGACACTGATGAAAGAAACTGAAGAAGACACAAATATTTGGAAAGATACTCTGTGCTCATAAATTGGAGGAATTAATCTTGATAAATTTCCATACTAGCCAAAGAAATCTATAGATTCAATACAATACCTGTGAAAATTCTAAAGACATTTTTCATAGAAAATAGAACAATCTTAAAGTTTGTATGGAACCTACAAAATATCCCAAATAACCAAGCTAATCATTGGTTTTCAGTGTTCCAATATTTATAACTCTACCTTCTTTCTATATTTAGTATAATGTTATCAGTTCTTCTCTAAAGAAATGACTTGCTGTGTGGGGCTCCTGATAGTAGTCCCTATTAACACCTCACCCAGATACTTACTTATTCATCTCTACTTTTAGTTACCTCCACTTGATTGTACAGGGTGTTGAGTTGTTTTAAAAAGGCATAACAGAGAATTGAATTTAAATAACTGGAGTTATTTAAAAGATTTGAAATATGATGAAGAAAATCAAATGAAACAAATGAAAGTGAGACCACAACAACCCACAATCTGAGAATACAGGGGAAACAATCTGAAGAGGGACCTTCATAGCATTACAGGCCTATCTCAAGAAACAAGAAAAAACTCAAATAAACAACCTAACTTTACACTTAAAGAACTTGAAAAAGAACAAACAAAACCAAAATCAGGGGAAGGAAGGAAATATTGTAATAAAGATCAAAGCAGAAATAAATGAAATAGAGTCTAAAAAAATGATACAGAAGATCAATGAATCCAAGAGCTGGTTCTTTAAAAAGATAAACAAGGTTGACAAACCTTTAACCACACTTATCAAGAAAAAAAGAGAGAGAGGATCCAAATAAATAAAATCAGGAAGAGGAGAAATAACAACTAACACCAAAGATATAAAAAGGATTGAAAGAAAATATTATGAATATTATGAAATAAAAGGCATCAAAATTGGAAAGGAAGAAGTAAAACTTTCTTTTTTTGCAGATGACATGATAATGTACATAGAGAACTCTTAAGACTCCACCAAGAAACTACTAGAACTGATAAATGAATTCAGCAAAGTAGAAGGATACAGAATTAATATCCAGAAATCAGTTGCATTTTATGTACCAATAATTAACTATCAGAAAGGGAAATTAAGACAACAATCCCATTCATAATTGCTTCAAAAACAATACCAAGGAATAAATTTAAACTAGGATGTAAAAGACCTGTACTTGGAAAATTATGATACTGAAGAAGATAGAAATACGTAGAAGCACATACCATGTTCTTGGATAGAAAAAATTAACATTATTAAAATGTCATCCATGCTACCCCTAGCAATCTATAGATTCAATGCAATTCCAATTCCAAAATTAAGATTTCAATGATGTATTTCATGGAACTAGAAAAAATATTTCAAAAACATACATGGAACCACAAAAGACCCCACATGGCAACAGCAATCTGAGAAAGAACAAAGTTGGAGAAATCATGCTACCTAATATCAAACTATCATATAAAGCCATAGTAACCAAAACAGCCTGGTACTGGCCTAAAAAATACACACATAGATCAATGGGACAAAATAGAAAACCCAGAAATAAATCCACAACTTTACAGTCAATGAATATTTGACAAGGGAAGCAGGTACATACAATGGGCTAAAGATTGTTACTCAATAAATGGTGTTGGGAAAATTGGACAGATATGTATAGAAAAATTAAACTAGAAGGTTGGTCACTTCTTATACCACATACAAGAATAAATTGAAAATGTATTAAAGATGTAAGTGTTAGAACTGAAACCATAAAAATCATAGAAGGAAACATAGGCAGCAAAGTCTCAGACATTGCTCATAGCAATATTTTTTTCTGATTGATCTCCCAGAAGGAAAAGGCAAGGAAAACAAAAAAAATAAAATAAACAAATGAGACTACATCAAACTAAAAAGTTTTTCATAGCAAAGGTAATCATCAACAAAATAAAAAGGCAACCCACAGAATGGGAGAATATATTGGGTGATATATCTGATAAGGGGTTATTATCCAAAATCTATAAAGAACTTTTAATACTCAACATCCAAAAAAACAAATAATCCAATTAAAAAATGGGCAAAGAACCTGAATGGACACTTCTCCAAAAAGGATATACAAATGGTCAATAGACATATGAAAAGACGCTCAATATCACTAATCATCAGGGAAATGCAAATTAAAACCACAGTGAGATATCATCTCACATTGGTCAGAATGGCCATCATCAATAAATCAACAACAAACAAGTGCTGTAGAGAAAGGGGAACCCTTTAGCACTGTTGGTGCAGCCACTATGGAAACTGTATGGAGATACCTCAAAATATTAAAAATGTATCTGCCTGTTAACCCAGTGATCTCAATTCTGGGCATATATCCAAAGGAACCCAAAACACTAAGTCAAATGAATATAAGCATCCCTTACATTCATTGAAGCATTATTTACAATCACCAAGATAAGGAAGCAGCCCCAGTGTCCATCAGTAAAAGAGTGGATAGAACAACTATGGGACATTTACACAGTGGAATACTACTTGGTCATAAAAAGGAAGAAAATTTTATCCTTTGAGACAGTATGGGCGGACCTGGAGAACATTATGCTAAGTGAAATAAGCCAGGCAGAGAAAGACAAATAGCATATGACTTCACTAATATGTGGGATCTAATGAACAAGCTGAACTAACATGCAAAATAGAGACAGACTCATAGAGAGCAGGATGACAATTATAAGTGTGGTTAGGGGATGGAAGGATGAAGAAAATAGGAAAAAGGACTCATGGACATAGAAAATAGGGTGATGATTGTGGGGAGCCAGGGGAGGAATGTATAAGGGGGATAACTGGTAATAGAAAAAATATAATAAAAATAAATAAATAAACATCAAAAAAGAGAAAAAAATGGTAAAATAAGTTTCTGTATATGGACCTTGTACCTACGAGCATGTTAAACTCACTTACTAGTTATACTTTTTAAAAGCCTTAGGATAGTCTATATAAATAATCATGTCATCTCTGAATATGTACAGTTTTGATCCTTTACTTTAAACCTTTAACCTTTACTTTACTTACCTTATTGTAATGGTGAGAACCTTCTCTAGTACATGGTGAGTAAAAGTGGTAAGAATGACATCCTGCCTACTTTTAATCTTATATGTGAAGCATAAGAAGATACCATTTTTATGCATACTAAATTTATTTTCAATAAGTAATTTTGATTTTTTTGTCTAATTCTTCTATCAGTTTCTGAAAGGTGGGTACTAGAATCTCAAGTCTGAATTTTAGATTTTTAAAAATTTTAACTTTTGTTTGTATATACTTTATACTTTCATGCACTGATATCAGTTGTATATATATCTATAACTTAAGATTTCTTACCTATTAACCCTTTTTTTACTACAACTCTCTATTTCTTATGAAACTCCATTATTTAATCTATTTGTCTGAAAAAATCATTTCATATTTTTATGAGTGAATTAAATATCTTTTTTATTTTCTTTTACTTTCAATCAATTTATGTCTATCTAATTCAAGACTTGCTTATTATAAAAAATCATAGTTGGATCTTTTTACTCTCATTACCAAATTCCTAGGATATTTGATTAGAATATTTGGTTTATTTATATTTAATGGAAATAACTATTTTTTCTTTAGATCTAGTATTTTTTATATTTGGTATTTCTTAGATCAAGCTGCCTCACTGAGGAGTTTTTATCCTTTATGTTGGCTTTATTTTGAGTTAATTAAATATATTTTATTTATTTCATGTTGATTGATATATTGCTTTTAACTCTAATTTTCTTACAGTATTATTTTAGTGGTTTCCCTTGAGATAAAATATGCATCACTATTTTATCACATTCTATTTAGATTAATATGATAGTACTTACTATAGAATATAAGAATCTTCCATTGTGAACCAAAGTGTCATTGGTTCGATTCCCAGTCAGGGCACATGCTTGGGTTGCAGGCCAGGTCCTCAGCAGAGGGTGCGCAAGAGGCAACCACACATTGATGTTTCACTTCCCCTCTTTCTCCCCTCCCTTCCCCTCTCTCTAAAAATAAATAAAATCTTTTAAAAAAAAGAAAAAAAATCTTCCATCAATATAGTTGTGTTTACTTTGTGCTATATTTATACATTAGATTTATTGTAAAGCTAATGATACTTAAGCTTCCAGGCTCCTTCATTGTGTGACCTCATTCCAAGACCACGGGACATGCTGTAGAAACTGCTCACGTGGTTATACTATATTTTGCATAATTTGAAAATGTAAGTTAATATATATTAAAGCCTTTCTCTTACCATGTAAAAGGTTCAAGTCCTCTAAAGCCTATATCTATTTCTGTCATCTTTTCAATATTTTCTTAAAGTACATTATTCCCTGATTCTGTCACCATCCCAATCAATGGATTCTGGAGCCATTTCAGTTCCTCAATATCTCAGAACTGATCATAGTTACGGTAATTTTATACTATGTCAACCTGTATAAGATGGAGATATGCTTCCCAGCTTCCCCTATTTGTAGGTTACCAGGTTTGATTTAGTGACAAGGGAAATTTGCTCAAGACGTGGAAAGGGGAATTCAAGCAGCGATCATTATTATTTTAAGGTCATTATGTTATGAACAAAATTTTAGAATTTTCCCACCAGTGGCAGCTAGGTGTGGTTCCTCCCCATCCCATTTCGAGATATTTCCTGCCTGCTGGTTGTGCTGGCCAAAAGTGACTCCAGAGCAAAATCAAGTCAAGGCAATACGCTTCCATAAACTTCCCCACCACCCCTCTTCCATAGTCACCTCTGACAGCGGGGCATGCCTGGCTTCAGGAAGGCTAGTGATGGTCTACACCTCCACACCACCAGTTTGGACCTTGAGTCCCACAGTTCATCCCATGATTGTGTGAGAGCTTATTTCCCAAATAAATTCCTATTCTATACTATCTACAGTAGTTCTCTTTGTCTAGTGGAACCCTAATTGATTTAGTAATTGGCACTTGGAAGTGGGGTGTTGCCCTATTAAAAACATAAAGTGTGTGACGCTGGCTCTGGAGTCAGGTAATGGATCCCCCTTCAATCAGCACTGGACTGTGACTGAGCAAGAAACATCGTTTCTGCGGTATGTCACTGATATCTGGGGCTACTTTTCACAGGGATTAAACTATACTGATTGATACCCCTCTGTAAGCAAGTCTTTTCTCACTGCCCAGTCTAAACTAGCACCTAGCCTTTCCTACCTTCCCTTATCATCTCTTTTTAATCTATAGATAGAATGTGGATATTATTTCCCCCTATCTTATTCAGCCATTCTATATACCAGAGCTGGAATGTAAGTTTCATGAGAGCAGAGGCCTCGTCTGCTTTTTTCCAAACACAATTGCAGCAATATATATTTATTGAATATATTGATGACGAAGTAACTGAATAAATAAAATGAATTAATAAAAGTATAACTATAAACAAGAATAGTGTACACATTCAGTTCAGTGTTTTGGTGTTTAGAAGCATTAGTTTTCCATCTGTGCAAAAGTGCATATTGAAAATTCATGAGGTAAGAAATCTTTACTCTCTACTTCTAGTAATAGAGGTAATCCAATAGTATGTGTGGGAACAAGATAAAAGCAGATCATCAGAATAGCTACATTTACTGTATACCTGCTGTGTACAAGGACTGTGCCAAGCACTCCATGGAAATTCTGTGTCACTCACACTAATGTGCAGGGTTGGTGGTATTCTTAACAATTAGACACACACATTGCAGAAGAAGATACTACAATTACAAAATTTATTTTGCACTATGCTTCTCAGGTAGGACATGCTGAAAGTTAAAAACAAATCCTGGGTTCTGATGCTAAATTTAGTACTTCTTAAAAATGTCAAATGTTTTTCCAATTCATTTTAAAGTGAAATATTTCTGATAAAATGAAATCTAAGAGAATAGGATGAAAATAACTTTGGGCTCATAGTCAGAAACCTGAGTTCCACTTTGATCTTGGGCAGGTCAGAGATCAGCGGATTTTAAACTGTTTTTTGTAGCCAAATCATCCCTTCACAAAGTAAGAAATCAATCATCTGTATCTTAAAGTAGAGCCTGAATTATTAAACTCCCATGTAAGCCCCCTTGAGTAATGGACACCTAATTCAGGAAAATCTCATGGATATGTACAGCTGGTTGCCCTGTATACCCTCCTGCTCCTCTGTCCCTCCAGGAAGTCCAGACTCCAGGACCCAGCATTATCTGATGGTCAGTCTGGCAGGGATTTATCCAACCTGACACACTTCATTTTGAACATGCACATTCTTTAATCCTCTTCCTCTGTTTTGCAAATCCTACCTAATTTCTTCAAGAAACTATATCTCCCTTTCTTCATTCTTTCTTTCTTTCCCCCAAGCTCTCCTGGCTTTCTCAATCTGCTGTTTGTTTCTCTCTATTCAGTTTGTCACTCTAATCAATACTTCTAAGAGCAAGCTGGTGGGGCAACTCCACTCAAGCAAAGAAAACTGAACAATTTGAAGTGATAAAAAGGAAGCTAGTGTTTTGTGCCTCCAAGGCCTTTTTAAATCCTCACAAACTTCAGAGCTTTTATGAAAGTATTTTCATCACCCTAATTAAACTTATTTCTCCTTAAATTTTAGCACTCATGAAAATTAAATTAACTTGGTAGGTTTTTCCTATTTTGTACTATAGCAGTAACTTAAGAATGTTTATTCTTAATCTGAATAGTATATACCAACTGTACTGAGTGATAAGAAAGCATTTATTAGTAGCCAAAAAACTAATCACTTTATGTAATAACTCTGTTTGAGTGTATTCCAGACTCCTTATAACTGTCTGAAAAAACAAAATTCAGTAATACAGTCAGTCTATCAGTTTTCAAGGAAATACTCAATAAATTAAATATCACATCCCCAAATCCTTCTATACTCCTGACCCTATTTTAGGCAACTCACTTAAATGCTCCACATCTCAATTTGCTCATCTGTAAATCAAAGTAATTCATTAGCATAGAAGATGTTTAGTTCTCTGTTACTGAAAGAAAATATCATATATATTTATATACATATAAATAATCTTCCCTATTCACATTAAATCTGTAATTTTAAAAAATCTTACATAAATTTTAAAAATTGGTAAAATGCATGAGTCCTAAAAATATCACATCATCCTCAAAACATAAACTCTTGGATGAGAGGTATAATACTTCTTCCACCCTAAATACAAGATTCCACACATTTCATGGGAATGAACGATACGAGATGAATTTTTTCCAGGATCATCATCCCATTTTGATACGTAACACATAAGCTGCTAGAAAATAAATTTGTCTTCCTTTCAATTAATAACAGCCCAGAACTTAAATGATTCTTCATGGCACTGTCGAAAAGTTAATTTCCAGTTGGGACTCATGCAGCCACCATATAGCATGGTGACAGTGCCTCACATACCAGAAATGACAGCCCGTTTTCTAGGTACCGTGGTACAATGGTACGGGTAATGAAAAGTCACTGCGTTTTCCCGGTCAATGTCACGTGCTATTCCTAACCTATCTCCTCCCGCCGTGTCGTTTTTACCAATGAAAAAAATAAGACTGCCATGGCCTCAAGCAGTTAACAGCTTCCATACTGATTTATACATTTTATCATTGATATATTAGTCATCTCACATAACAAAGGAAAACAGATTTTACGACTGCCACTGCTTATTAGATTCCTCTTCATTGTTTCCACAGAAGTTCACTTTCAGGATAATAATCTGTTTACTTCATCACACTATTGAAAGTTTTAAACTAGATAAAACATGTAAGACCCTGGTGAATGTTCACTAAACATTAGCTTTATGATGATTACGATTGTTATTAAAACTGGGGAAAAAGCGCAAAGTTCCAAGGCCTAAGTACGGGGTAGATGCAGCGAAGAATGGAGAACCCAGGGTTTGGGCTTGCTCTACCTACCTTAGGGCTGGTGTCTCAAGACATTTAGTCAAGATAAATGAATAAAGGGGAGTTAGTTCAATATATTGACAATGAACCATACTGCAGTATCCCTTGTAAAATTTGGAGTGTGCAAGACAAGAGAGACAGACAGACAACACCCATTTTAGTCAAACCCTCTTACCTAGTAGGTAAGCACCCACTTCCTGAAAACCTGTTACTCAGCCGCAGGAAGTTTTACTACCCCGGTTCATATCAGCGAATCTGTAGGGTCTGCTGCAGTCCTGGCCTCTTTCTTTACACAGGGATGTTTTCGCCAACTAAACTTAAAATAGCAAGGGCTGGGGAAATGCTGAGATTTGTTTTCTGTTTTTTAATTTGAAGGACTCTTTTCTAATAATTAAACCAGTATGTTTGAATCTTTGCCATGTGCAAGCAATGCATTTGGGTGACTTTTGCTTAGGTGTCATGGTATAGGACCCAGTGATTTTCTCTTTGGTGGTATTCCTATTCTTAAGCCTTTCTTACCAAGAAAACACTCCAAGCATGTTTTGGGTAAGGTTTCCTCAAAGCAGAGCCTCATTAGTGATTTATCAAAGGGATGTTTTCAGGAGAAACGGGCAAGGGAAACAGAAAGGGCAGGGGAAGGAATATAGAAAATATGTGCTTTCAAGAGAAATTTTAACCTCACACTGGTGCCAGACTTAGCTCTGGGGCATAAGCTGAGTCCTACCCAGAAGCAAGAAGGCTGGGGTATCATTCCCCAGCGTCAGTCAGTCCTGTTGGCTACTTGTTCTGAGGGGAGGGTGCAAGAAACGTGGCTCATTTCAGCCAAAGGCTATTCTTCAAGAAAGGTGAAGGTGTGAACCGTAGGCAGCTAAAAAATACACAGCTGGGACAAGGGTGCGCCTCTCAATGAAAGTAATCTAGGAGAGGCATTATCCCTATCTGCCGTACTCATAGAGGGAAACGCAAGAGAACCGTAAGATATGGTACAAAACCAAATATGTTTGTTGCAGTTTTCTCCTATAATTCTTCGAATTTATTTTTGTGTGAGGTTTGACCAAGAGGCATAGAAAAATGAGGATAAAGAGAAAAAATGTCAAAGACAATAAAAACAGTCAATATTGATCAAATGCCAAATATGTTCCAAGAAATGTGCTAAATACTTGACATATATTAACTAACTTAATATTTGGACTGCCTTGTAAAAATCTTCCTATTTTCGCAGATGAGGGAACTGGAGGTCAGCAAGGTTAAGTAACTCACTGTAATCACTGTTATATCACATCTAAGTTTTATCTCTGTTGTACGCTGAGATCTTGACTTTTGTATTTTGCTACCTATGCTTTAATTTCTTCATTCACAACAGGAGACGCACAGTATTAGATTATATAACTCAGGATAATATATCTAGAGGAAAGATGTTATGAGAGAAAGGTGTTATGAGAGAACATCTTGAATAACTTTATTAAAAGATAGTTTCTAGGATCCTACCTAAAATATATTCAAGCAGATTGTCTACAATTAGAGACCAGGAAAATAGTTTGAATACCACAGGCATTTCTAATGCTCAGTATTTTTACAGAACTGATGAACTTAATTAAATAGTTCAATAGCATCGACTTTAGAACAAATGGAGCTTATCCACAATAGTCAGTGAATTGTTATACAAAAAAAAAAGACCTAAAATGTTTGTATTCAGGCAAGATATTTCATACTACAACCTAGCCACTGTCCCAGAGTCTGAGATTTTCAAACAATGGAAGTGGAGTATTTTCGAGTTCATGTTCACTACATGGAACTGCTTTCTTCAAGTACAATAGTCAAGAAATATATAGAGGAGGCACAGTGGAAGAAATTGAGGCAATCAGGAGAAATACATAGGAAAGCAAATTAAATAGAGAGAAAGCAGCAGCAGGCATTTCTCAGAGTGTAGTAGACAAAAGAAAATGTCATTTTTTTCAATAGCAGAAGTACGCAAGTCCTAGAATTGGTGTTGCTTAAGCCACTAGTTAAGTCAGATGCAGCGGGATATACTGGAAATTTTAGAATAAATACTAAAAGCCTGGATAAAATGTGAGCAGTGTAAAATGTAAAGATCAATTTGTATCAAGAAAATAAGAGCCTGAATATGAAATTAGGATAATGAAAAGAGGGAGGGGAATTAGACACTCTTTGTTGTTGTTTTAACTGGGATTTGAAATTAAAGCAGGAGATTGCTCATCAGTTTTGCCTTGATGCATATATCTACTAATGTTAACTGGTTTAGTACTTTGTTCATCATTCTCTTTATAGACTCTGTTTCAACAATTAACAATGAATAGTTTTTTATCATTAGGTTTCACATTAAAGAATCCCTGCAAACATTTTAAAAATAGATGTCAAGGCTGCAGTAACTGAAAGGGTAACTATAATTAAGATTTTGGTGTCTGCGATGGACATTTCTAGTAAGGATCAGAGATTCCAGATTCAGTTGCCTTGGATAAATTCTGAGTAACTTGTCCATAAAATTAAGACATATAAATTTCTATCCAAAGTCATTAATCCTTAGAAAATGTATTCCTAAAATGTACCCCAATATGTGCATAACTCTAGTTATGTGAACAAGTATTCTCAGTACCCTGATTCAAGTTTTAGCCATCATAATATGATGTATTTTGGCTAATAAAATGTTAGTAGAGCTGGCTAGTGTGGATTGAGTGCTAGCCATCCTGTGATCTCAGTGGATTGAGTACTGGCCTGGGAACCAAAGGGTCATGGGTGTGATTCCCAGTCAGGCGGATGCCTGGATTGTGGGCTGGGTCCCCAGTGGGGGAAGTGCAAGAGGCAACCACATATTGATGTTTCTCTCCCTCTCTTCCCCACCTCTTCCCCTCTCTTTAAAAATAAATAAATAAAATCTTTAAAAAAAAGTTAATAGAAAATATTATACGTCACCTCGGGATGGAAGTTTTAAGAGCCACAACAGAAGTCCATGGTCTCTTTTTTTGCTATCTTGGCAACCTGTGACATTTAAATGCTGATTATTTCAGCTTCCTTCTCACAGAATGAGGAAAACAGAGGAGGCCCTCCAGCTATCCAATGATGGACATGCAGTGTGACCCAGATTTTAACATTTGATTTGATTTAGCCCACAGGATGTAAGGGTTATTTGTAACTGCGGCATAACCTAGTTATCCTGACTGATACAATTGCAGTCTAATATCTCTTAGGCCTTTATTAAAATATATAGTACTACAAATGGTTCTTTTAACTTTCAGGTTAAATTTATCAGTAATTGAAAGAAATGAAATACTACTCATGCAGTAATAAGCTTCCAAAAGAACTGAAGTTTCTCTGCACTGTATAATTCCATAGTGATTACATAGTACAGGTCAGGGAACCCAAAGCCAAGGGCATTTCATGAAGGAGACTCAGCCTTTATTCCTCTATGTCAGTGAGAACTGGGCACTAGTCATAGAACGCCCTTTGGGCTACAATCAATAGCTAGTAACAGCAGATGCAGCTCTTCTGTGATTATGGCTTAAAATGCAAATGGCTCTTTTACTGACAGCACTCTTTGGCGTGACTCGTCTAAAAGATTATAAATAAAAGGTTATAAATCATTTGAAAATCAAAGACTTCAATCTCAGACAATGAGTTAATCCAAAATTATAAATGTATTTATAATGCTGGCTTGGTAGTGTAATGGCGGCAGTGTTTCTCAAGTTTTTTTTCTTTCCAAAGCTTCTTCAAGCATCTGAATAAATTACACAGAAATTGCCCTCAAAATTTTCTTTTTAATTTAAAGTTATTGTATCAGGGCTGATACAATAACTTTACTCTCCAATAAAGTTATTGGAGTCAGGATTCTCCAAAGAAACAAATAATAGAATGGGTATGTATGTACAGAGAGAGAGAGAGAGAGAGAGAGAGAGAGCGATTAAGAGATTATAAAAAATCAGCTCACCTAATCATGGAAGCTGACAGGTGCCAAGATCTGCATTTGGCAAGCTAGACACCTAGGAGAGCTGATGCAGTTTCATTCTGAAGGCCAAGTTGAGTCCCAGGAAGAAGTGATGATTCAGTGTGAATCTGAAGACAGGAAGAAAACTGATGGCCCTGGCTGATGACAGACAGGAGGAATTCCCTCTTACTCACTGGAGGGCCAGCCTTGTTCATTCTATTTAGGTCTTCAACTGATTGGATGAGGTCCACTCACACTGAGAAGAGCAATCTGTTTTACTCAGTCTACTCAGTAAAATATTCAAACATAAATCTCACTCCAAAAAACAAACCTTGAGAGGCAAACACAGAATAACATTTAACCAGGTATCTGGACACTCCATGGTCCAGTCAAATTGACATGTAGAACATCCATCATAGTTTTCATCCTTTATTAGTTTCTTTCAGTGTATTTTAGAATGTTGGGATATGTTGATATTATGAGATTTGTCATAATAGTCTCAATAATTTGGAGTAATGTACATTTTACAATTTTTATCTCAATCATTTTATGTAGCCTTCAGAATTCCCATTAACATGCCATGAGATACCACATGTGAAGCACTTAGCATAGCATCTGGTACATAGTAGACACATTCTTCCCCCCATTGAAAAACCATATCTTACATACTAAACACATAATGTCACATCTTAGACTTGCTTAATAAAATAGCACCCCTAACATTTGCCATAAATTATAAATGTACATGAGATAGCAGAACAGTCTCAAAACTCACTTCTTTTTAGTTGTCAGGTGATTTCAAACCATGCAAAAATATTCTAGGACCAAATTTAATGAAAATGGTGAATTAGATTCTTTTGTCCCTTTCCCAGAAGTGTCCCACTGTAATGGTAGAAGGAACAGCAGTAAGAGGGATATTCTCTTTCTTTTTTAATTTAATCTTTATTGTATTTTTTCCATTGCCCTTTACTCCCCTTAAATCTGCCTCCCCCCGGCAATCACCACACTGTTGTCCATGTCCATGAGTCCTTTTTCCATTTTGCTCAATCCCTGCACTCCCTAATCTCCCCTCCCCCTATTCTTGCCTGGCTAAGCCTCAATCCTTTTTTTTTTCTGTTTTAACACCATTTTATTTTATTTTATTTTTTAATTTTAATTCAATTTTATTTATATTTAGAACAAAATTGATGATCATATTCCAAGTTATTATTTTGCATATGGATATCATTGTTGCTTTTTAGAGTTACACTTTTAATGCATAAGCATAAATAAAATAATTGAAAACACTTGTATAGATACAGAATTAGCACTACTCATGTATGATACACATCCTTATTTTTTTTTAATTTTTTAAAATTTTTTATTGTTATTCAATTACAGTTGTCTGCCTTTTCTCCCCATCCCTCCACCCCACCCCAGCTGAACCCACCTCCCTCCCCTGCTTCCACCCTCCCCCTTGATTTTGTCCATGTGTCCTTTACAGTAGTTCCTATAATCCCCTCTCCCCTCTGTCCCCTCCCCAGCCCCCGTTGGCTATTGGTAGATTGTTCTCAACTTCAATGTCTCTGGTTATATTTTATTTGCTTTTTTCTTTTGTTGATTATGTTCCAGTTAAAGATGAGATCATATGGTATTTGTCTCTCACCACCTGGCTTATTTAACTTAGCATAATGCTCTCCAGTTCCATCCATGCTGTTGCAAAGGGTATAAGCTCCTTCTTTCTCTCTGCTGCATAGAATTCCACTGTGTACATATGCAATAGTTTTTTGATCCACTCGTTTGCTGATGGGCACTTAGGTTGCTTCCAGTACTTGGCTATTGTAAATTGTGCTGTTATGAACATTGGGTGCACAGGTTCTTTTGGATTGGTGTTTCAGGGTTCTTAGGGTATAATCCCAGCAGCTAAGCCTCAATCTTAAGCAGTCATGGGTCTCATGGTTGTGGCCTTCTAAGTGTTGCTTCACTCACTCATCTGTGACTCTGGGAGGAGGGCATATTCGTGCTCCTCCTCTGGGGTAATGCAGTGAGTGGTTCCTTCCCACAGTTGGAGTGGAACAACCAGTTTACTCAGAAAAACAGTTCTTATTTCTTGCCCTTGCTTAGGAAATTAAGTCTTTAGTTCTGTAGTAGAGATAAGGTATAATGGTCCAGATAAAATTTAACATTTCTTCATGTTTCTTTTTCATTGGTCAGCATCACAAGGGGCATTTTTTAAAAATTCTCTCCAGTCTTGTCTATGAACACATGGTTGAGTTCATGAATAAAAAGTTTGCAAGAGGTTGCAGATTTTCCCAATTTATGTGGTCCCAAGAGGCTTCACAGTTTACTTATTCACAAGCCACTGATCTTAATTCTTCTGGTCAGTGAGCGGTTGCACCTTCACATGGCAAGATGATGTTTACATCTTGTCTATTCATGCACATTCTAGTTTCTGCCTGAATCTTGGGTTATTTGATTACTCTGTGACCTTAACTCCCTGATGGTTTCAAAAATATTTTGAAAACTTGTGATTGATGTGGCTTACTGTTGTTAGCGGTGTTGTTGTTGTTGTTATAAGTATGGAAATGGTACTCCTCCCAGACACCCACATCACTCAGTTTATTCTTGGACTATATATGCCTTTTGGCAGAACATGGAACAAAAATTTAAAATATTAAGGATATTTAAATAAATTTTCAAATATTGAAATCACATCTCGATTGCTTTCTGATCATTGTGCAATTAAGGTAGAAATCAATGATAAATATTAAATTACAAATGATGTAGATGCTTAAAAATTAAGCAATACAATTAACAGCCCATGTTTCAAGAAAAATCATAAATTAAAAAATATTGTAAATGATAATAAAATATTACATATTAAGCATCTACAACATTAAATGTATTTATTAAAAATGGAGCTAAAAGTCAAGCATGTGTGTATTCATCTCAGGAAACATTTCAAAAGTTCCCTAAAGCCATATGTATAACAAAAAAGGCAATAAATATGATAAATTAATTACATGGAAACATAATAAATAAGCAAAACCAATGTAATTTTGCTTTGCATAAATTATAAAATTTATAATCTTTAACAATGTTGATACAGAATAAAAAATAATTGACCTCAAATGTAATATAAAAGGGTATTATTACAGAGCCTACACACAGTAAATGCTAATAAAAGAATAATGTAAACTATCTCAGTAAATTTTTTACTTTAGAAAAATTGAGCAAATTCCTCCTAAAAACATTGCAAGACTGATTTAAGAAGAAATAGAAAGAAAAGTTTAGATCAAAAAAGATTTTAATAGTCAATTATTTCTAACATTTAAGAAAGAAAATACTATAATACCATTAAACATTTTACCATTTGTCATTTTCCAGGCTCTGTACTAAATACTCTACATTCATTAATCTATTCAATCCTCAAATCTATTATCACTTTCATTTAGCAGAAGAGAAAGATGGGGCATAAAAAAGTTAGGTAACTTCACTGAGGTCACAGAGCTAACAAGTTACACAAGCTACAAGAGTATGCATTTCATGCAGTAAACAGTAAAGCTTCAGAAAGAGAGGAGAATGCTTAGGATTAATGAAAAGATAGTAGTTCGGAGGATGATAAACCAATGTCAAAAGAAATTGCCTGGTTGGGGAGATTTAACATCAGACTAATCTTATCTGAGACCGATTCATATAAACCAGGACTAGCACCACACTTCCTTTAAGTTTAGATGTATGTGTATCAGGACTGAAAACTGCAATACTAATTAGATGCACAACCTTAAGCAACTTACTCATCAACATTTGTCCTTTTATTTTCACATTTGAAATGAGTTATTTTGATACACCAATCACTAAAGTCTCTCCCAAATGTTAAATTTCCAAATTCAGAATAAAAAGTTTGCAAAAAATTCTTAACCTAGATTTTTGAGTTCATGGAGAACATTGCATGGAAAAATGGCATTATAAGGTACAGAAAAGATTTATTGTCCTAAATTCAGAAATATATTTTTAAAAGAGGCAAAAAACAAATGTTTTTCTTTCTCACTATACCTATGTATCAGATGGTAAATTATTACAAGGGCCCACCAAAAGCTAATTTTCTCTGCATGCTCCTATATTTGTGATGATTTTTTAAATCACAACTACTTTTAATGATTTCAGAAGGAAGTATGTAATAGGAAATGGCTTTTCCTTCTTTAAAGCTACATGTTCTCCCCACTCCAGTGCCACAACCACCAATTTACACATTCTCAGGTGTCCAACCAAGATCCACACTGCTGTGTCTGGATTAAACACAGCTGCAGAGTAACCACCGAGAATGTGTAAAGTTCTTACAGAAAGAGTACCACAGGACGAGGACACATGTCTTGCTCACAGACCTAGGATGGAATCCTACCCTGCCATGTACTGTTTTGTTCAGAGCACCTGCTTCATGGGGTAGGCATGGACTGCTTCTGAAGAGCTCAGCCCAAGGCAGTGCACATGGTAAATGTTCAGTGACTATGAGCTGGTAGGTTCTAGTTCTTGCTACACTGAGAACGTCAAATGGTATGCAAATTATATGCAATTTTTTCCATTTTTATAAAAAAGCCACACAAAAACATCATAAATAAGAACCAAAACCATACAAATTTTTTATCTCAACTAGGCAGTCTCTGGTAAAAGTATGAAGGAAATCGATCTACCTCTTCATTGAGCCCAGATGATCCTGGGCACTTTATTTCCTCTTTTTTATCACCTTTCCCTTAGAATTCCCTACCTTTCCAACAAATCCCAGCTTTGTGGAATTCCCTTTACTCTCATAATTGCATGCTATGAGGAAAGAACTCTCTTGTTACATTGCTCAATTTCTTAATCCAAACTCTACCATTCTTCTAATTCCTTCAACCTGATAGATACATCAGCTATGTTTTATTTAGTTAATTTCACCAACCCATCCAACAGAGATTCTTTCATTAACCTTTCTAACTAACATATTTAGCAGCAATGGATAAGAATTACCATTAGATATGACCCAAAAAACAAAAGCAAGAACAAAACAACAAAAAAGCCTCAGGGAAATCTTAAACTATTAACAAATATTTAAATACTAGGGCATTAGTGAAAAAAAGGCAAAAGAAAAGGAGGAATAGAACCAGTTTGACAGAAAAGAAAAAAAACAAGTAAGGAAAATAACTCTTCTTGCCACTGGAGATAATTGTTCAGAATAATTGGCAATTATGTTCTTACTACTAACAAATTTCAGTTCAATCATACATGCAAAGTATTTTTATTACCATTTTCAAAACACTTTAGGGAATATTTAATTCATTATAATAATAGAACCAGCTGCAAATTAAAGAAATTGCAACTAATAATCAAAGAATTAATAGCTTCATTTCTACCTGTCAAAGGACTACTGTCATTTCAAAGCCCCGCATTATTGAGTCAATGAATTCTTTCTGTTTACCAAAATAAAGAGGAATATGTTGTCCTTAGAAGCTAATATGGGAGCACAAGTATATGTATGATATTAAAAACAATGGTTAAAATCCAAAGTCCAAGAGATAGGAAGCTAAGGATAGCCAAGATCAAAAGAGAGCAGAGAAACCCAAGAAATAATGTCAGTATAACTAGTAATTACAATGGTGAATTTACATACGAAATAGCACAGCTGGATAAAAACAAAGAAATTAAACATACACAATGGTAGCAGGAGACAATTGAGCTAAAACCATTGTTCTCCTGGGCCCACAGTCGCAAGCCAGCCAGTGGCAGTTGGGAGTTTGGCTCCTAAGGGTGTCTCCTAGAATGGTGAGGCTCACTAGCTGAATCCAAGAAGTGAGGTAAAGAGATTGCAATTTCTTGAAAGATCTTGAAACCAAATCTCTACTTTAAACTTTAACGTGGGGTTCATGAAATACAAAGATGTAGAGCTACGAACAGAACAAAGTTACCAACTAAACTTGTAACCGAATCTATTTGATCTCTCCTATATCATATGAAGGCATCGGTTTTTGCAATGCCTTTAAGAGATCTGGTTCGGAACTGAGTGAAGAGTGTTGGAGAGAATCGAAGGAACCTATGTCATACACAAGAAGAGACAGGCAGGATTAGAAGAGAAAGAAGAAATAGCACACAAGAAAAAAAATTAAGCTAAAATGAAACTTGAACACTAAAATTCCAAGAAACATGAGATATTTAGTGATAAGAAACTTTTTAAAAAGTTAAAATAAATCTGTAGTGAAAATGACAATATGTGAATGGGCAGGAAAGAGGTTGTTAATATGCAAAAAAAGAGGTTGTTAATATGTAGATATCATCAAGCATCCCTGACATTAATGCTTGATGACATCTACATTGTGTTTCTGATCGTGACGGAAGTGGAGAATTACTTGTTCATCTTATAATAAAAATTTGTAGTTATACATACATATATATGATTTAAAAATAACCACTCAATATCATATTTCACAGTTTATAATAAGAAATGTAAAAAATATAAGGAAAGGATATATGGAAAACATAATTGAAGAAAAGTCAGAAAATTAGGTAAAGAAAATGGGGTGAGTAAACAGAAAACAAATTAAGTAAGAGTATGGCAAGAATTCTAAAGATTAGAAATCTTATAAAATGTAATTATTCGGTTTTTAGTTAAATAAACATTCTCTGATCAGAAAAAGATAAAATTCGTCTCATAGGTTGCTTGTAAGAGAAAAGTGTAAAACACAAAGAGAAAGTTTTAAAGTAAGTGGACATAATAACAAGTCAATTAATTCATAAACTAATGAGAAACTGAGAAAATCTGATTCAGCAAAAATATTTTAGTATAAAAATAGAGCTCAATGTAAAATATTGAAGAATACTGAGGCATAATATTATATAACAATAAAAACCAACATACTCAGTAGATAAAATAGTAAAAATAATATGTCTTACATGGTCTTAAAAAAGTCACCCTACAGATTACTAATAAGTTGCAAGGGGAAAAGTAGAACTACATCCATGAGAAACCAAATAGACAAGCAACAATAAAATCAATGAAGCATAGATGGATATTGAATACCCCCAAATGTGCTATCCTAACAAATACTCTTACAAGGTATTTGGGCTGGAAATGTGCCTGATCCTAGTTCTGAGAAACCATTCAATAGACCCAAATAGGCTGTAATCTTCAAGTATATGGATATCATGGAGGCAACTAAATCACAAACCTTCACAGAATAAAAGAAACATAAAGACTCGACAATCAGATGCAGGACCTCACGTGCAGCGAACACGGAGAGACTGAAGGAAGGACCTCTCCGATGGGTAGGCGGATGGTTTAACAATCGAGGGGACTTACACAGAAGGCGTGTCTTGGGCAGATGTTAGACAAGTTATACATTATGAAGGCCTTAGCTGGGTTAACTAGGTTCAGTCACTTACACCCTCTAAATGGTTTCCACAACACGTTACTCTCTCAAGGCTGCTGCTTTGAAATGGCGCCCACTGGGGGGGATGATGGCAGGATGCACATTGCAAGGGTAAGGGAAGGGCCGAGGAGCCTCCCACTGCCTCGGCTCAGCCCCACGACAGCACCCAACATCACATGGTGGAGGAAAACAAATGCAATGAAGTACATTAAATCAAATGACAAAATTGAAATATGAATGGTGCATTAGATAAAAACCTTGTGCCACTTTTAAAATTAGTGAAGTTGATAACTGGTTATATAAGCAAACTCAGCTGTACTGTGGCCTCCTGTGCAATGTTAATTATTGCTTTTTAAGCTCTTTAAGTTTTGAGTGGTTTCTTAGGTAACGATATTTAACTTGGACACCTTCTCCTTATACCAGTTATTACACCACCACTTCACCTCCTATGCACAACTGACCTTGCCCCTAAAGTTACAGGAGATTTATGCTTAATGAATGATAAGGTACTTCATTTATTTTTCAATTTATGCAGTTTTTCAACAAATATTTATCACGTACCTACTATATGCAAGGCATTATTTAAAGGCCTTGGGATATTTTGAAAAAAAAATGCCACTGTTCTTCTGGACAAAGGGCAAGGCTGTTGATTATTAAAATATTTCACCTTCTGGTCACTGTTAGTTTGACCAGAGAGGTGGGGGAGGGTCAAGTCAAGGAACTTGTATAAAGGACTCATGGCCAAGGACATCGAGGGGAGGGGACTGAATGTGGGAAAGTGGGGAGGGGGCAGGGGAGGGGAGAGTAAGCAGGGAAAAATGGAGACAACTGTAACTGAACAACAATAAAAACATTTTTTAAAAAGGTATTTCAAATCACTCCCTTGGGAGGATACTGCCTATGATAGGTTGTGTTAAAGTTAGGCTGTGTCTCTGGGGGGAAAAATGAGGCAATTAAGGGTTAGAATGAATCATTGTAGTCAGAACAAAAATAATAGTTTCTAATATTTACTTCCTTTTACTTGTTTTTTCCCCCCAGAGATGAGAATAGTGTCTGAGTTGAGTAAGCAGTATTTACATATTGCATTTGATTGATGTGTCTTCGCTTAATTGCCACATTTTGTTTAACTTACATTTGAAAAATACTGTATCTGTGCTCGAAAGCTCTTTCACTACGGATTTTGTTGATTGCATACTCAAAATGTTACTTATTTAACATGTTCCCCTGCCCCTTGCATTTGCTGTAAAACGGATGTTAGATGGGGAGGTTTAGATTTAATTAATCTCAACTATCTGGCAACACAATAAAATCTCCAGAGGAGTTATTTATTTTAATAATAAAGAAAGTTTCCCATTTCCAAAATCATTATTCATGTGTCCAGAAGTTAAACATGTGCCTGTGTGTGTATTTCCTATGCAGCTAGCCTCCTAATAAGATTTTTCCCCTGAAGCTAAGGCTAACAATCATAGTCATTACCATAGCCAAAGCAAAAGGTCTCGGGTCAGAGTCCCAGTGAGGGCACACGCCTGGGTTGCGGGGTTCGTCCCCAGTCCAGACACTTTCGAGAGGCAACAGATTGATGTTTCTCTCTCAAGACCAACATTTCTCTTTCAAGTCAATGTTTCTCTCCCTTTCTTTCTCTCTCCCTCCCCCTCTCTAAAAATAACTAAATAAAATCTTTTAAAAAATAATGAATAAAGTCAGCTTTATCATCAGAGAAGAAAAAAAAGGCTTCCATTCTAGGAAATGAAAAAAGTCTCCCATTCTAGGAAATGACCTGAGATTACAGACATAGTTACCTTATTTTCCCCTAACACAAATGTCCTCAATCTTATCTCAGAAGAAGGATCCAAGAAGAGACGATTATTATTCCCCTTTCCGTCTACTACTGATTTTTGGTCTCAACTTCAGTGTCTGTAGAATACCTATTTAATATTTGATCTACTACAGAAAGAAGTCAAGTGCCACATATCCACAAGGACATGTTATTATATACAATGTGCTCAGAATGCAGCTATATACAACATTATCAAGGTTATTTAAATGATTGAATAAATCAGATTTAAAGTAATACAAAACTGTATTTGAAAGTCTTTTGAAATCCGCTTCAAGGGATCTTTTGTTTAATGAATATAGTGGCTATTGTCAATCATGCCAAATAATTTCTGTTCATTAGTTTTAAATTCAGTAATAGAAGTCACATGCAATAAGACATAATAAATAAGGGAAATGCAATAATATTGGTGCATTTTTACCAGGAAAAAAAAAATTTCAGGTGGCCAATGACATACTCCAGCTCCGAGCTATACAAATTGTAATATATAATTATAAATTAATTAAAATAAAAGTTAAAATAAAAATAAATAATAATTAAAATGTGTGGGATATGTGCCACACCTGATATATGTAATTTCATAAGTTAATTCTTATAATTTTCTCCATAATCTTATGTAATATTCACATTAATGCCCCCAAATGAATACAAATAAATTGAGACACAAAAAAGTTAAGTAACTTGCTATGGTAGCTACAACATAACACCATTTATTAAGGTCCTTGTGTAGGTACTTTTCACATTGATTCTTGGCAGATGTTGTGGTTCACTCTAACCAATAAAATACAACAACACTAAGATGGTCCAGTTACAATGTTCAAAATGGCCTAATAGCTTCTGCTTTTACCTTTTTGGAAGCTCTGAGACACATGCAAGTAGTTCAGCTGTGCTACTGAAAACTACTGCACGGAAAGACCATGGGAAAAGCCGTCTTGAGAGCGAGAAACCCAGCTGTCCTCATGGACAAGCTGGGCCCAGATTAAGCCATCTCAGCAACATACCAGATAAGAGCGACACCATCTTTAATGTTTCTGCTCTAACTTCACTTCTACTAAACCTACATAAGACACCTCAAACAGAACCAGGGGAAAAAATCCATCCGAGCTGTGCCTTAGCCTGTTCAAGCTGCTATAACAGAATATCACAAACCAGGTGTTTTAAACAACAAATGTTTATTTCTCC
This sequence comes from Desmodus rotundus, assembly GCF_022682495.2. NCBI lineage: Eukaryota > Metazoa > Chordata > Mammalia > Chiroptera > Phyllostomidae > Desmodus > Desmodus rotundus. The sequence goes on along the minus strand of NC_071390.1, from coordinate 44,482,568 downwards.
AAGTTCTGGTGACTGGGAAGTCCAAGGGCAGCATACTGACAGATTTGGTGCCTAGTAAGAATCTTCTTCCCAGTTTGCAGATCGCCACCTTCCTGCTGTGTCCCCTTGTGGCACAGAAAAATTGGGACCTGGCCCCTACCTCTTCTTATAAGGTCACTGATCTCATTATGGGGGTCCTACACTTATGACTTCATCTAAACACAATTGCCTCCCCAAAGTTCCCACCTCCAAAAATACCACTGCATTAAGGGTTAGCATTTCAATACGTGAATTTGGTAGTAGGGATGAACATGCAGGCCATAATATGCTGCTTCCTCCGCCTGAAATGTATTTCTCCAGTACCAGCCTGCCTTGTTCCCTGCTTCTTTCAAGTCTCCTTTAAAATGGTCTATTTAAAATTATAATACACTCTCCCCACCTGGCTCTCCTTGAGCCCCAACCTCCGCTTTAATTTTCTCCACAGAGAACTACTATAGGTTCTGTTTAGTTTGTTCTTTTATTTCATAGTAGAATGTATATGCGATGAAGGCTATTACTTATGTGTTTTCCTACAGATTATAGTCACAGTAAAAATTAGTTGTTGAACACATGAATGAATGAATGAATGAAACATCTGGAGACAACTAGATCTCCCCAAAGATACCCTAGTCTTCCCTGGGATTATTTCTGTAGCTGGGACTAGAGAACTGAAAAATGAGCTTCCCAAGTCCCCATAGAACAGCTTTCTGTGCTGCCCGGTTGCCTGTTCCCTTCAGTTGGCTGAGGAATGCACTTGGGTTCTCACCTTCTGCAGTCCCTTTCATTCATTAGGCATCTTTGCTATTCATTTAATAATGTTGGGACTCACTGGGTGCTCACAGAGTCACGGATTCTGTTTTCTTAGGCTATACACATGGAATAACCCCAGTTCTGAAAGGGAATTGCCTAGTAGCAGCCTTCCCTGCAGAAATCTACAAACCAGCCATTTTGACTTTGGAATACTTGATAGGATAAAATTATTTGAAATACTAAGAGGTGTCTGACTTTTCTTTCTTGCTCTCTTTCAGGTGTTTTTTAACTTCACGCCTGTATACTCTGAGATCTAATAGTGACCGTGCCCTTGTTTACCCACATCTGTATGTCAATGGCTGAGTATTTTGATAATCTTCCACTATCATTTCTTTTCTTTCAAAGAAGGGCTCTGACACAAAAGAATAGAAAAGAACATAGAGTGTGTCCCTAGGACCCAATAAAAGTGATATTACAGTCTTATCTGCTTCCTTTATGATTCTTCTGAGCTATGAGAAGAATAGGAAATAAACTTTCAGTGAGGACACAATGGTGACCAAGATGGGGAAGGTGCCTTATTAAGAAAATAAATTTGGTTACTATGAGCTAACATTTCCCTATCTCTTAAAAACTGACGTTTGTCCTTGCAAGAAAAGTTATTAGTTAAATAGGTTATTGTTTTAATACATTGATACTAGAGGATCAGTTGGCCTGTAGCACCCACTGCTAGAAGTATTGGAAGGGATCCTTGAATTAAAAGAAATGTATTTCTCTTCCCCAGGGAATGGATATAAAAGTCCATTTTTCTTACCTCATCTCCACTTCCCCCTCACCCTGGTAACTATGCAATTCAGGGTCAGATATTATATGTATTGGACAGTTCTTGAAAATGTATAGACCGTACTTGGGCCATTGCACAGATCTTAAAAAAGATCTTCCAGGGAGGGGATTTCTCATAACAAAGAAAATATTGGAATTTCAGACCAAGAGAGTTTGAAGGAAGGGTAGCTTAAAAGGTATGTTTCAAACTAAAGACAAAAATTAGATTCAGGTATGTTTCAAACTAAAGACAAAAATTAGATTAAGATGAGAAAAAATTCTCCTGAGGACTCTTGTCTCCCAGATCAAAGAAAGACTATGGCAGCCAAAACCTTTATCATTAACTCCCTACATTGTAATTCCTTTCCAAAAGTGCTCTAATTCTTCAGCGGAGAAATGTTTATGTTATACATGCAATGAAACCACATTGGCCAAATGCCAGATGGACAATGTTTAAATCTCTATTCAGCCAAAGCCCAGACTAAAGCAAAATGTCACCATCGTCAAATGAACAATTGAGTTACAGGAATAATGTATCCAAACACTGTGAAGCAGTATAACAATTTTATTATTTCGAAGTGCTGTGGTGACATTTTAAAAGTTTGGTATTAAAGACAAAAAGAAAAAAGAGTTCAGCATTCTCACTTACAATTTCTTCTGCAGAGGGCATACTGAATTCTCACAAAAAAAATATATGCTTTCAACTGAAATTAATGGAAGCACAGGAAAAATTTTGGCCAGCACAACCTCTATAGGTTCCTTTGATTGTGACGTTGCCACCAAGGTTTCATGCTTTCTGTCCACTTAATGCAGGTGACCAAGCTAAAGATCAAAATACAGTGGTCTCCCCTTTAACTCCTGGACTTTAAGGTTTAATCAATAGTGATGTTACAACTTCATTGAGGCAGTCTCAGACACTGGCTTTGTGCATTTGAAGAAGATGCTTTCTCTGTGTTTTCAGAAACTCTCTTGTTCTTAACTATTTTGTGTTTCTCATATTTGCACGCACTTGCTGTTTCATACAATCAATCACTTGAAGAACTTTTGTCTTTAAACCTCAGATGAATCACTGTGACTATGTAGGCATCTGAATTTTCAATTGCATATCAGGTGTCCTGGCATGAATACCAATTTTAACATTTTCACATCAGGACAGAATAAAGGCGTCATGAGAGAAATACCTACGCTCTCAAAATTGCCATCTCGGTTATACTTCAGCAGGTTTCAGCAAATGAACTGTATTCTTTACAGCAGTTGTGGTTGTTAGTGCCTACACTGGCATTGTTAAATTTTGTAGAATAGCTACATTGGTATTTCTATCTGCAAAGTATAGGAAATAAAGTTTTCTTGAATTTTGCACACGTTGTCTAAATATATAATGTAGAAGATCTAAAACTTCTTGTGCATCACACAGTTTGCTCACGGCTGAAGAATAATGATGAAAGAGTCCCACTAGCCCTGTGCTACACACAACAATCCTGTGACACATGCTGTCCCATGATTGCTTTCGAAACACACAACTGAAATGTATGAATAACGTACGGTAGTACTCCTGTATATCAAGTCACTCACACCCTCACCATGCCAGTTATGCTCTCAATGACTTTTGTGTAATGTTGAAGTAATTAGCAATTCAGCTTTCCAGAGGCCAAGGCACAACACACTGTAAAAGAGTAATTTTATTTCTGCATAGTGTACCTTCTTAGCGTCTCCTTGTATAGACTAGGGTTTCAGCCTTGTGGAGACTCATGGGATCAAGGTGCAAAAGCAAGGAGAGCTGGTGAGCCCCGTGTCCTGGGCTACCGCACAGAGTAGCCATTCATCTAATACACACATAGTGGGTATCAGATTCCCCGGCAATGGTGAACCCCGCAGAGAGCAATCTATGGCTAAATCTACAACAGCATGCACAATATTGAGAGAAAGTTGCCGTTTTTCTAAGCATCTTGCAATATCTTTTTAAATATGTTTTCACAGAAAACAGCCTTGAAAAATAGAGGTAGCATTTCACTTTGGGTCAGAAAAGCAGATTCATTTCCCAACCAGAATAATAAAAATAATGTTTTCTTCAGGGACAAAAATTAGGCAGGTTTGACAGCAGCTCATTATAAGGCGAGGTTTTCCAAGCTTAGCGTCCCTCAGCTCTGACAAGGAGCCACTGCGTGCTTAGCATTCACCTGCACTTCCTTCCATTTCAGCTGCACAGGCCTTGGGGACAAGTGAAACAGCGCCAAGGTTCCGATGCCTGCTGTGCGGGCGAGAAATAAATTGTCCAAAAGTGCATCGTTTTCTTCTCAATTCTATTTATGAGAGTGTGACAAGTAAACCTAGCTGTTCTGTTGTTGCTTGGGGATTGCCAGAGCACTTGATACACTGGGTGGACATTCCAGAGAAAACATCATCAAGAAAGAATGAGCGAACAAACTTTCTGGCTATGTTCATAGGCTAAAGAAAGCTATTTCTTCTGTTAGGGAAAGAAGAGGACAGCAAACAAATTGGGTTTACTTTACTTAAGTTACCAGTTGCCTGAAATTAATTGTTCAACCTATTGTTTGTGGACATAAGATCAAAACTGGACATTAAAAAAACAGAATATTGATACTAATGCCAAATAACTGTCATTAAGCTCCTTTTACTTTGGTATGGGACAGAAAAATAACCAGACCAGGGTGATTTAAAAGGCTCTTTATAAAAATAACATGGGTAATATTAAAAGGCTATTTATAACAATAACTTGGATAAATGTCCCACAATAAAATGTTTGCTGCTTTGTTTAACTTGATAATGGCCGCAAATAATCAGGAATTCAAGGACTAGATGGATAAATAATGATGAGCAAAATATTTAACCAACTAAGCCACTTAGACCAGAAATAGAAGGTTACATTTTAAACGCCACACTTTTTGCAGACATTTTTCTTTGATGCTTTTGGAGGGTCAGACATGTACGTGCTGTTACGGGTTTGTGATAAGACTATGGGAATGTGATATAGTGCACATTTGCTTTACTTATAGCACAGCTCATACAAGTGAGGGAGCTCCATAAGTTACATCCACTCTTTTTACCAAAGTTATTGCAAATTCTTTTAGTATGTCATAAGTGTGTCCGGACACTTTCGACCACGAAATTTACTACTTGTGTCCCAAATGGAAGCTGCCATTGAATTTACTGAAATTTAATTTCTCTCCTGGGATTTACAGAATCTCTGTATATCTTTTCTTCTTATAGATATGTATTGTTTTTATTTTTATTTACTTTATTTTTATCGTGTTTTTTCATTACCATTTATCCCCGTTAAACTCCCACCCCTGTGGTGACCACATGACTGTCCATGTCCATGAGTCCTTTTACTTTTTTCTTGATCCCCCCACCCCTTAAATCCCCCAGGAGCTGTCAGCCTTCTCTCTAAATATGAGTCTGTCTCTGTTTTGCTTGTTAGTTACATTTGTTCACTAGACTCCACATGCAAGTAACATCATATGGCATATGTATTTTTCTGAATGGCTTATTTCACTTAGAAAATGTTCTCCAGGTCCATCCACACTGTCTCAAAGTGCAAATTTTCTTCTTTTCACGGCCAAGTGGAATTCCATGGTGTAAATGTACCATCATTGTTTTATCCACTTATCTACCAATGGAAACTTTTGTTGCTTCCAAGTCTTTTTTTAAAAATATATTACAAATAAGTTTTTGTTTATGATAGACAATTTGATAATGTTGATACCTAAATAAAGAAAACTAAATACCTCCCATAATTTCAACACCAAAGTTAATCATTGTTCATTTAAAGCATACGTTTCCAGTTTTAAATTTCATATATTTTTCTATGATTAACAATCTGTTTTCATTATACTTCTGTTTTATTAATGTTTTTCAAAATCAATGTAATTGTTATAAAAGTATGCTGCAATGTACTTAACAGTGAAATATGTAACAGAATGACAAATGAGTCAAAGAAAGGTGTAAAAATGATTAAGGTAACATGCCTCCAGAATCTATTACTCTTCTTATTACTGAAAAATTGAATATATTTTCCCCTTTAATGACGGAAACTTCCAGCCCTCCTGCAATCTGCTCTCTCTTTTCCCCTGAACTTGTAGCTGGGAGGTTAGCACAATGGAATTGCCAGCCAGTAGCACGTGTTGCTCCCCCTCGTTGGTTCCTTCTCTCCTCAGTCTGGAAAGCAGACACAGGAGCGACTCAGTACTGAACAAAAGTCCCCGAGGAAGACCAATCTCTTACAAAGAATCCCAATGCCTGAATGACTCAGCCCCGCCGACCCATAGTACTCACTCAGGGCTACTAAAAGAGAAATACACTTTGTTCTCTAAGCTATATTACATTGAATCTTTTCATTACATCAGACTTCCCCCAACCAGTGCACTTCTTATTTATATAATTGTACATTTATTTTAAATTTCTGTTTAGGTCTCTTCCCTGTCAATCAAGGTACTTTTTGTTTATAATCCCATAACGTTGGCGCACAATAGAAATTTAGAAACTTACACTTACAAGAAAAATGTCTATTTTTGTAAAAGCAATTTTTTCCAGAGTTGTCAGATTTATTCAATATTACACAGGCTTAAGTTTAGACAACATGATGCCCAATAATGTAAGCTCACCACTGGCCTATATATATGTAAGAGCAGAAGGGGGGAAAAAATTCACTTTCAGCCACTGTGACCTAGAATATATAATGGTCCCTAAAATTTTATTGTTTCCTACTCTTATTTCTTTTAAAGATTATTTTACTATTTGTAAATTCCAACCTTTAAAAAAAAAACCTACTTTTGAGAGTCCAGAGAGCCTATTGGATTATGCTAGATTGACTTATAGTCATTCATTTATTCAACATTATTACATGTCTGCAATAAAATAAACACTGTGTCACTTATTCAGGAAACACCAGTGAGAGATCCCTGACCTTTGTAGAGAGGTCATATGTGATAAAGTATTTAAAAACAAAGCATTAGGGGTTTTATAATTATAGACCCTACCCCAGTTTCAAAAGTTGTAGGAAACTTCCTAGAAGAAGTGTCAACACTGAGTCGTCTAAAGCATAAGGAGAGATCCAGGTGAAAAAGGGAGGAGGGTAGGAAAGACTACAACCAGCAACAGAGTGAAAATCTGGGAGAGCCCCTAAGTGTACCAACTCCTAATGTTCTCACATCTTTCAGGTCTGTTACTTACTTTGCCCTCTCCACCCTGTATTTGCTTTCTTAATCCAATTACTATTCTAAGCAGTAAAATGGTACTTACCAGAATAATGGAAAAGTAAAATTTGGGGTTTTTTTTCGTATTGACCTTACTCGAAACTAGCTGGGGAAATAAAAAACCCTTCATCTTACGTGCAATTTATATGTCTTTTACACCATAACATTACTATTCTCTACAAAAGTGAAATATCCACGTAGGGTGTTTAAATCTATGGTGTTTGTGCATGAAGAAGCATGATTTTCAAAGTGCTTTTGTGGCTCCTTAAAGATGGATGAGGCATTCAATCATTTGTCTAAACTTGTGTGTTTAAAGCTGGAGAAAATAAATGGGCCTTTAGTGTGGTCTCTAGGTCATGTAATCACACGTGTCTACAATCTCTGGATTTAAGCAATGATGGTACCTGATTGATGGCACAGGAGCAAATGACTTAGATACTTCTGGCCTTCCTACGAAAACTCTAAAAAATAGGTGTTCAGGTCTGTTGCAATTTATCAGATGTTTAGACCATGATTGAAGTGACTTATGTTCTAGGTTTTGTGAAAATAACACAGTTGTTTATTTTGTACTCATTCAAATATTGTCATGAACATTTATTTTATATAAAGGATCATTAAAGTATATTTGAAAATGTATAGGTATATAAAATAATAAAGTGATGATATAAGATATATATAGTGTATTGATATAAAGAAAACTTCCAAGGATCAAAAAATAGGATATTGAAAATTCACTAAATATACACTCTTTGGAATAGAGGATTTTTAAAATACATTTTAATATGACATTAAATTTTTTAGTTAATAGTTATTAGTTATAAACTGAAAAATCTATCTACTTATAATTATATAAAATTATAGTAATTATATATGCAGCCCAAAGGAAAACTGCTTAGAAAAATGCTCTGAACAGAGAAAAAATTGATTTTTAAAAAAGCACTCATCAGTATTAGGAGAAAATTCCTAGTTTTGAATAATAAAAAAGCAGAGATAATATAAGTAAGTGATCGCATTAGGTAATTCAATTTAAATTAAAATCTGCAAAATGCAAATATTGCATTTAAAATGCATGCTTTACAGTCCAAAGATGGTGCTTATATAATGGTATAGATGCAATGCTATGAACAGAACATTTTCTGTTTTATGAGAAATTAGGAGTGTAAACATATTTTAAAGGTTTAAAAATAAAGCCTATTTTTTTTACAAATAAACCAAATAAGGACAAAAATGTGATGTTTCCAAGACTTAGAAAGTTGAAAACCTGTGCCATTTATGTTTTTATTGGATGGTTCTTTTCTGTCACTTAGAGACATCATTTGATCAATGCTCATTGTTATTGAGAAATTTAACAGATTTGCCAGTTGTTTAAAAAAGCTAACAAAACAACATTATGTCATCTTATATATTCAGTTTCTCAAATAATAGCATATAAAAACAAAAACACAAAAATATTTTTAAAGTATACTGTACAGTCTAACTATAGTATAATAATAGGTACTTTGCCTCTATAATTTTTTTCAACTATTTTGCTTAATCCTCACCCAAGAACATTTTCAATTGCTTGTTTGGAGAGAAGGAGGAGAAGGAAGAGAGGAAGGGAGAGAGAGAAGCATCCATATGAGAGAAGTATTGATTGGTTGCCTTTGTAAGCACCCAGACCTGGGATCCCTGCAGGACTGGGTATCATTTGCCTCAGGACCAGCGATGAACCTGCAACCTAGGTATGAGCCATGACCGGGAATCAAACATGCAACTTTTCAGTTATGGCACAATGTTCCAACCAGCAAGCCACACCAGCCAGGACTCAACTATTTTAAATATCAAGCTCAACTGTTGCAATTTAATATTAATAAAATATTACTTCATTAGATGAATTTACTCATTCACATCCAGTCTCACCAGAATGTCTCTCATTCTCACCTAGTGACTGAAATCTAAACAAATACCATCCTCAAGGCCTCATGTTTAGCTATTTAACAAACTTTATATTCATCCCCCAAGGAAGTTTTCTAATGGTCTAGGTTCTAAAAAGTTTAGAAAAAACATTTCAGATTCTGAGCACTAACACACACACACACACACAAAATGTTTTGAGCTCCCACTTAAAAAATTTATTTATAAACATTCAGTGCAGAATTTATTCCTCCCAGCTATACAATTTATTATAACTTCATGTGTGATTAGAGGTCAGATTTAGCAAATAACAATATAAGTTGCCAAGTTAAATTTGAGTTTGAAGTATGTTTCAGTATAAGTATGCCCCATGCAATATTAGAGACATTATCTATCATCTATCCATCCATCTATCTATCACCTATGTATCTATACAGCTATCTATCCATCCATGTACTCATCATTTACTTTTTGCCTAAAGTTTAAATTTAACTGGGCATCTTAGATTTTACCGGGAAACTTCATGTCGAATGTAGTGCTTAACCAGGTAATTAAGCAGCCGTTTCTGCCAATGTTTGTCCCAAATGGTTTGCGGTTTTCATTTTCTGCCCACCCTTGTCAGAACCTCTGCATTCCCACTCTAAACAACCAGCTGGTACCTTGGGTCAGTTTGGATAGAACTTGAGGGCATCATGATAAGTGAAATAAGTCAAATGGTAAAAGACAAAAACTGTATGATATCACATATATGTATGGGACCTAAAACAAAGCAGAGCTCAGAAGCAGAGACAAGAGTCATCAGGGGCTGGGGGCTGGAGGAAAAGGGGAGGCACTGGTCAAAGAGTAAAACTTCCAGGTACAAGAGGAATAAATTCTGGCATCTGGTGCACAGCATAGTCGTTGTAGTTAACAATACAGTTAAATACTCGAAAGTCACTGAGAATAAATCCTGTGTCCTCACCGTGAAGAGGAAATGGCAATTATGCCATGTAATTCAAGTGTTGCCTCATACTATTCTGGTATTCATTTTGCATGATGTGTATCAGATTAACACACTGTCCACTTCCACAATATTATACGTCAACTACATCTCAGTGAAGCTGGGAAAACTAGCTTGTAAGTATATTTTACTGTTTGGGAGAATTGTTCTTCCTTGCCCCCTTGACGTTAGATACGATGATGTAACTTTTTCCCCCAGTAAAATGTTAGCAGAAGTGTCCATTGAGAACAGTGGCCTTAAGGGTTAGGGATAAGATTTCCATTTTTCTTCCTATTGCTTAGATGATTGCTTTTGGAAGCTTGTGTTAAAATGGAGTGTCTGGATAATAGATTAGCAAAACTTCCTTGATGACCCATTTTGGACACATGGCCTTATGAAAAAATAAACTTATGTTTAGCATTTAGAGAGTGAACCCATCTCCTGCTGATGAATGAAGCCCCTACAGATCATCTGAATCATAAAATTAGACAGGTTGATATGTCTGAGACTGTGTGTCCTTTATTACGAAGCCATAAATCAAACATTAAAGCCATTGTCCATTTAATTTTATTATTTTATTTTATTTCAATTACTTATTCATTTTTATTTTACTTTTCCTCATTACCATTTATCCCCATTATCCCCTCTTCCACCTTCACCCACCCCCCCTTACACTGGTGTCCATGTCCATCAGTCCCTTTTCTTTTTTGCTCGATCCCTCCACCCCCACCCTCCACCCTTGAGCTGTCAGCCTGCTCTCTATCTATGAGTCTGTCTCTATTTTGCTTGATAGTTCAGTTTGCTCATTAGATTCCACATGTGAATGAAATCATATGGTATTTGTCTTTCTCTGACTGGCTTATTTCATTTAATTTTAAATAGAAATTGAAGGACAATTTTTACTCATGTCAACTGGAAAAATAAATTTTATACTCTATATTTCTATTTTCTTTAAAAATAATGGCACAGAAATGGAAGCCATATTTTTAATTCCATGCAAAAGGACACAACTAATTTTAGAAAGAACACTCAATTTAATATCCTATGAATACTTATTACATTATCTATTAATCATCTATAAATGAGTGTATCTCTAATGAATTGTTTATATATTAATTAAAAATTATAATCCACACAATTGTCAGCATATTTTATTGAATTAAATAAAATTCAATAAAATATGCACACAACGCTCTCCGTGTTTATTTGTACTAAAAGTAATATGACATTTTAAACTACCCTGGTTGTTATTTTTAAAAAATATTAATGCATTTATTTATTCACTTATTTAAGAAAAAAATAATAGCCTTCTGATTAAATATCTGATATTCAAATTCTTTATAATAATCTATGTTGTATCTGACCAACATTTAAACAGTTTAAATTTGTTTAACTTGTTAATGAATTATAGGAAAGCATCATCTGTTGAGTATAAAGAACACATTTGGCCAGGTGGAATGAGAGGTACTCACTGCATGAAAGACAGATTCAAATACTTTACTGTGCTTACAGTTGTAACTCAACTTCCCTACATTAGAGTTTTGCACTTGGATTCCCATTTTTAATGAATATGTATGTGCTTTGCTCTTCTCATTTGTTTTCTCTCAGTTTTTTTAGTCTTAGATTTCAGGGACTTTCACTTGGCTTTCACAGTTTAATTTATTATCTAATGCCCACTAGTATTTCTCATAGGTTTGCTGGGTTTCTTATAGTTTTTATATAGTATTAGTTTTTCTTACAGTTTTCTAGGTTTCTATTCCATCATTTAAAAAATTCTTAAAATTTTAATCTTCGAATTAAGCAAACCGTCAGAAATACATAAAATTCTTATACACATATTTATGGCTAATACAAATTTTAAAAGTGACGGATATAACTTTGCATATGGCAATACTAACTTTCATCCAAAATGAACAATCCCTATGAAATTCATGCAGTTTTGGTACTCGATCGCTATTCCCCTGTCACTTGGAAAGATCAACTGCGGTGGTTTTCATGTAATCCTGGGATGCGCACACAAATAATTTTTAATGCATCAAATTTTCACACTTGAAATTACCTGGATTTACATGTACATCCCAAAAGATGTGTGAGATTTTCAAAGAATAAAAGAATCCCATATTCAGTCTTGCATCTCTTTTATCAGGAATAAAGGGGTAACATAGAGGTTTGTTAAATGAGTTTGGATTGAATGTTTGTTCCAATAACCTCCATTGTACTTTTGTATAGTCAAGCACAATATTTGAATTTAATAGAGATATATTTTGACTCTTCATTTCCTGATTAGTGATGAGCTGTTTGCTTTTATTAAGAAATCTGTACATTTTCATACTAGGTCATGCACATTGCACTACTCATTAACTTTCCTCCTTCTCTGCTGCTTATTCGTTAGGCTGGACTACATATTCTTTCAGACTATCTTGGCTCCACCCACTCAAGAAGAAAATGTAAATAACCTTGCATTTGAAAACAATACACTGAAGAGAATGTAGAGCATCAGCTCATGTGGCTATTCCCCACTTTATGAGACCTTTTCAGTTACTACACAATTCTAAAAACTGGCCACTAACCCTTTCTCTAGATTCCTTAAATAATTAGAATGTATGAGTGGGTAAGAGTCACATGTTCATTTATTTAGTCAGTTAGTCATCAAGTATGTACTCAGTATTTACAATAAATAATTCTATATGTTCCTTAGATTGAGTAAGGCATGGACTCTCTTAGGAATTAGCTCATAATTTAGGAGGCAAAATAAGATAAGTGAATATATGGTGCAAAATTAAATGCAATTTAAAATATACCAATATAAGTAAGAACAAAGGAGGAAAACATGAAATCAGTTGAAAAAGAGCAATTAGGAAACAAAAGATTTAGTATTTGAAATGGGCCTTGAGGTGGCCATGACTTTCACAGGTAGAGATGAGTGAAGGGATCAGAGAAGTAGACCACAGCAACAAAACAATAACAAAGTCAAGGACAGAGGGAATTTCAAAGAGACATAGCAGAGTATGAATGAAAATATAGATGTAGATACTGAGCACAGAAAAAAAATTGAGTATCAGTTAAAATTTTCTAAATTTATTTAATAAGATTTGAGAAGTCCCTGGAAGAAATTGAAGAGCGTGACATAATCAAGGCAGTGTTCTATTATTATAAATCTGTCTGACAATGATAAAAGAGGAGGAGAGAGATAGAGATTGACTGAGTGTTTTGAGTGTTTGAGAGATTGGGCGATTCTAATTTCCTAGGTAATCAATAATGAAGCTGATATAAGGTAGTGGTAGTTTTACTACATGCGTGCACTGCATAAGGGTATTGTGGTCAACTATAGACCACATACACTATGGTCTCATAGTCAATCTCATGACTGTAAGATTATAATGAAGCTGAAAAGTTCCTATCACTTAGCATCTTAACATCACAGCACACAACACATTACTCACACGTTGGTAGTGATGCTGGTGCAAACCAATCTACTGTGCTGCCAGTCGTATAAAAGTATAGCACATACAATTCTGAAGAGTACATAACACTTGACAGTAATAATAAATGACTATGTTACTGGTTTCGATGTTTATTGTATTATGGATATTTATTATATTATTATTTGGGAGTGTACTCCTTCTATTTATAAATACAAAACTTGCTGTAACACAGTGTGCCGTGTCATGCCAGCAGCCACCTCACGCATCTTCTGTTTACCCCATCCCTTGAGTGCACTGTTTTCTCTTGTGCTCAACTTAATTCCATATTGATCTGTTCAATATGGTCCCTAAATATACAAAATCCACTACTCACGTTGCCAGTAAGAGGCCAGGTCAAATGATTGCCTTGGAAACAAAATGAAAAGTGATAAAGAACTATGAATGTGGAAAATGAGTGATGGTTATTTCTCACCAATCTGGCATGTTACATTTCACCATAACTACAATCTTGAAGGGGAAAAAAAGTGACAAAAACTATTAAAAGACCTGCTGTATTGAAGGCAATGAGACTATCAAAAATTTGAGAAGGGCTTGTATCAGACCTGGGGAAACTTCTGATGATCTGGAGTGAAGAGCAGAAACAAAAGTGTACTCCTCACATCAGGATGACCGCGGCCACAGCAAACCTTGGTTTGCGATGTTAAAAGAGAAAGCTGGACCTGACCATAAGTTGCATTTTCTGCTGGATCTGGGTGGCTCAAACAATTGCATAGTACGAAAGTGAGGGGTGGGTCTGTGAGTACTGATGTGAAAGCAGTGAAAGAATTTTTGGAAACTCTAGATAAACTGACTGCGGAGGGAAATTACTTGTCAGAGCAAATTTTTGATATGAATGGAACCTCCCTATACTGAAACAGATACCAGAAAGGACATTCATCCATAAAGAGGCCAAATCAATGTCAAGTTTCAAGGCTTTTAAAGATAACAACAGTCTTGCTTGGGGGCAATGTTGCAGGCTACAAATGGAAACCCTTTCTGATCTGGCGCAGTGGGAACCCTAGAGCCTTCAAGCATATAAATAAGCACACACTGCCCGTGGGCTACAGGGGCAATAAGAAGTCATGAGTGACCCAGCTCCTCTTTCAAGATGCTCTCCTGAATTGTTATGGAGGTGACATGGAGAAATACTGCTTAGAGAATAACATACCTTTCAAGATTTGCTTATTGTTGGTAATGCTCTTGGACATCCTCCTTTTATTGGTGGTCAGCATCCCAATATCACAGTGGTGTTTGCTCCACCAAACACCATCTGTTTGGACCCAACCAATGGATCAAGGAGTTGCAGCAGCTTTTCAAGACCTACTACGTGAGGAGGACCTTTGCCTAGGCTATGCTGCGACTGGGGAAGACACTGAGATGACACTGGCGAAATTCTGGATGATTACAAAACCTATATCTGCATGGGGAACCTTGCTTGGGCTTGGGGTGATATCACCAAGGGGCATAGGAATGACATCTGGGAGAAGAGTCTCAAGAGGTTTGTCCACGACTTCAAAGGATTTGGCAAGTTTGAGAAGGTTACAAAAATCAACAAGGCTGCGGTTGAGATGACAAACAGCTTTCACCTGTGTGTAGATGAAAATGATATTAAGAAGCTTCTAGAAGTGGTTCCTGAGGAATTGACTAGTGAGGACTTGATGCAACTGGAGCATACACACATAGCTGAAGGAAAAACAAACAAAAAAAAAAATGGAGAGGAACAAAAGCCCACAGTGAAGGGTTTAGAAGGTTTATGCAGACCCCAAGTTTAAAAACATGGACCCCAACACCGAAAGCTTTTCATTAATGAAGAGGAATGTTTGTGGTGGATCATTTGCTTACAAGCAAATTTAACAATGAAAAAAAAAGAAAGACCTAAAACTTATGTAATGTTATTAAAAATGTTACTCTGATAAATATAATTTTTAAAAATAGTAGAGAAAAGAAACAACTTAAAAAAAGAGAAATGAACCAAGCAAATTATCATGGATATATTTATGAAAGGGGTGACGCTGCCTCAAAAAAGAGTCTCGGGCAGGTCCTTCGGGAGGTAACTCCAGAAGGAGGCACTGCTCTCCCGGGAGATGAGCGCTCCGTGCACCACCATACTGCACCCGACGGCCTTCCAGTGAGACAGGTTGTGGAGGGGAAGACTGTGATATGTATGATTCTGTGTAGGCCTATGGTAAGATGTGTTTTTGTGTCTTCGTTTTTAACAACAAAAAAAACTTTAAGTAAAAAAAATAAATTTTCAAAATTAAAAAAGAAGCTTATTGAATAAGAATATAAAGACAAAATACTTTTGTATAGGTGGACAATGTGCTTGTGTTTTAAGCTTAGTGTTAAAACAAAAGAGTCAAAAAGTTAAAAAATTAAAATGTTTATAAACAGTCACTGTAAGCTAAGGTTAATTTATTATTGAAGAAACAAATTTTTTTTAATAATTTAGTGTAGACTAAGTGTAGAATGCTTATGAATAGAGTCTACAGCAGTACTCAGGAATGCCCTAGGCCTTCCCATTCACTCAGCGCTCACTCACTGACTCACTCAGACCAACATCTAGTTCCTCCAGCTCTATTTATGGTAAGTGCCTCATATAGATGTACCGTTTTTATCCTTTACACATAGTTTCACTGTACCTCTTTTATGTCTGAGATATGTTTAAATACCAAATACTTATTGTGTTATAGTTGCCTGAAGTATTCAGTAAAGGAACAAGCTGTACAAGTCTGTAGCCTGGGAGCACTGTGTACGGCAGGCGTGCAGTAGGCTATCCCATACGTTTCTGCAGGTGCTCTCTGTGACGTATGCACAATGCGAACGAGCACCTGAGGTCCCATTTCTCAGATGTACCCTGTCATTAGGTGATGCATGACAGCACAAACTTTTCAACAGATTTTGTTAGACTGTTTTACCTACACCGTTGTTTCATGGCCTGACTCACCTGTCTTCACAAAAACAATTCCTGAGATGCTCATGTAAATTACTGATTAGATAGATTCACTTAGTAATATTGACAAAAGCCACTGTTCAGCTTCATCTTCCACCACTGCATCTCTCTCACCACTTCCCCAGTGTACTTGTTACTTACCACTACTCTCTTGAAAACCCATCCCCTCTTATTTTCCCCCTTTCCTCAATGCATGCTACTCTCCCTTCCTTCTCCACCTGACAGGCTCCTACTTCAATGCATCAATTTGGATGTTATAAGTTGTAAAAAAAAAAAAAAAACAATTTCAAATAGCTTAAACACTAATGGGAATATATTGACTTCTATAATTGAAATATGTAGGTTTAATAATGAGTTAATTAACTAGCTCTAAGTTGTATTAAGGACTGCTTTTTAATTTTCTTTTTGTTCTTTTAAAAGATCTAGCTATCAGCACTACTTCAAATTTATCTCAGAATCACTTTTGCCTTCAAAGAGTTCTTTTACTCTCTGTCAGTGTTTCCACTGCCTCACAAACTTATCTCATTTTCAGCATATCACCACTTCAAATAATAGTAATTTTAATAATAAATGCTCTTGAATAATATTAACAGTCATGAAAGGCTACACATTAATTAGAGGAAGGCCTAATATCTCAGAAAACTTTTTAATCTTCTTTTGATGCTCCTCCAAATAGTCTGAGTGTCCTGACAAATTTTCAAATATCAAGAAGTCCCGCTGATAACTTTAAGTACTATCATTTGCAAAGCAAAATGCCTTGTTGGAAATATAAACCTTTGGAAATCTCAGGGTGAGGCAAGTTCATTGAACAGTTTAGGATCAGAAACTCTTTCTCCCCACATCCTTGCTTATTTGTACTGCCATGTGGTAGAAAAAGACTGGCAGGATACTGAGGAGGATGTTTTAATATTTTAAGTTTTTGGAAATATCTTTCTGAATCGGATTTGAAGTAGGATGCAGCCTATATCCATGATGTAGGTAACACAATTCCCCGAACAATTCCTAGAGCTCAACTGGCCAGAAGTTCCTTTTATGTTTGAAGTTGGCTCAGAATCTCCAAAAGGCCATACCTATTAAAAAGAAGCTCTCTGGGAAAGGCTGCAGTAGTCAAATCACTGCTGCGATTTGTTGAAAGGTTTTCTTTTTGAGACAGTGGGTTCTGCCATTTGTATTTACTATATTTTTGTCTCATACAGCCTACAAGGTGGGGACTGTTATTCTCTCCACTTGTCTCGTCACAAAACTGAGGATTACTGAGGCTCAGCAATTAGCCCAGTGTCATAGAGACAGAAAAAAGGAGAGCTGGGGATTTAACTCTGATCTCTCTAATACCAGAGCTAATACCCATAGGCATTATCTTTTCATTCATTCATTTAATATTTATGAAGCATTTATGATGTGACTGACATTTTTCTAAGAGCCATGGATTAAGCGATGAATAAGAGAGACATGATTCTAAGGATCATATTTGAGAAGTAGACTATAAATAAATATATGTATGTGTACATACTTAAAATAAGAAAAGTAAAATAGTAAGTTCGGTGTGAAGAATAGGTAGGATGATGTGATGAGAGAAAGTGGGGACCACTTCAAGCGGTGAGTCAGAGAAATCCTCTGTGAAGTGGGCATTCTCAGGGTTAGGAATGATAAGAAATTGACCACCTGAAACCAGGGGTAAAAAACTTCTGTAAGTATCAGCTTGGTTTGCACAACAGAGCAAAAGTAGGTAGTATATCTGGAACATAGTGGCGTAAGGAGGGAGAAAAAAAGCAGAGGCCAGACCAAGAATTTTGGATTTAATTCCAAATGCAATAGGAAATCTTGGGTACTTTTAAGTAGGCAAATGAAGCTCTGGCTGCTGTGTGCAAAATAACTTGTAGGAGAATGCGGACAGAGGTAGAGCAAATAGGAAGCAAGTAAAATAGACCAGAAGAGAGAGAACGGTAGCTGGATGAAGGTGTTAGGAGATGAGCTAGAAAAAATGTAGATTAGCTTGGAATACATAGGTCAGATCAAAAGAGTTTATTTTACTGGTCCCTTGTTGAATGACTATTCTTCAAATCATTACAGGATACCAATGAGACACATCGCTATGAAGCACGTACATTTCAGTGAATTCACGAATAGCTCTGGCTCTATGGTACTAATGTTTAAGGCTATACCAATCCCTCCCACGTGTGTCATCACCATTAGAGCATTTACTGAAATAATAAATAATGCTAATTCATGATAGTATAAATAAAATGTAAAAAATAACACTTTAAAATTCTTATTATGGCTGGAGGAAAAAATATTAAAATTTATAAGAGGTACATCATAAGGCCTTCCCATATTTTATTGTATTACTGTGGTTTTAAGCATACAATTTATAAAGTCAAACAATTATTATTTCAAATTGAATGCAGAAGTCTGTATTGTAATATATGAATGTTCTGTAAAGTCTGTGGTGTCAGTGAAGTGATGAACTATGTACTGCTAAATGTTCAAACACCTTCTTTTTCTTAATCTTTCAACGAGGTTTATATAACTTGATTTCCAAACAAAGGTCTACCTTTTCAGTACTATCATTTGAATTAGGAAATCAAATAGTTTCATAAATCTCAGAAAAAAAGACATCTCGGTGTCTAGGGTTTGATTTTACCTTACTTACATGGTAACGAACGAGCTTATTAAAGTTTCATGGAGGCTGTCAGGAGACATGAATCTCTGGGGCCTGAGACCAAGGACTCTATTACTCACAGAACAATCATAGCATTTGCCTCGGTCATTATTGATCTTCAAATCCCTTAGGAGTACCGCAGAGGGGTCCATGTGGAGAGTGTAAATGCTATGGATTGCAAGTACCATAGCTCATTCCTTTCTATTGTTGAGTGCTACTGATGGTATACAGGTACCAAACCTGGGAAACACTAATACTTGGGGACTCGTTGCTTTTACAGTAAGTATTAAGAAAGTCTGCTCTTTGTATTGGAGGAGGGAATTATCTCATCTCTCAAGGATGCTTGTTACAAGTACACTCCTGAGAAATGACCTGGGCAAAAAGTGATCAGGATCCTGCATCCTTGGTGTAGTCAACAACATGTCTCAGTGCATGTGGTGTGTGGATTGCTTCTGCCAACAGTATATGCATAGTTAAAGTTCCTAGGATTCAATCTAACAAGAATATAAATAAACCATTTTAAAACCTTTTGACCCAGTGATCCCACCTCTGGGAATATATTCAAAGAAATCCAAAACACTAATTTGAAAGAACATAAGCATCCCTATGTTCCTTGCAGCGTTATTTACAATCACCAAGATATGGAAGCAGCCCAAGTGTCCATCAGTAGATGAGTGGATAAAATATCTATGGGACACTTACACAATGGACTACTACTTGGACATAAAAAATAAAAGAAGAAAAAATTTTACCCTTTGCAACAGTATGGATGGCTTTGGTGAACACCAAAATCACCTAAGTGAAATCAGCACGTCTGAGAAAGACAAATACCATATGATTTCACTTACATGTAGAATCTAATGAACAAGCTGAACTAACAAGCAAAATGGAGACACACTCGTGGACAGAGAGCAGGATGACAGCTGTGGATAGTGGTTAGGGCTGGAGGGATTGAGCAAAAAGAAAAAAGACTCATGAACATGGACAACAGTGTGGTGATTGCAGGGAAAGGGGGTATTAAAGGGAGTAAAATGGTCATGAAAAAATACAATAAAAATTAAATATAAGTAAATATTTGTTAAAAACAAAAAATAGTATGATTAGTGAAATATAATAAAATCACAATTCAAATTTTAAGGCTTCTAAATTACTTTTGTCTCTGCCAAGATTTATGAAATAGTGACAGTGATTTTTTCCCCACCATTGTCTTATTCTCCTAGAAGTCTCTATATACCCTCTTGCTTTTAAATTTACTTTCATTGTGAAATGTCCTTCAAACCTTTCCCATTTATTTTTCTGAACTTGTGTGGTCTAGCATAATTAATCTTATAGAATATCTGTGTTGCAGTATTCCCAACTTACATCCCTGGATTTCAAAAGCATGAAAGTGTCCTTGACCTTGTTATCCAGGTCTTCTGTTTATGAAGACATATCCGATACAGTTTTGATTTTCAGTGTTATTTCTCTTCATCCCTTTGCTGCTAAAAATGTATGCAGTTTGGGATATAGCCAAAGTATTTAAGAAACTTGAACTGTAAAATAGTTTAATATTGTTAATTTTGGTTTTGGTTTCAATTGTTTCCATGGCTGTGGGGAATCAAAAAGTAAAATGACTCAAGTGACTTAAAGAACTCTATTGTAACGATTTCACACTAAGCTCTAGAAAGAATATGAAGAAGACTTGAGATCACAATTTTGCCCCTTAAATCCCAGCCCTGGTCATTAGACTACAAGTGAAAAGAAGCAGCCGTAACTCAAAGCCAGGTGAACCCTGGTAGTCAATATTAAGACATAAGCTTTCTTCCATGTCCTTGTATCTTTCGGCAACACCTCTTCTCTGAGACATATGTGCAGTCGCATATTTCCTTCTGCATAATTTCTCACCGCGGCTAACATAGGTGTCACTACAAGGCCTAACTCCTTGTAAAAGGCTAAAATTTTCCTAGTGTAACATTTCATTCATTTCAGTGTTCCCTCCATCCTATCATTAAGAGTTATCACTCAGCCTTTACTTAAGAAATTAAGATATTTATATACTTAGGGTGTCATTCATTTTTCATGTAAATTTGGGCTAAAAATCAAAACTAATCTGCCTCTCCAAAATTTTATGTTAATAAATTATTTTTTATTTGGAATAGTTATACACTTGCATGTAGTTGTAAGAAATAATACAGTGAAATCCTGTGTATCCTTTACCCAGGTTGCCTCTATAGTAACTTCTTGCAAAAGTATCTCACAATATGACAACCAGGATATTGACACTGGTGCAGAAAATACCCTCATATACTGGATGTATGAGGTCTGTCCAGAAGGTATCCAGTCATGTAATTTGAAAAATAGAGACATTTATGAAGGAAGATATAAGATACAAGAAACATTGTACATAGGACAATAATACCTCAGTCCCCGTCAAAGTAGGGACCTTGGGACCTCACGCAGTTCCCCCAGTCACCATCGGCTGCCCCATCATATCTTCCTGAATCTCACTGACAGTCTGAAATCTCTTCATTTTCAAAGGTGATTTTAGTTTGGGGAAAAGCCAGAATTGACGGGGCGTGAAATCTGGGCTGTAGAAGGGCTGGGTCACCTGGGTAATTTGATGTTCCACAAAAAACTGCACAAGACATGATGCATGAGTGGGTGTGTCGTCCTGATGAAACTGCCAATCACCAGCTGCTCACAGCTGCGGCCTCATATTCACCACACGAGGACCCCTCAGATTATGCTTTATAACCACACTCACTTCCCTTCCACACTGAATCCCTCCTCGCCCTTGACAAGCAATCACCTCTCTCCATTTCTAAAATGTTTTCATCTCTAGAATGTTATGTAAATGGATCATAGAGAATATGACACTTTGTGACTGGATTTATTCACTCAGCATAAATCTCTGGAGATTCATGCAGATTGTCGTAGGGACCACACTTTGTTCCTGTTTATTACTGAGTACAACTACTTAGTATGATTATACCCATGTTTGTTTAACCATTCACCCAGTGAGGGAATCAGGGTTGTCCAGTTTGGGAGCTATTACCCATAGCTGCTATGAATATTCTCACATAGGATTTCGGCTGCACATAAATTTTTATTTCTCCCGGATAAATGCCCAAGGGTACGATTGCTGAGTTCTATAATAGTTGCATGTTTAGATACTAGGACACTGGCAAGCTGTGTTCCAGAGTAGCTGAACCATTTTACATTTCTACTGGCAAAATATAAGTGATCCAGTTTTTATGCATCTTTAGCAGCATTTGGTGTTGTCAATAGATTTTACATTGATTGTTATGATAGGTGCAGTGATATCTCGTTTCGGTTTCAGTTTTCATTTCCTAGATGTTGAATATATTTTCATGTACTTATTTTCCAACTATATATCCAATTCAGTGAAATTTCTATTCATGTATATTTCCCATTTTCTAATTGGATTTTTTTTTTATTTTTTACCTTTGTTTTGAGAGTTCTTTATGTTGTCTAGGTATGAGTCTTTAGCTATGTGACTTGCAAAGACTTTTCATGCAGTCTTTAGCTTGTCTTTTTAGTTCTTAACAGTCTTCCTCAAAGCAAAAATTTGTAATTTGGGTAAAGTCAAATTTATAAATATTTTCTTTATGGTTAGGGCTATTGACTATGAAGTCTTTATTTTACCTAGCTCTAGAAACTAAATATTTTTTCAATTGTTTTCATAATTTTATGTTTTACATATTAAGTAAATGATCCAGTTTGAATTGATTTTTATATAAGATTTGAAGCTTAGGATGCAGTTTAATTTTCTTCTTATGGATGTTCAATTATTTTAGCACCTTTTGTTGTAAAAAATTATAATTCATCTCTTGAACTACTTTTTTACTTTTATCAAAAATGACTTGGCATAATTTTGTGGGTCTATTTCTGGGTTTATTGTTTCATTGATGGATATGGTTTTTTCCTTCTACCAAACCACACAGTCTTGATCACCATAGCTAGGAAGTAAGATTTGAAATCAAGTTGACTGATTCCTTTCACTTTATTCTTTAAAAAAAAAATGTTTAGCTATCTTATCTTGTTAGCTTTTCCATACTGATGTCAGAAAAAAATCTTTTCTATATCTACAAAATGTCTTTCTGGGATTTTGAAAAGAATAACATTAAATCTACATCCAGAACTCTATTGAATCATTTTGATTCTATCTGGCAGATTGATTTTAGCTTGGATACCCAGTACACACACATACACAGGAATGAAAGTTCTCCTTACAGCTTCACACAGTCCCTTAGCACAAGAATTTCAGACCTTTGACTGCTTCTGAAATTGATACAAAACAACTGAGAGACTGTTGTCTTTCTATTTCTCTGAGAGGCTATCTACACTCAAGAACTCATAGGTAGCAGCTAAATCAAGAATTGTTACTCATTTGCACAGAGAAACAAAAACATATTGGTCTTTTAGATCCAGTTATTCTCTGATTGAAAGATATCTTTTTAGATACCTGTGCATCTTTTCTAGATACCTGTTTTGTGGTTACACTCATATGTAGGGGGAAGTCATGCCGCTTCCCTCAAATTAAGAAAATGCAACACTGACCAACGCCAGTGCCAAGGACAGAATCAGGACACAATGCTATGAGGTGAAGCTTTTAGTTCATGAAGCAAATGGTTTAAAATCCCTAGCCTCCCAGGTTCCTCTGGAGTCTACGTTTTTGTGCATCCTCTTCTCTTTGGAAGTCTCTTTTAGCTATTGTTTGGCTCCACTTCTTAGTTTCTACTTTAAAGATAGAAATAATGGTATTTAAAATCTTTGTCATACATATGCATTTAACTATCTTGACCGTGAACAAACAACTAGAAGACACTCAGAAAGCTAGGCCTAAAAAGTGACCATCAAATAAATTTGCCTGTAGGTCAAGGTCATGACATCTCCTTCCTGTGTCACTGGAGCACTCACCCTCTCCTGCTTTCCTTCTCTCTGGCTTCCCTACCCCATTTTATGGCCTTTAGTGGGGGTTTGCTTTGAGCACACCAGGCAGAACCTGAGGACACACTCTTGAGTCATAATTGAGGCCATGTGACTTTTAAAAGAATTTACATGTGGTCTGACCTACATGAACATAAACTACTTGTTAAAAAGTATGATTTCTTAGCCTGTTAAACTACTATTGTTACATCTCAGAAATACAGTCAGTTCTCAACCTCAAATCTCTTTGAAGAAATAGTAGCCTGCCCTCTTTTTTAATTTAATAAACATGTATTAGATGCTTGTCATGTGTGAGAAACACAGTTGTAAAATGCTAAACACGTGCATATACCTAATGATCCCAACAACACTGAAAAATAGGTTACCCTCATTTTGTATTTCTTTATTTAAATGGAGGATCAGATAGTTTAAGCACTCTGCCCACAACACACGACATAGACGGATAAACCGGGGTTCGGAGTCTGCGTCTGTCTCGCACATGTCAAGCGATGACCACTCCGTTCTGAAGCACCTGTTGGGAGTTCGCTTTGTGTCAGACATTGCGCTAGGACTACTGAAGGAGAGTCGGACTCTGCTTACAAAGAATACATTTGCCAGTAGAGCAGATAAAATACAAATATTCTAAATACGCAAATGTTATGCTAAAGGCAGTTCAATGGAGCTTAAAAAGCAAGGATGGAATGGAAACTAAAATCCAGATATATCTTAGGGTGTTCTGCTTTCCCAGGTACAAGCTCAGCATCAAGACTGAGTGAAGAGGAGTAAATGTACCTGCCATTTATCACACCTCTGGCTTCATCTCTCTCTTCTTCCTCCTCCTAGAGAGATATAAAAACCACAGGTGATTGTAGAACTCTGGATGCCTTTGTATCAAGTATGAACCTTCTGTCTTCCCCTTGCTAGACTGGTTCTTGAGTTTCAGAGAGAAAGAAAAGACACTCATTCAGGATTTTGGCAAGTATTTCCAAATATGAAGAAATCCAATATGTCAAAAATGTTCTGTGAAAAAGCCTAGGATAATAAAGAGTAAAGCACATTTAAATTTAAATGAATAGTGAGCCCCTGCCCCAGTAGCTCAGATGTGCAGATGTGACGAGAAAGTGAGAAGATAGGTCTTAAGGAACAGTTTAACACGAGTGAGCATCAGCACACACTGCACACCATGTTTGCCTTGGGGAATCTTGCTAAAAGATCAATGAATTTTGATGTCTATGGCTTTGGTTTATAACAATTTTTTAAAACCTTACTTGCACAAAAGTTTGTATTTTCATGCAGTTTGTTCCTGTGCTAATCTAAGATGTTACAAAAAAAGCCTAGAGGCATGAAATCAATCACTTGCCACTTACAATCAAGATATAATTTTTTAAAGCACTATTGGTTTTAGCTGCCACGAAGATGGACAAACCCTTTATTGCTCACATAAATGACAAATGGACATGGCTTACATGGGTGAGGTCTCGGTGCATGGCGGCCATGGTGCCTGGGACCCGGCCTAATGGATGATGTATCATTTTACCAAGGGGCAGGGAGAGTACTTGTCATATTTAGTTTTACAGTAAAGAAAAGACAATGAAAAGGAGATACCATGATACAAGATTCATTGTACAGTGACTCTGAATATGTTTTTGTACGTCAAAATATGTTTTCCAAAATAAGGTTCATAAGGAATCCTTATGCCCACCAAGAGTCTGGACTTTGGTCTGTTTACTATAAAAAGCTTTTACCTGAAAGCTCCTTTTCACTCTGGAAATTTTTTCACATACACTCACAGGGGTGTCTATCCAGGCTGTGGGCCAGGATGGTTTTATGGAATGACAAAGTGATGCCCTCTGCCGGAAAGGAATTTATATTCAGTAACAGCTTTTCATCTTTACCCAACTTCCAATTCCGTGTTTTGAGTGGCTTGTTGTGTTAGACTAATAATCACATATTTATTTTATTTGGTTTCCAGGTTGCTTTGCTGATCTTACTTAACCTATAGCATAAAATGTACACAAATTATGATTAGGGACCAGGAGTCCATGTTTCTTAAATTAATCTATATTTTTATATTTCTCTACAATATACCTTAACTTATAGGAGAAGACATTATCTTTATGGTTTAAATTTTTTTATTTTCAATGTACTTATCTTTATATAAATTTATATACTGTCAAAGTGATAATTGTGCCTATAAATTAATTTTTAAACTATTATTATGTTACTAAGATTATTAAACCATTAAATTATGAATAAATCACTTCAATAATGACTAAGTTATTAATCTGCATTTGAAAATACAAATTGATTTCAAGGAAATACTGAAAATTATGATATATCTCTTCTGTATAAATTTTAAGTTCTAGTATCAGGATCTCCACAAATTAGCAACACCATCTTGTCCCAAATAGCAATATTTCATCTTTTTATGGCTGAGTAGTTTTCCATTGTGTATCTGTACTACAGCTTCTTTATCCAATCATCAAAGGACAATTTGGTTGTTTCCATGTCTTGGCTACTATGAACAATGCTTCAATGAATAAAAAAATGAGTGTTTTTAATTTTTTGGTTAGATATACAAAATATGAATTACCTAGTCATGTGGTAGCTCTATTATTAATGATTTTAGGAAGCTTCCTACTGTGGCACAAGGGAATATACAGATGGTATATTATAAAATCATACACCTGAAACTTATACAATGTTATTAACCAATGTTATCCCAATCAAGTTAATTTTAAAAAAAATAACATCTTTCTCCCAGGTGGGGAATAACCTATGGAAGAAAGCTGTATGACATAGGGGAAGAGTAGGTAGACATTTGGGTTAAAATTTCAGCTGTCATTAGAAACTAAGTACCCTGGACAGGTTACTTAAACACAATTTCTTCATTTGTTATTTTTAAAGATTTTATTTATTTAATTTTAGAGAGGGAAGGGAGGGAGAAAGAGAGGGAGAGAAACATCATTGTGTGGTTGCTTCTCAAGTGCCCCCTACTGGGGACCTGGTCCACAACCCAGCCATGTGCCCTCACTGGGAATCCAACCGGCGACCCTTTGGTTCACAAGCTAGCACTCAATCCACTGAGCCACACCAGCCAGGGCAGTTTCCTCATTTGTAAAATGGAAAAAAAGGTATTTACTTTAGAAGGCTTGGCATGGATTGTAAATATTTTATACCAGTCACCTAGAATATTATTTGAGATCTTGTTTTTTAACAGGCTTAGTAGGAAATAAAGCATATGATGACTGCATTTTGAATTATATTTACATTATATTAATATATGTGCTTGATATGTTTCCTAAATAATATTCATTATTGAAAATCCTTTAATAATACTGGCCTTTATTACAATATGAAAATTTTTATCTCTGAGAAAATTGCCTTATACATTTTTAAAAATTAAAAACTTTTCCAAATTAAATATCTGAAGAAAAAACAGTATGAACATTTTCAAATAAAATAAAAAATGTTCAAAGTTGTAAGTGATCAATGCAAAGAAGCTTGTATTATTTTTATTCCTGGCCACAGTAGCTTAAGGCTCCAAAGTATCACATGCACAAAAACTGTAGCTCTAGAAGACCCACTAAACTTAAATATCAACCACCCCATGACCTGAATAAACTATACTACATAATTGGACAAAACTTTAAGAGTCAGCGCTATTTTCTATATGGTCATTGTGCTTTAGTTCTTATCATGTATTTTCCATTACCATTTATCCCCCTTATACCCTCTTTCACCTCCATTCCCAACCCCCGCCGAAATCACCACACTGTTGTCTGTGGAAATGCACTTTAAATTAAGCTACAATAAGCCAATTTGATTTAAAAGTAATCTTTTATATGCATTCAAAATGCCTTGTTACACTATAGGGTCCTCGTTTTTTTCTTTCAGAGCCTAGATATGGTCAAGGTAATGTTGATGGATCTTTCCAACTATAACTCCCCGATCATTTTATCTGCAACCAAAGAGTGTACCAGGGTTGGTAATAATGAGGTTGGCTACCACAACTTGCCACTCTGCTAAATGTTTTGTGCAAACTAAAATAAAACTTATATCCTAAAGCAACTGTTCTCAGTCTTTTGGGAAATTCCAAAACCATTTGTAAGGCTGATAAAGCTATGGTGCCTTTTACCAAATCTATGTACCTTTCTATAAGCCTCAAGGTAAGAACCTCCCCATTAAAAAGCTATATCTACTACATGATCTCACCTATAAGTGGAACTTAATCAACAAAACAAACAAGCAAGCAAAATATAACCAGAGACGTTAAAATAAAAAACAAACTGACAGTAACCAGAGGGGAGGAGGGAGGGGATAATGGGGGAAAATAGAGGAAGAGCCATCAAGGATCATGTATAAAGGACACAAAGCTGATGGGGGTAGGTTTGACGGGGGGAGGGGGGATAGGAGGGCCGGGGGGCATGGTAGGGTGAAAATGGAGACAGCTGTACTTGAACAACAATAAAAATAACTAAATAAATAAAAGAATACGTTACAAAAAACAGTTATATCTAGTAACGCTTTGTGAATTTCTAGAGCCTAGCCACGTTTTCCTGAGATGAGACTCAAGAGAGTTTAGCCACATACCTCTAACAAGTTACCACTGGTAACTTATGAACTCAAATTTTGCCACAGAACTTTGAAATTTGTCTAAAGATATGATCTTCCTTTATTTTACTCAAACTTTACTTGGTATTTGTTACCATTCTCTGATTTAAATATTTATTTATATTTATTTTTTTGAATTTATTTTTTTACTATTTTTTAAATTTAATTGTCGTTCAAGTACAGTTGTCTCCATTCCCCCCCCGTCATCCATCCCCACCCCAGCCACCCCCACCCCCCACCCTTTATCCTAGCCCCCTTTGGTTTTGTCCAAGTGTCCTTTGTACATGTTCCTGAAAACCCTTCCCCCCTTTGCCCCCATTATCCCCCCCACTTCCCCTCTAGTTACTGTCAGTATGTTCTTAATTTCAGTATCTCTGGTTATATTTTGCTTGCTTGTTTGTTTTGTTGATTAGGTTCCAGTTAAAGGTGAGATTATATGGTATTTCTCTTTCACTGCCTGGCTTATTTCACTTAGCATAATGCTCTCCAGTCCCATCCATGCTGTTGCAAAGGGCAGGGGTTTCTTCTTTCTTTATGCTGCATAGAATTCCATGGTGTAAATGTACCATAGTTTTTTGATCTATTAATTTACTGATGGCACTTAAGTTACTTCTTTTAAATTGCAAGAAAGAAGTCATGAATCTAAAATCGATCAAAATAGTTATCTGTGAAGAAAACAATTCTTTGTTTTTTTTTAAACTCAGCACCTATGTACAAATTAAGATGATAACACATGCTATGCCTAATCACAGGTCAACTTTGAAAAAACAAATGAGATTATGAATATAATTATTACTATTAAAAGTTATTGTTTTCTGATTTTTAACATATGCCAAACTCATTGCTAAAGAGCTTATACATATAAATTCACTTAATTGTTATACAAACCCAATAGCATGGTACCATTATTATTCCCAGGAGGTCAAAGAGCTAGTAAGGCACTTAGGATTAAACTAAGGCAGTCTGATGACAGAGGACAGATTTAAGTGCTACACTCAACTCGCTACTTTAAGAACCATACTTGAAAGACCTTGTAAATAATACCTAAAACGTTATTCCTATGTTTACATTCATGAGATATCTGTGATGCACACAGAAAAATAATGATTGAGACATTTATAAAAAGTCCCCACGCCATTAAAAGACTGGCATGTTTATGGTTCTGGTGCAATGAAAGGTAATGAGCACAGCAAGTCTATGTGACTTTGTTCTCAGCCATCTCCACAACCATGATGACAATTCTTGGTCATATTTTAAGCACTAAACTAGTGGAATGTTTTCACACACACACACAGTTACTGGGTATTAAAGTTATTCTGTACTCCTGAAGCAGTAGGTAAAGATGAACCCAGTTTTCAACATGTTTAAAGTAAACCTAAATATTCATGATGGGCACCTATGACTGGTTAAGGCTCGCACCATTATCATGTGGTAAGTATGTAACTAGTTCTTTTTTTTTAAAGTTGATCCAAGACTCAAGCAGGATTTTTCAGGGCAAGGCCTCTCATATCCAGCTCCCTACAGTTCATGGCTGGAGAGAAAAATGTGTGTGTTTGTTTCTACAGAAAGAAGATGAAAAAGACTTTAACTTCTGTAACCTTCACCCATGTTTTCCTCTTGCTGCTGTTGCTGGACTATATCCATTACCATGATAAATCTTACCCCTAACTGTACCTTAATGTTGGGAGGTATGAGTCCTTACAATGAATTACCGAACTGATAGGTGCTTATGGGACTGCTGATGCTTCTGGTGACGAGTAAACACTAGAAATGCTTTTAAACCTGTTTAATCAACCTATTTCAGTGTTACAGCCAAGGTGCCCGTAAAGATCAAAATGTTTTGAGCCTGACTGATCAATGACAATTAGCTTCAGTTAATACAGGTTGAGGATGTGGATTTCCTTCCGTGATCCTTCTTCCAAGGCTGATGTCAATACATCCCTCCTCTGAAAACAACACAGGACGTGTTTTTACGATCAGTGTCCATGCCCTCTTGTCTTTTTAACCAACACATATCAAAATCAACCCATTCCCCCAAAATCATAATTTTAGCAACTTGTTTTGCTGTGTAACTGTCTCAGTAGCATAAGTCTCACCTATTTGCATAAATAATGAATTCAGTTTTTGCTCTCATGTATTGAGTGTGTATCTCATCTTTCAACAGGTCATTTTTTCTATATATGAGAAGTTGTATGTTTATATGGAACTATTAAGAGTAAAATGATGTGTTTGCACCTCAGCTCTACCCTAGATACGCCTTTTGTTCAATTATGCACCTCCTTGACTCTCTGTTTCTTCAGTTAAAAATAGTGAACAATTTTCAGGGTGATCTTTCAAAACTGTGTAAGACTGAAAAAATCCACATCAGGTGTCTGCAAATCAGGCAACCACTATGGTCTAATCCATTTTATCCTGACAAAGACAGTGCCGTTTAGGTAATTAATACCTTTTTAGTTTTCTTTCTTATGTAAGGTATAGAAACATATACATATAGAACATGGATAACATGTCAATAAATAAATTGACATGAAAAAATTTCATTTCTTTGAAAGTAAAATTGTTTAAATTTGATTATTTTTTTCATAGTCTTAAAGACAATTTAAATTAATTAAAAATAAGTATCACTGTTAATGTGTAAAAGCTAACTCTACACAATATAGAGTTACCTTAAAAATTAAAAACAGAACTGCCTATGACCCAGCGACTGCACTTCTGGGAATACATCTGAAGAAACCTGAAACACTAATTTGAAAGACTATAAGCACCACTATGTTCATTGCAGTGTTATTTACAATAGCCAAGATTTGGAAGCAGCCCAAGTGCCTATCAGGAGATGAGAGGATAATGATGCTGTGGTACATTTTTGCAATGAAATACTGCTTGGCCATAAAAAAAAAAGGAAATTTTACTTTCTGTGACAGTACGGATGGACCTGGAAAACATTATGCTAAATGAAATAAGCCAGTCAGAGAAAGACAGGTACTATGTGATTTCACTCACATTTGGAAGCTAATAAGCAAAATAAACTAACAAACAAAATAGAAACAAACCATAGATAGAGAACAGACTGACAGCTCTCAGAGGGGAAGGTGAGCGGGGCTGGGTGAAAATGGTGAAGGGATTAAGAAAACAAAAATACCTCAGATACAAACAACAGTACGGTCGTTACCAGAGGGACAGAAGGTAGGGGAAGGTGTAAGAGGGTAAAGGGGGGATAAATGGTGACAGAAGGAGACTGGACTTGGGATGGCGAACACACAATACAATATACAGATGATGTATTATAGAATTGTACACCTGAAATCAATGTGGTTTTATTAACCAATGTCACCCCAATATCCCCAACAAATGTGATTAAAAGCAAAAGCTAACTCCACACACTCTATACACCATTCAGTTGAAAGACACCTTAGAAACTCTTTGGGTCATACTATGTGATTTGGATGAGGAATGGTCCTCAGATCAGCTGGTCCAAAGTCACAGACGGTCCTGGCAGAACCAGACCAGACTGGTTTTAGTGCCATTTCCCCCACACAATGCAGTCTTCAGAGGGTTCCCAGGACTAGAGACTTCATGTTTTTCTGGAGCAATTATTTACTTTAGGAACGAATACTTCATGTTTTGATGGGTTTACAACAGCCATCTACATAACTGGCTTCTTTTTTCAGCCTAAGCTGCAATTTAAGCTACAATTGATGTTTTTTAAAAATCAGTGAACTGCTTTTTATACAAAAGTTTTAAAACCTCCTTATCAATGCCTAGAAACAAAAATTGAAACCTGCAAATAATATTCATTTTCCAAATGAAAACACATATTAAAACATGTATTTACTTAGCAAACTAAGACTCGCTAGTGTTCAACTAGCAAGGAATTGGTGCACAGGCTTTCAATAATATGTGTTTGTTGAGTAAAGCTTGAACAAACAGCAGGTCTCTGGTAACCTTTCAAAACACTTTATAAGGTCAGCATCATTTACATATTTAACAGCATTAAGAGGAAAAAAACAATCTAATTATAATTTCTTTGGATATCCTTAAGACACTTTAACCTAAGGAAAATATTTTCAAAGGCCTGTGCCTTCCCATGTTCTTCTCCCTATGTGCTTTCAAGACGGGATGAGCTCAGAAGAAAGAGCATATTTCAAGATGGGTCACTGATAGGGTATATTCAAGCATCTCCCCTGAAAAGCTGTTAAGCCTTGAAAGAACAATAGAATCAGGACATTTTTAGCAGACTTGACTTGAAGGAAGACGGTGCAGCAGAATTAGACAGTCTTTGTAGTTAGTTATACAGACCAGGTTTCAAAATTTACTAGGTAATGTGGCCTTAACTCAATTGTTTAACTTTTCTGTGCCTCAGGGCCTTGAAGTGTGAATAAATAGGCATAGTGAGACTTGCTAGATGAGTGATTGAGATTAAATGAAGTAAAAGCACATGTCATTACTTAAATTGGAACAGTACTTTGTTGTTATTGCTGATGACGGCAGTGAGGATGGTAATGCTGAAAGCATGGCTATGATGATAGAGATGGTGATGATGATGATGATGATGCACTGCTTTACCCCAGAGGCACACGAGTATTTACTTTCCTCGGAGTGGACCGTGTATGTGGGTAGACTCAAAATGAGAGGTCATTATGCATAGACTCTTGGATCAAGCCTCCTATTGTCCCATGGTCCATAAAGGACAAGAGCCACCATCGTGTTGGGATGATGTGAGGTCAGTAGATATTTACTGAATTTTATGATGGCCCAGAGGGTACTTTATCTCTGAATTTAGGGAAAAAATAACTCAAGCTTCCATCTTCAGCACTCAAAATAACTTCAAGAATGTTACTGCACATAATTCCCACAGTCTACAGTTAGGCCAAGTTCTCACACTTGCGTCTGGAGCTGGCCAGAGCCTTCAACAAAGTCTGAGACAATTTTCTAAAGGCAGAAATGGCACCATTCAAAGTGCTCACCAAGAGCCAGAGATCCACCCATGTTAAATGAGAGAATTAAAATTTAAATCTGTTGATAGGATGGAGGAGGAGAGAGGGAGATACCTCACAATAAACGGTAACAAAAAGATTCTCTTCTCCTCCTCTTTTATTCTTTCTAGATTTTTTTCTTAAGAGTATAGAATTGTAATGCTGACATATGCACCCACTTTTTTGCCTCACCCCCTTGCTTTTTAGAGATCCTTGCTTTTATAAATAAAAGCCCCTAGAGTAAGGATCTAAATCTAGGCATGTATATAATCAGAACTTTGAGCTGCAGAACCTGTTTTCTTTGCAAAAAATAAGATGGACGTTGCCTAGTTGCACAGTAACTTGCACACAGCATGTGCTTAATAAATGTTTATAATTATTATCATTATTACAACCCACCAATAACACTGTTGTGATGATTAAAGAAGGTAAGTTTTTTTTAAAAGTATCTAGCAATGCTGGTCACAACGGACACAAAATTACTTAGCTGCTTGCTGAGTTAAGGAAAAGCTGAAGAAATATCTCTTGAATCACTGTCATGACCAATTTGCCTTTAAGAACTCCAAGAAAAAAATGGAAATCAAGTATGTGGTTTTTGAGTGAGGTCTTATAAACTGATTTTACATTTGCCCAACTTACTATGGAGTTGGTGTGGAATAAGTCAAGGTAAATAGTTTTCATGTAAACAGTTGCAAAGCTCTTTGCGAAAACTGGAATTCATAAATATGAATTTTATTGCAGTTGAAAGCAAATGCTTTCTTTTTGTTCTCCCAGGCATAGAATTTCATAAACCATAATTTTATCATTCTGGTCAATAGAGAAATAATTCAATACCCGCAAATTTTAATAAAGTTGTCTGACTTCGAATAAATTTTCCTTTTAAAATCACTATGAAATAAAGATTTTTATATATATGAGAGGAATTGTATTATGAATTTTCTATTTCCTCCTAAAAAGGACCAAAAAATACAATTGACTATCTGCAGAAAATAAATGAATTATTTCCCTTTGGGCTCTTCTGGCTTCTTAAACTGCAATTTGTGGAATTGTGGTTAGTTTGAGAAGAGAGAAAGATGCAGGATGAGCCCATGAAAGAAAAGAATTGCATCATTGTGGTCAGAATCCTCCCCTTTGGTGGTCAGCAGAGTCTTCTGTTATATCGTCTGGTGGTTTCCTCAACCCTCTTGCAAGCCATCTATGCTGATTACTCCAGGAATGGCGATAGCCATCTTCCTTTGTTTCATTTATAAACGAAATAGTTTTCAGTTGTTGATCAGGCTGTGAAAAGTCTATAGAAAAGTACTTTGAGAATTTCACAGCAGTTACAGTGGTAATTGCTACAGGCGCAGTTTTGCCTACTTCATTCCACACGGTGAGAAACTGGGGTGACTATCCTCTGCAGAGGACATAAAGCAGGGACAGCGACATACCAGTGACTCCATTTCAACAAAAGCATTCTCAGTTATGATCCTCTGCTGCAGGCTAAATCACCCATCAGATCAATAGTCCCCAAGTGACAGCTACTTGCAGAAATTCTACTTGGAGATCTGGGATGGGATATGTTGGCATCCAAAGCAGAACTGGAGGACCTAGTTCCCTTCTCAGCTCTGACAGGGGATGGCAGAGGTCTTAAACAAGACAGTTGATCCTCCGTGTCTGTGTGTTCAGAGATTACTATTTTTTTTCAATATTGCTTCTAGACATATTTTGAGATATAAAGAGAAGTGGTGAGATCTTGTCAGTAATGCATGTGATTTTATTTAATTTACAAATTTAACATAATAAAATTATAGTGCATTGATAAAATAGAATATAGAATAGATTTTAGCCTTAAGAAGGATGTTTGCAAAGAATTTTTAATGAACAAATTAACACTTATCATATAAATTCAGCAATTAACAATCACAAATGGCACTCTTGAGTTTGTTTCGGTTTGGGGGTTTGTGTGTGTGTGTGTGTGTGTGTGTGTCCACTTTTTATTTTTCCTTTGTCCTCTGCCAATTTAGAAAGAAATACACTACAGTGATACTAGTATTTGCATCTGGTCATATTTCACTTTTTTGTACTTCTTGAATTTTCCAAATTTTTCACAGTGAATAAATTATTAGTATGGAAAATGGATAGAGAAAAACCTAGGCATTAAGATCTACCCTGCTCTTATGATTCTCTAATGCATCCCTTACAAATTTGTCCTATGTCTTTGTGTAAATCTTTATGTCCAAAATATTTGCCCTCCACACAGCATTTTTCTTGAGCATTTGCTGCATGAAAGACCTAAACTTGATCATTTCCAGAAATACTAAAGATAGAAAAGATCCTTTCTGCTTCAAAGAAACAAAGGAAAAACTTTGTTCACAACAATGCTTACTTGAAAAATATCTTATCTTCTAGCTGAATACAAACAAGCTCCTTTGAGCTCTATATCCAACCCAGGCCAGGGCATCTAGATGAGATCTTCTCATTTAAAATGTTACTTCCAAAAGGATTTTTTCTCTTTTTACTAATTCTTAATTTCGAGAACTTTATAAACTTAGATGAACCTGTTCTGTTTACATCTCCTACTCCAGTCGAGGTACCCCAAGTTATTTTGAATATTGGTTAACAATACAAATAACAGACAATTAATATCCCAACAATATTCTGAAATAATTCTTCCAACATGTGATTCCTCAAGCATTCTGTTAGCATAGGTAACTAGGTAGTTATTAATAAAAGAAGGCAGCAAATTTAATCAGACATTATGCCTAACAAACTAGGAAGCTGAATCAGACATTAAGTCTGATTAACTAGTAAACTGTAGTGTCCACAGACTCCCCAGGGGACAGCTGCATCTTCTGCTGAAAGGACTTAATCCCCTGAGCAGGCAGGAAAAACCAGCTCTCCGTTCTCCTTGGGCAACAAACAGCCCAGTAGCTAGGATTATTGCGGGGAGGGATAAAATAGTGGGGGAAGTTTTTTGGGTTGTTTTTTGTTTGTTTGTTTGTTTTTTTGCTGAATGCATGTGCAGTGAAGCCAAGAGGGCACAGGAGGAAGCGAGCACACGCACAGTAGGAACCAGAAGATGAGGCAAAACTCTGAGGCATGTGAAATAGAATCCAAAATGACAGCACAGGGGGAAGAGTCTAGCTGGGGTAAATCTTAGAAAAGAATCAGATTAGATAAGAACATGAAACCCCAGAAGATCCAGGAAAGGGATTGGATGAGGGAAAGCCTAGCACAAGCCTGGGAAAACCCAGGAAGTATATGAATAGTTTGAATGACAAACCTGCTTGTTCCTGAAAAACAAAAAATTATATGGATTATGAAGGATTTCAGAGCAGTTGCTGCTGGAGCCTGCCTGCTTCTATATTCTGAAGGATGTGCTATTTCTTTTCACCCCAATAATCCCACCACTATGCTTACACTTCTCCCCAGCATGTGCCCTTTGAAATCCCTTTCTCATGACACCACAAGGACCCATTTTCACAGGCACCAGTTCCACTGGGAGACGTGATCCAAGAGTCAAGAGTCAAAATACCAGAAGAGATCCATATCCCTAGCTGTGGAATATAACTACATGGAAACATAGAAGCTCTATGTCTTTAATATAACATTTTCCCTTAATTCAAGCTGGCTTTGTCCACTTCAATAGCACCATAAACTCACTCACCAGATCCCTCCACTTTTGCACAGGCTGCATGCCCACTCCTTTAGTATTAAGCCCTCAGGACCTCAGGTTCTGGTTAGCAATGAACTGTCCTAAGAATAAAGCCTCAGGTCTGAGATCTAAAGAATAGTTTCAGTCAAACTAAAGATAACATATTGACTTTTGTTGTGTTTCAGCCCCAGGCCCATGAAAGCAGATGGCCCTATGGACCACACCATCACAAAACCAGACAGAATGACACCTGGCTGACACCAGAACCTGACACAATGATTAATACTCCCTGCCCTGAGCCCAACCAATCAGTAGAGCCCACAGCCCCAGCTCTGTTTAAACAAGGGTTTTATGTTCTTATCTAATCTGATTCTTTTCTAAGATTTACCCAGCTAGACTCTTCCCCCTGTGCTGTCATTTTGGATTCTATTTCACATGCCTCAGAGTTTTGCCTCATCATCTGGTTCCTACTGTGGTTGTGCTCACTTCCTCCTCTGCCATCTTGGCTTCCACTGTGAAGCAGGGTGCAGCCAAGAGGAGGGCCCCAAGAAGGGATTTGTAATGGGGTCCAGAGCTCGGGGTGTCCAGGAAATATTAGAAAAATGTGTGTAGGGTGTCCTCACCCCCACAGGCCTGAGCCAGGGGGGATGGGACACATGGAACAGGGCCATTCAGAGCTGTTTTGGGTAGCAAGAGCTTTGCAGCTAACCCCTGGCAGTCATTTAACATATCTATAACCTTTAACTGGTTTCATAGATATGTTAAATAGCTGTGGCCCTGCTTTGAGCCAGGGAGATGGGACCAAATTCCACCCAGGATGGGACTGGGAAGCAACTCCCCCTGGTTACAGGGCCTGCGTGAGAGCTTGGAGATGATTGGCTCCATGCCATGGGGCCACACCTGCCCAGACTTACTATGGCAGCCCAGTAAAGCTGGAAGAATATAGGGATGCTGGCAGGTGTAGCTGACTGTAGGAGGAGTCGGAAATGGGGCTGCAAAGGAAGATTGGCACTGGGATTTAAACCTAGGCCCGGCAGCCATAGAAAGAGTAGACCATGCGGCTCTGAAGTAAATAGGGGGCCACACGGTTCTGGAGTGAAGAGGAGAGAACCACAAGGTTCTGAGGGGAAAGGGAGAGAACCACAGGGTTCTGAGGGGAAAGGAAGAGGGCCATGAGGTTCTGAAGTAAAAGGGAGAGGGCCATGAGGATCTGGAGTAAATAGGAAGGACCACACGGTTCTGAAGGAGAGTAGAGAGGACCATGTGGTTTTGGAGTGCTGCTTTTTGCCACACAGCTTAGGCAGCAGAAGAGACTTTGCCGGGAAGAAAAGGGGGGAAAGGACTCTTGCTGGTGGGCCATGAGAAGGTGCCCCATGGCTTTGGATTAACTGGAGATTGTGGCAGCCACACAGCTGATGGTGCCGGGAGCCTGAATCACGGACTTCTACTTCTTTTCCTGAGACACGGTACCCCGGACTGGGCACAGGGAAAGGGAAGGACTGTGCATCTGTGGGTGTTCTAGAGGACTTTAGTATCTTATTGAAGACATTAAGCCATTACTCTAAGTCTGTGTAACTTTTAAATAAACAATTCCTTTCCTTTTCACCAGTCTCTGGCATTGAGAGACGTCTTTCCTCTGGCAGCGGGCATTGCGAACCTAGCAGGTGGGCGTGGGGGGGGAGGAACCTCCAGAGACAGAAAGGGGGAATCCTTTCTGTAATAATTTATCGTGAACCCCTCCCCACCACTTGCTCTGTTAACAACTGCACATGCGTTCAGCCAAAACAAAATTTTTTTTTCTTTTCACCAAGGCTGAGATTTTTTCCTCTATATTATCTCCTAGAGGCCTTCTGGGAGCCAGGTTTTAAACAAGATAGCTTACCTGTGTCTCTGGGCTTGGCACCATTTCCTTAAATAAACCTTTAGTTTCTTTGCTGGGAGCACTTGGTAGTGTTTTATTGGGCTTTGAGATGTGTAGGCAAATGAACTCCTTCCATTTGATAACAGAAACCAAAGAGTTAAATAAACTCTTTTACTGCCAGGCTTCCCAGGTTATCAATACACTAATATACATTATTAATGTGAAAAGGGGAGTCAATATATTATGCATCATTCCTTAAAATCACTTAATGAAAATATTTACCCAAGGAACCTTCTTTTCTAAATTCCAACTCATTAGCGTTCACCATGTTGAGGAACACAGCTTAGAAAATGTTGTTCTAAAGAACAGAGCTGATCATCAGTTTGTGAGACACAGGAGCCTACGCTCCTCTGAGTCATTTCATGCTGTACATTTCAGCATTTCATCTGTTTCTGAAATTCATCAATGAGCCTGAGCGATAGAATTTGTGGTGTGGGAAATTGTCAACAATAAAATGACAGTCAACAAAACCAAGGTAAATAAAAAACCTCTGCCTCTTTGATTTGTGCTGGTGTCAGACTATCCATAACCAATGATATGGTTGGACTAGCTCTTGAGGTACTTACAGTGATTGCAAGGCTCCCTCAGCAATAACCTTCAAGAAACTTTAAAAGAGATAAGGCTTATCACTTCCAGGTCCTGGAAGTTATGAACCTGGAAAATCTGGTGTTAGGTCACCTACCAGACCTAATAAGAAGAGACAGGGATTGAATATTTATGGGTGTTTTATTCAGATGGCCAGTGATCTGAGGAGACAGCGGATTTGTACCCTAACAGACCATCTTCCATTTCCTTTCAAGCAAGACTTTTTCATAAGGGGCAAAATTGTAGATAAGGGATTTGGAATTCAAGGGGAAAAGGTGTAGGTAAGGGATTTGAGAGTCAGGAAAGTGGCTAATCAGATAAAAGCTACAGTCTGGCAATTTCCCTCATATCCTTTCATCTGCTGACTGGTGATCTTCTTTATCTGTGTCCTATGTCCTGTGTCTTGGTTGATTTTATTTATCTGTGTCTTGGGCAGCAGACTGTCTCTCCCTGGAACACAGTGGTTTGGATACCACCTTGATTGCTTATGGTCTCTTCTGGAGCACAAAGGTCCATCACTAGCGGTCTCCTGGAGTCAGGGTGGGCTATACCTGCAGTTCCTGAAACAATAGCTTTTTACATGCATTAACTACTAGGCTTATTAACTATTACCTTAAACTACAATTTTCCAACTCTTGAGTCCCCCATCAGTTACATGGCAAGGATGCTGAGAGAGAGAGAGAGAGAGAGAGTTTGGGCCTGGAGTTCTGCTTTTATTGGGGTCAAAAGTGGGGTCCTAGAGTCATGAGGATTTACTCTTAATTGGTGAATTTAAAACATAAAAAGACAACCCACAGAATGGGAAAACATATTTGCCGACACATCTGATAAGGTGTTGATATCCAAAATTTATGACGAACTTATAAAACTCAACACCAAAAAACAAATAACTCAATTAAAAAGTGGGCAAAGGACCTGAACAGACACTTCTCCAAAGAAGACATACAGAAGGCCAATAGACATATGAAAGGATGGTCAACATCACTAATCATCAGAGAGATGCAAATTAAAACCACAATGAGATATCACCTCACACCTGTCAGATGACTATTGTCAATAAGTCAACAAACAACAAATGGAGATACCTCAAAAAATTAAAAATGGATCTGCTTTTTGACCCAGTGATCTCACTTCTGGGAATATATCCTAAGGAACCCAAAACACTAATTTGAAAGAGCATAAGCACCATCCCTGTGTTCATTGCAGCGTTATTTATGATTCCCAAGATGTGGAAGCAGCCCAAGTGTCCATCAGTAGATGAATAGATAAAACAACTATGGGACATTTACACAATGGAATTCTACTCAGCTATAAAAAAAGAAGAAAAGTTTACCCTTTGCAACAGTATGAATGGACCTGGAGAACATTATGCTAAGTGAAATAAGCCAGTCAGAGAAAGCAAATACCATATAATTTCACTCATATGTAGAATCTAATGAACAAACTGAACTAACAAGCAAAACAGAGACAAACTCACAGATAGAGACTAGGGTGACAGTTAAGTGAGGGGAGGGGATGGGGAAGGGGCGGCGGGATTGAGCAAAACAGAAAAAAGACTCATGGATGTGGACAGCAGTGTGGTGACTGCAAGGGGGGAAGGAGGGCAGTATAAGAAGACTAAATGGTAATGGAAAAAATACAATAAAAATGCAAAAAAAAAAAAAGCCCTATAAGAGCAGAAATTTAAAGCAGGGAGGAGAAAAAGACAATGGTGTAAGTGGTCAGTTAATGAAATCAAAGGAGGTCTGTAAAACAAAGAACAAGGGGTGGAGGGGGATCCCATCCCCTGCAGCCTGGCTCTTTATCCAGTCTCCTGGCTAAAACGCATTTACCCCAAATAGCCATCTTCGAAGTACATCTCCTTGAAGTGGATGCCTTGGAATCGCAGTTTAAGTCAGGCACTGGCACTACGAAAAGGAAAAACCAACTGTCAGGGCCTACACTCTCCTACCATTTTTGTACTCACACCAACTGGTGCTAAGGATGGAATTCGATGGCCCAGATCTTGCCTGGAAGGCCCTGAAAAACCCTTCTGCAGCCCTGACCACTGGGCTCAGTTGTCTGAGTGTCACTGAGCATTGTCTGGCAAAGCGAAAAGTCGCTGGCCTGGTCAGGGTACTTCCCGGGCTGTGCGCCGGTTCCCCGGCTGGGGCATGTGTGAGAGGCAACTGATCAGCTTCTCTTCCCCTCTCTCTCTTAAAAATAAATAAATAGAATCTTTAAAAAACAACCTCCTATACTACACAACTAGCCTCTCCATCCTACACACTTTCATACACAACCTGGGTTCTTCAGTTAAATATAAGCCTGAGATGTAGATTTATGAGGACATCCAGCAATCATGCAGATCTGGGTTTAAATGTTGATCCTTCGTAATGCTGAACAGAATAATGGCCCCTCAGAATGTCTGTGTCCTAATTCCTGGAACCTGTGAATGTGCTATGTTACATGCTAAGCCGTTGCAGATGGAATTAATATTGCTCATCAGCTGACCATAAAGCAGGTAGATTATTATGGATTATCCAGGTATGTCCAATATAATCACAAAGGTCCATTAAAAGGAAGAATGAATCAGGAGAGAATCAGAGAGATGGCAGTATGAAAAAGAATTGACCTTCCCTCGCTAGCTTCACAGATGGAAGAAGAGAGCCATGAGCCAAGGAATATTTGGAGGCTCTAGAGGCCTGAAAAGACAAGGAAGTGGATTAACCTCTAGAGTCTCCACAAGAGATGCAGTCCTGTGGACACCTTGATTTTACCTCATGAGTTGTGGGGAGTAAAATGAAATCATGCGCTCCAAGTGTTTAACATAGTACCTGTGACATGCTAAGAAACCTGCGGCTATCATTAACTAAAAACTCTTTGAAACCCAGGGTCCCTATGACTGTTATTAAATTTAATTTAAAATTCTTGCTGTAGAAATTATCTCCTGCACCCTCTCTCACAGACCTAGCCGCTTCCCCAGAAAATCAGTAACCCCCAGGAGAGCAGGAGACAGCAGCCCACAAGAACTGGACCCCTGGCAGGTTAAGGGTAATATCTTGACCTAAGTTATGCTGCAGATCAGGATTCCTAATGTGGAAAGAGCCTCTGGCTACTTTCCCCTGAGACTAGACAGAGGGACAATGGAAAAGACCTCAAAACTGCCCTTGACATACACAGAAATAATTTGTTACCCTCACCTCACCTTCTACCAATTACCTCCTAGCATAGCCCCCAACCTGCTAACCCATGGCATCTTCTGATTTTGGGCCTAAATAATCTGTAACCTCCACGCCATCATGGAGTCAGGTTTTTAGAGCATAAGCTTCCCATCTCCATATTGACCCATTTAATATTAAACTATTTTATTTCTTTCTCCACAGCAAACTCCTGTTCATGCATTTCTTTGAGCCAGTGTGAACAGGGAGGTGGACTCAAGAAAAAAGCTTTGGGGTTCCATTAACATTTTGACATATTTAATCTTCTTAAACCTCAGATTAAATGTGGTTAAATGAGAGTTGTTCTTAGCTTCCCAGGTTTGTTGTGAGAATTAAGAGATCATTTTGTAAAGCAGATACTGAGTTCCTGAAATGCAATAGATCCTTAACAGATATTAGTAGAAGAGATAACCGGCAAAACTTACATGCAGACCACACCTAGAGCTGATGGGAATATGGAGTTACAGAGACTGTTGTAAACTGTTGGTGAGAATTTACATCAGTAAAACCATTGTGTTAAACAATTTATCTGGGGAAGTCAAAGTTGTGAGTACCTTATACATTCAGTAATTCAACGTCTAACCAAAGATTCTAGAGAAACTCTAGAATATGTGTCAGATTTGTACAGAAAAGCTTACTGTAGTAATTTTTGTAGAGAGGAAGTGAAAAAAACTGTCCACTGATAAGAAAATTGATTAAGTGTGTTATAGCTAAAGAATGAAATACTATAGACCCATAAAAAGTAATAAACTAATGTTTTACTCATGAACATCAATAAATCTTATAATGTTGAGAGAAAAAGGTCATAAAAGTTTACATATATGTAAGATATGATTTACTGAAATCCCCAAGTATTCAGAACAATAAAATCTTATTTAGGAATATATACATATGTAACAAAATATTAAGAAAACCAAGAAAATTATTAAGATAAATCTTGAAATAGTCTTTTTATCTTGAGTGCAAGGAGAGGGAAAATATTTTCTATTTAGGGATAATATAGAGTTCATCAAAGCATGGATAATTTCTGATTCTCACTAATTGGTAGGAAAACTCCAGCACACAGAAAGCACAAACTCCACCATATAAAAATGATAAAGTAGACTTCACTGAAATTAAAATCTGCTTGCCAAAAGACACTATTGAAATGAATATAAAATTTTTTTTTATAATTTTTAAAGTGAAGATAAAATATATTTTTATAACTATGTGTTAGAGTTATATCACTATTGTCATTGATAGATTTGGATATATATAAATGACAAGTCACTTGTCATATGTATACATAGAGAGAGAGAGATGACAGATGTCTTGGATTCAGAATACATTGAGGGATCTTAAACTTCAATAACAGAAACACAAACAATCCAATGAAAATGGGTAAAAGTGTTAAATAAACAATGCAACAGGAGGAGCAACAAAAGATCAAAAGGAAATGAAAAAATACCATACACCATTAATCAAGAGGGAAAAATTAAAACCATAATGTAATATTAAAACACAGTCACTAGACTGGCTAATATTTAAAAATCTATCACCAAATATTGACAACAAAGTTGAATAATTGGAACTGCCATGTATTGGTGGGATGTAAAATAGTATAACTGTTCTGAAAGGCAGCTTGGCCATTTCTTAAAATGTTAAACATACATCCCTTTAACACAGCAACATCACTTCTGTGCATTAACCCAAAGAAAATGAAAGCATATGTTCATAAAATAATTTGTACTAGAATGTTCATAACTTAGTCCATAAAGCCCCAAACTGGAGACAACCATAAGCAACTTTTGGTATAAATATTCAATGTTATTGTTTTTGTCAATAAAAAGGAACCAAAGACTAATAAAATGGATGAATCTCAAAATATAAAAGTTTTATATTATCAGACTATGAAATATTCTAGCTCAAGAAAAGAAGCCAGGCACAAAATACTGCATTGGGCAGAAGTTCATTTATATGAAGTTTCTGGACCAGC
The DNA here is from genome assembly GCF_022682495.2 of Desmodus rotundus. Lineage (NCBI taxonomy): Eukaryota > Metazoa > Chordata > Mammalia > Chiroptera > Phyllostomidae > Desmodus > Desmodus rotundus. Next base: position 44,437,989 of record NC_071390.1, on the reverse strand, counting down.
AAAACTAAGCCATGGAGAAGGAAACAAGAAATGTGTTCCTGTGGGGACCAAGAGAAACGGCAGGATGAAACGCCTGGGAAGGCTGGAGGTGGAGGGCCATGTGTTTCAGTAGGCTTGAATGTTGCATGAGTGTATACGTTCCGTCTGTAACACTGAAAACCTAGGCATTTGTTTTTGTAAACGGTGCATCTAAGCGGAATTTTGAAAGAAAAAAACAAAAAAAACTTACACCTATGCACTTTTGCACCACCATTTCAGCTCTTGTGTTTCTAAGCCTTACATTACTACATTGTATTTGAAAACCTAAAATGTGTGTACAACCTCATTGATAAAGAAGTCTAGAAAATGTGGTCACAGGCATCAAAGGGACAGTGAAGTTTAGCAAGTGCTAACTGGCAACTCACAGCAGTGTATCCGTTCCCCTCCGGGGACTAGGCAGGGTCTCAAAATCAAATGCCTGCCCAGCTCATGTGTTATGAATAAGAAGTGCACTGCATGAGGGAACGCAGGCGACCTCTGTGCGGGGCAGCACTCGGGGCCGGCAAGCTGCTGACATGTAGAAATTTAGGCCCGGGCTGCAAGATCTCTCCTTTTCTCCTTTTCAAGAAAAAGGAGACATCCGGGTTTTTAAAAAGTGAAATCTCCAAGTTCAAATGTTAGTTCAAATATTTTGCAATCAATTTCAGGTCACAGGAAGTCCATCTGTAACAGCCCAGGGACATGGAGCATTGCTTTGCAAGCAGGAAAATGCAGGAGAGCCATCTGATTTTTGTAGCTTATCTGTGACTGTTGGTGTTCTGCTAAAGCATATCAAGGAACGTCTTGTTCAATTCACAAAAGACTTGGAGTCTTCTTCCTACCAGTCCACCCTCCACTCTAAACTTAAAGTTTTGGTAACAAGACATTAATTTTAGGACTTGGACTTGAAAGTATTGGGAAGTACATGGTAGCACAAAGAGAGTAATAAAGAACGAAAAGTTTAAATTTGATATTCTACCCTTGTTGTCTACTCTTCTGAAGCATTGTGCAGCATCTGAGCTTGCTCTGCCCGTCTCATTTCAGCCTCTGTGTAATGGTCTTGCTTAACCAATCTGCGGTGAAACCCTAAGTACATGCCCACTGCCCCCTTATTTGCTCACTCAGGTTACTGTTACAGATCAGGGGATTTTCAAATATATCCAACAGCTCTGTTCAGCTAATCCCCACCCCCAATACCCACTAATTTCATGGATTTTATTTGAGAAGATAGTCCATAATAATAAGTTGGAATGTTCCCATTGTTTGCCCATGCCAGATACATGGAGGGACTTCCTTCCCGGTGTTTAACTGGACTGGAAGACCTATGAGGAGAGAGACTAAGCCTATCTTGTGTACTGCTGTATCCTCAGGACCTAGAACACTTCCAGGCCCTTAGTAGAGCCTCAAAAACATTTGTTAAGTGCTTGAGTCAATGAATGACTCAATAACTGTACAAAACTGGAATTGGGCAAATGTTCATTTGATTTGGTCTAAACAAGAAGTACTATTAAAAACTTAATTATTCTTAGGAGAGTAAGGGAATTTTAACCTCTCCTTATCTCATTCCACTGAGGTTCTACTGTCTGTCATAGTTCATTTATTTAGTTAGTTAGTAGTTGTGTTAGTTTATTTAGAATCATTAGCCCACAACAACACCACACAAAGTAGGTGCTTTTACCCCCATCTTACAGATGAGAAGTCTAATGTCCAGAAAGGCTACATAAACAGCTCCATTTCACATAATTTAGGGTGAGCCAGCATTCCAATGGACTCTGCTCAGCTCCAAAGTATATGCTAAGCTTAATTCTTTATTTATGTTAAAATAAACTGCATTTCCTTCAGGTATAAATATCCTGGGGATAGGGAACATGTTTTCCCTAGCCATATAATCTTGCTGTATGTTTTACCTCTCTTCTTTCACCAACTTGTCCTCGATTCTGTCTTCCCTCTCCTGAGTAACTGCCACCCCAGACCATCCACCCAGCTTATCACCCAGGCAATAAAGCTAGGATGCATCATTAACTCATCTTTCTGACTCGTACCTCATCAACTCATGTTGAATCTATCTCCCTAATGAATCTGGAAATTGCTACATCTACACTGCAGTGTTTCTGATGGCGATATTAATCAATTCTTTCTTGGATTCTTTCAAGAAACACTTTTTTGTTTTTCATAAATCTGATACATTTTTCCTTCAATTAATTCTCTACTCTGACACCAAGTAAATGCACAAAAATAAATCTGTTACCAAAAAGGAAGGTGCTTTAAAACCTTTCATACATCCTCATTGTCAAAAAGATAATGCCAGCCTCCTTAGAAAAGAATAAAATGCCTTTCAGAATAATACCCAGCTTTTGTGTACAGCATCATTACAGCCCCTTCCCACTTTACACACTCTCTACTCTGGCCAACCTGAAATTCTTGGGTCACTGAATGTGCAAATTCTTCTAAGCATTCATTCCTTTGTTGCTACTTTTTATCTCCATCTCCCTACAAGACCCTACTCTTCCCCACTGCCCCGTTCTCTCCCTTGCCTTGTTCGTTAAATTCTCCTCAAAATTCAAAGCTTAAATTAAATACTGACTCTTCTTTGTAGCTTTCTGTAATTTCGACATTAATCAAAACCATGTGCTCTAACTGGATATCTATCCCCAGGTCATTTTGAATAATTTCATTGGAGATCCTGCCACATGACATTATAAATTCCCCAACTATGTTGTGAAAATCTTGAAGATGGAACCAGTGCCTAGAACAGTGTCTGGCCAAGAGGAGAAATCCATCAATGTTAATATAATGAACTGAGGAGTCTTTTAACTCTGGAATAACATGAAAAAGTGATGTGAAATATAACTTTCAAGAAGATTTTAAAATGCTCTTATATAATTCCAAAATGAACACAAAGAACATTTTATTTAACTTATTCATGAGGTAACAAGTAAGCTGCCAAAATTGGTTAAAGCACATTTGCAGTGCTAGGTAACATAGGCAATTAAATACAAGGCACTGGCTGGGAAGCTCAGTTGGTTCGAGCATTGTCCTGATACCCCAAGGTTGTGGGTTTGATCCCTGGGTCAGGGTACATGTAAGAATCAACTAATAAATGCATAAACAATGGGAACAACAAACCTCTCTCTTTCTCTCTCTCTCTCTCTCTCTCTCTCAAAATCAATAAATAAAAAATGTTAAGATTGCTGGACTACATTTAAAAGTGCAGTGATCTTGTTTACTGGACAGATATGATTTGCATTCTACTGAATAAAATTCTGCAAGTTAATGTATAACTTTTCTTAAGTCTGGGTACTTTAACCAACAGACTTAACAGTGGGATGCATTTTATTTTCCCTAATAACAGCCTATTATAAAGATTTTTGGCAGTAGATAAGAAATTATACAAGAAAAGTTAGAGTTCACAACTCTGATCCTTGTGAAATCTTACAAAATTGTGCATAGCCCATTTTTAGACTCTTCTCAAAATATGGAAAACCTCCTCATTTTTTGCTATGTCCTCTCACCTCTAATTTAAATGCCATTAAATCTTCCAATGAATAACTTTAACTGTGTGTCTATACAAAACAGAATAGTATATTAATGCTTCAAAGAGACCCTGCTTGTGTTTGTTCTTCTTCTCTATGCTGTGGCCTGGAAATTGGCCTCAGGCATCAAGCTGATGCAGCACAAACCACGCCTAGTTTTGTCTTACTCCAGGAGCCCAGTCCTGCACTTTTCATTATTGTATGTCTGAAAACCAGTGCTTTATATATTTTGCCCAGTTTTCTATTTGTGTGAGGTAGGACTATAAATCTGGTCCCTGTGCTTCAATGTGGCCAAAAACATTTGCAAATAAAATTTTGTAGAAATTTGAATTATTTGCAAGCTTTCAGCTTTTCCCCAGATGTTTCTCCACATATGTTCTGTTATTACGGTCAATTTAAATGAAAGAGATAAGTTGCCAGGTCCTGAGGGATGAGATAAACAGGTGGTTACTTATGAACAGGCACAAAGTTTCAGGATGGATAAGCTCTAGAGATCTGCTGTACAACACTGTACCTACATTAACAATATTGTACACTTGAAAAATTGTTTACAGGGTAGATCTCCTATGAAAAGTTGTTGAAACAATTAAATACTTTTAAAGGGTAAATTAAAGAGATCAGATCACCTGCTTTTCTTTTGAATCTTCTATACACCATTCCTTGTGACCCCTTCTCTAGCAGAGTTCCCCTCCTAATAGATATCAGTTTCCTAAATTAGCATCTAATTATTTCTGCTACCCTATTCGGTGTTTTGTAAGGAGTTTCAGTCTCTCTGTGCATTGCCACTTTCTGCTTTGTGAGTGGAGTCACAATTACCCGCCTGACGACTTAGAGACAGTTACTACAAGATTAATTTCAGCCTACCTCCTGTGCCCTTTTCTTCTTCATGACACTTACACAGACAGTTTCACAAAAACAGTTTTTGCAAAAAGTTATGTCTACTTCGAATAAAAAAAATAGTCTTAGCTCTTCAGTAAAATTGTACAATGTTCTCTGGTAATAAAAACAATTCTCTGCCACTGGTCATTTATTTTAGCAAAATGTAGATTAGAAACTCAATTGTCCAGGTTCTGCAGTCCTTAGCATACACTCGTAGTTCTGCTTAGAGAAGTTGGCTTCATTTGTGCCTACATACTCTGATATGCTCCTCTTACCTCCTGGCTCTTCTACTTGAAAGAAAATGTGTAAATGCTCTGTATCTGCCCAACTACCTCTCTTTGATAGCTGATTTTATTCCTTAAATTGTCACTTTCAAGTAGATTTGCTGAGATGACATTATTTTATGAATTTGTTATGAATAGATACATTTCTTATATGATAACTTATTTTAAATATTTTCTTCTAAACTATTTGAATCATAAAAAGTACAAATATAATACTGTTAGTATTTAAACCCACTCAGCTAATATCTTCTTGATCCAATAAAAAGCCAAAGGTCTATAGACTTTATCCATTTGTATGTGTTCTGGTAGGATCTGTGACTAATATTTGTTTACCTATAAAGGCAAGGATGTGATTATGCAGAAATGATGGATGACTTAATGCATCACACACACTGTGTTCCTCAAAGACAAAGATTATTTTTTTTCGAATTCCGTATATCCAGTGCCAGGAACACTGTTGGCCCTCAGTAAATCTATGAAATTGCTTTTGTTAAACGATGCTCTAAATCAGGGTTTCACAGCATTGGCACATTGATGTTCGGAACCAGGTAATGTATTGCTGGAAGAGGCTGCCCTATGCATCATTGGATGTTGAGTAGCATCCACAGCCTCTATTTATCAGAAAGCAGTGGCATAGTACGTACCTCCACGTACCCCCAGTCTTGACCATCAAAAATGTCTGCAGACATTGCCAATTATTCCTCGTGGGGAAACGTGCCCCCATTTGAGGACTGCTATTCTAAGTAGTTTGATGATGGTAATTTTTGCTCTTGTGTTCTATTCACTTCAGGATGTTATAATGCATCGTTTTCAATATTTAAAGTCAGTAAGGCACATACAAGTTGATTTTGGACTCAATATAGTGGCTCTTTTAGCATCATTGACTTTTACAGCTGTAAAAAAAGAGAGAATTTGGGAGAAAGGGAGAGAATGAGAGAGAGATTCTTTAGCCTATTTCTCTATAATACAGGCAAAACAAAACAATGTAAGAAAAAACAAAATAGGAGTACAGGAAAACAAAACAAAATAGTTAATAAAGGAAAGAAACAAAGAAAAGAGTACATTTAGCTCAAAAAAGTTAAATTTACTAAGAGCTACTCAGTTTTTCAATCTTAATAAAAGGGTTAGAATCCAACTTGTTGATTTATAATCTGGTACAGTTTCTACCACCACATTGCTGTGCACATTTCCTATCATAATTTGTAACAATAATAACAATAAAGTCTAATGTTTACCAAGCTCTTACAATCTTCCAAGCAATCGTACATATTTGCATGTATTTTCTTATTTAATTTCTGCAGTATCTGTACGAGATAGCTGAAATTTTCATCTGCATTTTATATATTAAGAGATTAAATAAATGATGTGTCTTACATTACAAACCTAGTAAATGTTAGTTAACTTACATTTTGAGCTATTCAGAGGTACCCGCTCCACCTGTGTCCACTGCGTAGTCATATGTTGCCATACTTTCCCCAGCACCTGAGTTCACATCCTAATCAGCTGTAGCCTAGAATATAAAACATACCAATCATCAGAGCACTTCCCTGTTTCTTCTCAGAAGAGTTCTGCTTCCCCCAGTAAGTAACAGTGTTGTGAATTTTGATTCCTTTAAGGCTGTCCCAAATGTAAACAACAGAAAATTAAAATTAATGGAAACTACGTCTGTCGAGTGGTTCTTAGTGAACCCATTGATCCGAATTCCCAGGCCCAGAGATTCACTACAGCTTTACACAGGTGTTTGTGGTTCTCGCAGACAGCCTTGACCTGTTTCAAAAAGCAGTGGCTCACATTTTATTTTAGTTAACTTTGAAACCCAGATAAATCCTGCAGAAGTTGTAATGATGAATACAACCAACACCTAGTAATGCTGGATTTATTTTCTTGGGCATGTCATTTCACATTCATTTAAAACTCAAATAAAACAGGCCATAGAAGGATCAGATTAGAGAGGATGCAATAACTCTCCTGTATTAGTGGGGCACATGATGCCACATCACAGCTGTGATGCTGGAGGCGATTTACAAGGAATCTCCTCTAAATATTAAGAAATATGGTCTGGTAGCCTAGACATAAAAATTAGAAAAAGATGGTGTTCTGATCTGTGCTATTGGTACCGACTCCCTTCCCTTAATAAAAGTTGTTTATAATGTTCTACCTGGTAATCTCATGAATAATTCAATTACATGCCACTTTTTCATATATCCAGACATGAGCACATTTGTTGCCTTTGTAATTTGTATTTTCACAGATGCCAAAAGGAAAGCTAAACTAAACGTTTTGTCACATGCAATGTTTTACAATTTCACATAAAATTTAATTTAAATGAATGACATTAAAATGCTATTACCACATTAGTAATTGCCCATTATAGAATGGAACTAGGCAAGGACCTGCCAAAATTAGGCAGAAGCAACCATAGACTCATGGCAAGTACATGGACCTTAGAAGCCGGTCTGCTCCCTGGTGCTAGAATCTCCTACATAATTCCTGTTTTAAATTTCCAGTCACCTGAAGTGTTCCTGCTCATTTAATTGCTGAAAGACTGTCATTGTTAGTGCACTCTTCCTCTAACAACTTTTAATCTTAAACAAGACAGACAAAGTGCCATGTGCCTTTTTCCAGGGGATAGATTGCATCTGTGGCACCGGAAAGAGAAACAGGAGTGTCTGCAAATCCCCCTCTTGACGTTCCTTTGTCTACAAATCACATGTGTTCTACTTTATGTTCCCGTAGGAGGAAGGAATGTATATTTCAATGTCCATGGAGACTAGATCTTAGAGCCCCTTACAGGTCTTGGATTATATGAATTTTGAAAATTCTATGAATTTTGCTATTAGTCACTATAGACGGCCATTGTGGAGTCAAGAAGGTAACTCCAAGTGAGGCAAGAAAAAGCCCATGCTTAAGGTTCATAGGGAAACCATCCTGTTTTCCTTTTTTTTCCCATTTTTTTTAAATCAATCAAATAGAGACAGACTCATAGAGAGAGGAGGCTGACAGTTCTGAGGGGTGGGGGGTGGGGGAGGCGGGAGGGAGCAAAAAAGGAAAAGGATTCATGGACACAGAGAACACTGTGGTGATTGCAGGGAGGGTGGTGGGCAGAGGGGGGGAGAAGGTATAAGAGGGATAAATGGTAATGGAAAAAATACAACAAAAATGAACCACAAAAAATAAAAGTCATCCTTCCAAAATAAGTAAATAAATAAATAAATTCTATTTTCTTTGTTTCTTCCCTTCAAGTTCTCCCAGAAACTCTAGCTCAAGGAAAAGTCCCTGCCTCTTTATATGGAATCTCATTGGAAACATGAGATTTGTTTAATTGTAATGACAAGCACTGTAATGATTTCCAACTGCTCTCAGGTAGTAAAAGGAAGAAAGAAAACTTTGGTTTTTATCTTCATGTTCCTCTTGTTATAACAAGAGAATTCCATTTCTGTGCACATTTTGAATAGCAGATAATCCTTGCTGGAAGATTTCAAAGGGAAGGAGTCAGTTCTTTCTGTTGTCAACCTCTCAGAGCTAAATAAGGTGCAGATTTTTATTCTCCAAAGTTACATTCTGACATCTCTTTATTTAGAAACCAGGCCAGCATTATGCCCAACACTTACTTCCTTGATATTAATGACAACTGCGTGAAATTGGTTGTGCAAGACTTCAACTTCCTCTCCCTGCTGCTACTGCTGATATGACAAAACAGTGTTGTTAGATTAATAGAGTAAGTGAGCTTTGCTCCTTAAAAAAAAAAAAGAAGAAAAGAAAAGCACATTTCTGAGAACTTAATGTTTTCTGTCTAATGAAGCTCCCCTGATACCTAAGAGGCCTCCCGTCACCCACCACTACAGAAATGATTAGATAGTTGGCACTTTGGAGTCCCTCTGTTACCCAGAGGGGGTAATGGGAAAAACTGAATTTTTTCATTATTGGAAGTACATCAAATCTAAATTTAATAAAGCATCTAATGTGTCCAAACTATAAAAATCAACTCTGACAAATGTACTTCCTAACCTGAATTTTTTCCTAGTAAGTCAATATCCAAAGGACACTAAGTATTACAGCCCAGATACTCCCTGCTTAGGACCCGTCATTATTCTTCAAGGCAAGGATCTCCTGGATTTAAAGTATGCTTCAAGATGACAAATTAGATTAATATCTGTTTAAAGGTAGACCGTTTTATACCTTGAGGGAAAATATATTTTATCATATGGAGAAAACAATGTATTTTTCTTATTTGAAAAATAACAAGTTTTGGGGATCATTAGTGGAAAATGCCATGTTTTAAATGTAATTTTCCCTTGATGTGTAGTAGACTTCTCAGTTCGTTTTCTTTACTATCTCCGAATCCATTTCCTCATATCCATCCTGACGACAACTGTCTTTCTTCAGGAACTCATCACCTCTCTCCTGAATTACCGCAGCAATTCCCGTTTCCGTTCCTCCCCCCACCTGTCTTGCTTTTGCACATTTGCTACAAAATTTTCCTAGTTTCAGGATATTTTTTTATTATGAATAAGTTTTGTATTTTGTCAAATAAATATTCTGAATCAATTAGCATGATTATATAATTTTTCATCTTTAGTCTGTTGATGTGGTAGATCATAATGATTCATTTTTGAATGTTCAACAAATTTTGCATACCTGGAATAAATCCCACTTGATCATGGTTTATGATTCTTTGCAAACAAACACCGATAGATTAGAAATGCTAATATTTTGTTTAGGATTTGTATATCTATGGTCATGAGAGATATAGTCAGCAGTTTCCCTATCCCCCATTTTTCTCCTTACCTGAGTACATTGATTTTTTTGAGAGAGAGCAAAGGAGAGAGAGAAACATCGATGGCAGTGGCAAATATTGATTGGTTGCCTCCCATACCTGCAATTTAGGTATATGCCCTGACCAAGAATCAACACTGCAACCTTTTGATGAACAAGGCGATGCTCCAACCAACTTAGCCACCTGGCCAGGACTCCCCCTCTTTTAATGCTGTTGTTGTTTTATTTCTGGTTTTGCCATTAAGGTCATGGAATGAGTTGGAACGTATTCCCTCTGTTCTTATTTTCCTGAAGAAATTATGAAGAACTTTTTAAATGCTTTTTTTCCTTAAATGTTTGACAAAATTCCTCATTGAGATCATCTGGACCTGGTACTTTCTGTTTTGTAAGATTATTAATTATTGATTAATGTTCTTTAATACATACAGGCATATTCAGATTATCTATTTCTCTGTATGAATTTTTTAGTCTGTATCTTTGAAGTAATTGATCCTTTCTAATTTATAAAATGTGTGTGCATAGTTGTTTATATTATTCCTTTATGACTTTATAAAAAGATTTTATTTATAGAAAGAAGGGAAGGCAGGGAGAAAGAGAGGAAGAGAAACATTGACATGCCAGAGAAACATCTATCAGTTGCCTCTCACACCGCCCCCCGAACTGAGGACCTGGGCAGCAACCTAGGCACATGCCTGCCCTTTCTGTTTGCATGGCAATGCTCAACCCACTGAGCCACACCAGTCATGGCCTTTATCTCTGTTTTTTCATGCCCAAGAAATAACTGCTGATGAACGCTTTTAGATTCAATAGTGGTAATTTGTCTCCTCCCTCTCCCCACCTCTCCTTCTTATCTTCTCTAACCTGGCTAGAGATTAATTAATATTATTTATCTTTTCAAAGATGCAGCTTTTGGTTTGTGAATTTTCTCTATTATTTCCCTATTTTAAATTTCATTGAAATCTTTCACTTTATTCTACTCTAAATTTTTATTATTTTTTCTTATGCTGGCTCTATGCTTAAATTGTTCTTCTTTCTCTAGTTTCCTACGGTAAAATCTTAGCTTGTTGATTTTACATCTTTTTTTCCAACATATAACTATAAATTTTCTTCTCAATATGGCTTTCATTCATCCCATGAATTTTGATAAATTGTGTTTTTATTTTCATTTAGTTCAAAAAATTTTAAACACTTTTTCAAGTGGGTGAATGTCTCCAATATAAGATCCTTCATATTGAAATATTCTTCATCTGAAGATACTTGGTCCTAATAATGTTGAACTTCACTTGAACCTCATGCTCCCAAAAAACAGTGATGGTTATGGAAATCCCTCACTCTTTTGTTTCCCAAAATGCCTCCCCTTTTGTCTTCTGTGACACAGCCAACCTCAAGGAGCTACCTGTTCAGGCACACTGCAAGAAAATACCTCCCTCTCTATCCCTCACGAGAGGATGGAATGACTCCCTTGTTTACCTGCCCTTATAAAACCTCTGTTTCCTTTTCTTTGAGATATTCCTCATTAATAATCACTCTCCCTATTGTAACAGCCTTAGTAAAATATTTTTAGTCCTTATCTGAGGATATTTTTATTGATTTTTGAGAGAGTGGAAAGGAGGGAGCAAGAGATGGAGAGGGAGAGAGAGAGAAAGAGAAACATTGCAGTGAGAAAAATTGATCAGTTGCCTCCTATAGGTGCCCTGACCTGGGATCAAACCCACAACCAGGGATTGAACCTGCAACCTAAGTATATGCGCTGGCAGGGGACCACAACCATTTGGTATGAGGGATGATGCTCCAACCAACTGAGCCACCTGGCCAGGGCTAGAATCATGTTTTTAATTGTCCATACATTTTGTCTTTCTCAGTATCCAGAAAGTTCACAGTGCCTTGAACACGCCTTATATAATTTTGATACAATACTATGTCTGGGTGGAGGCAGGTATGGACTTTGCTTCGGGAGGCAGTAATATCAGGGCTCTGGTCAGTTGTCAGTTTTTGCATGTTCCTGAAATTCCTCTTATCTGAATTTAGGGACACTGTCAGAAACAGTTTTATCTGCAGAAGTTAATCTCCTTTCATTATTCTTTTTCGCATTCATCATTTTTCATAAAGCCTATGCTCTATGTTGGAGGGAGGAATTAAAGCCAACTAGCAAATCCAGCCCGTCTAATGTGCTCTGTTTTATTTGGGGTGAGGTGGAGGATAAAGCTAAGTGGATAAGCATTCATGAAGCCAGTTCTGCTGCACTCATGCCTGTAAGTCATTTAGTCCAGCTATCAAGGAGACAGACTCAGACTTATTTTTTTTTTAGCAATATTATAATCCGACAGGTTCTGTATGCACCCTTCTCTGATTTCTAACCATTTCCTTGTCCACTGGCCCAACCTCAAACTTCCAGCACAAATTTCATCTTCTTCAGAACTTTCTCTGGACTCCAGAGCTCTCTCTTCAAGCTTTGTCAGCCCAGAGTGCAGAGAATTAATGATGCCTGGAGCCTCCTTCAAGCAATTGCCCTGCATTGGGATAACCTAAGTCATGTGTTCAACAGGCTGCTAGAGTTTCTCAACTGGATTAAGCTCCATGCCCACAGGGGTAACTTGTTTGTTAATGCATTCTTTATATGTTATTTTTAAGAAAAGAATTGAAATGGCAAGTTACAGATGGGAATAATAGCTGCTTGTTTTGTAGCCTGGCTGTTAAGCTGAACTGAGATCCCCTTGCACAGGAGGCATCCTTTCAGGTCAGAATAGTCTCCAGTGTCCTTTCAGAAAATGAATAAAATGTGTTCCTTCCTTGCTTCCTTCCTTGCTTCCTTTCTTGCTTCCTTCCTTCCTTCTTTCTTTTTTTTTAAAGTCATCCCTGGTCCTTCCTCTATGGCAAGAGTGAATTTCTTGGGACATCCTTGTTGTTTAATTGGTTTGAAGTTTCTACTCATGAATATGCCCAAAGACATATTATTTTTTGCTCTGAGACAAGAATAGTACTGTTATAAAAATGTTTGCTTTAATAAAACCACATTGTTTTCTTCTAATAATTAATAGCTTTGGGCACCAAAGGCAAACAACAGAATATCGCAACTATCACACCTCTAAGCAGCTCTTCTCAATTTTGTGTTGAAGTTGACCCTGGCTGAGAATTGACATATAACTATGAATAAACCATGCTTAGAGTGAATCCCAAATCAGCCACTGCTCTGTTGGCCAGATTCTTGTAACAGAATACAGAATAAGTTAACGTATAGATGAGTCACAATCTCAGTGGTAAAGAATGAGAAGTTAAAGATGACAGTCACTGAAGGCCATCACTTCAAATCAAGAGTATTTTGTTTCAGTTCTCGCCAGAGAATATGTTTACTGATTTTAGGGAGAGAGAGAGAGAAACATGAGTCAACTGCCTCCTGTATGCCCCCACCCAGGAATCAAACCTGCAACCTAGGTGTGTGCCCTAACCAGAAATCAAACCCACAGCCTTTTGGTGGACAAGGTGACACTTCAACCAACAGAGCCACCCAGCCAGGGCAAAGCAGTAGTTTCTTTAATGTACCCTTGAGATGAACAATCAAATCAGAAATAGCTAAGTGTATATGTTAAAATAAAATGATTTGGCATAATAGCCATCCATAATCGCCATCCATAATACAGAATAAAAATGAATATTTTCAAACAACATAATCAGTTTAATTAAGCAACAAGCAATTACATAAATAATTCCCAAACTACTGCAGAGTTATATGACATACTAGGTGTTTAAATTTAAAAGTTAAATTTAAAACCACACTAGATCTCCCTGCTTCCACATACTTTCTTACTCTAGGGCATTGTAGGAAAACAAAGGCCTAATAATTTAGCCTGCTTTCACTATCACCAGTGCCCAGTGATACCAATGATAAGTAAGTGTGCAAATAAATCCAAACAAAAAAAGGAAAATATTTTCATTGTGAGCCAAACCAAAAACAAAGTAGTAACTAAAAACAATAGCAATAAGAATGCTAATGATAACAATGAAAACAGTCCCCCTACTTTTGGTTCCCAACTAACAAAACCTTAAATCTGTCCCATAAACCTGGACCTCGACAAAAACAAACTCATTCTGTGTTTGCTGATGTTTATATTCCTCTAAAATAACCCTTGTGAATGCGATGCTTATATAACAGTCACAGTTTCCCATTATAAACAGACAATTTGGTGACTTTGACGATGTTTGAATTTCTTTTTCTTGATATGCTGGTAATTTTATCACGGCCAGGCAGTCTATCTGAAGACTGATTTCCACTATTTACCACTAAACTTTTAATGTTTTAATAAACATTTTCAGAAGGTAAATGCCTCTGTCTCTAAAATAATCTTTGATACTTCCCTGAGAACAGTGTCTTCCTCTTTCAATTCAGCCACTCTCCTTTTCAGTAATTGGCCTGAAATCACTCAACTAGTAAACAGCCATCTGAGGATTTGACTCAGGTTTGTTGGAGTTCAAAGCTGTGCCTTTAGACAGCCTTTCTGTATAAACAAAGAAGTAGAACTTATAAATATGCCTGAGTGACAAAACAACACATATGTAGTCCCAAATGCAGGCAGATAAATGCATGAACTACCAAATGCATGGTAGTTCTGTGCAATCCAATTTGGGTTTTTTAGAAAAATAGAGCTTCCTACATTCTGTTTTTCAATACAAATCAACTTAAAAGTGTGTTGAATTTAGGCCTTTGCTGACAACAATAAAATGTACCTTTGAGAAAAAGCACACATTTGTTTCCTAATTGCATTTTTTAATTCTCCTGGGCATTTTATAAAACAACCTCTACATATTGGGACAGCTGTTAATTAATTTCCTGGAGGTAAATAACTGACTGCAAAATGTTGCTCTGTAGAGCCTGACCTATTAACAAGATTCTTACTGGAACATCCTTTCCATTTTCTTATCATGATGGCCATTTGTTTTAGTTGGATTCCTAGTGTTTGGAGAAGCCCTCGTGTCTCAATTACAAATGTGCGAGAGGCAGGCCCCAGCCCCAAAGTCAGAAGAGCCCCCTCTGAGTTATGGAGCCCACCACTTCCTGAGAGAACACAGGTGAGCTCACAAAACTAGCAAGAAGGTTTTCTCTATAAATACTAAGACCTTGCCCACATCCAGTAATTCTGATGAAACAATATAATGGACTTGATCCATAAGGATATTCCCTTGTTATTCCTTGCTTATAATAGATTTCCCATAAAGTTCCCTCTATTGAATTGGCTTTATCAAATTGTGATCATCAAATAAGTAATTGTTCCTAGGCTTAAGCAAAATAATTTGAAAATTTAATAAGAAATGTAAATTTTAAAATTAGATATGCCAATAGTCATAGAGTATTTGAGTTTAAAGAGGCCAAGAGAACATTTAGTCCAACCCATTTATTTTTTACATTTATTTTATACACAGAATGAACTTTCCAGATCTCTTGAAACTCTGCCTCTAAAATCTGCATTTTAATGATTTCTTTATGTAAGTAATCTACTCTAACATTTTTGAAAACTGCTATTATAGCACTATTTTTCTGTATTTTCAAAAATATTCAATTTCACTTGCAATAAAGGTTTTCCCTTGAGGTAAAAAAATGCATTTTAACACAATAACAAGCAGCTAGGTACCTAGGCTAGCCTATCAATAAATAAGTTACTCCAATAAGGTTTTGTCCACACGTTCTGATCCATCAACTTATTTATTTCACTAGCAGCACAGAAGTGTGAAAACAAAGAAGAGAAAAGAAGGAATACAATACACTTGCCATATACATATGCTAAATTTACAGTCCTCTTAAAATACTTTTCTCAGATAATGACATGAGAACAGGTTCTAAGATGTAGAAAATAATTAAGTGATGTAACAAGGACTCTAATTAGTTTGGAGTAATTTTAAAAATTATGCTTCCTAATGCAAAAGTATGAAAAGACTTGTTAGTGAAGAATGGAAAAGTCAGTGGTGAAATAGAGGAGGTAAGTGCTATGGTTTAGCAGGCTGCTGCACTTGCGGAATCCTGCCGCGCTCAGTTACAATTCAGCTGCGGTTCTGAACAACTTGCTTCGTTAGGGGCTTCCCGTAAATGATATAAGTAATATATTCATTGACTAGGAAACCTTAAATTAGGATAAATATTTTGGCTGTCATTTTATTATTATTACTACCTCCTTTTGCTTGGGCAGACCATTTATGCTATTATGTATTAAAGGGGAGTTCTTGTTAAAAAAAATTATAAATTAATACTAGCATAATTATAGCAAATGACTCTTTAGGAACCCTTATGGTAGGAACAGACACTCATTTTTAAAAAATATTTTAAGAAAATTAATTTTATATATATGCCAAGATACAATTAGATGGACAACATACATAATAATACAAAATAATTCATAATAACAAAAATTATTACAAAATATTTCCCTCTTCAACTTCAGCCCTAACATGACAAGTTATTTCTTGTGGTCATCAAAAGTGCAAAGGTAGGTACATTAGGCAAACCTAGGTGATCTTTATTGATTTCTGTCAATAAATTCGATATTGGAAGCCTACTTCCCGCTCAATTAGAAACAACTTTATTTTGATAATCAACTCATTTGAAAAGACAAACAAGGCTATAAAGAGACTGTTTTTTTAAATTTAAACATAACTGATAATTGTTACTTACTGATATTTATTTAAAAACTTTAATAATTGAAAACTTTTTGCATGTGGAAACTTTTTCTCAGAGAATAAATATTTCTCTTTTTCTCTCTGTCAAGGAGAATTGGAAAGAAAAGGAAAAGCTAACAGTTTATTGACATGCAATCTTCCTGTAACACTTCATGACAGCGGGAAAATTAGTTCCGTGCGAACCCCATTGCGGCAGGTTTTCCACTCATGACATACACCAAACTGGCTTATTGGTTAGGACTCTCCTCAAAGTCGCTTCTTTTTCCTTCTTTATTTACTTATTATTTTATTATGTATACAATGAACTTGTGTATTATCATTTTATTCACTGTATTATGGTACTTCCTTCATTTGTTTTGATGCTCAAAATGTACTAGGATTGGCCAATGTGAGCCATTTTAAGATGGTTTCTCTATACCTTCCTGATATGTTACTATCACTTTTTGAGCATGTTCTTAATTTATACCACAAGGTATTCCAGGTTCACCTTGTATTTTCCACATTCCAACCCCGGAATAATCCAAATAAACCTGATTTTATTTGGTGGTTTTTGTAGACTAAGACCTAGAAACTCATTGTGTTTCTTATTCCTCTACTATAAATGAGGACAACCTCACCTGCTCTGACATATCCATCCCTTTCTAAGTGCTGCAGCGCCTTCCAACTTGTTGTCTCGCTCCCTTTGTGCCTTTCACTCTCTATCAACCAGTTTTTCATGAAACAGCCAGAGGGGTGTTTCTAAAGTATATCAGATCACTTTATTCACTATCTGGCATTCTCTGAGGTCTTCATTTTGCATATTAAACTAAAAATAAAGGAAGGCAGGCAGACAGGAAGGAAGGAGGAAGGGAGGGAGGGAAGGGAGAGGAGGGGAAGGGAAGGGAAGGGAAGGGAAGGGAAGGGAAGGCAAGGGAAGGGAAGGGAAGGGAAGGGAAGGGAAGGGAAGGGAAGGGAAGGGAAGGGAGGGAGAAAGAAGGAGGAAGTTATCCTGCAAGTCCCTTCATGAGCTGTCCTGCTCCTCATGTCATCCTGATCAGTCGCTATGCTCCAAGGACACTGACCTTCCTTATTTTCTTCAAACACTCTACATTCATTCCTGCTGCCCTTTTTGCCCTTGTTGCTCTCTGTCTGGACTGGTCTTACACAAATTTCCTCTAAGTCAGTCTTTTCTCATCACTCAAGTCTTAGCTTGAAAGTCAGCTCTTCAGAGAACCCTCCCCATTCCCCTTATGCAATTCTGAGGAGCTAATATAAACACACACACACACACATCTCTCTCGTGAACTTCAATACAAAAATTCTTTTAAAATATCAGCAATTGATCCAATAATATATAAAGAAAAGAGTTATGCACCATGACCAAGTAGTATTTATTCTGTATGTGCAGGGCTGGTTCAACATCTGAAAACCTATCAGTGTAGTTCACCAAATCAACAGACTGAAGAAGAAAAATCATATGGCCATATCAATGGATGCAGAAAAATCTTTTAATAACATGTTCATTATAAAAACTCTCAGCAAATGAGGAATAGAGGAGGACTTTCTCAATTTGATAAAGAACATCTGAAAGATAATCTACAGTTAACATAAATAACCTTAAAAGACTGAATGTTTTCTCTGTGAGGCCAGGAACAAGGCAAAGATTTCTTTCATTACTCTTATTCAACACAGCATTGGATGTGTTACTCATTACAACAAAGTGAGCAAAAATAAAAGACATGCAAATCAGAAAGGAAAAAAAATGGAACTGTCTCTATTTGCAGATGAAATCATTGCCACGCAGAAAACAAGAAAATCATAGAGTTAATAAGTGAGTTTGGCAGAGTGACAAGATATAAGGTCAACACAAAAAAGCATCCCCATTTCTATATTAACAATGAATGTGTAGATACTGAATTACAATTGCTATAATAGATACTGTAGGCCATAAAGGAAGGATCAAATAAATAGAAATATTTTAATGTAAAGGCAATATGAGAAAGATGGCAGTTTTCCCAAAACTTATCTAAAAATATAATTCTAATCAGAATCCCTATAGCATTTCTCATAGCAGTGTATATGTGCAAAAATAACCAAGATAGTTTTAAAATTATGACAGTATAAATAATAATAATATGATATTGAAACAGATAAAGTGAACTATAGAACAAGCTAGACAGTGTACATGAATGTGGGGGAGTGTAGTACATATATGATTTTAGAATACAATATTGACTGAGCTTCAGTTCAGTGGGGAGAGGATGAACAGCTCAGGAGTGGTGTTGAGAACGTTGATTATGCATTCACAAACACGCGTGAGACTGATTAAGCACTGTGTGTGATGCACATTTGCCCTGAGAAGAATTTATGCATATGCCCAAAGAGGTGGGTAGAAGGAATTCATTTTATGATTATTTACAATAATAATAACTGAGAAACAATTTGTCTATCAAAGCTAGACTTGTAAAACAAATTATGGCACATCCAAATATAAAATGTTATTCAATAGATAAAAGAATAAGGTAAACCATACTTATTGATATAAAAAAATCTTAGAAGCATATTGTTGGGAGTAAAATTCAAAAAATAACTGGCTATTTTTTCTTTCTTTAAAAGATCCAAACACACACAGATTGCTATCAAAAACAGAATAAGGTTCAGGAAGATTTAGAGCCTCTGTTTCTCAACTCCTGAGCATAACTGTGACCTCTGAGAGAAACTTCTATCCAAGATTCTTATTCTTAAAAAGCAAATGCAAACAAACATTAAAAAAATGTTTCAGAACAGCCTATAAAGTGATGTTCTTCAGCATTCGAACCATTCCCTTCTGAGGGAACTCCTTTGAAAGATACCAGGATCGACGCTAAATCATTATGGGTCCCTTTAAATAGTAGTGAAGAGGTTCAGGAGTATAGCTTCTACAAAGTTAGCAGCTCTTTTGGATTTAGAGATTTCCTCCCTTGTAAAACTAAAACTAAATAATGAATGTCCTAGACTACATTTAAGAAAATAGAGTATCTATACGCATATATACATGTGAGAGAGAAAGACAGCTAATAGATAGGGTCTCAGGATAAGCAGCATGTCATCCTGAGCAATGAATTAAGATTCTGCCTGCACTTAGATTTGTTTTAATCTGCCAGACAATGGACAAATTAGTAAAATAGAAATGCTGGATCATCACAGAGTATCCTCTTATTTACTGGATTGGGTAAATAAATGTTCTTATTTCAGATCCTAAGCTCTAGAGCGAACAGTGATTATTTTTATTTTATCTTGTTTTGCAGGGTGTGATCTCCAGCTTTGTATTTCCAAAATAAAAAACTTTATGGAAAACTCATTATATTTCTTGACCTCAAACCAAAGCAGGAGTTACAAAGGGACAGGTATTCCTATGCCAATTTTCAAAAGATAGGAAATGTGGAGGCTATAAATTACATAGTTGAAGAGAAAAGAATGGTTTAATGGTTACTGGTTGTTTTGACACAGAATTACTATTTCCCTTTCAATACTAAAACTCAAATTTTGCTACAGTAAAAGGTCCACCCTTGTCCCATGGTGGACTCTCTGGAGAACCACCAGCCCAGCCCTCTGTTCTTCCCCTGCCATGGGCAATGGACGTGCAGATGGACCTAAACTAGGCCAATGTCGCACCTTCACTGGATTTGGAGGGCAAGAGGGCAAAACAAAATGAGCAAATTCATCCCAGACGCATATCACTGCTGAGATGGCCAGCAAGTTTTCACCATCTTGGGGATCATTCTTTTTTTTTTTTAATGGTAAATCATTTAAAGGTTTTCTCTTTTTCTTACTATTTTATTGTTGTTCAATTACAGTTGTCTGCATTTTCCCCCCACCACTCCCCTCCACCCCAGCCAAACCCACCTCCCTCCCTTACTTCCACCCTCCCCCTTGGTTTTGTCCATGTGTCCTTTATAGTAGTTCCTGAAACACTTCTCCCCACTGTCCCCTCCACACTCCTCTCTGGTTACTGTCAGATTGTTCTTAATTTCAATATCTCTGGTTATATTTTGTTTGTTTTTTTCTTTTGTTGATTAGGTTCCAGTTAAAGGTGAGATCATATGGTATTTGTCCCTCACCACCTGGCTTATTTCACTTAACATGATGCTCTCCAGTTCCATCCATGCTGTTGCAAAAGGTATAAGCTCCTTCTTTCTCTCTGCTGTGTAGTATTCCATGGTGTAAATTTACCATAGTTTTTTGATCCAATCATTTGCTGATAGGCACTTAGGTTGCTTTCAGTACTTGGCTATTGTAAATTGTGCTGCTCTGAACATTGGGGTGCATAGGTTCTTTTGGATTGGTATTTCAGGCTTCTTAGGATATAATCCTAGCAGTAGAATTGCTGGGTCAAAAGTCAGTTCCATTTTTAGTTTTCTGAGAAAATTCCATACTGTTTCCCACAGTGGCTGCAAATACCAACAGTGCATTCCCACCAACAGTGCACTAGGGTTCCCTTTTCTCCATATCCTTTCCAACACTCATTTGTTGATTTGTTTATGTTGGCCACTCTGACTGGTGTGAAATAGTATCTCATTGTGGTTTTAATTTGCATCTCTCTGATGGCTAGTGATGCTGAGCATCTTTTCATATGTCTCTGGGCCCTCTGTATGTCTTCCTTGGAGAAGTGTCTGTTCAAATCCTTTGCCCATTTTTTAATTGAGTTTTTTGTCTTCCTAGAGTAGAGTCATGTGAGTTCTTTATATATTTTGGAGATCAAACCCTTGTCCAAGGTATCATTGGCAATATGTTTTCCCATATATTTGGTTCTCTTTTCATTTTAATGCTGTTTTCTTTACCCATGCAGAAGCTTTTTAATTTGATGAGGTCCCATTTGTTTATTCTTTCCTTTATGTCCCTTGCATTGGGGGATGTATCAGTGAAGATGTTGCTGTGTAGAATGTCTGAGATTTTCCTGCCAATGTTTTCCTCTAGGACTTTTATGGTGTCATGACTTATATTTAAGTATTTTATCCACCTTGAATTTATTTTTGTGTATGTTTGTGTATGGTGTAAGATGGTGATCGAGTTTCATTTTTTTGCATGTAGTTGTCCAGATCTCCCAACACCATTTGTTGAAGACGCTATTTTTACTCCATTTTATGCTTCTCCATCTGGGGATCATTCTGGCCTCTGCTTTCTCTTGACATCAAACCTTCTTTAGTGAACCTTTCTCATTTCTAGCAAAACCCTTATTGTTCCCCTTAAGTTAAAAGAATCATTACCTATTGCTTGCTACCAATAGACGAGCAGAATAAAGAGCCAGCCTTATGCACGCGTGAGTTATAGAGCGCTTGTTTGAGTTTCACTGACGCTGCTCTTTTCACACATGTGTGTTATGCCCCCTTCACTCATTAATTCCCATCCCCTCCCACAGCAACACCCGCACATTTCAGGGCTTCCAAGTTCCCTCCAACTTTCCTCCACCATAGTCTGCTTCTGGAAGAAACATGATGAGCTCATGTACACAGCCACATGGAACAGTAATTTGTTCTTTTATATAATACACTTTTTTCAATTCCTGTTACAATACATACAAGTAATTGCATTAAGAGCTATAGATAAGAGCATAAATAAGAAAAAGTTGTCTGCTGCCTTGTAGACTGATAAATCTGTCAAGCCCTGCAATCTTCAAAGGGGATCTCTAATGACAACATTCAGAGATCTGGAGAAGGAGAGGTGTGTAGAAGGGGCTTCTTTGTGACTCTGCAGTCAGATCAGACCTGCACTTGCTGGCCACTGACTAGTGTTTCCTGTTAAGGAAATAAAGCCATGCCTAGTTCAACAGTGAACAAAGTATCACCAAGAGTACACTGATTTTTCCACATCAAGTCAGGCAATGGGTGGCGCTGCCCTTTCACCCTGCCCCTGTAGTTTCTATGATCTTGTTGACCCAGTTAGACCCTCAGCATAGAACCCTTTGCAGCGCTCACCCCACAGAATACACTGACCAGAGTTAGAACAGTCCTTGACCAGGGAAACTGCTCCTGGAAAGTCTCTACCTAAACAATTAAATTTAAAAAAGCATAACAGCTTTATGGAAATTATTTTAATAAGTAACTTTAGAAAAATTTGGAAATATAAATAAGCAAAAATAAGGTAAATAAAAACACCTTTAATCCTACAAAAGATATAGCCACTATTCACAGGTTGGCCTATATATTTTCAGTTTTTGTTTTTATTTCTATGCACATATATACACACATAATGTGTCATATATATGTATGTTTCTAGAAGACTAGGATTATATTTTAAGTACTCTTTTCAGTTATGAATGGTAGATATCTTTGAAATAGCCAAGTTAAACTTGTCAGACATAACCAGAGTCCTAATTATAATTTTTACAATTTGCCCTGCTACATATCAGTTTAATACATTGAATGCTTTGTCTCATTTAATTCTTGCAACAACCTCATGATTTTGGTACTATTATTATCATCAATTTTGCAGAACAAAAACTAGGCTTATGACAGACCAAGATCTTGCCACTACTTAATGGTGGCTCTAAAAATCAATCTTATGTAATAAAATATGGCCTAAAAGGGGATACCCAGGAAAGCTTTTTGAGCCATGTGGGTTCCCACAAGAGAAAGTAATGAAGACGATAGAGATGCATGTCTGTTTCCTTTGAGATTCTCTTGGTGAAGGCACAGCCAAAGCACTTGGGAT
Source organism: Desmodus rotundus (assembly GCF_022682495.2). Taxonomy (NCBI): domain Eukaryota; kingdom Metazoa; phylum Chordata; class Mammalia; order Chiroptera; family Phyllostomidae; genus Desmodus; species Desmodus rotundus. The sequence goes on along the minus strand of NC_071390.1, from coordinate 44,415,167 downwards.
CCCCCTTCCCAAATTGTGCTAATGTGTTGCTGTGCTGAGTGAATATTACTCAACCTAATCAGTTTAAAAGTTTCTCAAAGATGCCATCTTCAATACTGAGGGGAAATGGATGGTTTCACTTGGGACAGAACTCTTCTGGTTTGAGTTATAGGTTGTCGCTGCCCCACTAAGCTGGAGAGGAGCTGAGGAAAGCAGGACAGAAGGCTGGAATCAGCACCTGTGACAGGCACGTATTCTGTACAGAAAAGCAAGTGGGCTTCTACTCAGTCCTGCCTTTTCCATAGAGAAGGTGTCAAATTACAAACCTCCCACATTCCCCCGGAGCAAAACTTTCCACAAGGCCACCGTGAACACAGAACACCACCAGGCACAAAAGCAACAGGTCTGGGGCAGGAGAGCCAGGCTTCCTGCTCTGTCTGGGAAGTGTAGCAGGGCCCAGGAAAGGTGCCTGACAGGTGCCTGAGGTCCTCAGGATGGACCTCACTTTAGCAACCCAAGAGCAGCTCCTCCCTTTTGACTATGTGTCTTACAGACTTTCCTCAGGAAGAGGTACAGCAGCGGTGAAAAGGCCTCCTCGCTCCTCAGAGCTAACTCCCCAGAGCTTAGCTCTCTCCACCGGGCCTGAACCCCACATGATACTGTTGATTTCTGCCACCCTGAAGGCCATGAGGAAAACCACTCCACATAATAATAAAAGTAGAATAACAACAATAATAAAAAGCTTAGCTCTACACAACAGGCTCAGATGACAGGTTGATGGCTTACCCCTAGGAACCATCATTCATCTGGTATCTAAATTAATAGTGAATGAGAACTTTCTTTAGCCTCATACATACATAAGCTATTGTAAAAATGCATAAGATTGGAATTAACTTGTGAGACCTTAGTGTCTTTTCCAAGATGGCAATGCCTTTCATGAGACACCAATGACTTTCATGAGCTGTACCCATAGGTCTCCAAAGGGACTCCCTGTCCCAGCAACCCCAGTTGTCCCCATTCTCCAACTCCCACCTCCCCCCTCCCTTGAGCAGGCCTGCGAAGAACCCTCCAAAATCAATGGGAAAAAAAGTTTAAAGTTTGACATTACACAAGCATGAACATGCTATTTGCCAACTATAGATGTAGAATACCTTATTTTCAAGTAACTAGAATTTAATGGAGCAGAGGAAGAAATAGCCCAAAAGAGAGAATTTTAAAAGTCTCTAAGAGATAAAAATAAATTTCTTTGTAAGTATACCTCTTGATATGTTATGCTTGTCCACAGATGCAGTTATATACATGCTAAAGGAGTTTTTAGCTATTTTTTATCACTTTTTCCCCAGGATAGTAGCTCCCCCTTGAGAAGAGCTCATTCATTCACTTCTTGAAACATTTAGTGAGCAACTCCTATGTTCTGGTTGGTATCATCCTTGGGGATACAGAGATGAAAACAGTGTGATCCCTGTCCTCAAAAACCACAAAAGCTTAATATATTAGGTAACACAAGAAAGCAGACAACAATTTAAGCATGAAATACTTCACAAAGTTCAATATAAACAAAGTGCCATTGGATGTAGATAAGAGGGGAGAGCATTAGAGGGAGTCAGTTGAGCTAATCAAGATCAATTGTCCAACTTTATACTATTAAACTTGTTAAACTGTTTCTACCTTATGAAAATATTTGAACTCAGAGGTGGTAATCATTTGGGCTAATCTTCGCAGTACAGGTCAGGAAAAAAACCATGAACCAGCCAGAACTGTTTCCAACTCTGAGAAGTCTGATGAAACTGGAGGGCAGCTGTTGGCTTCTACAGTTACCACTAGGAGATTGTCTACGGTGTTGTCACTTTAGCTGTGCTTGGGTCACGTCTCTCTTCATGAGAACTAAAATCCCTCCCCACCTACTTCACTGTTGTCTGAAACATTATATGGAGCATTTTATTTCTTCTTCTACCCTAAGTTTCTCTCCAATTAACATGAAAACATCTTTAAAGAGGAAATAGATTATTAGTACTCTACCATGGACTTATTTTACTATTTCCTGAGGAAAAGCTTAAATAGAAAAATAGAAGGAGATTCCTGACTTCCTTAGGTACCAAGGGAATTAAAAGGACACCATTGAGTCTGAGAGAAAACAGAGAAAGGAGATAGGAAACATTGACCAAACACAAATTCTCCTATGTCATTCTTTTACCCTGTTCTACTGAGTTCCTCCTTGGAACTCCTCTCAACACTATCTGCCCTTCTTTCCACCCCATTTCTGAATTCTCCAGCCTCCCCTCAAAAAATACAAGTTCTGTTTAAGATCTGAGAAGCTCCTCTCATGATCTCAGTATTTTCTGTTGCGACTAATCACGGGGAGGTCAAAACGAAATGACTCACAGACGCCTCAGGTCAAATAAACACAATGTGCATTGGCCCCGCTGCTCGGAAGTGCACTTCTGAGAGCAGTGTGCTGCAATATACCGGTGAATATCTGGGGCTCGGAGAAGGCCCTTTATGGACAACATGTGTTTGTATCACCAGCATGCCTTGGAAGCGATTAAATCTGGGCCGGTAGATCCCTGGGCTTTGTTAAGGGGCTAAAAATTATCTTTTTACATTATATAGAATTCTCTGGTGCTAGAAAATTTGGAACAACCCTCCTAGACCCACATCTAAGAGGATGATAGCCAAAGCCCTCCTCACAGGAAAACGATCCGTGAACACATTCATTTACAAACACAGACACACATTTCTCTGTTGCCAGAAAATGTACTTGGCAATGGGGATAGAGATGAATGAAACACAATTCAAGCCTTTGGGGATCTCCAAACATTCCAATTTAAAAGGAATGGGTAGAAGTCTTCTGTTTTCAGACAGGGCAGTATTAGCTTACTGGAAAGAAAATTATTTACCTGGCCAGGCAATCTGTTCTGCCAAAATATGTGAAATATCCCTTGCCAAAATTCCACCAGAAGAAGTTATTAGTGATGAGATTCCTTTTAAAAAGGCTTCTCTATAAAATCTCCTGGTGGCAGATGTTTTTTGTGAATCCTAAGATGGGCTCTCGAGCTTCCATTCTTCACACTATGGGATAAGTTATATCTTACCATCAGGCCCTGGTATTCAAGGCTGGACTGGATTCTTAGACACATTTGAAACTCGAACACCGAGAGCTGATCAGCTTGGGGGGGAGTGCAGCCACGGCGCAGCTCTGGTTCCCAGGACATGTCTCATCAGGAGGTGAGCTTGCTCCCACTCCAATCCTCAAGCAGGGATTTCTCTCCAAATTTTAAAAAATGATGATGATGCCAGAAAACTTTGTTTTGCACCATCCAAATTATCCAAGCTGAAAGATTAAATTCCCTCATACCACATCCTAAGAGTTGTTTAACTATATATTTTGTAGTTGCGTGTAAAGAAATTATTGAGTAACCTGTATTAATTGAGCCAAACCAGGCACGTATGGGAATAACATGGCTAGTTTAGAGGTAGACATGTGAGAAAAGACCTCGGCAGTCAGGATATGTGGTTTATCGTTGGTCATCCCCCAGAGGGAAGTCAGAGAAGCCTTCCGAGTTAACGAAGGACTTGGTGAAATTGGGATTTTGGGAACATGTACACTGTTGACAGTGCAGAACGAATTGGAGTCTGGACAAGGAGTCTAGGTTGGGGTTATGTTCAACATGACAAGCAGGTGGTATTTAAAAAGGAAAAAAAAACAAAGGTAAAATGTAAGATTCCTTTCAAAGAAAGAAATACAATGTGTGTGGATTTCTTACACATTTTGGAAACCTGAATTTTGAGTGCATAGTGTTTAATCCCAGTTGGGTTAGGGTTAGGACATGGCGTCTCGACAACCGGGTTGCTGATGGCGCCTATCCCACAGAATGAGTGTGGTTGTTGAATGGTATGATCCCTTGATAAGTATTAGAGTAAGGCTGCTTTATGATAACTATTCCTTCAACAATAGTTTTTCAACATCACTGTATTATTTTTATAAACAAAAAAATTAGATAACACTCTATTTTCCTTTTGAATATGTTCTTCTATTTGTAGTCACCATGCTCTTTTAAAGTTCTAAATGGAAGTTTAAATACATGGACTTGTGCATGAAACATCACTGGATGAAATAGCAATTGGTTCACTTTGGGGATAAAAAACTTACTTTTCATTACATATTCTTTACTATTTTAATTTAATGTATTACCTATTTAATAAAAATATATTGAAAATAAAACAAGCAAAAATTTATGGTCACATAGGAGAGCAATTAACAAATGATAAATATATGTTTATTCAAAAGCGTATAGTAGGCACTTAATGAATGGTAATTAATTAAGCATATAGTAGGCACCATATGCTTACCACTGCTTTAAATTATTCACATATATGATTAAATCAATGGGGGTAGTGCCATTAGTTTCCTGAAGTACAAGGAAAGTATTATTTGTACCCTCAAATTACTGATGAAGAACATAGAAGATTACCTACTTGTCTCCATGGTACTCCACTTATTAGAGCAGACCTAAGAAATGAACCCAGACAATGCAGCTACATATATGTATATACTTATAAGTAGATTACTTAAGAAAATAAGATCAGAAGTAAGTCTCTGTATCGTGAGAGCTGGCTCTGTCAGCCATAATACCTGGGACAGAAGTTTCCACAGGGGAAAATTCTATGTCTTTGACCATGTTTCCATGTTTAATGGGTGGGTCTAACTCTGTGGTTTAATGACCAGCTACATACCAATAGCCTGTGACATCCCAGGATAGATCACAGAAATAGAGCCATTTTGTTTCCGAAAACAAAGTATAAAAATTAAACAATAAAAGTCTCTGTACTGTAAACACTTTGGAACTAGTAAATCTTCCTCAATATCCAAATTAAATATCAGCATTCCAAAGCAAATAAACAATCAGTAGGTCTTTTTTAATTCTCCCAAAATGCTAGGATTGCTTAAACATTTGTCTACTTCGCACCTGCCAAATGAATTATTGAACTTGTGAGTGGTGAGGCTGAGCCCAGATCACTGATCAGGGCAGTCGGCTGCAGCAGGGTAGCAGAGCTGCCGTGCTGAGAACCGCAGCAACCGGCAGCCTCTCTCAGAGTGCGCAGGACCTTGCTGTGAAAACACTACCAGGTACCTAAAGCACTTGAAAGCCTGGCTCGGGTGAGACATCCTTAATGGGGCCTTGTGGAACTGCGGAATGACCCTGGGCCCATGGCTTCCCAATTTCATCAGAGGAGAGGTTGGAAAGAGTGTAGCCTGGACTGGCCTTTGTCAAGATGTTCCATCAAAGCCCACTTTATAGAAAGCAATCATTCCAGTGCTTTCAGTTGCCCTTTGACAACTCTGTAATCTCCCAATGTTACACTTATCTGGTATCATAAGCAAACTCTAAGGCAAAGTAAATGTCATGTATGTGTGAAACTGCCTAACCTCAAAATGACAAATTACTCTGTGATCTTCGGCAGGGGTTGGCATTAAATTCACTGAATTTATCTTCAGTGTGTTGTAGCCTAGGGCACACCGTAGCAATCATAAGTCTCTACAAAGTCTGTACGATTCATTTTTACTCATTTTATGCTCAAATCAATGGAGTTAAAAACACATTTTCGTGAAGAGGGTCAGGTGATCTGTGAGTTCATGCAAACCATGAGTTTACATTTATAAGTGAAACTGAAAGTTACTTATTTTGAACTGCTAAATGAGTTCTGAATAGTTATAAAAAAGTTACATGTTACAAGAGTTTACTGAAGAACCTATTTCATTACTACACTGTCAAATCTTGGCAACGCTTTAACCTACATAGCAAAGTTCCTACAAGGCATGTGAACTTCGGGAATTCCCCCGACTTTTAGGAAGACATCTTATCAATACAGTTTGAGTGTTTTCTTGAGGCTTTCATGATTTTAATTGCTGCTGTTTTATTTTTAATTATGAATTACTATTAGTTTAGCACCATTATTCTGAATGTCGTTTTCTAGCAGGTGTTCTGGTTAGTATAGTCAGGGTCTCTTTAACGACAGGAATGCATTCTGATAAATGCATTGTTAGGCAATGTTGTACTTGTGGGAACATCACAGTGCACTTACACAACCTAGATGCTATGGCCTAATATACGCAGGTTGCATGGAGTAGCCTATTGGTCCTAGGCTACAAACCTACACACATAATAGTGTATACTGAATACTGTATGCAGCTGTAACACAATTGTAAGTAATTGTGTATCTAAACATATCTAAACATAGGAAAGGTGCAGTAACAACATGATATAAAAAATAAAAAATGGTCCACCTGTCAGTATAGGGCACATACCACGAGTGGAGCTTACAGGACCGGCAGTTGCTCTGGGTGTCAGTGAGTGAGGGGTGTGTGCATGTGAAGGCACAGGACATGACTGTACATTGCTGTAGTCTTCACACACCGTGCACTAAGGCTACAATAAATTTATAAAACAACACAAGGTTAAGTCAAACACAAACAATATGATGCAACCGAGATATATAGTAAACACCAGAGGCTGTTTGCTATATGTATGAGGCTTCCAGTATCACGACACAACATACTGTTTTATAGCACTTTTTTCTGTAAGTAGAAAGAGTGCACTGTAAAACAATGCAAATTATAGCATGGTAAGTACATCAGCCAGTAACACCGTCAGTCGTACGTTAACAATTTCACACACTGGCAGAGCAGTAGGTTTGCTTATACCATGTGAATAATGGAAGACCATACTTTCTCAATCAGGGAAATAAAAATATTTCCATATTATTTGTCAACTCATGTATTGTTACTCCTTGTAAGAAATTAGCTGCATACCGATGCTTCTGCTCCATATAGGGGAGTCCAGCCCCAGCCGGCCATCCCAGAAATGGTTGTGTTGGAGCCAAATGAGACAAGGCAAGAGTTTTTTCCTGCTTTCAGTAAGCTAGTGCCTATATCTTGACTATACCATGTCCATTTCAGTATCTCCAGCCCTTAGAAAATCACCCTGAGTTCTGTACTCAGAAAAGAGCTTCTCCACTGAATACAACTAGGTACATTAGGAATTTGAAATCAGATAATCCTAGCTGTAGCACTTGGTTATTATCAACTTAGACCAGGGTAACTGTCCTTTTTCAGTGAATAAACATACTGGCCTTTCATTTAACCGAGTTATTTAGGCAGTTGTAGTCAATAAATGGTCTTTCCCCCACAATTTTGCAATTAAGAAATGTAGATGCCTAAACCTCAGGCATCTTAAAATGATTAAACAAGAATGTGAATACAAAATGATCAATGTAATATTGTCATTGTATTCATAAATAACTATTCATAATTACCTTCATTCACTCTATCTCTTGGAGCATTTATTCTCTGATTTCTACTTTAATTTTGATTGAGAGTTTGATGTGCCTCGTTTTACAAATCTACGATGTAGAATCTCAGAGGCTTAGCTCACCTGCAGGAGAGAGTCCAAGCATCACAGATTCCCCAATAGTGCCAGCAATCAGGAACTCTGACAAGCACTCTTCTGTGATATGCCACAGCCAGGGAAAACACTCACCAATTTCTTGGGGAGCCATTCAGATGAACATTAATGCCTTATAATATTTGCCACTGATACTGTGGAATTAAATGTACATCTTTCTGATGTATGTAAATGACTTAGTAAAGATGTCCCTTTGTCTTGTTTCATATTTCCAAGGTCACACCAAAAAGTGGAAAACTTAAATTGTTCATTTTCCCAGGACTCAACTCAAGCAGTCCTAGAGGTGAAAACAGAGAGTAAAAAGGTCAACATATCCCCTACAATGTTGCCAAAATATAAACCCTTTGTTTAAATGTATGACTCAATGTTTCTGAGAATTTATTTTTAAATCATGTTTTGGAATTTTAAATATAAAGGAGTTTTTTTTAAAAAAAAAACAACGAACACACCCCCTATATTGTCCTCAGTCCAAAGCGACTGTAACCAGTATCTCCCACGGTGTGTCTTCAGTCTTAAGCTGGCTCTGGCTCTTAGCGGCATTGGGGGTACACACCAGAGACGCGCTGAGTGTATTCAAGGGTAGCTGGTTCTACTAACAATGTTAATAAAGGCCGAGGCTTATATAGTTCTTACAATGTGCTTTATACATAGCAATTCATTTAGTTCTCACAGAACCTAGTGAAGAAATATTAACATTAATTTTTCTTTTACTGATGAGAAAATTGATGCGCAAATAGAAAATAAAAATTGCCCAGAGTTTCACAGTGAGTCAATGATAGAGCTAGGGTTAGAAAATAGGTAGTTTGATGTGAACCCATGTGCTTTGCCTACTCACTAACCTGCTTCTAAAAGATCAAAAATAATACGAAGGTGCTCCATGATTACATGACACTAGAACACCAGTTAAAAATAAAATGTCATTGACTCAGCCAGTCAAAGCTTAGAAAATGTCCACTGAGTGAACTGTAGGTGTCGGTTCCTGACTGCTTAGCCTTGACTACTATTACAATCAACTTTTGGCCCCATTATGGGGGACTCAGTGCTCAGTAAGACTAAATCGTAAAACACAGCAGCAGTACTCCCTCCCAGTGCTCCTCCGGTAATTAGTTTCATGTAATATTGCTTGTAATAGAGTAATCTGTTACATCAGCACAGCCCTACCACTGATCCCTGTCATCCCCGTAAAGCTTTCTGAGACCATACCAGCTAAGGGTTAGGCATACCTAACAACACTCTAGAAGAGGAAGTGGCAGGAGATGACATTTATCACATACTGAATAGGTAACTAAAACTAAAACACTGCAATACATCATATGGTAAACCATGGTGAGGTGCAATTTTTTCTAGTGATAGGAATGCTGCATTGCTTCATCTAATACACCCTTTCCAAGTTTCAACTTACTTTTGAAATGAATTAACAACCAGAATTTTGTTTTCATATTATGGAAACAGAACAAGCAAAGGCAGTCTTGAGAGACAGTTCATATCTTGCTATTATGTGAACAAAGAAAGTCCTCCTTCTCCCACCGTGTATTTGTTTATAAATAATAACTTGAGTTAGTAGAGCTCTATTTTCACTGAACAAGCACTGAGTAAAGATTGCTACTTTCTGAATCTATGACAAACTCAGTTTTTTAAAGGTACTTAACTGTTTTCACAGTGACGTATGTTGTAAGAATCTTTGTAGTTCAGTTGCATATGCTCTGATATTGCACAACAGGCTCACTTTCTCTTAAATTCTTCCCTTTATTCACTTAACTATCAATTCTTAATAGCCCATTATGTTTCCAGATATATGCTAGGTGCTGGTAGGGTCTGTTTTTAAGGCACTACAGCCTAGTGGGGATTTATTAACAATTACAAGTGCTGGATGTAGACACTGCCTCCAGGAATCCCAGGCACTGTGTATTATAACCCTTGGCACTGTCTCATCTCTTAACTTTAGAGGTTATTTTAAAACCTTTCGCTCCCGTGCCAAATTTCCAATGACATTTCATTTTTCTCTCATGGTGCTGCTGTGCTATAAATGCCAAAAGATACAATTTCACCCTTCTCTGCCATGCTCAGTATTCCAAGAGGTTGATTTGAATGATAATCAACAGGCTTCCTTGGCCTCCTGTTTCTCTTTGGGTTCAGCCAATAGAGAGCTTCTGGCAGAAGACCGAAGAAAGGGAGAAGAGTAAGAATGGTCATGTAATCTCCTTGCATCAACCTGGGCTGGCTGCGTCCCTACCTAAAGACCATAGCTCTTATAATGAAATCTTCATGCAGCCCTGTCTTCCCAGGAATTAACTGTTTCCACCTCTCCTGCCGTCAGTGTAGAGGTAGCCATGTTTATCTCCTTCCTTGTTAATTACCATGTTACTTCCCTAACTTATTTTCCCTTATGTTTTTTCACAACTTCGTACAGAGTCCCTGCATTAAAATTTCTTCAAATCATCTGTTTTGAATGTGCACTCTGTTTCTTCCCAGCTTGATGAATGATAAAGACGCCTCTTTTGTGACAGATTGCACATCTTTAGAAAATTACTTAGTATTTCTTATCTTGGTTCTCCAAGTCGGTTCCATAATTTTAATTGAGTGTCTACTATGTCCGATGCTAAGTCCTGAGGGTGCAAAGATGGATAGGACATCTACTTTGCCATGCTTCACTGAGTGGTTAAAAAAAGATACATAAATGGTGTCACCATAATTAGCATCTAAATTATGATGTAATTTTGAGTAAGAAAAAGAGCACTGTTGATAATCGCACTAAGACACTGGCCTAAACTGTAACAAACTTGCACAAACCAACAATAGATTATTGTTTTATACTGTAATGAACACTTCAATTGAGGTATGAATGGATTCCCTGAATGCTGTCTATAAGATAGGAATTAGGGACAGAAAGATGAATGTGGAGAAGTGCTTCCCCTCCAGTAAGTTAGAGCCCAGTACAGATGAGGGAGCCAACAAATCATTTCAACTAAGTGATAAGTATTTGTAGATAGACATTCAAATAGGCTGAATAACTAAAGGAAAATAGTGTTTATAGTCACCTGGGTAGTGACTCTGCTTTTTCCCAATGAGAAACAAGAAGGTAGTCGTAGTGATGTAATGCTCCATGATCAGAAATGTTACAACATTCTCGTAAGCTGAAGCAAATAGATTGCCAGAATAAGCTCTTTGGTCATAGATATGTGAACTCCAAGGAAAAATAGACAATGCTGTGGCATATTGAGGTTTATAAATTTGGCAACACCCTCTGTATCTTTCTCAGTGTCCCCAGCAGTTACTGTCTAAGTAGCCTAGAATAAGCATACCTTAGGTGAGATCCCACACACATAAACCACCTGGGAGCACGCTCTGTGGAGGAGCAAGGGTGTATCCTCAGTTCTTTCAGTATATGCAAATAAATGTTCACTTATAAACTAATATAATTTGGAAGACAAACTGATATCTCTAGTGAGTTAATTAGTCATCAATCTAGAAATTATGTAAGATGTAGTTCCTATGCTGAGAACAGGGGTAGGGGTTGTAGAGATTTAACTAACTTATGCCAGAGTCCAGGTTATTCCATTTCCCTTATTGGTCATATTGAAACTTCTACTTAAAAAGTAGTAAAAAGGCCCTTGTTGGTATAGCTCAGTGGATTAAGCATGGACCTAAGAATCAAAGGTTCACCAGTTCAATTCCCAGTCAGGGCACATGCCTGGGTTGCAGGTGAGGTCCCCAGTAGGGAGCACGTGAGAAGCAACCACACATTGATGTTTCTCTTCTTCTCTCTCTCCCTCCTTCCCCCCTCTAAAAATAAATAAATAAAATAAAAAGTAGTAAACAAGTGGTTGTTTACCCATTTCTAAGAACTTCCATAAGGACCAGTGTTTTACTGACATGGCTAGAAGCTTTCTCTTCTACTATACCGTATTCATCAACTTTACATGAAACTTAGGAAGTAGGTCAATGGAAATTTGACTACATTTTAGATAGATGTTTTTTACCACCCAGGCAATTTTTAGGATTTAATGCCCATAGTGACTAATTCATGCACATGGATACAATCTGCTCCCACTAAAAGTGACAGTGATAAATTTTCTGCCACGTGATCCCACAGGACCAGTATTGAGCCAGGAAATAAGACCCATAAGACCCTGAGAAGCTTCTGTCTCTCACACCAAAAAATCTGGACCTGATCTCTAAGGAGGAAGTACCTAAGATTTAGAGTACTGATTTGACTTAAATTTATTTGTTTCTCTCCCTCTCAGCTTTTGTTTTCCCTAAGGATCTTCAACAGTCATCTGGTTAATTAAAATAGGGTCTCTAATAAGTGAGGAGTTACAAAAAGGCTAACTTTGATTCTGTCCCTAACAAGCAAAATTAAAAAAAAAAAAAGGTGTCCACATCTGGGAAAACTACAATTAATCTACAACTCCAGTGGCATCAGCTGAGAGGCATTTATAAGTACAGCCAAAGGAAAGTCAGTAACTGGCTGTTTCTCTTACAGTAGCTTGTTCTCCGTTGCCTCATACTATCCAGCAAAAGTGGCCTTCTGAATATTCAAAGATCTCAGCTCAAATTTATCAAATTATCTTGAATTTGAAAATAATAGGACATTATAGCCTAGCCTAAAATTCTGACTTTTGAACTGTTCTCTCTCACAAGCAATAGGATTAGCCAAAACTTGCGTGTTGTACGTGTGTCGTAGTCACACATCAATTTATAAGCTCGAAACACAACAATGTATCAGCTTTAAAGAAGAAATAATCTGTGATCATAAACTCTTTGGAATATCACTTTTTAAAAAGAAAAAACATTAAAGTACCATTTGCAACTGGAGATATTTCCAGGCAATTAACTACAGGCTAAGGTAAAGATCATATATAAAAATAACTGACAGAAAAAGCCACATCTTGCTTAATCTGGAGAAAAAGGCAAAGATCCGGGATATTTTATTAAAATAACATTCTGATGTAATAAACATTATTTTTTAATTTATTCATAATAACTCTCAAGTAAACATAAAAAGATAAGATTAAACCTGATGAAAGATATATCAGAAAACCTGCCTCAAATATACACTGAATGGTAAAATATTGAAGGCATTTCCTTTAGAGTCAGTAAGAAGATATTATCGATGACTCAACAATTTTGGAGAGGATAAATTAGCTAGTGAATTAAGACAAGACAAAGAATGAAAGAAAAGTTTAAGATTTGGGGAGAAATGACAGATTTTGAAGACGATATGATTATCTATACAGAAAAACCAAGAGACTGAACAGTTGAACATAGTTCTGAAAGGTTGCTGGGTCCAAAATTAAGCTCAAAATCAATAGCATCTCTAAAAACAGATTAAAATATGCCATTTATTATAGGAAAGCTGAAAAAATGAAGGAAGGAGGAAGGAAGGAAGGAAGGAAGGAAGGGAGGGAGGGAGGGAGGGAGGGAGGGAGGGAGGGAGGGAGGAAGAGGAGGGAGTAAAGACGGAAAGGCAAAGTACCTGTAAATGCACTGCAAGATCTACCAGCCAGCCATTTATGGAGAAAAGTATAAAGCATTACCGACTGGCTGAAAAAAAAGCCCCACATAAATAGAAAGAAATACATATGATCATGTATCATGGGACCCAATATTTTTAAGATGTCATTTATCTCCAAATGAATTTACATAGTTAATACAATTCTAGTAGAGATTGCAACATGATCTTTTTCGGAAACTGATATACTGCTTAGAAAACTTACACGTTAGTGAAAACCTAATTTTCCAGTGTCAAAAGTCATGAATGAGAATGCTATAGTAGTTGCTAGCTAAACCCACCGCTAAAATAAAAATGCCTCTCCTTGCTGGGCCACAGGCAGCTCTTACCATAGTCAATTAGTAGTCATTAGATGTCGAGTCACTTTCTCCCGGCTGAGCGACAAGTCTACAAAAGCCTCGTGATGGCTGTTGTGTGTCCTGATTTCGGTTTTCTACCTGGACATTGACATTCTTTCGGAGTCACAAGCCAAGCAGAGAATTTGCAGGCGGCCCTCTCACTACCACGATCTACAAGGCTGTCTGTAGCACGTAGAAACCCGAATCATGAGCAATCTTTGCTGCAGCCTTCACGCCTGACCCAGACCCACAGTTCCGTGGGAGCCCTGGGAGGGTAAGGAAATGAAACCTAAGAGTGAACTCGAACCCCGCCGCGTCCACAGGGAAATATCAGCCTCACCTCAGTCTAGGGTCCTCGTGCTTAAGGCTGCGTTAGGAGGACCTGGTGTCCCCAGCTCCCGAGGGCACTCATGCCAGAGCTGGTGCCAGGAACTCTTGAGGCCCCTCCCCAGGTAGTCCAGCAGGCCTCTGACACTGGTCTGACTGACCCAGGGCTCCGGGGATGGTTCTCCTTTCCAATCCCTTTGATTTTCTATTCATCTCCAGTGGGTTCATTTGGCGGACTCTGTGTTTCGCTCATCCTGGAAACAGTCCCCACAGGGGGAAATTGTCTGTTTGGGAGTGGAGTGCTACAGAGGAGCAGGTGCAGAGAGAACACCACGCTGGGAAGACAAACGTTCCCACCCTGATCTATTCATTACACACGAAGCACCTGCAGTGAAGGCTGTGGATGCAATGCTAAGGAGACAGGGCAGTTTCTGAATTCAGAACACTTTGGTGCTACAAAAACCAAATACAGGAAGCAAACGAATGTTAACAAAAATGAATTACTATAAGGTTTTAATATTGGAGCTAATTCCAATATTTATTTCAAATTGAGATAAAATTTGCAAAGGCCTATTCTAAAGTGTCATATCTGTATGTACATACAGAATATCTACAATATATTTCACTTATCCCTAATTAGACTCCAAGTTCTGTAACAGGTAGAACCTTATGCATTTTATGTAACCCTATATTGTCTATCATAGTTTGCATGTACTAGCACTGAAGAAATTAGGGAGAAAGAAATCAATATTTGTTGAGCACCTTGTGCATGCTCAATTTCATGAATTATTGTGTTTAGTTTATTTCTCAATAGAAACCATTTAGCAGGCATTATAGTTTGTATTTTGTAGATGAAGAAACACGCTCAGAGTGTGTTAGAGACACAGCCAAGGTCTCAGATTCAGTAACCAGCTGCGATTGCATCCCAGTGCATGTTCTCTCAGCGGCCCCACCAGGGGTGTCAAATTCTTATTCTCTTCCTTTCTTTTCTTTTCTTTTATTGTTGTTCAAGTACAGTTGTCTATATTTTCACTCCCCCCCACCCCCCCACCCCATCCATCCCTGTCTCCCAACCTAGAACCCACCCCCTTTGGCTTTGTCCATGTGTCCTTTATACATGTTCCTTGATGGCCCTTCCCCTATTATCCCTCTCTCCCCTCCTCTCTGGTTACCGTCAGTGTGTTCTTTATTTCAGTGTTTCTGGTTGTATTTTGCTTACTTGTGTTTTGTTGATTAGGATCCACTAATAGGTGAGATCATATGGTATTTCTCTTCCACCACCTGGCTTATTTCACTCAGCATAATGCTCTCCAGTTCCATCCATGCTGTTGTGAAGAGTAGGAGCATCTTCTTTCTTTCTCCTGCAAAGTATTCCATTGTGTAAATGTACCATAGTTTTTTGATCCACTCATTTACTCATGGGCACTTAGGTTGCTTTTTGACTTTTAAGGGTTTATGTGACTACAGTGGACCTTCCTAGGTAATCCAGAATAATATCTCTACCTTAAATCCAACCCCTTAGCACCCCTAGTTACACCCCAAATTCTTTTTGTCCTGTAAAGCAACCTGTTCAAGATGGTGATATTTCACCATCTTCACATCACAAGGATTAGGGTGTGTGTCAGCTTGGGGATATAATTCTGCCAACCACATCACCCCTGAGAGACATAAGCCCCCAGTCACCACAAAATTCTCCAACTGCTTCTGTGCTTGTCCACGTATCATCAAAATTAGGCAACAAAGTACTAAGAAGCATTCTAGTACATCCCCTGTGTGCCAGGCCTGTTTTCCCTTATTCTTATTGTGTAAAGCACAGAAAATAAACAAGGCCAGTAACCCCTGGCAGGACCATGACCCATTTCTGTGTCTGCTGGTCTCTTGGCACAAACAGGTTAAAGTAAGTGGGAGCCAGCCTAAGCTTAAAGTTTAATGGAACTGTAGCCGTGTCCCTCCGTGGAAGAATTCCCACTCTGGGAACTCGGATCACTAGATAGGCACAGTCCGGAGCAGCATATTTCAGAGGCAAATTCCTCAGCCGGTCACTAGAAGCAATGGTAAGCAAGGCCACTCCTTTTTCCACCCTTAGTTCTTGGGCCCAAGTGTTCTACCTGCTGTAGTACAGCATCACATATTTTGAGTCTTTAAGGATGTATGTTGAATCTCAGAGACTGGTGTCCCACCCCTGGACGGAGTCATTTCCAAATCGCCACCTCAGCTAAACTTTCACAAAACCATTCCATTACTCTCTGAGTGAGCAGCTTCTGGGAGGTATAATATCTAACATGCACCCAGCTGCATTTCCCCTTCTTTAAAACGGATTCTTGCTCTGGTTTGATATGGAGTTTCGGTCTAGGCAGTCTGACCCCAAGGGCCACAGTCATAACCATTATGTATGTCCTGTGTCTTTCCATTTGTCAGAAAATAAAGGCTATGTTCCTCATCGGGACCTAAGAGACTTTTTATAATTTAGAGCCACTGCACTTTGAAGGACCTCTTGCTCAATTTTCAAGTATAATCTTCTCTCAACAGTCAGACTTATTCCTTCCCTTTCTTTACCTCCCCACATTCCCAACCCCACCATCGTTGATTCCTATTTGTATATTAAGAATCAGCACATGTTACCTTTTCTGCCAGGTATTCCTAGCATTTCTAACCTGAATAAAAATACTTTACTGTGTTTCTACTTGCACATTTAATGCTAATCTTTTTTTAATGCTATCTTTTTAATAAAGATTTCATTTATTTATTTTTAGATCAGGGAAGGGAGAGAGAAAGAGAGGGAGAGAAACATCAATGTGTGGTTGCCTCTCATGTGCCCCCTTCTAGGGACCTGGCTCACAACACGGGCATTTGCCCTGGACTGGGGATCAAACCAGCATCCCTTTGGTTTGTACTCAATCCACTGTGCCCCACCAGCCAGAGCTGTACATTTCTCTTTTAGTCCAATAATATTAATTTGCAAGTATCCATGCCCACTTTTGCCTCTATTTCTTCTAGGTTTTTACAGACTGAAGGTTGCAAATATAAATGTGTTGTTAAATTAATTTAATGGGTTATAAAAAAGGATTTTTAAAAAATAAAGTACAAAATAAAACATCACATAATGTCTGCAAATATATCTCTGTGAATCCTTTTCTTAGTTGTGTGTGTGTGTGTGTGTGTGTGTGTGTTTTAAGCATGGAGTTACTTTCTAACTATTAGATCTCTATGGTTTTTAAGTATATGTTAACTCAAGCCAATAAAAATTAGAAAATTTGATCATTGAATCTACTTTTATGATTCTTAATCATTCATAAGTTCCAGTTTTTTTGTTTTCAATTATAAGTAATACCAATTAATTTGTTGCAAAAAATACTGGCACAAATTATACTTTGGTGAACATTTTAAAAGTAAAAAGTAATTAAAAGTTGGTATTTTAAAAAAATAATATAAGGTGCTTAAAAATACTATGAGGTATTGGGGAAACAAGACCTGAAAGCCGTGGACCATGTACCGCAATTTATCTTTGTAACTGCAATGAAACCAGCCATTCTCCATGTCCTCTGACCGCAGAAGAAAGTAGAAAACCTACCACACAGGAGATTATTTTAAGTGTAAAATATAAGATATTATTATTTTTGAAAAGTTAGAGTTTCCTTTCTGGAAACCTTCAAGCAAAGGTGATGCTAAAACTCTGTAATGTTATGTATTATCACCTAAATATTTTTATGAGAGTTGACCTCAATACACTTCTAAATAATCACATTTATATTCATCATAACTAATGCCGCTAACTACTTAGAAGATTTTGTTAAATTTCGAAAAAGACATCTGTGGACAATAATGTAATTACTCACACTAGTTAATCTAAGATTCTTGAGAACCTCCTATTCACTGATGTTGCTTTTTTAAGAATATTTGAGTTTTGTTACTATATTACTATGGCTTTTGTGAAAAAAGAAGAAATTATAACATTATTTATAATACCCAAGATTGGAAGCAAACTAGGTTCCCATTGGTAGATGAATGAATGAATAAAGATGATGTTATATATATATGTACATATACACATATACATACATTTATAATGAAAATTACTCATCCACAGAAAGAATGAGATCTTACCATTTGTGATAACATGGATAGACCTAGAATATAGTAAAATAAATGAAATAAGTCAGAGAAACACAAATACAGTATAATTTCATTTACATGTAGAATTTTAAAAGACAAAATGAACAAACGAAGCACAACAGAAACAGGATCATAGATACAGAGAACAAACCGATGGCTGCCAGAGGGGGGCGCCCCGGGCTGCAGTGGACATCTCAGGGAGTCTAGTCTATGACATTGTGGCCTCGAGATAACAGGCGTTTCACGGTGATCACGTTATCAAGTGTATAAAAGTGGAATCACTATGTTGCACAATCAAAACTAATATAATATTGTATGTCAACTATACTTTCATAAAAAAAATAAAAACAAAAGCACCTAAACTTAAACAAAAGCTGCCAACATTCCAATTCTTTCTCTATCCAGATACGGTGTCAGATTTGACCTGTAATGTTAAGACTACATGTTTGCAGTTGGAAAGGGACAGTTTCTGACACTCTTGTTTTAAAATGTTATGTAAATTACATTTGTATTAAGTGATATAGAATGGAATTTAATCATGTAATATAAAATGGAGGCTTTACCCATTGAGGAGAAAGTGCAAGTCACTGACACCCACATTTTGTCAGTGTTTTTTTTTTCCGAATGACCTAAAATGTGAGTTAACTCTCATGGCTGTAGCCTTGTTTTGACAGTAATTTTAAAATTCTAGTTCACATTATACAATAACAATCATTTTTTTCTAATGAGGATAAGTACATTTATAAGTGTACTTAGAACTCTGGAAAACAGTCATATCCTCTTTAGATTTACTGGTGTGAGAGAGAGAGAAATTGGCCATATTAATCATATAATGGTACCAGGATTGTAAATAAGAACACGGAAACTGACTGACATTTGAGACACAATCTCACTCGCCTACCCTGTTTTATCAATGAGAGATTTCACTCCGTCAAGGTCAAACAGCCAATAAGAAAACATCAGGTAAGGGACCAAAACAAAACATGGAATTCTCAATCTTTTATGTTAATTAATTTATGTATTCTCTTAGGTATCTTTCTATGAAAATATCTTCACACACACACCCAAGAAAGCATAGAATTGGACTACAGATAGATCTTCTTTACAGACTTGCATGCATTCTTAAATTTTCAGAGAGGCATAAACATTTTGTTGTTGTTTATTTGTTTTTAGTAATCCCTGAAGTGGAGACGATGCAAGTTATCAAGATACAGAAGGATTGTAGATGCTCCTTAGAAACATGATATTTCAGTGCTGAAGAGGATTGGCTAGTCCAGCACTTTTACTTTACTCTCGGACACGTAGCATGGATGCATAACTCAACTCCATTGAGAACAGTACATCAGGCCAGACAATTTCTGAGCCATTAATTCTCATCCTCTACATTTTCCTCTCTTTTATTCAAGAAACCATATCTGAATGAAAGATATATGAGTGAAATTATTAAAATGTTAGCCTTTGATTCACCCTATCATAAAAATACATAATTCCCAAACTTCACTATTTTAATTCTCATTTGTAATAAAATACTTAAGACACCTTATAATGAATTACAACACACCAACCAGAGCATTACTTATATCTAACACATTAAGCAAAGTTCCTTGTGAATTTGTAAGGGGTGGAAAACTCTAAGATACATTGCTCTCCATTGCTCACATCAAAACAAAAATTTTGCCCCTTAAACTCAGTTTACCGTATTTTTCAGATCCATTGCTCACATCAAAACAAAAATTTTGCCCCTTAAACTCAGTTTACTGTATTTTTCAGACCATAAGATGCACCTACGTTTTAGAGGAGGAAAATAGGGAAAAAAAATTTTGAAGCAAAAAATGTGGTAAAATATATAATAACATCCTTTAAAGCAGAAATCCTGTAGCGAGCCAGGTAAGCTACATTAGGACTGTAAGACACATCCCTCTTTTCCTCCAAAATTTGGGGGGGGTACATCTTTTAGTTTGAAAAATACAGTAAGTCATTTTATGCAGGATGGTTGAAGACTGATACTTCCTTAAGCTATTTTCCTTATAACTGACTGTGAAGGCTAACAGAGCGATTCATTCAGGCTGCTATATAAACTGAACAGCTGCTCAGTGTGCTGGGATTAGCACGTGACGTAACATTCTGTGTCAGGGCACGGATGGATCTAATACAGATAGGAAGACTATCGGTGCTTTGATACTGCTGTTAGGAGACTCAGATTTATTATTACACCTTTCCTCAGAGAGAAAGACCAGTGATGAATTTATCAAGAAGCCTGCAGCATTCTTAAAGTGAGTGATTTCTCTGCATCTCAAACAAGAGTTTCATATAGGTGTCAAAGTTAAACAAGATAAAATGTCAAAAAAATGAACATGAGACATTTATACATGCAAGTAAGTGATGTCACTAGCCTGAAAACCTGTCCTTCTATTTCAAATGGCCTTCCGAACTAGATGATTTCCTGACCTAGATTTTTCACCTTAACAGTGCCATTTGTTTTCAACCTGTCTAAAGGCTGATTTTGTTTTTATTCATATATTCCACAAAGTAAATCTGAAAACAATATTCCCTACCTTTTAGACATCATCAACAAAGTTATAAGAAACATCTGCATCTGTCAGTGAAAAGCTTTTATTAACTCTTCTTGCAAAAAGAAAAAAAAACTGGAGCATCACACAAGACAGCTAAATGTTCAAACACTGAACAGGCCAAGATTCTCACCACGTAACTGGTTCTGGATTTGGGTTGCAGGAATGAGCTGACTACTATACATGAGGCACCTATAAAGTGAGCAGGTTCTCAGAGAGTTCTGAGGATCCGGCCAAGAAGACTAAGATCAGCCTGCTGGCCAACTGCACTGATATTGATATGACACGTGGAAGGACCAAAAGCCAGACTGAAGGAAGAAACAGAACATGAACAGGAGTGGGGGCAAAGCAAGGAGGGTCATAGGCAATCTGTTTTAAAGGATATAAAAGGAACTGAGTACAGGAAATGGAAAGAACTAGCTTAAAGATATAAGGAAGGCAGGCAAAACCCCAAAATATCATTAATATTTTTCTTATACACACTGATGTTATATATAAAATAATATGTGTAATAGGGCCATCAAGTCACTAATCTTCTTCAAAGCACCTACTTATTTGCCAGTCATAGTCCTAATATTTCTACATGGTCTTGCTATATTAGACAGAAATAGGCAGTGTAACATAACCACAGCATCTCATACTCTCGACGTGGCTGATGGATCCAACAGCACTTGACCCCAAACCAGGGAAGCCACTGTCTAGCCAGCAACCAAATGAAAATGTCTTTCTTGAGAAAGATGGTATACATCTCAACTGTACTCAATGATTGAAATGTGCTAGAACCAAAACCCTTTGCAGACTCTGACATTGGCATGTTTCTAGTACATTTAAAAAACTAGGTAAAAAAAGGCAATTTTCAAATAAAGAAAATGGAGAAGTAAGAGACTGGGGTTCTAGAAAGAGTGAGAGAAACATAGGAAGGCTATCTGACTTGGTAACCAAAACTTAACAAGTCTCAGCTATAATTTGCATGAAATCTACCTGTATGTACTTTATCGGTGAAGTCTTCATCTTCTTACATCAAACCCACTCCCCCTCATTTGGGCCCACCAAAATGGGCTTCTCTCTTTTGCTCACAAAAAGGCTTTGATTAGACAGCATCATTATTATTGGTATCTTTACACATCATCTTCACATTTTCAGCAGGTCCTGAGGGGAGCTGAAGAGAAGATATCAAAAAGAGCAATAACTCCAAGAAAAGAGCAGAAGAGGGGATTAGAGAACATACTTAAGGGTAAGCTTTGCCAACATTCATATTAACGTGGGAGTTCAGCCTTTACACTCTGAAATGTTTGTGCCTGTGCATATGCACATTTGCATATAAAATAGTGTAAGATTTCATATATTCATCATGTGATTAAAATCACTGTAGTGTTTGCATTTTTTGTTTTTAAAATTTTTGTCGAATTTATTGAGGTGAAATTGGCTAATAAAATCACATAGGTTTCAGGCTTACAATTCTATAATGCATCTTCTACATATCGTGTTGTGTGTTCGCCACCCCAAGTCAGGTCTCCGTCCCTCACTGCAGTCTTTGATGGGCATAGAGTTAACTTCACTCATAGTTTATAATTACTCAGACTGATTTAATATATATGTTCCTTTTATCTTTATTTCTTCTTCTCCAAATTAACCATAAGTATTGCCTATTCCATTTAAGGGGAAAGCTGGAATATATATTTCTTTATGCCACAAAATGATTTCTAGCTGAGTTAGGAGAAAAGTTGAGCAGGTAAAGTGAATAAGGACAATTTCATTATTTTCATGATGAAAAGGAGAAAACTGGATAATTTTGCTCTTGAACATCTAGGAGAAAGGAAGCTCAAAGGGAAAATGTGCTGTGTGAAAGAAAAAATTTATCAAAGCTCGTTGGCTGCCACATGCAAAATCTCAAATAAAAAAGAGTAACTAGAAATTCTAGTTGATAAGTAGGCATTTCTAAGTTTGACGTAAAGCCTCAAAGACAAGTCCTCCAGCACATGGCATAACTAGCATTTGAAAACCATGTCAATGTTTATTCCTTTGAAAAAGCAAACACTGTGTATGAAGATTTTTTAATGAAATTTACTTATTCTGTTCTTTAAAATGTATTTGTTTCATTATGTGTGTGTATATTTTTGTTATTATTTTGTTTTGGGGGTTTTCTTATACAGGAAAGGAAGGTGTCTGATAACTTTCTAAACTTCCATATTTATGAAAATATTTAGTTTTATCAATTACAGATTTAATTATCATTGACATTTTCTTAGAAATCATCTATTTTATTTAGACTTTCAAAGTTATTTACATGTTGTCATTTATTTATCTTGGTATCTATTGTTATTTCCTTGTAAGGAAAAGATTAAGATTTTGTATTCTTTATCCCCTTGGGTAGGTTATTCAGTGGTATGTATATTTTGGTGGTTGATTAAAAATAATATGTCTTAT
The DNA here is from genome assembly GCF_022682495.2 of Desmodus rotundus. Classification (NCBI taxonomy): domain Eukaryota; kingdom Metazoa; phylum Chordata; class Mammalia; order Chiroptera; family Phyllostomidae; genus Desmodus; species Desmodus rotundus. The sequence goes on along the minus strand of NC_071390.1, from coordinate 44,392,438 downwards.
AATTATGCATCAGTTTTTTCTGTTTCCTTGGTGTAAGTTGAAATAAAATTGGTATATAATATGTTAATCTCAGCGTACAACATAATAATTATATATTTGCACTTTTACACAGTGATCACCATAATTAGTCTAGTTGTTATTCGTCACCATACAATCGATCCTCTTCACCCTTTTCGCCCACCCCTCAACCCCAATTTCCTCTGGTAAACACCAATCTGTTTTCTGTATCTATGAGTTTCATTTTGCTTAGTTTTGTTCAGTTTTATTTGTTTTAGATTCCACATATAAGTGAAATCATAGGGTATTTGTCTCTCTGACTTATTTTACTTAGCATAATACCCTCAAGGTCCATCCATGTTTTGCAAATGGCAAAATTTCATTTTTCTGGCTGAGAGTATTCCTTTGTATATATGCAATATCTTCTTTATCCATCCACCCATCAATAGACACTAAGTTTGTTAGCTATTACAAATAATGCTGCAAATGAACATGGGAGTGTATGTATCTTTCCAAATTAGTGTTTTCATTTTCTTTGCATAAATATCCAGAAGTGGAATAGTGGATCATGTGCTAGTTCTATTTTAAATATTTTGAGAAAACTTCGCACTGGTTTCCACAGTGGCTGCATAAATACATATTCCTCCCAACAGTGCACAAGTGTTTCCCTCTTCTTCACATCTTCACCAACACTTATAATTTCTGGTCTTTTTGTAAATACTCATTCTAACAGGTTGAGGTGTGTTTCCCTGATGATGAGTGATGTTGAACATCTTTTTATGTGCCTGCTGGCCATCTGCATGTCTTTTAAAAATGTCTATTTAAATCCTCTGCCAATTTTTTAATGGGATTGTTTGGTGTTTTGTTGTTGTTGCTGTTGAGTTGTTTAGCTTCTCTGTGTATTTTGGATATTAATCCCCTATTGGATACATGATTTGCAAGTATTTTCTGCCATTCAGAAGGTTGTCTTTTCATTCTCTTCATGGTTTTCTTTGCTGTGCAAGATTTTTTGGTTTGATGTCTTCCCACTTGGTCATTTTTGCTTTATTTCTGGGCTCTCTATTCTGATCCATTGACCTATGTCTTTCTTTCCCAATACCATATGCTTTCATTAGTATAGCTTTATGGTATACTTTGAAATCAAGGAGTATGATACTTCCATCTTTGCTTTTATTTATCAAGATTGCTTTACTATTCAGGATCTTTTGTGGTTCTATACAAATTTTGAGTTATTTCTTCTCATTCTGTGAACAATGTCATTGGAATTTTGACATGAATTGAATTAAATTTGTAGATTACTTTGGGTAGTATGAAAATTTTAAGGATATTAATTCTTCTCATTAATGAACATGGGATATCTTTCTAGCTTCTAAGTTTCTTTCATTAATCTCTTACAGTTTTCAAGATACAGGTCTTTTACTTCCTTGGTTAAATTTATTTCTAGGTATATGAAGGTCTGTCCAGAAAGTATCCATCCACGCCCTATGAATATTAAACATTTATTGAAGAAGATACAAGAAACATTGTACATAGGACAATGATACCACAATCCCCTTCAAAGTAGGCACCTTTGGACCTCACACAGTTCTCCCAGTTGCCATCAGCTGCCCCACCACATTTTCCTGAATCTCACTGATGGTCTGAAATCTCTTCCCTTTCAAAGGTGATTTTAGTTTGGGAAAAGCCATAAGTCACAGGGTGCCAAATCTGGGCTGTAAGGGACCTCAATCACCTGGATGATTTGATATTTTGCCAAAACTTTGCATGAGATGTGGTACATGAGTGAGCACCTTGTTGTGATGAAGCTGCCAATCACCAGTTGCCCATAGTTGTGGCCTTCAGGTTTCTACACAGTAATGTTGAAGCTTAACACAAAATTTGATGCAGATTCATTGCTCTACTCACTTAGTCATTTTGAATGTGATGGCCACACAGTACACATGCTCACTCAACAGCATCTACTGCCCCCACTGACTAGTACAATGAAGTCCTCATTGTTCACACATGCACATTCCAGTCCATTCTCCTAGGCTGCCAGGTTACATCAATGTCATGCAAATCATTCTCATCATATTAACAATGGCTGGACTTTTTCCAGACATACCACATATTATACTTTTTGATGTAATTCAAAATGGAATTGCTTTCTTAATTTCTTTTTCGGATAGTGTGGGATTTATATATATATATATATTTTTTTTTTACAGCAGATTTCTGTTTATTGATTTTGTTTCCTTCAACTTTACTAAATTCATTTATTAGTTTTAACAGTTTTTTTGTGGAGTTTTAAGATCCCATATAGAGTATGCCATTCTAAACGGTATCTAACCTACTGCATGCAGTGTCCTCATTTGTAAACTGATAACACTAATATTACCTAACTCAGAGTGATGGTGAGGATATTCTCTGTATTAGGAAAACATGCAGTCAAATTATCAAAAATGTTAGACTAGTATCATGCTGTTTTTAAGGCAGTAGTAAAGACATTAGAAATTATCTGACCTTTTAAAGTTGCACACACACAAAAACATGACAGAAAATATTTTAAATTTCACTAATACATCTAAATTTGCAATGCCCATCTTGCTAATTTAAAGGTCAGAAAAAGTCAACTTAGGTTACTCCCAATAGATTTTGCCATACAATAATAAAAGCTATTATAGTGGCCTGGAGAAAACTAAATATATTTTAAATAAATAAATGTTTCAAAATAAATATCTTTCTAGATAAACATACTTCTTTTATTCACATAAAAACAAAATTTTCAATTCAAAGAAATTAATAGAATTATGATTTGGAGGAATGAACAGTTATCTTATTTAACTTGAGATAGATAATACTTTAGATAATACAAAAGATCTCAAATGAAAGCCAGTAAAAAGAACTGCACATCAAGCCTGCATTCAGAATATTCTTTCACAGCTCTAGGGAGAAATTATAATGTCTAAATGGTTGATCTTCCTCTATAAAGTCAGTGAAAGCAATCCTCTGAGGCATACAGGGTGAACGTACGCTTCAATATACTCAAACACGTAACTCATACATGCGGAGTCTCGGTTTCCATTCTACTCTCATTTCCAGTTCTAACAAGCAAACTCAAAATTTACTTATGGGTTTATTACATTTAAGCAATGTTGGCACAATGATAAATTTTATTGCGTTTTACATTACTTTTGGAAATATTGTTTATGTCTAGATAAAATTTTATTTTATTTATATTTTTCTGCATGATCATTATTTTCTGCGTGTTCAGAAAAATATAATACAGTAAATTGTTATTTTTCGCAAAATCTAAGTAAACTTTTGATAAAGCAGAAGAAAGTCCCCGTTTTATCTGATCCTCTTCCAAGCACCAATGAAAAATTGACTTTCATTAAAGCTATTTTCCCCAAAAATAAACAAGTTAAATTTCTAAGTCAAAGATACTTAAGAAGAAATTTTCAAGTTTCTTCTTTGTTATCATTGTTTCTTTGTAACTTTTTAAAGCAATCTAACTGTCTCCTAGTCCATAAATACTGTCTGAGAGAAGGATCATTTCGTTAATCACTGTAATAGTTCTCAGCTCTGGGCACAAATAGGCTTTTATTTTCACTCATTCATTTTCCCCTCCTGACAGTCTTTGTGATAAAAACAACTTTAACAAGCAATAAAAAAGATCTATTTTTTTTTCTCATGCACATACCTATGCACTTTTTTTTTCTCCACATCCATCAGGAGAAAAAATAGATCTTGAATGTCCTCACTTATATTACTAGCCTTTACATCTCTATATACTTATTTTCCTTTTCATTGTATTGAAGTATATAGGAGATAACACAAAAGTTATCACATTCCAAGGATAGAATCATAGAATATTACAGCTAGAAGGACACTCAGGAATCTTGCTAGCCATTGCCTCATTTTATACATGTGAACAGGGACCAGAGAGGCAGAATGTTACTTAGAGTCTACTGGCTAGTTAATGTCTTTTTCAAAGGCTTATTAAAATCACCAGTTCCTGCCAGCAGAAAAAAAAATTATTCATTTTGAAATCCAAAGACATTAGAAAAGTAAACAAAATGCTTAGATCTTTTCAAGATGTTGGCAATGTCAACTTTCATGGTATCCTTGAAATAGTGAGAGCAGAGATATGGCCAAACCACTCAGCAAGCAGCTGGACATCTCCAGGAGTGTGATGCTCTCTGGCAGTAAGCTGTAGATCTAACCACAGTACCCCCAGGACAATTAGCACTTTGCCATTGAAGTGATGATGCTTTCCAAGCCATCCACTCATTCATTCATGTTCATTGAGCACCTCCTTGTGTGACTTCACACATGAGGCCCTAAGGAACTGTTAGAAGGTGAGCCAGACAGAAAAGTCCCTGCTGGCACAGAGGTTATACTCTGACTAAAGAGAAACAACAGCAAATAAACTAGGAAACAAATGCATAATTAGGCTATATAAGTGCAATGAAGAAAATAGGTATTATAGTTTTGATCAACATGTAAAGGAGAACCTCTCTGAGGAAGGGAGATTTAAGCAGAGAACTTTCATAGGGAAAGTTAGAATAAAGCTAATATATATTTCCAATCATAGTTTTAAAAATTATCATCTGCTAATGCATTTCAAGCTGAAAGTTCAAGAAGTCAAGTTCATTGTCGTGCTCATTTTGTTTTCTACCAAGGAAATGTTTGTTGAAATGTACCAACTGACCCTGTCACTCAAGTGGCTTCTTCATCTCCAACTGATGCATATAGACAGAGTATTATCATAGAGATGGAACTGTTCGGTGAAGACTAAACATGTTTTCTCTTTGCAATCTTTCCCCAAGGAGTCTCACCAGAACACACAATTATTTTAAGAGTAAATATGAATATTAACATTCAGATGATAAATAATTATCTGCTACTTCTGTTGTTCTATGTTACCCAAGAAAAGAGATTGCCCCATCATCCCACTCGAATTAAAAAAAACAAAAGAAAAAGGAGAAGATAATCCATTTTATTAGGAGTCTTAAGAAAGTGACTTTACCTCCCTCAAAGCTATTGCTTATCTCCTGGAAAATGGAATAAATGAAAATTTCAAAAACAGTATTTATAAATTTCTCACTAATTCTCAACCTGGAGCCCTTTTGTGACCATTAAAAAATTCAGTTGGTCCACTAAGATAAATATTAAATAGCATTAATAAATGTCATTCACAAGAAAGATGTATAATTGCATTTAAATCCTCATCCAAGTAAACTGACAGAACCCCAGCATAAAGCACAATCCTGTTTGCAACCATCCATTGAATGTCAGCCATAAAGCAAAATTTTATAGTAAGTAAACTTTCTGGTTTCATCTGGAGTCTCAGACAATAATAAAGCTGTTTATACTGATTTACTCACTACTGAATGACATCTCCATTTCTAAGCATCTGTTTGATATGTAAAATGCTTGCCTTACCTCCTAAGCCTTAAATTCTATCAATAGGCACAACCTCATTTAGCCATGTTCCTTGCTACTATTATTAATTAGAGCAGATACTGTTGTTAGGGGAATAACTAGTAAGCAGCAGGAACTCTTCACTCACAATACATTGTGGTAAAAAAAAAATTTTTAAGTCCTTAGCATGAAAGCAATTAGCAAAAGCATAACTTGCCCCCAAAGTGGTAAATGAATTTTCAGCAGTATATATCTCTGGTTCCACTGGCAAGACAATGGAATAAAATAGAATTTATAGTTTATTTATTTATCTTTTTAAAATCTAAGGATAAATTCAGGGAAGCAAAGAGATAAAACCACAGATGGCATGGATGTTAAGTGTAAAATGCCACTGAGATTTGGGTTATGCCTTTGCATCTTGCCTTCATCAAAAATATCAGAGGCTCCTTCAGTGATGAGCAGGCCGTTAAAAACTTTGATGCATGGCCCCCATTAAAATGGGATTAGTGTCTATTTTAAAAAATTTATAGGTTTATAAGAGCGAAGCAGAGGGCAAGGAGGAGAAGTAGTCTAATTTTTAATCTCATGTAAATATGAAGATGACATCAGAAAACATTCAGAAAAATGATACAAAATTATTTTTTCAGTATAAGAACATCATGACCATCGTTAATCCATCACATAAAGGGGTATTTGATCTAGGTACTTTAGATTTCAGCTCTTGGCTGATAACAGCCTACAAAACATTCGCATGCATTAAACATGGAAGGATCACGCTATTGAATACTACAAGGGGGAGTTGATGTGTTTTCATTTTATATAGGTACCGTAAAATAAAACGCATTAGAAAATACTTTAAGAGATGAAGTAGCCTTATAGAGGAATCAATAAGTATGTGATAAAATAAATGATTGATAAATGAACCTCCTCAACAGAAACATGTAAAACAGCTCCAGCAACAGTACCTTAATCATTACTCAGTGAATATGTAGGGCCTAAGAAACAAAAGGCCATGCAGAAGCTTTTTATTTTGATGAGGTCCCATTTGTTTATTCCTTCCTTTTCATCCCTTGCTTTAGGGGACAGGTGGAGGCGGGGGAGGAAGGTGAGTTTGGCTGGGGTGGGGTAGATGGATGGGGAGAAAATGCAGATAACTGTAATTGAATAGCAATCAAAATTTTTTAAAAAGAGAAAGAAAGAAAGAGAGAGAAAGAAAGAAAGAAGAAAGAAAGAAAGAAAGAAAGAAAGAAAGAAAGAAAGAAAGAAAGAAAGAAAGAAAGAAAGAAAGAAAGAAAGAAAGAGAAAGAAAGAAAGAAAGGTGCTGGGGATTAAAAAAAAATGAAAAGGCAAAGCTCTTCCCCTCTTGATGGAACTTAACATTCTACACTAGAGGGTAGCGGAGTAGGTAATAGATGAGCAAGTAGGGACAAATAAAGATGAGGTTTCTATCCTCCAGGAGCTCATAATCATATTGGGGGAAGGATATGAAATAGAGTCACACCAGTGTAAGAAGCAGCAAAGAAAACACTGTAGATATGGATGGTCAACTCCTGGTCCTTTATTACCCTGTCCTTAACTTATTTGATGAGCAGTGATTTCCATAAGCAGCAGTCCGAGTCCCAGCAAGGTCACATTTTATCAGTGATGCTAGTTTTAGATGAGATAGAGGGGAAAAAACAAGTGAGAAGGTGTGTCAAACCTTGGGAAGTTGAAATAATTTAGAATCCTCGCTCACAATCATTAAAGGTCAAAACCAATCTATTTTTACTGGGGACTTATATATATGTAGAAGATACAAATTACATAAAACCCTGCTGTCTATGCCATAGGAAATGGCTCTAAGAAAAGTTTTCCCTAACACACCAAACTTCATTCCCTATGTGGCTAATTGTTGCTTGCCAGGGCTCTCCCCAATTCCTTTGATGCTTGAAAGTCCAACTCCATGTTTTCCCTCTTGCTGGTTAATCCATAAATCATACAGTCAGAACCCACAGCTTCTGTAACGTCATAACTAAGGGCAATAGTTTTCCCATCATGTTATGCAAAATCCCAGGAATCCTTAGTAAATGACTCAGATGTCATGCAGGAAGGTCCAGCAGAAAACAAGAGCAACTTCTACTTTTATGTGATTAAAAGCCTGGCCTTCAATATAAGACTTTCCTACTTTGAAAGAACTTTGAAAGCCACTGATGTTATGCAATTAAAACCATCTATGTGGTAAACATAACACAGTATTAGTAACAGTAGATATTTCACATTTTAAAATTATTATTTTTCAAAGCTGTTTCCTGGCACTGTTTCCTGGCACTCTTTCCTGGATCAAACTGAAACTGAAGTACCTAAGCAAAAGATATATTTGGAGGTCATTGATTTTTTTACTAGACATTAAGCTTTTTAGGTTGGATGTGTTTCTGCTTCTACACTCTGACATCAAGTAGATTGAATTTCTCCCTTTAACAGACATTTTCTGTTTCCCAGAATGGCTGACAAAAAGGTCATTTTGGTATCATAGTCATACGGCTGACCGTGACAGGTAGTAATAATCTGTAGGGACTGAGGAAGGAAAGATGGTATTAATTTATTTCCTACCATCTAAGTGTCCTAATAGTTTCACTGGAATTTCAGACGCCCTCATTAAAAATTCACTTTAATGAGAATGGTTTACACGACATTGATGTAACCTGGCAGCCAAGGAGGATGGACTGGAAAGTACATGTGATGACTTCACTGTACTAGTCAGTGGGGGTGGTAGATGCCACTAAGTGGGCCTGTGTACTGTGATCATCACATTCAAAATGAGTGAGTGACTAGAGCAAAGAATCTGCATCAAATTTCTTGTTAAGCCTGAACATTCCTCTGCAGAAACTATTCAGATAATTCAGAAGACTGCAGCTGTGACTAACTGGTGATCGGCAGCTTCATCACAACAACATGCCCAATCAAGCATCATACCTTGTGCAGAGGTTTTTGGAGAAACACCAAATCACCCAGGTGACTCAGCTCCCCTACAGCCCAGATTTGGTGCCCTGTACTTCTGGCTTTCGCCCAAACTAAAATTACCTTTGAAAGGGAAGAGATTTCAGACCATTGATGAGATTCAGGAAAATATGATGGGACTGCTGATGGTGATTAGGAGAACTGTGTGAGGTCCTAAGGTGCCTACTTTGAAGGGGACTGAGGTGTCATTGTCCTGTGTTTCTTGTATCTTGTACCTTCTTCAATAAATGTCTCTATTTTGAACTTCCAGCCAAGATGGAGGCATATAAAGACACAATGTGCCTCCTCGCACAACCAAAAGAAGGACAACAACAATTTAAAAACAAAAAACAACCAGCACTGACAGAAAATCAAACGATATGGAAGTCCGACCACCAAGGAGATAAAGAAGAAACACTCACCCAGACCAGTAGGAGGGGCGGAGACAGGCAGCTGGGTGGAGAGGACTTGTGGCAAGGCCGCGGCTGGTGGACCCAGCGAGGTGGTGGATTGTGGAGCGGGGCAGGCAAAGCTGCAGCTGGCCAGCGAGGCAGCAGCTGGTGGACCGGGTGACAGACCACACAACCCAGGGCTCCAGTGTGGGGAAATAAAGCCTCAAACCTTTGATTGAAAACACCTGTGGGGTTTGAGGCGGCAGCAGGAGAAACTCCCAGCCTCACAGGAGAGCTCGTTGAAGAGACCCACACGGGCCTAAAGCATGCACAAGCCCACCCACTCAGGAATCAGCACCAGAGGGGCCCAACTTGATTGTGGGTAGCGGAGGGAGTGACTGAAATCCAGCAGAGAGTGGAGCAAGCACCATTGCCTCCCTCTCAGCCCCTCCCCCACGTATAGCGTCACAGCGCAGCAACCAGAGTTACCCCACCCTGGTGAACACCTAAGGTTCCGCCCCTTTATGTAACAGGTGCACTAAGACAAAAAAAATGGCCCGAATGAAAGAACAGATCAAAGCTCCAGAAAAAATACAACTAAGCAACGAAGAGATAGCCAACCTATCAGATGCACAGTTCAAAACACTGGTAATCAGGATGCTCACAGAATTGGTTGAATTTGGTCACAAATTAGATGAAAACATGAAGGCTATGCTAAGAGAAACAAAGGAAAATGTACAGGGAACCAATGATGGGAAGGAAACTGGGACTCAAATCAATGGTGTGGACCAGAAGGAAGAAAGAAACATTAAACCAGAAAAGAATGAAGAAACAAGAATTCAAAAAAATGAGGAGAAGCTTAGGAACCTCCAGGACATCTTTAAACATGCCAACATCCGAATTATAGGGGTACCAGAAGGAGAAGAGGAAGAACAAAAAATTGAAAACTTATTTGAACAAATAATGAAGGAGAACTTCCCCAGTCTGGCAAAGGAAATAGACTTCCAGGAAGTCCAGGAAGCTCAGAGAGTCCCAAAGAGGCTGGACCCAAGGAGGAACACACCAAGGCACATCATAATTACATTACCCAAGATTAAACAGAAGGAGAGAATCTTAGAAGCAGCATGAGAAAAGGAGACAGTTACCTACAAAGGAGTTCCCATAAGACTGTCAGCTGATTTCTCAAAAGAGACCTTACAGGTAAGAAGGGGCTGGCAAGAAGTATTCAAAGTCATGAAAGGCAAGGGCCTACATCCAAGATTGCTCTATCCAGCAAAGCTATCATTTAGAATGAAAGGGCAGATAAAGTGCTTCTCAGATAAGGTCAAGTTCAAGGAGTTCATCATCACCAAGCCCTTATTATATGAAATGTTAAGGGATTTATCTAAGAAAAAGAAGATAAAAAATATGAACAGTAAAAATAACAGCAAACTCACAGTTATTAACAATCACACCTAAAACAAAAACAAAAGCAAACTAAGCAAAGAACTAGAACAGGAACAAAACCACAGCAATGGAGATCACATGGAGGGTTATCAACAGGGGATTGGGAGGGGGATAGAGGGGGGAAAAGTACAGAGAATAAGTAGCATAAATAGTAGGTAGAAAATAGACAGGGGGAGGGTAAGAATAGTATAGGAAATGTAGAAGCCAAAGAACTTGCATGTATGACCCATGGACATGAACTACAGAGGGGAATGTGGGAGGGAGGGTGTGTTCAGGATGGAGTGGAGTGAAGGGGGGGGGAAATGGGACAAATGTAATAGCATAATCAATAAAATATATTTAAAAAATAAATAAATAAATGTCTCTATTTTTCATATGACATGGCTGGATACCTTCTGGAAACCTTGTTATACATACACATATATATGTGTATGTATATGTATGTATGTGTGCATGTGTGTATGTGGTGGAGCCATTAAATTCAGCAAAACATGGAACATGGATTAAGATTGTGTCCCATCATTTCACAGCTGTATGATCATAAGGCACTTGTTTAACTTCTCTTTTTGTCTCTGCCTTCTAAAATGAAGACAATACCTATACTATGTTTTTGTGACAATTAAAAGATGATGATGCTTTTTATGTACCTCACTGTGATTTGGGCTATAGTAAATGTTCAATAAGGGGTATTTATTTGTTTATTTTCATTATTTGCACCACTAAGCCTAACTCCTTCTGTTCCTCAAGCATCCTCCTTTCTTCACTATACTGTATTGAAGTCTATTGTTTATCACTACTTTGGTATTCTCCACAGATGATGATGACAAAGGAAAGAAAGGAGAAGTAGGAGAGGAAGAAGAAGAAGAGAAAAAAGAAAAGACAGGAGGAAGAGGAAAAAAGAAGGCAGTGATGTTGGTAGCTGTAAAGGGGACAACTTGTATTCATTTTGTTTTCATCTCATTACATTTATTTTCACATTTAATATTTTAAAAATTTTAAATAGGTTATCCCCATTATCAGCATCATTTCTACACTGAAGAATCAGAGGTGATCAACTTGAAGAAGTTTACATAGCTAGCGTATCAGTTTAGGTCCTTGAAAAGTATACACCAGGATGAAATTTGGATGTTCAAGAGATGTATTGGATAGAAATGTCTCTGAAAGATGAAGGAAAGGGATCAGAATTGGGCAGTGAGACCCTTCAAACCAGTACACAGTTATAACCCCTCTGGTGGCCATCCAGGCCAGAGATGGTGGTTTGGAGAGAGTAAATGAAGATTGAGTTGGAAGAGTCTCGGACTGTGTGATGGGTCTGAGAAAGTCTTCACCAAGTTGATGTGGTGTCCCTGAGCCAAAACTGTCCATGAGAAAGGTCCCTCATCAGGCAGGAATGGGCAGGACCTGTGTCCTTGCCATGCTCAACCATTGACTGGAGTCAGTGTGGGGGAAGCATGAAGGAGACCTGAGTGGTATATCTTATGGGCACCACAGCTCATAACTTGTCAAGTCAGCATTTTAATCTAGACCATGTGCATTTAAATTTCCACTACCTTGCCTACAAAAGATTTCTCTCCGTTTTGTGAATCAAAGAGATCCACTTGAAATTCCACTTACTTTTTGAAAAAGAAAGGAGATCATTTTCTGAAAGGTGGGACTAAACATGCTCAAAACTGAGTAAATAAACTACATCATGGCAGTGAGTGATGTACCTGACTGAGCTCTCCCATGGAAGAAGAAAGCTCCCAGGATTTTTCCCAAGGGAAAAGCATTGTCCTTGCAGGGATTTACGGACTCAAGAACTATGTATCCAGTGGAAGAATTAGAGAGTCCATGGCTTCTGTTTCCCTCCCTTAACTTCTACTGTATTGCAAAAATTGAGGAAAGGTGCTATACATTTTGGGGGTTACTGGACAACAGTTTCCACCAGTGGAATTTTTTCAATGATTAAGTTAAAGAGGGAATATGGCCATAGTCTCTCTTCAAATATACCTTCTCCCTAAAAGCTAATTAAACGAGAACAACTCTGGAGTTTCCTACCCTTTGGGAACCCTTTTAATTCTTTTGTAAACTCAGAGAAGACAAGTATGGCCTCATGTATCAGATTATAAGACTTGAGAAATCCAGGAAAGTACTAAGAACAAGTTCAGATTGGAGGAAATGAGCAAACAAAGTGGATTATTTACTATAAATCAGTTGACAGGTTCTTTTACTGGAATAAATGATTAAGAGATATAAGTAATTCTAGAGAAGAAGTCAGTATTAAGAAAGACTTCAAATCCTACTGAGACATAAAAATTCAGTTATGGCCATAAATTTATTCTAGAGTGATGCCAACTACAAATGTAGATCACTTTACTAAGAGAAAATGTGTTATCCCCAAACATAGTTCCCACTTAATTCAACATTTGCCAGGGATGTACAGGGAAAGAAGAAAAATGGAGGTTTTATGTACAATAAGAATAGTGAAAGAAAGACAGAGTCGTCAGAAAGTTCTGTGATTGGCAGAGCCCCTACGGTGAACTTTATAATTTTTTAAAAATACGGTACATTTTACTAGTCACTTATAAATAGAAGACAAATTGTATTAGAAATGGATTCCCCCTTCCAGGATATGAGAGTGATTTTTTGCAAATAAAAAGATGATGAGAGATCAATATCACATGAGTTTAAGTTCACAGGTCCTACTCTGGAAAACTGGCATAGACTGGACCAAACCTTAACAAAGCTGATTCATCTCCCAGATAAATTTCTGTTCTGATTTATACTTCATAACAATAATGTATTTCAAGATTAAAATGGTCATCGTATTAGGATATGAATGCTTGTGTTGGAGAAACACTACTCTGTTAGGAAACTGGTACCGAGAGGAGGCTTCTGCAGCAGGAGTAATTGGTGCTATATGACTTGTGTTCCCTGTTTATCCTCCAGGAAAAAATAAGATAGAAGAAATGTTAGAATTGATGAATGCAGTTTGAGAGGTGTTTGATGGTGCTAAAGGAATAGCTTTAACTCATGGGATGACAGCTCAGGCTACAGCTAGTGAAGAATCAGATATTCAACTAGCCACTGCTGTCTAGGATCATGTCAACAAAGAAGAAATGTAGAAAGGGTGTTGGTTTTGTGCTCATTTCAAGATTTTAATTTTTTCATACTAACAAAAGGATAGAAGATTCTTTATATTGTGACTTTAATTTTTGTAAGGAAATTGGTATTCTTTTAAAAAAGGGAGTCATGTGTGCAAATTAAAGTTTTATTTATCACATCATAAATAACATATCATAAAATGGTTATTTATAATACATAGTTCACATATCATGATATGTTATTTAAAAAAGGCAGATCTAAGGTGAAATCATAGATTCTACATTTTTCTATCAGCTTTCTGAACTAGAAAATTTAACATCCTCAGTTTTAATTTCCCTACTTTAATATTGAAATAATTAAACCACATACCTCACAGTGTGTAAAGATTAATTTTATGTGTCAACTGGGCTAAGCCATAGTACCCAGGTAGTCAGTCAAACATTATTTAGAATCTTTCTGTGAAGGTATTTTTTAGATGAGATTAACATTTAAAATAGTAGACTTGAAGCAAAGCGATTACTAAATAAGGTGGGCGGGCCTCACTGATCAGTTGAAGGCCTGAACTAAAAAAGACTGACCTCCCAGAAAGATAAGGGGATTCTTCAGACTATTTTTGAACTCAACTGCAACTCTTCCTTGGGTCTCCAGTCTACCACTTTACCCTGCAGATTTTGGGCTTGCCAAGCCTCCACCACAATCCTGTGAGCCAATTCCTTAAAAGAAATCTCTCCATCCCTCTCTTTCTTCACTCTCTCTCTCTCTCTCTCTCTATTTCTAAGTAGTGAAATTAGTGTTTTGGTAAACCAGATAGATAGACATTAGATAGAGATAGAGATGCAGATAGATAGACGAAAGACAGATAGATAGATATAGAGAGGAGAGAGACAGAGATAGATAGATAGATAGAGATAGAGATGGAGATGGAGATAGAGATCCTGTTGGTTTTGTTTCTCTGGAGAACCCTGACTAATAATGACATAGTATTACTATTAGTATTTAATAGAATAATACACAAAACGTGGCTGACACATAGTAAGTGATCAGGAAGTGCTATCTTCCATTTTAGATTTGATCAGTATTTAGACTTAGATTTTCTGGTGCAAATAGCATACTATAATTTGGCAAGTTGGTGTGGAGGTGGGATTTTGGAGTAAAGAAAATCTAGTATCAACTGAGTTCTTATTCTGTGCCACATTCAGATTATGGCTTGTGGCCTTCTCTATACCCCTATTGCAGACACTGTCACTTCACAGAGAAAAAACTGAGGACCAAAAAGATTAAGCACCACTTGCATGGTAAGCAGAGGTAAATACTAGTACATCTAGGTGACTGAAATCTAATCAATCTGAGTCCATGCTCTTACATTTCACACTACATTTCTTAAAATAAAAAGTTGAACAAACTTCAAGTCAAAAAATAAAAAATGATTCCCTTCTGCCTTACTGTGCATTATGGCCTTGAGTTTAGCCTCAAGAAGACCTCAGGGAAAACATCCGAGGCATTCATTCGCAAAGCCTTGAGGGACTACCTGCACATCCCTAAAGGCTTCAGGGCAGAGAGAGGAGTTAAGCCAGTCACCCCATAAAGATGGGCCAGGACTTCCCTGATGTGTCTCTGAGTTCACTCTCTCACCCACCTCAAAAAGCAGTTCACTATGGATTGGATCACCACCTTGGATTTGGATTTGTTCGAAGGAGTTAAATATCGTGTCCATAGATACCCTTTTTAGTTTCTCTTTGGCTGTAGAAAAATAAATGGAAATGATTTTCCGTCCTAGTTCAAGGGGCCATGTGAAGGGGAGTGGAAGATGTTAATAGAGACTAGGGAAAGCGTGCCATGTCTAAACCTGGCAGCTGCTACTCAGCTTTAATCAATTGTTTTTATGCAGATGAACCAGGCCAGTTTCCCAAATCTTCCAGTTTTTCAGAGCAGTCAGGAATATAAAATTTTATAAGAAATACCTAACCTTTTAAGTGTTGAGTAGTACTGTATTTTTCAGACTATAAGATGCACTATTTTTCCCCAAATTTGGGAGGAAAATGGGGGTGCATCTTATAGTCTGAATGTAGCTTACCTGGCTCACTGGTGGGGGTGGGGTGGTGGGGAGCAGCGGTGGAGCCAAGTCACAGGAGGCAGAAGCAGGACCACATTTTCGCTTCCAAAATTTTTTTCCTATTTTCCTCCTCTAAAACCTAGGTGTGTCTCATGATCCAGTGCATCATACAGTCCGAAAAATACAGTAATTAAAAAATAAATTGACAGAATTGAACAGATTACATCATGGGGGGGTTGACACAGGGAATGCCAATTTACAAATGCTAAATGTAATTATGAAACAAAATAATTAAAATAATAAGAAACATACATTCCGGCCTCATTTCAAAAATGAATCACAGATTAATTTTCAATTTCAGAACATACTTGTCTTGTGATTTAATAGAGACTGGAGAGAAAATGATCTATTCACCATGTGCCATCAACTTCTCTTGCTCCTATTCAAAGGTCAGTGATTTCCTCTTTTCCAAGTGTCTGTTGGCCTGATCCCTACAGCTCGAAAAAGATAAACAACCAGTGCAATTACCTGGATAACAAGCAGGGCATTCATATAGCATTCAGGACATTCCACTGGCATTTTTAATTCTAAGTAGGCAAATTAATGTATTGGTAAACCAGATAAAGACTGTTCACACTTATCAGAAGGAACCATACAGGCAACATGCAAATATCTCACTTTTTTTTAAATCAAATGTAGCATTTCAGTTAGTTAATCTTTGAAAGCACCTTTCAATTATCAGAGGAGTCTGACTGTGAATTTTCAAAGCAAAGCAAACTCTTTATCCAATTAATAATTATTCAATCCCCATATTATCTTATCTACTAATGAGTAGTCACTGAAAATCAGGAACAATAGAAATCTGTTTTTTTAAATAATGTAAAGGTTTGATTTTAAATTTATACATATACCATATGTGCAATATATATATACATATACACAATTTCTGTGCATGCCACTTCATTAGCCAATGACTGCTGACCCTGTGATGATTTTACTTTCAGTTATGTTCCACCAACAAGCACAGAGCTGGGCCCATTCAAATGAAAGGAGGGAAGACTTTCAAATCAGCACATTTTTTGATTCCTGTGCCACCAAGTGAACATTTGAGTGGCATTCACTTTCCAAGGAGAATAGTGGGAATTCTAAATCTTCTTTCATATGTATATGATATAGCCAAAACTCTATCTCTGAGCTAAGCCTCAAGAGACTATTTTGCCTCATGGAATATTTAGAACATTTTTCCCTGAATATTAATCCCACTCACCATAAATGTCTGTACTAAAAAGTTTAGTTTGAAGTACATAAGTTTTCATTTTTTATTTTTTTCTGATTTCGCATAACTTCCAAATGCTAGAATATCAATCGGCAATGGAAAAGGTCAAAGGGCCACTCTCTTCAGACACGTCACCTGCACAAGCACACCATGCAAAACTTACACGATCTGGCTGCCCTGAACACAGGTGGATCTGCCTTGGACGAAGAACTTACCCATACATCTTATTCTTGTGTTTAATGTCATGCTAAAATATAATCCTTCATTAGGAACCAGATGGAGGTCACGATAAACCTCAGAAAGGCAAGAATGGCTGTTTTTCAAATGATGTGATTTAGAGATTGATTACTCAGATAAACAACCGGAGAATACCAAATGTGGCCCAGAAGTGATTCTGATTAGTATTTCCTGGGATTTATTATTAGAGGTTTTTACAAAGAGAGGGTTTAGTGAAATATAATTTAAAAAGCAGAGGGTAGGTAGCTAAATCAGAGCTAATAGAAAAGAATTTTCCTCAAAATGGAAAAATCCGCCCTCTCTGAGTATTTGTCAATCGTGGAGGCCAGCAAGTTCTGGCAGGCTATGAAATGGCGACGCATGGGGATGTACTTTATAGTTAGGTTTAACTGGAGAGCTTTTGTACTTCCTGTCACCGAATGACAAGTTCAGTTAATTTTTTTCATTGAACTAATTGCTGAACACAATTGTCTTAAATTGACAGGTAATTCAACCCATGCCTATATAACATTAAAATAACAGATCAACCCAGAGGAAAAAAGTAACAATCAAGCAAATTAGTTCACACAAATTTAGCTAATTGATAGAACTTCCCACCTTTTAACCCACCCTTTCTGCATTAGAGAAAACAGCCTCAGCTCAGCAGCAATTCTGTCAAAACCCAAAATCTATACACTGATACCACCCGACCTTGTTCTCCATCACTAAATTTTAGCCTTTCCATTTTTGCCTTAGGGGAATTAATATTGTTACACTTGCCTCCTCCATACTAAGCAGTGAGCTTGGCCAGCCTAAGGCAAGATAACAAAATTAAGTCTATTTGGGGGATTATCCAAATCCCCTATTCAAAGATTTTCAGTTTCTTGGAATCTACCATTCTCAGCGTCTCTGTCGATTTTCTGGTTATCTGTGCCACACCAAACCAGAGCTGGTCGCTCCCAAGAGCACTTAACTTCCCAATCAGCTGCGATCCTTGTGCTTTACTGATCGATTTTGACGATGTAGTAAACTACTTCATGATTATCAAGCCAAGGCTCTTAATGAACTACATTCCATGTAACTATTGCAGAGTTTAGGAGATTTTGGCAAGGAATAGTGGGTGAAGAGACTCTCAGAACTTCCCTTAAGATTTTGCTTAGTTTATGCTTAAGAAGTTACAACTGTCACTCCGAGGATAGAATTCTGCAGCTTTTCAACCTTAAGAGGCTCATGGTTATTACCCCCACCTCTGGGGATTCTGATGCACTGTATCAATGCTACATCCAGGAACTTTTGTTTCCTGGAAGTCACACAGTAAGTGTGAGGCACAGCCAGTGTTTAATGCCGTATGATAGATTCTG
Organism: Desmodus rotundus; assembly: GCF_022682495.2. NCBI lineage: Eukaryota > Metazoa > Chordata > Mammalia > Chiroptera > Phyllostomidae > Desmodus > Desmodus rotundus. The sequence goes on along the minus strand of NC_071390.1, from coordinate 44,374,231 downwards.
GTCATTAGATGATTACCCAGAAGACCACGTAAGTGAAGGAAGCCAGTCACAAACGAACAAATGCTATATGATTCCACTTATATGAAATGTCTACGATAGGCAAATCCGAACGGACGGACAGTAGATTAGTGGTGTGAAAGATGGAAAGAAGCAGAGAATAGGCATCTGGGTGGGTATAGCTAAGAGATAAAGCATTTCTTTTTAAGGTGAAGATACCCTAAAACTGACTGTGGTGATGTTTGCACACATCTGTGACTACGGTAAAATCCATCGATTGGTATACATTCAGTGGGTACACAAAACTGTGATATGCAGTGAAAAATCTATTCACTGTTGTGAGATAAAACTCCGTCACTCTGTGTCACTCTTTTAGGGCCTGAAAACTTATAAAGAGTTTCAGGACCAAAAAGTCTGTCAGGCCTTCAAAGCCAGATGTTATTTTCCTTCTAACACCCACCATTGGTGCCTCGGTGATTTAAACCCTGCGGACGCTCCGCTCCGTCACGGGCATGAAGTGACAGTCCTCAGAGAAGCAGCTGGTCCCACCGTCGACAACGTAAAGGAAAGTGCCCTGTGGACGGCAGAGCTGGTATCATGTTTTATGACAATATACTGTCTGGGTTTTATGTGTGTGGATCGTTATTGAATTAGGAGAACACATTATTTCTGTTAGAGCAAAGTTGCTCTTCTGGCCACCCACCAAATCTTAACAAGAGCACCCTCTCACCCACTACTCAAAGCCGACAAACACACAAGAAAAATCCATCAGCCTTGAGAGAGAAGGAGCTAGTCTCACTCAGGCAGAATTAAGTTTTTATTGTCCATGACCACAGTCCCTTCAGCAATATGTGAAGCAATCAAGAGGCCAATGAGAAAATGTGCAACGCTCTAAATACATTTTAAAAAGCAGCTGTAATAAAATTTTAACTAAATAATCTATATAAAGAAGGAAACATAAAAACTTTATTCTGGAAATTATTATTCATTAAAATTAAGGGAGGCCATTCCAAAATTATGTTTTTGGGTGTTACTAATAATTCTTGATTTAAATACTTTTAAAATGGATGTTATACACTAATAACTGTTAAATACACAAGTGCCAAAATTCTTTATGTATATTTATTGAGATTCAAGATGGCATCATACACAATATATCTTTAGACACTAAATCAGAGCATGTTTTAACTATTTTATCAACACTAAGTTTTTCTTTTATTAAGCTTAGATTCCATACATTTATTTTTCTTAGAAGGATACTTAAACTGATCTCCCATTTTCTAAATAAGATGATGAAAGCCAGAGACATGAACTTAGTTGCTCAATATCCCACAGCCAGGAAGTGATAATGCTGGGACCAGATCCAGGGGTCTGGGGTAGAAATCTCACTACAAGTCAGTGCAGACCCTGAGGCACCGCTCACAGTCTGATCTGGCTTCCAAGCATAGATTGTATTATTCAGCTTGGACTGTCATAGTAAGAGACCATAGACTGCATGGCCTAAACAAGAGAGATTTATTTTCTCACATTTCCGAAGGCTGGTAAGTTCAAGATCAAGGTGTTGGCTGATTTTGTTCCTGGTGGGAACTCTCTTCTTGAACTGCAACTTCCTGCCTTCTCATTACATCCTCTCATGGTCTTTCTATAATGCAGGGGGTGGTGAGAAGAGAGAGAGAGTGAGAGGGAATCTTTCTTTCTATTCTTATAAGGCCACCAATCCTATTAAATTGGGGCCCCATTGTTATGATTTCATTTAACCTCAATTCCCTGCTAAAAGCTCTATCTCCATATACAACCATATTCTGGATTAGGGCTTCAACATATGAATTTGAGGGGACAGAATTTAGCCCATAGGATACATCAAACTCAAACATCATGATTCTGGAAAACAGATAACAATGGCCAGACTGCCTGCCACGTTACCTTTCACCCCTTTTGGCCTGTATCAGGCCCAGAACAAAGAGTAGTTCTTTTTCTACACATCTTCAGGTTTCAACAATTCACTCATTCGACAACTATTTAGTACCTACTATGGACCAAATGCTGTGCTGGGAACTAGAGACATAAAACGTGTAAACATATTTCTTGTCTTCAGACTATTTCTGGTTCAGCCTCACTAGCTATCAAGAAATGCATCAATAATTGCAATTACTTAGCCATGAAATTAACACAAATTTGTAAAACAAACTGTATTCTGAACATAGTGAATCAGACACTCTTCATAAATTCCTGGTTGTTTATAAATGAGTATAACCTGTGAATACATATTTATTGATCACTGTGTGAAAGACCTTTTGCAACTTTTAATATAAATGATCCTTTTAATGCTCACTACAATATGAGATAGTATTTCCACACCTCAGCTGAAGGAAACAAAACACACCTGAAGCAGGACCTGTCTAAGGAAGCACCAAGGTCGTTGTGCTGCCTCTCACCACTTTCTGGCCTGCCCCTTGTCTGTTTGCTAATTTTCAGCCAATTAGGAGCAATAACAACAAATGCTTTAATTAGTAACATTTAAACTTGTAGTAAAAGTGAAGGGCTATTCCTGTACCACTAAATGAGCAGGCTGTGATACTCCAGTTGGCTGGGTGGGGAAGCGTCCGCCTGGGGTGGGGAAGCGTCCGCTCTGTAGACCCAGTCGCACAATCCAGTTTGGCTTCATTCGCAACAAAGTAAATTCTGCATTGTAATTTCTAGCTGTATGCTAGGCCTTTGGGGCTAGGTATACTAATCCTCATACGCTTTGCCTTCTTTGTCTTTCTCCACCCTTTCCATTGCCTCCCTTTTTAGTGCCTACATACACACACACACACACACACACACACAAGCACATTCTATCCTATGGCCTGTCTTATAAAACAACCTTGTGACTAGTTATCTTTACCCTGAAGAGATGCTCACTCTACAGATACTATTTTTTCCTAGTGTGCCTTAGTGCAACTTTTGTATGGAATTACTATACAAAATTAAATGTCAGCTATTCCAAAATGATTGTTGAAGAACATGCAAAGTCCTCTTTTGCGTTGGTCTCCTTTATGCAAATTCAATTTACACTGCAGGTAAAAATGGATAGTTTTGTTTATTTCTTATTTAAACAGAATCACTTTTTAAATAGAACCAGACAAAAACTGGTCACGCCAAGTCTTTCAATACCCCTCTCCACATGGAGAGTTTCAGAATATACTCCTGGAGTAGCAATGAGAGAAAAAGAAAGGAAGAATTTCACACAGAGAAACAGAAATACTGAAGCATAAAACCAAGTAAGAACCTTCCTGTTTCCTAAAGAAACTCTCATTTATCAGCAATTAGCTACATAAAAACAACCATCATCAAGTTTAATTTTGCCAGTTGAAACTGATGGTAATAGACATGGTAGTTGGTTTACTTTTCCTTGGCTATTGAAAACAAAAGTTTACTGAGAAGCTCAAGAGCTCTGTCAAGTGTTTGTGGGAGAGAGGAGTTTTTGTTTTAAAGTATTCAAGTATTTTATGGAATTTTTTGTAAAGATTTCTCATCATTTAAGAAACAAACATTATCGTTTCATTATGTATTTTGTTCACTTCAGTAGAAGAGGACAATACAGACACACCATGAAAGCGCCACCTTCCCCCTTGGGGGTGTGCTCTGCCCCACCCTGATTCCCAGGCAGAGCGGGGCTCCGTCAAAGGACATGAGATTCTGACACGGGTGGGGGGGTCAGCTGACCTGCACGGACATTGTCTGGGGCTGGCAAAGATGAGCACCTGGTCCTGCACAATTCTAAAATCTCTCTACTTTCTCTCCTTAAAATGTTTATTTATCCACAAGTAATGTGACAGTAACATTCTTAGACTTGTGTTTTCACATGCAGGCTACCAACCACTTCCATCTTTTCATTAATATAAGCCTTATAGGAAGGTTTAAATATATATAGGCATGTGAGAGAAATGTATAAAATCTTCTTTTTCCTCAAATATGCTTCTACTCAATATTTTCTTCTAACTTACATTGTTTCAGTTAATCTTAGTGACATGGAGCAATGTTTTGAGTTTTTCTGCTGACCCTCTATAAAATGCTTTGCAAACAGGAGATGTATTAGACTGGGTTCTTCTACATTTCTTTTGACTAAGGATTATTTTATGTTCTTCACCCTCAGCTAATAATTTAACACAATTTTTATTTGAAAACATAATACCCCCAAACACACATATATGTATGTATGCATATGATAAATATATAAATAGAAATGATATCTATTTAGCATCACAAAAAGTGTAATCCTGCCATTTTCCCATATATCTTTCATTTAAAATATTGATATTCTTAGCCAGGCATATTTCAACCAAGGAATGATTTAATGTGCATCTGGAAATATTCACTTTATGTATGGGTGAGGGGAAGGAAACACATTAATAGGAAAAGAAAATGTATTGCCCCCTGCAAGAATATCGATGTGACCATACAGATGGGACATCACTCTGTAGTTTACTAGCAGGGATCTGGTTTTCCCCCTTAGGGTCAATTTTCTACTATAATTTCAAACATTTGAAAGTCATATGCTTTCACCAAGTTGCAAAATTATTCTTTTCTTGCATCAAAAATTGATTTTTCAGAGTATTTTCCATCTCAGCCCAAGTAATTTATTGCTAGATGCCTTTATGAGACCACAGAAAATATGCTTACTTCTTCAATATACTTTTAATAAAAAAGGGACTGGAATCCACCAGGAATATTTAGTCACATCAAGAGGGAGGGAATTTGACTAATTTATTATATTCTTATGAAAGTGTTGAGAAGGAGAATTTTCTAAATAAGTTCTGATCTTTGTCAAATTTCTCTCCCTAGGGAGAATGCCAATGCTTGACTGCAGTGACAAGGAAAACTTATCTGCTATTTATACTTTCTCTGCATGATTTAGGTAGAAAAGCAGACAAGGCAAAGGGGAAACTCACATTCTGTACGCTCTAGAAACTAGATTGTGACCATTGCTATAGTCATGTGCAAAGGGACTCTACTTGATAAATTATTAAAGGAAATAAAATGTGTATCCTCACTATCACTGATGATCTTTCCATTCTATGTTTTAAGCAATAATTAAAGAATTGAGAAACCTGTGCTTTCTTTAATGACAAGGTATTTTTTAAATTATTTATCTAAGATGGATCTTAAAGGTGACCTTTCTGTCCACCAATTCCATCATTACACAGATGGAGAAACAAGACCCACGGAAGGTGTGTCGGTCAGGGTTCAGCCAGAAAAACGTGACCAGTAAGACATGCCTATTACGGGATGTTGTGGGTTGAACTGTGTGCCCCTGAAAGATGATGAAGTCTTAACCACCAATGCCTGTGAACAGGACCTTACTTGGAAGGCCTTTATAGATGTAGTCAATTTAAAAATCTGGAAATGAGATTATCTTGGATTACCCAAGTACAGCCTAAAGCCATTGACAAATGCCCACATAAGAATCACATATAGGTGAGACATACAGGGAGAAGAGAAAGCCAATCAAAGATGGAGGCAAAGATTAGAATTATGCAGCCCCAAACCCAGAAATAACTAGAATCACCTGAAGCTAGAAAAGTTGAGGAAACTCTCTCTCCTCATCCTTGAAGAGAGCACGTCCCTACCGAAATCTTTATTTCAGATTTCTGGCCCTCAGAATTATCAGAGAAAAAAATTCTGTTGTTTTAAGCCAGTGAATTTGCAATAATTTTTTAGAGCAATCCTAGAAAACAAATACAGTGTAGGCCATCAGAAAGTATAGGGTGGAACTCGGGCATGAGCTAAGGCTGCAGGCCTCAGGTAGAATTTCTTCTTCCAGAAAATCTCAGTTCAACTTTTGAGGCCTTTTAAATGATTGGATTAGGTCCAGTGAGATTATCTAAAATAAACTCTTTTACTAAAAGTCAGCAATTATGAATCTTAATCACCTCTAACACTTCCCCAGCAATACCTAGATTAAAGGTTGACTGCATTACTGGAGACTATTGCCAAGTTGACAAATAAAACTGGCCATCACAGAGGATGAGAGCCTTGCTCAAAGTCTCAACATTACTAACAGGATTCTGGCTTTCAACCTAGTCAAATATGAAAGTAACTCATATCATCCAGTGGACATAGACAGAAGATGAATACCACATAACATTATTTCCATGTACAGGGCAAAGAAAATAATAACAAATATAGTCTTAGCCAGTCAACCTTAGAAACATGACACTAAGAATAGAAGAAAGCCAGGACTTTTTCCTGTAGATGAACTGGGATGAGAAAAGTTCCCCAAGGTGCATGTTTGTACAGTAATAGGTGGTGTCTCTCCAGTTAATTAAAAGGACATCTGTGTTGTTGAAGGGGTATTCATATGGTGAAGGAAAAATTGAATTGTCCCGGACAACAAAAAGGCTCCTGATGGCCTATGAGGAGTGTCGGGGAAAAAAGAAAGTTGGAGCACAAGTACACAACAAGGACAGAGATTGAAATGGAAAATTTTATTAAGTGGATGTTGTGTTTATACCACGTGCAGATGACACCAGCATATACCACATGCTGGTCTGACTTATAATTTTTCAATTTTACAGTACAAAAGTGATATGCATTCAGTATGATCTGTGCTTCAAATTTTGAACTGTGAGCTTTTCCTGGGAGAGTGATATGCAGTACGATACCCTCTGGGGGTATTGGACAGTGGCAGGGAAGAGCAGTTCCCAGTCGGCCACGTGATCATAAGGGTAAACTAGCAACACTCTACAAGGTAGTATCGAGTGAATTTCAACTCACAACATTTTCAAATTATGACGGATTTATCAAGACTTAACCCCATTACAAGTCAAGAAACATCTATCTGATACTGGTCTTTGTCTTTCTCTGACTGACTTATTTCACTTAGCATAATGTTCTCCAGGTCCATCCATGCTGTTGCAAAGGCTAAATTTTCTTCTTTTTTTATGGCCGAGTAGTATTCTAATATGTAAATGTCCAATTAAAAGATGGACAAAGGACCTGAATAGAGACTTCTCCAGAAAGGACATACAGATGACCAATAGACATATGAAAAGATTCTCAATGTCAATAATCATTAGAGAAATGTCAATTAAAACCACAATGAGATATCACCTCACGCATGTCAGAATGGCTATGATTAATAAATCAACAAGCAACAAGTACTTGTGAAGATGTGGAGAAAGGAGAACCCTTTCGCACTGTTGATAGGAATGCAGATTGGTGCAGTCACTGTGGAAAGCAGTATGGAGATACTTCAAAAACTTAAAAATGGATCTGCCTTTTGACCCATGGATCCTGCTTCTGGGAATATATCCAAAGGAACCCAAAATACTAATTAGAGAGACTTTAAATACCCCTATGTTCATTGCAACATTTTTTACAATTGCCAAGATATGGAAGCAGCCCAAATGCCCATCAGTAAGTGAGTGGATAAAACAACTATGGGACATTTACACAATGGAATACTACTCAGCCACAAAAAGGAAAAATTTTACCCTTTGTGATAGTGTGGATGGAAATGGAGAACATTATGCTAAGTGAAATAAGCCAGTCAGAGAAAGACAAACAGGATATGTTTTCATTCATACATGGAATCTAATGAACAAACTGAACTAACAATCAAAATAGAGACAGACTCATAGAGAGCAGGATGACAGCTAAGAGCAGGGGGAGGTTAGGGAGTGGATGGATTGAACAAAAAGGAAAAAGGACTCATGGACATGAGCAACAGGGGTATAAGGGGCTAAACGGTAATGGAAAAATACAATAAATTTTTTTTTTAAAACCATTTGTTCTCTTAGCATTGTGAATCAATTAGGGAGATCAAAGAAACATGAGGAAGTCCTACGAGGAGAAGCACGGGCTGCTGTGGAACAGACAAGGTGGCCAAACCTGGTCTGAAGGATCAGAAAGGCTTCTCCGAAGAAATGACACATCAGCAGTCGAGGCTTAAAGGATCAGCAGGAATAAGCCAGTTGACTGTCTTCTCAACTGTCCCTGCATTTTCCAGGCTCCAAAGATACCCCTATTTTGGTACCTCACCCCAGCTTTCCTTTCTTGGGAAATACTGCATTTCCCCTTCTCACTCCAAGCCCACAACAAAACAGTAAGTCCCTGTTTCCCATTGTCTTGGGACCTCTGCAAACAGCTCTCATACTCACCTGATCTGAGATCAATGTTCTGACCCCATCACTAACCAAAATTGTGAAAAATGCAAGTCATATTTTCTTTTGTTAAATAGTACATGATGGACTGCTCCACAGAGAGAAAAGTGAATAAAATAGTATTGTAGTTATTACATTTTAAAGAACTAAAGAGGAATATTATATACATCTGTTAGGTAACTTGCTGTCAAAATACCCATCCCCTCCCATGTATGCACTTAATCTTAATTTCCACCATCATCACCGTCATCACCATCATCATCAAAGCTAACATATGCTGATTGCTAACACAGTGAATGCACATAAAGTGACTGTAAAAATACCTATTAAAATCATTTAATCCTCCTAATAATTCTATGATACTGGTGTTATATGCCAAGTTCACAAATGAAGAAATTAAGCAGAAAAAGATTAAACACCTTGTCAAAGGTCAAGAGTAGTTGTGCCTGTTAGCATATTACCTCTGACCCCCCCTTCATCTCCCAACTGCCCGCTTCCTGACCCCTCCCCGCACGGTGTCCCTGTGGTCAGCATGGACACCCAGAAGCAGCTTGGCCCGTCCTTGTCTTCATGGCACCACAGCAGAGCTGTGTTCCACACGCTGCAACCACAGACAATTCCGAGCCGCTTCTTTGACAGGCAGACACACAGTGTTACGGAAGGTGACAGTGCTCCATTTCAATAGTCACCACAGGGAAATTTGTTTCATTGAGTGGAAGCGAGGAAGCAGGTGAAATGAAAGCCTCCTGCCACAGTGTTAGCTGTCCTTTTACTCAACCTGTTTTTGCAGAGAACAGCGTGTGCATCCATCAGGAAACCTGACTCATCGCCTCTATTCCAGTCTCTGGATTAGTTTCAGAGAAGTCAATGAAGAGAATGTGATGCTATCAGAGAACTCTGTGTGTTTTTGTTACCCTGAGATGTTCTGGCCACTGATTATCACTGTGGATGCTCGAGGTAGGAATGAGATACTTACTCATTTTCTCAGTTGAAATTCATGGGAGGTTTTCTTGGGAGCAGTCAGGAATTGGAGAGTCCAGGATAGTATGTGCTCAAAGCAATCTTCTGTAGACCACTTTAAAAAATAAAGCGAAGTCTGTTACCTTTGGGGGGCACACCTACGGATGTTCTATACATAGTGAGGTAATAGAAGAAGTAAGACTATGAAAGAATGAGCCAAAAACCAAAAACACATTTCTTCAAATCATGTAGTCACCTCAGGAAGCTATACACTAACTGAGAAAAGGTCAAATCATTCATTTGCTGAATGACCCTGGCACTCACTCAGTACGTCTAGCAATGTGTTAACTCAGTAGGAAGGACCTGGATGAGCCCAAGGGCTACAAAGTCACTAGCCCATACTATTCTCATAGAGAAACTGCCTAAGTTATTGACATCTGGCTTTGAATACTCCATTTCCCCCAAAAGGTTATTTTTTATAAATAGAAAGCTTCTGTTGCCATAGCCTTAGCCAGATGTTTCCCACTCCTTCCATACTCTCAGTAAATATCCAGGTGGCACCGGAGTGAATTACCTCTCTGGGGGAACATTCCATGCTACATCCAGTTATGCCTAAGCACCTCTCTTTATTGGAGTAAGAGACCTAGGAGCACTGGGTATCCAAGGGTAGAAATTACAGTGCTTTCTGTACAGGAAATAAGGATGTATGTAGCAGCAAATTCAGTTTAACCGTGAGATGAATGAATGGGTGCATTCTGCTGACCCTTTGCTTGGAAGTCTTCTCTAATAAACCTTGACGTATGCTTAGCCATTTCACTTGACTCCTGTTTGACACGCATTATTAATTTATGTGCCCCAGGCAATTTATTAATTTTTTGGATATAAATTGGAATAATAATGCCTTTCATGTAAGTTCATATAAGAATTAAATAAGGAAATTCATGTAAAAAAATTAGCACCATTATAGGAGACCGTTCTGTGTGGCCTGGGCCCAGCTCCCACTGGGAAAGGCCAGTAGAAAGTGAGGTCTGGCACACAGGATAGGTTCTCCCATAGGGAATCAGGCCTGCATAGTACCTAGGCCTCTTTGAGACTTGCTTTTTGCTAAAACTCCCTCACCCTGAATTGCAGCAGCAAAGTTTACTGCATAGCTTTAAAGTAACTTCCTAAAATCTATGCTAAACCTTCCAAGGAGGTGTGTAACCAGTTCAACCACTTTTCCCTTTACATTTGCAAATATCCTTCCTTTTTGATGTAATTAGCAACATCCTCTCCTTTGTTTTCTGTAAAAGGTAACCACCTAAAGCAAACCTGTGCATAGTAAATGAGGATCATCCTCAATGTAATGTGCTCAGAAAAGCAACAAAAGCCTGTCAAGGCAAGGGTCGGGCACTCTTCTCTTGAGAGAGTGGCTGTGCTGTCCATTTTCCTCCACAGGACTCGGTAGTCCATGTGAATTTGTTTCATCCCAGCCACAACACCATGGACACTGCAGGCTGGTGTCCATATCACACCATGACTGAGCCAAAGCATGTTCTCAACTAATAATAGTAGATATGTATGTAGTGTTTGACAAAAAACTTAGTACATCGTAAGCACTTTAAAAAAACAAAGCTATTCTCTTTCACTTTCACAACTACCACCCCAAAACCTTTAAACTCTTTCACTAATTAGCAGACCTAACTCTGACTGCATTTTGGCTATTTGTAAAAATATAGCATGTTTCATAGAGTAAAATTTATCACTATAAACTCTAATACCAAAATGGCCCTGACTCTGAAGACCATTTCAAACAGCTGCACTCAAAACGAACTGACCTCCATTTATTGGAAAAAAAAAAAAGTGAAGACAACAGGCATTTTGTTGTATGAGTTTTATCTTATTAAAGTAATGAGACATCAGATAATAGTAGTCAATTATGTCTGGCATTCCACCTCCACTTAATTCTGCAAACATTTGTTAAGCAACTACTGTCATCAGAATACATTGCTGGCCCTACAGGAAGCACAAAACTTAGTAAGATTGCCCACACATGTACACACCCATTGGTTGTTATAAAAATTTAAATAAAAATACATGTTGTAACTTTTGTGAATGTCTAAATAAGTACAACAAGTATTATTTGCGAATTTTCTAGTTGCAAATGACAAATCCACTAGTTTAAACCTGGAAGAGGGAGTAGAATAGGAAAATACACAATGCTTAAAGGAACTGAAGTCAAGGGGTCTTTAGGTTCAAGACTGGCTGGGCCCAGACCCAAGGGTTAAATGATAGTGTAACCTGTCTTTCTAGGTGCATGATCTCTGCTCTCGATGGGTTTCCTCTGTGCTGACTTCATTGCCATAGTGGTCCCCTCTTCCTGTGCTATTCACTCATAGCTAGGTCCAGATTCATGTTCTCATAGTTGAACAGTTATAAAGGAAAGAGAGTCTGTCTTTCCCAGAAGGTTTTGCAAAAGATCGAAGAATCTGCACCATTATTCGTGTTTAGACTGTGTGACCGTCCCCGAAGGATCACTGCCAGAGGGATGGAATCGTCTGATTAATCGGGCCAGGACATCTACTCGCCCGAGAATGGAAAGCTTAAAGTCAGCCTTATACAAAACATTTAGATTAAAAATACTATAGTCAGAAAAGCGTTTTCTAAAGAATAGAAAATGCATGCTGAGCAACGTTATAGCAAACAAACAAACTATAAAGCCCTTGCTGCCGTGGCTGAGTCGGTTGAGCATCATCCTGCAGAGTGAAAAGTCGCCTGTTCAATTCCCAGTCTGGGCACATCCCTGGGCTGCGGGTGCCTTATTGCTGTTTCCCTCCCTCTCCTTCTCCCTGCTTCTCTCTCTAAAAACAAATAAATAAAATCATTTTAAATACTCTAAGAAGCATTAATTAGAATTATGTTAGAAAATGGCAACAAAATAACTCAAAATAACAGTGTTTTAAAAAACATATGAGTTTATTTTTTACAGTCAAATCTCAGAGGTAGCCAGTCCCCTACCTCCCCATAAGCACACTGTAGCATAAGAAATTGAGGCTTTTTTTTTTTTTGGTAAAAAGGAAAGGAACTATTGAATTAAAAGTTATACAGGTTTAGAAAAATGGTGGAATTCTGTTAAATCTCACTCCTTTTAGAAACAAAGATACACCTGCAAACACACAGTCCTACCCTGTCCTTCCTTTGCCCCATCAGACCAGACTCAGAGCATGCCAGTCAGAAGTACCACCTTCCAAAAAAAAAGAACGGAAGTCTGCAGCTCACTTCTCCCGGTTCCTCCCAGTAATCCGTGCTCAGCTAGGCAGGCCTCCTGTAGTTCCCAGCACCTTCAGCTGTGTCCCGCCGATCTCCAGTTCTTAATCCAAAACCACATAGCATCTCCTCATGGCCCACCAGTGTCTCTTGTCACCCATTTTTCCCCACGTGGTCCCCCATTGTCCCTGTCCCCCATGGCAGCTCACCTTCTTGTTTAAATTCCAGCCTGGAGCCTCCTCCATAACCTCATTTCCAACTCCTCCCACCATTGGCTAGCACTCCTGTATTCTCAGCCTTTCTTGGCTGCCCCGGTTAGTCCCGCAGGCGGCGCCCCAGGCCTGGAGCGAACTACCTCCAAGCTCTGGCGCAGGCGCTGAAACAGGTGTCAGGGAGCTGCCTCCCAACTACGTCATGGGCCGAAGTCATAGGGCTCATATCCTTTGTTGCTCCAACGTGGGTTTTATTTCCAGGAGTCCAAGATATTTGGTAAAGTTGTAGACATTTCATTGCATTCTATCTAACAGGTAAGAGGTTGTATGAATTTGTAGAAACTCCTTTTTTTGTAAGGATGTGTCTTGGAAATTGCACATAGAACTCCCTGTCACATCCTACTGGCCATAGCTGGTCTTATGGCCACATCTAGCTGTAAAAGAGACTGAGACATGTAGTTTCATCCTGCCCGGCTAATACTCGGGGCTTCTATTTTGGGGAAAAGAGGCAAATGGGATTTGGTGGCAATAAGTAGTCTTCACCAAACACATGGAAATAAATATATTGTGTGCTAGAGGCTGTACAGACATAATAACAAAATAATTAGTTTGGGTTTTGTCTTTCTGGAAAGCTATGAAACTCTAAAATCAAATTAGCTTCTTGACGACACTGCCAAATTGGAGAAATGCTGATGCTTCTATACACTGAGACAATGCTAAATAATGATAAAAATGAAATCGTGCCAGCTAGATGCTTCAGGCACATCGTAAGCACATCTTTGAAGATCCATCAGAGGCAGTCTTCGGAGAATGTAACAATGTAATTTCTTAGCCTTGGGATTTCTTCATTTTAGATCTTCCAATCACATAACAAATAGAACGAGCAGTTAACAGGACAATTTAAGAATGCAAGCAAGGAAATGGTGCCCCCTTCAATCATCAAGAAGTGAACGTCAGGAGGCCACGATGACTGAGTCTGGGCAATAGTGAAATCAGAACCAAAGCCCAAGGAAATGGCCTTTGATGATGCAGTCTAGCACAGGGGCAGAGCCTTTTCTCTGTAAAGAGGCAACAGTAAGTATTTTAGTCTTCCAGGGCCTGCCGCAGTCTCTGCACATTTACTCAGTTCTGCTGTGGCGTCAGGAGAGCAACCAGAGACAACTCGCACACAAATGTGGCTGTGCTCCAGTAAGTGTTTCTTTATAGAGACCGAACTCCTAATGTAGTATAAATTTCATGTCACAAAATATTCTTTTTTGATATTTTTTCAATAATTAAAAAATGTAAAGACTCACTAGTTCATAGGCCACAGAAAAATAGTGCTTTTTATGTTAATCACTGATAACACACTTTACAATGAACAGTGTGCATACATTTGAAATTTTTTTCTCCTACTGACTGCTTATACTATTTATTAAAATATATTACACGTCTGTTTATTCTATTTTTAAAACAGGTTTGTATTTTGTGTATATTTTTTAAGAGTTTGTTTATTCTTAGAGAAGGGGGAAGGGAGGGAGAAAGAGCGATGAAGGTCAGTCCCTCAGGGTCACTGTCCCCGAAGGCGTCCCGGGCTCCTCAGACGTGCACGTCTTTTGTCCCTTCGGGGGGTGGGTGTACGACTGAGAATCCAGGGAGGGGCAAGGACAGGCACCACTGGACCCGGGTGGAGACTTAGACTCACCCTTGCTTCCAGCGGGAATGCAACCTCCAGGGAAAGCACGTGGTGGGAACCTGCTTCCTGCCAGAGGCCTCAGGGTTACAGGTGGGTTCAGGAGGCGGGTCATCCACATTATTAGGGCGCCGCGTTCATCTGGGCATCCGAAGGAAAACAGCCTGTTAGCCCCAGGGGATCGTACGTGCGCCTTGACCAATCCCCAGCGGTGCCCTTAGCAAGATTGGCAGAGAAGGGCTCCCGTGGCCAAGTGGCCCCACACCCTGTCTCCAGGTAAGAAATCGGTGTGTCGCGGTAGAGCGGTCGAGCAACTTTCCCGAAGGAGGAGCTAGGGTCAGCAAAGACCACAAATGCTAAATATTTTCTATCCCGCAATACGGGGCTAGACAAAAGTAAGTGTAGAGTCGTTAGCAAGGAAAAACAAATAACTAACAAATAATAATACAAGAATAAACTGTATTTCGCTTACAGCTGTAAACCTACTTTTGCCCCACGCTCTATTGCCTGCAGCCCCGACCCAACTAGGGTGGCTCTGAATCGGAACAGCGCAGAAGGGGCCTGTCCTCTGCTGTCCCTACGGCGGGCCCACCAGCGAAGCCCGCAGCTGTACCGCGGGGAGCCCAGGTGCCCCCAGCCTCTGCGCGCCCTGTGCCCGCAGCAGGCTGGGTGGGTCACGGTGCCCCTGGCAGAGACGCGCACGCAGCCCGAGCCCGTGCCCGGCGGGTACCCGGGCAGTGCTGAGGACGTCCGGAAGCAAATGCTCACAGCTTCTCAAGTGAGCAGGCGCTGGGTGTCCCGGTCTTCCCCAGGAGAACAGCCCGGCGAACCGGGCGATCCCCGGGTTGCGGGGGCGCCGGGAACTGTAGCCTCAGCCCTTCTCTCTGAAAAACTGTTTCCAGGAGTTTGGTTGGGCTTGATGCTCACCCGCGCGCCGTGCCAGGGTGGAGCAAACCCTCTTCTTCCTATCTTGAGTGTATATGCATTAATCCTTAGGAAGAGAGATGAGGTTTGTTATTGTTCTGGCATTATAGGAGGGGAAGAGGGGGAGGGGAAAGAGGGAGGAGGGGGAAGTGGAGGGAGAGGGAGGAGGAAAGGTAACAATTTGGTATACAATAAATGAAAAAGTTAAGGCTATAATGTAGAAGTACTAGAAAAACTTTCTATTCCTTTAACAATTTAGACAATTGTACCAACTTTGGAATAAGTTAGAAACTGAAGAAATTTGCAAATAATGTACTTTTACTCTTCTTAAAATTTTCTCATAATAATTCTTTTAAACCAACTCAGATATATAATAACCTAATTGCAATTAATTGTATTAGAAGATATACCCAATATAGGTTATTGCACTTAGGAATTTTTTTGTCACTATGACAGGTCATTGTGATAATATTTTATAAACTTCTTTTTATGTGACTTTAATTCCCCCAATCTATCAGCAAAACTGATATATTAGGATTTGACTTTTCTTAGAGGTTATTCATTAAGACTTAATTAGTTCAATGTTTGCCTCTGTAGAAACTATCTCAGAATTATTTTATCGTTTGCACTTATTCAGTAAGTATTCAAGAAAGGGAATTATCTCAAACAGCGCAGAAGGGGCCTCTCCTCTGCTGTCCCTGCCAGCCGTCCCCCTGCGAAGCCCGCAGCTGTTTAGAGGGGAGCCCCATCGCCTGCAGGGGTCACTGTCTTCAATGCAGTTAAGAAAAGGTACTAGAAATGATAGGGAAAAGGGAAACAGAGGATCCCTGTGCAGTTAGGCATGAAAGCGATTGCTTTTTCCTCCTTTTCCTGCTCCATCTGAGGAGTTCCCCATTGTGAATTTTTATAATTATGGGAATATAGCCAGGATTCTTTTATTTTTAAATATTTCTTATTGAGTCTAATTCAAGTAACCTCAAGAAAAAATTTACCCCGTTATTTTAAACTATATGCACCAACATCTACATCTTAAATTTAATAGCACTCATCTGAAGACAAGCAATTCAAGATGCAGAATACCGTAATACCTTTATATATTCATTTATTTTTCATTTACCTAACATTTGTTGAACAATAACCAATATTCTTAAAATGAGGGGACTTGTCTCATGAGTGATTCAGAAATCATTAATTCAGTAAGACAGAGAGTTGATTCATCAATTTTAAAGTCCAAGTGAGCCTTCTATGATAGTTTGCTAATCCTGATAAAATATGAACTCAATAGCCAAATACCAATTAACAAACATCTACTATGTAGCTAACAGTGTATTTAATATGAATGATTAAAAATAAATTATATATTTGTAAATATTCCAGTGCTCTTGGTATGGGAAAAAATTAAAATTCTTAGAATAACAAAAATTGTATATGAAATAATTTCAGGGTCTAAACTCCCCCCTCCCCTAGAATTTAAGCCAGAACTTAGAAGCTTTTTAATTAGTCCTCTGTAAAACATCAATATGGCAAGAGATCACAGAATGGAAAATTCAGTAGAAGAGTCAGTTCATGTATATTAAAGGTGGCATGGGTCTTTCAAGATAAGATTACTACTCCTGATAAAATGTGAACTCAAGAAAGATTTACTGCTTTAAAACCCAGAAAGACCAGGAACTTGATCCTTAATACTGATTCAACTATAATCAAATTCATAATGAAAGAAGTTAAGATTAGATGTCTCTGTATAAAATATCCGAAAGTCATTAAGTGATAGTACGTATCTCCAAAAGCCTTTCAAATACACCTGGCAATCCATTCAAAAGGCTTATTTCTGAAATACATAACTCTAGTAACTTCTCAGTTTTGGTTTAGTTCATGCGAAATAAAGTAGAAAAAACAAAATACTTTTAAATAGTTTTCAGAGCTATTGTGTACAAGGTCTATCCGGAAAAAGTCCAGCCATTGTTAACACAATGAGAATGGTTTGCACAACATCGATGAAACCTGGCAGCCAAGGAGAGTGGACTGGAATGCGCATGTGTGAACAAAGATGACTTCACTGTACTAGTCAGTGGAGCCAGTAGATGCCCTTGAGTGAGCATGTGTACTGTGTGGCCATCACATTAAGATGCAGATTTTGCATTAATCTTGAACATTTTTCTGCAGAAACTATTTGGATGATTCAGAAGGTCACAGCTATGGGCCACTGGTGACTGGCAACTTTATCACAACACTCCTACTCATGCATCACTTCTTATGCAGAGATTTTTGGTAAAACATTAAATCACCCGGGGGGCCTCAGCTCCCCTACAGCCCAGATTTGGTGCCCTGTGACTTCTGACTTTTCCCCAAACTAAACTGACCTTTGAAAGGGAAGAGGATTCAGACCACCAGTGAGATTCAGGAAAATGCAATGGGGCAGCTGATGGAGACTGGGAGAACTGTGCGAGGTACCAAGGGGCCTACTTTGATTGGGAGTGAGGCGTCATTGTCTTATGTACAATATTTCTTGTATCTTCTTGATTAAATGTCTCTATTTTTCATATGACATGGCTGGATACCTCCTGAATAGACCTTGTATCATTAACTATATTTTAGGTGAACAATAATTTGTTGTTCCTTTTGATCTCTCTCTTTCTTTCTCTCTGTCTCTGTTTCTCTCTCTCTCTCTCTCTGTCTCTCTCTCTCTCTCACACACACACACACACCATCAAAGAACTTTTAAAGTGGATCATTGGTTGATTAAATAGGGACTTGTGTGTATTTCTACTAAAAATGAGAATAGGGAAATAGCCACAATGCAATGCCACTACATGCCATCATTAAAGTGTCTATAATGAAAAAGAAGGAAATACCAAGTGTTGAAAAGTCTCATCCATTTCTCACAAGAGTCTAAACTGGTACAACCTCTTTGGAAAATTGATTGTACTACTATGATCCAGCAATTCAATCTCCAGGTATACACATCAAAATGTATGTATTCACCAAAAGACATACTTGAGAATATTTACAGTAATACTATTCATACTGACCCCAAAGAGGAAAAAATCCAAATTTATCAAAAGTAGAACAGATAGAAAATGTGGGGTATTCATGACATGTATTACTATATTCCAGTGACAATGAATAAGCAACTACATACGACTCTGTGGGTGAACCTCACAAATAAAATTTTGAGCAAAATACATGAGGTATGACTGTGATCTTACATAGTATGAAGTTCAAAAACAAACAGCAGTAACTTATGGTATAGCATTTGTGGTCATAATTAAACATTAGAAAGGAAAAATATCTACTTCTGTTAGAGTTTTTAGGTGTTTCAAATAACAAGAATTTTTAAAATCATTTTAAATGACAAAAGATTTTAAAGGCATTAAACATTGAAGGGGAGCTCTGTCTAAACTTGTTCATTAATTGCATTAATTGTAAAATTGTGTGCAATAATCTTTTACAGTAACAACCAATGAATTTTATAAATCTAACCTATGAAAATAATATGACAATTTTCTGAATCTGGACAAATATCTGGAATACTATGCGTAACTCTATTCCAAAGCATGAGTCCGTGAAGGGATAGAGGTCATTGCATATTAGAGGTCATGTAAATCAGATGTAGTACTTAATATAGTTTAAACCTACAACTTTATTCTCTGGCATACAGTCAGTAACTCAACAACATACCCACCAGCAAAAAGTGGGATTATGTAAACTGAGTCCAGCTGGCTAATTCTAAATATAAAAATTTTACACTGAAAAAAAAACCACAAAAAGTAACCAAACAAAACAGAGACAGAACTCAAAAAACCCACCCCAAAAGTTAACTAACTTCCCAAATTTTGTATACTGGTTTACATAAACAATATTTTAGCATTTTATTACTATTTCTGGGTTATTTTTAATGATAAACTCAATTCATAGGTAAATTGACTGGCATTTATATAAATAAATATTGATCTAGATTGTCTTTCCCTTGTCTTCAGTTATTTTGCAGTACACATTTTTAGGGGAAACATGAATTTAATATGATGTTATTAAGTTGCTAAAATATTTGAAACCCTGATGCTTTTCTTCTTAACACCATTAACTTCTCAGAAATACGCAGCTCTGAGCTCATCACTGCAATTTTTTTAAACAGTACATTTAAAGTCTGTCACTGGAAAACATAAAATGTTGAAAGGAAATAAGATATAATTAAAATTGCCAAATATAAAGCAACTGTAAAGGTGGACTTAATCATGTAAAATCTTTTACAAGTACTTAATTAACACTAATTTTCATTACTATAAAATATGTCAAGTGGGATTTTCATACCAACATTTATAGTGACAGCATATCTCCTACATCAAGCTCGGCAGCCATCCCTCCGTGTCAGCTCGTCGGGACTCCGCAGCGCTGCACAGTGTTCTGCTGCTCGTAGGAACTCAAGTTCTGGGACCATTTTAACATCTCTGCCTTCACCTTGCCTTCCAAAACCTTTGCCATCTCCTTCCAGAGCACTGTCAATTGACTTTTTAAAAGGTTTATGATTTTATCCAAGGCAAAAATGAACCCTTTAACCTCAGTCTACTTTTATCTTCTAGAAATAAAATACAGAAAATTCCTTAGTCAAGGAAGCACAGATGGGTCTGATTAAATATTTAAAATAGTGTAAAGGGAACATATGTCGAAAGCACACAAAGTATATTTTTTAATTATGCTTGGAAATGATAGTAGTTTTGGCTCCCAGTATCACTGAGCAGAAAGTTTCAAAGCTAGAATAACAGGACAATATAAATTTGGTTAGAGTAATAGAAAGAATTCAAAAGACACTTGAATCTCTTTACATATCTGGAACTGAAAGCAAGCACTTGGATCAGCCTTCCCAATTTTTTGTCAAGGTGTCCTCACACTTGTATGTTTCCATGTTTGTGTGCATGCGTAGATGTGTGTGCAAGCATGTGTGAGTGTGCACATACCTGTCAAAGAGAATGAATACATTCCACTTTTATCTGGTAAACTGATTATGACTTGCTCTGCTCACAATTTTATGACGTAGACAAATTTAGATAGCTCTGAATATATTATGTCATTGAATATACAGATATATTCTGAAGTAGAGGTTTGATGAAATAGGGATCCACTAAACGTTTGCTTTGGAGAGTATTTTTATGCTCTACTTCTAATCTGGATCAATATTGTCTGGCTTTAGTTTAAATTTATTCCAAAGTTTCATTAGGTATTTTTTTTTGTTTTATTTCTTTTAGTTTGTTTTGATGGAAACTTCAGAGTTACTAAAATAGAGCAATTTGTTCTATATTTATTAAATTATTATGTGTGGTATCCTTGAAAAGAAGAAATAATAGGATACAGAAAATTTTATATGCCTTTTTTTTTGACCCCAGACAATTTTCATTTAAGAAAACTGGAAAGATGACATGATTGACAAGGTTAAGGTTTAAATTGGTTTTGCTTTTTTTACTTTAGTCCCTTAAAAGCTTTCCCAATAAGTGGCTCCAGAGCTCGTTGGGGAAATGGTAAATTCTAGGATTTGAGTAAGGAACACACAATGAGAGACTGAGGAGATACTGTTGGCGTCATAATAATAATAAACATGAGAAAATGTAATTTAAGATTAGAGTGTTTGAATGTCAAAAATAATAAACATAACTAATTAAACACAGCAAGTGAATTAAAGTCATCAGTTTACAATAATACTCTGGAAATGTTAATTTTTTTACAACTAGAAGCTATTTCAAAATTTGACAAAGGGGAAGAATCACATATTAATTTTACATATCCCATGCAAACAGTATTTCAGGCCAAACAAATGCTGGATGAGTGACGTTTATTCTTTATAGAAATACTAGAGTTAAAAGCAGAAGGTATAATGAAATTAGAAAACTTCCATCTTGCAACTCCTGATGAAATAGTACCATCAATTAACACTGAAGCCACACAGTACAAGGTTGATGGGAAACACTATGATGAGAGATCAGTCGGACACCACCTGAACCCATTATTAACGTCAGGAGCAGAGTAAGTGGGACAGCCAGACATTGTGTCCTTTGTGCTCTGATGCAAAAACTCTACTGCCTGACTACATTCATGTCTTTGGTTCTAACTACCAAATTACAAGTGATATAAAGATAAAAGAACCAGGTAAATATTACCCATTGACCAAATACAGAATGTAGGATTTTCTAAATGACTCCATTTCTCAAATTATTGCTATGCCAAAAAAGAAGGGGAGACTGTTACTGAATTAAAGAGATTCATTGCATATCTTACGTCTGTATAAATTGATGGGCTTAATGCACTTAAGTAGTGATCATGTCTAAATATAACTTCATCTCTGAAATAATATGATTTCTGAGAAAATAACAGCTTGAGTAAAGAATCTTTCTTTTTCTCAGATTTCTGCTGCAACCCAACCCCTCAAATGTTTCTCACCATTTGTGGAGAAGAATAGGTATACACACCTGAGACCTAGAGGATTTAGGGTGGGAGGTGCAGATTCAGAGCATTTTTATCTTGGAAAGGACTAAGAACCCAGATTTGGGGGAAGAATTTCCTCTTGGGGAGCCAGACATAGCTCTGCAGTTGCCTGGGAGAGGCTGAGGGAAGGAGGGTCACCAGAGCGACCCCCTCCCGCAGTGAATCCCCTGCAGAGTAGAAGTGTGGAGTACTGTGGTCAGATCGCT
Organism: Desmodus rotundus; assembly: GCF_022682495.2. NCBI lineage: Eukaryota > Metazoa > Chordata > Mammalia > Chiroptera > Phyllostomidae > Desmodus > Desmodus rotundus. The sequence continues at coordinate 44,352,396 of NC_071390.1, read as the reverse complement.
GTGACCAGGAGTATCACTAGGGCCTGCAGTTGACCCACATGTTTGCACTCGATGGATCAGAGGTCCCTTGGCAAGAGGAAAATCCCCAGCATGCTAATTCAATCACTGATCCTACAGTATTTTCATCACTGTCTACCCCCCATTTCCAGAGACAACTCAGCAGCTTAAATTGCACAGATGCTGGCTTCTATACCTGCTGATACAGCAGACAAAGAAATATATCACAAATTACTTAAGAGGCACAACTGAATGGAGGTGGGGTCAAATTGTCACTCTTGCCAAATATTTGAAATAGTAATACCCCTAGTCAGTTATTACATAGATGAAACAAGATTTCACCAAATTTAGGAAAAAAAAACTTGGTCTCAAAAGTAAATATACCAGATGTAGTATTCATAAAGGCAAATAATTCAAGATAAGCCTCTGCGTATCAAAGCATAGCTAAGTAATTACCCTCTATATGCTGCCTGGAGAATCGGAACTTAAACCCTAAGCACCAAACTAGACCTGTGGATGTGTAAAGTTAGGTTAATATAAAGTCAGAAATAAATGAACAGAAATAGCGATTGGTATACTAATACTGTGAAGAAAATAAACTGGTTATTTGTCCAGTTTAAAGTTTCTATTATTTCCTTTAATACATAGGGATTTAATTGAATATTACCATTCGTATGATTATTTAATTAGCCACATTATGAAGAGCTGGAGGGTAATTCAAAAGAGGAGAGTTTGTAGAATAGCAGAGAAATATTATCAAAAGCAATTATTATTTTTTGCTTCAACAAATATTATTAGGAGTTTTTTTTATCATTTTTATTTTTCATTTGTAGTTGACATACAATATTATACTAGTTTCAGGTGCACACCCAGTGGTTAGACATCATATAACTAACTTACGAGGTGATCATAGCAATAAATCTCATACTCATCTAACACCATCCACAGTTATTAGAATGTTACTGACTGTATTCCCTGTGCTGTGCTTTACATCCCCATGACTGTTCTGTAACCGCCAATTTATTTGTGCTTCCTAATCTCTTCACCCTTTCCACTGGTCCCTCCAACCCTGCTATGAGTCTCTTTCTGTCCTGCTAGTTCATTTATTTCATTTTTTAGTAAGTTTAGGGTTTGTTGATAGATGTGTATTTACTGCCATTTTACCATTCATACTGTTTATTGTTCATATGTATTTATTGCCATTTTATTAATCTTTTTTTCTTCTTCTTAAAGAAGACTTCTTAACATTTCATGTAACACTGCTTTTGTGGCAATGAGCTCCCTCAGCTTTATATTGCCTGGGAATCTCTTTAAATGTCCTTCAATTGTAAATAATAACTTTGCTGGTTAGAGTAAACTTGGTTGTAGCTTTTCATTGCTTTGAATATCTCTTGCCACTCTCTTATGACCTACAAAATTTTTTGTTGAAAAATAAGTTGAGAATCTTATGGGATCTCCCTTGTAGGTAACTAATTGCTTTTCTCTTGCTGCTTTTAAAATTCTCTCTTTGTCTTTAACCTTTTGCATTTTAATTATGATGTGTCTTGGTGTGGGCCTCTTTGGGTTCATCTTGTTTGGAACTCTCTGTGCTTCCTGGACTTGTATGTCTATTTCCTTCACCAGATTAAAGAAGTTTTCTGTCATTATGTTTTCAAATAGGCTTTCACATGCTTGCTCTCTCTCTTTGCCTTCCACCATTCCCATTATATGAATGTTGGTACACTTGATGCTGTCCCAGAGGCTCCTTACACTATCCTGATTTGGGGTTTTTTGTTTTTTTCTCTGTTCTGATTGGGTGTTTTTGCTCCCATATATTCCAAATCACTGATTTGATCCTCAGCTTCATCTACCCTACTGTTGATTGCCCATAAATTATTCTTCATTTCAGTTAGTGTACCCTTCATTTTTGACTGGTTGTTTTTTATGGTTTCTATGTACTTTTTCATGCTTTTGAAATTCTCACTAAGTTCTTTGAACATCCTTATAACCATTATTTTGAACTCTGTCTCTGGTAGTTTGCTTGCCTCCATTTCATTTAGTTTTTTTCTGGAGATTTCTCCTGTTCTTTCATTTGGGAGCTGTTTCCTTGTCTCCACCTTTTTGCTGCTTCCTCATGTTTGTTTCTGTGTATTAGGTAGAGCTGCTACATCTCCCGGACTTGGTAGAGTGGTCTTGTGTAGTAGATGTCCTCTAGGGCTCAATGGCAGACTCCCCAGTCACCCATGCCTGGCACTCCAGGAGCTCTCCTGTGTGAGTTGTGGGCACTGTCTTGTTGTAGTGGAGTATTGCTGTTGGTGTCACTGAGAGGGATTGACCCCCCAGCCAATCCACAGCAAGGACCAGCTGCTACTACAGTGGATTTGTTCTGCAGGAGACCACCACAAGGAACAGGTCTTGCTTTAGTGGGGCTTTGGTACTCACTGAGCCCAGCCCTTGAGTCTGTCACTCATGGAGGTGATAGGGTTGTCATCCAGCTTGGTCGGAAGCTGTCCACCAGGTGCACTGGCTTTGGGGCCTCTTGGAAGATTCAAGGTCAGCAACCACCTGTGCCCTGCCAGAGAGCACCTGACACAATCCACAGAGAGATCTGCAATGGCTGTTACTTGTGCTGGGCTTAGTGGTGCCCCAAAGAAGCCAAGCAATGAACCAAGGCTGGCTGATACTGGGGACACTTAGCAAGAGGTTTAGAATTTGCAGAGGCCAGATGCTGCTTGTTTAAGAGACTTCAAGAAAGTCCGAAGGATGAGGTGAGAGAAGCCATTTATATGGAAAGCCTCTGGAAATGGCTTTGGTAGGCTCATAAGTTGAGTGGGGTGGAGGGTCTCAGGGAATCACCAGGCCAGAGAAGACAGTGTGAGCCATGTTGAGACAGACTCAGAGATGGCGCCACCTGCCAGTTTTGTGGGGCAGTAGTCTCAGGAAAGGAACAAAGGTCACTGCTGGAACTCTTGCTTGGCAGAAAGCTTGATGCTGCTTGCAGCTCCTGCCCTGATGCCAGAAAATTCAGTTCCTGCCTATATGTCCCTGGTTCCTTTAGAGCTGAGCTCAGAGGTAGTGAATCCAAGTAAGTCCATGCATGGGACCTTTAAGAGGAACTGTCTGGGACTCCAGAAGCCCTAAGTCTCCCTCAGCCACAATCCTTGCTGATCTTTACAGCTAGAAGTTACGGGACTTCTCTTCCTGGCTCTGGAACCCTGGGCTGCTATGGGGCCTGGTCTCCTTGCTCCTCAGGGGGGTCTTCCACAGCCAAGATATGCCTCCCAATTTTTACCTGTGGGTGTGGGGCCAGCCCGTTCTGCATCTTTGCCCCTTTATACCAGTCTTGATGTGGCTTCCGTAAAGCCTGAGTTATAGGGCTTGCATTCAGCTACATTTCAGGTGGTTCAGAATGATGGTTGTCCTGAAGTTTAGTTGTACTTTTGATGTGGTTGTGGGAGGATTTGAGTGCCACATTTACCTATACCACCATCTTGACTGGAAACCTCAAAAGCAATGATCAAAATAGAAACATTTTATCATTATTTTAACTATAGTCAATATAACTGTAAAATATATTTGGGCATTTTATACCAGATAATTAAATAAATCAACAGTTGAAAGGTAAAGTCCTTCTCTTCATTAAGCTTGGATTTGAAAGTGGCAATACTAAAGACCATAAAATGGGAAACAAGATCTTAGGAAAAAAGTAAAGTCTAAGGCACAGGTGGCAAACACAAGGCCCGCGGGCCGAATCTGGCCCTCCACCTTGTTTTATCCAGCCCGGCACCTTGTTCCTACCTGGCGGCAGTGCTGAGCTCCTTGCCCCTAGTTGAGGAGTAGCTACATTTATTCAGTCCTAAAATCACATTCAGCTCTTTGAAGGCAACTGTGAAGCTGATGTGGCCCCAGGTGAAAATGAGTTGGACACCCTGGTCTAAGTATTTTTGACTTAAGCACATCTTTAAGATACTCATTTCCTTCATGAATTCAAATGAATTAAGGGAGATTTAAAATATACATATATGTAAAATATACATACAAACAAAAACATATAGGCCTTTGAAAAGGAAATAGCCTGTTCAACCCACTGTATCTATCTGGCTATGAGCAAATTGATATGAAATAAGCATTAAACAAATATAAAAATAGTTGAACAAACATATCCTTGGTAATTTTAATTATTTTAATCTTGAAGTAAGTATAATGATTTATATTCTTTTGGAATACAAATTTTAATACTTTTTCAAAGCAGGTCTAGAATTTTTTTAAAATAAAGAGTAACTATTAAATCATAATGAAATTGAATCCTTATTAATTAATAACATTTTTAATTATCCTATCATTGAGCAAACCATAAAATAGTTTTTTATAGCGAACAGTATGAAAAAACATGTAAAGAATCATATTTATAAGGATTTGCTAAGAAAAATCCTGAAACTGATAAGTTAAATGGGGAAAGCTCAGTGCCTGAAATTGAGTATCTACTTCTCAAATCCCTTGTTCAATACATGAGCGATAAAATTGAGTCAACGTTGCTATTAGGATGCAGTAGAAATTCTGTTGGGTATTTGCTAGGCTGAAGGAGAGGTTTTATGCATTTTCTAGTCAGAGAATGGAAGATGGCCTAAATCCTTTTCTGAGATCTACAGTTACTGTAATCGTTTATATATTCCTAAGGTCAGCATATGAAAATGTTCTCCAACCTCTGAAACAGGAAAAGGTAAAGTAACCAGAAAATGGGGCCAGTCCTAGTTGTTGTCATACAAGTATAACGATAAGAAAGGCATCGGAAACAGAGAGGTCACGCTGTCCGCTCAGGTAGCTCAGAGCGCTGGCTGGGGGGCCTGCAAAGCACGCACTTACAAGTAGTTTGACGGCGGTAAGATCATTTGCTGCAAATATCCAGTCCAGTCTAAATCTAAAGCACTGCTTAATAACAATAATAGTTTTCAAAGGCTTTTGAGATTATATATATACACACTATGTATAAAAATATATAATATATAATAGTTTATATAAATATATAAACATATATTGATTATTTGTTATTATATATATAATTAAAATATGTGGGATGTTATATAAGGTAATGACCATTTTTTATGAATGAGTAGTCCACCACCGTATGTAAATTAATGCATCCAAAAAGAGAAGTTTAAATAAGATGTCTGTACATTAACATGTATGACCTGGACAGTTTAGAGACAATCGTAGTGAGGAACCGAAGTTGGCCAAAGACTGTATTACTATGGGAAATTACACTTACGAGAAGAACAATCTTAATAATATTAAAAGCAATTTTCACCATCCAAGATGCAGTGAAAATTCAAGAGTTTGAGGTAATAGAGAGCTATACTAAACAAATAGGACCAAATATTAAAAAACAGCAACGGGAAGAATCCATGGAAAGAAAATGGTAAGAATCTACAGAAAAATGAAGTCACATATTTCATTCCTTCAACTTAGCTTAAAGTACCCAAAACTTTAGTCTTACCCTATGTGTTAACCATAAAAACCAATGGCAGCAGTTCTAAAATCCCTAGGGAGTGGTGGCTGTGTATATGGTGTAATGTATCCAGGAAGCTTCGATATGATGGACTTGCTACATCTCCTACACCAAACACAGCCTCTAAGCAAATTCCTAAAATCTTATGTTACCAAAGAGAAACATGTATTTTAAAATATTTTAACCTCAGGAAATATCTAAGAAATATTAAAAGCCAATAGAAATAAATATTTTTATAAAGCTGCCCAGTTACCTAGGGCATCTGATATATCTGAATGTGTATAAAGTTAGAAAGTATATTTAATGAAGCGGAGACACAGAGGGATTTGACAATAATTTTTTCTAGGTAATTTCCACAAAAGTCTATAGGCTTATGAATTATGCCATAAAATCTATGATCTACAAAGACATTCTTAGAAAAAGCATCATTTAGATTTATAAAAGTGACCAATTGCTTTATTTTAACAAACTCCATGAAAATCTCAATGGCTTCCCATTAAAGCAACTACAAGAATTTTATATGTGGTAGAAGTCAAAGACGAACACAAATTAGGCCCCTGGATACCTCCATCCACCCACCCACCCTCAAATGGAGCTCAGGAATTCACACGGCTTCTGTCTCAGAGCTATGCTGCTTGAGACACAGGCATTGCAAGGGCTCCATTATAACTGCAGAGGAAGTTGGAACATATAACACTATCATGGACACAATGAAGTAGCATATTCTTATTTTTCCAACTTGGTAATTCAGAGATACTGATAGAAAATCTTTTATTGATCTCCTTTCCCTTTCCCTAAGCTCTTTCTGTGAAACAAAATTTGTTTAGAAGCCACCTTAAATAAATAGAGTGAAGCCCTTCCACCACACTTAAGAATTACCATGCCAAGCTTGACCAGAGGCACAGTAGTTCTAAAATGAAATTCTTAAATACCACATAGTATTTATTTTATGGATTTTGTATGGTTCAATCACATGATGAAAATGAAGTTAGCCATCTGATTAAACATGGAAGATTATGCATTAAAATTTCTTACTAACATAATTTAAATTTTTATTTCTCAAAATATTAAAATTATAAATGTAAATAAAATGTGTTCAAGCCCTTGCACCTTCTCATAATGGAAAAGTAATAACACTTTTTTAAAATTATCACCCAAAGACATTTTTTCACTGGTGTCAGAAAGACAGAAAGAAAGAGAAACATGGATTGGTTGCCTTCTCATACATGCCCCAACCAGGGATCGAACCCACAATCTGGGTATGTGCCCTGACCAGGAATCACAATGGAGACCTTTCAATCTACAGGACATGCTCCAACCAACTGAGCCACATTAGCCAAGGTGAAAAGTAACAACATTTTAAAACAAAATAAAAAGCTAAAATTGCCCCAAAATGATAAAAATGCAGTAAAAACACAAACAAAAATATACAAAAATAGTTCAAAGAGGGAGAATGTAAATTAGCTTTAGGTAGATGTTAACAGTCCTAATGATACAGAACACACAATTAGTTATTTAAAATAAAGAATGCAGAGGTACATATTTATAAGAATTATACAATAAGGAATGAGATTATGGGTACGTGTAAACTGATGTTATAATGGGCTTAAGTAATGGGCATAAATACCAAGCCAGCAGTGTGTGCGTGTGTGCGTGATATAAATGTACACATAATCATATTTTAGCTCAGATTATTTGGCTCTTAAGGAAAAACTAAAGGATAAACATTTTTGAAATTTTGAAATAGAATTTTCATTTGTACAACTTTATTTTTTATAATAAAAGTATGTACTCTTCTAAAACATACATTGCCTCCAGAATTACCATTTAAGCACCTGGTTCTACTCTTCCTGCCCCAACGTTACTTAATCCTGTGATCATATCCCAGATCCTTCTTACCAAACATATCATTGAATAGAAAAGGACAAACTATAGAGAGCAGAACAACACTGGTGGATTTCAATAACATTGGTTTCATGGAAGGAGCCCAGAACAGAATAGTATATATTGTATGATTCCAAAACTAGTTAATGGTGGTAAAAACAGAACAGTGGGTGCCTCTGGAAGAGGAAATGCATTGGAAACCAGCACCTGGGAAGTTTCTGGGGTAAGGGAAATGTTCTTTATCTTCTCTGGCAATGTTCTTTATCTTCTACTTTGCTCATTTGCCAAAATTGCTCATACAGTGTGCTTGAAAATCTACACATTTTACTTTGTTTACAAGAGAGAGGCCCCCTCAAAACGAACTATCTTCTGGAGGGCAGACCCCTTGTAGTGCAGGCTTCTCCTTCTAGGTGAGTGATACCCATGTGTATCAGTGCACCAGCTGGGGTTGTGAGAGGCTGTGTTCTGCTTCAGGGATTTTTTTTTTTAAGACTTTTTCAACGTGCTTGCTGATTTTAAGATGGGTGATTTAGGAGTGCACCTACCCACACCGCGGAGAGTGTTCAGAACTTTTTAACCAAAAACAGCATTACCCCTCTGCCCCACCCTTCCTATTCACCCAATGTCACCCTTTACTCCAAGCAACTTTTGTAAGTGTCCCAGATGAAGAAAGTACTCAAAGGGAAAAGTTTTGCCTATGTGGAAGAGGTGAAACAAAAAACAGCAGACACAGTAAAAGGCATCAAAATCAATGAGTTTAAAAACTTTAGAGCAGCAGCAAAAATGTCTCGATAGGTGTGTTGCATCAAATGCGGAGTCAAAGTTTAAACATGTAAGAATAAATACACATTTTTTATAAATAAATTCTAGTTTGGGGGGTCTCCCCTCATGAAATACACCTCAATAAGTAAAAATAAAAATAAATATTGGGGAAGAAAGGGACATAAGACAACAATCATACCCAATGTTGTCAACCTGTGGTCCTGAGAATTCAAACAGGATCCATGGATAGGCTTCACTTGATCACAAAACCCCTTAAATTTAATGCAAAATGTTATATCTTGGGGTAAAGAATGTACATCTTCTTAAAAGATGAACAGTGTAATCATCGGATTATCAAAAAAGACTCTGAACCTCCAAGGAACATAAAAACCTTGGCTAACCCCTAAATTTATAAATGAAGAGGAATTCATTGAAGCATACAGGATTCACTAGCTTGTGTTCTAACCATTATAATTTTTCTATTTAGTGTCATTTCATATAGTGGCAATCCTATTTTCTGGAACATTTTTTGTATATGTGTATAGTATTTTCAGCTAAATAAAAATAGAAGGTGCCTGTTTCAAAAATTAATAAAAATTTCTCAGCTGTTAAAGGGACAAAGTTAAGAGTAATTATAATGAGATTTCCTTGTGATGTCTTTAATTTAAAAGAGATACTTCTCAAATTCCCGTAATAGTGAGTCAGGAGTATAATCTAGGGGCTCAAGATACATCCAGTTTCTAGGTTATCAAATTTTTGCTTTAGTGCAATGGAATAGCTCTTTTATTGTAAATCTGAGCAGAATCTTGTGATACAAATAATTATTGTGACCTTTACGAAGGAAGATTTTTGTTATGTAACAGTCATCAATAAGCAACAGTCAGGAAGTGATCATTCAAATTGACCTTTACCAAGGGATTACACAGAACAAGAAAAGCAGGAATTGTAGTTTTATGTAGAAAGAGACTTTGATCTTTATCACAATTATCATTATAAAGACAGGTAAAGAAAGTACAGGCAGGCAAATGGCATAGGAGGTTATGAAATAAAAAGTTGTGAGGTAAAGAAATGGGTAAAATGAGACACATTTTTTCATTTATTATAGTAAACATAAAATCTTGATTTCTCAAATTTGCTCTAGCAGCTGTATGTTATCCTTACATACTGTTTTCCATTCTAGGTTAGTATTGCTCAATAGAGCTTTCTGCAATAATGAGAATGATCTATATCTGCCACTAACCTTATGAAATTACTGAGCACTTGAAATATTGTTTATGAATTTTAATTTTAGAAAATTAATTTTAATTGTATTTAATTTTAATTAATTAAAATCTAAATAGCCACAGGTGGCCTGAGGTTACTGTATTGGACAGTTCAAGATTATTTTTTGTTAAGAAACTATAATCATATTTGTTCTTTAAATTATGCAATTCTTGAAGAGATATTGTCATGGGTTTGAATGTCTTTGTACAGTATCATTGAAATATCCAGTATAATGCTTCAATACATTAGAGATTTCTAATTGAATGACTTAATCGAACCAGATAAATAATATACCATAGCAGTCATGATAATGCTTATTTATAATATCACTGGGTTGATAAAAACTTGGAATTGCCTTCAGATAGTCCAAGGACAGCAAGCAGCATCTAAGAGTGAATGAATAATTCATTAACTAATTCAACACAATTATTAAGTACTTAACCAGTTATAGACTTCTCAGACTGTAGCTAGTACAAAGATAAATCACATACTAGTTCTTCCACTTAGTGCAAGGGCACTTAGGCAAATAACTACAAACAATATGATAAGAGCTATGATATAGATGTCTTATACACTATTAGAATTAAATTGTCTTTCCCTATTAGGATATTACTAAGAATCTGTGATTGAAGCTATAATAATGATAGAAATCTAGATTGAGATTTTATTATAAATGTCTTTTTGCCCATGGTGTAAAATATCGAGTATCAATTAACTTTCCCTAGAGAGTAAATGATATAATCATATTTCCATTGTATTGTGAGCTCTTTAGCATCAGTCATAAATACAGTATTTGCTTAGGAAGCGAAGAGGCTAGTTACAATGTGACTACACAAGTCTAGGCTAGAGACTACCAAGATCTCTGAAAAAAAAAAAAAAAACAGTGAATACAAGCCAGAGAAAAAGAAAAATACTGGAGATAAAATCTAGATAATTTTTTAAGTGCTTTGTGGAGATTTCATAGGCTAGAGAATCAAATGATGGTCTGCAGCTTTCCGTCTCAAGTGAATGGTAGTGGTATAAAGATAAGGAATAAGCCAAATGAATATGCTGAAAGTGAAGATATGTTCAAGTGCACGTTGACTTTATAATTGACTAGGGACTTTGATAAGCAAACCTCCAGAAGAAAGTCAAATGACACATTCCAGAATGTGTACCTATTTTTTTTTGACCACATGCAATTTGGTAACATTTAAATTAATAAGTGGATATCTTCCCCCATCATTTCACTTATTTAAAATATTAATCAAGAGAGGATCTGTTATGCTTCAGCATCTCAGAAAAATAAAATTTCACTCTGAGATTGCATAAAATCTCATACGGACCAGGCAGCCCTTCTCCATTTTGTAGCTGTGCTATCAGAACACGTAACCTCCAGAATTATTTCTGGATAGGTGCATAGGGCCAGCATTTTCCTGTATAATTTCTGCCCTAGCCCAGTGGTCAGAGCTGAGCTATGTGGCCCCAATATAACTAAGGGTGCGTCTGAGAAATGGGTCATCGGTGTGCCCAGGAAGAGAAACTGATGTGATGGACACGCACATTGACTGGCCTGCAACGGGAACAATTATTATTGAAATGTGGTGTCTGTAATTCCAGATAACTTTATTTTTGATTGTATGTAAAAATTTAAATAAAGACCGCTTGATGAATGCTATTTTAAAATTTTTCTTGAGCCACTTAATGCTACCCATTATTTTTAGTTAATAAAGCTATAGTAATAATCATAACCTGCATGTCTTTTTCAATATGCACAACTGTAAACCTACTTTTGCCCACTCTTTTGTGTGTGTGTGAGTGTGTGTGTGTGGGGGGGGTTTCTACAGAAACATTCACATGGCTCATTAAATAATAAGAAAAAGAACAGGGGAGGTAGAAAATATTTTAAAGAAACTTCTGAAAGATACTTGAGCAGAACTAGAGTGAACTGGCAGTTAAAGGGTAAAAACTTTTGAAAATTCCTCCTCTCTATTTTTCCTAAGACTGAATAGTCTATTTCAAAATTAAATAGCTCTGTGCTTACATAAAAGCATTGTGTTTTCATTGTTGCTGCACTGAATTGCTCTAGGCTATTTCTCCTATATCCAGTTTTCCTCATACAAGAGATTTAAACTCCTACTTTTTATTTTAGACTTGGAATCCTTAAGCATTATGTTAGATTTGTATGGAAGTAGACTGAAAAGCCTGGTAATTTCAATGATATCAAAAGAAATTAAGGCTCTGAATGGCAAATAGTCAAACTCTTGTCCCTTGTGTTGTATGCCTTGTCATTTTGAGAAAAGAGAGTAGAATTTAGATCCCTTTGACAAAATAATAATACAACCAACCCCTCTCATCTCTTAGGAGTTATTGAGGGGATCAAATGGATATAACACGGGCACATATTTTTAAGGCTTGAATATGAGGTACTTTAATTTAATTCTTCCATTTTATGCTGCACTTTACTTCATTATGACATATGTGTATGTACTAGTGAGTTAATGGCCGAGATGGAAATACTGGTTGAAGATTTCAATCTTTACCACCTTATCCCAATAATAACCAAGCAGGCTGCAGACTCTTTTCTACACATATAAATAGGTTAAGATGTTGCATATTCTTAGCTAACTTTGCAAAAGAACAAAAATGAAATGGATGCAGGAATTTTGACATGAATTCATTTGGGCAAAAAAGAGTGTCAAGGACTACCCATCAGCTGTGTATAAAATATAATCACTGAATATATAACTGTCCATATTTTAGCAGTTATATCTGTAAAGCATTTGTCAACACTCTGAATAGACGGTGGTTACATTCACTGCTTCTTTTTCCTGTGCAGTAATTTGGATAGTAATAGACAGACTGATTTGTGGCCTCTACTTCTCTCCTACTACGATATACATGAGTGTGTTCTTGAGTGGAAATCACAAATTACTTGGAAAGGGCAATACAAAACTAGCTACGGATTTTAATAATAGCTGTCAATTTGACATTTAGAATAACTGAGGGTGTTGCTGTTTATCTGTGTTCTTTCTCATGACTTTAAATGCTAAAGAAGTAAACGGAATAAAATTCCAGCCACTAAAATCCCTGCTTGACTGAAGATGACATTATATTTTCATTATCCCAGGGATTATTTAAATATGTGCTTAAATTGATATGTAGGGGAATATACAAAGTAACAACACTTTTTAGAAAATGAAGTCAATAGATGTAAAGATATGGATTTATTTCTGGTTCATTGTCAATGAATCACACTGTACAAAAAACCCCAGGTCTTCAATCTTGGAAATTAAAAATTCTTGAAAATGTGCACTTTTAGAGGGCCCTCTCTCCCTCAGGTACTCTTTTGCTGTCTTTACTTACTACCATTTCCCAGATGTCCTCAGCCCCATGTCAGGCTTTAATATTTTCCTGGTCTGTGCATATTGTTCCCGTCTACCTGTCTATATAATACTGATATTTATTAATTTTGTATCTTGTTTGGATTATCCTAATCCTTTTCTCTTTCAGTGGTTGATTGATTGACAGACCAACAATAAGGTAAGATCAGCTTTGTTTGATGTCTTTGTCCACTTGGAAAATATATCCCAATAAGTAGGTTTTGAAAAACAACCCCATCACCTCGGGGGCACAATAATATGAGCTTAACCAAACCATGAATTTACTATCAGAATATGCTGTCACTAAAAAGCACAAAATTGAAGGTAGGGAATCAACTAACCATATAATTCAATAAGAGTTTCAGGTCTCTGGGTGGCAATCACTTGTTAAAGGCTCCTTTTATCCACCCCCCTGCTCCCCAGAACAGAGAAGAGGTTTGGGCAGAAGACAGTCTATCACTACATGTCATGCATCAAACTTGTATTACCACACTCTCTGCATCGGCAAACCTATGAAAATGCATCCTTACAATTGATGCAAAACTATGGATCGAAGTCAAACTAACCACAATAAGAAGGTTGCATCAAAGGCATACCATACCATGCTATGGAGATGAGAAGTTGTAAAGCACAAAGCAGGCTGGCCTATTCACCTGTGTCACAGAAAACATATTATACTAATTATATTAGTATAATATGCCAATACCTATACATTAGAAGAGTGGCAGTGGTAGGGACAAAGATATAAGTGGCCAAGAACTGACTTTTAGTCCCTACTGTTATTAACCAGATGCAATTAAATTCCTTTATCATGCTAGCAATTAATATTACATACATGATATTTTATATACATACATATACATATATACACATGTATATGTGTCAATAGATAGAAAGAGATGTAGATTTATATATTAAGAGAAAAAAGAACATGAGTACTGTGTGTGCATGTATGTAATAGAAGGTTGGAATAATAATCCTTATGTTATGAAAAAAATCTTTTTAGGGGAAAAAACAAAAGCAAATATTCTCGTTAAAGATGATTGATGATAAAACCAGAATAGTTCGAGCTTCTAAACATTCTAAGGTAGAAAATAAAAACATTGCAATAATAACATTACCTCTTTGATGCGTAATAATTTATACTGTGATTAGCACTAGGGCCAGTCCTTCTTTCCACCAGCGGGGACTTGTTCTGTGAGGTTGGATTGAAGGATGTAAAAGTAGAGGAAGAACAGAAGGGAGACAGCAGGCCATGGCAAAAAGCAACTCCTACACTGAAACAAAGGGGCTGAAGATGGATCTTCACATTGCTTTGTTCTTCTGGCTTAATCTCTTCAGAATAGTACCATGAGATTCAACTAAGTGGAAATCTCTTGAAATCTTAGCCACTCTCCTGGAAGTCCCAACCAGCCACAGGATCCAGAATTATGCCCATTGATAGTTAAAGGTCACTAGATGACCATCATCAAGTCCTGACAATTTGCAATACGGTTCAGGGCAGAATACAACCCTGGAACTGCGTCCCCGCATTCTGGGCCTGTTAGCTGTAAACACAGACCATCCCTCGTTTCATTACTCTAAAGATAACGAAACCTTCCATTTTATACTATTGGAATTTCAGTTCCACTATCCCATTCTGTCAGAGTTGTATTTGATTTGCTTGAAGAAGCGTAAGTGCTGGAATCCGAATCATTCAATAGTTTCATATCTCGTAGTTACACAGGCATATACATGTGTAAAATTGTTTGTGTTGTACACTTAAGATTAGCCCATTACACTATGTATTTTATACCTCAGAAACATGTAAAATGTTGTTTAAACAATAACCTTGTGGTTGGAGAAAATGTGGTGATAAAATAGTGGAGAATGGTGCGGAAGAGAGACAATAAGGAATAGGACTAGTCATGTGTGATGTCTCTTTTTTTTTAGATGACTCTGATCTTCATAAAGCCCCTTTATCTCTCTTGACCATCTTTCCAAATCTTGAAATAAATGAATTCTAAGTTCCTTCGAGTCCTGGTCCTCATACTACCCACTACCAAACCAAGCGCAAGTTGAGCAATTACCAACTGAATTTTATTAATGGGCAGTGTAGTCCCAATTGTATTTCAACCAAAAATTTTAAAGTTTTGAAATATTCTCTGCTGTTAATACATTCCAAGACTTCATAATTGCTTTAAATTAATGAATAAAATACTTCTTATAGACTGCAGTCTAAACTTGTGCATAAAACAAACCAGTTTTTGTTCTTTCAAAGTCTAGGATTATATTTTTGAGAATCCCTTAAAATTATCTTACAATTTATCAGTAATTGGAGTTAACAGCATATGTTCTAGGATGCTTTGATGTTTTACATCAGCCTTTTCTTTGATTCTTAAAAAGGAAATTATATTATTGACTAAGAGACGGTAACTATTGTGTCTTTTTTATATCCAAGATGATGAGTGAGGCAAAGAAGAGAGAGACTTCAGTTAGATTTACATTTTATATTCCATTCTTATATTGATCTGTGTATTCATTAAGAAAATGTTTATGGACCACCAGAATTAGCCCCAGACAATGAGAAAGAACCTGGAGTGTCAAAGAAGAATAGTATAAATAAGTTGCCCTCAAGTAACTCATACTCTAAGACAAGAAAGAGAAACATTAAAAAAAAAAGCAATTACAATAATGTATGATGTAACCTCTTTAGTAAATAGGCAAAGGAATAAAGGAAAATAATAAAGAGACTTAGGTCTATAGTTATACTGATGCATTTTAGTTTTAGAAATAAATCTGTTTTTTCTTATTTTAAGAGCTTGTTGTTGAATTATAATTATCACAATTAATAAGTTATGCACATTCTAATATAACTGCTTAGCTGGTAAAATAAGCCAATCATGCAGCTTATAAATCATGTTGAGAATAAATATGCCTAAATCATATTAGCATCATCAAAATCATTTAATTCAAATTATTATAAAAAGTATAAACACTATTTCTAAATTTCATTACCGGGTTTATTAGTTGACACTTCACTTTTTGTGAGCAATAGCTTTCAATGTGCATCCCAGAATGAATAATTCTGTGTATGCTCAAGAAAACCCCTCTCACAGAGGTAAATAGTCGGTCAGAGGCTGACAAATTATGAAGGTTTTAGTGCTGTTAGGCATTTGTTAAGATAATATGTTGTTACATAAAGGGATTATAAGACTACAGTCCATGGTCAAAAGTGTGTGGGGAACTGTCATAATTATTGCACAGGATGGCATATCTGACAGCCAGGAAGAAAATGATGTCAGGTTTTTATAGTTGAAGAGAGCTGTTGGCTCACTGTGTGTGGTACATATTTGTCACTTCAGGACACTCGCAAACCTGCCTCCATAGGGGCCAGTCTTAAGATGCAGCCAAAGAAGAATGGTCATAGAAATATAATGATCATCTAAATTATGATCTTTAATGTATAATTAACTACAATTAAGGAAAGAGGTACATGACTACCAAAGAAAATGAATAAAACTAATATGTCTTTAGCATGTATTTGGTGTTGGTTGTTGGTAATCAGCTGGTAATACAATAGTAAATACCATGGAAACAGTCAGTGTCTTCATTGATTTTGCAGTCTGACACTACTGATCATTCCGTATTATTTTTTTTCTTGTATCTTGTAACATATTCTCTATTCACATCCTAAATTTTGGTTGGTCCCTCTCTCTCTCCCTCTCTTTCTCTGGTTTGCACTGGCACATTGTTTAATTAAACCTACTATATAAAGGTAGTCATAGCACTGACCACCTCCATTGGTAGGGCATCAGATGGCAGAGCAAATCATTGCCGTTCAGTTCCGGCAGGGGCACGTGTCCGGGTTGCGGTTCAGTCCCTGCCGGGGTGCATACAGGAGGCAGTGGATCCGTGGTTCTCTCTCATGTCAATGTTCTTTGCCCTCTCTTTCTATCTCCTTTTCCCTTTCTCTAAAAATAAATATATTTCAAAAACAAAAAAATAAAGGCAATTGTAGATTCACATGCTATTTTAAGGAAGAGGAAAGAGACATCTCATGTCCCCTTTACCCATTTTCTCTCAATAGTAATAATACCTTGCGATACTGAAGTGCAGTATCACTACCAGGTCGTTAACATCGATACACTCAAGATACAGGAGTTTTTATTACTACAGACATTCCTCATGGTTTTCTTTTAGCGCCATACTAACTTATCTCCCACCCTCAAATTCTCCTTAACTTCTAGCAATGACTAAAAGCTTCATCACTCTAGTTTCATTATTTCAAAAATATTATATAAATAAAACAATGCATTATATGATCTTTTATAATTAGATTTTTCTTTTGGTATATTTCTAATTCTCAGAAAATTCATCTAGTTTTATAGGTGCATCAATAGGACATTTTGATTGTTTATGTTTAATTTCTCAGTTGTAGTCTACGATAATTTGTTTAATGGCGATTCCACATTTTTACTTTTATGAATAAAGCTGCTATAAACACTCTTGTACAGGTTCTTGGGGGAACATAAATCTTTTGTCTTGCTGATAATTGCTCGGGAATACAACTGGTAGGTTGTATGGTAGTTGCATGTTTCGATATTTTTAGGAAATCAGTAAGTGATTTTCCAAAGTGGCTACACAATGCTACCCTCTCACCAGCAATTTATCATATCAGTGATACAGCTTCTCTGCATCTTGTCCACACAGGATATTTTTCACGTTTCTTTTAAAATTTAAGCCGTACAAGTGTACAGTAAAATATTTAGATGTAAATACAACAAACCATGGACAGGAAGTGAATGCTGAAAACTATAGAGCACTGAAGTGAAAAAAAATACAAGGTCTAAATAAATAGAAAATTATATGGTGTGCATGAATTAGAGGACTGAACATATACAGATGTCAACTATCCCTAAATGGATATACAAATTAAATGCAATTGCTATTAAAAAACATCATAATTGTTTATAACTATAGACATTATTCTAAAATTTACATTAAAATACAAAGCAACTAGAATTCATAAAACTTTTGGAAAATAAGAATAAAAAGGGAAAATTAGTCTACCAAATTTCGAGACTACACAGCTATATTAATTAAGACTGTGCACTGGCTGGTGTGGGTCAGTGGACTGAGTGCCAGCCTGCAAACCAAAGGGTCACCAGTTCGATTCCCAGACAGGGCACATGCCTGGGTTGTGGGCCAGGTCCCCAGTTGGGGGTGCATGAGAGGCAACCACACATTGATGGTTCTCTCCCTCTCTTTCTCCCTCCCTTCTCCTCTCTCTAAAAATAAATAAATAAAATCATTTAAAAAATGTTTCTGTTAGAAAAAAGACTGTGTTTTCTCAGATGATAAACCCAAAGATAAGTGGAACAGAGAACCTAGAAATCCACCCGTACAAACGTGCCTACCGATATTTGACAAATGTGTAAAACCACCTTAATGGAGAAAACATAGTGTTTTTAACAAATTATGCTAGAGCTAGTGGACATCCATAGCCAAGAAAAAAAGTCTCACAATTTGTGCAAAATTTAACTCAAAATCAATCACAGATATCAATGTAAAATGCAAAAACTAACACTTTCACAAAATAACAGCCTAGGAGAAAATCTTTAAACTCAACACCAAAAGCACAGTCCACAAAAACAGAAATTGAAAACTGGGCTTTATCAAAAGTAAAATATTGCTCTCTGAAAGACACCATTAAGAATATAAACAGACAAGCCACTGAGCATAAGAAAATACAAGGCCCAGTAGAAATAAGGCCTGCTTGAGTATGGTTGGTAGGGTAACAATATGGATGTAATAATTTATAGTTTTAATTTGAACATTTCACCTAAAATGTCATATAGTGTGTTTGAGTGTGATATTGTTATGTTACAGATTTACATGCTTATGATTTTGTAATAAAAGTGTTTGTATTAAACAGGGGCGCTATTTGTGCCACACCCTATATTTTTCAACTGTATATTTGGTAAAGGTCGAGGACCTAGAATATATAAAGCACTCAATACTAAATATATAAAAGTAAACAATCAAATTGAACATGGAAAAAACATAGTTCACCAAAAAAGATATATGAGAGTCAAATAAACACATAAACAGAAGTTTGACACCTTGTCCACTTAGGGAAATACAAATGTAAACTACTTTATTTTAATAATTTTGGAAACAACATATATACAGACAAGTGTACAGATTAAGAACGCAGCTGTATGCATTTCACAGAAGAGGAAACTACAACAAAAGTCAAGAAATAAAAGTTGTGAGCAACTTTTCACCCTCTTGCCCTTCAGTCGCTGCCCCCGAAGTAGTGATGAAGCTGATGTGCCTCAGCATCAGTCAGTGTGCCTGGTTGTGACCTTTGTAGAAAGGGAAATGTGTGGTATTAGTATGGCTATGTTCTCTTTATTTTGTTTAATATTACATGTCTAAGAATCACTCATATTACTGTACAATATTAACATTTCATTCTCATTTCTATAAAATGTTACATTTTCTAAATATAAATATTATAAAGTTTCGGACTGTAAATTTGGGACTATTATGAACGGTGCTATTAGGAATATTTTATATGCTATTTAGTGTATATAATTTATACAAAATATATAGTATGTAATATATATACACACATTGAAGAATTCTGAAGATTTTAAAAAGATTTTTACATATGCTTATAAGCACATGTATGTGAAAGCAAATTGCTGTCTAACAACTCTCTGTATCTATCGGCTATCTATCCATCTATGTTTCTTCTCTACACCCCAGTTTTCGAGTATGCCATGAGAAACAGAATAAATTCTCGAAGCTTATTAAATCATGTACTAGCACATTTCCAGAAGTGTTGTACATAAATTCTTAAAATGTAAAGTTACATATTTTAACATTTATTCATTCTTTCAACAACTATTTCTTATGTGATTCTTAAGCATGTTGCATTATTCTGGGTTGTAGCAGGAAAAGCTACCACATACTTTCTCTCTGATGTACACATTATTTTTGTCTCCATGTTGGCCTCGAGTTTTTCTACATGACCACTAATATTCCAGGTAATGGAGAGAATAAAGTAGTGAAATTGTTTTCAAGGTAACCTTGTTTATATTTTATTTGCTTTTTCTGTTTTCTTGATTTGATTCCTCCTGATTTTATATCAGAATCAATCAGATGATTTTACACTGAAATATCATGGGACTTATTGTTTCATATTAAATTTTATTTGACTTTGGCAATATATGGAAACAAATCTATAGTGATATAAGAGTATAGCCGTGTGTTATAAATCATATATCCATTTTAATTTTTGTACTCAGATAATTGAGTGTATACATACTGCATCCTGTTCAATTTAACACATGCCTTTACAACACCAGAGATGAAATGGGGCCCCACTGAATGGACCATTTGTGGCGGGAAATGTGTTTCTCTGGACAAATTTCATCGGTAAGGATATTGACTTTTATATTCTTATGTGATTAGGGCTTCACTTTATAAATCTAAATCAAGAGATTTCTATTAATATATAGTTTTCAAGTGTACTTAAATCTATTAACATGGTTTTTACATTCCAGAAGATAAAATAAGCATAAAAGGGGAAAAAATCACATTCTCCTTAGAGTGGTGATTTTAATTTTTCATTTTTGTAACAAAACCGTCTCTTAAATGAAATATTATGAGGAAGTTTTTCAAAACAAATAAAAGTGATAGATGTCTTTGATTGAAATGAGGTTGAGTGTCTGGGAACACAAGTGCTTTATACTACCGGATAGTCCCAATTGGCTCTTCAGTAATTTCCATACCACCTCTAACACTCTATGGAAGGCACTGTTATTCTCCTCTACTAAATTTTAAAGATGCTTTGGAAAGCAGAGAACTCACAAACATCTTTTAGGTATTCCTGTACTGTGTGATTTAACACCTCTTGGTCATGGCTGACTGGACCAAAATGGATATCAGACTCAAAAGGAAGCAAATAATAAACTACGTACATAAAAGGTTTTTTAGCTCTAGGGCTAGTAACATTAATGGGCCATAATAAACAGAAGATGTCAATTAAAAAAGAAGAGATAAATAAAGCAGAGATGAGAGAAAAATATACTGTTCTAATTTATAAATGTAAAAACTGCCTTTCATGTTTCCTGGCAGATTCCTAGTTCTCAGATCCAGTTTTACTTCTTGTTCTTGGATTTCAAGGCATCTCCATCCAAATAATAGACAATACCTTTATATAAATTAATTTGAGATGATTTCCATTAGCACAACCAAAGGTCTCAATGGAGCTGACATGAAAATAATATGCTCTATCAAGGCCATTAGCCATGTTTCCCAGGATACTTGCAAAAATAGAACAGTTAAATCATTGGGAACTTCCCTCTCTAGATATTCTTATGGATCTGTTAAAGATGCCTGTAATGAAATAGACCTGTGATTATGATGCTGGGATCCAGCTCAGTATCAGAACAACTCAGGTAAAAGATTAAACCAGAGCTGAGGGTAGAATTGAAGACTTAAGAGATTGCTGTAAAGCTCCAAAGCTGTGGGCATAGATAAGGTTCAGCTCATGGGAGCACAAACTCTGCTTCTTTTCCCCTGGATTAGGTCATGGCATCACTAATACTGAGTGTGGTTGAAGAATCTGGAGAATCTGATGGTTATAAATATTCCAATTAAATGTTGGACCATAGGTACCAATCTGTTAAAGTATTCTTGAATAATTCAAGTGCTGAGTAAGAAAGGCACTGATTTAATTAGAAATAGAAATTTTATAAGTTGTGCAGCATAAAAAAAAGAAAGGCACTGATCTAGCAAAATCTGTTTCCCTATCCTTTGAGAGCCTGCCCTGCCCTGATTTATCAGCAGCAATGCCTTCCTCCCAATATGGACTCTACCCGGTAGCTCTACATCTATTGCTATAGCCTGGGTACTTCACTGATGAAAATATTTATACCTTTAGTTAATTAGCCCAGATATGGCTAGTTAAAAGGATATGCTTAAAGACTGGCCTGAAACTGGTTTAGACCTCACAGATTTTATGTTGACTAAAGTATGAAGAAAATGGGATTTTACTGCTTCTTCCTTTTCTTATGCCGCTGTCCTACTCTCTACTCTCAATGAAATTACAGCTGTAGAAGCTAGTGGAAATAAAAAACAATGAAGTGGAAACATCTTGAGTTCGGGAAAAAGTTTGATTTGCACATTTTTGCTTCAAATGGTTTTGTGTACTTACAATCTTCCTCTTCTATGCAGAGATCCAAAAAAATCTGCTTTGCAACCAGAAATTTGTATTCTAATCCTTGATTTGTCACTTCCTTGTGTGCATATGTGTGTGTTTTCATTTTGCACAGAAATTTTTAGTTGTAATTTAATTATCTGCTAATAAAATCTAATATGACTATCTGATATGTTACAAGAAGCAGATGAATTATACATGAAAACTTTAACACTGTATCTGGTGTCTCACAAGTAAATACTGAAGTTAATATATACAACTATTATAGAAAAACGCTATAAATCCTTCAGTTATATTCGCAGTGCACAGAGAATCCTAAGATACCACAAGGAAGCCAGAAGTATGTTCAGTGTGTACAGAATAGACTAGAAAAGCTTTCACTAGACATAGATGACTTTTATGAGTTGTTCCTTATTGTCCTTGGATCGAGTTACATGGCAAACATTCACTTTTGTTATTTAAGTTCAAAAATCAGTTAAGAAATGCTGGCAACCATATTGCTGCTGGGCTGAGGAGCTGATGGAGGAAAAAAATAGAAACAGTATTGCAAATGATGCTCAGCTAACTTGGAACACTCTCTGACAGCATCTGTCAAGACAGGTAAAAGAAGAATAGCAAACACTTGGAAATGAGTGTTCTGTATACTTGTGTAATTCCACTATTGTGTAATAACACCCGTGGCTCACTTTTGTTCCTGGCTACTGGGATGTAACCTCAAAATCCTTGGATTTTCCTGGGTGGTAGGAGCATTTTGTGACTTATAGTGGGTCCCTTGGACTATACCTGATTTATGCGAAGGAAATGACTCATGTTTCTGGTCATACCAGAAGAACCAACCATGTGTTTACAGTGTTGGAGCATTCATCCAGGTGATACCAGCCTGACCTCTGTGTTGGGAGGGACTCTGGAAATTACATTCATTAGTGTGGCCAATGATGCAACTAATCTTGCCTAAATGATAAAAACTCCGGACACTGAAATTTAGTGACCTTCAAGGTTGCCGAGATAGACAGAAATATAGATGCGGATAGATTTAGACATAGACATAGATATAGACAAACATATAATTCATTAATGTTGCCACACATATACATATACATATACATATACATATACATATACATATATAGATATGGCAGGAGGATGATGTGTCCTCAGGGCATGGAAGCTTCACCCTTCCACACTTAACCCAAAGTTTCTCTTAATTTGGCTGGTCCTGATTTGTGTCCTTTAAAATAGAACTATCATCATAAGCATAAACTTTCCTTAGTTCTGTGCATCATTCTAGTGAATCAAACTTGAAGGAGCCAGTGGGACCCTTGGGAATTTACACCATGTTGGTCAGAAGTGAGGTTGTCTGGGGGTCCCGGTGTTTGCAGCTGGCAGCTGGAGGGATGGCAGACTGGTGTGCACTGTGTCTCTAACCTGTGAAGTGAAGTCTGTGCTGACCTTGGGTAGTTAGTATTAGGATTACATTGAAACCCTTTGGGAAAAAATGTTTCTAAGTAAAAGGCTCTCAAAAAGCATAAATAAAAAATTATAACATAATTTATAAACTTTAGGAATAATTTTTCTATAAATAAATAACAATTAAAAACAATGACTTTATTTTATAGATATAAAAAAATGTATCCAAGTTCTATATCTGAAATTCTACCCCTAACATTATCCAAATTTGATTAGATTTAGCAGAATAAGTTTTCCTCATTCTTTTTCTTGGAATAGTTGCATGACCAAAATTTAATTATCTATGTTTTGAAATGTAATGTTTATTCCTTAATAGCCTATATATATACTCCAAGAGCTCAACAGTTAATCCCGTAAGAATCAGTATTAAATTTGGTGAAGATGTTATTATTAATAAATTCAAATAAAAGCTAAATGTAATTATTATATATGTAATAATGTTTCACAAAATTGCACTAAAATGTTAACAAAAGAGCTATTTGTTAAATTTAATAACATTTAAAGAGTCCTATAATTTTAATGATTAACATTGCTAATTTTGCTTTGTTTTAACATAAAAGGTATTACTTAATGTTTAATGATAACATATTTAACAAAAATTTGAGTTCAGGATAACAGTAATGGTTTCAGAAGGATTATTCTATTTGTTGGCAAACAGTAACCAAAATAATTTTTTTAAAAAATGAGTTGTACTATCATTGGTCAATGTGTATCAGAGTGATTAAAGGTCACCCAAACAAGTACATTTTATTTCGATTCATCTTTAGGCCGTGTGCTTAAATACAGGAGTAATTAGGACTTGGAGGGAATGTCATAACAGGAGAAAGTAAAATTGTAAAACAAGGCAGAAATTAGCAGAGCTTGATTTAATTGGAAGTCATTGTCAACAGAGTTTTCATATATTTCTAAAGGCTTCAGCCATACAGGGAGGGAAAGGGAAGCTGGGGAAGTTCAAATCAGGCTGGACCTTACAAAGAAAATGAGGCAAACACTCAGCCGAGTTGAGAAATGGTTTTGGTAGAAACTGGATAACTGTACAAAGATATTGTGCAAGGACCTGAGTGTATCTATTTGAATGAATGTGTGGTGTCTTGCTCTGCAAGATTTTATATCCCTTATGGAGACTGTAAATTTCAAGGAGGTTTACCATATTTTTCAGACTATAAGACACACTTTCCCCCCAAATTTGGGAGGAAATGGGGGTGCATCTTATAGTCCGAACATAGCTTACCTGGCTTGCTGGGTTGGGGGGGGGATATTATGTTATTTATGTAATTAAATATTTTGCCACATTTTCTGCTTCAAAATTTTTTTTCCTATTTTCCTCCTCTAAAATCTATGTGTGTCTTATGGTCCGAAAAATATGGTAAATATTCCAGATGCTGCTTCAGGTAGAGATTACAAGCATATATTAGAAGCCCATTAATGCATTCATGTCCCCAAGTTGAAAATCATTAGTAACACACTTGTAACTGACCAAAGTTGAGTTTATTCACTCATTTTAATGATGGAGAATATTCAATACAAGAAGCCCCAGGATGTATCATTAAGGCTATTAGAAAGTACTTATTTTAAGATTTGAATTTATGTTAAGTAGTTTCTAGGTGAGGATCAGGGAAGAAGGTCTTTGATTTCGATTGAAAGCTGTCAGGATGTAGAAGTGAGCCCATGATTGGTTCTTGACTAAATTCCATTTAAATCGTTAAGGAAATGAAGCTAAGGCTAAAGCTGCAATAGGTAAAGGAGCCATTATACAGAAATTTCTGCTCATATTTATGCTTTGAACACTGTTATTAATTTTATGATTAAAGTGTGCTTTTATGTTTTCTTAATCTATCACAGTCACAGAGTGGCCTTTGCTGAGCTGGTGTTCTGTGAAATTGCTTATGTTCAATTGCTTACTGTGAATAGCTTTGTGTTCAATAGACTACAAAGGCCCAGCAGTGAGGCCAGCTCCTGGCAACACCAAGATATAACTGATAATGCCAAGACGTTACAGGCTATCAGGACTGTTGTTCTGTTCCTCAAACTAAAGAAATGTAGCAAGTGTATAAAAGGACAACATGAATGGCATTGAGTGAAGCTCACCATGGATAAGGGTATAGTAATATATGTGATTGCTAGGTGTTACTGAAAGTCAAACATGGATGGAACTGGAGAGCATTATGCTAAGTGAAATAAGCCAGACGCTGAAAGACAAATACCATATGATCTCACCTTTAACAGGAACCTAATGAACAAAATGAACAAGCAAGCAAAATATAACCAAAGACACTGAAATTGAGAACAGGCTGGCAGTGGCCAGAGGGGAGAGGGGAAGGGATTACGGGGGAAAAGGGTGAAGGGTTTACAGTAACAATTATAAATGACATGTGGACAATAACAAGAAGGGGAGGTGTGGAAATGGGGGTGGGGGGGACTGGTGAGAACTGGGGTGGTGGGGAAAGGAGGGGGTAAAAGGCAGAAAACTACTTGGATGACAATAAAATATTTTTAAAAAAAGAAAGTCAAGAAGAGTACTTTTATAGAAGAATCACACATTTAACTGGTTTTGAGGTCAGAAAATATGCTTGACCACCAAAATGCTGGGATGACCCTAATGGACTAAGGAACTTGGGAAAACATGACTTATTTGTTTTTTTTTTTTGCCGGATTCCTTCATATTAATGACAGTTGATTTTATATCTGTCTCTGATGTGCATCTCATTGTAGAGCAGAATAAAGTAACATGTGCTAATGTCTAAGAAACGAATTTTAGTGTCAGATTTCCTGGGTTCAAATTATGACTCTCCAACATGCTATCTGTGTAATCTATAACAAGTTTAATTTTATGCCCTTGTTATATATTTATATATGGTAATATCAATACTCACCACTTCATAAGACTGACTTCAGGAATAATATGTCATTAAAGGTACTTAAAATTAATCAATGCCAGCTTATATTATTATTTCTTTATGTTCACATTTACTAATAAAAAAGCAACTTCAATATCCATTTTTCCTTTTAACTTATACTTCAAAACAAAGAATTATAGAGAGAAAGACAGTATTTGAATCAAAAACCAAGAATGAAAAGCAAACCGGAAAAGCTAACATAAACCTCCAACAACATCCAAATGATTGTCACACTGACAAGTTTTCCCTCGATGGGAAACGACAGTGTGGGCGGCAGCCTCTTCAGACAGCCCCTTGGATTCCATCCATGGGCGGAGCCTGCAGCTGGCCCACGTGCAAGTGAGGGCAGTGTGTTATTGTCCCTCCCCACAAAGAGAAGGATAACTTGAGGTTTTGGGGAAATCTTAAAACTGAAATAATCATTCAAAGTTGTACTCAAAGTGTATAACTATAGATTTTAATCTTGCCTCTATCATATCCAAATGTAACCAACTAAAACAAAGACTGAGAATATACCCAGGAAGGTCTTGGAAAATAAGCAGACAATTTGTAATAGTCAAGTAAGCTGTTTGATTATGAAAGCGTCAACAATTCTTGGCAATTTGGTGAGGGAGAAAATAGTATATTGTTTTGACAAGAACGAGAATTTTAGGTAAGACACTGAATTAATAAAATGGTCCCCAGATAAAGTTTTAAAAGAATTTCATAAATAAAATTCAGGTAAATGAATTAAATATACCATGGCACTTGGAAAAAAAATTAAGCGAAAGAAGTTCTTCGAGGAGAATCGTGGAAAGCATACTAGTTGCAGCCAAAACTGGATTTCAGGCTTGGCTGCACCCTTTAACAGGGTGACTCATTCTGCACACTTATTCAGGGGCATATTTAAATTTGAAATAGTCTATTTTCCTGATTGAATGGCCTCAGAACCACTGAATTTCTAGGTTTATTGACTTCAATTTTTTTTCCTTTTTTTGTGAAGGTCATTGTAGGAAATTGTCTTAAATATACTGCATACAAATATTCCCACTGCACAAATGTTCAACATCTTTCTAGTTCCTATTCTCATCACAGTATATGGCTCAAAGCAAAATAGACCAATATATGAATAAAATATATCAACGTGTCTAGTTTCCTATGTCTGCACAACTGTCAGCGCCTAGTCTGACCGTGACAAAGATCTGAGCTTGTGAATTTCCTACACATCTTCCCTTCAAACCCTGCTCTTCCTCCATGTTTGTTGCTCAGGAAATTATATTTATTCCCCCATTGCTGGATTCAGAAACACAGATATCATCCTTTGAAAGTAGAGCTATAAGTGACAGGCAAAATTTGAAGTCATGTAATGTTATTCTCCTTCCCAACACTGTCAAACAAATCTTCAATTCACTTAAAATAAACCAGATGTCTTCCTTGGACACACAAAGTCCTGTATGAACTGGCTCCTGTCTCCTTCTCTGACCTCACCTCTTATCATTCTCAGAGTCACTCTCCCCAGTCTCTCCACGCTGCCTCCTTGCTATTCCTCACACATTCATAGAGCCTTTTCATTTGTTTTCCCTTTGGCCACATGCCTTACTTCCTTAATTTATTTAAATTACGTCCCTTTCAGAGAGGCTTCCTTATCCACCCTATCTAAAGCAATAACTTTCTCTACTTACTAGGAATCATTCAAATTCTAGCTGGAAGTACTTAAAAGTCAGTGTGTGAATCTCCATGTTCTTATTTTGTAAGGATGCTCATGATAGTGCCTATTAACATAGTGTGCCAGTAAATATTTAGCAACTGACTTTCTGAAACAAGGACTGCAATTCTAGTAGCATTTGCTGATTTCCAAGGTGTAAGCGACTCCTGATTTCAAGCTACTAACATTATGTTGCTAAACATTATGACTAACACGATGTCAGGTTGGGAAGAGATGCTAACAGTTGGTTGGAGATACAGTGTGAATTACCTCCAGTACAAAAGAGACCTGTAACATCAGTGCAGCTTGAAATGTTGGAACAACTTATGACTTACAGCTTTTATAGAGTCTGAAGTGTTCATTGCAGAAGCAAGGAATAAACTGTTGTCTCATTAAATGACCAAAATTATTTTTTATTGTAAAATAACCTTACCTATCTTGATAGGTACAAATATATTTTGAGGGTAGAGCATCAACCTCACTCATATTTCTGGTAGTCAGGCAAATGCATGGTTACAAAATTCACAGGCTTTGTAATAAAAAGACAGATTGCTCAGGAGAACAATTTCTGTGCATGGTACTAAAACAGTGGAAATTCTTCTGAAAATCTTTAAGAGGATAATATATAATACAAGTAATAATTGTTAACCATTATTTGTTGCTTACTTTGTTCCAGGAACCATTCTAAGTACTTTAGGCATATTTCATTTATTCACCCAATAAATCATATAGGAATATGCTGTTATTATCTCCAATTTATAGTTATTCATCAAGAGAATTGTAGTGATTAAAGATTTTTCCAGTGCAGAGTTAGGAGTTGTGGGATTTCTATTTGAAAAATGTCTTCCTTTTCTCTATAGAAAACAAAAAGTGTATAACTTCTCTCTTTGTTCAAGGAAAGAATTATGAGTCTCCTTTTAAGCAGGGATTCTGTATTTATAATGAAAATATAAAACAAGTCACTAGGACCTAAAATACATGATTGTTCAGACTATATTGTAAAAAGCACTTCTCCCTGCTGGTAAGTTAATGATACCTAGTATTTATGACTGAGGTTTTTAAACAATAAACCTACCTGCTAAATAATCAGAATAGGCAAAGAATAGACAAAATTAATTTGATTCTTCTAGATGTAGCAAATTTCTTCAGTGGCTTTTTTCTTTAATTGCAAAAGATGTCTAATACAAAACATAAAGAATTTGTTTATCGTTAAACATCTACAGTTTTACCGGAAATGTATCCTTTAAACTTTAAACTTAACAGAATTACTTCAGTCACACAAAACATGTTTTTGGAGAATATAGTGTCATTTCTCATATGTTTTACTGAAGTTGTAAATTACCAGACTAACTTTTTGTCTCATCTTTTCCTCCAAATTACTATTAAAGAAGAAGAAAGTATATTTTAGCTTCTCTTCAGGTATTTTCTCCGATGTGCTATCTCCTTGTGCAAAAGGTAATGCTATAGATTAAAGAAACAAAAGAAAGCTGCTTTTGCCAGTTTTACACATAAACAAAGTTTTAAATTTAACAGTAAATACAAGGAATTTAAATATCACCTTCTAATTCAGGAGCACATGACCTAAATCTAATAATTATGTAATTACCATATATTATCAGGTTGCTAAATATCATCTGGAGGGAACTATATGCAAATACAGAAATTAGTGAAACATAGATTTGTATACAGTTTGTCCTAAACATTGAGGCATTTCTATGCAGCCAAGATTAATGGCGTTTGCTGATTCAGTCTCTTGGTTGCCTTATAGCCAATGAGAGAGAGGGTGAAGGTTTGGGACCAAGTAATATGAGCTCATGGATCTCAATTTCAACAAGTGAAGCAAACTCACTGAAATTATAGGAATTTACAAACTTGTTTCCCTCCCCTCATTAATAATAAGCTAAAACCAACCTGCCATAAAAGTTTCATACTCAGTATTTGCTGTTTAGTGATATGGTAGCACATGGTTGTTTTATGCTGATGAAATTAAGAAAAAAATTATGACCCTGACTAGTGCGGTTCAGTGGATTGAGTTCCAGCCTGCAAACCGAAGGATCACCAGTTCGATTCTCAGTCAGGCCAAGTGCCTGGGTTGCAGGCCAGTTCCGCAGTAGGGGGCGCTTGAGAGGCAACCACACACTGATGTTTCCTCCTCTTTCTCCCTCCCTCCCTCTCCCTTCAAAAATAAGTAAATAAAATATTTAAGAGATAAAAAATGAAAAAATTATGAAATAAAACCTTCCTTTGCTAAAGTGCAATTATACATTGCGTACAATTACCTTGGCATGCATTATACAGGGTGCTCTCTCAGTCCTATCAATTCTTGCTGTGAATGTCATTTTTCATAGAATTAATTTCAAGATATGGAAAAGGAAGGCCAACATTAGACAGTATCTTCCTGTCAGAATTTAATTCCAACACTGTCAGGAAGATTCCAATTCCAAATAAATCATTTGGCAGAACTTCCTTTGTAATCATTTGTAGTAAGCTATTTTTACACATGATTTAATGTTTCAGCCTCTGCTTACTCAGGGGCAAACATCAACCCCTTGGATATTAGCCTTAATTGTAATTTACTTGATGAAGAATTTTTTATAAATAGAATTTTTCTCTTTGATGGCTTTTGTTTTCAATTAAAATTTTTTTTGGCAAACTTCAAATGGTTTTTTAAAAAGTTTGAAAAAAAAGGACAAGATGTTATCTTAATACTTAATACTAGATACATGACAGAAAAATAAACAGTTAAATAACCTTTAATACTCACCTAGCATAAACTTAAACATTCTCTGCCCTGAGACTGGAATAGATCTCTATCCAGACAAAGTGGTAAAATTATAAAAAAGTGAGTTCTACCGTACTCAATGTATCCATTCTTTAAAAAGAGGGTGTTGTATTTCCTTGATCTCTATTCCATCAATAAGACACATTTCTATAGTGGCTGCTGCTTAATGACATTTGGTGCTTTAATCAAAGACCCTATAATACACCGGCACCTTGCATTCAGCTTAGTACACTGAAAAAAGTGGTAGAACTTCACTGTAGATGTGTTCCCCAATGTCCATTCCGGACATTAGAATAAGTCAATCATAGTAATATATCCCGCCTTACCAGCGAGTGTTAAGAAAAGGTCAGGAACTCTAACTCTCTGCCCTTGAATTCAAAAAAGTCGATAAAAATCTTAACTGATAAAATCACTACTACAACAATGCTATTTAGTTCCATCATGATTTTTCTCTTACCGAGGGAAGCTTATAAGATTAATATAGTTTTTGTTACTAAATGATGGAGGCAGATATCAAATTTATTGAACTTCATGTTTTGAATGACTTTTTGCAGTACCTCATTCACAGACCCTCAGCTTCCCCACCTGGGAAGCCAGCTCTCTCACGTGGATGGAAAGGCAGTGAGGAGGCCGCTGGTGCCAGAGGGCTTGGGAGACGGAAGGCAGTCTCCACTTCCCCGAGGCAGGGAACAGCTGCGGCTGAGACTGAGATAAATGGTCTCCGCCTAACCTTCTCCAGTGGGAGCAAGTGATGCACATTTACAGAATCGGTACAAAGTGGATTTCCAGTTGTGCGTATGTGAAACACAGAGTTTATTCTTGCACTATTATTTATGAATAATTGTATTATTTTCCGTACAAACAACTGTAAACCTACTTTTGCCCCAACCTGTACTTTCAGAGAATATCCTACGCACATATAAAACACCCTCCTTCTCTATAAAGCATAAGACTCTCTGATTATTTAGGAAATAATGTGCTGGCGCCAGGCAGCAGATACTGTAGATGGGAAAGTCAGTACGGAATGACTGAAGGCAGAGTTTTGCTATCTGATGGGGTTGCATTTGAACTCCAGCTCTTCTATTGATTATTGCATGGCTGTGAGCAAGCTAACTTTTCTGAGCCTTAATATTTCCATCTCTAAAAAATGTTTATGTGTATATTTCAACGATTTGCATGAAATGAGGACATATGTAAACAAAGACAGCATTTTGCAGGCACGCATTTAGCATGGTTTTTTTTCACCTTAGGCTCTCGAACTGTGCAGAATTGGTTTGAATTTTGACTCTAATAAACTCTCCTGTAAACTCTGCCAAAACTGGGCTACTGTTATGAGATGTGACAGATTAAAAAGAGCCACAATTCTTTGACACAGATCTTACTGGATTCATGTCCCTCCTCCTGAGTGTGGATCTGCTTTAATTGCTTGGATTGCCAGTACAAGAAAGGGGTGATGTTTTTCTAGTTTTTAGGCCCAGGCCTTAAGAAATCTGTGACTTCCATCTCCTCTGACTTGGAATACTCATTCTTGGCAACTGGAGTAGCAGTTGGAGATATCACCTAGACGGAACCTAAGTTTACACAGAAAGAGAGAGGTGCATGACCAGGCCCCAACTCTTCCAAGCCCTAGACCTTTGAGTTATTTTAATTAGGATCCACATATTTTTGCGGGGCAAAATGCATTATCCCAGTAAAAGCTGTTTAAATTTCCAATTTTAAAACAAAGAAATAATTGTCTCTGTTTCAAAACACTGAGTCTTCGTATCTGCATGCAGTAAGTAACTGATACCTGGAATATGGGATAAGAGATTTTGTTATAGGGCTTAAACTTTAAACAACTATGAAAGATGGTGTTTCTAGACCAAGTAAAGGTCTAGAAAAGGGGAGTTGGAGGATGAGAGGAGACACTAACAAGCACTGAACTGTGATTTGGATGGACACAAGTTGGTGTTTGCAAGAAAATCTTAGAGCCATGTGCTACTAGCTGCTGAGGTAGGACCCTGAATGAGGAGGTGGTAGCAAGGTTTATCAGAAGCTACTCCTTCTATGCAGTGATTGCTTCAGCATCTCTGAGGATCCTCAGTCAAGCAGCTGGTGGTAGGCCTCAGAGGCAAGCTGTCAGGAAGAGGTGGATGTGGAAAGAAAGCTAGTATAAACTGAAACCTATTAGAACATTTGCCTCAGTCCTCCACTGTCTGACTATGAAGGCATTCACATAATAATTGCTGCATAATTTCCTCTTTAAAATCTTGTACAAGTTCCTCCCTTTTGGATAGCTCTTGTCTGGAATAACACTCTGAAAAACTTACTTACCTGCTTAGCAAAGTTGATGAAGTAAAAATCCAGCATGTGTACAATGTATGGCACAGTGTAAATCATAGCAGAAAATATACACTTTTTTCCCCTAAATTTAAGCTGATCATCATTTGTCCATACTAATAATTTTATCTGATTTAACATTTCTTAAGATTTAGTATTCTGCCCTGTTCCTTTTGAGATAGATAGTTTCAACTGAATTTACAGATACCAAGGACTGAAGTCAAATGAGAAAATAACTGTTTGGCTTATAAAGAACTATAAAGTGCCTATAAATTTAGGATTTTTTTTTCTAGAAAAAACCTGCATTGGAGAACCTAGGTCAGATTGTAAAACCAAAACTGAACCTTTTATTCTTCCATCTCGTGCTGGGGCAGAACTTGCAGTGGAAGCCAACTTGACCTTTTGCTTATAAACAAAGAGACATGGAGAAAGAGGGAGAGAGAGAAAAGAGGGAGAGAAAGAAAGAACTTCACCCCATAGTAGGTCCTTCCCTGATGACAGAAACCAGAAGAGAATCTGATGAGCCAGAATAACAGAGCAAAGAAGAGTCAGGAACAAAGTTTTATGTCATCAAGGCACAACTCCGTGCATTGATAAAAGATGTCTTCATAAATGTAAAGATCTGAAAAATCTTACTCTTCCTGTTGCCTTGAGGAAAAAATAGAAATTGAAAGTGTCAGTTCATTGCAATTCTCTATACCCCATTCAGCTGGCACAAGAGTAAAATTTATCTTGTAGTGCCTGTTTTTAATAATAAGGAATATGAGTTAATTGCATATTCCCCCCTTAACTCATAATACTACATAAAAACATTTATCCAAAACACAGGAGAGAACCTTATGTAAACCAGTCTCTAGAGGACTTTTCTTTTCAAAGTGCTTGGGCAAAAACTCATATTATAATAATTATTTTAATGCAAATAACAAATAATTAGACTTGCTGTTCACAAGGGAAAGATTATACTCAAATATGATATGGGTGTGTTAAATTTTGCCCATGAAAAACTATAAAGGAAATGTAATAAATAATTTATTAGGAGAAAACATTGAATTAAAGCAATTCCCTCTAAGAATTGCTTTTGCTGCATTCCATGAGTTATGATAAGTTTATTTTTCATTTTCATCTAGTTCAAACTATGCTTCACTTTCTCTCAACATCTTATTTGTCCCATGTGTCACATAGAGGCATGTTGTTTAAAGTCATGTATTTTGGGATTTTCTAGTTATCTCTGTTATTTATTACTAGTTTAATTCCACCGTAGTCTGAGAGCAGATGTTGTGTGCTTTCTATTATTTTAAATTTATTAAGGTATACCCAAATGTGGTATATCTTGGTGAATGTTGCATGTGAGCTTGAGAAGAATGTGTGTTCTGCTGTTGCTGGATAAAGTAGTCTGTAGGTACTTATAACACCCAATTGACTGATGATGCTGTTGAGTTCAACTGTGTCCTAAATGGTTTTCTGTCTGGTAGATGTGTCCACTTCTGAGACAGGAGTGCCGAAGTCTCCATTCATGATAATGGATTCTCCTATTTCTTCTTGCATTTCTATACTTTTTTTTTCTCATGTAGTTTGACTCTCTGGTTTTAGGTGCCTGCATGGTAAGAACTGTTATATCTTCTTGGAGAATTGACCCCTTTATTACTTAAATGTACTTATCGATCCCTGATAACTTTCTTTAATTTATAGTCTATTCTGTCTAAAATTAATAAAGCTACTCCTGCTTTCTTTTGATTAGTTTTAGGATGGTATATTTTTCTCCCCATGTTTACTTTTCATCTTTATGTGTATTTATATTTAAAGTGAGTTTTTTGTTGTCTTCCTGACCAAGGATTTCTCCATGAGACATCAATTCTCCGTATTTCCAGGTTGCTTATATATCAGTGCTAAGTAAGTTCCTATGGTGCCCATGGTGAAACATCGGGAAGTACTAGAGCCTGAGAAGACAGGCACAGGCAAAGGACAATTAGACCATATCTACTTAGTACTGGCAAAACCTGTATGAAAATGAGTGCCAAAGCAATGGCTGAAATTTGACATTTTGACAAAAGGTGGCCAAAGAATAGCCTTTTTTCCCTTGCCTATTAAAATTTATATTATTTAGAACATTTAATTATTCTCATTTCATGAAGATTTCCTTGCCTTCCCCTATTATAACTTCTTCAGTCCTTATTCAGCTGTTTTGTACTTTTTTAAATGTTTTGCTTCACTGTACCTATTACTGTAGTTACTCTGTTAGTATATGTAATTCCTTCTTCCATTGTCATTCCTCTTTTTCCTTGAAAAGAGATTCTGGTTGATTAAAGGTCCCTATTTAAGAGGTACATTTGCACGATAAAAGCTTTTATTAGCATATCAGGAACTGTTTATTTAAAAATGAAATACAATAGAAAGTAACTTCTCAAGGAACATGTTTAAAACAAAATTGATACAGAATGTAATGTCTTCCTGTACTGATTAAAAAATATGTACACTGCTTTCTATTCCCTTTCCATTGATTGGAAGAAAAGTTTCTTGTTTGTTTCCTTTTTTTCCTTTTTGGTTATTATTGAAAGGGAATTACCCAGTCTTGCTACAGCAGTTTAATTGGTATTACTTTGTTAGTACAGAGATGGGGTCACTGATACCCCAAGATATCAATTAAATACTGCTATTAAGCATTAAATACTTTTCCTTGTAAACATCTCCACAGTAGATTTATTTTACAAAAAAAATTTTTTAGCAAACTGTTATATAATATAAATACTGTTGAAAGAGAAACAAACTTTCCTCTACTCTCAATGTTCCTCTGGCTGGTCTAGTAATCAAGTCACAAGGGAAAATAACCAAATTTAATATAACATATGTATGGAACCTTATACATACGTATGAGGACCCTGCATTCATGGGAGAGTCAGAGGTCCCTACATGCAGAAGAAGTTCAGAATAGAAACAGGGACTGCGGTACATAAGATATCCTGAGCCAAGAATGAGGTAAGGTACCCTGAGGGCTTCAAAGGGCATTAGAGGATGGTAAGAACAGCAAGTGTTTAGTAAATAAAAGTTTTCCCTGCCCTATAGATTGGTCAAAAGAAGTTATGTCAGATAATAGCTTATTATGAGCAAGGCCCCTAATTCAAGTTCTTCTAGGTAGTTAAGGGAGGGGCAGAAGTATGTCTTGAACCTGTGGCTAAAGTTACCTTTAGCTAAATGTAATATGTGTACCCCTGAGTAACATCTTAGGGTGGCTCATTCTAGACCCCCACAATGCAAATCAACTAATGTTAGAAAAGATGATTGAGGCTATTCAGGAAAAATGATTTGAAAAGAAGTAGTTCAAGCTGCTGTGAAGAGGATCACAAGAGTGTCGTTACTGGGCATGACTTCTCTTTGCAGAACAGGACATCTGTATGCTTGTAAGAATGCAGGCTATGACAGGCTAGAAGTCGAGGCATGATTTGAAGAGCTGCCATGTTATTCTTTTAGGAATCTCTGGCATTTGGTTCAAAAACAACAAAACCAAAAAACATATATTTTATTGTCATGGGGCTTGGTTTAATCATTTCTGACTAATACTACCAAAGTGTTTTGGGTGTTCTTTTCCTCTTTCCCTGAAGGTCCTCACTGTTGGCACAGTTTAGGAAATAAACCTGTGTTATAAAATTATAGGGTACTACACAGTGAAGGAAACCATCATAAAAACAAAAAGGTAATCTATTCAGTGGGAGAGGATATTTGCAAATTTTACATCTGATGAGGACTTAATATCAAAAATATATTGAAGAACTCACAGAACTTAATAATGAAAAAGAAAATAGAGAATCTAAATAGACAGTTTTTCAATGAAGACATGCAGTTGGCCATAGGCACATAAAAAATGTTCATCAAAATTATCAGAGAAATGCAGATAAAAACCACATGAAATATTATCTCATGTCTGTTAAAGTGTCTATTATCAAAAAGACAGGAAACAACAAGTGTTGTTTCAGATATTAACAAGTGTTGTAACAGATATTAAAACACTAATTTGAAGAGATATATGTAATATATGCACCCCTATGTTCATTGGTCATACCCAAAATATTGACATCGATTGAATACCATCGATGGATGAGTAAATAAAGAAGATACAGTAGTAACATATGATGAAATACTAAGGAATAAAAAAGAATGCAATCTTGTCATTTGTGACAACATGAATGAACCTTGAGGGTATTTATATGAAGTAAAATAAGTAAGATGGAAAAAGACAAATTACCATATTATTTCACTGTATGTGGAATCTAAAGCAAAACAAACAAACAAATTAAAGCAAAAACGAACTCACATATACACAAAATAAAGTGGTGTTTACCAGATGTGGCGGAAGTTGGGGAGGGAGGAAATGGATGAATGGGGTCAATTGTATAGTAAAAGATGGCAACTAGACTTTTGGTGGCAGTCACTTTGTAGTGCATTATAATTTAACTGATGTTAAATTACAATGTAGTACTCCTAAAACTTATATAATGCTGTATATCAATTTTACCTCAATGGAAGAATTATAGGGTACTAGCTCTTGCTTATAAGCTAAGGAAAATATCAGTTGCTTTCGAAGGCAGCCAGCTCTTGCTACCATATAAGGAGTATGGTTGTCTCGACGCTGTATAATTTACTTAAGTTCCAATTAAAGTTGTGGGTTGTAAGCTAAGGTCCCCAGGGCTCATATGCTCATTAAATCTGTTTAATGTGCTTATTAAACTACACAAATCTCTTGCCAGACCAGCGTTGTAACTTACTTTCTTAGGGTGAACACCGGCACAAGTATTTATGGCCACTTGGCTTGTTTCCATAACATAAGTTTCTATATTGCACGTTAACCCTTTTTAACGCTGCAATCAGGGAACAGAGCCAATAGTTCTTTTAGAATAAACCCTGTTACACTGAGTCTTTATCATCAGCATTTATCATAAAGTCAGCAGTATAACTTACTTGCAAATTATGCAGAGCTAAAATGTTTCATTTTGTATAACAAATACACATAGAAACTATGTGTGCAGCCATGTATGAATGTGCTTATGTTATTTTTACAAAATGGATACACTATTGTAACATGATTGGAAAATGCACTGTGATTTAAAATCCAGAGTCCTTATGAGGGCCTTGCAAAGTTCCCCATTATTGAGCTCTGCCTTCATTTCTTTAAACTTTCCCACTCATCCATCATACTTCATCCCATTGGTTTCCTGTTCTTCAAATTCAGTATTCCATAAACATTAGTTGAGGTGAGAAGAGCTGGGCCCCAATTCCAGAGTTTCTGATTTAGTAGGTTTGATGTAGAGGCCAAAAATTTGCCTACCAAGCAGGTGCCCAGAGGCTGGTGATGGCGCTGGCTCCAGGATGGCACTGGAACTGCTCAAACTAAGGAGCTGCTTTGAACGTCAGGCCTTTTTCAGGTTCCATGTCTTCCACATGGAAAGGTCTTCTGCAGGTGCATTTGCTGGATACCAGGCAGGTTTGTACTCAACTGTCAAATCCTCAGAGTGGGATTTCCTGACAAGTGGCTTATCGAACAAAGCACTCCTGTGACTCAGTCTTGCTTTCTTTATCTTTACAGACTTTTCTCTTTCTGTGACTGTCTGTATGTCTCTTTTGAACACATTCACATCACACATTATAAAAACATATGTGTTTATATAATAAACAATATATAACATATTTACACATAAGTAAATATAAATTATGTTGTTTATTCATCTTATTTGCATATAATCTACCTTCTGCAAAAGTATGTGATGTCCTTGATTTTTGTTGTTTATTTACTGCCACATCCTCAGTGAGTATAACATACCTGGCACATAACTGACTTACAACAAATATTTGTTCAATGAATGTATATACTGTAAATTTGTGTACTCCTTTCTGCTCTCCCCCCCAAAAAATGAATAATGCTCAAACAGTTATGAAGACTAAAAATTTGAGGCTATATGAAAAAGGTTATATAAAAAGTAAAGAAATCAGTCTTTATGGAGCAGTGAAATGTTATAAGAGAAAAACATTAGACATAGAATGATAATTCCTGGATATCAGCTCCAACCACATACCACTTGCCAACTGTGAGAATATGGACAAATCTCACTTGCTTCACCCATGCAATGGAATTATAATGGCTACATGGTAATGATGATTAAATGACATAAAGACTTTTAAAAAACTGTTATTCAGTAGGTACATAGTACATAATAGCAGGCTCTGAAAAGACTCTAATCTTCTTTGACACAATCCTTTAAGTAACAGAGCTTAATATTTCCTGACATCTTCAAATGATCACATGTAGCTACAAAGCTCCATTGAGTCCAGTGAAGTCAGAGAATTCACTAGCACAGAAATGGAAGCATTTGCCTTCTGATTACTTTGTATACCTGAACACAGATGTCAGGAAGTCCTCACTTGTTTAACAGATTATATTTTATGGCATGGAAAAGCAAAGATTCTCTTTACTTAATGTTCTTCCACTTGGAACCTCTCATTCCCATTCTTTTATACATCCAGGCTTTCTTCAAGAGAGCTACCCCTTTTAGCATATATTTCATCAGCAGTTCTTTATTTCTTATATTATATATCTAATATTGGGAGTGAACATGAAAGAAAACTTCTGGGTGAGACATATACTCTACTTTTCATTTTACTTGAACTATACTGAGGTTTATTTTCAATTTCTGAACTCTTCATCTGAGTGGATGTTCTACCACTCTGCCAATAAGCAGAACAATTTAACGGTGGTGATTTGGGAACATCAAGGCTGAAGGAGATAGCATTTCTTCCTGCCAGAGGTTGTTTTCATTGAAAATGTCTTGTTTTTAGCTTTAAGTTGATTTGACTTTATTGGGATATGACCTATCCCTTTTAAAAGCAAAGCATACTTCTAAAATAACTCTCGAGAGGCAGCATGACTTAATTATTATAAGAACATATCACAGATCTTCACTCAATGTATTTGTATAACACTGAGTAAAAGTTATTCTTTTACACAAAGTGGAGATAATAAAAGCATCTATATTATATGTTTGTTGTGAGGATTAAATGAAATTGTAGACATAAAGTTCATATGACATTCATTCAATAAGAGCTATTAATATTATTTCAGAAGATTTCCTCCTTTATTTCAATCATCTTTCTAAAACGTGGCTCAAGTTTGATCCAACCCTCTTTAGGAGCTACATCCCATAATTATCAACTAACTTTCATCCTTATTAGCCTAAAAATAAAAAGCCAAAGGAAATACAACAAGCATTTATTTGAGATCAAAGATTTGCCAACAGGAACACAAAATTTTAGGCAGAAACCCAATTGTGTCCTGATTTCACGGTGAAAACTTGGAGTTTTTATGAGAAAAAAAGAATGGAAATAACTACGTAAATAGAATGCATCCCCTCTGCGGCCAGCAAGCTGATAGTTACACACGCTGGTTATTGAGTCTGAAGAATTTCTGCAGTCATCCATCCGTGTGTCAGCACACCTGGTTTCTCCTGGATTTACGGACAGTTGTCTGTAAGAGCATTGGTGTAGCCCAGCCCAAAAGTTGCTTTGCCTTGTTCCAACATTCCAGAGTTTCAAGGAGTAAGCTGCTCAAGCCAGCTCCTCTGGAATAACCACTTTGGCTCCGTTTTAAAATAGCTCCACTCTATTAACTTTTCACACCTTCAAATGGCTCATGCCAACCAGTGAAACTAATCCACCTCAACAAAACTGACTCATTGTGCTCTCTTACCTTTGCAAATTCCACTGACTTTGTTCTAAAAACCCCTTTTCTCTGCCATTGTATGCTGCGCTCTTATTAGTCTTTTAAAATAACCTCCTTTTCAAGAAGCCTTTCCCAGTTCATTCCCTCTGACACAGGTCCTCTCCACATTTGAACTTTGTATATGTATAGTTTGCTTGGTTTCTTAAATAAAAGTTTTGTCATTGAAAGAACAGATTTATTTATTTTATATTACTCCATCCTTTTAAGCATCTCTTACAGATGGTAAGTGCATAGAAATGCATGATGGGAACTTATTCATTTCTCATAAAAGATACCTTAGCATCACATGTATTAAAATTGCTGCCCATCATGTTTACATTTCTTTTACTGACACGACAATTGCCTTTTGAAAATGGTATATTTTCCATTAATATTTTCAAATGATCTTTTCTAGTAATAGGACCAATACATCATTAAAGTTTTAAAAGCATGCAGAAATGTTACATATTTGATGTTATAGTTAGGATTAGAAACCACAAAGAGTCCTTTGTCCTAAGAATCTGGTGATTTATCATTCAGAGTTCATCTCAGAACTATAAAATGAATTTTGTTTTTATCATTTTCAGGTCTATTTTCTCTATCACCAATCAATTTATACTGTACAAATAAATAGACATCCTGTCAGAGATTAAAGTAAACTAAATAAGGCTCAGTGAACTGCTTATAATGGGTTTCATATGTCCTTCAGATTGCTAGAAAACATCATTTACATTTCAGGATGCTTCTCAATAAATTGCCCCCTTGTAAAGCCTGAATGGCTTTCCAGTTGATACCTAATTCCCTTAATACCTCATTCTCATTCTTAACACAGTTGCATGCCTGTAATCAGGCTTATTTCTAACATGGACAATGTTGCATCAGAAATGTTTATGAGAGGGTAAAGTGTCTGCACTCCCAAATAGAAAGTTGTCTATTTTACCTATCAGTTCATCTATTGAAAATAAGTTAATCATATAATATTTTGATAAGGTCATCAGCCTTACCTTGTTGATGTAATGAATATAAAATTACAATAATGTTAGTGAGTTTTATTTATCCATCTCCTCCAATAAAGGTAGACAGACATAAAAAATAATTGAAATGATGGGGCATATCACATTCAAAGGTTTTGGGAAGTTTGACATTTCTCAGCAAATTATGACAGTGTAGTGGCTGGACCTTTGTGTTCTCATATATTGTATTCAACAGCACCTTTTTTTTACTACTATCTGCCAGTGCTATACCAGGTCCTGAAAAAACAAAGGGAAATGATTATTCCTTCAAAGAGCTGCTAGTCTAGAATTGAGCTCAATGACTAGAAGTAAGTGCTGTTAGAATCATCAGGCCACAGTTAAAACAGGAAAAATAAATTGCAGTCAGGAAGCTGAGGAAATATTTCTCAAAGATTAGCTTAATTTAGAAGGCAAATTACCTAAACTATATTTATGAAAATGTCTCTTCCCTTCACAGGGTTTCTCAATTCTAAATGTCAAAGATTATATGAACTTTTGGTTAATTAATATTTACCCAACATGCATTGCTGTCAGTACCCTCTCTTTACCACAGTAGCTGTTAGGAAACCAAGAGAAGCAATCGAATTCAACCAAATAAATCATTATAGGTGTCCATTTGTGTTCTAGAAGGACTTTCAAAATGATTTTACTTGTAAATCTTTGCCTATAATTTTTTGCACCTCATCCTTTCAAATCACTATTTTGTTGTTCATATACAGAAGTATATTAGTACAATGGCATTAGTGAAAAATTTGCAAATAAATAAATCATACAGGTCGGTCTCATTTTTTTTAACTCAAAAAGATGTGAGATAATACCAGTTTAGAATATAAAATCTGTTATTTCTCAAGCCCCTTAGATTTCCTTTAATTTCCTAAATGCCCTTCAATTTCCAGCATTGAGAGTAATAATGTAATGTTAATACCTGCTTGTTTGAAGAGTCCTATGGTTCAGGCATGCTCTACCAGAAATCATTTCTCCTTTACAATTCTCTGAAGCATGTGGTATTATTAGACCAATTTTAGGTTAAAAAATCTGTGTACTGACTTGTCTGATATAAACCAGCCCGTAAGTGACTCCGGTTTGAGATCCAGGTCTTAAAAACCAGGCTTTATAGCCTGTACTTTCATCAAAAATCTTAAACTCGCCATGATTTACATAGGACACCTGAGATACATTCACTCTTAACCTATTCCTTTTCTGTTCTGTGGCTTTAGGATTAAGGTACTCTACCAATAAAAAGCATTTAAATAGGACTATTTAAATGAATGATTTTGTAGAGAAGACTGACTCCTAGCATTCAGGAAAATGTAGCTCTGTGTGGATTCCTGCCAAGTATTGAAAAAAATAGAGAAATACATAAACTTAAAATTCTTCCCTCTCTGAGTTCATTCCAATTTCATTTTAATAGTAGATCTCAATAGATTTACAATTAGCATGTATGAATTTAGGACTTCGAAACATCAGGAAACGTATCCTTTTACAGAATGAATGAATAATGACCGAATGAACGAAACCTGAGTCACACGAAATGTCACTGCTCCCCAATTCTTCGCGTCCTTTCATTCTTTTAGAACCTGCTCTGGCCAGTGCCACACACATCTGGCTCCCTCAAATTCTTCGTCTAGCTTCTCTTGAAAGAGGTTCCCTTACATTTTCCCACTCACCTTTCCATTTGGGGGTGTATCCATTCCCTTATTTCCATACTGCTTGTGGAGTTTGTGTCTTTGCCTCTTCCCTGACCCACGATTGAACTCGAATTTGGATTATGCTGTCTTTAGCCTCCCTGGGCCAGACAGTCTTCAGACGGTCTTACTTGTAAGAGTTCACCTTTAGCACAGTCTTTAGTGATAGCTTAAGGAAGGAAAAATACTTTTCCTTCTACTCTTGTAAGATCTTGGCTGAGACCCCACTGTTGCAAAAGACAGAATAACAGGAGAAAAACAAACAGAAGGTTCGGAACATGTGTACCTCCTGTATACATGGGAGATACACAGGAAAACTGAGTAACTCTCCGAAATATCCCTAACCACTAACTTAAGCTAAAGATAAAAGATGCGGATGTTGTGGGTAAGGCCATTTATGGGAGGTTACCAGAAATACATAGTAAACGAGGGTAAGGTTGGATGCAGATTTATATTCTTGCCTTCTCTATTGATAACAGCTTCTACAGATTTAAAATCATCCTTCTTTTCCTGGGACAGAGGCAGAATATTCTTACAGATGAAGAGTTCTCAGACTAATGTAAATGTTTCTTACAAAGGGGCAACTTCTGCTCACTTTACAGAGCTTCATCTGTGTCTGTTTTGAACAAACAAGACAAACAAACAAAAGCTCATACACACAGACAACAGTATGGTAGTTACCAGAAGGAAGAGGGGAGGGTGTGTAGTAAGGGGTTGAAGGGGTCAAATATGGTGATGTAACCAGGGTAGGGTCAGACCAGAGGTCCCCGGAAAGCGGGGGAGACCCCAGGAAAATGGGAACCCCCAAAGCAAAAAGGC
This sequence comes from Desmodus rotundus, assembly GCF_022682495.2. Taxonomy (NCBI): domain Eukaryota; kingdom Metazoa; phylum Chordata; class Mammalia; order Chiroptera; family Phyllostomidae; genus Desmodus; species Desmodus rotundus. The sequence goes on along the minus strand of NC_071390.1, from coordinate 44,308,022 downwards.
AAGAGGGCTGAAAAAGGGGCCCGTGGAATAGAAAGCTCAGCATTTAAGGCCCATTGCTTAACAAAGGCAGAATACAACAGCAGCCCACACCTTCCCAAAGGGAGGGTGTCCTGCAAGTATTGAGGCCAGGCAGGTTAACGCAGGCCTCAGGCAGCGGGAAGAAAATACACGAGCCCTCGGGATGTTTGACATGCCTTTACTCCAGGGTGGGCAATCCGCACGCAGGCGGAAAGTCCTGACTCCCTTATACACTAAGTGAACGCAAAGCCGGAAGGTGCCAACATGTCACATAACAGAGCTTGGTTCTGCTCATGCAGGCCCTTGCTCAAGGTTATATGAACGCTGCTGGGTCACAGTCGCCTGGACATCTCGGGGAGGGAGCCTGACTGACTCCCTCAAGACTGATTTAAAATTTTACATTAGGTATGGCAAAGTATAAGACAGAAAATAAAGAAGATCAAAAAGGTGATCATCTTTTTGCATTTTTATAAATTTATTTCTCAAGAATGATTTCATTCAGAGTGATTCTCACCCACATTTTTCTTTGTACATAGACACCAGCCTACGATGAAGAGTCAAAAATGAAACTGATATTAGCTTATATTCTCCATAATTACATTTTAAATAGACCCCCAAAATCTGAAACTCGATACCCTTTTCATTAAGTGTGATTTCTATTCGTATCTTAATTTGCCTTTGAAATAGTAAAGAAGGAATAAAAAAGCATCTGCTGGTTGTTATGATTGGGTGAGAAAGCCAGTATCTTGTTTATAAATATAGCTCTGACTACAAATTGAGACACTTCAGTGTGGCATTGTGCGCATGAAAGTATTATTGTCATTACTTCCACCTTTCTCACTGTTCTAATAAATGTAAAAAAGCAAAGTATGTATAAATTATTATTGACAAACTTTGTATTTTAACCAAAGAAAATTATCCTGTCACTTCTACAAATTCTCTGCTTCAATTCATCATTCCCCAACAATAGCCAGAGTCCAGACAAATGTCTGCTAGATGATGTTGCATTATTTCTGGATGACAGAGGACAGAGCACAGCCCCACCTCCACACTTCTGTTGCCATGGTTTTCAAATTAGATGCTTCCATGGTCAAAACAGACTCTCACTGTTGTATTCATCATCATTTAACTACAAGAGCCACTGAGCACATCTATGATCTTTCTTGCTCATGATGGCAGACGAAATGAACATAAATGATTAGAAAACACCACCTGCTCGGTGCTTAATGCAGGAGGAAGAAAGCAGCTGTGCCATTTGGGATGGAAAACGCATTAGCTTAAACTCAGCATGCCACTTATACAACCACCCACGAAAACTGCAAGATACTGAGGGTACAGGATGAAATATTGTTGGAGAGCGAGCACCTGTTTTCTATTCGGGAATTTCTGTCAGAAGACTGTCAAGCCCAGAGTAACTGGCGAGGCCACTGTGGAACTTCCTCTAGATCTCAATACTTGCTATTTAGAAGATGAAAATAGAAGTTCTTGTGAAAGCAACCAGTCATCTAAAAAGTTCATCAGAAGGACCAAAATACGGCCTATAGAGCGCTTAGTTGTCGCTACAGCTGCCCTGTTGCAGAGTGAGGGAAAAGATTGTTCTCAGTGGGCTTTCATTGACCCCAAAGTTCATGACTCGGTTTATTTCTACAATTAGATAAGAGAGCTACAGATCCTATGGAATGATACCTTGAGTCTTGGGCATACACAATTCACTGGAGTTATTGAACTTGGAATGTGATGCAGATCTCGGCCAGTGGAATCCGTGTGTTGTGGCTGCAATGAACAAAGTCACATGGACTACCGAGTCCTGTGGAAAAAAAGGGACAACACGGCCACTCTCTCAAGAGGAGAGCGTCTTGCCTTGACAGGCTTTTATTGCTTTTCTGGGCACATTACATTGAGGATGGTCCTCAGTTATTATGCACAGGTTTGCTTTAGGTGGTTACCTTTTACAGAAAACAAAGGAGAGGGTGTTGCTAATTACATAAAAGAGGAAGGATATTTGCAAATGTTAAGGGACAAGTGGTTGAACTGGTTACACACCTCCTTGGAAGGTTTAGCATAGATTTTAGGAAGTTACTTTAAAGCTATGCAGTTAACTTTGCTGCTGCAATTCAGGGTGAGGGAGTTTTAGCAAAAAGCAAGTCTCAAAGCGGCCTAGGTACAATGCAGGCCTGATTGCCCCTCGGGAGAACCTATCTGTGGGTGTGGGTCCTGTGTGCTAGACCTCGCTCCCCACTGGCCTTTCTGAGTGGGAGCTGGGCCCACACCACGCAGAATGGTCTCCTATAGGAATGGACAGATTAGTTTAGTCACTAATAAACCAAAGTTGCTGCTTGCCTCTCTTAACATGCTGAGCAGAGAATTAAAGATTCTCTTTTCTTAATAAGCCTTTCTTTTATTTATTTTATAAGCTTTTTCTAGGTTTCGCCTTCAATTAGGCAAAATACCATTTGTGATGAAATTGCATTTAACCAGTAATTATAGATTTCATTTTAAAAATGAAATCTTGATCTTCAGTGTTATATTTTATATATTATATTTTACATAAATATCTTCCACTTAAATACAAAAAAAATTCACAATTACTGAATTCTAGTTATTTTTCTTTGATATAAATTAGCAAAACTCACACTACTATATATTTTAAAACTGAGCAAGTGACTCATTATGAGAAAAATTAGAACAAATTTTCCAGTTTTATTGATATGTAATTGCTATATAATCGTCTCATTGTGCAAGTTCAAGGTTTATGTCATGATGATTTGATATGTATATATTGCAAAATGATTACCACAATCAAATTAGTTAACACATCCATAACTTTAGATACTTATCTCTTTTTGTAATGAGAACATTTAAGATTTAACTCTCAAGCAACTTTCAAGTGTACAATTCAGTATTGATGAATATAGTCACCATGCTATACATTGGACCTTCTGAATTTATTAATCATATAATTGGATGTTTGTATTTTCTGATCACCTTTACCTATTTTCCCCACCCTCTCCACCCTTGCCCCTGGTTACCACCATCCTGCTATATGTTTCTGAGTGTTTTTTTAGATTCCACATATAAATTATATCATGCAATATTTCTCCGTCTCTGTAAAACCTTTTGTTAAACATAATTCTCTCAAGATTCATCAATATATTGATGCTATTCTCAAATGACAGGATTTTTTTCTTTTTATAGCTGAATAAAATTTTATTGTAAATATATACCACATCTTTTTTGTGCATTTATCTTTTGATGGATACTTAAGTTGTCTCACTCTCTTGGTTTTGGTAAATAACAATGCTGTGATAAATATGGCGGTGCGGGTATTGCCTCAAGAGAATGATTTAATTTTCTTCAGACATATATGCTGAGTGGTATTGCTGGATAATACAGTAGTTCAATTTTTTTACTTTTTAAGGAAACTTCAACTCTGTTTTTTTTCCATTTTTCTTCATAGAATTATTCATTTTTACCAACTCCATTTATTGAAGAGACTATCCTTTCCGCATTGACTATTCTTTTCTCCCTTGTCAAACATCAGTTGATCGTACATGCATGAGATTGTCACTAGGCTTTTGATTCTATTCAGAGGGGGAAGCAGAGTTTGCCATCCCAAGATATGCCTTTTGGGATATTGATTATTTTAAGTTGGTTATTTTCAAGAAGCAAAAGACTCAGAAAAAATATTTGACTTTCCCCCTAACTGCCTAAAAGAATGTAGATGGAGGAACTGCTGCTCCAGGAAGGGACATAGCATCACAGATAACTATAGTTTAATATGAACTTGTGCATGTTAGGCATCACTAGGGCACAAGGATGGTTCAACATATACAAATCAATCAATGTGATACACCACATTAACAAAACAAAGCAAAAAAGTCATATGATCTTATTAATAGATGCAGAAAAAGCATTTGATAAGGTACAACATTCATTTATGATTAAAACACTCAATAAAATGGGTATAGAAAGAAAATACCTCAACATAATAAAGGCTATATATGACAAACCCTCAGCTAATACAATACTTAATTGTGAAAAAGAGCTTCTCCCTCTAAGATCAGGAACAAGATAGGGGTGTCCACTTTCGCCACTCTTACTCAATATAGTTCTGGAAGTCCTAACCAGAGCAATCAAGTCAAGGGAAAGAAATAAGAGGCATTCAAATTGAGAATGAAGAAGTGAAAGTGTCACTTTTTGAAGATGACATGATTCTGTATATAGAAAACCCTAAAGACTCTACCAAAAACTATTAAGAAACAATAAACAAATACAGTGAAATTGCAGGATACAAACCCAATGTACAAAAATCCACTGCTTTCCTATATACTAACAATGAAATTTCAGAAAAAGAAATAACAACAACAAAAAAATTCCTTTTGCAATTGCAACAACAACAACAAAAATTCCTAGGAATAAACTTAACAAAGAGCATAAAGGCTCTATATATTGAAAATCATAAGTTATTATTAAAAGAGATTGAAAAATACAAAATGAAATGGGAAGAGTTTCTGTGTTCATGAACTGGACGAATCTACATGATTAAAATGGCTACATTACCCAAAGCAATATAGACATTTAATGTAATCTCCATCAAAATTCCAATTATAATTTTTAAAGAAACAGAACAGAAAAGTCATCAGACTTTTAATGGAACCACAAGGTCCTGAATAGCCAAATCAATCCTAAGAAAAATGAACAGAGCCAGAGCTATCACACTACTTGACTTCAAATTATACTACGGAGCAACAATAATCAAAACAGCATGGTATTGGCAGAAACACACATACATCAATGGAACAGAATTGAGGTCCCAGAAGTAAAACCCCATGTATATAAGCAAAAAATTCTTGACAAAGGAACCAAAAATATACAATGGAGAAAAGAAATCCTCTTCAATAAATGGTGCTGAGAAAACTGGAAAATCACATGCAAAACAAGGAAACCAGACTACAGTTTGTTCCCATCTAAAAAATTAATTCAAAATGGATCAAAGACATAAATATAAGATCTGAAACAATAAGTTACATAGAAGAAAAGATATGTGCTAAACTTATGGACCTTGGTCTCAGAGAAGATTTTATGAATTTGACTTCAAATGCAAGGGACATAAAGGTAAAATAAATGAATGGAACTGTGTCATAAAAAGTTTCTGCACAGCAAAAGAACCCACCAATAAAACAAAAAAGCAACCAACTAAATGGGAGAAGATATTTGCAAACAAAAGCTCTGACAAAAGATTAATTTCCAAATATATAAAGAACTCATACAACTCAATACCAAACAAGAAATCCAATTAAAAAATTAGCAGAGGACTGAACAGACACTTCTCTCAAGAAAATATACAAATGGCCAACATATATATGAAAAGATGATCAATGTCACTGGCCACTAGGGAAATGCAAATCAAAATTACAGTGAGATACCAACTCACACCTGTTACCATGGTTTTCATCAAGAAGACAAAATAATGTGTTGGGCAGGTTGTAGAGAAAAAGGAACCCTCATTAATTTCTGGTGGTAATGTAAACTGGTACAGTCACTATGGACAACAGTATGGAGTTGCATAAAAAAATTAAGAATAGGGCTGCCATATGATCCAGCAATCTATTTTCTGGGTATCTACCTGAAAAGTTTGAAAACATTTATGCCCAAAGATATATTCACCCCTATGTTCACTGAAGTGTTATTCACGTTGGCCAAGACATGGAAATAACCCAAGTGCTTGATAAATGGTTGGATAAAGAAGATGTGATATATATATATATATGCATATGCCATGGAATACTACTCAGCCATACAAAAAAAAAGAAATAATCCCATTTGTGACATGAATAGACTTTGAGAATACCATGCTAAGCAAAATAAGTCAGTCAGAAAAAATCTAAGAATCCTATGATTTCACCCATATATGGGATACAGAACTGAAACTCATAGACACCAGTCAGAAGCGGGGTAGGGGAGTAAGGGGTAAATGAGGCCAAATATGTGGTGACAGAAGATGACTTGACTTTGGGTGGCAGGCACACAGTGCAATATACAGGTCGTGTATCATGGAAATGTACACTGGAAACCTATATAATCTAATTAACCAATGTCATCCCAATAAATTTAAAAATAAATAATAAAATGATATTGGATCAAAAGCCAGAAGAGGAATCTGTCTGTATATTTGAGAATCATAAAGCCTATATAAAACTTATTCAAATGGACAATAAAATGATGCCATCACTTGTATCCCTTAAGATACTGGAAAAAGATATTTGAGCAAGCCTTCAACAGAAATACTGAAAATAAATGCACTCCATTGTATTTAGAGTGAGAATGTCTAATTGTCTTGCAGTTCTAGAAAAGTAATTAAGCAGAAGAAATTACTTTTACAGGTTGGACTCATTTAAATATTACTATTAAAGATTGAATATAGTTCCAGCATTAGGCATTCTTTAGCAATGCTATTCTGTGCAGCTAAATGCAAAACTTTCTGTAGCAAAGACACAAATGTTTCTATATCAGATGTCCTTCTAGTCAGAAATAATTCCTCCATTAACAGCATGTCCCAGATCTTCTGAGTGTTGGCCTAATTTATAGCTGTACTCAGACCTAATTAAAAATGGACATTGTGGGAATAGATTTTGTGCTCATAGAATTTGGATAATTTTGTGCATGGCAGACATCCTGGATAAAACACTGCAGATGTTATTCTACAGGATGCAAAATTATACTTTTGTTAGCTTAATGGTTTTTAATCAGTTTATTTGCTTTGCTTTTTTTTTTTTTACTACTATATATGCTGGTTACTTTAAATTGGATAAATGTAGTTCAAAGGGAGACAACTATGAACTTGCCTACAACTGTTTGCTGACTTTCGGTTGCCCGGACCTCCATTAGTGTCATTGTCGGGATAATGGTCTCATTATTAGTATAGTTTGAATTAAGAGACAGAGATTCTGAATGAACTTAGGTATGAATTTTGGGCTCTGCCTCTGTGTAATGTTGCCTCCTTTCTCTTTCTGGCATTTAATTAACTCATTTCCAATCTGGGGTAATAAACTAATTTTAATTTCATAAATGTAAAATGTTTCAGGGATTCCAATGATGGAATCTTGTGCCACTGAATTGGTATCTCAAAAAAAAAAATCTTTAAGATCTCTCAGGTGAAAACTCAGTAATTTCCTATGACTATTGAAGGCTAATTAGCAGTTGTGCAGATGCCAGTCTGACGCTACTGATTTTTCTGTTATGTCAGCACCAGCCAGAATGCCAGTCAGCTTAATTTTTACACATGGCCCCTTTAGCAATATGATATTCTCTAGGAAGGAGACTTTTATCACATACATCTGCTCTCTTTTCTCGCAAGCAGGAAGATGCTTTGGAGTGTTTAGTGAAGAACATCAATAATGGGAATTCTAGAGTAATCACTATCAATTCACATGTTGAAGTTTCCCTTACTATGCATCTATATCCCTAATTTAGTTTTAATGTGCATTCCCCACAGGCAAAAAACATCAGGTTATCCCACCATTTTGCAAAAATATATATATTTTTAAATGTAATATTTTGAAGTACCATTTTGATGGATAGTTTGCTTTTTAATTATGCTACATTTTGCTATTTTTAAATATCTTCTCCCTTTGATGTATAAAACAAAACAGATTTTAGTACCTCTCCGCATTAGTAAATCAAACATTTGAACTTTGTGCCATGTATTTCTACTATATAAAATGGTCCTTCTTATTATAAATGTGGTTATAAAATGTTCTTGGGTTTTAAAATATTTCATTATTGTTTTGTATAGTTTAGCTACCTTTTTTATGTTTGAGCTAACTTCCTTTAAAACACCCAGGTCTTCAACATCTGATATTCATAGGAAGCTGATTTTACAGTCAATTGCCCAGATGTTTTAACATTCTTCTAAAAGTTTCACTGACTGCATGAACTTGTCATGTTGATTCACTCATAAAAAACGGCATTCCGGCCCTGGCTGGTGTGGCTCAGTGGATGGAGTGCTGGCCTGCAAACCGAAAGTTGGCGGTTAGATTCCCAGTCAGGGCACATGCTTGGGTTGGGGCCAGGTACCCAGTACATGACTTGGGGGAGCGTGAGAGGCAACCACACACTGATGTTTCTCTCCCTCTCTTTCTCCTTCTCTTCCCCTCTTTCTACAAATACATAAATAAAATCTTTAAAAAACTGGCATTCTGGAAAATATTTATTTTAATGATGAAAAAATACCCATTCATAACAAAATGTGGTGTGGCTCTTGGGAAGGCAAGATAATGGCCTTTCAAAGATGTCCACTTCCTCATCTCCAGAACCTATGAATGTGGTATGTCACATGGCAAAAAAAAAGTTAACATTGCAGGTGGAATAAAGGGTGCTAATCATCTGAATTTAAAGGAAGGAAATTATCCTGGCCTAACCACGTAGGCCTGATGCATTCACACAGGTCATTAAATGTGGAAGAGAAGGGACAAGAGTCAGTGCCAGAGTGATGTTAAGGGAGAAAGATTGAACTGCAGACTTTGGAGGTGGGAGGAAACAACTACTAGCCAGGAATTGCAAGTAGCATCTAGAAACTTGCAAGAACACAGCAGTATTCAGATTATTCAGCAAGAATACAGATTATTCCCTATTATATTCAGAAGGAACGCAGCATGCTGACACCTTAATTTTAGCCCATATTGGACTTCTTACCTCCAGAAATGTAAAATAACACATTTGCGATGATTTAAGCCACTGTTTGTTACAGTAGCGGTAGTAAATTAATGCAGACTTACTGCTGTTGTGTTGTCTGACATTCCCACAGCCTCATTCTCTTTGTTTCACTGGCTCCATATGACAGTAAGTACATACTTTTACATAAGCTCTTCTAAAAGTGCTTGCATAACATTTGGAAGATAGCACATATGAAAAAAATTCTAATCCATTGGATACTTGCTTTGAGAGAATTGTTTTGGTATCTAGTGAATAAATGGAGGAAGAAAGGTATTGATGAGAGGTGATTAGAAGCAACTTTATAAATCATTGACTGGTATGTGTCTGGGCTAACGATCACCATTAGTTGGAACCAGTCAGGAAACTCAATTTTACCTATTTTATTAACAATAAGAAGAAAAGACAGCAACAAATTATTTGATTCTGTAAGTAAAACTTGTTCCACTTTTACTTTGCTGATCTTTTACATCAGGATTGCATCAGCTTACTGCAGCATGGTATGAGATAAAAATGTGTTATTTCATTAGCAAGTACCTTAAACCAGAGAGTAAACTAAGGCAGTAAACTACTGAACAAGACACGCCTTTTAAGAACAATAGCTTCTAATGAAGAACACAGATGAGAAAATAAATATTCAATATGCAGTATAATAAGACCTACATTAAGTATATGAGTACAGGATGTACCCATGTAGGGACACATAAGTGGTTGTCAATGATAGAAAAAAATACATGATATTTGACTCAAATATCATGTAATTTTTCAAAAAGTCAATACATTTATATACACTCACTTTATGTCTGAAGAATATGAGACACACAATGGTCCTTAACTGCCCAATATTAGAAAAATAATTTCCATTGGAGTTCAGAACAAAATTCAGGACTTTTGACTCAGTCTAGTGTGCTATTCATTAGTAATACTGCTTCTAGGGACACATTTTTTGAAGCAGTATTATTTGAAATTGAAAATATTGAGATCAACTATTCTCACTCATTTCCCCTTATGAATGTTTTATTTTCATAATATCAATATTTATCCAAAAACATTTAAAGAAACAAATAGAAAAATTAATCAAATGGATGACTTACAAAGAATGAATACTTTCATGTAAGATTCATAAAATTGTCTGTTGATCTTAGATGTACACATGCTAATGGAAGCTATCTGGGGTGTGTATTTGACAATTCATTCTGCTCTTTGCAAGCATAAGAAGAAATATGCTTTGTTCCTACCAAAATGACTCTACTATTATGGTATTTAAATGCACTTTGTCAGGTTTTGTGGCATTATGATTTACAACCTGAAATGATATTATTGTATATTCTAAAAAATAATTCACCAGCGTTTTAGTGGAAAAATACTTTTTCTTCCAATCTGTGTTGCTGAAGAAGGTGGCTCATTATTGTGACAAGTCTATCTATGAGAGCTCCCTGCAGATTCAGGTGACCCAGGTTAATAATGACCAGGAAAATAAATTGGTCGCTTGGAATTCAGTGCTCAGCAGCAAAAGTGGTGTATCACAGCACATTCTTATTTCAAACTGGCATTCAGGAAAATAGGTACTGAATTTCATGAACTTACTTAGCTAAATAGGCATAATCTCCTTCCCTAAAGAACTAAGCCCCAGGTTAGGTGTGTGCCCAAGTTAGAAGTGTCTAATAAATGTCATTTCAGTCTTTGTTACTAGAGAAGGCTGATTTTATACAAAACACAAAGTTAATATGATTAACACTTGGGATCTTGAATCACAAATCTGTGTTTAAATTATACTTTTGCCAGTCACTTGGTTCTGGAACTTGAGTAAGTTATAGAAATATTCTGTACTTCTGACCAAGATGGAAGGGAAGGTAAATACACTCTGCCTCCTCACACAACCAAAAGATGGAAACAACAAATTTAAACACAAAAAACAACCAGAACTGTGAGAAAATTGAACTGTATACAAGTCTGACAACCAAGGAGTTAAAGAAGAAACACTAATCAGGACTGGTAGAAGGGGTGGAGATGGGCAGCCAGGGAGGAGAGGACATGGCAAAGTGGCAGCTGGAGGACCAGGGGTGGGGGCAGCTGGAAGACTGGGTGGTCCCACATTTGCATGCGGATAAACTGGTAGGAACAACTGGGGGGCAAGAAAGACCATGCAAGTCAAGGTTCCAACCCAGGGAAATAAAGCCTAAAAACCTCTGACTGTAAAAACCTGTGGTGGTTGTGGTGGTGAAAGAAACTCTCAGAGTCACAGGAGAGTTCATTGGAGAAACCCACAGGGTCCTACAACATACAGAAATCCACCCACCTGGGAATCAGCACCAGAAGGGCCCAATTTGCATGTGGTTAGTCAGGAAAGTGACCGAAAGCTGGCTGAGAGCCCAACAAGTAGCACTGTTCCCTCTCTGACTCCTCCCCCACATATAGCACCACAGCACAGCAATGTGGGATGCCCACCTTGGCAAATACCTAAGGCTCCACCCCTTACAATAGAAGCACCAAGACACAGAAATACGGCCTAAATGAAAGAACAAATCAAAATTCCAGAAAAAATACAACTAAGTGATGAAGAGATGGCCAACCTATAACATGCAGAGTTCAAAACACTGGTGATCAGGATGACTACAGAGATGGTTGTGTATGGTCACAAAATAGAAGAAAAAGTAAAGGCTATGAAAAGTTAAATAAAGGAAAATGCACAGGGGACCAACAGTGAAGGGAAGGAAACTGGGGCTCAAATCAATGATTTGGAGAAGAAGGAAGAAATAAACATTCAACCAGAACAAGATGAAGACACAATAATTCAAAAAATGAAGAGAGGCTTAGGAACCTCCAGTACAACTTTAAACGTTTCAACACCCGAATCATAGGGGTGCCAAAAGGAGAAGAGGAAGAGCACAAAATTGAAAACTTATTTGAAAAAATAATGAAGGAGAACTTCCCCAATCTGGTGAAGGAAATAGACTTCCAGGAAGTCCAGGAAGCTCAGAGTCCCAAGGAAATTGGAACCAAGGAAGCACACACCAAGGCACATCATAATTATATTACCTGAGATTAAAGATAAGGGGAGAATCTTAAAAGCAGCAAGAGGAGACAGTTACCTACAAAAGTAATTACAAAGGAGTTCCCATAAGACTATCAGTTGATTTCTCAAAAGAAACATTACAGGCAAGAAAGGGATGGAAAGATGTATTTGAAGTCATGAAAGGCAAGGACCTCCATTCAAAGATTACTCTACCCAGCAAAGCTATCATTTAGAATGTAAGGGCAGACAAAGTGCTTCCCAGACAAGGTAAAGTTAAAGGAATTCATCATCACGAAGCCCTTATGATATGAAATGTTTCAGGGACTTATCCAAGAAAAAGAAGATCAAAACTATGAACAGTAAAATGACAATAAACTCACAACTATCAACAACTGAACCTGAAAACAAAAACAAAAACAAAGCAGAGAAATAGAACAGGAACAGAATCACAGAAATGGAGTTCACATGGAGGGTTATCAGTGGGGAAGGAGAGTGTGGAGGATGGGGGAAAAGGTACAGGGAATAAGAAGCATAAATGGTAGTAGGTACAGAGTAGACAGGGAGAGGTTAAGAACAGCATAGGAAAGGGAGGAGTCAAGGAATTTATATGGACTACCCATGGACATGAACTAAGAGATGGGAGGAATGCTGGTGGGACGTGGGGTGAAAGGTGGAGGGGGGAAAAAAAGGAGAAAAATAATGGGACAACTGTAATAGCATAACCAATAAAATATACTCTAAAAATAATAAAAAAAGAAATATGCTAATTTGACTATTTCAGATACTGTGATATTTGTCCTTCTGTGACTGCCTTATTTCACTCCAGGGTCATTCGTTTTGTTACAAATGCCAGAGTTTCCTTCCTTTTTAGGCTTAATAATATTCATTCTATTTATTTTTGACATTTTATTTATCATTTCATCTATTTAAGCAGAGAATAAAAGAGGGGCCTCCATGGGTTGAAAGAGAGGGAAATAAGGAGTTCTCGTTCATTTAATGTAAAGTTTCAGTTATGTAAGATTAATAAATCTAGAGATTGCTATACATCATAGTATCTATAGTTATCAACATGTATTGTACTCTTAAATTTTGTGAATATGGTAGATGCATTGCTAAGTGTTCTTACCACTAGAAAGGAGGTTCACAGAGATGCTTTTGGAGGTGATGAATATGCCTGTTATCTTGATTATAGTGATGGTTCTATATGTTTATGCATATGTCCAAACTCATCGTATTGTATGTATTAAATATATTCAGTTTTTGTGTATCAACTACACCTCAATATATCTGTTTGAAAATAATTACTCTAAGTCTTATTTTATTCATCAAACATGATTAATATTAATGCCTTCCTCATCAGGTTGTTTTGAAGTTTAATGCACTAATTCATTCATTTAACAAATATTGATTGAGCAAGTTATCTGTATCAGGACTATTCTGGGCAACAGTTGGGCTTTATTGAAAATGACTTTTGGTGATATCAAATAAATATATTAAAACTATATGTTATATTGCAATATTTGCTTGGAAGGAAATAAGAGCCTAAATAAGCAAGAGAATGATAAGCAAGAGAAGCCATTTTATACAGAGCTATCTTGGTGAGCTCTTTGAGCTGTGTGGACATTAGGTAAAGTCAGATATATGGAAAACTAGGAGAAACGGTTGAAACTCTAACTCAGAATAAAGTAATCCACAGTAAATAAAAGACTTGGGACATTCATGAACTTGAGGAGAGAACGAGGCAACGACAACATGTACACCGGCTAGAGATCATTGTGCACCACGTGGCCTGCACCGCTGCAGCCCTGGCGTGACGCGGCCAGAGCAGGAAAGGAGAAAAACGGAATAGGAATAGAATGTTACATGCCTTGGCCTGGAAAAGGAGCTGGGATGCAGGGGAGCACATTAAATATTAGCGAGCAGTAACATTCTCTGCCACATGATCCATGTGGTAACTCCTTGTTTATCTAGGTTCATCTCTCCTTATTTCTGATCTTCAAGTATATTCCTTATTTATGCCAATCTTGTACCATGTCACCTGTACACCATGAAATTCCACACCCATTTTCTTCACTCTGTGGTACTTCATGGCTTTCATTAACGATCCACTCATACACACAGATTTTTCTAAAAACACCATCTCCTCCAGGAAGTTTCCTCTGAAATTCACAGCTAAATTAAATGATGATCTTTTGTGTTCCATGAACATATCTTTATCATAAACTACATAAACTACACTTACTACATTTATGAAATTTCTTAATATGCATCTGATTTTATCTTATCAATCTTCTTATTCTGAGCAATCAAAGAATATGGTATACATTTGATGATTGGTATATGCTTATTACCTATAATTTTATTTGGAAAGAAAACTAGATTTTATGACAATCTTGAGAACTAATCTTGCAGTTACCTACTGGAAAATAAATGTACCAGTTTAGAATCATTCTTGCCTTCTGGAAGACACTCCACTGAACAGAGATTAAGAGCGTGGTCTCTGTAGTCAGACCGCCGTGCTAACTCCATGGAAGACTTGTGTGCACTTAAGCAAGTCACTCAATCTCTATGTCCCAATGGCTGCATCTGTAAAATTGGAATAAGGATAAAAGTTATGTCTGAGATTGATTTTGAGGATTAAATTAATTTAATCTAAAGTATGGCTAGTACAATGCAGGGATTATTATAAACAACCAATTCCATGTTATCTAAAATTATTAGGAACTGTCAATATCAAAAACATGTAATAGACAAATGTTTCAAAGTAACCATTTAAAATCATTTTAAAAGCATCAAAAGAATACTGGTGAAATCAAAGGAAAATGAGTTACCATGTCTGAACAACCAGGCAAAAATTTTTAAATGTGAGAGACGACTTTCTTGTGGAAAATCAGAATAATTTGGGTCATATTGGTAGATACGTAAGACACACACATGTGTGCATACAGCGCATTAGATCAAAGCAAAATGCACATAACATTGTATCATCTGGAATGTAGTAAATACTCTGTCTATAATACTTTTTATTATAAGTAATAAGTACTGTATTAGTTATCTTTATTATTTTTAACCTACTTATTTGAACATTTGATTATTTTTGGATAGGAGTGGTGAGAAGAAAAATTCTGAGAATTCCTCAATTAAAATTACAGGGGCCTGAGAGTGGGAGAGCGATAACTGAACTAATCAACCGTGAGCTGTAACTGACAAGAGACTACTGACATTGGTAAATATTTGTTGAAACTTTGAATCACCTTCCTGGCCACTGTCTGAAAACCAGCCCACCACCAATCTTCCTTAGGTATGAACTTTCCAGACTGTTACCCACAGCCAATCAAGAAGTAAATATTTCTCCTTACTGACAATTCACCTATTCTGGAACTGCCCCCCTCGCCCCCACTCTACCTTGTCCTGCCCCCCTTATCTACAGCCAAGGTAAATTCTTACAAAACGGTTTTCATCTTTCCTCCCCAAACTCACTATATAAAAGAGCCCTGTCAGCCCCAGGGCAGTGGACATATTCCTCTTCTCCACCCAGCCCTGCTACTGGTGGGCGAGGATGTACATTCCAGGACCTTGGCCTTTTTCTGGTTAGCATACAGCTCAAAAAAACCTCTTCTTTCAGAAAAGCTTTCAACATCAAAGGTTTTGTGTTTAAACAGCGAATAGACATGTTGTTGGCTATGTTTGACGAAAATAACCTCTTTAAATAAAAACAAAATAAATAAAAATAACTTCTTAAGAAAACAGAAGTTTCCAGAATAAAGTTTAAAAAGTCTCTGGATTAAATCCTCTGACAGCATCATTCTAGAAGGATCAGCACGCGTGGATGATAGTTCTCCAGGCCTGACTACAACACTGAGAATGTGCTTTCAGTTCCTAACGAAAGCACTGATCTCAGGCCTGCTGTGACAGGATTTAGAATATTTCGAAAAGCAACAGTTTTTATTCCTGTATCTTCCAAAGTGAAACACAGGACTATAAAGTCCACATGGACATTTTTTCATAAAATCCCACTCACCCTATAATATTCTATCATAATTACTATGAGAGGTGTCATCACAAACCAGACTAAGGCAGAGAATTGAGATGGAAATTCCTCAAGGAGGTGAACTAGAGGGAGGACCTTGCTCAGGAACCGAGTTAGTTTAGGAAGAAATGAGCTCTGTAAACAGCAGGTGTGTATGCTAATAGAATGACTCTGCGTTTTAATTAAGCAGCATTTCCTCACAGAATAATTACATATGTTGTTTACTCAATGTTTTAAGTTCATTAACACACCTCTAATCTTTTCTCTTCCCATCCTACCAAGTTAAAAGTTTTCTTTTTATTGATAAAAGTGGTGACAGTGTTCTTTTAACTTGTTTTCGTTGTGACATTTGTTCTCGTTACAAAAGAACTATGTAATAGATAGTGAGCTTATGGCAAATTGATGTTCCTTCCAAAGCGGTCAGTACAGGAAGTGAAGTAAACGTGCTCCTAGTCATACACACGTGGTGTTGTCTGAGCTTGTCTTTCTTTCTGTTTCTGTCTTTCTGTCTTTTATCTATCTTTCTGTCTGAAAGAATTATGTCTTAAAGTCTACAGCAGAGAAATATATTTTGAGATGTTTCAAATGCATATGTCCGGTCACGAGTTCTGATTGGCATTACCATGGAGGAGTGAAGTGAGGTTTTATGAGTTATTTCTTAGAGTTGGTGCTTGCATTTTAAAATAAATAATGGTCAACTGAATTTAAACTTCACACATGGATATGCCCAGAATACTACTGTTACAGAGCAAGGTCAGGGGGGGTGGTTCATGATAAATTATTACAGAAAGGATCCCCCTTTTCTGTCTCTGTAAGTTCCCCCCACCCCACGCATACCTGCTAGGTTCGCAATGCCCGCCGCCAGAGGAAAGACGTCTCTCAATGCCAGAGACTGGTGAAAAGGAAAGGAATTATTTATTTAAAAGTTACACAGACTTAGAGTAATGACTTAATGTCTTCAATAAGATACTAAAGTCCTCTAGAACACCCACAGATGCACAGTCCTTCCCTCTCCCTGTGCCCAGTCCGGGGTACCGTGTCTCAGGAAAAGAAGTAGAAGTCCATGATTCAGGCTCCCGGCACCATCAGCTGTGTGGCTGCTGCAATCTCCAGTTAATCCAAAGCCATGCGGCACCTTCTCATGGCCCACCAGCAAGAGTGCTTTCTCCCCTTTTCTCCCTGGCAAAGTCTCTCCTGCTGCCTAAGCCACGTGGCAAAAAGAAGCACCACAAAACCACGTGGTCCTCTCTACTCTCCTTCACAACCACTTGGTCCCCTTCCCCATTTCAGAACCACGTGGCCCTCTCCCTCTATGGCTGCTGCGCCTGGGGTTAAATCCCAGCGCCCATCTTCCTCTGCAGTCTCATTTCCGACTCCTCCTACAATCAATTACACCTGTCAGCATCCCGGTATTCTTCCAGCTTGACAGGGCTGCCATAGTCAGTCCTGGCAGGTGTGGCCCCATGGCATGGAGCCAATCATCTCCAAGCTCTCACGCAGGCCCTGTAACCAGGGAGAGTTGCTTCCCAGTCCCATCTTGGGTGGAATTCACTCCCATCCCCCTGGCTCAAAGCATGGGCACAGGTATTTAACACATCCATAAATCCAGTTAAAGGTTATAGATATGTTAAATGACCATGCCAGGGGTTAGCTGCAAAGCTCTTGCTACCCAAAACAGCTCTGAATGGCCCTGTTCCATGTGTCCCATCACACACCACCCCCCACCCCCCAGCTCAGGCTCGTGGGGGTGAGGACATCCTATATATATATATATATTTCTAATATTTTCTGGATACCTTGAGTTCTGGATCCCATTACAAATCCCTTCTTGGGGCCCTCCTCTTAGCTGCACCCTGCTTCACTGTCACTTGTATTCCTTATGGAAGAACCTCTACCTAAAAGTCACTGCCAGGCCATTATGTAAACTCAAAAAGTCCTTTGGCTCCTGTGGATCTTCGCTTTAGTGCTTCTGATTGAGTTGTTCTATGCAACCCAGTGGCCTCACAGAAGCAGTTGCAATGCACTCATGTTAAACCGCAGGAATCTTAAGGACAGGAAAGTGTTGGTAAACAAGATTAGGAGATCGGAGGTGGTCTGCATTTTTTGCCTATCCACATCAATTGCATTAACATCTCAGAAATACATAGTAGTTCATAGCTTGGGAGAAATGTTTGGCAACAGCATATCATTGGTGTTTTTGTTGACAAAAATAACATTTTAAAATTCCTAGCTACTTTCCGTTATAGGGAAGTTGTCAAAAACAGATACTATTCAAAAGACCCTGCATCAAAATACATATGTAGATATTTAGTCCAAACTCAGTTAAAAGTAAAAAGTAAGTGTCAGTTATGGCAGGTTTTCATGGCTGAATGAAAATTCTCTGCCTGGCTGCTCAAAGAATGTGTTAAAATCACACTTTGAAAGATAGGGTGGACGTAAAAGTGGTCAAATACTGAACCTGCCAAGCTCAGGGGAGTCCTGCATGGTGGGCCATACAAACTCAGAGACCTAAAGTGACCACATCAGATGGTCTGAAATTAAACTTCCTAACTAAAAGCTAGTCCTGGTGGATAGTTAGGTCCTAGGCCAGAACTTCCTTGCAAAAGGTCATCTTTAGCTTAGTGGAGTCTATCTGTTGTATTTTTGCATCTAAGATAACAGAAAGGCTTGGAATGACAGGGCAATCCCATTTTGCCCCGAGAACCCTCAGGGCACAGTCTCCGACAGCAGCAGGAGAGGACAACCCCTCATTGTCATCTTGCTCCCTGAATACCATCTCTATGTGCTGTAAATGTTAATTAACTATCCTAGCGCACCCAAGTAAAAGAGGTATTTGTCTCTTCATTTTTCTCCTTATCTAATCTCAGACATTTCCCAGCTTTGCTTTCTCCCACCTCTCTAATCTACCAACACATTTCATAACTCCTCTTATGTCTCCTCTGATTAAAATGTATAAAATAAACTGTGAAACTACCATTCTTTGGAGCATTTTCACAGTTCATTAAGATTTTGCTTCCTGGTGATTGTCAGTTTGACTCAAATAAACTCATAGAAATTCTATACAGGTTTGGACATTTCATATGTTGACAATAGTATATCTGTAAAATGAACAAGCCGTGACAGTAGGTTTTACAACAAAATAAGATGTCTTAGTGTCTTCCTCATGTAATTTCATGCACATTTCCTTTAACATCAATATAAAATTTTTCTTTAAAAGGTAAATTGTTTTAATTTATTAAAACAAAACCACAAAACTAAATTTTGTAAGTTATTTGACAGATATCTCTTTCATGATATAGATGACATAATTATGTTAGAAAAAACAAAAATAAAAATAAATCTAGATTAATCTAGAGCCTCATTTGCCAGTCCAAAACTTCCTAATTTTCAAGAAAGGGAGGAAAGAATAACATAACACTACTATTGTTTTATTAATCTAAAACTGGCCTTTTTAATGGAACCTTAAAATATGCAAAAATAAAGCCAACATTTAACACTATGCAAAACAGTATTTCATGCTTGCAAGGAATTGCTTTATAAATCCTTTCCCTTCTAATAACTAGTCTATCAAACAAAACAGGTGATCTTTTTTGTTTGTTTGTTTGCGGTATCTACCAGAACCTCAATCTTAAGCTTTATTAATAGTCTTTATTTAGTTATTGTGAACTTAGCTTTTCAAATTCTTTTTTCTTTTATTGACTCCAGAGGGAGGGAAAGGGAGAGAGAACGAGAGGGAAACATCAGCGTGATACGGAAACGTAGATCAGTAGCCCCTGGCGTGTGCCGGGACTGGGGACGCGACTCACAACCAGGCATGTGCCCAGGCAGAATCAAAGCAGAGACCTTTCATTTTTCCATGCCCAACCAACTGAGCCACACAAGTCAGGGATAACTGTTGTGAACTTTGCTTTTAAGGTAAAAGACTGATGATTTAGGACTGCCCATCTATGGTTTTATAACCATTTACTACAGTAACTTGCTTCAAGGAACATGAGAGTGGAATTTGACTACCATGTAACTATAAAACTCAGCTTTACTGTCCTCTCTAACAATGTATTAGACAGATTTAAGAACTACACTGACATGAAGGCTATGAATTTATCACTGTCCCTCTTGTACCAGATACACTTGGTGGTCCATGAAGGTTTGTGGAATTAAAATGAAAATCTCAAATAAGTTTTAAGCATCAGTAATTAAGTAAAGTGTTATATATAATACACATTAAAATTTTGATATTGCCCTTTATTTTTAATATAACAAATAAATGAATATATATAGTTGCATGGTTTTAATATATAGATATATTTATATATATTCACATGGTTAGAAATCTTACAGCAATAACATTCTAAAAGGAAGAAGCAATATCAGATTGCATTCTTATATGAGGAATTGACAATAAAAAGTTATCTAGTGTATTTTGGCATTGTAGTTAGAGCATCATAATTAAGGCTGATGCTAGACATAATAATTTTCTTGACCTCATATTTCTTTTTCCAATTTCTAGACACACTATTATATATTTCAAAACTTTACCTTGGCCTGTCAAAAATAACACATCAAACTGCAGTGTTTCCTGGTCTCTAATGGACTTTTAATAGAATTGTAACAAATAACTAAAATGGTAGTATTTTAGGTAATCACTTTAAGGAATATTTTCAGTAATACTTTATTCATTTGATAATCATATAATGCTCCAGGTTTCATTCTCAT
Organism: Desmodus rotundus; assembly: GCF_022682495.2. NCBI lineage: Eukaryota > Metazoa > Chordata > Mammalia > Chiroptera > Phyllostomidae > Desmodus > Desmodus rotundus. Next base: position 44,287,533 of record NC_071390.1, on the reverse strand, counting down.
TTAGTCTAACTTAGTATATTCCTGCTGTGCCATATTTGGATTTTTTTTTAATTAGTAGAATTTTGGGGGACATAATCTATTTTATTCATTTTGCTTTATTTTATGATGTTTTAGATACAGGAATGAAGCTAGATTTCCTTACACAGGTCAGTTAATTGGTTTGAGACTTGTCATTATTTTAAATTAGGTGCAAATTTTCATCTAAATATACTCTTAAGGATACTAAAATGGCAGAAAAAATCTGACTCAGAAAACTACAATTAAACTATATGACAAAAATATTTGTTTGTATGACTTCTTTCACTTAGCATAATACCCTCTAGGTCCATCCATGCTGGTATAAATGGTAAGATTTCATTCTTTTTATGGCCTATACTATTCCATTAAATATATGTACTAAAGTTATGTACTAAAGTTTTTTTATCCTATCATGTCTTGATGGGCACTTAGATAATGCTGCAATGACATAGTTTAGAATTACTGTTTTGGATTTCTTTGGATAAATACCCAGAAGTGGGAAACACCATATGATTTCACTTATTATGGAATCTAAAAAACAAAATAAATGAACAAAGTATAAACAAACTCACAGATACACAGAACAAACTGATGCTTGCCAATAGGAGGGATGTTGGAGGGGTGAGTAAAAAAGGATTAAAAAAGTATCAATTAGCCATTACAAAACAGTCACAGGAATGTAAAGTGCAGCATGAGGAACATAGTAATAATATTGTAATAACTATGTATTATGTATGATGTCAGATTATAATGGGGTATTAAGGTAAAAGTCCCCCCAAAACCTCCACAGCCATGGTTTGGAGGATGGCGGAAACAGAGGACAGTGATTGAGAGGTACTTTGCATATTTATGGCAACTTGGCTAGTTTAACAGTTATGTTACAAGCTGTGCTTGCACCAGGGGCAAGAGAGATGGGTGTGACTTTCTGGATGCATCCTGGGAGCTTACAGCACCTCCGCAAAGCAGGGAGGCAGTTCCCCTGACACAGTGCCCGGGTACGAGGCAGGAAGGCGGTTCGCCCTGTGTCACCAGGCTACACCTCCCCAGACTGATAATAGCAGGGGAGAGAGTGTGAGCTGTACAAAAAACTGGCAGATGTAGCCCCTCATGGGAAGAGTCAGAAATCGGGTCAGGCTGGAAGCTCCAGGTCAAGATTTAAACTAGGTGCCGTAGCCATGAGGGGCCTTTTGCCATGCAGTTTGAAAGGGTGTAGGAGGCCCCTCACCAGCAGGCCATAAGGCTGGGGTGGAAGGCGTTGCCATGCACTTTTGGATTAAGAGCGGGAGAACAGGGCTGCCGATGCTGGGAATCGAGGATCTGCCTGGGCAAGCATGGATTGGTGGGAGATGCCTGGAATGCTCAACTATGACCACCAGTGCTGACCCACAAACTTCTGTTTTGCTAAAAGACAATACTCTGACTGGCATACTCTGAAACTGGCCTGATTTGGCAAGGGAGGCAGGACTGTGTGTTTGTGGGTGTTTTAAAGAGAGTGGGACTTACCGGCAGAATTCCACCATTATTCTTAATCTGTATGACTTTTAAATAAACAATGCCTTTCCTTTCCCCCAAACTCTGGCCTTAGGAGTCACACTTCTTGGTGGCAGGCAATTGGACCACACGGCTGTTCCAGAACAGCATAGGCTGGGGTTCTGTAACAAGGTGGGTGCTGAACGTATCAGGGGCATCACTCATAAGTTATATAAATGTCCAACCATTATGCTGTACAACTAAAACATAATACTGACTGTCAACTAGTTAAAAACTTAAAACTGTTAAAGCAATGTGATGAAAAAACACTTCAGCCATATAAAAATTATTAATAGAAAATTTTACAGAAACTAAATTTATAATTGCTTTTTGATGCTCCGGATTGTTCTGAACAAGAAGTTTTCAATTAAGAGTTCCATGGAATAATTCTAGCATTTAATAATTCTGCTTTTAAAAAGGGCAACATTGGTAAATATACTTAAATTACTGTGACTCTATGCACTTTAGTAAGGTTCTGAGTCTGTACGAAAATAAAAATCTAAAGATATTTCATGGACTCTGTATTTAATTTCTGGGCATCCCCAAGATTTCCACCCTCTGGTGTATGTGCCTTGTATAACCTGCGTTGGACATGGGCAGGACTGAGAATATGATGGATTTCACTCCTGTGATTAGGTCACATTATATGACAAAGCTAAAATGGTGTGCAGACATAATCAAAATTTCAAATCAGTTTTATTTAAGTTAACTGAAGTGTGATTATCCAGGGTGGGCTTGACTTGAGATGAATCCTTGAAATGGACTGGATCATTCTTGAAAAGACAGGTGGAAAGCTGATAAATTTATCTGCTAGTCTTGAAAGCAAATTGCCATATTGAAGTAAAGGACTAAGAGCAAGCCTGAGTATCTCAGTGCAGCCCCTAAATAACAAAAAATAACAAAAAGCAAAAGAGTGGCTACCTTAGCCCTACAGATGAAAGAAAACATTTCACCAGCTGAAAGGAAGTTTACTTTCATTACACCATCTTTTGTTCACATGATCTGACTTACTTGACAATGATAATAATTTACATGCACAGGCCCTTTCCACACTGACTTGATAAATGTCCCCCACAGTTAAAACTTTCTGCCTTCTGTTATTTTTTGTTACCAGGATCATCTCTGTACTAATAGGTTAATAAAACAATTAAGAATTTGAATATAATTTTCTAAATAAATTGAGAAGCATAATGTAATATTCTGCTTACAGTTGAAACATTTTAAATTAGGAAAATATTCTCTTGAAACTGAGATTGGAAAATTCAATGTATAATTTGCCACTTTATCCAGAGAAAAGCAACACAATAAAGGTGAATTGGATAAAATACAGTTTTACTCCAATTCTTCTAACTATAGACATATGTGTTAGCATTTACAGTTAATAATTATTTGTAATAAAAATAATTATTAATATATTTTCAGACAACTCAAGGAATCTGAGAGACTTCAGTAAATACAGAAATGTGTCCAGCAATCCTTAGGAAGGCTCAGAAGAATATAATCGGAAAGAGGTGAGCACTGAAGAACTGGTCAACTTCCATCTACAATCCACTTGGGGGTTGATAAATAAGCACATTTTTAAAATCTGTATGTGTATATGTATACTTTGTTATATTTTTTCTATCTACTGTTAAATTTCATTCAGTCATGTCATATTTATTTGAAGTCCTGTTACGCACAGTATTCTGATAGACATTGAGATATTTCCAGAGTCATTCTGCAGAAGAGCTAATAAGCAATGCACTGATTAAGGGGCTAATGATTATTAATATGATTAAGGAGATAAAATAAAAGAATATGGTGTAGAAGAGTTGCTAGCATAGCACAAGTAAGCATGCTAAAGTTGATCCTTCGTAAGCATTTGTTGACTAAGGTGGTATGTTGGAAAAACTCACTTCTGTGTGTTTCTCCGTTCCCCTCACGCTATCACCACACTCACAAGATTCTGACACCAGATGTGCAGGTTCTTCCACACTAAGCAACTCTACAACACCAGCTGAGTTCTACAATTTCATTCAATTCTAACACTAACTGCAGTAAACACGGAACCCACAGGTTAAGAACTCAGTCCCATGAAATTCAGTGCCAATTGCGAGCAGTGGGTCCTCAGGTAACTCACAATCCTGTAATATGGAGAATATGGGGAGATTATTTCTAGAGTACCAAATACTATAAAACACAGAACAAAATTATTTTTGGTAGTAATACACATGATTAAATCCACATTTTATTATACAGAAACTAACCTCTGATTACTAAAATATATAACAAACTCAACAGAGAACAATGTGGGCCCTGCACACGTTTTTCTAAAAACTCCTGGAATTCTGGAAGCAAGTTTCTAGACCTATGAACTGTGTTCTATTTTAACCAACTTGGCAATGTCGTTAAAGTAGTTCACCAAAGCAGGCTGTGTATTATGGAGGGAATGAAAGATTTTTTTGTTGGAATCAAAAATTTACATACACCCTCAAATCTAACAAAGGCCTCAATGGAATGTATAAGTTTTATACTGTTTGTAAATTAAGTAATTAGTTTACCACATTTAATCTTCTAAGGTCTTATGCAGAGACTTTCAACGATACATTTATTGATCGAATATTATCCCAGATACCTGAAATGTTTAATGCAGCATTCAAATGTGATTTACTTTAAAGGAAAATATTGTGCATTTGATTTTGGTTAAGTAACCATTACTTTCACTAAACTTTACTTCACTATAATAGTTTATATAATAGGATATATTATGGAAAAATCTAACACCTAGGAAACTATTGTCAAATGTAAATATTTTTATTTGCTAGTGTCATTTAAATCAAGATAACAACATGACAATTTTATAAATTGAAAATACTCCAAGATAATTTTTACAAAGTACAAAACAACTCACCAAATTCTAAGTCATTTCAAAAGTGCAAATGAGAAATTAGTATTAACTAAAAAAGTTAATAAAAATCTCATTTGACAATAATACATATGAAATTATTATAAATATTTGGCCCAATTTTAAAAATTCACTTGCTGTCAGTTGGAGCTGCATAAAAGTGGGATGGCTGCCAAACAAGAAATTTGGTTCCAGATACTCAAAAATGTCCAAGGAAAAGAATATAATTGCCCATTTCAGAACCTCGTGGAGAAGATAATTATTACCTGCTGGAGTCTGGCTGAAGTTCCCCGCTAGCACTACTTTTTTATTATTCAAAAATAACACAGAGTTAATTTTTCTTTTCTTTCTCTTTTCTTTTTTTATTATTTATTTTTTTGTTGTTCAATATTTTTAGATTGTAAGGAGATAGTATCATCTTGGATTATGCAAATGTATAAAATATATCAAATCATTCATTCTTTTTTGCTTTTAAATGAATAGTACTGTTATAGAACGGACCTGGGGAGTGGGGGAAGATATACTATTACTGAATGGATTCCCCCTTCTCCCGGGGTCCCTCTGTACTAGGTTCACTTTGCCTGCTGCCAGGGAATTATAGCTCTCAATGCCAGAGATTAGTGAAAAGGAAAGGAACTATTTATTCAAAAGTTATACAGACTTAGAGTAATAACTTAATGTCTTCATTAAAATCACAAACTCCCTTAAAACACCCACAAATGCACACAGTTCCTCCTTCCCCCTTTTGCCCAGTCCGGGGTCTAATATGTCAGGAAAAGAAATAGAAGTCTGTGGCTCAGGTAGCCCCTAGTTCTTCCTAGCAATCCGTGCTCAGCTGGCAGGCCCCCCATGGTTCCCAGCACCATCAGCTGTGTCACCAACATACTCTCCAGGTCTTAATCCAAAACCACATGGTACCTTTTCATAGCCCACCAGCAAGAGTCCTTTCACCTGTTTCCTTCCCTACAAGGTCTCTCCCACTTCTTAAGCCATGTAGCAAAAGGAGCACCCAAAGCTGCGTTGTTGCAACCCTCACCAAAACCCTGTGGTTCTGACCTGAGTGGCTACTGGGCCTGGGTATAAATTCCCACGCAAATCTTCTTCTGCATCCCCATTTCTGATTCCTCCCACAATCGGCTATACCTACCAGCATTCCTGTGTTTTTCCAGCTTTTCTGGGCTGCCATAGTAAGTCTGGGCAGGTTATAGAACAAGTGGCTGCCTACTGTATCAATTTTGTTCCTAATGTCTCAAAATTAGAAACAATCAGAATGTCCTCTAAAAGGTGAAAGACAGAAGACATTGACATGAATTCATTTAGAGTAAGATTTGTCAAGTTATTGCCAAATGGGCAAGTCTGGCCAGAGCCTTGATTGTGCTGATGCAACACGAGAGCATTAATGGTCTTCATAATTTTGCATAGTATAAAATGTTTAAAATGATTATGTAGCAGAGACCAGTGAGTGGCCAGCAAAACCTAACATATTTACTATATGGCTTTTTACAGAACAAAACATCAATGATCTTTGAATTAGAGGATAATTACTCATCAATAACCATAATTTAATGAAACATGAAGCAATGTCAATATACCGAATAAACATTAAGTTGGTCAAAAGAAGCCAAGCACAAAAGATACATTGCTTGGTTCAATTTATTTGAAGTTCTAGAATGGGAAAAAAATATAAGTATACTTAATATCAACAAGATTTGATTTCACTGACAACACATCCCTCCCAACATGCTCTGCTGAAAAAGAAAACAATGTTACTTACACAATACTAATGCCAAAAATGTATAATCAAAATTTATTAATGGGGAGACATCAGAAAACATAAGTTTAGGAGCATTCTACAGAAAAATACTGGCTTGAAATCTTCAAAAATATCAGTGTCCTGAAAGACAAATGACCCCTCAGGAATTATCCAAGTTTATAAGAGATTAAAGAATCAAGATAACTAAATGCAATGTGTGGCCAGAAGAAAATGCTATAAAGGATACTAATGGATGGTGGTTTATGTAAGAAATCAGCTATGTTTCTGAGGCAAATTTAATATATTTTAAAATATAGTAAAGCTCAGAGATTATTTTTAAAATATTAACCTTTAAAACAATGACCTATAATCACTACAAAACTTATTGAAAAAAATCCATATAAAATTCTTTATTTGAACGGAACTAAACTCAATCTACATTACAGAACTGTGAGTTAGACATTACATTCTTGATTTTTTGTAGCTCAAACAGATTAAGTTGGTATGGTTCCTCCTGCTGTCTAGCAGAAGGCCAGATTTATGATTTGCTGTTTTTCTCTTCCTTTTATAAGTTTTGTCATGGGATTTAGGTTTTAGTATCTTAGGGCCTCATATGTTCTCTGAAAGATAAGTCTAAACCATATAACTTTGAGCTTTTCCATGTTAGGTAATTTCACCGAATTGTCATTCTGATCCTTTCCTTTATATGCTCAGCAGGAAATCCTAAGATAAAAAGAGATAAAGAAAATACTATTTGCAACTGGTAAGTGACCAAAGGCAGGCAGTCCAGGCCTGTCTTGTCCTTGTTCTCAGTTTGATTTCTCACCTCAGGGACCTAAAGAGTGAATAGAATTAAAATAAACCACACAAAAAGATGAGTTAATCACTGGAAGATAATATTCCTTTGAGCAGGTGTGATTACCTCCCTTCATCCAAAGAATTTGTTACCTGGATATTATTATTTACACTTTGAGCCTCATAAATAAACAAGGAAAACTCTGTCGTAGTTTGCACATCCCTGTGACATCAACAGCTATTACCCTATTACTATTAACGAAGATTCATTAAGTCCTTATTGATACCAAACACTTGGGATAGCAAGTTAAAGTTACAGTTCCTCCAGTGACAATCTATTTGATATTATTTATCAGGAAATTAGAGTAAGTTAAAATTACTATCTTAATTTATTCTCAGGTCTACATTTCTGACAATGATGTATGGATCCAAGAACACCCAAAGTATTGAGAATACAATATTATGAACAATAGACAGCCACTTGTACAGTAGTTTTGGGCATTCATCTGTCTAGTATTGGGACTCTGGTCCAGGTGACACCCTACTGGCCCTTCAAGCTCTCTGATACTCACTGCCAGGGATATGCAACCACCTCCCAGCTACTCCGTGACTATGTATTTGGTGTAGCTGTAGAATGAAGAGAAGATAACAGAGATCACTCATTTGTCTTCCAGGTAAATATTTGTGGACCAATATGTCTAGCATGGGACTCTTTAAACTGTTCCAGGTAACAACAAGTAACATTTTGACACATGGGCACTCAGGTGTTAAAGGTAGTATTTAAAGCTGAGAGGAAAAGCCATCTAAAAGTGAAGTACTTTGTAAATCCTTCTGCTCTGAAAATGTATGAAATAGCTCAAGATGTGATTGAAAATGGCAAATAAATACCTTGCAACAGTATTTTAAATTAATCTTTGGTACTCCCAAATAAAAAAGTAGATTAATGAAATAAATTAGAAATTATGTTAATAAATAAATATATGGGTAGGCCAGGAATAAGGAATAATGTCTTTTTCCATTAATTAATCTTGCATCAGGATGATAAATTTTTTCTCAGCAATCCATTGGTTGCTTTATTTTGGAAACAATGCATAAAGTCATAGAACTTGCTCTATCTTTTTATTTGCAATAATTAATTCTTTGTTTCAAGTGAAAAAACATTTCAGTCTACTATGGCTTGATACCTTACTACATTATCTCATATCTCAGTAAGTACTTAAACTCCAATTTAAGAAGCAAAGATAAAGAAAATAAGACAATGAGATATAAACTGATCTTCCCAACGTTAAAAACTCCTACTTAAAATGGAGCTCAAAACTCTACTGAATAATTTTCCTAAAAATGAATGGTCTTGGGCACACATATTGCATGGAAAGTAAGCACTGGAGAGTATCTGAAAGGGGCCTGGACACTGCAAGAGAAAATTTATTATGAACTAGCTAATGTGTGGTTGGAACCCTTGACTGTGACTCTTCCAAATTATTCCTGGAGACATTGCTAATAGATGGTATATATTGTCATATCCTGAGATAAGCTAGAATGATTTATATCCAGGAAACAGCTGTTTGAGATAGTGCTTGATTTTCATTATTTATTAGTACTTCCTTCCAAAGTTTTGCACATCTTAATCAATTGATTTATGTGTGGTAGTGATCTAGCTAATATCTAGATAAGTTAATAAACATTCTGGAAGTGTTCTTTCTTTTGATACTCACTTTAATAAAAAAGAACTTCCCAAACCTATCATTCAGATATGTCAGACCCCATAGAAGCAATGTATCAAATACAAGATTGCAAGTATTGTACTTCGTTAAGAGCATTGTTCTGTGACAAATTCTCCTTAATGTCTGAAACTGTTTTAAAGGAATATACACGTGTCCTGTCTGCTCTGCATTGCAACATGACATTTCGTGTAATTTCTTTCCTTCGGTCACACATTCACCCAGCTCCAAAGTAAGCCTGTTCAGCACAGTTCGTTGGTCAGTAAGAGCAACTGGATAAATTTCCAAATGGATAAATTAGGTGGGTTATGCTCACCATCACACACAAGGATTCCTCTATTTTTTAATTATTTATTTTATTGACTATGCTATTACAGTTGTCCTGATTTTCCTCTTTTGCCCCCCTCCACCTGGCACCCCCACTCCCTCAGACAATACTCCCACCATTGTTCATGTCCATGAGTCATGGGTATAAGTTCTTTGACTACTCCATTTCCTGTACTGTACTTTACATACATCCCCATGGCTATTCTGTAACTATCTGTTTTTACTTCTTAATCCCCTCACCTCTTCACCTATTCCCCCAAACCCCGTTCCCATCTGGCAACCATCAAAACACTCTCTGTATCTATGATTCTGTCTCTGTTCTTCTTGTTTTCTTAGTTTGTTTCTTAGATTAAATTGTTGACAGATACGTATTTTTTGCCATTTTATCACTCATAGTTTTGATCTTCTTTTTCTTAAAAAAATTCCTTTAACGTTTCATATAATGATGGTCTGGTGATGATGCACTCCTTTAGTTTTTTCTTGTCTGGGAAGTTGTTTCTCTGCCCTTCAATCCTAAATGATAACTTTGCTGGGTAGAGTAATGTGGGCTGTAGGTCCCTCTTTTTATGTCTTTGAATATTTCTTACCAATCCCTTCTAGCCTGCCAAGTTTCTGTTGAGGAATCAACTGACAGTGTTATGGGAATGCCCCTGTGGGCAACTAACTTCTTTTCTCTTGCTGCTTTTAATATTCTTTCTTTATCTCTAACCATTGGTATTCTAATTATATTGTGTCTTGGAGTGGGCCTCTTCGCATCCATCTTGTTTAGGATTCTCTGCTTCCTCGACTTGCATGTCTATTTCCATCACCAAATTAGGGAAGTTTTCTTTCATTGTTTTTTCAAATAGATTTCCAATTCCTTGCTATTTCTCTTCTCCTTCTGGCACTCCTATGATGAGAATTTTGGATCTCTTGAAATTGTCCCAGAGGCTGCTTTATTATTCTCATTGTTTTGGATCCTTTTTTTTTTTTCTTATTGTTCTGGTTGGTTGGTTTTTGCTTCCTTATGATCCAAATCATTGATTTAATTCTTGGTTACATCCACTCTACTGTTGTTTCCTGTAAGTTGTTCCTAATTTCAATTAGTATCTCCTTCATTTTTGATCTTTCTTATGCTGTTGAGGTCCTCACTAAGTTTCTTGAGCATCCTTAAAACCAGTGTTTTGAACTCAGCATCCAAAAGATTGCTTATCTCCATTTCATTTAGCTCTTTTTCTAGAGTTTTGATGTGTTCTTTCATTTGAGCCATGCTTCTTTGTCTCCTGGTTTTGGCAGCCTCCTTGTGTTTGTTTCTATGTATTAGGTAGAAGGGCTTTGACTCTGTGTCCTGGTAGTGTGGCCTGATATAGTAGGTGTCCTGTAGGGCCCAGTGGCACAAGCTGCCCTATCACCCTAACTGAGTACTCGAGGTATGCCCTTTGTGTGGGCTGAGTACACCTTCTTCTTGTAGTTGAGCCTTGGTTGCTATTGGCAGATCGATGGCAGGGATTTACCCAGCCCAGTAAGCTACAAGGATTGTCTGTGACCACTGACCATCAACTTTCACCAGCCATGGAGGATCAGCTGTGCAAGGGTGGTAATGCTTCAATGTGGTCTATAGCTGTCCACTGGGTGCACTGGCCCTGGGGTTTCCCACGTGATATAGGCCAGGGTCAGCCCCTACTTGTGTTTTGCCCAGGACGCCCCTGCCTGAGCTATAAAGCAATCTGAGAAGGCTGCTATTTGTGCTGGGCTTAGAGGTTCCCAGGTAAAGTGAAGCTGTGGATCTAGGCTGAATGCTGCTAGTGCTGGGCTTGAGACTTACTACGGCTAGCTGTTGTTTGTTCGATAGGATTTAGGAAGTTGTGAAGCATGAGCCAAGACAAGCCATTCATGTGGAAAAGCAGCTGCAGTGGGTCTGTAATTTGGGTGGGGCAGAGTCTCTGGGGATCTCCAAGGCGGGTCAAACAGTGTTAATCAGGTTGATAGAGTCTCAGATTTGTTACCAGCTTGCCGGCTCTGGCCCTGGGCAGGGAGGGCTCAGAAAAGGGAAAATGGCCTCTGCTCGCCTTGATGCCAGACACTTCAGTTCCTCTCTGTGTGCCACTGGTGCCTTTTAAGCTACTACCTCAGTGCTGGAGCTCAGAGGGAGTGAGTTGGAGCAGGTGAGTCTACGTGTGGGTTCTTTAAGAGGAACTGCTTGTGGCTCTAGCGGTTTCTTCCATCTGCTCAATCACTTCTGATTTATGCAGCCAGAAGTCATGGGGATTTATCTTCCTGGCACTGCACCTCTGGGCTGAGGGAGCCTGGTGTGGGCCTGGGACTCCTCACTCCTCAGATATCCCTCCCAAATTTTTATCCACCACATATGGGTGAGGGACCATCCTGTTCCTTGTCTGCGTCCCTCCCACCTGTCTTGATGGATGTGGTCTCTTTAATTCCATAATTGTCAGACTTCCATTCAACTTGATTTCTGACTGTTCTGAGTGATGGTTGTTCTATATTTTAGTTGTGATTTTGATGTGGTTGTGTGGAGAGGTGATCCATGTCTGCCTATGCCAATATCTTGACCAGAATTTCAATGTTTGCTTTGAATGGTGGTGTCTCTTACTATACAAAAAATATTATATATAATTTAGTTTTCTTTGGGTGAGAGGAGTGAATGACATGACTCAGATAAAGAAAGAGGCATTTAGAAAAAGCACCTATCAGAAAACTAAGGCTGCCTGTAATGCCAGATTTGGAAATAACACCTCAAATCCTTAGCTTCACAATTATGAAAATAAATGGTTCCTGAAAACATAAATAAACTGAATAACAAGCAAAGTATAAGAAATCTCACAGAGAACTTGAAAAAAGTATGTAATATGCAGGTTGTAGATTCAGAGATGAGAAATTACAGAATATGAATGTTTTTACTTGACTCAGAATCCATTTAAACATTAGCATTATTTAATCATATGCAAATGTTTTCACAATAATTCATGTATCTTCCCATATTATAAGAAAATCATTAATAAAACAATTTAATATAATACCTAATATCTAGTCTCTGGTCCTTGCCCAATTCTCTGTCCAAATCATCAGTGGCCTATCTCTATTTAACCGCTTTCTTCTCTGTGACTGAGTAGAAAATACACCTGTGTGTTCTACCACCTTCTACTGCAGATCAAAACTTTGATCAAACTGTTGGAAAACTGCACTAACTGCAGCTACAATTAACACAGACACTGTGAGCCTTGCTTGGTATGTGGTGTCAAATCTAAGCAGAATATGATTATGTCCTGTGGCTTCTTTTACATGAAAACCAGTTTGGGACAGTGAAGTCTTCTATTGGAAATATCACCAAATCAGTACTCTCTGCTAGTTGAATATTGAACCTTCTAAGCTGATTTTTGGCCATTCTAAGAATTATTCAACAAAATGGCCTTTTCTGGATGATTTTTTGTGTTTCTTCCAGAGATTTTGTTTAGACAAAGTGGTCAGTCCTGATCTTTGTTTTAAACTAATAGCTGTTGTGTTCTACTTGGGGTCCTATTCTTAAAAGAATGTCATCGTCAAGAAAATTAAGTCACTTGGCTTTAATGGCTCCTTTAATCTGATCTTTGCTAGTGCCCTACTTGGTGTCAAACAATTCTTAATCAAATATTTCCTGGGAAAGTATTCCAGCCACAATCTAATCACCTCTAAGGCTGCTACTTATTACACCTTCTTATAGATATTGTTTGGTATTTAGAAGCAATATTTGCACCTTTGCAAACTATAAATTATGTAAATTTACATGCATGGTTGTTGTGATTCTCTAGCCCATTAGACCTCTCTTCCCTTAGCAATGAGAATTTCTTCTCTCTCTGCTAGTGGAGTGGGTAGTTCCAATCTAATGACACCCTTTTTTTTCAAAATTGGCAAAAAGTGACAAAAACAAGTCAACGTTCTGAATTTTTCTTGTTTTCCCAACACTGGGTCGCCGAGTGATCTATGTCATGAGAAACTGAATATGAAATTTGTCCAAAGTTTGCTAGCATGAAACAAGGGTCTCTAGCATTCTGGTGCCAACGTCTACGTCCTCACCACCCATCCTCTTCAACGGTGGCAATTCTACACTGTAAGTTCTGTTACTTGCAGAACCCTCCTTCTAGGTCTTCATTCTGTATCAGGTAGGAATATGTTAAGATTTGAACAACAGAAAATTCAACAAAACCTTTAATAACTCAGGAGTTTATTGCTTTCACTTAAGATGTCAAGATAAAGGCAGAAAGAGTGATTCCACAATAATATTATAAACCAATGTCCCTTCTCCCTTTTCTGCTGTGTTACTATTGTCACTTGGCTTTTCTACGTGCTACTTGTCATAGTTCCACTATATCCTCTGCTATCATGTTTGACTTGATACCCGATATCAGGCAGAAAGAGGTACAGCAATAGCATGGAAAGACAAAGGCAGCGTATGAATAGAGACCATGTCAAAACCATTCTCCATAAATCTGACCCAGCAATTCTTGTTTATAATTTAATGGCTAGAATTATAACATGGCTCTTAAAAAGGGAAGAAACTTTGGAAAGGTGAGAATTCTTAAACAGATTCATAGCAAACCTATGGAGAAAAGAATACTGAATAAATTTGGTGTTTCACATTTAATCTATGTTAACACGTTATTTGTGGTCCTCCACTCCATCATATACAATGCTGCCTCTCTCTTTTTGCACACATACACAAAACTGATCCCTTTATTACCTTAAATTAAAATTAAGAATACTGAAATTATCTATAGTCATAACTTTAAAAATGAAGCTTCATTCAGTCTCAAAAGGAATGAGATTTATAAAAATAATATGTATTTAATTTTGCACATTTATGAAAGCTGTAGAAGCCACAATATTGTAATTAGATGTTTATTTTTATGTATGGAATCATATCAGGTATAAAGCCTCAAATACAGATGTCCAAAGTCAGTTGCAAATCAGTTGCACTGCTATACTGATGACAAACAAAATATGCAGCATTTCAATTAGCAATGTGATTTTCTAAATTTAGAATGTCTCTGACTATGGTTTACAACAAATTAAAGTGCACTCTCTACTGATGTACACTGAAGTATTTTAATGTAAAAATTTCATGGGTAGAGGGGGAACCTGAGGGGGAAGAAATCTTTTGTTTATAAGTATAATGGAGTTGAACTTTACATTCGGATAATTTCAAACAAGTACTTTCCCACAGTGAATATCCTGGGGGAATTTTGGAACTTCTCCTGCGTCAGGATAGCTACTCCCTACCTTTTTGGTGTGTGTGTTGGGGGTGGGGCGCACTGCCCTCCATATGGCCAGTTGTCCGATATCCCAGCCTTTATACCACATGTACCAGTAATGCCCCACGATCTCGGAAATAACTGAAAATACTTCAAAAATGTTTCCTATGAAGCTAAACAACCCCTCTTGAGAACTACTGGCTAATATGTCTTTTTCTTTTACAAGGAAAGAGAGGTTTTTTAGTACTTGTTTTTTCATTTGTTGTAGCTCAGTTGAACAGCCTTGAGAATGCTATGATCTAGGCGATATGTTTTCCCAGCTGAAATCGTTGAGAGTCACACCGAAACACTTGCGGTTCTTCAAATGGATTATGTCTTTACACTCCCTCGTGATACTGTAAATCCTTCTTCCTCTCTGAGCAAAGCCTCTGTATTTTCCTATTCTGCAGAAACCAGCTCCTTTATAAAAAAAAATCAAATCAAAGAATCCTTCACTCAATTTCCCTGCACTGATTATCAGAGTTATCCCACTTAGGCAAATTGCTTGATTTCTTTGAAGCTGAGTTTTTTAATTCAGGAGAAAAGGATTACAGTTGTAGCGATAACATATGGTTGATTGTTATGACTTTAAAATGGGTGATATCTTTGAAGTGTTAACACTATACTTACAATCAACTATGTTTCCCATAAAAGTCTACTCTAATTATTATCATTACTATTACAACCAAACACATGGTACTATTAGCTCTTAAGTTTTTTTGCAAAGCTCTCTTCCTCTTCTAGCTGTAAACCCTTGAAGATCTTCATTTCTCCATCAAGCACATATTTAGCGAAGTGTATAGCTGAAAGTAGGCATTCAGTAAATGTCTTTTGAAGAAATACTATATTAATTCTTTACTAATTCATAACTTAAATTCACTTTTCCACAATATATGTAGAAGTCCAGGGTTAAAGCTAAATAGTCTAATTTAATATTCTCCACCACAGTATTATCAGCCCAGCAACTAAGACAGAAATATTTCAGGAATATACCACATGTTTTCTTTAAGAAGAAAACCCAATACAAATGAACCACCCTCAACTTTTCCTAAAATGTCATATTGCAAAAACTACATTATTCCACAAGTTCAACAGAAGTACAAGAAAAGAAAGGAGACTGCCTGGTGCAGCAATGAGTTTTGGAATAACTGAGTTAAATAAAATTAAATGTAATCGAATATACCTAATTATTGCTGGACTTTGGAGAGCTTTATTTGCTAAACAATATTGTGAGCTCCAAGACAGAAGCATTAAGATACATATTTTCCATTTTTAAACTAAAAACCAATTATGTACTTTGCCTATTGTATTAGTTAGATTAAAATGTCATCATAATAATAGACCACAGACTGAATTAAACAGAAATTTATTTTCTCACAGTTCTGGAGGCTGGAAATCTGATATAAAGGTGCCCACTAGTTTGATTTATGAGGCCTCTTTTCCAGGAATGCTCATGGCCATTGCTGCCTACTCGCTGTGTTCGCATGTGGCTTTCTTGTTTGTGGAAGGAGAGAGAGAAAGAGAAAGAAAGAGACAGATCTGGTGTATTTTCTTCTTATAAGGACACCAGTCTTCTTGGATGAGGAACTTACCCTTATGGCCTCATTGAACCTTAATTACATCCTAAAGGCTCTATCCCCAAATACATTCACATTGGGGATTAGGGCTTCAATATCTGATTATGGGAGGGACACAGATTTGGTCCATAACACTTTCTCATTTTAGAGCACTTTAATTTTTGATTAATGTAAATGTGAGAACATAATGATAGCTACTAAGCAGTATGTAGTTGTAAGAGTGTATTTAATAAGACTTGCTACATTTTAGTTAGAGCCCTTTAGAAGAACACATTTTCAAAAGATGTTTACAAAAATATTTCTCCTTTCATGTGTTCTTCTTATAATGAAACCTTGATGTTCCTCCCATTGAGAGTTCAGCTTATGTCCCATAACCTTATAGCTGGGTGGACTCTGTGACAACCCCAACCAATAAAGTATGACATAAATGATGCCATGTGACTTCTGAAGCTGGTATATAGCTACTGTCCAATTCCCTTGGAGCACTGGCCCTGCAAATTCAGCACCATATGAAAAGTACACCTGCCCTGAGGCTGCCACTCTGGGAAGAAGCCCAAACTAGTGAATGTGGAGAGACCACATGAAAGGGCCTTGGACTACATGAAAAGAGAGACATGCCCAACCAGCGTCTGGCTGCCCCAGTCCCCTGATGTTTCATATCCAGCCACTCTCTTACTGTAGCCACATTTGAGACCTCGAAATAGAGCTGCTCCTTCCAAATTTCTGACCTGCAAAGACATAAATGACAATAAAATGATTATTACTTGGTAAGCCACTAAGTGTTGGACTGGTTGGTTATATAACAATTACTAAATGAAAAACGACAACATAAACATGCAGCACTGATTTGGGATCAATGTCAGTGAGAAACTAGAAGAACATAGGAGAATGTTTGCAGAAGCAAAGGTCCTAGAAGTGACTATTAGTAAAGATGTAAAAGACAATTTTAAAAAAATGGTAGTGGAAACTAAAGAATACAGTATTCTTGTGTTGTGATGGTGGAAAGTTGGCAGTGAGGTGAAATTTAAGAAATGTGCCTAATGAATTCATTGATCTAGCTAGAAACTTTCCTGATACAATGTGAAAGATACAAGTCGATAACAGGTTGACAATAACTTGTGAATGAGTAATGAAAACAAAAATGGAACATGAGATTAAAAAAAGATATATTCTTATGAAGTCTTGAGGCTGAAAGATGTGCCATAAGATGACATGAAAATACAAAACAAATGATACTGTGAAATCTGTTGTTTAATTTGAAAAAAAAGAAAAATACACATATATTACAAAACCAGAAAACCATGAAAATATTACAAAATTTATATATAATTTTATTAAATTTTCAAAAAGAAAAAATACCCTCTATGAAACAAATTTAAGAAAAGTAGATTTCTACTTTGAAATGTACACAAGTTTTCAGCATAAAATAGAGACGTGAACACGGGGCAGCGGAAACTGATGACTCTTCTAAAGTAGCGGATGACTGCAAGAACATTTTTGGAAAAGACAGAGTTGAAATCATCAGAGGGAGTTAAAATGTACCTATGGGAAACTCATAAAATGGTTTAAAATTTATGTAAAATAAGAATTTCCTATAAAACTCAGAGTAAAATGAGAGCCCATGTCTTTTCCATCTTTCTTATGCTAGAGATAAATCTTTTTCTGGAGAGACATTGTAAGCTGTCAACCCAAGACAAATATTAAGAAAGCTAAACTGCAAGATTTTAATGCTTAACAGGTAGAAAATGTAAAACAAACTCTTTGAAACTATATTAATCAAATGCTTCCAATAAAAGAACCTCTAAAACAAAATTACCTCTATTGTGTCCCTCACTCTAAAAGGTATAGAGTCCTCTGTGAGCAATCAAAAATGTGCCAATCTCATTTTTTTTCTTTCTTATAAAATGAAAGATATGGGTCAGTATCTGAAGATGGGCCTCGTCCTCATCCTGAAGGGCCAGCAAGATGTCCAGTAAACCTATTATGATTTTAGGACATGAGGAGGTTACATCTATGAATGCAAGACAATTTTGCTCTTTATAGTAAGGGATGAATCGGGTTATGGTAAAGCCTTCAGACCCTTGACACGTTTTTTTCTCATGACTCACCCTTGGATGGATGCCTAGAAATGATTACTTCTGATCATTTGATTGTATTTTTTACCATCTCGTCAAATAGAGCAATTATGGACTTCCAACCACTTGTTCCTTCTATCGGTGCTGAACATTATCTTTTGAAGAATATCATCTGGTTATCTCATTAAATAAAAGATGTGCTTTCTTTTCATTAAGAAAAGATTCATTAAACCTTTATTTGATATTTAACTCCAAACTTTGGGATATAAAATGTAAATACAAATGACTCTGTTTTAAGCAGAATCCTTCTGTAGATTTATCTGTATGTTTAATTTCTTATAGCTCTTGTAAATAGTAAATAATTTAAAATTATAATAAATATTACTTTAAATAAATACTTTCATTTTATATTTTTAAATGTCCTGTTGCTTTCAAAATTATGTCATTGTACATTTGATTGAGAAACTCATTTTTTCTTTGAATATTTAAACTAAAAGTATAGTTTCTAATATTCTATGAAAAAAATCCTTTACATTATATATATTTACATTATATAATAATATAAAAACCCTTTATATTATTACATAATATGTGTGTGTTTAGACCTCTAAGTGACATCTACTCTTAAAATATTTCTTAGTGTAAAATTATTATCCATAGATAATATCTACTATTATCTATTAAGTGTATTATCATCTATAGAACAATGTTGTACATAGATCTCAAGAACTTATCTGTCTTGCATAACTGAAATTTTATACATGTTAATCAATAGCTCCCTCTTTTCTCCTTCCCCCAGTTCCTGGTATCTACTACTCTGTTTGTTGCTTTCATGAATTTCATTATTTTAGATATGCCACATAAGTGACTCTTATGGTACTTGTCTTTCCATTACTGGGTAAGCCCTCTACATTTCTGACAGTTAAATAATACCTAGATTACATGTCTGGAGTTTATTTGTCTTGCTAATATACTAATTATCTTGTTTTTAACATTTACATTTGATACATTGCTTCCTCCCCTTGTCTTAAAAAAGTGCATCTGTTTTCTGAACCAGATGCTGTAAAAGTCAGCATACAAAATCTCAAATAGTAAAATGGCAGACATGAAAAGCAATGAACCCTTAATAACTTCATTTAAATGTTTAGGGGGAAGAACCCTGAAGACCTGGTGTGTGAATTCTCTTGTTCTCTTTACAGAGATTTTCATCCACATAATCATTAAACGCTCTGTTAAACTGCTCCAGTTCACAACACATGTTCCTCGTTTGTTGGTGCTTCATATCCCAAGGTATGTGCTAAGCTGCCACCTACCCACATAGTCACTGTGTGGCCAAGTTGTTAAATAAATTGGCCCCTAACCACTAAGACACCTAAGGGAATTTAAGTCTTAAAGCTTTACTCAATCATGTGCAGAAGAAAGATCATAAAAAGGCTCCAAAGTTTTAATATGTAGCTTTGAAAATCATCTCCTTAGGTGGGTTCGCATTTGCCATCAATGACTTAACATTTTTCTGTTTCACACTTTCACACTAAAATAAATAAACAAAAGCAGGTTCACCCAAAGAATTCTGCTGATATTAAATTTAAACTTTTAAAATCAAATTTAATTCCATATTTTGTTTAAGGAAATAAACATACACAACACTATGACTCTCTTTTTTCATTTTAATGAGATATATTTACAAAGATAACAGTAAAATCATTATTTGGCAGAATATATAAAGTAAAAATCCAGATGCATAATGTATGGAAGACCACATAATACTGACTCTTTGCTAAGAAATAAATTTTCTTCTTTTGTACATTAAATGTAAAATGTTTCTCTTACTATATTTTAGTGATATTTTCTTTTGTCTTTTTTTGTTTAATTTGTTTACTCACATGAAATCAGCTAGAATTTAGTGTTTCTTAAAAAAAAGGTGGTAATATGATAACTTCTCTTAATACTCATCTAGTGGAATATTCAAATTACTTTAAGTAGGCCTTTTTATAGTGCTCATTTTCAAAGTTCTCAAAATTTAGTAAAACTGGCAACATGTAGTACTCTTGAGTAAAAACATGGACACAATAGACATAGTCATAAAACAAAGCAGAAAGTACCCAGTTCTGAGAAAAATTCAGTGGTGGCTTACTCACTGATATTGAAGGTCCTGCAGGAACTCTCCAAGTAGAAAAAGAAAGTTAAGTTTACATTTTATTTACTCATCAAGTCTGCAAATATTTACTGAGTAACTCTCATGTAATGGTATTGTTCTAGGAGTTAGGACTTCATCATCAACAAAACAGACAAACACCCCTGCTCTCAAGGAGCCCGCTCCTTAGTAAGCATGTAAAGCTGAGGGAGTAAAAATATTCCGATAACATGAAAAAAAAGAGGAATGTGGTGATGAATACTGAAAGCAGTTAACTCCATCCGCTCTAACAATTCTGAACAGGCTAACACAATTAAATGAACATGATGGAAAGATATAAGTAGAAGAGCTAGCTATTTATAATAAAATAATGTAACAAAAACTTAAAAAAAAACATAATTATCAACAAATTCAGTAGAGTATACACTGACCATGCAAATGGGGAAGGGAGAATTTTTCCTCTGTTTAGTAATTTCCTTTTTAATTTACAAGTCATTTTGATAATGATTTAAAACAATAGCGCCTCTCTTTTACTCCCCAAAATGAAGATTTTGACTTAGTATAAAATTTTTTTGATTATGTTATGGGAATAAATATATGGAGATTGGGGAGTACAACATTGGTAATTGATAAACTTTGTTATAAATGTATGGGCAATACTGTACTATTTTTGTAACACCTTGGACAGTTTGAATTTTTTCAAAAATAAATGTGTTAAAATATGAAGACAAACACAGGTACTGGGACACCACGGACTTTGGAAGGAAATGTTCAAGAGGACGGAAACCTGAGCTCGCCCTCAGGGCTGGTGAGGTGTGGGGAAGCAAAGCCTATTCACCCAGGATCCAGCAGTGGCCACTGGCCCCACTGATTCAGAAAAAACACGAAAAGGCAAAGGGCCAAATAGGGCAAGACAGTTGATATCGTCAAAACAGTGGGCTGAAAAATATAAATCAAATCAAGAGAGAAGTGAATAAAGAGAGAGAGCTAATGGTCTGGGAAAGAGTCAAAGACTGATTTCTGCTGGGGTTAAAAAACAATTATATGAAAATAAGTGTAATAGCAACCAAAAAGGAGAGGAGATTGCATCAGAGAGGCTACCCAAAGCATGCCTGTTTAATATCATTATGAACAACCTCTGAAAGCTCATTTAAAAACACCATTCTCTGCATTGCACCAAATAAAATATATTAAAACTTTTAATCATTTGTAGCCAATAGACAGAATCTCAGATCTGGTTCTCAACTTAATCCACACATTCCCTCCCACCATCCCCACATTGGTGAGCTACCAGTGATTAAAATATTTTTTTTTCTATTTATGGTTTTAGAGAATTTGGAATCATTCTCTTTTTGAAATACTGTGCTCCTCAAATGATATCTAATATCTTTAATATTTTAGTATTGAATGTCCCCAGTGCATATTTCCTCCAATAAAAAAGAAATAAAAATTCTGTCTCTTCTAAAATAATTATCTTTTATTGAATATGTCATAAAAGGCTTGTTGCAAAGATTAATTAGATAAGATATTTGGTCAACTATCCATATTAATATTAATGACACAACTCACAAAAGCTTAACAAAAAATGAGTCAAGGATATTTATAGATCAGTATTCTGGTTTGTACTTCATACTGATTAGCATATGAAATAACAGAATTAATAGAAATTGAGTATATTAAAACTAAGTCATCTAAAAGATATTCTAATGTTTGACTATCCAATTGAGTGGGTTTTTCATTATCTAATCCCCTTTATTCATTGCTACTCTGTGAACCTGAAGTTGTAATGGAGAATATTAAGTTAATACTGCCTTTTCATTAGGTTGCTGTTTGGTCACATCAAAAATCACCAAATAAATCAGTGGTTCCCAACACTATAGAAAGGAATGAGAAGACAAGATAATCCTTATTATGCAGATATATGAAATAAATTAAATGTGGAAGTAAGAGATAGAAAAATAAAGGTGGTTATTTACATTGAAAAAGACCAGTGATGATTGATTTCAAGGTCTAGATAGGTATTTGGTGTCTTGTGTTTGGAAGAATTACTCTAAGAGAGAAAAATATTGGGCACAAATATTTTTAATTTGAATCTGAAATAATGTATATCTATGCTTTTTTTTCTAGTCACGAGCTTTATAGAATCCACTTCACCCCCAACTTAATATCAGAGTCAGCACAGGGTAACACCCAAGAAACCCCAGTTAGCAAACAGCGCACCAAGTGTTCTATCTGGTTATGTTGTTAAAGTCTTTACTGAAAAAATGCTGCATTTCGCGTCTGTAAAAGCTAAGAAGCCAAACAGGTGAGTGAAGTTTCAGCTCTTTTATGTTCATGCATTATTTATCATCTTGGTTTTGGGATGGGGGGGGGGTCCTAGATGTTATAGACATCCTCCTTTAAATTATAGCTCTTGTTACTTCACAAATTACAGTCCTAGTCGCATTGGACCAAAAATTTATGCTACCCTTTTCATGGGTATCATGCTGATGTTTACAAGACCAGGCGGATGAATGAGGAAAGATATGGAACAAAATGAGCCATAAAGTATACTTGGAGGATCATTAATATTTAAAAGACGAGAAACTTGGAAAGTTGCTGTTTGTAAAGCTGGAGAAGTCAGATCACAATCATTCACTGCTGGAGCCAGGCTAATTTATTCAAATAAAGTGAAGCAGAACTCTGAAACAGACTACGACTAGAAAGTAGTTGCTAGTACTCTTTGTATGTTTTTAAAGGGGCTCGTGAGGAAAGATTTTGGAATTGAAAGATAAATTTGTATATTTAAATCTAAGTGCATTATATATATGGCTAGTTCATGTTCACATGAAAAATGGAGTTTGGACAAAAAATTGTAGCAACTACAAATTATGTATGTAATAAATGTTACTTAAATGTATCATGTTTTATTCCTTTGTTTTTATTTTATTTACTTTGCTGTTTCCTATGCTCACTCTGATTAGTTAAGCATATTTTGCTATTCAACAGTGTTTTCAAGGGAGGTAGAAATCACATTTTAATCATTCTTCTGTGTAGAAAGAAACTGAACTCTTTATTTTGGAATCTACATGTACTCTATGGACAGAATTCACCATTGGACTTTTCTGCCTTATTTTTCCTAGTATCAATTGTTCTTTCATGGAGATATAATTCTTATACCATAAAACTTATTTTTCAAAGAGCACAGTTCAGTGAGTTTTAGTATATATACAAAGTTGGGTAACTGTCATCACTACCTAAATCTAAAACAATTTCAGACCTCCAAAATAACTCCCATACCTGTTAACAGTCTCCCTCCACCAGCCTGGCAACCACTACTAATCTATAGGCTAATCTATGGATTAGCCTATCCTGACATTTTATATAAATGGAACCATATAATATGCGGCCCCAACGTCTGGCTTCTTTTACTTAGCATAGTGTTTGCAGAGTTTGTTCATGGTGTAGCACGTGTCAGTACTTCAATCCCTTTTATGGTTGAATGATGTAGACTATTGTATAGATATACCATATTTGTTTATCCATTCATCAGCTGATGGGTATTTGGGCTGTTTCCACCTTTTGGCTATTGTGAATAACATTGCTATGAACATTTATGTACAAGTTTGTAAGTAAACATGTTCAGTTGTCTTGGGTATATACCTAGTTGAGAAACTGGTGGGTCATATAGTAGCTCCATATTAAACTTACTGAGGAACAGCCAAATTGTTTTCCAAAGTTCCTACACCTTTTATTATATTTTGAATAGCAATTCAATTAGAGTTCCAATTCTCCATATGCTCACCATACCTATTAATTCTGTCTAGGATTAATTTTTGCAAACTAAATTTGTATCAGAAATTCAGCCTGGGGTTTTGTACGGACAATTTTCCTCTACAAAGGTTAAAGTAACTGCTAGTTCCCATTAGAAAATAGTTGTTTTGAATATTTAAAACTTGGGAGAAATGTTAGTTTAAGTTATAAACTCTTGAGAAAATCATGGAGCTCAGAATCAATAATGTATATGCATACAATTTAACCAGGATATTAATACATTGTTAAAAGCTATCCCATTGTTTAGCTGAAATTTGCAAAATTATGAATAAAAAAGACATAATTGCGCTTAGCACTATAATTACTTGAGGTGCAACAGACCATATCTTTATCTTTTTTTTAACTGTTCCATTAGAATTATCTCAGAGGCTAAACAGTATAGAAATAGTGAACTTTGGAAGTATAAATGCTTTCAGACATTCTTTTGTGAAGGATAATAACTATGCAGCAAGGGTCATCTTAACCATTATTTTTCAGGAATATAAAACAGCGCAATACAATCTTTATTATTCTTCTTAGGCAATGCTGAGGTAATTTTAATTGTGTCTCCAGTAAAAATCAAACTATGCCAATGAGTGGAAGAAAAACAATCTGTCCTTGAAAAATAAATGGATCTGAAAATATCTCCATCTTACATTCATCTGAATTTGCTGTTTTGATATTTTTAATACTCACAAGTAGAACATGAGGAAAATATTTGAGCAATATACAGGTTTCTTTCTAAATTGAATGGTTTGGCAAATTTAGAAGATAATCTATAAGTATTTAATTTTATACAGTAGCCATGAAAATGGACTGGATGCTTTGAAAAACTAGTCTTTTGTGTCAATTACTAAATTATTTAACTTCTAAATGGTTGTTATTTTTAATACCTAACAGAGTGATTATCTTTGTGAAATTGCACAACCAGTAAAATACTCCTCCATCCAACTTCCCTAAATGTGGGGACAAACCCACATTTACCGCCAAGATGATGTGCTGTCTCAAGATATCAATACAGTGACATATTTTTAAAAGTAGGACAAATGACACAAAAACATTTTATATAATGAGAGCCCATCACAGTTCATTGACAACCAGCTCAGACGCATTTGCACAGTTCCTGAGCAGTAGAACCTTTATCACAACCTGCACTCTCTGTTCGGACTGGCATCTAGGATTTACCTTTTCTTTTGTCTTATAAAAACAAGAGATATTCTTATATTACAGAATTATTCCACACCAAATTATTACAGGGAATGGGAGGTAGGTCCCAGCCCAAAACCTTGAAGGGTAGAGGGAAAACTATTTTTCTTCTCCTAGAAGTCCAATTAGATTTTTTTTAAAAAGCCCAGTCATTGAGAATTACTAAATAATGAATACTGGTAACCTAGGAGAAATGTCAAAGACACCGGTACGTCTCAGTCTGCTGCTTTCCTTTGTAACATGCTCTTATCTCCCTAGAGCCTCTAAGGAATTTCTTACAATTTTGTGTCACCGTTGTTATTTAAGTGTGGCAGAATTATCACTGTTATCTTTTCCTCTACCCTCACTAGGGTCGGTTCATTAACTATCAGCCTACTATGTTTATAATGCATGTTGATATTAAGAGAATTTTTGTTAAATAAAATTTGATAAATAAGAAATATATTTATTAAAATAAGAACTTACTGACTGTTGCATTGGTTGCATCAGTTCCCCTGAGAAATAATTGCTCAGACAGAATTCTTCACCCAAGCTTTGCTGGGGAACGATGCCCGGGAAGGATTAAAAGGAGAAGGAGAGGAGAAGTTAGGGGAAACATCTGCATACAGGTCTGACAGCTGAGAAAAGGCTGGAAGGAAGGAAGGAAGGATTGAGTCCTTGGAGCCGGAAACTATCACGTGGCCGTGAGAGTGTTAGCTTGATTCATAAGAAGCAGTAATTGGATCAGTTGGGAGGCGGGAATCCATAATGGTGGACCCATTCATGAAGAAAGAAATTACGACTGGTTTGTCTACAAAAATGTGTAATAGGATCTTATAAGTCTACTTTTTCTCATTAAAAAAAGTAAAAAAATACAGCAACTACAAACAACAACAAAAACCATTTATTTCAAAGGAGCAAAAATTGGAATAACAGTTTGGACCTTTCACCCAAGCACAGAAAAAGGAGACACTTTGCATTTCACTTCGTGGATCCAGCATAAAGTACAAACCAAAGCCTAACTAGGACATTTAAGGAAAGAAAAACTGTAGACTAAATTCTTACATGGATAAATGCAAAAATCCTAAACACATACTGCCACACCTGATATAATGTTTTCAAATGGAATGCGGTATCATAATTGAGGATTATTCCCAGAAATAAATGCTTGGTTCAACATGAGAAAATGTATAAATATTTATACCACATAATCAGATAAAAAGGGAAAACAAAGTATGCTCTTATTAAAACATGCAGGAAATATCAATGTGAGTTCATGTTTAACTTAATATAGATACAGATAATACCAGTAGGCTAAGCAGGCCTAGAAGCAATGACAATTCAGGAGCAATAAGTACGTCTCTCACCCAGATCTTGTTTTCCAACAGAGACATCCTAAAATAAAATAAAATAAAATAAAATAAAATAAAATAAAATAAAATAAAAAATAAAGAACATTGGCTCCTTGGAGATATGGCTGATTCTACCACTGGGTCAGAAAATATGTGAATGAGCCTAAAGCACTGGTAGTGTTCAAAAGAAAGAAAAGATCTAAAAAACACATCAGTGAGGATATGCCAAAGAGATGTTGATGCCAACCAGAAGTGCTCCCAAAAGCCATAGCTGGACTAACCTGAGCAACAAAATAAATAATGCAATATCAGATTATAACCCAAAGTATAAAATAAATATCCAGGATTCTACAGTAACATAAATAAACAAGTGGATGGGTAAATGAATAAACTGGAAAGAATAGACAATTTTCCCATATAGAAGAAGCCAAAATAATTTATGTGGACAATGCTCTTCAACAGACAGAGCATAACTCCCCACTTAAGTTGGCTGAATACAGTGGCTTTCTTCCAAGAACACACTATGAAAATGAAAGACAAATTTTTTTTTATAATTGGAAAAACTGACAAACACTAGCTCTACCTGGTAGTCAAGATCAGCATCGATGATGATAAATCTTGTTGATAGCATGTACTCTTGATATGATGGGATGAAAATAGTGTTTTACCTCTGTGGTTTTCCTCCTCAAAATCCACAACCTTAGCCCTGCTTGGCGTGGCTCAGTGGATTGAGTGTCAACCTGTGAACCAAAGGGTTGTCAGTTCAATTCCCAGTCAGGGCACATGCCTGGGTTGCGGGCCAGGTCCCCAGTAGGGGGCATATGAGAGGCAACCATATATTTATGTTTCTCTCCCTCTCTTTCTCCCTCCCTTCCCCTCTCTCTCTAAAAATAAATATAAATCAAATTTGTCCCTAGTTCAAATTCCTTCTTATTTTAAATGTCTTTTTAAGATATCTATTTTGGCAAATGCCTTCTTTTTCATTTAAAAAAAAAAAAGCCAAATCCACTTCTTAGCTTAGGAGATTGTTAAAAGATATGATTCTCCTCCTAATTAGCAAACTGGAGTAAGTAACAATCCCAGCAATTTGATACAGTTTCTAACTTCAAACTCTCCACTTCTCCCTGAAGAAGTTTAGGTGAGGGAACACATTACACTAAAAAGATGATGTCATATGAGAGGCACTCTCTGTTTTTCTGTGGATAGGCTCAAATCTATCCTGGCCTTATGCCAGGCCATAAGGGATGCTCAGAAAATATTATTTAGCCAATGTGTAGGTTAAGCTTGAAAGGGCCAGGCTTGGTTATATTAATAAAAGGCATATATTGAAGGTGTTATAGTGAAGAGCCCTTCCACTCAGGCTTCTGTATCTGTGGTCAGCATGCCATTCACACTGCACTATGTAGCATTGTATAGGACATATATTTCTCACTGTATTACATAGCATTCTATGGAACCTAAGGGAGAATGTTCTTTTAGATATTAGTTAGAAAAATCGTTTTGCTTCTCCTGGACAACTGCTTTTATTTTATGGACACCACGTATCCTACAATTAGCCACGTTTTCCTGTTTACGTGCTGAGAAATACAGGATGCAAAAGTGATCCACATTGGTAAGAAAAACGACTCTCACGTGACCCCTGTGTGTTAATTCAATTCTAGTTTTATGTGATTTTTCCATCGAATCACTGTTTTTCTTTCCTCTTTATCCCACTTCTCTTATCTGCCTGAATATATATATTTAATCTCCTTAAGTTCTTTTTAAAATGAGGACATGAAGTGAATATAGACCCCAGTAAAATGAAATTACCTTCTGGAGGGTGGGCCCCTTATAGTACATGCTTCCTGTTGCAAGGTGAGTGTTCTAGAAAACCATCTGTATCAGCACACCAGCTGGCATTGTTGTGAGAGGCTGAGCTCAGCTTCAGTGAATTTTTTTGAAGATTCTTTGAACACATCTGCCCACTTCACAATGGCTGCTTTACAAGCACATCTGTCCACACTATGCTGAGTGTTCAGCAGTTTTTGACGAGAAAAGGCATGACCCCCAGACCCACCCTCCCTATTCACTGGATGTCTCCTTAAGACACTTTTTGTTTCCCCGGATGAAAAAAGTCCTCAAAGGGAAGAGTTATGCCCATACAGAAGAGGTGAGACAAAAAAAAAAAGCAGAAACGCTAAAAGTCATCAAAATCAACAAGTTCAGAAACTGTTTTGACCAGTGGGGGGGAAAAAAAAACCATCTGGATAGGTATATTGTATCAGAAGGAGAATATTTTGAAGGTGACTGAAGTTTAAATGTGTAAGAATACATACACAATTTTTTATACATAAATTCCAATATTTGGGGTCTACCCTTGTATGTATATATACAATAACATACATATATATACAGATATATGATGCATAATGAATATATATAATTATGTATATCATGAATTATATGTAGCATGATACATACATTATGATATATAAAAAGTCTTTTCATATTCTCATTCTAAAGCACGATTAACAACTTGCTCACATTTGAATTACATATATGTACACATACATATATGCATATATATACAGAAAATGATTAGCAATGATAAGTATTAGACTAACTCAGCCTTAATGCTGCCTTCACTAAAAGAAGTTTAAGGTTTTCCATATTACTGGTGAATGCTCTTTTATCTTTGTGAGTATAAACAGTAATAGGATAAGACATTCAATATCAAATGAAGAGAGTAACCAGCACTGACTATACAATTTAATTACTGTTTAATTATTTCATTGTGCAATATTGTTTTATGTCTTCAAAATATACACTTTCCTCTATCTACTATTCTTCATCCTTCTTTTCACTCTGAAAAAGTTTTCTTTCTTTCAAGATAATCTTTAGTAACATTCACCATGGACCCTTCCCTTCTGCTGTATGTCACTTCTCTGACGTCTCATATCTTACATTAAATATTATTTAGCCCTGGCTGTTGTAGCTCAGTGGACTGAGTGCCCGCCTGCAAACCAGGGGGTGTCCAGTTTGATTCCCAGGCAGGGCACATGCCTGGGTTGTGGACCAGGTCCCTGGCTGCGGGGAGGCACGCAAGAGGCAATCACACATTGATGTTTCCCTCCCTGTCTCACTCTCCCTTCCTCTCTCTCTAAAAATAAATAAATGAAATCTTTCAAAAAATAATAATTTGTTTACATGTCTGTCACCATTATTCATTCATTTTTGAGATCAGAAAACATCATATTTCTATTTTATTTAAGTCTCTAATAAAATGCTTGACTTAATAAGTTATATATATACAAATTATTGATATTTAATAAATCTTTGTGGACTTATAGGAGTTAATTTTTCTAATGGCTAAATGTTAATGCATTACAAAAACTAATTCAACATGCTTTCATTGTTTATGTACAGGAATGCTCTCTTCACAAACAAAACTTTATAAACATTTATAAAAACAAATTTTAACATAAACTGATGAATATAATTTAAATGGTTCAAGGGAATCAAGTCGTGAACTGAGGACAGTTTGAAAGAACACATGGACGTGGACAACAAAGTGGCGATTGTGGGGGAAGGGGAGGTTCACAGAGGGGGAAGAGGATGTAAGGGGGATAAATGGTAATCAGAACAAAATACAATAAAAACATTCTGGAATTCTTATACTTTTGTGAGAAAAAATTAAAATGTATGTTATGTTGACTTATTTATTTTATTGTATTTACTTAGTATTCACATAGAAAATATTAAATTACACAAATATACTCTAATATTTGTGGTATAATATTATGGTATAATAAAATGCTTTTCTAAAGACTATGATGGATATATTTACAAATTAACAAATGTTTAAAGGGCCAATATGGAATCGTGCTAACGTGATTTTAGCTAATAGAGGCAAATGATTCTGCATTTCTACATTGATGGTCAAAAAGAAAAATTCATCAGAAACAGCTACCTTATATTCTGACTCTTTAATGTTGTTTTGAGAAAGTATCTCAATATCCCTAGAAATATGTTTTAATAAAGCTGAAGAGATGACTTTGTTTCTCTGGATGGTTGGATTTATTATTATACTTCCTACCTCTCCCATTCTAAACTCATTCTTATCGGGATTGAATCTAGGACGCGCAGGTTTTCTACTGGCTAATGAGCAGCTGCACTAAAATATCAATAAGTGAAACCAGAACATATTTTTTGTCAAAAACAACCTGCTATGTTAAAACTAACCAAAATATTAACTTTTCATCATTTTCCCATGTTCTGCACTGTTATAAATGCAACAAACAACTAGAAAAATAATTTAATGTCAAGAATTTATCTTAAAGAGTAGATTATTTTACACTTCCAATAAACTGAAAACACAGATTAGAAAGGAGCCTTGCCGAAGTATCCATCTTCTATTCCTTTATCTGCCTGCCTTGCCAGGGGAATTTAGCAAGAGAGGAGAGGAAAAATAACTGATGAGATATGCAAAAAGAGAATTTTTAGAACTGCTTTGCTATTTGACATTACTCTGTATACATAATTGCATTTCTTTAACAAAAGAAATGTTATTTTTTGGTTTCCTTATACATTTTAGGATTAATAGCCTTATAATTGTATGGATTAGTCATAAAATTCTGTGGAGTTTATGATCTAGATAAAACTTAAATCAGGATTTCTAAGAGACAAACAGTAGAAACTGTTTATCCTACTGAATAGTACATATGTTTTCTCAACCACACATGTGCGTGATCATCACTTTATATGCAGATCATAGCAATAGTATATAGGTTGGCAAATGATTAATTAGGCTTTACCCAGCAATTCATATCCAGAAAATAGTAGCTGGCTTGTACTGTCCAAAGTTTGTAATTATTTTGTCATTGACATAATATGTTAATTTGTAATATGATGATTTGGGCAAATTTAACCTTCAATTTCCATTCTCATACTTGGTAACTTAGAACAATCCTGAGTAGTCTGGACCATGCAAAAAAAAATAATGCTCAGTCTGTTCAGTTATGATATTCCCAAACAGGTATGATTAGAATAGAGAGAAATGGGTAGAAAAGTTTGGAGATATACTGTTTGGATCGAGTATGGGAATATTCTATTTCAGGTACCGAATTAGAATAAAAGACAACCTGGTCCAGCGGCAGACTGTAGTGCTCCCCAGAGAGTGATTTATTTAAAATTGACATAAATAATTACAGTCTGTCTGTGAATGCAGAGAAAAAACCCTGCCTAACTAAAATTCGTAGATACAAGCATGGTAATTATAGCCACATACTTGACCTACGTCTTTAATATTCTTGACAAGCTTAAGGAGGAATTTAATTAGTAGAACAACTTCCAAAGTTATTTTATAATAAAATAGAAAGATAACATTAACTTTTAATTACTGGCAGTCAGAAAAGTAGAGTGATTTGGCAGTTAATTTTATCAACAATTAATCAGTTCGTAGTCAACTATTTTTAAAGCATCTTCCCTGTGTATGTTTTTGCAAAGGATTACTGACACACAAAGGGTAGGATAAAATCTCAGAAGGCCTTTCTAGTATTATTATATTCCATTTGCTGAGATAGCCCTGAGAGGACATTCACAAATCTAAGTAACACAGTGGAAATGAGTTAGCCTTGGATTCATTTCAAATGCCTGAGGACTTCCTTTTGGAATGCATTATAGAATTGAACAGAGGAAGAACAAAAGCTGAGTATCCATGATCATGTACAATTAATTAGGTACCTGACATAATTGTGTAAAACATTGAACAAATTCTCTCCTCTTCTTTCTATTTATTTCTATGCTCTCCTTAAGAACTTTTAAACTTTAGGTATATTAGGATTACCCGGAGTATGTACTTAAAATGTAGATTCCCAGTTTATAAACACTAGAGCTTTATTTAGTGGCTCTGGTAATCTTTTTTTTAATAAGTACCCCAGGTATTTCTTCTGCAGAAATTAAAGCTTAAACCCCATTTGCAAAACACTGATCTGGAAAATGTAAATGAGTTTCAACTACTGGTTTTGTTTTTAATAACATCCATCCATTTTGTTTTTAACAACAACCACTCAGATGAGTCTGAGAAAGCTTAAAAGAGTGGCCCTAAAAAGGGCTTGGGAGAAGTGGAAAGGAGAGAAGGAAAATAATTTCTTTGATAATGGCAAAAATACAAAGTACACAAAGTATAGTCGATGTGACAGACAGGACGATTTTAGGAGTGGATCTGCACAGTTAGAAATATATTCTGGTTCAAGCTTCTAACTTTGAAAAGAAAGAGAACTACCTGTATGTTTCCTTCTAAGCTCCCTGGTCCCACTTCAATAGGGTTGGAATTGAGAGAGGGTCAAAGCTGAGTCCCTCTCCAGTATAAAGGATTGTGCAATCAACCCTCTAAAAAAAGGATTTATTTAGCACGACATTCTGGATGGGGACTGTGAATAAAACATATATATAAAAATATATTAGGAAGTAGAAATGGTGCTTTATTATTCATCTTTTGGACTGAAATGAAACTGTATACATACATATAATATGTTTTCTTGATTTTGCAATGAATTTATGTTTTTGAAACAGCTTTTAGAATGAAAAGCAGAAAAATTCCCAAAATGTCCCAGTATGGTAAATATTATTCATATTGGGAAACAGATGGTTGTAAAATGTTCTTGAAGGGAGAAAACTGTGATTCTTTAATAAATTGCCTCCAAGTAGAAGTTAAGCTCCAGTATGTCTGTAATTCAGGTTTTTAGAAGAAAAAATCACCGTACTCTCCTTGCATAAAAATTTTAAAGAGACCACATCTAGAGAAGCCCTCTCAAGGCAGAGGTGGGGGCTGAGGTACCAGAGGTAGGGGCTGAGTGCCTTAGTCAGCCAGACAGTGGAAAGATCCCACCAAAGCATGGGCCAAGAACCAGGGCCCAAAAACAACAGGAGTCAACATAACCCACACAAGGGACATTCCTAGAGCACCCAGATCAGGAGATCGAGGAGTCTGCCCCATGGGAGCTCTCTGCTCTGGGGACAGACGAAAACTGCTGGAGACAAACCCACTGTTTTCCCTTAAAGGGGGAAAGTACAGGTTTTGTGTTTGTGGCTGCGCACCTTGGGCCCCAGAGAAGGGAGGATGGCATAACCTGCAGTCCTGCGAGGAGCGTCTGGAGTGGGAGGCACTGGAGAGAGTGTTGGGTGAGCGGCTGTGGGATTTTCGGGCCCGGATGTACTGGGGCTCCGCATCATCCCTCTTTCTTGGAAAGAGCTAGCCCCTCCCAGGGGAAAAACAATTACCTTGCCCTGTGGCGTATGGCTCTCCCCACCCTCTGGAAACCCCCTTGCCACAACCTCTGAAATCTTGTTCGCTCCACCCAGCAAACTTTCTTTGTTTTTTTTTTCAGTTTTGCTCTGGGCGTTCTGTTTTATTTAGGTTTTTTCTTTCTTTCTTTTCTCCCATCCTGCTACTTAACTTTTGCTGAGGAGACAGCAACATAAAAAGACTCAGGGGTTATCAGAAACTGGCTTTAGGGGGCAGCCAATCCATGTACTATCCTGGGAAGCAGACTGATGCTTCCCCCTCATGGGAGAGCCACAGAAACACTCTCCCAGCATCTGGCAGACCCAAACTCTGGGCTCTGGAAGCCTACTAAGGGCCCCACCCTTCCCAGGTACAGGGAAATAATCCTGAACAGACTCAGACTAGTGTCTCAGGAGAAGGGGAACACGCCCACCATCGTCCCTGAAGTCTGAAAGGCACCCGCCTCGGGAGCTCCGAGAACCTCAGCCCGGTTTCTTCCAGAAGCCCTCTCAGAAATAGTCTGAGACTAGTTTAAGATTGACAGCAGGCCAGCAGGAAGAGATAGGTTGAGGTAGACCCTGTGGCAACTTGGGACATTGGCTGATGCACACCTGGACCCATTGCTGATAAAAGCCAGCTTTGGAGAGCAGCTTGGCCCACCCTGGGAGCAACAAAGCATGGAGGAGTCAGCCACAAACTGTGGATTGCCTCCAGCTCTGAAAACTCAGCCGTGGGCCAGGCGTGGACAGCACCTGGCATAGGCCTACCCCAGATTCAGACAACAGAGCAGTATCCACAGGGAGAAACATAAGCAATAGCTAAACTGTACGGAGACAAATCCCCTTGATTCTTTTTTCATTATCTTAGTTATTTTTTTCTTTTTCATAGCCTTTTTATTTATTTTTTCTCTATTTTTCTTTTTTTTAATTTTTTGTGCTCTATTTTTGCATTCATGTCTCCTTTTCTACTCTTTGATTACTCCACTGCCCTCTTCTTCTCTCCTTTTATTATTTTTGTTACCTTTTCTACATTCCTTTTTCCCATTTCCCTCTTTCAATTCATTATGTGTAGTAGCTCTCTTCCCCTTCCTCCTCTTACAATCACTTTTCTTTCCTTTGGTCCTCTCATAATCTTTTTCCTTTTCCCCTTTCTCTACTATTCCATTTCTCTTTCCCCTTTTATTATTCTTTGTTCTCTTATTGTTGATATTGCTATGGTGGTCAGGGAGACATTGCTTGCTTTGGTGTGTTTTTGCTTTTCTGACAGCAACAATAAAACAGCAAGCATATAACATGTGGTAGAAGTTGAGCCTCCTAGCTAGAAAGACAGAGACTTATTACTGGCTCAATGAATGAGCCAGTAATAATCAGGACTCAAATACCAGATAGTCCACGTAACTCATACAGAAGTCATTCTGAGAGCATCAAGATCAGGAAATCAAGGATTTTGCACCACTGGGTCCCACAGGCCACCTAACACACAAGGCTACTCTGCAAGACAGAGAGTCAAAGCAAATCAATCTAACATATAGAAACAAGTATAAAGAGACAACTAAAATGGGAGAGACAAAGAAACAACAGCCAAACAAAGAACAGAAAAAGAGCTAAGTGAAATCAAGGCAAGCAATTTGTCAGACATACAGTTCCAAGTAATAGTTATTAAGGAAGCTCAAGGAACTTAGTGAGAACTACAAGAAACTTAGTGGGACCCACATCACCATGAAAAAGGGCATAGAAATCTTGAATAAGAACCAGCTGGAAATGAAGAATGCAATATCCGAAGTGAAGAACACGCTAGAAAGAATTAAAAGCAGGCTAGATAAAGGAGAGGGTAGTAGTATCAGCAAGTTGTAAGACAAGAATACCCAGTCAGAGCAACACAATAAAAAAGGACTCAGAAGGAACTATGATAGTTGCAGGGAACTTTGGGAGAACATGAAACAACAATATTCACATCATAGGAACGAAAGAAGTAGAAGAAAAGGAGCGAGGGATATGAAACCTGTTTGAAAAAATAATGACACAAGACTTCCCTAATTTGGAGAGGGAAAGTCAGACAAAATCCAGGAAGCACAGAGGGTCCTAATCCAGATGAACCCAGAGAGGCCCACTCCAAGACAAATTACAATCAAAATGGCAACATTTAAAGATAGAGAATCTTAAAGACAACAAGGCAGAAACAGCTAGTCATACGGGTCCAGAAATAAACCCATGTCTATATGATTAATTAAATATTTGACACAATGGGAAGAAGCATACAATGTAGTAAAAATAGCCTCTTCAGTAAATAGTGTTGGGAGAACTGGACTGGAATATGCAAAAAAATGAAACTAGACTACGAACTTAAACCATATACCAGAATAAACTCAAAATGGACAAAAGACTTAAATATAAGCTGTGATAACATAAAAGTCATAGTGGAGAACATAGGCAGTAGAA
Source organism: Desmodus rotundus (assembly GCF_022682495.2). Taxonomy (NCBI): domain Eukaryota; kingdom Metazoa; phylum Chordata; class Mammalia; order Chiroptera; family Phyllostomidae; genus Desmodus; species Desmodus rotundus. The sequence goes on along the minus strand of NC_071390.1, from coordinate 44,251,424 downwards.
TTTCAGATACCCCATTTAGCAATATTTTTGCTGATACATTTCCTAAGGCAAGGGAAATACAAGGAAAAAATAAACAAATGGCACTACATCAAATTAAAAAGCCTCTGCAAGGCTAAAGAAAACATCAGCAAAATGGAAAGGGAACCAACCATATAGGAAAACATATTTGCCAATGATACCGCAGTTAAGGATTTAATCTCCAAAATATAAAAAGAACTCACAAGACTCAACCCCAGGAAGTCAAACAACCCAATTAAAAAATGAGCAAAGGACCTGAATAGACTCTTCTCCAAGGAAGACATACAGATGACCCATAGGTATATGAAAAAATTCTCATTGTCACTAAGCATCAGAGAAATGCAAATTAAAACCACAATTAAAAACCATGAGATATCACCTCACACCTGTCAGAATGGCTATCAACAAAAAACATGCTGGCAAGGATGTGGAGAAAAGGGAACCTTAGTGCACTGTTGGTGGGAATGCAGACTGCTACAACCACTGTGGAAAACAGTATGGAATTTCCTCAAACAATCAAAAATGGAACTGCCTTTTGATCTGGTGATTCCACTTTGGGAATATACCCTAAGAATCTGGAAACACCAATTCAAAAGGACTTATGCACCCCTATGTTCATAACAGTGCTATTTACAGTAGCCAAGTGCTGGAAACAGCCCAAGTGCCCATCAGTAAATGAGTGGATCAAAAAATCATGGTACATTTCATACAATGGAACACTACACAGCTGAGAGAATGAAGGAATTTCTACGCTTAGTGACAGCATGGATAGAACTGGAGAGCATTATGCTAAGTGAAATAAGCCAGCCTGTGAAAGACAAATACCATATGGTCTCACTTATAAGAGGAATCTAATGAACAAAATAAACTAATGAGCAAAACAGCACCAGAGACATGTAAACTAGGAACAGACTAACAGCTGCCAGAGGAAAGCAGGTAGGGGGGAATGATAGAAAGAAAGAAAAGGGATTAGTCAGAGAACATGCATGCATGACCCATGGACATGGACAGTGGTGAGGGGATTGACTATGGGAGTGGGGGTGTGGACTGGACAGAGGAGGGCAAAGGGGGAAACATTGGGAAAACTCTGATAGAATAAACAAGAATAAAAAAAATTAAAAAGAAGCAGGCTAGGAAGGCTGAGTTATGCCAGTAAGAATGATCTCATGAAATAACAACTCTTGAATAAGATCCAAAAGCAAATATTTTAGATGCTATATACTTCTTTGATGAAAATCTTCCAAATGAAATTCTGTATGTCATATATATATAGTTCTTCCTGATTATTTTATAAATCATCAACAATATTACAACTGACAAAATATGCTGTGGGTTAATAAATAGCATAAACCCTGAGTCACAAAATGAACCCAAGCATTTACTTCCAGCCTTAGAAAGCACACTCTCCTTCTAAGCCTTGGCTTCCTAAATTAAAGTTCCAAACGAAACATCTTCCAAGCCTGACTTAATGGGTACTGGGCTATATTTTAGAAAGGCTGCTTCTTCTACCCATTGACCAACTGAGGTAATCCCTGTGGCCACACCTCCACTTGTCCGTAGGCAGAGAGGACTGTCAATGGTTACAATCTAGAACAGTATTGTGAGATTGTGATGCAGACTTTTCATTGTTTATCTTCCCAAAGAGCAGGGAAGACATGTACCCATATGGGGGCAGCTATAAAGTAGAGGTATGATTCCTTGTAAAGGATAATTCATAATAAACAAGGAGAAATTGTGCCCCAGAAGGAATGAAAGACAGGTATGAATCAAGAAAGCTGAAGGGAGTTTCTTGCGATAGGTAGATGAGTCCATATCCAGAAGAGTCAGACCTGTATTAGCGGCTGGTTACATATGAAAGGGTTTTCTTGTATATAGGTGGCCTGAGTTATGTGTCCCTAGAATGTGCATATCTTCCATGATGGATTACACATCATACATATATTCACCCTAAAATAATGAGAACATGGATTTTAAGAGAATATCAATTATGGAAATAGTTATCAAAACATTTTATCAAATAAAATGTTACAATTACTTCTGTAATTTTAAAAAAATTTTCCTCTGTTTTCAAACTACAAAACTTGCAGTTTTCATTTGAATAGACAAAATGATTTATTTATCTTTTAAAGTTATCCAGTTATTGAATGTATATAAAAGCAAACTGAGATTTCACTGCCTCTTTCCAGCAGACTTCCTTTAAAAGTACTAACCAATTAATGTAATACTTTTCAAAGTCACATTTTGCGTTAAAAGAATGAATCTTCTTAAACTTCTGTAATTCATCTAACTCACAAAGCTTTCTGATTTCCACATTTGGCATATTCTGCAGAAGGAAGGAGTACAAGCCATTAGAAACCAGCAAACCAGAGTCCATCATTTATCTGCTCTGTGACATAGGACCACACCGACATTGTGAACAGAGGTCCTTCATTTTAAAATATCAGTTTTTGAGAGAGAGAAAGGAAAGAGAGAGAAAAAGAAATCTCTATTTGTTATTCCACTTATTGATGCATTCATTGTTTGATTCTTGAATGTGCCTTGAGTAGAGATCGAGCCTGTGACCTTGGCCTATCGGAATGATGCTCTAACCAACTGTGCTACCCAGCCAGGCCAAGTACTTCGTTTTTAAAAGAGAGGTGTTAGCATCTGGCCTGAACCTATCGCCATTTTGTTGTGAATAGCAATTGTGATGATTTAGGGAAGGCCATACAAATTGTAAAACATTAAATGCTATACAAATATTAGCTAAGAAGATAGTTATGGCAGTAGAGAACCAAAGGTAGGGATCTCTCTGAATTTTAATTTCAAGCCAACATGTTCTGATTATATGTTTCGTGGCATTATTTATTTTGCAAATAGATAAGTTACTTCAAATCTTTTAGATAGCCAGGTTTCTTGAATATTTCAAAGATTAACATGAACTCTAGCAATTTTTGCCTCAGCAACGTTGACTGGTAAAATATTCTTGAAATTAAAAAAATATTTACAGGTTTTTAATTCCATCATTACCAAGATTTGGATGTAAGCCACATAAAGGAATGTGTATTTCTTAAACCAATTTTCTTGTTCAAAAAGGCCATTTGAATGTAACAATATCACAATGATTTGTATAAGCCAAGTGCTTATAGTAGTGCTATATAGTGCTACATAGTGCTATAAACTTGTATAGCGTATATAGTGCTCAGTGTAGTTTGTGGGAATAATCTGAGGAGCGACTGTTGATCAAAATCTTTTATGTAAATAATTGCATTTCTGTTGTAACTATGTAATAAAATAAAGTTTATTTTCCTCAGGGTTTTTCAGTTTATTTCAATTATGCCCTGGTTATTTCCAGCTGATAATTTGTTATTTTAAAGACATTTTCTATACGTTTTTATTCTGCAATCAAATATTCTGCATGTATTTAATTAATACATTAGTGTGTTTTCCAAAATTCCTTTTTATTAATAAAATTAGATAAAGACATGACTAATATGTGTCCTTCCAGAGCATCACTGAGCATGTTCTGATAATAATTTATTATTGTATTATTTAATTGTTTATATTATTTATTTTAAAAGTATTTTTATTGATTATGCTATTACAGTTTCCCCAAATTTTCCTCCTTTATCCTCCTTCTGATCTGCCCCCGAACCCTCCAGCATTCTCCCCCACTTAGTTCACGCCCATGGGTTGTATGTATAAGTACTTTGAGTCCTCTCTTTCCTATACCATTTTTTCTCTCTCCCTATTTTATGCTACTAATTCTGCTGCTTCTTCCCTGTACCTTTTTCCCCTGTTCCTCCCTTCCCCTCCCCACTGAAATCCCTCCGGTGATGTCCATTTCTCTGATTCTGTTCATGTTCTAGTTGTTTGCTTAGGTTTTGTTTTCATTGTTCTTCTTTTCTTTTAGGTTCATTTGTTGATAATTATGAGTTCGTTGTCCTTTTACTGTTCATATTTTTTATCTTCTTTTTCTTAGACAAGTCCCTTTAATGTTTCATATAATATTTATTATATTTTATTGTGTCATATATGTTCTGTATGGATAGCCAGATAATTTGAACCCATGTAATGGCATTTATGTCAACATTTATTAAATGTATTTATTTAACATGCTTTGTGTCCTGATGGTGCTTTGAAGTACATTTACTTAACATTTTCTTACAGCCAAGTAGTACTTTTTTATATATTAACAATAAGTAATGAATATTTTCTGTGTGAACTCAAGTGTAAAATAAATTTTTATATTTTAAGATTTAAAAAGAGGTATCAGGATAATGGGCAAACAATTCTTGCTTGCCAACTGAACATCACAGCTGCTTGAGAAAACAATTTTATTGTCAAAATAACTATTTTGAAAAAGAATAAAAATTTAGACTTTATTAATAAAATAACAAATAACAAATAGAGCAGTTTTTAATACTGTTACAAACTATATTTTATAGTTCTTTTAAATTTCTATAAACAATTCTGCAAAGAAATAAATATATTGCAAAAAATTCACTTTCACATAGATTTGAGAGTATTCAAATAAACAACATGTTAGAATTCCTTAGGTTTTTCTTTTTTTAACCTAAAGCTAGAAGAAAATGTCAAATTATTACCTCAGTTTTCTTTCACATACAATCTGAAATATTGTACTGGGGCTTCTTAAACTCTCCTGTAAAGCCGATTCATTATATCAAATTTGCTTCATTTGCTTTGTTTTGTAAAGACAAAACTTTAAGTAACATATGCTTGAATCAGATTAATAATGGTTTTTGGAATACATAACACAGAAAAGCAAAACAATACAACCAAAATAATACCAACAACAGACAAAAATTCAATCTTTGTTTTTGCTTTTAACTTTAAAAATGGGAAAGATAAGTTATAATAAATGAAGACTTTTGGTCATATTGATTTGAGTACCAAGTTGAGTGCTAGAATTAATTAACTGTGTGACTTTTCAAGCTGCATAATTCTCCTCCTTGGGTTTTTCCCTAATATAGGAGCAAAAATATCTACAATAAAAGGTCATTCCAAGGACTAGATGAGATAACATATGTGAAAGCATCTAACAAAATCAAGCAACATTGTTGGTGCCCAGTAAAGATTCTTCTCCTTTCTCCACCTTCCTTTAATAAAAATGCAAAATTAAGGCATTTTGGACCATATGTTGTAAAACTGTTATGATTCTGATGGTTTGCCTGCCTTAAATTTTGTCACTTGGAATAATCTTGACTAGCATCTGTCAGTTTTTATCTTTAACTAGAACTAACCCAGCATACAAAATCCTCTCTGTCTGGTCCCTTCCCCAAATCTTAATATTAGCTAGATATTTACATAAGTGCTGTGTTAGTTTCCTAAGGCTGTTAGAACAAATACCACAATCTGTTAGTTTAAAAGAGCAAAAATATATTGTCTCACAGTTCTGGATATTAGAGGTCTGTGAAATCAAGGTTTTGGCAGAACCATGTTCCCAATGAAACCTATGGGGAAAATCCTTTCCTGCCTCTCAATTGCTTCTTGATTTCCTTCCTTGGTCTGCATTACCTACAGCAACAGATTCCTATTTCACTTTCCACTCAGTTATTATCTCCAATTTCGATGACCTCCTTTGAATATATGGATTAGATCACATCATTTTCCTGTTCAAATCATACATGGAAATAGAAATACACGTAAAATAGAAAATAAACTGGGATAAAATAAAAGAGTAATGTTGGTTGTTTCTCAGTGATACCTAATGGATGATTTTAATTTTTCTATATGAATGTTTTCTATTATAAATGCCCCATATGAATGTGTTTTTAATTCAAAAATTAATGATTAAAACTAATACAAATATTTCATTCCTAAAGGGGAAGATGCGATGTGGTCAGTAGTCTAATGTAAGGGAACATTTTTTTCTCTTAATTAAAGAACCCCTCAGAGAAATGCCATCAATTTTGCCCCTCACTACTCTATATCACAAGAAGAGTAGTTTATGTATTTTTCTCTCTGACACATATATACAGTGACAACAGAATCAGATGCGTAATAGTAGCATAGATAGATAAGTTCGCTTTTCAGGCTTTTCAGTTTGATCCCCTTTTCTATTTTTTAGCAGGTTTTATAATACAAAAGAATAGAAGGTGCACCATCACTAACCTGAGAGACACTAATCTCCACGTCATTTAAAGGGATGACTAGTAATCACTCTAGATGACTGGAAATGTCCCAAGACAATTATGGATTTGGAATGTCTTGGTCAAGGGCAAGTAAATACATTTGCTTCTACAATTATATGAATTTTCCATGAACGTAAATTTTCTTTCAAATTTATTTGGAAAAGACGATTGATTTCATGACTAGAACAATGGGCTATTTTCATTTAATACTGTAGTGAAATTTCCTCTTGGAAAATTATTTCAGAGATTCAAATAGTCAATTTATTTGGAGATTACAAATGGAAATCATCAGCAGCACCATCATTCTTCCGGATTAATTATTTGTCAGGGAATATGGTACATTTTTTAAAAACAGTAAATAAACATGTATTTTACAGTAGTTTTAGGTTGACAAGCAAAATTGAATAGAAGCTATGTAGAAATTTCATACACGCCCTCTGCCCGCGGACATGGATGGCCTTCTGTAATCAATATCCACCACCAGAGTGGCACATTTGTTAGAACTGATGAACCTGTACTGACACTTCATTATTACTGAGAGTCCATTGAATTGTATTTATTCATTACTGAGAGTACATTTATTTTCTGTATGATGTAATATTGGCGTTATATTTTACTTATATATTTTTCAGATCTTTTTTGTGAAATAATATTTATTCAGAGTTTTTTGTGAAAAGGATTTTAATAATAGATTAAATTTCTTTAATGGATGTTGGACTATTTAGATATCATATTTCTTTTTCTATAAATTTTGGAAAGTTTTCCTCCCACGGGTATTTTTCCTATTTAAATATTCAAATAGACTGGCAGAAAACTGTTCATAATATTATCTTTTTACTATATGCAGAATCTTGTAGTTTCAGTGTCTGGCATTAACCTTTGGATTGCTGAGGCATCCATTGCAAAAGACATCCATTTTCATAAACACTGGCAGCTGTACGACACAGCCACTAGCTAAACAACCGGGTAAACAGCTGGCCCTCCCCACCCATGAAGTTTCCCTTTCAGAAAACCTGGGTGGCCTAGATAACCGGCCAACCACTTGAATGACCCTGCCTCCACTCTCCCATGCCTACTTCCTCCTCTTGTGTTTCAAATCAGTTAACAACCAATGAGCCCAGGAAACCCCAGACACCCTACCCTTGGACCAAATACAGGCAGAACCCCCATCCTCTCTCTCTCTCTTACTCTCCATGTTGCCCTCCCTCCCTCTCTCTCTACCCGGGACCTCACTTGTGGCCCTACAGCTGGTTGGGAGTAATGCAGCGCAGGTGAGTGTCTCAGCATCCCTAGACAAGAGGACTGCCATCAGTAGTCTGGGACTACACAACAGACAGATGGCGGCATCTTCACTTCTGACAATGGCAATTTGTGTTTCCTCCCTCTTTTATCGATCAGTCTTACTGGAGATTTATCAGTGTTATGACTCTTATAAAATAATAAACTTAGGCCTGGTGGGATGTTACCTATGTAATGGGTTTTTTTCTATTTCATTCATTTCTACTCATTTTTATTATTTTCTTATGTTAAGGGGCTGATTTGCTGTTCTTTTTCTACACTCTTAAGATATAACAAATCCTTGATTTTCAGCTTTTATTGAGTTTATTTTCTAATATGTTAATGTAAGCTTATAATTTCTATATCTCTATGATTTAGCTTCATCCTGTAAGTGTTGACATGTCACGTATGTATTGTCATTCTGTTCAACAGGGGACAGGTACCTCCCAATGGGACATCTCCTTTATTCTGTTGGTTACTTAGAAGCACACTGCTTAATTTCTAAGTGGTTATATGGTTTTTAGTTATGCGTTAGTGTTTTTTCTGTCTTAATTCTGTAGTGGTTATAGAATATGCAAGGTATGTCCAGGAAGTATGCAGCCATGCACTGTGAAAAACAGACATTTATTGAAAAAGATACAAGAAACATTGTACACAGGACAGTGACACCTCAGTCCCCTTCAAGGTAGGTACCCTGGGACCTCACACAGTTCTCCCATTTGCCATCAGCTGCACCATCATATTTTCTGAATCGTATTGACAATCTAAAATCTCTTTCCTTTCAAAGGTGACTTTAGTTTTGGGAAAAACCAGAAGTCTCATGGTACCAATTCTTGGCTATAGTGGGGCTGAGTCACCTGGGTGATTTAGTGTCTCACCAAAAAACTCTGCATGAGTGGGCACATTGTCATGATGAAGCTGTCAATCACCAGTTGCCCACAGCTGTGGCCTTCTGAGTCATCCGAATAGTTTCTGCAGAGGATATGTGTCCAAGCTTAATGCAAAATATGATACAGATTCGTTGCTGTACTCGCTCAGTCATTTAGAATGCGATGGTCACACAGTACACACGCTCACTAAATGGTCTTTACTGCCCCCACTGACCAGTACAGTGAAGTCATCATTTTTCATGCATTTGCATTCCAGTCCACTCTCCTTGGCTGTCAGGTTACATCGATGTCATACAAACCATTTTCGTTATAATAACAATGACTGGACTTTTACTGGACAGACCTCATACTTTGAATGACTACTTTTTAAAATTTATTGTTGACATATGCTCTGTAACTCAAGTTACAGTTCTTACAAGTAAATGTTCCATATGACTAGAAGATACTATTCTGGCTAATGTTGTCTGTCTATCATATATCTATAACCTACCAGTTTTATGGGCATTTGGGGACCAAAACATGAGTCCCCAGTACTTAGAATGGTTCCACATTTGGTTTAACACTCTGCTGTCATCATCTTGAAACTCGTAGTCACTTTGATTAATTTGCCCTGCATTTTCACCTTGCACTGGGCCCTGGAAATTATGTATTCAGTCCTATAATCATGTTTGTTAACCATTGTTTTGATTATTTTATAACCGTATTGTACACAGAGGACTCAGATAATGTCTTCTTCCTCCAGTGAGGATTCACCAAGTTCTCCACTAGACAAAGAATCAGGGGTAATCCCATTTATCTAATTAGGAATTGAAGTCAGATAAGGTTGGATTGAATGTTTTCTTGTGAGCCTACATTATTTGTAAGAACATTAATCTTTCCATGATTCTCTTTATATTTATAGCAACTTTTTCCATCTTATATTTCACTATACAAAAGTTAAAAATACAAATTATCCTCATTTTATGGAGTTTTAGTTCAGTGATTATATAGAAATCCCTATGATAATGGGTCAGTATATCCTCTTCTGTGTCTAGATATGATATTTTGTTCTTGTCATCTTAGTTTATTCTTTAATCCTTCTCTACATGCCATTTCCACCCTCTCTTTTGGAATTAAACACCTTGCTTCAAATAAGCAGCAACTCACCCATTTTTCCTTCATTTTATCTTGTCAAAATTAATCTCTGAAACCAATTCTTAACACAGTTCGCCTGAAGACAGCTCAGCAATACCATTGGCCTGATTTCTATTCCATCCCAGTTAAGAGATATGTTATTTGAGAATAAGCATAAATTCTCAGATACATTTGAGAAATCTTCACCCATATCACACTAGTCAGGGAAATAAGGAGTGAGAGAGATGTGTTCAGAAGAGGCATGCATTTGTCATTAAAATCATGTAGAAAATGCAAATCATTATCATATCATCAGTGCACGAGCTATAATATATTTTTTATCTTACAAAATTAAGAACTAAGGGCTTTGTGATTATTTGTCTATAAAATATCACTTTGTATTTCATAACTGAGAGCTATCAGGAGCCTTTATAGTGTTCGATCTCTGAGAGAAACTGTTACAGCATGAATATATATGTTCTATAAACATACCAAGGCAAAATTATGGATGATAACTATTTTAACAGATAGTAGTGAACTCTATTTCATCCACCAAGCCATGAATTAAAACGCCATATACTAAAAGAGAAGCTCTTGGGAACATTTGTCAACTGAAAAAAGTGTTATTTTTGAAATAAGTGCTCTTCACAGTTAATCAGCCACAATTTTTTTCTTGTGAGTTTATAAGCTAGTGTTATCATCTAGAATTCTAAAATATGATGGGAGACACATTTACTTAGCAAGTAAAAACACTCTACCATCAATGACAAACCAGGGAGAAGCTTTCTTGGTTAACAGCTGAGCATCTTTTGTCAACAGCTGGGGCTAGTTTAATGGTTAGTAAGTGATTTAATTCCCTGAAGGCAAGCTTTTCTTTTTTACCAGTCTCTCCTATCAAAAAGTTAATGAACATCACCAGCAGCTCAGGAAAGCCATAAATGTAACAATTATGAGAAATAACCAGCCTACAGAGAAAAATAAGACAGTTTCTTTACCCTTGGTTGCTTTTATAAATAATATTTTTCACTTAATAAACTATGAAGTTTGTAAAACAGACCCATGCATAAGGTTGATATTCCACATTTTCCACAGGATGTTTGCTGTGTGTCCTGTCTTCAGGTTTTTAACCTAAGTTTAAAAAGATTTCCCCACGAATAACACCTTTGTACGTGGGAGGCAGATGTCAGCTCTAGGTTACGATTTAAGTCACTTTGTTTCAGGCATACAGACGGAATTCTAAAGACGAAATGGAAAAAAACTTCACAGGTTGATTCTAACAAATAAATAAATAAATAAATAAATAAATAAATAAATAAAAGGAATTTATAGAAATGTAAGCTCTGAAATGTATTCAAAATAATGATTTTCTATTAATTTTCCTCACAGTTGAGGTGTACGTGTGTGTGATTATGTGTGTGCACCTAATTTTGCAACTCCACAATGACATATTGATGGACAAATGTTGAACAGTTGACACTTTGTTGTCAGGTGTTTATACAATTGTGGATGCCCCTAGATGTCCACATTAACAAAAACAAAAATGCAAAGGCAGTATAATTCTAATCAGAGGCATGACGTCAGCAGGGAAGGTGATTTTTTTCCTGTCAGAAATAGACCACGGACTTAAGACTTAGGAGTGCCACTGTGCCGGGTCCTGTAGTGTAGTCAACCTGTTTTACTATTTGACTTCAATTATTCTATTACACAGAATTTATATAACTGCATTGTAGAATATGAATTGATACTTTTAAGGCCTCATATTTAATGAAATCCTCTTAAGAGACAAATATCACTACTTTTTGGATGTGTCATTTAATAACTTTAAAGCCATCCCATTCACTAAAGCTAAAATTTCAATTAAATCTTATTTAAATTGGTATCTACTTCAATTACTTTTACCCTACTCTCCCTTGAATATTTATTACAGTTTCATAGTACGTATTTGTACCTTGGTATGTAGACTACGTGAGCAGAGCCAAGAAATAGTATTTTTAAAGTGTCGACAAGATACACATTATTTTTATTTGACTTCCTACACTGAAGTATGCTCTGTGGCAAAATAATTACTCCAAGTCTCTCTGCTATTTAAGGTACCCAAAAGTTTTGTTTGCATACTGTCAAAGATAAACAAAGAGGATACTACAGGAGTTAAAGTGGTAAGAACAGATACTAATTTGTAATATACTGTTACAATAGGGAAAAGAGGCCAGTGTGAACAGAACTGAACTTTGACAGTACAGAGGTGACAGAAAGACCGGCTCTGTCTCGAGGTGCTGGCTGAAACACACCGTAGGTTTTCCCAGCAGCCTTGAGTTTGCTCAGGCAGGCATTTTAAAGGCAGGCATTTTAAAGGCAGGTCTAGAGCCACCCTAGGGAAGTGGCCTTTTGCTCTTGGAAACTGTTACTGTTTGTTCATGGGTTCATAGGGCCAAGGTTGAGGCCTAGCTGAGAAGAGGATTCAAAGAGCCTGGCTAGATTTTGGTCAAGGAGAAAATCTTTGTTAAGAGTACACAATATTGTATGACTTTTACTTAATGAATATGATCGACAACATACATATTCAGGCACAGAAATGTGTAGCATTTAATTTAATAACTATAAACTATTTAAAAGAATATTTTAGTATTATCTTAAGAATATCACAGAAAGAGAAAAACAAAACTTTAAATTCTTAATTTGTAGAACTGAAAGAATATCCCAAGTCAATCCAAGTTTACCCATAATAGTCAGTGCTGCTAAGGATCAAATTCTTATCAGCAACAGTTGATGGTGTATTTAGAAGCAGAGGAAATGTTCCCTGACTTCCATAAAATGTTCTTTCAATAAATATTTGACAAACATTTGATATAAGAATGCCTGTACAAATGCTTGGTATAGGGAAAGAGACCCTGAGTGGTGAAGTACCTGGCACACAACAGACATTTATCTCCTTTTTTAAAAAGTTTGAATGCTAAATAGGTATTATTTTTTTTATTGTTGTTCAAGTACAGTTGTCTCCATTTCCTCCCGCCATGGCCCCCCACCCCACCCATCTCAGCCTCCCTCCTTTGAACCTTCTCCTTCTGGCTTTGTCCTTGCATCCTTTATACAGGTTCCTTGATGGCCCTTCCCCGATTTTCCCCCATTATTCCCCTCCCCTCTTCCCTCTGGTTACTGTCAGTTTGTTTCTTTATTTCAGTGTCTCTGGTTATACTTTGCTTGCTTGTTTCTTTTGTTGATTAGGTCGTTTATCTCTTTATTAAAATTAAATGAGTGAATGAACAAACAGTGACAATGCATTAGGAAATGCCAGACCCTAAGTTTCCTGAAGGCAAAAACTGAGTCTCCATCTCCAAGTCTTTGTTATTTAGGTCTTTTTGGGTGGGTTGCAAATGATGATCACATACCACTGGATATTTTATATGCAGCAATCTACGTAAGACGCAGTAAATGAGAATGGAAGTTCAGGAGAGAAACAAGGACATAAATACACATGCATTTGTCCTTCCTAGGAAACCCTAACGATGACGACTTGTCATCTCCGAATTAACGTAGCACATACATAGAAGGAGCGGAGTGCCTGAGTCAGAGAGACATGCTGTGTGCCAGACATGTCAGGGAACACACTGACCAACATCAGAGAATTCACCATGCGTTTGAACTGCTGCTATTTTGTTCATTCTGAATGCCTGTTAGAGATGCAACAAATGAGGGCTGCCCCAAACTGTTTTTACTCAATCTGAGAGACTTTCTTAAAAGTTCACACTTTGATAGTCTGATTATTTCTTCATTAAAATGACAGTTGGAAATGGATTTGAGAAACCTGGACAACTAGCTTCAAATGGTTTGAATGATTTTTTTTTGCTAGAATATTACTTTGTTCTATATTTGAGCCAAAGATGCTATCACTTGATTTACAGGTGCAGGTTTAGGACTGAAGTGAAGGAGAGAAAAGGAAGAAGGAAGTTTAATCTAAACTTAAAAAAAAAGTTTTACTATTGTAACAATAGAAAAAGCTATTGTTTTAAATGAAAGACTAAACACATACGATACACATTCATTTTTCCTTCTCCTCTACTTGTCTGTATCTTAAGGAATACGTTCTTCATTTAATAAAATATTTTTGTAGTTGATGATCATAAGGGGCTTCTTTTGAAAATACAAATTTTAAAAATATGCAAAAAAGTGGTTTTAGAGATCCTAACATCAATTCCCTCTGTTTCTTCGGAGGTGTTGATATACAGTTGAATTCCTGATCTATACTTACAAACACAGACCTGATTTTAAAAACATGTAATGATAGCAAAATAACATAATCTAAATAAATCATTGACTTTGGACTCCTTAATCCTATGTCTTAACATGGGCCAAATATTTGGAATAATTTTTATATTTCAGATAGGAAAAGTCTTGGTTAATCATTTTTTTCTCATATATATTGCTATACACAGCTAGAGGAGGAATTTTATAAATCCTTACGGGGAACTGTTCCAAGCGTGGTGTGAGCAGCTCCCACTTGGAAAAGCCAGTGGGGAGCGAGGTTTGCAGGCAGAACCCACACCCACGGCTAGATTCTCCCATGGGGAATCAGGCCCGCATAGTACCTAGGCCTCTTGGAGATTTCCTTTTTGCTAAAACTCCCTCACCATGAATTAAGGCAGCAAACGTTTACTGCATATCTTTAAAGTAACTTCCTAAAATCATCCTTCCAAGGTTACCTTCCAAGGAGCAGTGTAACCAGTTCAACCACTTTTCCCTTTACATTTGCAAATATCCTTCTTTTTTGATGTAATTAGCAACACCCTCTCCTTTGTTTTCTGTAAAAGGGTAACCACATAAAGTGAACCTGTGCACAGTAAATGAGGATCATCCTCCATGTAATGTGCCCAGAAAAGAAATAAAAGCCTGTCAAGGCAAGTGTGGGGTGCTCCTCTCTTGAGAGAGTGGCCGTGCTGACCCTTTTCCTCCACAGGACTCGGTAGTCCATGTGTATTTGTCTATTGCCGCCACAACACAGGATCCTGCGGGCCGGGATCCACATCAAATCCTACTCTCTATTTTGCAGGGATATTTAGCCTTAGCTCCCCACACTGAAAAGTGAGGGGCTGATAACGATGGATATTTAAATGATCAATTAGTCTAATTTTTGGCAAGTCCTCCACTAGGTCTAGCACCATTCCTTAGAGTGCGCAGGCAAATATGATGCACTTCACTCTCTAGATATCAGACAGGACTCTGAGACTCATTTGTCTTCATTTTTCCTGCGCTGGTCATAGCCAGGCATTGAAATACATGAGGTTAAAATGACTCATTTTATCATTTCTACTTCCTTGATGATTCTACAGTCCAGTGGAGGCTTTTTTTCTTTTTTCCTTTTAAACTTCACATGAACTTTTTCCAGAAATCTCTAGGTCCCTAATCACCCTTCATTTTGCAAACCAGCCTTCAGAGTGTCTGCCTTTTACCATAAGCTTCTTTTCTCAGGAGGAATGTTCCCCTTTTCATATATATATATACAATACAACCAGAATGCATTATTTATAAGCTTGGATTGCCTGGGATTCTAGGACATAATACCCCCATTGCAATCTTTGAAATACTAAGATATTTTTTAAGTTGTTTTTACTCTTTAAATAGGCACATAGACTGGCTTTGAATGTGCATACTTAGACTCTGACAACCCTTGAGGGGGAAATATATCACTCAGGAAAGGACTCTGTAGTGGCATTCGGTCCCAGTGTGTCAGAGGTACAATGAATGGGGCTTTCATAATATACTGCTAAGTGTCGCATATCGGTGAGCGCTGGGGTGAGAAGTCAGTGTAATCAATTACCGGTGCTATGTGTCATCACAGCGTCACCAGCACTCAAAGACACAAACCTATACAGGAGAGGTTATGTTAATTCTCTCATCAGCAGAATCTTTGAATCCAAGGTGAATAAAGATAAGCCTGTGAAAGGACTCCTCAAAAAGCGTGGTGATTTCAGTGTTTACAGAAACTGTCAATATTGTCGAGTAGCAAATAGAAACGTTAGCTTACATTTTTATTTATAATGTTAAGCTATTTGAAAATTCTGCTCTCGGATTGTAACTCATTGTATTTTTTCTAGGGTATAACTTAATTGTGGACCATGACCACTGTTAAAGGTTATTTTAAAGAACCTATACACACGTATGTACACATATATGCAAAGAGACATTGTCAACTTCTTATTCAAAAAAGGAGGATCGTCAACTTCTTTTGATCTTTTATACATCTTTATCTAACATACTAAAGTGACTAAAGTGCAAACCTATCAAAGCTATATTTCTGGTTCCTCCTCTCATTTTTTTAGGTTTCAATTTAATTTTTGCAAAGAACATCCCTATTCTAGTTACTATAAATTTTTAAGTTCAAAGAGAAACACTGTCTCAAATATTTGCTTTAAACTAGAAGTTGTTTAAACAAAAATTATTGCTTAGCATTATAAAAGAGAACGTTGAAAGTTGGGACTACAGAGGCAGAGAAAGAGGGGTCTTCACGTCTCTCTTCTAGTGTCTCTGCTCACGGGAGAATCTTCAGCCAAGAACGGTGGCAAAGTCCAGCTGCTCCCAGCACTCCTTTTGTAAATCCGTAAGTGTGACATCACGTGTTGTCTCAGAGTCCTGTTGACGATCCAAAAATGAGAATAGTGGATAATACTGTCCTATGCATTCTGAAAACGTTGATGTTAATTAGGCTTTGGAGATAAATGTTTCAAAATAGCTGAAATGTACTTCCCTTCCCCACCTCACTTTTTCTCATGTTTTTAGGCATTCTCAGCCTAAAAAGACATTTGAACAACATTTTGAGCAAGCTTTGAAACCTTGCTCAAAATGTTGCTCAAATGTCTTTTAAACCCAAGTGTAGTTGGTGATACCTTATCATGTCTATGCCACTTTGTAACAGCTCTTGTTTCATTAAATCACTAAATTCCTTATAATAAATTCTCTTTCAATGAACTAGAAGGCTTTGAATCCATTTATCTTTTTGTTCCTATAATCTAAAGCCTACAGCCAAATAGACCTTGTCTACTGAATTGATGGAGACCACCATCTCCATTATTCTGTGCCATCTCTCACTTCCCCAAAACATAGTTAAAAAATGTCACTTAACCATTGAAAATGTGACAATCTTGGCCTCTTTTATTGCTCTTGAATTGTCAGAGACCTATCAGGAAAAAGTGAGACATAATATTTCATTAATATTGACAGGAGTTATATTAAACTGATAAGAACAGATATTATACTTTGTCTTAGCCAAAAGGCTGAGAAACGATGACAGGAGTTATTTTAAAAGTACGCCACCTGTATTTCAAACAATAACAACATGGGGGTTGAGGTACAATGTTATTTCTACTTCAGTTGAGGTACATTACAACATAACTAGAGGAAAGAAATAAAGAATCAGACTTAATTTCAAACTTACAAATACCACACGTTCTATTTCCGTACAAAAGAAAATAGCCCAGGACTAAACTGAACTGAATGTGCAGGCGTTCCCTAGTTTAAAGCGTGGAAGAAAAGGGGCCATGCGAGACCTGACAAGCTCAAGGGAGGCCTGTGTGGCAGCCTTGCAAACCCAGAGACCTAACCACCTAGGATGGTCTGAGATTAGATTTTCTAACTAAAAGCAAGTTCTTGGTGGGTGGTCGTGACCGAGGCGGTATTTTTTCCTAACAAAGGTCAGTCTTTACCTTAACTGAGCCTGTCTATTGTCTTTTTTCATCTACAATAACATACCTTTGGAATGTCAAATTTCCTTTTTCCAACCCCTCAAAGCGCAGGCACCACACCAGAGGGAGACCACAAATCCCCTCATTGTTTTTGTTATCAGGTTAATTGTAGACTGTCAGCTATCTTGTACCCGCCAGTGTAAAAGTGTCTATCATTTTAGTTTTTATCCAATCCCACAGCTTTGCTTCCTCCAGCCTCCCTAATCCTTCCTCTTTCGATTGCAATGTATAAAATAAGGTGCAAAACTGCCATTCTCTGCAGCATTATCTCAACTCACTGAGGTTATGCTTCCAGGCAATTGTTGTCGGTTTGGCTCAAATAAACTCATAAAAATTCTTACAGGTTTGGACGTTTCTTATGTTGACAGAAGCTATGTTAAACCATTTTACAGAAGAATAAACTGCTAGAAATTTCTGCATATATTACTCTTAACTTTTACTTATGTTTAGAATACTATAGTATGTGCTTTCTATTTCCAAATAAATATATGTACTGGTATGTATATATGTACAAGCATGTAGTATACATATGTATGTATGTATGTGTATATAGTATGTATGTAATGTTTATATATGTATGTATATATTAGTATGTGTGTTAGACCTCTGTAGTTCCTGTGGGTGATGACAGAACGGTGGCATTATTTACCTTTCATTATATACTAAAAACACATTTGGAAATGTTAGCGAGTCTCAGTAGGGTAGTTCCAACACCAAAGAATGTAAGTTGTCAAGGATCTATACAGATTCGACCATACATGAAATTCTGTAGAAGACTGCTCTTTTTAGCTGTTATCCAGGTGCTGAGAAACTGACTGACCTGGTTTTCCAGGTCTCAGACTCAGCCTTGATTCTAGAATTAGAATCCTAATCACTGAGATTTGCATTACATTCAAAGAATCCCAAGGTTCCTCCTAAAAGGGCCTTAACCATCCTAAACTAATCTTGAATAGCTCCCTACTAACCTTTGTTTCTATAGGGACATTATCTGGGTTGTCAAATACCACATATTATTCAAAAAAAAAAAAAAAAACACCGACAGGACTAGGAATAAAGAGGAGTGTTTCTAGGTGGAGCCATGTTGCTGTTAGTGTGATTTCAACTAATGTTAATTCACTAACTCAGGATTTTGAGGCACCCAAAAATATGATTGTTTACTGGTACCTAAAGGTTATTTTTTATCTGCTTTTATTCAGGCCTTAGGTTTTCCTTTTTCCCCATGAAACCCCAAATAACTCATCTGAATTTTGTCAGTTTCTCTCTATGAAACTGACACTTTATTTGTGAGGTCTGCATTTTTGATTTAACCAAAGGTGTGGCTTACTTCCAAGACTGGTCCTTTTGTAGGCACTGTACAGAAATGAACATGTGACTACTAAAACCTTTTCCATATCATTTATGAGCTCTTTACAAAATTGTAATTATAATTAGTGTTTTCTTTATTACATATATGTAATATTTCCAATGAAAATAAGATATCTATTCGATTTCTATTTTCTGTGTATGAAATACTCTATATATTATATAACATTATATAAAGTAACATTATATAAAGTATGCTATATATGTCAACTGTATAATAAATACATGAAATAGACTAGAAAAATAGACATTACAAATGAACAAATATAGTTAAAAAGGAAAATCTCTACAATCATATAACCTAGAAGTATACAGGGTAAGGAAAAGTAAGTTTATATTTGTTCATATGGAAAATAATGCAATAATCAATAGATAACAATACAAGAATAAAGTCTGTTTTGCTAACTCACAACTATGAACCTACTTTTGCCCCACAATGCATAGTCTATATTGCTTTATACAAATTGTAGATATTGTAAAAGTTAACAATATATAATATAGTGTTATAATTATACAAATTGAGTCCACTTATTATCGCATAGCCTATTTTTCTTGATGAAGAAAATATCAAAAGAATCTATGCCGATAACTTAAAACAATAGGTCTGTCTAGGAATAAAAGAAATCCTTTTAATTGTTTGAAAATATAGAGCACTATTTAATTATTTTCATAATTAAATGAAGAGATATAATGGTTATATTAAAATAAAGGGACACGGGTCGAATGGAATTTTGTAGTTAGGATTCAAGATGTGGGAATTTAATCTTCTTGTTTAATAAGGAAGGTTTTAGTCCTTGACGGTGGACAACGAGGAACTGACTCCAGTGTTGTCATAACAGGCTCTGTGTTCTCATTTCTAACTTCCTCGTTGTGGCAGAAGTCTTGAAACTCTGCACTGTATCCCTGGGTAGCCACTTTTCTATCTTGGGTGCAGCAGCCACTGAGTGTAGAAGGCACAGCTTTGATTTCCCAAAAAGCTTAGGATCTCCCCAGGGAATAGGTTGTCAGTCAGGAGATAGAAAGTACACCATTTTTCAAAAAAGGTTGCTCTGGTAACACAAAAAAAGAGATTAAACATAATATTTTTCAATACATCTTCTCAGTGAAGCAGTTTCTACTTTTTTTAGTCACTTCTTGTCACTTACTGCTTGCAACAACTCTCACTTCTAGGAAGTCGAAGGTACGTATGTGAGCAATAGTTTATGGCATTTTCCTGCTAAAAGTGACCTTGTCAATTTAATTAAAGAGTTCCTGGTGGAGGGTTACCCGTTATCTCCACAGGTATGGTAAGAGAGGTCAAAGGACTTGGCTAGAAATCACATATGCTTAAATTGTGTGCTTATAAAATTCTAAAAACATACATAAAATTCAAGTTTGTTGCTAAAATCTAATTTCTTTTAAGGCACTTAGGTCTTTGGCATCATAAAAACTTACGCATCTCATTTTGTTTCTGTATTATTAAAATTAACCCCAACTGTGTGAATGTTTAAATATAGAGTGACCAGAATATACTTCCACACTAAAATGCTCAAAGAAGATAAAATCTGTTGAATATAATATCTTCTACTTTAATCCCAAATTCTTCTATTTAGATTATATATGTTAACACTAACTGTTCTATGTAATTTCAGTCTTTCTAGCCTTTTATGCAAAAATATTTATTTGGTAACTGCTTTAAATTGGATACAATTCTAGAAGCTGACAAATATAACAATAAACAAAAACAAAGAGGATCCCTACCCTTATCAAGTTTATATTCTATTAACCAGAAGCACAAAAAATAGAATCCAATAAATGAAAAACATTATTTTGTGATATTGCCACACTCTGATGGGAACTGAGCAAGTAACAGGGTCTCATGAAAAAAACAATAGAAAACTCAAATTGGATAAGCAGACTCAAACAAAATAATGTTTATTTGCTTGCTCATATTTTTTGTTCCCCTCGAAATGACTATTTACAAAGATTTGAGTGTAGTAGAATGGGAAGATGGTGCAGTGGCTTGTAGCTGAGAACAGCTGAGTTACTACTACCCTTAGGCCTAAAGAGATAAGAAGTAGGAGGAGTCACTAGAAACCACAAAGGAAGCATGTTGTGTGAAGCTCTCCAGCACTGAGGAACCAATGATCTTACTTAAGGACACAATTAGCCCAAGGAAACCACAGGGAGGGAGGGAGGATTAAGTTCCTTGGCTTTGCTCTCCTCTTTCACTTTGACCCCCCACCATAGCTTCTCACAAGCTGAAGTCAACCAGATCCCAAAGGGCAATGCAGGCCTAGTGATGTATTCTATACATGCGAGCCTCTCTGGGAAGAAAACACGGTGGAGAAAATAAGAGTGGACCTGTGGAGGCAAATAGAAGAAATTAAAACAGTAATGTCGCAGCAACTCAGTGAGCTAGAGGAGGGTGGGAAGACGACTGCTTCAGAGAGGATGGTGAGGGAAGCTGTTTCAGACGGGTTAACGTGTGAGTTGACACCTAAGGAATAAAAAATATCCTGCCAATTAAGAATTAACAGAGAACATTATTTGCTATGGATCTGAAATAGAGAAGAACTTGGTGTGTTCAAAGAAAAGAATCAAAGTAGGATGAATGGAGCACAGTGAGCAATGAAAGAAGGCAGGAGGCTCGGAAGAGGCTGGGTTATTCAGGCTATTAGATAAATATGGATCATATGGAAGCAGGTATGGAAGCCAGTACACAGCTCGAAGGCTATTGCAGAGTCTGGGGTAGGAGTAAGAAGTGGTCAGATTGAGTCTCCACTGAGGTAACTATTCTAAGTGAGAGGTTATAGTGACCTGGAGGAGGAGTTTCCAAGAAAATGGAAAGAAATGAACAGATGAGAGATATACTTTGAAATTAAACTAATAGGTTTGATGATTGATGGGATGTGGAGGATGAAGGAAATAGTTTTGACTCCAGCAATAGGATATATGATTGTAATTTACCAAGGTGAAGAAAACTATTGGGAAACAGCTTGATGGTGCCTAAGAAACATCACAGTGGAGATGTCAAGTTAGCTGTTTGCTCTGCAAGGCTCTGGTTCAGAGAAGGAGTAAATATGGAATCATTGATGGTGTTAACAAATCATTAAAGGACTGAACAAGTTCACCCAAGGTGAGTGCAGAATGAGAACAGAAAGATCATAGGACAGATCTCAGACCCAGGTTGAGGATTGCCAAAAATGATAAGTGAAAAGATGGAAATATCTCAAGACCACACTGAACATTATCACAGACACCTCAAATATTCTCCCATCTAGTTTATAAACAAGCTAAGTTCTTCACTTTTCACTTCTGAAGAGGAGCATGGGAGTGGTGTGGGTATGGGTATGGGTGTGGGTGTGGGTGTGTACGAAGTGATACACTACTGGAGTTTGCAAATATGCTCCAAACCCTCCCAATGAATAGGAGATAGTTTGTGATTTTGAGAGCAGGAGAGGTTATGGTCTCAAGGAGGAACCCTGTGATGGCCCCTTTCCTTTCATTCGGGTAACATAAGGTTAACATCATAAGTGAATTCATAGGATACAGTGGAAACTCAGAAAATAACATTATCTATGAAGTGTGAGGCTAAAATATTTTAACTGGATTTAATGGGCACTCCACACTTATTTTCTAAAAATTATAGCGTATAATTGTACTTATCAGAGTTAGATACAGTGTTTTAAGTTCATCCCAAAGACTTTGTCAATAAAGAACTGGAGATAATTTTTGTGCCTAAGTATGTAACCACAAAATATTAAACACATGTATAATTACAACAGCATGTATGGTGCTTAGAAAACATACATCTGTATATGTTATTCATACTTGGCCTAGGGGATACTATCAAATATGGATTACATTGAAGAGCATTTTTTCTGCTGAGTTCTTCTTGTCTTGAACTCATGTTTGCTCAAATTCCCTTGCACTCCATGGGTGTATACTCTTCAGAGTAAAAGTATACAATTGTAATAATAACCAAAATTTTTCTGCAATGACCAAAGTTATCACTTTGTTCAAAAAAAAGAAGCAATCTGACTTCCACCACTGTGTGCACAATAAAATAAGCATTACCATATTAACTAACATCTCCATAGAAATAATTTGTGTTAAGATGCAGCTATTTTTTTTTGTCCTGGCTGATGTCAAATAGATTGAACATCAGCCTGCAAGCCGAAAGGTCGTCAGTTCAATTCCCGGTCAGGGCACATGCCTGGGTTGTGGGCCAGATCCCTGATTGAGGACGCAACCGATTGATGTTTCTCTTGCATACTGATGTTTCTCTCCCTCTCTCCCCCTCTTTTTAAAAATAAATAAATAAAATCTTTTTTAAAAGATGTAGCTTTAAAAAATATTTATTTATCTATCTATCTATTTATTTATTTATTAGAGGCAGGGCAAGGAAGGGAGAAAAAGATGGAGAGAAATATCAATGTGTGAGAGAAACATCAATAGGTTGCTTTTCCCATGTGCCCCATCCGGGGACCAGGCCCACAACCCAGGCATGTGCCCTGGCCAGGAAACCAACTGGCGACCTTTTGCTTCGTAGGATGATACTCAACCAAGTGAACTGTGCTGGTCAGGGCTAAGATGTAGGTTTTTAAAAAACAAATCCACAACAAAAACATTAACAGAACCACATTTTTTAGGTGAAATAAAGTTATAAAGATCATTCTAAAATTTCCTCATAACTGAAATAAAACCATATAAATAAATACAAAAGAATACCAAATCCTAAACAAAATTCATAGTATATGACTATTGAAAATACTTGTGATTCTAAGAATACATTTAATAGTTCTATCATTTGAAATCACTAGAAAAAATATCTTTCCTGAAAAGAAGAAAATTGAAATTATAGTTCTTTGAACCTTCATACAGCCTCTGAACTCAGAGACTAATGAGAAAAAAAAAAAAAAAAAGACTGTCAAACATTCAGGAACAATGGCAATCAGTGGACTAGATGACATTCATTCAATTAATATTTACTAAACCACTAAGTATATGTGTCAGTTACTGGGCTTGATCATTATATCCAGACATGACTCCTGTTCTCATAAGATTTAACATTTTGCCAAGGATGAAAGAACAAAGTACAAATAACTACACAATTCACAAATTATCCATATGATAACAATGGAGTGTCATGTCCTATAAAAATTTCAAATTCTAGTTTTATAAAAGTTCAATAAATCATAGTACCTTACAAATCTTCAACAAGGTTCATCAATATTAAAGGTAAAGATGGCCAAAAGAGACTGGGTGTTAAGAACATCATCTTCAAATTTTCTGCATTCAACTCTAGCCTCATTCCTGTATTATATGACGTCTACACCAGCATTCTGTAAAAAAAAAATTACACATTTAGCCTGTCATCAAGTGAGTGGGCATGTGAATCTGAACCCAAGTCTTTTCCCTCCATTCTCCTAGTCGTGTTCTCTAAAATAGTAATTCACGTGGGTCTAAATTCAAGGAGTATATTCAGTGTGGTTGCATAGCTATGTAGCTATTGTTTACTTACTCATAGACCAAACGGAAAAAGAAATGGTTCTATAAAACTCTGAACTTAATCCATTATTGTAGCTTTTTTGCATTTTAAGAAACTGACCCACAGGAATGTTTATATTTCTTAGAACTAGAAATATCAAGTAAAAACAAGTTTGAATTTATCAAGATTGACACAAGGTCATGTTCTTTACAACTAGAAAGTACCAGTTTGAAAATAAAAGAAAACCTTAGCTTTGTCAGACAGTGGAATAAATTAGATATGGGAAGGGTTAGCATAAAATCATTGAAATGGACTTTCATAAGTTTGAAGGGAATATCAAGAGGACGGATTTGTTTGCATATAATACTAGGAATGGAAGGACCACCAGGGAGCATTGAATTCAATTGCCTTGCTTTCGATAAAAGAAAAGGTTATTTAACATCTTTAGGGTCACTGTACTGTTAAATAGCTGCCTGGGATTAAAGAGATTTCTTAAGATTCTGATAGTGTTCTCAGAAGCGTGAAATGATTGTCTTCCACTGGGTATACATTTTTACCTCAACGTAGACTTTTTTATTAAAATGATATTTCAGTTTCCATTAAGAATTCAAAAATATGTTAAAAGTGGTAATTTGCATTTAATTTCCTTTGGTAAGATAATTCAATTGTCAGATAACTGCACTAGGGCTTATCATAATGAATTTTCATAGTTTATTGAAGGTAAATCAATATATTGTAGATATGCAAAGTCTTGGACAGGGGAAAGAATTGAGAGAGCATAATGAACACATTCAAAGGAAGAGCAGGAGTATCATAAAGAGCATTGGTTTTCTGGGGGAACATGGAAAATTATATGAGACATTTCATTCATACCCATGTACATAGTAATTGAGCATTAGCTTTGTGCCTGTGACTATGGTAAATGTAAAAGACACAAATGATGGAAGAAATGGGGTTTCTGCTGTCCAGGGCTTAGAAAGATGGAGATAACAGAGGGAGATAATTATAATTTCTTTAAATTATCATGTAAATATGCTGTGACATATGTGTGCATAAGGTATTATGATAGCCTGATGATTGGATGTAATTATGGGAATCTTTCTTAGGAAATGATACATATGCTGGGTTTTTAGTAGGAGAGTTTGGTGGTAGTGCGCAAGGAAAGGAATTGCCATCAGAAGGGGCAGCAAGAGCAAAGCAATGAAACATGTCACAGTCTTAAAAGTACAATAAAACATTTTTATCAGGTTCAGAATTTCTTGGAGAGGTTGGATGGAAAGATGTGTAGAACTCATAGTGTCCCTGGATTTTAGAAGACACTGTGTCCCTAACCCCAGTGATAATGCAGGACCATTGGCAGTGTAGTTACAACCAGGAGGATATCACATTGCAGTTGACAAACAGAAAATCGTAATTCACTTAAAAGCAACTAAATGCAATGATGATGCTCTGGAAAACCTAACTAAAGTTCACCCTGGTGTTAGAGTAAAAAGGGTGCCCTTAGAATAAAAGGGTATGGCAAAAAAAAGTAATACTATATTAGGAACACGTTGACATTTTTATTAGAAATACACTATGTAAATATGTTCATACTAATTTGCCATACAATTACAAATCATTCATGTTTACTTTTAAAAGAATGAGTCTACAATAAGGATGTATATGTATTATGTGTGCATATGTGTATATACATGTATAACAAAAATGGACTCTTTCAAAAATTATGTATCGCACAGCTTCCTTTAATAATAATTCAAATTAAAGATTTTGCTGAATTGTTTCATTTAAAGGGTTTTTCCCTACATCAAATTTCATATATAAAAGGTAACATAAGAATGAAATAAAGTTGGAGTCGTTGAGTACAAAGTTTCATATTCTATTTTTCTTCATATTCTTTTTTTTAAAGAATACCAACATAGTCCCCAAATTATTAAATTTTCAAGATTTAAAATAATTTACTTAATTCATTTTTCAAATTCATACATGGGTTCACTTTGGTGATATGTAATTGTTTTGCACAATTACAGTTTTGTTTGGCTCAGATATAAAGTGAAAGCTCACACATTTTGTGAAATACTAACTCACTACAGAATTGACTAGTGAAATCGCTACTAGTGAAATTGCTTCTTCCAGAGAAGTTGGAATAAGACTGTCTTGTCTTCGATGCCTCTCTCCATTTTAAAGCTTTGTTGATAATGGGGGAAATGGCAGAGGAGGGGAAAGTGAATAAAGAATACAAATACCGAAAGAAGAAAGTGTACCTTTCAATGGATACAAAGATGCATTTTCCATACCTTCTCTTCCTGTCTGATTTTCCACCTATTGCCTTCTGTGTGAAAGCAAGATCATCAATCAATGTTAACAGGTTATGCTGTGTATTTCTCTCTATCCTCCAAATATTTATAGGTTGTATAAAAGATAAATCACCAGCCTCCATGAAATTTATAAATTGCTAACAACATGTTGTTTCTAACAGGTTAACATAACCACATTAGTTAAAATAAATTTAGGAAAATTTATGATTGAGAGTGGTACCATGTATCAAGGAATAAATATCAAGAAATACACACACACATGCACACACGCAAATACAGAAAGGCACACAAACACATACCGACACTTTTATATTTCAGGTAAATACCCAATCATTCATTTAACTCTTGGCCTGTACTTAACCAGATAAATATAGGTAGAATACACAAAACTGGAGTTATGTATCTAATACAAAGTTTCCAAATTGGATGCCTCATTATAATGTTCGCGGTTAGAGTTTCTTTTCAATAGAATATTGATCTCTTTTGTGTCATGGTCTCTAGAACTTTTTTGCCTACCACAGTGGTTACTAATACAAGAAATAGCTCACAAGGGATATGTTTTTTTAAATAAAGATACCTTTCATGGCTAAAATAACACTGTAAAGAATCATATCAAATATAGGCTTCAGCAGTGTATCAGTGCTCCATGCGGAGGAGCGAACTTGGGACCCAGTTCTGCTCAAGTCCAGCTTCTCAAAGTCAGGCAGTTTTCTTTGTGCATTTGTTAAATATTAGTCACAGAGAGTCAAGCTGCTAATAACAGAAGAAAAGTGTTTGTCCTTTAAAAATGCCTACAAATTTATTTGTCATCAATGCGGGAAATGCTCAAGGCCTATCAATTAAATTTTGGAAAGTTTTCCTTGACTGACTGAATTAGCCAACTATGTCCATTTTAGGAAGTGTGTGCATTGCACATAATCTATACAATACCACTTATATTATTACTTAATTGCGTAGATCTGTAAATGTATTATAAATAGTTCATAAACACCGAAAATGCCAATAATGCTGTTTTTTTATCAGTGAAATAAAGTTTAGACATTGCTTACCCAGAATACAGAATATGGTTTCCTACAAATTCACTACGAAGGACATATTGATGGCGAGTGCGCTAATGAGAGTGTCTGCCTTATATTTAGGAATGTATCCTTGATGGAAAAGATATTGAACTCTGGGCAAATCAGGAACAGATATTCCAATTTTTAAATTGATTAAATATTCTCAAGTGAAGTCAACCTTGCTTTTTATGAGTCTTGCCAAATTCCTCCCAGCGTAGTCAAAGAAAGATATTTTGCTCTCTGGAATAACAATCCCATAATGTTGCTACCTAGGAAGAAGGCAATGATACTTCTTATGTTTAGAGGGGTTTCAGCACACAAAAAAAGAGTTGACAGAAGTTTAAAGTAAAATGCACCTAGTTATGATTATATTCCTGCTCCGATCTCAGCTACCTTTCTATGGAGGAAAATGGTAATATCTCCTCCTCATGGAATTTTCTGTCATCTGACTCTTTTTGCCCTTGAGCATTTCCCATTTCCCCCAGAGTGTCCCTTTCAACCATATTTAGGAACAATATCTAATGTATCATATAAAATTACAGTTCTCATAAGTTTTGCAAAATTGTGGGTGTTGTATATACATTAATATTTTATGTAATTTTGGTTTTGAGCAAGAAAAAAACAAACAAAATCCTGTAAATGAAGCTACTTATATGATAAATAAGAGCTACTAAGAGGAATTGAAAGAGTCTCATATAAACACCTGTGTGATCCACGACCTCACCCACAGAAATAATGTCTGAAGTACATTCTTTCCAGCAAATGGACCTTTTCATTGATTTTTTCTTGTAAGTGTAAATCTCACACTCCAGGCAGAAGACTACTCAGGGTACTTCAGAATGTTTTGCAATCACCTACCACTCTTTCATACAGAATTCTCAGGCGTCAACTCAAAGGATATTTTAATTGACTTAGATTCAAATCTGAAACCATTTCCTTTATGGTAGACATTTCAACTGCAAAGTAAGCTTCATGTGTGTAGTTCAAAGATCACAGGAAATACTTCACAAGAAATATCTGGTGTGTGAGAGGAGGCCATACCTGTACAGCTCAGTGCCTGTGTTGTGTTCATTGCTCTGATCACCTTGCAGTCATCTCCTGCATTGCAGACGATACAAAGAAAGGCTCCCAGTTGTCTCCTTGTCACTAAGTACTCAGTCCCTGTGTGTGCTTTTCACTTATGAAAGAAAGTTATGCCTCATAAAATTTCATAAGCTGAAATTTTATCAACTACAAAAATAAAACTATGCAAATTATATTCCTCTTATTTCAGAATAGTTAATAACTTCTGGTTTAATCATAAATGCCTTATGTAAAATTGTGTCTCTTATGTCCTACGTTTGCAAATTGGGCAAGAGGACCTAAAATGTCTTTAATTTGTCCTCAAAGTGCTAAATTGTCCTTGAATTTCTTTATATTTCCAAAATCTATAATTACATAATTTATTTTATTTTAAACATATTAAAGTATGTATACAAGTCTAATTTCTTGATTAAATACATCTTATTTTTTATAGTTATTATGTATTGAGCATTTCCATATCCCAATTATTTAGCCAACTGCCTCTCATGTATAAATTCATTCACACCACCATTCTACACATTTGCTATTTTTGCTAATTTACACATATACAAAGTGTAATTTTGAGAGGGGTTCAAGAGATAAAAGTATAGTTTACTACTTGAGAATCAGTAGTAGGATTGTGAATCAAACCAAGTCAGACTTATTCCAGAAATTCTCTCTTTCTCTCTCCCTCTCTCTCTTTCTCTCTGTCTCTGTATATATATATATATACACACACACATATATGTATGTATATACACATATATGTATATATACACATACACATATTCTTGCTTACTACAAGTAATTTTGACATATTTTAATGGATATTTTCATCCTCCATGTAATAAATTATATATATATAAATATATATTCATCCCATAAAAGTGATATAATTTACTCAACATTGCCATATCACATATTTGAGCTTTTTTCAGAAGAGATGATAAAATTGTACTAAACTATTCACATCCTTTTATCATATCCATCTTCATACTATGAGACCATTATATTCTTTTATCATATCTTGAGTTTTCAATCTCATTTATGGATACCTAGGAAAAGAAAATAGGTATGACTATATCTAACGAGGTGAGTGACAAGAGATTTTTAAATGACTTTTCACTATATTAATGAAGTCTGGTACATAATGAATTTCAATCAGTAGTGTTTGTTTTTTAATGTCTCAATTTAGGTTAGGACATATCATCTTAATTTTTCATGAGACATGGTACGACATGTTAGTTCCGAAACTCTCATCAATTCTCAAGTCTTAGACCATCCCTTTCCTCCCATCGAGTCGCCTCCCCTGTCTCAGGTCTTCCTTAGACCAAAGACTCCATCCACTCTGACCTACAGTCTCTCCTCTCCATGCTACTGTCTTTCCTTTCTTCCACCCCTACTCAATTTTAAAAAAATGTGGGGATTTTTATCCTATAGTACATTTGAAAAGAATTATGTAAACATGTAATTCAGTGTCAGGAAATAAGGATGAGAAATGATGCATAGCAGTATAGATGAAATGTAACTTTTAGTTTAGAATCTAACTGAGTAAAAGCTATTAACATAGTGCTATCTAAATATATTTTCCCAGGGTATATTCCCAATTAATCATTGTTGATATTACATTGTAAATTATACACATTTGGAGATTATTGGAGGATCAGATAGATTCAACATTCATTAAGAAATAAACTCTGCCCTAAAGAAGATGAGGTCTACCAACAAAAACTGAAACACACACAACTAGTTGGTGGTAGAAGACAGAGTGTGGGAATGTGCAACGGAGACGAACAATTACCAAAGGCTCAGGGGGTTACAGAATAATCACAGAAGTGACACAAGTTGGGTTTCAATAGCTGATTAGCATATCAGCAAGCAGAAAAGAGAAGAAAATTCCCAGATTAGAGCAATAAGTAGTAAAACAAAAGGGTGGGTGTGTGAAATGTGTTGCAGCAAAGAAGAATAGCCTGATTAAAATGAACTGAAATGTAGGTGGAATTCAAGTTCACGTGAGTCCAGATCTGGAAGCCTTTGTATGTCAGACGAAGAACTTGACACCATTTACTGAGATCATTCTCAGGCAGGGCTTTCTACTTGCTCATTATTATTTGATTTTGCTTTGTGTTTTCTGAGAGAAAAAGTGTAGAAAGAAAACAAACTTGTCCACATATGTCTTTTTACCATGCAAAATACAAAAGGTTAATTGAACTTCATAGAAAAAAAAGTACATTCTTACAACTTTGTTACATTTTGAAATAATAAAATAGCTATATTTTTCATAAAACAAGAATTTTCCTTTTAAAATTTACAAAAGTAATATAATAACATATCACTGGAATAATTTAAACATTAGCCATGGGTACTGAGAAAATTAGGAAAATATTTCTTTATAACTAACACATTCTCATTCTGTACCTAGAAGTGATAAACACTTGGTATGTGTTATGACACATATTTTGTATATTATGCACAAACATTTTCCATATGTAAATGAGTTATAATATATACAATGTTCTGTATCTTAGAATTCATTTTCATTTAATGATATCCCATTGCTCACTATTTGTGGTAGTATAAAACTGACAATGAACCTTATTTATTCTGCCTAACTTTTGCTCACAAATGCAAATTTTAGCTTAGATTTTAAAATTTTAGTGCACATAAACTCTGCAGATTTTAATTAAATAGAGTTGATCTTCAGTCATCGAATGTTTTCCTTTTCAAGATTATCTTTTAAATGGATTTATATTAGAGAACCAAGATGGCGGCGTAGGTAGACACACTGCGCCTCCTTGCACAACCAGAACTGACAGAGAATCGAACAGCAAGGGGGACCAACACCAAGAAAATAGAAAATAACCATTCATCCAGACTGGTAGGAGGGGCGGAGACGGGCACCGGGGTGGAGAGGACTCGCGTGGCTGTGGCGGGACTGAGACTGGCGGAGTGTGGGACAAATGGCGCAGGCAGTCCGAGCACTAGCAGACCCTGCGGCCCCACATCTGCGCAGATAAACCAAGAGGGCCGGACTCAGAGTGGTGGAGAGTGGGGCAGGCAGAGCAGCGGGTAGCACCCCGCGGCACCAAATTCGCCCACAGATAAACCTGACGAACGGCGGGCAACGAAGCAGACCGTGCAACCCAGGGCTCCAGCTCAGGGAAATAAAGCCTCAAACCTCTGATTGAAAGCGCCCCTGGGGGTTGGGGCAGCAGCAGGAGAGACTCCCAGCCTCACAGAAGAGGTTGTTGGAGAGACCCACAGGGGCCTAGAGTGTGCACAGGCCCACTTACTCGCGAACCAGCACCAGAGTGGCCCAGTTTGATTGTGGGTAGCGGAGTGAAGGATTGAAATCCGGAGGAGAGTGAGGCGGGCGCCATTGCTCCCACTCGGCCCCTCCCCCACATACAGCGTCACAGCTCCGCGCACAGCATTACCCCGCCCTGGTGAACACCTAAGGCTCCGCCCCTTAAAGTAACAGACGCGCCAAGACAAAAAAAAAAAAAAAAAAAATGGCCCAAATGACAGAACACTTCAAAGCTCCAGAAAAAATACAACTAAGCGAGGAAGAGATAGCCAACCTATCGGATGCACAGTTCAAAGCACTGGTTATCAATATGCTCACAGACTTGGTTGAATCTATTCGAAAAACAGATGAAAAAATGAAGCCTATGCTAAGAGAAACAAAGGAAAATGTACAGGGAACCAATAGTGATGCGAAGGAAACTGGGACTCAAATCAATGGTGTGGACCAGAAGGAAGAAACAAACATCCAAACAGAAAAGAATGAAGAAACAAGAACTTGGAAAAATGAGGAGAGGCTTAGGAACCTCCCGGACGCCTTGAAACGTTCCCACATCCGAATTATAGGGGTGCCAGAAGGAGAAGAGGAAGAACAAAAAATTGAAAACTTATTTGAACAAATAATGAAGGAGAACTTCCCTAATCTGGCAAAGGATATAGACTTCCGGGAAGTCCAGGAAGCTCAGAGAGTCCCAAAGGAGCTGGACCCAAGGAGGAACACACCAAGGCACATCATAATTACATTACCCAAGATTAAACGCAAGGACCTACATCCAAGATTACTGTATCCAGCAAAGCTATCACTTAGAATGGAAGGGAAGATAAAGTGCTTCTCAGATAAGGTCAAGTTAAAGAAGCTCATCATCACCAAGCCCTTATTATATGAAATGTTAAAGGGAGTTACCTAAGAAAAAGAAGATCAAAAATTGGAACAGTAAAAATGATAGCAAACTCACAGTTATTAACGGCCACACATAAAACAAAAACGAGAGCAAACTAGGCAAACAACTAGAACATGAGGGTTGTCATTAAGGGAGTGGGAGGGGGAGAGAGGGGGAAAGGTACAGAGAATAAGTAGCATAGATGATAGGTGGAAAATAGACAGGGGGAGGGTAAAAATAGTGTAGGAAATGTAGAAGCCAAAGAACTTATAAGTATGACCTATGGACATGAACTATAGGGGGGGAATGTGGGAGGGAGGGGGGTGGGCAGGATGGAGTGGAGTGGGGGGGGAAATGGGACAACTGTAATAGCATAATCAATAAATATATTAAAAAAATAAAAATAAAAATAAAAAAATAAAATAAATGGATTTATATTAGCCTTTTATCATAATGTTACTTCTTTGTAGTGAAACTTTCTTCTTTTCTTTTTTCTCTAATTGACTCTTTTTTCTTCTCAAATTTCTGAGCTGCAATTTAATATTTTCAACCTAATATCTCTCTTTCCATACTTTTCTCCATGCTTACATAATAATATCTAAACAGATATGTTTTTATGTATATTGGTACACACCTACCACTACATATAATTACATATACTTGGTCTTGTTTCATGAAAGTGTGTTATGTTAAAAGCACTTTCAACATTTTGCTCTTATTATTCTCTAATATATAATGCAATCTCTTCTAAGTAGGGCTACTTAGCCTCATTAATTCTAAATATTTATTCACTGTTCTCCCATATTTATAATTCTCAGTGAAATACAAATTAGTTTCACATGGAACTTGTGGAATAATTTAGCCGGGATAACACTTTTCAAATACAAAGTCCATTAAACAAGAAAAATATATTTTCATTCACATACAAAGTTCTGCACACTCATGAGAAATGTTTAAAACTTTTTAACATATAAATGTTTGAACCATATTATTATTGGTTATTTTCTTTTACCCTTGCATGATAAATAATTTCCTTTATGTGTGACTTAAAAGTTAATTCTTTTTAAATTTTGCTGTTTCTTTATGCAAATAACATGGACATATCCTTGCTGCAAAAAAGGCAAACAAATCAGAAGTATCTCAAGAAAACGTAAAAAATGCCCTTGCAGATTTCCAGAAAGTTTCATTCCTCTTCTCTGGCTTATTCACTCATAATGTATTTATTAAGCACCTACTATTTGCTTGTAACATTTTTAGACATTTAATGCCTATCAGTGAGCAAAACAAAGATCTTTGACCTTCATATGAAAGTGTGCACGTGTGTATGTATTTATACAAACATATCTGTCAACTTAATATGCTTAAGTTATGCATATGAATGTGCAGGGTGGGGCAAAATTGTTCATATAGGAAATAATGCAATAATTAATAATTAATAAATAATAATACAAGTATAAACCCTATGTCTTGTGTACTCACAACTGTAAACCCACTTTTGCCCCATCCTGTGTATCACATTATATATACACATATATCACCTTATACATATATACATATACAAGTATTTATGTATCGCACATATACATTATATATTTAATTGTACATATATTAGTATATCAAAGTACTTAATCCTATAAACATAAAAGTTCTATTTTATCCATACAGCTATGGGTTTTACATAGAAAGATAGCAAGATGCTGAATTCTTATAATTTATTTTTCACATAACTTTTTTACTTATGTTCTAAGTTATTTGTTTTAATGACTGCATGCTATTCAATATTATGGTTTACAATAAAAGCTTATTTTACTAGTATAAAATCTGAGGTAATTTCCAAGGTTTTACTCTTATAAAAAATGTGGCAATAAGTACCTTGGTATATATATTTCACATGTACACATTTTTCTTCCCAAATAAATTGAATATCATCAATGAGAAAAATTGATTGAAACTATATTGAATTTAGGGATACTGACATTTAAAAATGTTGATTTATCCATTCAGCAAAATTATATCTCTACATATAGTGTTAAGTCTTGTTTCAAAATTTGAGTAAAGTTTATAAATAGTATGTCCTTAACACTACTTGATAAATTTGATTACAGGTGTTTTCTAAGGAATGTGAACTGATGTACTTAAATTCATTTATGCCATTTCATTTTCCAACTTATTATTGCTGATGTAAGCAAGCTTAATGTTAATTATAACCACAACAACCCTGCTTAACAATCAACCACAACAAAATCAGTAGCGTGCAATAAGCATCTGTTTAGCTCACATATCCGCGTCCGCGAGTGCACTTGGAGCTGGCTTTTGGTAGCTGGTTTGGGTGCAGCCACTTAGCTTTGTGCTTCTCCAGCAAAGAGCAGGCTAGACCCACCATTTTCTTCTCATGTTGAGGGTTGAGGTGCAAGTGTGCCCAAGGAATCCTCAGGCCCTCTTAAAGCTGTGTTCAGAAGTGCCACCTTAGTCTTCCACACTAGTCTATTGTCCAATGTAAGTTATGTGAATGGAACTGAAGTCAAGGATAGGAAAACTATTTTATCTCATTAGTGGGAAAAACGGCAAGGACATTGGGAAAAAGGTATGGGTCCCCTAATAGTTGGGAAGAAATGAACATATTCTACCACAGCTGGTCCTCTTGTTTCCAAATAGTTACTGCCTGGGTAATAATAGTTTTTATCCTTTAGCCAATACAAATATCTCAGAATATCAATTTGCAAAATAAAACAAACAAAATCCCAGAAAGTTAGAAATATCAATACTTGTCAGAAGTCAAGGAAGCATCATTTCTTACTTCCTTTCCATCATCAATTATATATCATCACATAATATGCATGGCTTTTTAACAACACAAAAGAGACAAGGAAGCATTTTAATTAAATAAGTATTTTTAAGAATGCATACATAAATATATTATTTATATATGTGAGAATATGTAACTATCAGTCTCCAACTCAAACTCATTACTATAGGGATCATTCTAGGCACTTCTCCCAGCTTATCGATAACTTCCCAACAGTGAGAAATCAGCTCCCACCATCTACCATCTATTTGCCTAATTGCTCGGTGCCTATACACACATACAATATAAAAGAAGTGTTAATGGGTACTCCACAAGATAAAAATTTAGCAACTACAGTGTATTGCCTATGTGCAGTATTTTATCTTTAGTTTTATAAACTCTAATCATATCCAAAACTATTTGTCAGTAAGTTTCCTCTGCTCCTTTCAGCGAAGTTTTCTCATGTATTGCTAATACAGTTAGATTGTTTTGTCACATTCTACATTCAGTCCTGCAATTCCCCTAACATTACATTTGGTTTTTAAATTTGCATACTTTAATTTTGACTCAGTCCATGAAGTTCACTTGGTTTTTGATAAATGTTTGGTGTCATGCATCCATGACAGTATCATACAGAATGATGAAACCACCCTAAAAATCCTATGGTCTTCAGTTTTTCAATCATCCCTCTTCTCACTACCCCCCAACCACTGGAAACCACTGATCTTTTTTTCTGTCTCTACTGTTGTGCCAGTTTCAGAGCATCATATGATTGTTACCATAGACTATGTAATCTCAGACTGGCTTCTTTCACTTAGTACTAGTGTAAATTTAAGATTCATTGATTTCTCTTTGTGGTTGAATAGCTCATTTCTTTTCATCAATAATTTCCTATTGAATGGATGTTCCACATTTTGTTTATTTCTCCCTCTTTGAAGATCTTGGCTGCTTCCAGGTTTTGGTGATTGTGAATAAAACTCATAAACATCTGCATACACGTTTATATGTGAACATAAATTTTCAACATTGGATATACACCTAGAATATCTGTTGACAGATAACATGGTGTCACTTTGTTCAGCTTTTTAAGAAATGGCCCAAATATCTTCCAAAGTGGTTGTTGTACCAATTTGCATTCCTACCAGCAATGAACAAGAGTTCCTGTTGTCACACTTCCTCACCAGCAATTGGTATAATCAGAATGTTTACATTGTAGCCACTCTATTAGATGTGTAAGAGTCCCTAATTGTTTTTCTTTTCAATTTTATATTGACAAATGATGTTGAGCATCTTTTCATATGCTTGTTTGCCATCTGCATATGTTTTTAGTTAGATAGGCGTTTATACTTCTTGCCCATTTGTTTTCTTATTATTGAGATTTAAAAGTCCTGCATATATTTTGGATGCAAGATGTTTATGAGATACATGTTTGAAAAACTTTTCTCCCAGTCTGTGTCTCGTCTTTTCATCCTCCTAATAAAATCCTTCACAGAGCAGAAGTTGTTTAAAATTTCTAATTAAGTCCAACTTTGATCTCATTAATCATGCTTTTGGGGTTGTCTATCATTTTATTCGATTTTATTTCTAAATTACTCACTTGTTATTTACCATTTTTTAAAAATCATGACTTCTATAGAGACACTCCCGTTACCAATTTCATTGTCACTGTTTATTTTCACTGATTTCTTATTTCTACCTTAACGAAGATTTAGGCAGCAGTGAAGTTTGTGCTCGTGTGTTTGTTTTTCATAATGTTTGCGTTTTGTCCTCATAAAGGAGACACGACTAGGATCAGTGTGGTATTCCAGGTGACTGATGCTCTGCCTCAGCACTTTAAGAGCATTATCCCGCTGTCCTTGTTCTCTAATCATTCCTAATTGTTTCCTCCTAGTAGGTTATCTTAATTTTTCTGATTATTTAAGATATTAATTTATCTCCCATGGTCTGCAGATTCCCCATATTGTGTCTTGGTGAAATACTATTATCTTACTTATCATGATATTATTTTTTTACTTCAGGATTTTCTCTCCAATTGAATATGAGAACTTCTTTCATAACTTTTTAAAATTATCAACCATCATCTATGTGAATATTACTTTTTAAATCATTCTTTCTCACTTGTCCTTCTGCCATTTTTAAGATGGGCATGTTGAAACTGAATATTTTTTTCATTTCTTTAACTTTTGAACTGAGTTTCTATTTTTTGCATCAGATCCATTTAACAGATTATTAACTTCTTTATGTATTGCTATCTGATGTTTATTCACTATTTTTTATTTGAATGACCATATTACTGAGTGTATATATAAATATAATCGACTTGAAAAATTGTCAACATGGCTTTGTAAACATGAAAGTGCACATTCACCAGAAACAAGTAATCCCAAAACCACAGATAAAACTGCTCTAAGAAATGGGAAAATGATAGAGCGAAAAATAAAATAAATGAACTAGAGTTACATGCATCAACAATGATAAATAACAAGTACATAACTTTAAGCAAAAAAGAAATCAAGTCACAGAGAAATACACAAAGTATGTTTCTATTTATATAAAGATGAAATAAAATTAATAACCACATTTATGGATAAATTACAATGTAGCAAGAATTTTAATGGGCAAACCAATCATTAATACTGAATTCGTGAGTGGTGAACCTCTGAAGGGAGTAAATGAGAAACTTGTTGAAGAACATTCAGGAGAATTCAAGGTTACTGGCCGTGCTCTGCTCTTTATTCCAAGTAAGAGGTACATGGGATTTATGGGTGTCAGTCTGAACATACGCATTATAAATATGAGTGTATATGTGTGTACTTATATTTATGTAGGTAAAGGAGGGACAGATAAAAGATGACATGCAACTTTATCCTAGGAGGTGTGTAATTGAAATGTTTACTATTATCTAGAGCTATATGTCGGTTATATGCACAGCAGATACTGAAATACTGAACTTGCTTTGTACAGATATTGCTTCACTGCCTTCTGTTCAATTTTATTGTCACTTCCCAATATTTTAACTTTAATAGACCACACTCTCCCTGTTAGTTAAGAAAATGGAAAAGGTCCACATTTATTAAATCAGTATACTAAATTTAATGGTCAATTTAAAACCTCTTTTTAGCCTGACAATGGATCTACATATTTCTTTAGAGTTAGGTGCATATCTTGCTGACATTTTTATTTAACGATAACTCTATAACTTGCTACTTAAAAGAAATATATTCTGCATGGCTGAGGATGTTTGCTAATAACCCTGGCTTTTACTATGTATATACACTAAGTATTGAATAATAAATGCAGCTCACCTTAAATGGTATGACTCTGAACTTCACTTCTAAAGGAAACAACTCATTAAAATACCAAGTGCCTCATTTTACCAAAGCCATTTGCTGAGTGCCTATTTGAAAAATGCCTCTGTGGTATTATTCAGTGTGAATTAATCTGACCACGCAGTTCTCCATCTAAGAATATCCGAGTTGATGTAGATACAAGAAAATAAAACATACACTGATGAACACATCCAGAAATAAATTAATGAGTATGTTATCATGAGTGATGAGTTAGGGACCATATAGGAACTTGTGCAGAAAGAAACTTTGTCCTTTGATCAATGTTTGTAAAATATTCATTTTCACTTATTTTTTGAAATGCATTTTATTTATTTACACTTTATCCTCCCTGTTTTAACTTGAAATATAAACACAATATTTTACATATTTTTGTGGGACAATTAATTTTAAAAGACCTGCATAATAAAAATAACACTTTTTTCTTTATCATCACTCAGCAATGAAAGCAGTTTAAAAATGTCTTCCTGTTTAAAGAAAAAATTTATATTTACTTCTTCAAATTGTTCAGTTATTAGTGTTTAGCTGTGCTCATCCACACGCACTCAGTGTGATGTTTTATAGATTACCACCATTAAAAAAAATGAGAGGTTGAGGCAATCAAAGGAATCCAGAAATACATAGACTTCTAATGTATTGCCAAATACAAATGTGCCATTGATCAGTGGGTCACTGGATGTCCCTGTATCCCCTCAAGTGCTAATTGGGGCTATTTAGTTCATCACTCCAATGAAAGGATAGGTTTTGAATGTTTAGTCCGTCATTCAATTTCAGAAAGTTGTTCACATTATGAGTATTTTTGGTTATAAAAAAAGATGTTAGAAAGTCGACATGAGCAAAGGGAAATAAAGTTAATAGCAGCATAGATGTATTTTTTTATCATTGTTCAAGTACAGTTATCTCCATTTTCACCCCCCATCCCCCCCCCATGCACCCATCCCTGCCTACCACCCTCGAACCTACCCCCTTTGGCTTTGTCCATGTGTCCTTTATACATGTTCCTTGACGACCCTTCCCCTATTATTCCTCTCCCCCCTCCTCTCTGGTTACTGTCAGTTTATTCTTTATTTCAATGTCTCTGGTTATATTTTACTCACTTGTTTGTTTTGTTGAGTAGGTTCCACTTAATAGGTTAGATCATATGGTATTTGTCTTTCACTGCCTGACTTATTTCACTTAGCGTAATGCTCTCCAGATCCATCCATGCTGTCGCAAAGGGTAGGAGCTCCTTCTTTCTTTCTGCTATGTAGTGTTCCATCATATAAATGTACCATTTTTTTGATCCACTCATTTACTGATGGGCACTTAAGTTGGTTCCAGCACTTCGCTATTGTAAATTGTGCTGCTATGAACATTGGGGTGCATAGGTTCTTTTGAATTGGTATTTCAGGATTCTTAGGGTATAATCCCAACCGTGGAATCACTGGGTCAAAGGCAGTTCCATTTTTAGTTCATAGTATCTAGGACTATGCCTTAATACTTAATAGTTACATGTCAAGTGACCAAAGGAACATTTAAAGTAAGACTGCTGAAGGAGTCCTGAGCATTTCAATTGTACTCAGTTAAAATGTTTTTTAATTTTTGATGAGAGAGAGAGACAAACATCAGTCTGATGTTCCACCAAGCGATGCACTCATTGGTTGATTCTTGTATGTGCCCTGACCAGGGATTGAAACCACAACCTTGGACTACAGGGCAATCAATGCTCTAACCAACTGAGCTACCCAGCCATGGCCTCAATGG
Organism: Desmodus rotundus; assembly: GCF_022682495.2. Taxonomy (NCBI): domain Eukaryota; kingdom Metazoa; phylum Chordata; class Mammalia; order Chiroptera; family Phyllostomidae; genus Desmodus; species Desmodus rotundus. The sequence goes on along the minus strand of NC_071390.1, from coordinate 44,210,929 downwards.
TACTCATTCTTGATTCAAAGATATCATTATAAAATTCCAGTTCTGCTAGCTTTCAAATGTGGACACTAGGCAAGCATTTATCTTATTTCAGCTCAATTTTATTATACTTACAATGCAGACAAAGTTTATAACTGTCTTATTTCATTGCTACAAGAAATAAACATAAAGATCTTTGAATGGTGACTGGGATTTATTTAGTGCTTAATAAATGTTAGCTATTGTTTTAAAATGTATTTGTATTTTCTGTATATTGAGTTTTTTAAGTAAATGCGAATTCTTATAGAAAAAGAATGAGTGAATGAGGAATACTTAAGATATTTCCCAGAATTAAGTTTCTGTGAAGCGTAAGTTTGACTTTTATTTTCTCAGTGAGGCTGTCAGTCTTGTAGCTGTTACTGCTGCGATTCTCACGTTCCGCTCATCAGTACTCACAGTAGTTGTAGCCTTGTAGCATTTCTCCTCCCAACTCTTTCTTGATGGTCAATTTTTCTCCATCATCTCCGCATACAGAAATTGCTGCAAGACCCTAATTTTACCACATCAGCTGCCTCATCAAATCAGTACTATCAATGGAAGTAAATTTCTATGGAAAATAGCATATGGAAGTACTTCATTCTCTTTTTAAAAAATGCGTGTTTCTTTTCACTATTACAAAATAGTTTACTCTCAAATACATTTAAGTCTGAATTGAAATCTTTAGCTTCTGGCTGTTAACATTAGTTGTCTTGCTTTTCAAGGTTCTATTCCCTTTTAATGAAACAAAAATGGATTCTTTAGGTTGCATTATGTTTAAAAGATTTGAATGAATGAGAAAACTGGGAGAAACTTAGAAGTGAAAATTCTATGACCTTAATTACACTATTATTGATATTTTAGACATTTTCTTCCAATACTTTTGGCCGTAATAAGTACAGCCTACTGTTTTCTTCAACCGTTCTTGCCCATCAGCATGAGCTGTTTTAGTTCTAAAGAAGCCTCCATTGTCAAGTCCAAACTCTCAAAAAATGTTAGCTTTCATTCTACATCTGACAGGCAATTTTTCAGAAGTCAGTTAATTTTCTATTTTGCTTTCAGCTGAGTAGGAGACATTAGGCTGTACTGAGAAGTCAACAAGAATCTACAGAGCTAAGTTTTAACTTCCTCTCCTGAGCTCAATGCAATAATCTGAACTGGTAACCTGGCAAATATCCTATATACATAGACTGAGAGGATTCTCTTCAGTGTGGCTCTGTTTGGGTTTGAACGAGTTGGTACAACACAAATGTAATGCAACACCTGCCTTAAATTGAGCACTGAAAATCCATACTAGTCTTGTCCACTTCCTCATGTAATTACAGGACATTAAAAGTAAGCTTTCCAGAGTCCTAATGATTGGTTTTGAAATATTTGTCAGTTTTATTATTGCCTTTGGGGACAGAATTTGCTGAGATTCTCATTATATCATTTCAACCTTTCCACATAATCTGTTTACTTTTAATATAATTATTAATTTATGAATTGACGTTATCCTTAGTTTATTTTCTAGTTGTTTTCCACTTCTATGTTTATTTTTATCTCTTTCTTTGATTTTTAATTGTTTTTATATTTTGTCCTCAGCTTAGTTACACATTCTTTCACTAATGTTTTATTTTTTATGCTAAGAAATTGTAACTTTTGTTCTTGATCTATTGATGGCTAATGTAATTATTTTATAATTTCTTCACATGGCATTTATATAAAGTACTTTATTTTTATTAATACCTTTCTGCTTTATGTGCTGTAGTTATCATATGTTTAGACAGATAGATGATAGATAGATAGATAGATAGAAGTAAAACTGTCTCTATTTGCAGAAAACATGTTTTATAAAGAAAGCCCTAAAGGCTACACATACACACTCACACAGACACACACACTAGAACTAACTAAATAATTCAGTAAAGTAAAAGGATACAAAACCAAATTAAAAAATCAATTGCAGTTATATAACAGACCATATAAAAAAATTAAGAAAACAATTCTATTCACAATGGCATCAAAAAGACCAAAATACTTAGGAATAAACTTTTCCAAGGAGTGAAAGACTTGTACACTGAATTCTACTAAACATAAATAAGTTAAAGGGAACACAGATAAATGGAAAGACATCCCATTTTCATGGATTGGAAGAATGAATATTGTTAAAATGTCCATAATACCAAAAGTGATCTACAGAGTCAATGCTATTAACATTAAAATCTCAATAGTCCTTGTTACAGAAGTAAAAAAAAAAAAACCCTGTAAAATTCATATAGACAACTGCTAAATACCCAGAATAGCCAAAGCAATATTGAGAAAGAACAAAGCTGAAGGCATCACACTTCCTGATTTCAATATATCACAAAGCTACAGTGATTAAAACGGTATGGTATTACCATAAAGACAGGCATTTAGTGCAATGGCAGAGAACAGCGAGTTCAGAAATAAGCTCACACATGTGAGGGGGAGACCCAAAAAATGGAATTGTCTTCTGAAGGGTAGGTTCCTAGTAGTACAAGCTTCCCCCACTAGGTGAGTGTTCTAGGAACCGATCTATATCAGTGTACCAGTTGGCACTATTGTGAGAGGCCGTGTTCGGCTTCAAAGAATTTTTTTTTGAAGAATCTTTCAATGTGGTTGCCCATTTCATGATGGGTGATTTACCAGCACACCTGCCCACACTGCCCTGAGTGTTCAGCAGTTTTTGACCAAAAATGGCATGACCCCCATGCCCCACACTCCCTATTCACCTCACCTCTCCCTAAGTGACTTTCTTTTGTTTCTCCAGATGAAAAAGTCCTCAAGAGCCTGGCTGATATAGTTCAGTAGATTGAGGATGGGCTGTGAACGAAAGGGTTGCTGGGTTGATTCCCAGTCAGGGCACATGCCTGGGTTGCAGGCCAGGTCCCCAGTAGGAGGCATGTGAGAGGCAACCACACATTGATGTTTCTCTCCCTCTCTTTCTCCTTCCATTCCCCTATCTCTAAAAATGAATAAATAATTTTTTAAAAAAGAAACAAGCCCCAAAGGGAAAAGTTTTGTGAATGTGGAAGACATGAAACAAAAATGGCAGAAGCACTAAAAGGCATCAAAATTGAAGAGTTGAAAACTGTTTTGAGCAGTGGAAAAAAAAAAATCTCAATAAGTTATTGTATCAAATGGAGAGTACTTTGAAGGTGACTGAAGTTTAAACATGTAAGAATAAATACACAATTTTTTATAAATAAATTCCAGGGTTATATCTGGGTCCCCCCACATAGGCAGGGAACCAATATCTGACCAGAATGCCAAAGAACAGGCAACAAAAGCAAAACTACAAGTGGGATTATGTCCAACAAACATTTTCTGCACAGCATAGAAAACAATCAAGAGTAAAAAAGACTAGATATAAATTAAATAAAATATTTACAAACCATATATCTAATGAGAGATTAATTTCCAAAGGAGATGAGGAACTTCTACAATTCAATAAGGTAAAAAGAAGTTGTTAAGGCTCAGTTACATGTTGGTAAAAATGGATGCAGAAATGGGCCCTGACTGGTGTGGCTCAGTGGATTGAATGCTGGTCTGAGAACCAAAAGGTTGCTGCTTCGATTCCTAGTCAGGGCACATGCTTGGGTTGAGGGCTGGGTCTCTGGTTGGGGGCTTGCATGAGGGAACAAACTGATCTATCAATGCATCTCTGGCACATCAGTGTTTCTCTCCCTCTCTTTTTCCCTCCCTTCCCCTCTCTCTAAAAATTAATAAATAAAATCTTTAAAAAAAAGGATGGATACAGTAATGGGAGGCCTTGATAGGTCATGGCTAGGCTTGGTGCTTAGAGCAACCAGTATTAATTATTTAAAATATTAATAATTAAGAATATTAATATTATTTTAAATATTTATTATTTTCCTTTATCTTGGTTGAGGTATTTATTCAGTATGTTAATATGTGGGTTTCTAATAAGTAAGCTTTAATCTTTAAATTGTTATATTGTATAATAATTTGGTCACCACCAAATCAATCACATTCTACTTAAAACTCTTTCATTAAAGTTATATATAAATATTTCACCCATATAACTCCGATATCACAATTTATGTGATCTTGGATAAATTATCTGTATTGGGGAGCTATCATATGGTGATTTTTTAAAACGATACATTCAACCAATCTAATATACAATTAATTTCTCCCTAATCTCTCAGTGAACTTTCCTCCCTTACGTTACCACTGTCATCTGATGCAATTGAGATAGTTACCCAGCCAATATTCCTTTGAATGTGCGTGCAGAAAACAAGCAGTGTTAGGAATATGTCATTACTGTTAATGGGTCACTAGGGTGAAAGTCAGAAAACTACTGCCTTAGGTTGGACTTAGTGCCCTAGTGATCTAAAACAGTTACTGTGATTTCCTTACTTAAAATTTGATCATCACTGGGATTTAGCACACTTGAGAATTTTTTTGTGATGAATTTCCAGTTGGCAATAAATAGCCTTATCTTGCTTCTGCTTAAGTAAATCGCACAAAAGTTATATATTTAGATGCTGGCTCACTTCCTTTATTTCCAACTGGTTAGTTTGACCCTGAATTACTAGAGTCAGAACGCACATTAGAAAACAAAAACTTGGCAGAAGGATACTGTAGCAATACAGAGAAATTTCAACTAAAGTAGGCCAAGGGCAACCTGCCCTTCTGCTCATCAGTGTTTATTTACAAGGAATATGTGAATGATTCATGCACAGTTGAAATGAAAGGCTCCCAATTTCTGCTACTTATGACACTTTAGCTCTTTTATGAGATCATTTAGTATCATACAGTTCACCTTCTGTATCTTTGTGCAGACTTTCTTTTTAAATACAAAAAATAAGATAAATAAACTTATCGGCTTCTCTAAAACGTATATAATTTTGATGTTGTATAAGTGAGTACATACAAAAGGATGAAAAATTCCCCAATTAATTTTGTAAAACCAAGATCAATTGACTACAAGGTATTGATAAATGTGCCGCAGAGGAGGAAAAGTTATAAACTTCCTAATAAATACAGACACAAAATTTCTAAATATCATGTTATTTACTGATAAAATGAGAATATATTTAAATGATTTATGGCCAAATGTGGTTTAATGCAATGATGCAAAAAGAAACATATTTGTCGATGTAAACAATTACATCAAAAATAATAGAATGAAAAATATTATTACAATAGGTACTAGAAATGATTGATTTCTGTTTCAATTTCTAAAACAATTTCATTTCCAATCAAGATTTAGATGGGATGCTCAAATTTTAATTCAACATTGACTCAGAGGCTATACCAATTCCAGTAAAGAACTCAAGGTAGAGATCATCATCTTCTAGTGCATCAAAATCTTGAACAATTTTATTTTGTTATAAAAATAAAAATAAGCTTTTTGTGTCAAAAATATTTGACACCTTTATAATCATAATTCTTATGTTTGATCCATACCTGATATTTTTCCTTTTTATGAAGACCTCTATTCAGAAAATATGGGTATAAATAGTATATATTGACTAAATGTAATAATACCACTGGCATGCCATGATAACGGTTATAAAATGTTTGAATGTAAAATACTAAACTTTAAAGCTCAAAATGATACAACTACTAATCAAAATATTTCCTTTTTTATACAAAAAGTCTTGGGAGTAAATAAAAAATACTTCAGTAATTCTTTAGAAGTAATTTCAAGACATCTTAAACAAAAAAATTATGCAGCACACACTGTCTGACCTTGTGGGCTCTTCACAGATGTCCTCGGGCAGTTTGCTTCGCCTCCCGATGCAGGGTGTGATGGGGATACAGAAAGCAGTTATACTCCTGAGAATCTGTGACTACATACATGATAAAGTCTCCAGTTGTATAAACCAATCACATAGAAAACTGAGTGCCCCTTTCATACTCTAAGTTTAAAAATATGAGTGAATTTCATCATATATGTGGATATATGTATACATATAACATCTCAATACCCTTGTATTGATTGTATATGGGTGGGCTGGAATTTCATTCTAATTGAACACAGTAAACTGTACACAGATAAAAACAATAAAACAAAAGAAAAAATAAATTTCTATTTCCGATCATGGAATTAATTAATGGTTCCTGTAGAGAATTTGAGAAATATCAAATGTGAAACAAAGCCTACAAATTCAACAAAACAGTGATAACTATTAACAATATTTTGGATTTTTCAATCTTTTTTATATTAAATATTTATATAAGATGCACGTATCCTGCACTATGACTATATATTTATATTCATATTGAGTATATAAATATGTTATTAAAAATTAGAAATTCTTATCATTTCTCTATAAAATTTATCTAACATGTACATATTCTTACACTACAACAATTTATATATTCTTATATGTTCACATTTTATCATTTTGTGTATCACATTATTAATATTATATCTAGGTCTATTATTGTAATGTTATTTTATTACAAATTATTGTTTTCTTATATATAACAATTTTTTAAGTATTTCAATGGCTACATATCATTTAATTGTCTCTTTTTTCTAAAAATAATAATTATTTAATCAGGTTTTTTTCTTATTGCAATGATCAAAAACTTAAGCACAAATGAAATGGAGATGTAAAGTACAGCATAGAGAGTATAGGCAATAAGACTGTATTAACTATGTATGGTGTCAGTTGGGTGCTGGAAATACAGGGAGGAATACTTTGTAAAGTATATGATTATCTAGACAATACGCTATACACCTGAAACCAATACAAAATAATATTGAAAGTGAACTGTAATTGAAAAATAAAAATTTAAATTTAAGAAACAATCATGTGATGAAGGTGAAAGTTAGTATTCTTTTATCTTCCTAAAGTTTCTCATGCTTTACCATGAAATTGATAATGGAACCTGTAGTTAAACGAAGAATTCTGTTCACCGGTAATTGCTGCTAGTTTCTATTGAATATCTTTACTGTACCATTTGTGATCACATTTTACAATGGGTCTGATCAAATACTCATATTTTAATAAATAATCTATGGAGTCAACTGTTGATTTGTGATAGAGGGGTAGTTCCATTCAGTTAAGCTGAAGTCCACAATAATTTAAAGTAGAATTTGACTCAATAGAACTTATAAAATATTTTTCTTCATATTTAGAAGTATGATTGGTTTAAATTAGTGTTTTCCAAAGCTTACTCAGCAATAAACCTATGAAATACTACATTTAAAAGGTGTTTGCTTATGAAATGATTTTGGAAAGCTCTACATAAAATTTTTCAATCTACATCAGTATTTTTAAGATTATTAAAGTTTCTACAAAATCATGAAATAAAGAAATACATTCAATTTTGTTCAACTCAGAACATATCAGTATTATTTGAACATGACATTCCTTTTCTGAGCAACTATTAAGAAATTGCTTCATCTTACACAAACACATTTGGGAAAATATTGGCCTAAAATATCATTGTTGGTATTATTCTAGTAGTTAAAATATGTATTTAGGTATCTTTCCACCTTAATATATTTTTAAATATTTTATTTATTTTTAGACAGAAGGGAAGGGAGGAAAAGAGAGAGGGAGAGAAACAATGTATGGTTGCCTCTCATGCACCCCCATCTAGGGACCTGGCCCCGCAACCCAGTCATGTGCCCTGACTGGGAATCGAACCAGAGACCCTTTGGTTCACAGGCTAGTGCTCAATCCACTGAGCCACACCAGCCAGGGCTCCACCTTAATATTTAATATTGTCTTTAATTTATGATGCTTTTCCTTATTTTTTCTCCTGTTGAGCTATTTCATGGTTTGGCTTACCTATGCCCTTTAAAAGAACTCCCTAGTTAGAGAATAAATTTTTATAAAAGAAACTAGCATATAAAATAGCACAAATGGAAAAAAATTAACAAGAAAGAGCATGGCTTAGGCAGAATAACTCACTTTATCTTGGAAAGGATCATATATTTAGAATGAATAATGACAATTTCAATAACTGTTGCAAATAATTAAGTATTATTAAGCTTTAACTTGCAACTCACTTTTGTATACATTTTAACATTTAACCACCACAATGAATATATAAGATAGTGATCATCAACCTTGTTATAAAGAGAAGAATTTGATGTCCACAGAGGGCAGCCAACTTCTCCAAAGTGAAAGCTTAAGAACTGAAACAGAATGTAGTCATCTTGTCCAACCTGCTCTTACTACATCACAGTAATTAAATCTACAATGTTTCATTCATTATATTACCTTAAGAAGAAAGTATGGCAGGGAAAGCAAGCACTGTGTTTTCTACCAACTGTTTCCTCTTACTGGTCACAAAAATACCATTTTCCAAGCCCCACTTGCAGTGAAGTTGGGGACAAATTGATTGAGTCTGGAAAAAACAGAAGGCATTAGAAAGCTGTGTAAAAATCTCTCAGACTGAATCTTCAGAATATTCTGCATATTTCTCCAGTCCTTTTTTATCCTATACAATGCAGGGACTCTATTTAAGATGAAAATGTGCGTCCATATTGGAAAAGGGCCTGAATCCTTCAGTCACTATTTGTGGGAGGAGGCCAAAGGAAATGGTCCAATATTCATGTGACAGTGATTTTAATGGAAAATAACTTGCATTATGTGAAACCACTGATATTTGAGAATTGCCAGATAGAGTAATTAGTGTTAAATTTCTTGAAAATATTAGATCTATTTATTCTTTAAATTTTGGCTCTCTTCATCTTTTGCTTTTCCTGATATTGAAGATTAAATACCTAGTTTTAAAATGTATTGAAGACTAGTTGAGAATTAGATTAATTTCCAGTTAAAAACTTATCACTGAATAATTTGAAGTGTCGATTATATTTAATAATTAAGTATAAAACCAAAGAAATAGTAACAGAATAAATTTTAAATGAAGACTTTTATTCACACAAAAATCTATACTTCAGTGTTTACAGAAACTCTATTCATAGTAACCCAAAACTGTAAATTACTTAGTTGTTCTTCAACAGCTGAGTGGTAAACAAATTAGTGTACATCCATACCTTGAAATACTACTCAGCCATGTAAAGGAATAAACTATTAATAAGCACAACAATCTTGATGAAATATCAGAAAATTATGCTGAGTGAAAGCCAATCCCCTAAAATTACATATTATATGATTCCACTGATAGATCATTAATGAAATGACAAAACTCTAGAAATAGAGAGCACAGTAGAGATTTTAGGGTGCAGTGGTAGGAGGGAACTGGCTCTAACTGTGAAAGGGCAATATGAAAATGTGGTGATTGAAATGGTCTCTGTTTTGAGTCTGTTAATGCCAATCCCCTGATATAACGTATACTGTATTATTATCATTGCAGGAAACTCTGCAAAGTATACGCAAGATTTCTCTTATTATTTCTTATATCTGCATGTGAGTCCACAGTTATTTTTAAAAAACATTTAATTAAGAAGAATTAAATAGGTAATGGGTTAAATTGTATGACTTGGCCAATTAACAGCAAATTATAGAGCTAGTGTAGGAAACTTTGATTCAATGAGTAAAGAAAGAAAAGGTTATACTTAGCAGACTTTGAGGAAAAAATGTAACACTTGGGCATGTTGCATTTGACCATGAATGTATTTTTTAAAAGGAGGCTGTATTAGTTTGCTAGGGCTACCATAACAAAACACCCCAGGTGGGGTGGCTTAAAAAACAGAAATTGGTTTTCTTACAATTCTGGGGGCTAAAAACCAAAGGTCAAGGGGTTGACAGATTAGGTTTCTAAGACCTTGTGGCCTTACAAATGGTTGCCTTCTCATTGTGTTCTTATATGGTACCCCTTGGTCCATATCTCCCCTTCTTATATGGACACCGGTTATATTGGATTAAGGTTCACCAACATGACCTCACTTTACCTTAATTACCTGTTAACAAGCTCTACCTCAAAATATAGTCACATAGTGAGTTATTGGGAGTTAGAACTTCAACATATGAATTTGAGGGATAGGCTGGGGGAGAGACACAGTTCAGCCTGTAACAGAAACTAACATTTAGAAATTAAGGGGTACCCAGTAAAAATTCTGATTTGTCTGTTATTTCTAGAGCCCACAATTAGTTATGTCAATAATTAGAAGTACTTGAGGAATGAGTCAGTGTTTCAAGCAGATGCACACATGCACGCCAATGTTTGTTACACTCATATCACACACACACACACACACACACACACCCCAAATCATAGTGTCCTCTCGACTGCTGTGTTAAATGACTAGTTTTGTGTCTTGTAACTTGTGGTGTCTGGAATATGGTATCACGCAAGCTTCTGATGGAGTAGGGAGGTAGACAGCCTGAGGAGACAGACTCTAAAAGGAGAAGTATGAGGTTCTATAAACAAACAGCCTTCTTAATTTTATAAGCAATAATCTTTTTCAAGAAGCAGCAGCTAGTTATTGTGACATTTGCAGAGAGCAGATAGTGTCTCTCTCAAAAAGGCTTAAGAACATTCTGTCAACAATGAATTAGTCTATTATTTAAATCCTTCTTTATTCTTCTTTGTTTGATCAGGAGTTGACATTTATTCCGGGCTCTACCCTTTCAATTTACCAAGACACCGATGGCATAAAGAGCAGGGTGCTGGTTTATTGAGAGCATTTCTATGAACATAGAGAAATGATCACTCTTAATGAAACCCAGTAAACCGGATTGGCAACCACATCACTGTAGTTGGCGCATGAAAATATTGCTCTAGATAAGGGAAGTCAATCCTTGAGTGAAAGCTACAAAAGAAGAAAAAATAATTATGTAACAACTCTTTCCTCAAATGTAAAATAGAAGTGTCAATTTCTACACAGTACAAGATGGAGAAGCGATCTGAAATAGTAAGAAGCATATGACCCTTTTATTATGTTTTGGAGCAAAGAGGGATCTTGTTGACAAAGGCTTGGGGTTGTGGTTACACCTTTGCATCATATTGTTTACTTGCCCAAATTCAATAAATACACGTCACTTACCAGCTTATTAAAAGACAGTCTGGGAAAAAAACCCATGCATGCCATTGCAATTAACACAAGGCAATTTTATATCAGAAAATAAAATATTTACAAAAATATGTTTAATAGTTTATAGCTTTAACAGTCTTTTCATTTCTAGAATACCATTTGATTTTATTCTCATAAAGTTTGTGAGGAAAATATAAGCAAAAGTGTGTTTTCCAAACAGATTTATATTTGACTTTCCCAGTTATCTTCAGTGTTTCCCAGAAGTAGTTAAGGTGACTTAGAATGGTAACTATTCAGGACACTGGTGGTCCAATCTAAGGAGACTAAATGGCCAGTTTAACTCTTTGAGCTCCTCTCTCTCTCTCTCTCTCTCTCTCTATCTCACACACACACACACACATTAAGAAATTTTAAGATTTGACGTAATGGGGTAAATTTTCTTCGGCTCTATATTTTATGATGTTATAATCTTTACAATTCTAAGTTTTTTAAAATTAAATGATCTTGTTCATACAGAGCATGAGCAAATTAAGTAAAGCCCAGGCAGATCACAAATGCGAGTTAAAAAAGAATCCTGTTTAGAGACTGGTAGGGTAATAAACAGGTGGAATAAATCTATTCTTGCATCTAAGGCCTCCCAAAGGGATAATCTGTACCCACAAATTAACTTTGAAACAAACAAAAACTTGGGAGCTATGTATGGTTTCCAAAACACTGTCAAGTAATTTCTTTAAAATAAATGTTTTTAACATCTGTTTTTAACTCCTTCATATCAAGGCATTCTGGAAGCCACAAGATTAAAATGTATTGTTTTTATGATAATATGCTCTCTGAGTATACATAATGCATAATCTTAAACCCATACTTTGAATAGTGAGTCTTTCTTTGGCTTTGGAATCCAGCAATGGGTGATGCTAATATATGAGGAAAACATCTCTCAATGTGTAGCTGAATGTTTTCAGAGAAGAGACAGAAAGATAAGGGAGAGAGAGAAAAGCAAAAAAGTAGATTCTGTGTATATGTATGTCTGTTTTAGAAAACATGAGGTTAAATCGATACAACCAGATTTACCTTTTACAGTATACTTTAAAAACCTTTCTGCCTGCAGGAAATCATAAGAATTCAAAGCATAAGTCTTGGGCTTTCTAGTTAGGAGATAAATAATCCTCAATATGACTGAAGGACAATAATCAGTACTAGAGATATATTCACAATTAAGACTGCAATACATAAAAGCTGAAACTCATTCAAAACACTTTGTAAGGAGGAGAAATGTGGATGGGCACAACTTTGTATACTAATCTAGCTTCTAATTTGGCCTTAACTTTATCTTGAATTTGAACCTTGACCAATTTATAACCAGTTAAAGGATAAATAGCTATACTCTAAAATATAGATGATATCAACATCATTGTGTCCTTAGAAAGATTAATAATTTCTTCATTAGTAGTGTGTGCTAACAGAAAGTATTACTACAATTTCTGTTACCACTACTGCTAGGGACAGGGCATGAAACTTCTATTAGACAGATTTATAACTAATGTTGTTAATAAAAACAAAGTTGCAAAACTTCTGTTCTATGAAAACAACTCACCCTATTTATGCTGGGTGACTGCATTTACTCCTTTAGTGGTGGTGGTTATCATTTTTCCCTTTCAAAGATTTTATACTCTGTCTTTGAGCTTCCTCAAAATCATTTTGAAAGAAACTGGTACATATTTTTAAATCCTCAACTGAGGACATGCTTATTGATTTTAGAGAGAAGGGAATGGAGGGAGAGAGAGGGAGAGGAACATCGATTGGCTGCCCTTTGCACATGCCCTGACTGGGGATAGAACCCATAACCTGGACATGTGCCCTGACTAGGATTCAAACCTGTCTTTAGTTTACTGGATGAAGCTCTGACCAACTGAGCCACACTGGCCAGGATGAGATTGATACATTTTATTTTATATATATAATTTCTTTTACCAATATAAGGCAGGCTTGGCCACCTATTTCCTCAAGGTGAACAAAATGAGGCTTTGAGGAGTTTTTGGTGAGCCCTCCAGGTTCTTTTCGGAATTGTGTCTCTTCTGTTCATAGTTGTAGTAAACGAAGATCCTCTTTGCTGTGACTTATGGGTACTTTAGCAGACACATGGAAATAAAGAACAAACTGACAGTGACCAGAGGAGAGGGGGAAGGGAGATAACGGGAGAAAGAAGGGGAAGGGTCAAGTCAAGGAACATGTATAAAGGACCTATGGACAAAGACAACAGGGACAGTGGGAGGATTGAAAGTGGAAGGTGGGGGTTGGGTAGGGCAGGAGAGAGTAATGGGTGGAAAATGGGGACAACTATAATTGAACAACAATAAAAAAAGAAGAGTCAAGAAATAAATTTCGTTACTATCTTTTCTCTGAATTGGAATAAAATACATCCTTTTAAATGGCACTGCTCCAATGATATTATTTCTCTTTCACTTTGTATAACATTTCCAAAACTGATGTTGTGTAGAGGACAACAGATTGCTTCAGAATTCCTCAAATTCTAAGAGAAACATTAAATTTGAAATTTCAATTTGGTAGCTATCTTAACAAAACTAAATACGAGTATACTTTGGATAAAGGTGATGATCTCCATTTAAAAGTAATACTGCAGTGGTTCGAAGGAGAGCAATTCCCTAAAGAGATAACATTCAGTGTGTTGGTAAATGCCAGTGTATCTGGTACCCTAAAATTGACACAATATAATGTCAAAATAACAATAGTCTTACATTTGTGTGGTTAAGTTGAATTATTTAAGCAAATTTAAAGGCAAGACTTCTCTTATACAATGTCAGTTCCTAACTAAAGGTAATTTTTTGGAAGTACATCTCTAATTTTTAAATAACATGAGATATTGATTTGCTAAAATAAAAACAATATGCTGTGGAAGAGTAAGAAACTGTTTTAAATAATATAGAATAATTTAAAAACATAAGTGATATGATTTTAGCAAATGAAGGACAAGTTATGTCATAGAACCTCATAAGAATGATTTTTCAGGGTGTCATCCCAGCAGTGGAATTGCTAGGTCAAAAGGCAGTTCCATTTTTAGTTTTCTGAGGAAATTCCATACTGTTTTCCACAGTGGCTGCACCAGTCTGCATTCCCACCAACAGTGCACTAGGGTTCCCTTTGATCTACAACCTCACCAGCACTTGTTGTTTGTTGATTTGTTTATGATGGGCATTCTGACTGGTGTGAGGTGGTATCTCATTGTGGTTTTAACCTTCATCTCTCTGATGGCTAGTGATGTTGAGCATCCTTTCATATGCCTATGGGCCCTCTGTATGTCCTCCTTGGACAAGTGTCTGTTCAAGGTCCTTTGCCCATTTTTAATTCGATTGTTTGTCTTCCTGGTATTGAGTTGTATGAGTTCTTTATATATTTTGGAGATCAAACCCTTGTCCAAGGTATCATTTTCAAATATGTTTTCCCATACAACTGGTTCTCTTTTCATTTTAATGCTATTTTCTTTAGCCATGCACAAGCTTTTTATTTTGATGAGATCCAGTTTGTTTATTCTTTCCTTTATGTCTCTTGCTCCAGGAGACATAAGGATCCTGAAACACCAATCCAAAAGAACCTATGCACCCCAGTGTTCATAGTAGCACAATTTACAATAGCCAAGTGCTGGAACCAACCTAAGTGCCCATCAGTAAATGAATGGACCAAAAAACTTTGGTACACTTACACAATGGAATACTACGCAGCAGAAAGAAAGAAGGAGCTCCTACCCTTTGCGACAGCATGCATGGAACTGGAGAGTATTATGCTAAATAAAATAAGTCATGCATTGAAAAACAAATGCCAAATGATCTCACCTATAAGTGGAACCTAATCAACAAAACAAACAAGCAAGCAAAATATAACCAGAGACGTTGAAATAAAGAACAAAGTGACAGTAATCATAGAGGAAGGGGGAGAGGGATAATAGGGGAAGGGCCACCAAGGAACATGTATAAAGGACACATGGGCAAAGCCAAAGTTCAAGGTTGGGAGGCAGGGATGGGAGGGTTGGGGGGACATGGTGGGGTCACAATGGAGTCAACTTTACTTGAATAACAATAAAAAAATGATAGTTTCTCAGTTACAGTCAAGGAAAGTAGTGGTAGATTTGAAGTTAGTGTTAATAAAAATATTGAACTCAAAGGTATTTTGAGAGTTAGTACCAGTATCAAATCATAAATAGAGGTATTGCCTGCTTCTTGCTTTTAAACAAAGCTAAAATATTTAATTAGTAGTAAGTATAATTTACTGTTGTTAAAGAATTAAAATCTCTCATGTGTCAAGTTTATTTAGGAAAGTGTATGTGATTAGTCTTGAAATCAAATACTAATATATATTTTTAAAGATTTTATTTATTTATTTTTAGAGAGAGGGGAAGGGAGGGAGAAAGACAGGCAGCAAAACATCAATGTGTCGTTGCCTCTCGCACACCCCATACTGGGGACCTGGCCCTCAACCCAGGCATGTGCCCTGACTAGGAATTGAACTAACTCTTGACCCCTTTGTTCACAGTCTGGCGCTCAATCCACTGAGCCACATCAGCCAGAGAAAATACTAATATATTTTTAAAAATTAAATTTATTAGGGTAACATTGGTTAATACCATTCTATAAGTTTTAGGTGTGCAATCTTATAATATATTATCTGTATATTCCATTGTGTGCTCACCAAAAAAGGGAAATTATTATTTTATTATAATTTTAATCATCTTATCCTCACTTAATCATGACCCCCAAAATATTTAAGACAGTTAGCAATTGTTAAAAACCAAAGAAGTAATAACTCATTGTCTTGAATTTATCTATAAAATACATTTTGGTATCATAGACCATCTTTGTATTTGAAATTCAATTTCCTCTATTTAGAGCAAAGTGTGTAAATTAAAGCAGCTCAACAGCTTTCAGAGAAACTTTATAATATTTTAATAAAATTATCTATGGTATAATTTTCTATTTAAGACAAATGTTTAAAATTCATAATATAGCACTATGTATAGTTAATTTAAGTATAAGACAATGTATATAAGAAACTAAGGGTCCTTATGATTTTGATTAAATTTACTTTTAAGTCCTAGCTGTAGAAATCATATCTTCCTCTCTCCATTATCCTTCAGAGACCTAGCCTTTCTCCCTGATAATCAGCACCACCTGAGGCAGCAGGGACAGTGGCCGGGACCTGACTAATGGTCACAGGGTCCAGGCCATAAGCAGGTTAAAGATAACTTCTTGACCTAAGTTATATTTTAGCTTCTGAGCCCTAAGCTGCAATCACTCCCTGATTGGTTTCCCATGAAACCAGATAGAGGGACACTGGAACGGACCTCAGAACTATCCTTAAAACCTGAAGAACTGATTTATTACCCTTGCCTCATCTTCAATATCAGCTCCCAGCATGACTGCGAACCCCCTAACCAACAATGTCTTATGATTTTGTCCTATGTAATCTAATCTACATGCCACTGGGGAGTTGGGTCCTTTAGAGCATTAGCTTTCCTGAACTCTGGATTGGCCAATTCTCTAACGAACCTCATTCCTACACTGAAAACCCTTGCTCATGTCCTTCTTTTGGGCCAGTGTGCACAAGCAGACAGGCTCAAATATTGGGGCCCCGGTAACAAATATACCTTTTATTTTTTCAGTTATGCTGATTGTGGGTTATACTTTCCCTCATAAAATTCTTCAAATAAACAACAAGTTGTGGTTAAAGAGCTATTCTTAACCTCTTCTTTAACCTTTCATAATCCTACCATGGCATTTTAATTATTAATTTATAATTGTAATTTATAACTACTTTAGACATTAAAGTATTAATTCATATGTATTTTTATGAAAAACATTAAAGGAAATCTGGGTTTATTTAAAGATTGACAAAACATTAAAATATTTTATTCTGGACACATAATTTGTAGAAATTTTAGATATGGCGTGTACATACTTTAGTGAATATTTACAACCATGTCTTTTTCCCTTAAGTTAGAATTGCCTTTCACTTCATAGGAACATATAGTCTACGAGCCCACTGTTAGCAGTAGGTGGAGCGTGGATAATCATGGTCATGGGCAATAGTATAATCATTACAATTTCATCTGGTGGTGAACTACATAGTATACCAGTAGAAAAAAAATGCAACTAGTGATGAAAGTTAAGAGGCATGTAAGATACATAAGGAAAATAGTAATTATAATGGCAATAAAATTGGATAGCTGTAGTGGTAAGTGATGCTCTAGAGAAATTAAATGAAAGGCTAAACGTGATAACTCATTGATTAAAAACTGAATGTGAACACAATAGTGCCCCCATCACAGCATATAAAAGTACTGTCCTATCCAGCAGCAGATGGCAGAGAAAGTTGAGAATCAGGCCCAGAATTTTATTGTAAACGTAGCAGAACCCAGGAGAAAGTTAAATTCTCAATTTAGTCATATCTGCTATGCTAACTGAGGCTCCAATTAGATTAAAAAAAAAAAAGAGGCACTTCCCTATTGGTTGGGCTTGGTGAAACTGAGAATGTTAAATGCTCAGACTCCTTGCCACAGAGTTTCTGAAAGTGGCCCATGCTTCCCTCTCAAAGGTGAGTGTTCCTCCCTTGTTGAAGAAGGTACAGACACCCTCCTTGCAACGCAACCTGAACTTCCCACCAGTTTGCCCCTACCTTTCCTCCTGGCCACCGGCTCAATACTTAGAAACTCTGCCTTGAAGAAACTGCAGGAACTAGTAAACATATGTAAGGGAACTGTGTCCTTGACATGTTGGATCAGGGGAGCGAGGCACACAACACTGTTTGAGAAAGAATTTAATGAAATGAGAGCACTCCCCTGCGATAAAGAATTTGATAATCTGTCAAAGAGCACAGAAAATGATTCCAAAATGCTGCTAAGATGATCCTAGAAAATTGGGACAAACATCTATTGAGATGATCATATGATTTTTTTTATCCTACATTTTGTTAATGTGGTGTATCACATTCATCATTTACTTAGGTTGAACCATCTTTGAATCCCAAAAATAAATAGCACTTGATCAAGGTGTATAATTTTTTTAATTATAATTTAAAATCCTTTAAATTTGTCTTAAATAGAAACTATCGAGTTTAATTGGCAAACAAAATTGTAAGGTGTTTAAAGTATACATCGTGTTGATTTGGTACATGTATACATTGTGAAAGACTTTCCTTTTTATGGAATTGTGGATCTACTAAAGAAAGAGGTACTTCAGAGTCTAAGAAGCAGCTGATGCATTTCTGAAAAGAGGAACATAAAATTATTGAGAGAGTCCATTGGTCGTATTTCCCTTTGCTATCTTTCTTGGGCTTTAATTTGTACTTTTGTCTTGTACTATAAATTCATCATTTTCAATGTTCATGAACTTTCTCCTAAATAAGATTTCAGAGTGTTTGAGCATGAACTCTGAAGCCAGACTGTAACTGAGCAAAGCAGAGCCCATGCATGTGGCACCTGGATGCGTGACCCAATGATTAGCTTTGGAAGAAACAGGTTTTATTTATAGGGCGAGTCCTTGGGGCAGGGTCTGGGAGTACTTCTGCTCAGAGCTCTGTTCTCCCATGAGACCCAGCACTTCCTTTTCTCCCCACCAGGCTACAAGCTGAAACCAAGCCCAACAGTCCCCATTTCCTTACCTATTCTTAAGCCGGCTGTGCAAACAGTTCTCCAGTCCTCCCTCTAATAGTCCAGGAAAACATGTGCCATGTTGCACTGGATCAGAGTGAAGTCCAGGAAGGCACAAGTCCCAAGAAAGTGACTTCTCTACACATCCTGAGTCCTAAGAGTCCAGATGGAGTCCAGACCTGTGAGGCAGCAGGTCAGCATCTTGCAATGGCTTTGGAGGCAGCTAGGGAAGGCATGATTAGAACAGTAGCAAGACATTCTCTTCCTCTTGGCTGCTACTGCCAAATCCCTCCCTGTTCACAGCTCTTTCCTCATGGCTACTCCCCTTTCTTACTAGCCCAGACCCCATGACCCAATCCTCAGAGAAACAGACTTAGCTCCTCCCCCACTGCAGGCCCCATGGCAGAATCTCTCTTAAATGGCTGCCCTTTTCACTACAGATCAGCATGGTTACTACCTACTGTTTCAGCCCTCATGGTGGACCAGCCTCTCTCTCTCTCTGCCTGCCCTTAGTTCAATCCTGACCCAGAGCTTCCTACATGACCTCCTATCTGGCTCCTCCCACAATGTGCTATATTTGCAAGTTTCCCTGTATCATCTACCTTCTCTTGGCTGCCATCTTTAGTCAGGGCAAGAGTTCCTTCCGGTGACACAGAGGTTTCTGGGGACGGCATTTGCCTCCCCTGGCTATTTCATAAGTCCCTGAATGCTCTGAGAGTCACAGCTTTTGCCTGGGGCATTAACAGAGCTATTACCTTGCCTTTTGTTATGCAAAGTGTTAGAAATGCACCCCAGAGATATAGAGGTGGGAGGAGCCGGATGATCTGATCCAAGTGCCTTTATTTGATGCTGAGTTTACAGGCAGGCTGAGTGGGGACAGACTATAGCCCCAGGGAGAGGCAAGAATGGGATTTTTAAAAAGAAGAAGTACTGGGTTTTATGGAGAATAGAGGAGGGGTTAGTCTCTTGTTCTTCTGGGCAGGTGCCTCAGGGTTTCAGGATATGAGCCAGAACAATGGGTTAGGTAAAGGACAGGGCTGTTCCCAGGTACAGGAGGGTCAGTCTGACCACCGGCCAGTGTGGGTGGCACCAGAGGTCTATTGAGTGAGCTGGGAGAGTTTCAATTAAGTCTCGGGCTATCAAGTGGATTGGGATAACTGAGTCATGAGCAGTCCAGCGGGTCAGAAAGCTGGCCTGACTGGGTCATGAGCAATCTGGTGGGTTGGGAAACTGGCCCAGCCCTTTCACAAAGTATCTTAAATGCTGTATCATCTCTTTCCCCCATCTCCCAACCATGGGCTGTGAGGACTTTGGGGACCCTTTGCTCTGCATCCCGTTTCAAGACTAGCTGGGTTTGGATTCCATGTTCCACCGATTGTGAGCTGTGTGTGACTCTGAACACAGTACTTAAATAGCTTGTATCACAGTTTCTTAATTTGAAAAGTCAGAAAAATAGTAAAACCTCCTCCACAGTTTATGCAAACTATATGAATTTGTACACATAAACTAATTGAATATTTGATATCATTACTCTTAATATAACTTTGTAAATGTTACAGAGTCTAACATAAAATGCATATTTCATAAATATTTGCCAATTAGATAAATGAATACTACAGTCTTAATAGGTATTATTATGAAAATATGAGCATTATATCCTATGAAAGATAAAAAGATGCATAAGACATCATAATTAAATGAGAGAAAAAAGAAATATACAAGGTGGGGCAAACGTAGGCTCACAGTTGTTTATATGGAAAAGAATACAATAATTAATAAATAATAATACAAGAATAAACTCTGTTTCATGTACTCACAACTGTAAACCTACGTTTGCCCCACCTTATGTACTCTGTTATAGTTTATGTTACCACATAATAGTGGCTCAAACAAATTATGATATACATTGGTCTATGTGTTTTCCCTTATCCTGGCCACCGCAATCAACTTACAACTTACTTTTGCTTAAATCGTTTTTGCTCCTGTGACTGAATTTCCAGAGGCTTGTTTTACAATAAACCAACAAAAATATCTTTTACTCTTGATAAAAAGCCTGAAAGTTACCCAACCATCTTTTATCACACTCTTCCAGAATAGATGTCATTTCTTTTCTTAATTATCAATGTGAAAGTGTTATTAAAATACTGTATGTTTTACCTTTTAAATAACGTTATTTGCTTCTTATGTTGTTTTTTTAAATGTAGTTTTGTGTTAAGCCAATCCAATGTGGAGTTATCCTTGCCCTCACATTATTACTGTGAACATTCTATGGTGCTCTTCGTTGTGGATTAATTCTCGCAAATAATCATTCTCTGCATTAACAAGCTTCATGAAAAAACAGGATGACGTTACAGCCAATCTTATTTGTCCTGACGGTTATAGCTGTTACTGACATTTGGTTAAAATGTGTGGCAACATTTAGTCATGCCCATGGAGGTGTTTGCACATGTGACTATTACTCACCACACATGTGATGGGAGAAGGAAAGGCTAAGGACAGCTTTTCTAATTGCTTCTTACATTCGTAATTGTAAAGTACCATTTTTATTAATTCCCCAAAGCCAATGTCTCTTAAACAAAATTGTGTTCAACCAATTATTTCTGAGTGGAAAAATTATATAGATATAGATATCCCATCTATAAAAGTATATTTTGAATTCTTCAGATTTTAACTGTTCTTTATGCAAACTGTTCATTCAGTAAAACCTTTTCTCAAAATGGAAAGCTGAAGTAGGCACAGCACATTCCAACAGAAATATACAGGGCTTTGTCTTTCATTCTGTTTCATGCCTTGAACAGTTTTGAACATTTGGCATTGGGAACAAAACCTTTAAAAATTAAATGACTAAAACCAAAATGCACTGAGTTTAAAAAATTTATAAGTAATTATGTTTAGATATTAGCAATTCACCCAGTGTCTATAAATTGTCTACTGTGATGGTACTGCATGCCCGATCATCCTACCTGCCTCTGCCATTGTCTCAGCATAGCTGAGTGTACTGTTCTCACTAAGCTCCCGTACATAATTCATGAGGCAAAGCACATTGCATTCCCCATGTGCTTTCATTTGTGACAGCTTGATATACACAACAACTTACCTTTATTTGCTAAAAGTACTGGGAATCTGTTTGTTTCCTTCTTCTTTAATCTATACATTATGTCCGTGTAGAATGCTGCTTCAGGATAAAATAGAAAGTGAGCTCTTAGTCTTTACTTATGTCTCTACTACCACATTAAGTGTTGAGTTTTAAATCAATTAACTTCAGTAGAAGACTTCTTCCTACCACAACGCAATGCAAAATAGCAACAGCCTTTCAGTGTCCTTGTCAGTAGAAATGGATGTGTGCTGCTGTACCTGCTCTTTTAAGGTTATATATTTTGTTCCCAACATCATTCTGTGTCATGACATGACTTCAAAGGAGAATTTTCTCCATATGCCAAAAAGGGGAACTTCCTGTTTTAATCCTGAGCTGAAAATTGTGTTCATTCTCAAAAAATGTGTAGCTTCCTAGAGAACTATGAAACACCACTGAGTCAGTATCTAATGACATACAGTTACTTTGTATTAAATATTAGAAATAAAAAACGTGCAAGGTGTGTCCCAGTCCTTCCATGCCTTGCTGATTATTTGGGAAGGCAAAGCAAAGACAGACGAAAGATCAAGGGACAGGAAATTCATAAAGTGTTCCAATCTATTGTGTAGTCAGTGTAAACAGTAAAAGGTCAAAAAAAAAAAAACTAATGGAATTATAATAGTTGTAGAATACCTTATGAAAGCAATCAGTTTCTTGTTAACTTTGAAATATGTATATTGATCCCAGGTTTTTATTAACAAAGTCCTGGGTGCTTTAGGAATAGGCAGGAGGGACACCAGAGGCAGCACGTAGATGGAGTGGTTAGAGGGAGCTACCCTCAAAGAGTTGTGTCTCAGCTTGATTTTTCCTCAAGGATGGGCTCTGAAGCACAGACTTAGGTACAGGTGGTCTATTTGGGAGGCAATCCCAGAGAGCATAAGGGAGAAAGTGGTTAGAATGAGGAAGGAGAAAAGCAAAAGCCAATACAGGCTTTCATTATCCGGGAAACCACCACCAGGCCAGTCAATGCTTGATCAAAAAGATGGTGCCTAATATCTAATGGAGATTCAGAACTTTAATAGAAAATGTGGGGATGGCTGGGGTGGGGGGGAAATGCAGACAACTGTACTTGAACAACAATAAAATAAAATAAAATAATAAATGCCAAAAAAAGAAAAAGAAAATTCTAGAAGGGCTTTTACCTATGACTCACTTGAATTATTTCTAGTATTATTTTTATATGTGTAGGTTGTGAAAACATGATTAGATAGTGCTAGGTTTTTTCCTCAATATTCACATTTAATCAGCTAAGTAAAACAATAAATGAGATTCATGTATCTCAGGGAGAAATAGTGATGAGCGCTGGCAGTCACACACATAGTTTCGAAACTGATTATACATATACTTATTCACTGAACCATCTGAACTACCGTTTCCACATTTGCAAAATAAATATTACCACAAATTTTGTACTGTTGTTATTGTGTTAACTAAATGATATGATATATGTGACTCCCTTAACACAATCTGGCCCATGGTAAATATTTCTGCTTAATTTTACTGCTTAAAGTAATAAAATGTGGTTAGGCAAAGAAAAGAACTACAACAGTTGAAGACATAGTTTGCGCATAGATTTAGTCCAGCAAATCTACATTTTAAAAAATATTCTATTTGTTCCTACTTCATAGAGATCAGATGTTCATTTTGCCCAATTTGAATAAAAAATTTCCTTAGTTAAGCATGTACCCCTTTACATACACAAACCTGGTGCATAACAGATTTTCAAGAGTTCCACCAGAAATTGAATAGGGTCCGTTCTGTAGAATTTTTTTAAAAATTAGTCCAACATCTAAAGTAGAAAAACACAACAGTACTACTTTTTCATTATTTCTAATTCAGGTTTATTTAAAAACAATTTCCCCAATATTCTCTTTGATTACATGATGGTATAGTAACTTCAAAATATTAGCAATCATCTAAACCGAAGTTAGCCAAATCTAACCTGCTCACTGTTTTGTTAATAAAACTTTATGAATCACAACCATGTTTATTCATGTAAATGACCTTATAAGGTATCTGGTACAGTGAGTTTTGACTTAGCAATGAGAAAAAAAGATCCAAACAGGTTAAAACATTAATTCAAAATTATGGCCAAGTCAGTGGCAGAACACAAGTCTTAGAATCCAGCTTTCTTTTCTTTATATGTCAATACACTCCAATTGGAAAGCAAGTTTACCCTTTTCATTAATGGGGTGACATACATGATATACATTTCTCTAAAACAGTTGGAGTTAATTTATAAAAAGTAGAGTCTGGTTGTTTTCCATGCAACTTTTTCAAATCTTAATAAAATAAAAAGTGAAAACATACATTGAAAATATTGAATTATGTCCACCTTGTTTAGACAATCTCCCTCTAAAAACAAGGTGTACAAAATATACCCTACAGCAAACTTATACATCTGTATACCTTGCAGCAAATATCAACAGAAAAGCAGTGTTACTTTGTACAGTCCTGTGGGAATGTGAAAAAATTCGTATCATTTATTAATTTATAAGACATCTATTTTCATCTGTCAGATTCCTTTGGCTCCTAGAGCTTAATATAAAAATGAAATCTGAAATTATAAATTAGTGATAAGCATGTCTGATCAAAGAGGATCATCAAGGAGCCTAATGTAATTGTTTAATAAAATACCTAAGTTTGTATCTGCAGAAATTTAAGGCAGGTAGATGTTTCCACTGACAAAATAAATTAATATGGTGTAAAAAATATGGAGCCTATTTTATCTGTTTATTATGGGAAAATATGCATTTTAATTTTTATTGTGGAAAATATATCTAAACTAACATTTACCATGTTAACCATTTTAAGTGTTGGACTAAGTGCCAAATAGTACATTCACAATACCATGCAGTGAGCACCACTACCCATTTCCAGAATTTGTTCTCATTCCAAACACAAGCTCTATGTCCATCAAACAATAACTTCCTATTCTCCCTTCTCTGGTTATCTCTATTATGATTAAGCTTTGTGTCTGTACGAATTTGCTCATTCTACATTTTTCATATGAATGTGTCATATAATATTTGTACTTTGGTGTCTGGTTTCTTCATTTAGCACAAAGTTTTCAAGGTCTATCCATGTCATAGCATGTAACAGAATCTCATTCCTTTTTAAAGCTGAATGGTATTTTGTTTTATACATAAACATATTTTGTTTACCTATTTATAAGTCAGTGAACACTTGGGTTGTTTCTGCCGTTTGACTATTGTAAAGAATGCTGCTATGCACATTGATGTACAAGTATCTGTTTGAGTTCCTGCTTTCAGTTCTTTTAGGTATATACCTAAAATCTGAATTGCTGGATCATGTGCTAATTCTATGTTTAATTTTCTGATGAGCCACCATACTATTTTCCATAGAAATTGCATCATTTGACAATGCAGACATTCTCACTACCAACACACCAGTGTTTCAATGTCTCTGGTTTCTCACCAAAACTTATTATTTTTTCTTTTTTCTTTGTTGATAGCAAACATTCTAATGGGTATAAAGTAGTACCTCATTGTAGTTTTGATATGAATGTCCCTAATGCATAGTAATATTGAGCATCTTTACATATGCTTATTGGCCATTCATATATCTTCTTTAGAGAAATTCTATTTGTCTTTTGCTTGTTTTTGAATTGGGCTGTTTGATTTTTGTTGTTGAGTTGAAAGAGTTCCTTACATATTCTGGATATTAATTCTTTATCATATTTTTCATTTGCAAATATTTTCTCCCATTCTGTAGACTGTCTTTTCACTTTGTTGATAATGTCCTTTGAAGAACAAAAGTTTTAGTAAAATATATAATATTTTTATTTTTTTGCTTGTGCTTTTGGTGTCATATCCTGTTATGCATTTTGATATTTGTGTATACTCTACTACACAAACCTTTATCTTTCTTTGAACTGAGTTGGGGCAACTACATTCTAAGAACAAAAAGATAGGTACTTGTTCCATTCTGTCTTAAACTTGGTGGTTTCTGGAGAAAGGCCTTCCCCTATACATCAATCCCTTAAAAGTATACTTCAAAGAGCTATTAGAGAGTGGACGGGAGGTATGCCCAGTTCAAGTAGACAAGGAATTTCTTCTGAGACTTATTGCATAAAAGCGTGGCTTATAAAAGAAAGGAATATCTACACTGACAGCTGGTATACCTTCACAACTCAATAAAAAAATAAATATCTGGATTCTATTGCTACATTGTACTCTCCAGGTGGAGAGAGATAAATGATAAATGAATAATATATAAAGTGATCACTCCCCCAACATTACCACCATAAAATTGTGCATTAAAGTTTGCTGGTTAGTGGCTAAAACTGATACAGCTTTTTTTTTTCTTGTTTGGTCTTACCATCTGGGCACCAGAAAGGTATAATATTGGCCAAAGTTTAACAGCAAAAAAAGAATATCTTTTGTTCATTAATGAGAGGAAAGAATCTACAGCATTCATTTATTTATATTTCTTTTGTTTTCATAAATGTATTTATTGTTAGATTTAAAAATGAACCTAGTTTCCCTAGTTGGTGTGGCTCAGTGGATTGAGTGCCAGCCTATAAACCAAAGGGTGACTGGTTCAATTCCCACTCTAAGGCACATGCATGGGATGCAGGCCAGGTTCCTAGTGGGGGCTGCATGACAGACACCCACACATTTATGTTTCTCCCCCTCTCTTTCTCCCTCACTTCTCCTCTCTAAAAATAAATAAATAAAATCTTTAAAAAATAAAAAAATAGTAATGAACATACTAACAGAAATGGACACGAACCACGCACATACAAGTGAATGCCAACCTATTAATGCAAGATGAGAAATGTTAACTATAAAATGATGTAGATTATCATCTTTCCCTGTAGTAGAGTTTCAATGGAAAGTCAAATAATCAGAAATAGAGTCGGAGACTGACAAATTCAAAACTTGACCCTAATGACCCATGTCAGCAAACCGTGGTAGCCTTTTCATTTGTTCCACTCTGTGGATGCACTTACAAGACCCAGAAAATATTTATGTGGAAAAGATTGTGAAATCTTTGTCACAGGTAGCACAACTTATTATAGGAAGGAAGACAAGTGTTCTGTTCTGGTTTTGTATCCCTTTCCCATGAGTGCCAGCACTAATCCTTTGGCCTCCTCTGGGTCTCTGTAAATGTTTCCAAAATATGAAATTGGAATGAGAGTTTTATTCACAGTTTGCCTCGCACATTTTATCAAAATCATCAATATCATATTGTGCAAAGAAGGTTTAAAGAGGCTCTTCAAAAACTTCTGTAAGAGATTGCCAAAGATACCATTCCTATGGATGAGCCAACTATGACTAGTTAGTTCAATAGGCATCATCCTTGTAAATGCATGTTCTAGAGAAATCCTAGCACCTATCTGAAATAAAGAGAAACCTCCTGAATTCCAACAGACCCTAAGCTTAGTCTTTCACCATCTATTTTGAAAAAATATTACTATATATATGCTAAAGGCTTTATAGTATAAACCCCTACAATAGGACACATTATATTTTACTGTAAGAGATCATTTAAAATGTGGTTCTGAGATAGAATTTTAATTAAAAAATTAAAATGCAAAGAATATTTCTTGGAAGAAAAAATATACATTGAGATAGTTGAAATCACAAAAATCTAACCAAATGCTTCAACTACCATTTAACGAATGGTGCACATCTCTATCTTAGCTGTATTTTATAAAGCGAACTTGCATGTGATTCGAAACACATTATAAATATGTTTAAATAAAAAGTAGTGTAGGGAAAGATAGTGCATTAAACAAAAATATTTTATTGTCTAAACGCCCCTAGGACAGACTGCATAACGTGTTAAGTATATGTTACATGCTCCACACTGTTTCAACACTGATGAATACTATTTTTGTAAACCCTCCCTCCTTCCTGAGCTCCGAGGTGGATGGGCAGCACAGAGTCCTCCTGGATCATGGCAATGGCCAGTCACAGAGCAGAAAGTGGCGGACTTGGTTGGCCACAGGTAAGTTTCTCACAAGGAGCTGACTTTTTTCACTATAAAGTACAAGCCTGAGGGATGAGCTGTGCAGTGATTGGCTGTGGGGTTTCATCCAGTGAGCTGCCATTGGCAGAACGTGCTCAGGTCTGCCAATGTGCTGGGAACTCACCCGAAGTTTACTGATGTGCAGCGGCAGCCCCTGGAAACTGAGGGTCAGTGTTTGGAGTACCAAATACTTCCAGCACTAACCTCTTCAGTGCTTAATGAATGTTATAAATATTACTGAGAACCAAAATCATCTGTAGGCTGTCTGCCCATTTCAATGCGATTTTTAAAATTTTACTTATTTTTTATATTTTACGAGCAGAGGGATCTGCAAGCCAAGTGACTTACCAAGCATTCTTGTCCTTGATAATTTTAATATCAGAGTAGTAAGTGCAGCCTACGGGGTTGGTGATTTTTCAATAGGGAGACTAGTTCACCATCATATTGATAGATTATTTTATCCCCATTATGCCCCAGGACTCATTTTTTAAAAATCTTTATTTTGTAAGCTCACCCTTAAATGTTTTAAAGGAAGAAAACGGTATTTGACAAGCTCTGTAGGTCTAATCAGGCAAAAATACTTTTTTCTAGAATGAGAACATGGAAAGTAAACTTCTATAACAAACATTAAGTTTTTCTCCAGATTGTGATTTCATATAGTATATCTTTAGGATTAATGCAATCTTTACTTAAAGCCAGTTATTGGCCTCAGAAGAAACATTCACGCGGCATCCCTCAGCCCATTTATTCATGTTACAAGAGATGTAGAAAAGAAACTCTCTGTTAGGATTTGGCTTTGGAGAGAAAAGAAATCAATTTTTTCACAACTGTAATTTCTTAGATTTTTCTCCTTGGGTTACCATGGTTTTTAAATAGAAACAGAAGCAGACACTTATTCTATCAGTAGTATGATGATGAAAAGTGGTTTATTATATTTGGTTTGGCACCTACATTTAAGAGACAAAAACACTCCACTAATCTGCGATGGCACAGTTATATTTCTTTTCCAAAATAACTTTGATCTTGCTGTTATCTTTATTCCTTTTGCCCACCATAGAATAAAGATGCAAGTAGAGGACAAAGAGTGTAAAGGGACCACAAACTGAGTCTGCGAAAGGAAGCTGATTTAGTGTTCTGGTGAAAATATCATCTATTCTTCCATTTTCCTGTGTTCCTTCTAAGAGAATTTCAAACTCAATAGGCCAGCATGAACTGTTGTTCTCTCGAGATAATATAGTATTATCTGTATGTGTCTTACAGATAATCAGAAATAGAAAAACGCTTCTGATATAACTATTACAAACACAAAGGTGCAGCAGCCTGAAAGAAAGTGGCAGGCAAGGCAAAGAGTTCAAGGGTGGCGTTTGAATTGACACAGTTGTACCTGCGTAAGGCATTAGAATTCTAATGTCAGTATGTCAGTACTATTCAATCTTGTGACCTTATGTCAGTGTTATTTGACCTCATGAGTTTCAACTACCTAAATTATTAGCTCTGATTACATATTTTACTAAAGTTTTCTAGCAAGTGTGCACCAATTTATTACACATTTTGCTTTTAACCAATGCTGAAATTTAGTAAACTCTATTTATTATATTTTTTTAATTTACAGAATAGCATTTAAAGAATTTCAAATGCATGGAGCAGCCAGAGAAAAGAATTATTTGGTGATTAGCTCTCCAAAACACTCCAAATTTTTTTTTTACATCTCCACATTTCTTGGTCGCCATCACTTTGTCAATGTGTGATTATGGTGGCTTTTAAAACTATAGTTAACATTTTCTAGTTTGGCTTCACACCTATCCAATGTCTCCAAGAAAGCAGAATGAGCTGTAAAACATACAACTGTAATCATGGCGTGCATTGGCATAAATCATGTCAATAGCTTCCAGCAATAACTTAAGTAGCACCTTTCTCTGATGATCTATGTAGAGTTGGTTCCTCCCTGTTAATATCCAAGGTAGAACTCTATTTATAGTACTTACCATAATTTATAATCATCTATAAGATTAATTGCATGTCTATATATTTTACAAATAAATACTTATACATTTCATAAATATACACAGGCATATCTTGTTGTATTGCTCTTTGCTGTATTGCCCTTCACAGATGCTGAGTTTTCTACAGATTGAAAGTTTGTGGAGATCCCACTTCAAGCAAGTCTATCGGCAATATTGCATTCGCACACTTCGTATCTCTGTGTCACCTTTTGGTAATTCTCACAACATGTCGAACATTTTAATTGTATTATATTTTCATTGTGATCTCTGATCAGTGATCTTTGATAATACTATTGTAATTGTTTTAGGATGCCATGAAGCATGCCCGTATAAATACAGAGCCACTTAACTGATTGTCCCCTGTCTCTCTCCCTCCTCTTGGGCCTCCCTATGCACTGAGATACAACAATACTGAAATTAGACCAATTAAGAAGACTACAATGGCCTCTACGTGTTCAAGTGAAAGGAAGAGTCATATGTTTCTCACTCTAAGTCAAAAGCCAGAAATGATTAAAGTTAGCAATCAAGTCACGTTGTGAAAGCCAAGACAGACCAAAAATAAGGGCATGTGTGCCAAACATTTAGACAAATTGCAAAGGCAAAGGAAAAGTTCTTAAAGGAAATTAAAAGTGCTAATCCAGTGAATACATGAAAGCTAAGAAAGCAAAACAACTTTACTGCTGCAATGAAGTAAGTTTCAACGGTATGGATAGAAGGTCAAACCAGACACAACATTCCCTTAAGCCAAAGCCTGATCCAGAGCAAGGCCCTAACTCTCTTTAATTCTAAGAAGGCTGAGAGAGGAGAGGAAGCTGCAGAAGAAAAGTTTGAAGCTAGCAGAGGAAGGTTCATGAGGTTTAAGAAAGAAACCATCTTCATGAGATAAAAATGCAAAGTGAGCCCTGGCTGGTGTGGCTCAGTGGATTGAGTGTCAGACTGCGAAGCAAAGGTTCACCAGTTTGATTTCCAATAAGGGCGCATGCCTGGGTTGAGGGCCAGGTGCCCAGTGGGGGACGCGCGAGAAGCAAACACACATTGATGTTTCTATCCCTCTCTTTTCCCCTCTCTTCCCCTCTCTCTAAAAATAAATAAATAAAATCTTTTTTAAAAAAGTGCAAAGTGAAGCTGCAGAATGTTGTCCAGAAGATCTAGCCAAGATAATCAGTGAAGGTCGCTACACTAAAAACATAGATTTTCAATGTAGACAAAACAACCTTATATTGGAAGAAGATGCCATCTGAGACTTACATAACTAGAGAGGAAGAGTCAACATCTGACTTCAAAGTTTCAAAAGGCAGGCTGACTCTTTTAGCAGGGGTGAATTCAGTGAGTGCATTTAAGTTGAAGCCTGTTCTCATTAACCTCCCTGAAAGTCCTTGGGCCCTTAAAGACTTATGCTCAGTCTATTCTTCTGGTGCTCTGTAAATGGAACAACAAAGCCTGGATGACACCATGTCTATTCCCAACATAGTTTACTAAATATTTTAAGATCCACTGTTAGATTAAAAAAAAGGTTCCTCTCAAAATATCACTGCTTATGGACTATGATCTGGTCACTCAAGAGCTCTGATGGAGATGTACGAAAGATGAGTATTGTTTTCATGCCTGACAACAGAATATCCATTCTGCAGCCCATAGATCAATGAGTAATTTTGATTTACTCTTTGTTATTTAAAAAATACATTTTGTTATTTTGTAATTTTGTCATTTAAAAGATACATTTTGTATGTCTCCAACTGCCATAAGTAGTGATTCCTCGGATGGTCCTGCACAAACTGAATTGAAAAGCTTGTGAAAAGAACTCACCACTCTCGATGCCATTAAGAATGTTTGTGATTCATAGAAAGAAATCCACATATCAAAGTTAATAGTTTGGACTAAGTTCATTCCAACCCTCATGGATGACTTTGAGTGTTCCAAGAGTTCATAGGAGAAAGTATCTACACATGTGGTAGAAATAGCAAGAGAACTAAAATTAAGAGTAGAACCAGGAAATGAGTAAATTGCTGCAATCCACGCATGAGTAATGGATGAGGAGTTGCATCTGATGAATGAGGGAAAAAAAGAAAGGAAAAAGATGTTTCTATAGTACTTCTGGTGAAGATTCTGTGAAGATTGTTGAAGGGACAACACAGGATTTAGACTATCATATAAACTTAGTTGATAAGGCAATGGCAGGGTTTAAGGGGATGGACTGTAATTTTGAAGGAGTTCTACTGGGGGTTAAATGCTATCAAACAGCATCACACACTCTAGAAAAACCATTCATGAAAGAAGAGTCAATTGATGCATCAAACTTCATTGTTCCCTTAATTTAGAAAACAGCCACAGCTGTCCAACCTTCAGCAACCACTGCCCTGATCAGCTAGGAGCTCAGCAGCCATCAATGTCATATACATGCATGTACATCAAATATATGCATGTATGTGTATGATATATATACACATGCATACATGTATACATACATATACGCAGCCTTGATAAAATACTGGGAAAATGAAGAGTAAGACAACGTACATAAGTCAGGAAGCAATAAATAGTGGAGCAGTGAATGAGATTGAGCATGTCAATTCCGGTTACATGGAAAACAATTTTAAAAGGTGTTTTATTTTTTTAATAAAATGGAAAAGATTTTATTAGTATCCCAATTGGTTCTTTTCTTTTTTTGAATTATCATTAAAACAGTGGGGAATTAAAAATTTGGGAAAATTTTGATGTTCAAATAAAATTGGATGTAAGGGAAATAATAAATGGGACTACATCAAATTAAAAAGCTTCTTCATGGCTGAAGAAAACATCAAAATAAAAGGGAACCAACCATGTGGGAAAGCATATTTGCCAATGATGATACCTCGGACAAGAGTTTGATCTCCAAAATACACAAAGATTCATATGACTCCATACCAGGAAGACAAACAATCCAATTAAAAAATGGGCAAAGGACTTGAACAGACACTTCTCTAAGGAGGACATACAGAGGGCCCAGAGACATAGGAAAGGATGCTTAACATCACTAGCCATCAGAGAGATGCAAATTAAAACCACAATGAGATACCACTTCACGCCAGTCAGAAAGGCCATCATTAACAAGTCAACAAACAAATGCTGGCAAAGTTGTGAGGAACAGGGAAGCCTAGTGCACTGTTGGTGGGAATGCAGACTGGTGCAGCCACTGTGGAAAACAGTACGGGATTTCCTCTAAAAATTAAAAATGCAACTGCCTTTTGATCCAATTATCCCACTGCTGGGATTATACCCTAAAAATCATGAAACATCATTTCAAAAGAACATATGCACCCCAATGTTCATAGCAGCACAATTTACAATAGCCAAGTGCTGGAAGCAACCTAGGTGCCCATCAGTAAATGATTGGATGAAAAAATGGTGGTACATTTACAAAATGGAATACTATGCAGCAGAAAGAAAGAAGGAGCTCCTACCCTTTGATTGGATCGTTCATTCAGTCCATTCAACTGTATATCATTAGGAGCTAGGAAGACTGGCCTCGGATCTGTGTGGTTTCTCACATTTTAGCAGTGTAGGTCAACTGTTCAGCTGGTGAAGAGGCAGTTTTCTATATGTGTGAGAGAGAGACAGACAGACAGGCAGACAGAGACCCTATGCTACTTGTGGCGCATGCTCAGAGGAGGCACACTGAGGCACCCTGTCTAGCACAGTCCATTGGTCAGATCAAGCCACAGTGCAGCCCAGAATCAAGGGGAAGTAAAATAGAGTCCAGCTCTTGATGAGAGAAGTGACAATGTCACATTACAAAGGGTGAGACAATAGAAAGGCTAAAGAACTGTAGACATCTTTGCAGTGTGAGACAGCATCCTGTTTATTCCCTTTATACCACATATCAAATGTTTCACCAGCCTGATGTGTGCTGGGTCACCATTCGTTGATCTCTCTAGACTCTAAACCCTACAACAGTAGAGACTGTTTCTTCTTTCTTAACATAGTATAGCCATGGGCTAGCATAATCCCTGGCATATACCAGGCACATATAGGAAGTATTTAAAATAAAAATTAAAAAACCAAAGAAGGAAACTGTGTAGGAATGATTTTTCTTACAGTTTTAAAAATATACGGGGTCTTGTTAAGGTTCATATGTCTGTCATCTACTCATAATCCCAGTAACTAGTAATAGCATTAATGACCATAACAGCAATGGAAGAAAGTTTTATCACAAAACCTGGACCAAAGTCTTGCATAACTGGAATGCATTTCTTATTAACAGAATAGAGTTAATTTATATTTGCTCTGCATTCAGCCTATCAGTTACTATGCTGATAAATTTGTTCATGCCATCACCTGCCTGCAAAACTGATTTAAAAAACATTAAAAAATAATGTAACTAAGAAATAGCATGAAGTCTCTGACTTGGTGATCAGTGTTTGGGTATCTGTCAGGTATCTATGAAAAGCTGGTGCATACAAGGCAGAAAAGAATTATATAAAGAATTAATGCTAAGTGCGGGTCAGTGTGGCTCACAAATGGCTGGAGTATCATCCCATACCCAATATATTGCAGGCTTGATTCCTGATCAGAGTGCATACCTAAATTGTGGGTTCAATTCCCAATCAGGGCATGTGAAAGAAGCAACCAGTCAATATTTCTCACATCAATGTTTCTCTCTCTCCCTTTCTGTCTCCATTCCTCCCTCTAAAAGCAATGAAAAAATGTCCTCAAGTGAGGATAGAAAAAAAGAAAAGAACTAATGCTAGTATGTGACGACCAAGGACTCAATAAAATGCAAGCTTGCGATGTAATATAGATCTTGTTCATAAGGAATTTGCCTCAATGTAACTCCAGAATTTCAGTTCTCTTTCTAAATACTGAAACACTTGAAACAGATAATTTTAGAAGCCATTAAAGGATACTATATGCAGTTGGGATTTCACAAATTACATTTTAAGATAAACCATGGCATCAAAAAATACTGAGAATTAAATGCTCAGACAGTTTCTTTGCAGTATTTATTCCTTGAATCAGACAAAATTTGACTTTAATATTGGGAATGAAAATATATAGCTTAAACATTAAAAATATTTGTTTCAACTAATAATAGGAAAATGCAATAAGGCAAATGGAACTTGTTATAAAAATGGAATGATCACTATAGTACCACTAATATTATATTTGTGAATCACTGTGTGTTTTTGAAACTTTTTATACAGTAAAAGCTCTATGGCCAGTGAAATGCAGAATTAAAGAGGTTAAAAACCTTGCATAGAGTCTGCAAAGATTGCCTACAGATAAACTCAATGCTCCTAAACTATGGCCCGATATCCTATGCTGCTTTCTGATCTAATAGCAAGTATAGAAATACATTTATAAATAAATACAGAAAATCCACAGAAGTGATTAGCATGAATCTTAATGAATTATATGATCCTTTAAAATGTATTGTTTTTCTATATAGTCAATATTTACTAAGAATGTATAAGCCAAACTCTATAATTAAAAAGTTGAAATTATTTTTGGTTAAATTTGTTTTATAATCATGTAGATATGGTCAATTCATTGTCTCAGTTTAATCAGTCTCCCCTGTCCTCTCCAGATGCCCCATTCTTCAATGTCTTCATGCTGAAATCAGATTGTATAAAAAGAAAAATCAAGGTTGCTGAAACAAAATGAAAAAGAGCCTGTTTCTTATGCTTCCTATAACTCTATTTTCAAAATAAACATGTCAATATTTATAAGAAAATATTAAATATTTTAATAATTAAAATATCTATATAAGTAATATTTATATAATTATAAATAATACTGAAATTAGACCAATTAATTATATAAATATTTATATAATTAAATAAAATATTAATATTTTAATAATTTCAATTAAAACAGCTTTCTCAGAGTGTTTAATATTTTTGAATCATGAGGCTTTTGCCACCACTTGCTTCCATGTCTGGAAAGAAGGTGAGCTTTCCTCCTCCCTGCTGTGTCTAGGCCAGCCTCGTCTACTGGCATGGACATAATTGTGCCCCGCAAACCTTCATATGTGGAAGCCATCACACCCACTGCCTTAGAATGTGACTGTATTTGGAGACAGGGCCTTTAAAGAGGTAACTAAGGTAAAATCAGGCCACATTATTGGGCTATAATTCATCCTGAATGGCGTCTTTATAAGAAGAAGAAATTTGGACAAATGAGATACCAGGGATGTGCGTGCACAGAGAAAAAGCCATATGGGGACACAGGAAAAAGGTGACCAGCTGTAAGCCAAGGAGAGAGGCCTCAGGGGAAACAAAAACTGCTCACACCTTGATCTTGGACTTCCAGCCTCCAGGACTGCGAGAAAATAAATTTCTGTGTTTAAGCCACCCAGGCTGTAGTATTTTGTTAGGGCAGCCCTAGCAAATGGATACATCTACTCACAAGCAAAAAAACCTCTGAAACCAGGGAGAAGGCGATTGATTTCCATGACAGAAACAGCAGTCATAGTCTGCCTGTGCATCTTGGATCTAACAGAGCTTGTAAAGTTGCCAGCATCCACTTCTTCCCTGGACTTGCTTCTCTGAAATGACTAATCAAAGTCTCACCTTGGCCCTGTGTACTCCAAATCTCCTTTTTAACTGTCTCCTGACAGGTGATAACAAAAGCAGAGATTGGATGTGAGTAGACCCTCTGTATTACACAACTGCATGTATCTCTCTCTTAAGTTTTTAGCTGTCCTCTTGCACGCTGTCCAGACTCACTGTATCAAGCTGACTTTCCATTCACGGTTCTTTCTAGCATATACTGTTTGGCCATTGTCCAAGACTTTGGTCGTACTCATTAGGTTTGATCACCAGCATATCAAAGGGATCGTTAAAAGTGTAGGGAAGTTTGCAGCAGCCCATGCATTCCCCAATGAACAATTGTGTTATTGGGAACTGGCAGATATCCAGGTGGAAACTGATATTTTTGCCTACAGATACTTTACTAAAAGGCTCAAGCTTCAAATTACTATAGCACATGCTGTTACAGAATTTTAGTAACCAAAGGGGTAGAAAATCATGTCAAAACTATGGCTTGGATATCAGGGTAAATGAGGGATTGGTAAGCATTTCATGCTGCTGTTAGATCTAAACAATTCTAAGCCAAAGCAATGAAGAGGACAGTGGGCAGATACTTCCTTTTTTTTTTTTTTTTTTTAACCTGAGATGCTTCTTTTTCATACTGGAGTAGGTAGACAGATGACATTGGAGATATTTTTTATTCTTTGATTTATATTTTAAGAGAGAACATGGTATTTCGAGAGAAATGCAGTGCGTTTGATATTGTCGAGACACCTACTTGCCATTATATACTCTAGGAAAAGGAAAAAACTGCAGGCAACAGGTGTTTGAGAAGCTCACTTGGAGCCTGTCTCACAAACACTGCGAGCACATTTGAGTCACTGCTGTTCAGCCAATTCTTATAAAATGCTAACTTTGCGCATAAAAGAACATTTTTTCCCTGGAACAGTGGCAAGATTTCTGATCTAGATGTAAACTAAACCAGCATTAAAAGTGCTGGGGCTCCCCCTAATGATCAGCAAACTGAAACAAAATCACTTTTTGCTTTTACAAAATATACTGCTTCTCACATTTGGCAAATGATGTTACATATGCTCATCTATTTATGTCTCTCCTTTGCCGGTGGCCTGGGTTCTGAGTGTTCCGTGGGGGTGTTAATTGCAATATGTCTAAAACGGAACTCCTCCTATGGTCATTTCTCCAAACTTCTCTGCCTACATTCCTTCTCCTGGTAGAATCTACTAGATTCTACTACACTTTTAAATCTATAGGCAGCAACCTTAAGAAGCCTTCTTATTAGTATCTATATCATCTTAATTGTCCACTCAACATAAATTTGGATGTCTCTGTCCTAATTAAGAGTCATCAGCATAATGGATCTCGATAATCACAAAGTCCTTTTTGTTGCTTTTTCACCCGCTTTGCTCTGTCATTCTCCACTTTAACTTGGCTAATTATGAGCTGATCTAAATTATTTTCCTGATCACCGCTGAAGAAAACAGAGACTGGATCACCAAGAGCTACATCTATTAGAATGATGGGAAATTATCTTCACTGGCTCCTCATTTTTTCCCAAACTCCTCCCAAATGTTCTTGCTGCTGTAAAGGTGCTGTCATCATGGGTTTCACAGACTTTGTCTAATAACAGCAAACGAATGAATAAAACCTACTGGTTCAGAGGGAAATAAGACTATATATGCTTTTAGGTCATAATGAATAGAATTTCCCCCCACTAATTAGTTTATTCCCTAGTCTTATTCTAATGCTGGGCATGCATTCCTCTCCTTTCGAGATAATTTCTATACCTTGTAATCTTTGAAAGTAGGCTGATTTTTGCACTTCAGTATGACAGGTAGAGAATACGTGTTACCTCTGCCACACTAACCCGGAAAAATTTAAAGGCCCGGATAACCATGTTTCGCTATCCTAGACTCATTTATCTGACGTCATATAAATATTTGCGTAAAATAATACCGTTTTTTCAACCACACAGATACCATGAACAGACACTGGCAACACGTCCGATGGTTTATGAAGCATCACATACCCTCAGTGTCCGGATGACCCAGGCATCATCGCTTGTCTTTGCTTTGTGGGTATTTGGCTTGTATTTCAGGTGATAAGTCCTTAGGTCTTACTTAGACGCAAGTCTTTGGTTTTATTTAAATACAACTACTAAATATGCCTTAATATCAAGCAATGAAAAGAAAAGCACA
Source organism: Desmodus rotundus (assembly GCF_022682495.2). Classification (NCBI taxonomy): domain Eukaryota; kingdom Metazoa; phylum Chordata; class Mammalia; order Chiroptera; family Phyllostomidae; genus Desmodus; species Desmodus rotundus. The sequence goes on along the minus strand of NC_071390.1, from coordinate 44,172,469 downwards.
TTTACCTAAAGGAAATGTTCTTAAATTTAAACTTATTTTGGCATTATTGTTTTAAAATATAGTAATAGTGTGCTGAATATTTAACCCCTTAAGCATACAGAGACAGAGAGATGTACATCACTAATAGCTTTTATGCTTTTAATAACAATGTCTTTTAAAGATTTTATTTACTTACTTATTTTTAGAGAGACAAGAAGAAGGGGAGAGAACCATCAGTGTGAGAGAGAAACATTAATCAGTTACACCCTCAACTGGGGACCTGGCCTGCAACCCAGGTATGTGCCCTGGCAGGGAATCCAGGCTGTGAGCTTTAGGTTTGCAGGCAGGTGCTCAATCCACTGAGCCACACCAGCCAGGATCAATAACAATGATTTTTTTTCCTAGAAAATAATGTGAGAAATGGTGTCGGAAAAATCCTGTATACCCCTAAAAATAAGACAAGCAATCAGAGATATAAAACCATAAATAAAAGGAGTGTCTTGGAGAAGTAATAAAAGTTTAAGCAAGGGAAAGTTTTCTGTAACAGAAAGTATTATGTTAATATTTAGGAATATTATCTATCTCCTACATTCTAAAGATAATTCTGGCTTTGGTCATAGTTTTCTTCTCTTTTGCATGGACATTTCTTCAAAGCTGTTGTGCTTGGGCCTGAAAAGGAAAATGCAGGATGATTTAGAGAGGGGTGATAACCAAAGCAGGTGGTTAGGTTGATTAAGGAAAGACTTTTGTGAAGTCTGTAGAAAACAGGCTCTGTTATACGGATTTTATGCAACTATATTTTAAAGAAATGAATGATTTGAGGTTTGATTAGTCAAGATAAATTTTTTCTATATGAGTTTTGTAGAATTCCTCTACCATTGTTACTTACCTCCATTTCTCGCCCTTTCTTTTCTCACTTCTCTTTCATACCTCCTCTCTTCCCCTTCTTTTTTCTTTCTCTCTTCACCTTCTTTCTCCTCTTCTCTTCCTTCTTTCTCTCGCTATTTCTCTCCCTCCTCATTTTCCGTTGTTTTTTCCTATGTGCCACAGCTTTTTATGAGAATTACTAATAATTCTACCTCCATTTATTTGTATGAAGGTTGACCTACGGATTTTTCTCATACAACACAATACTGCTTATAACCACATAAAATATGTATACTTACTTTTCCTCCCACCAGGTAATAAAAATAAGGTAAAAAAATATATAAAATTATAACAAATAGTCTGTTTAAAAAAAAGAGGCATACAAAGAGAAGGTCTGCTAGCTGTTCATTCTTTCATCCCGTAGCCCTCGTGCAATATAATACAGCAAAAGAAATTTTGAAATTATTATAACAGAAACTAGTAAACCACACTATTTTAAGCCAAATATCTTTAAACAAAGATATGTTAAGTTTATGTATTACTTAGCAAAAGATTAAATTATAAGTCACTTTATCTGTGTTGTTAATACATAGTTAATAAAAATATATAATAAAATGTCATTTCTTATAACTTGGGAAAAGAGTGCTTAGAAAAGGAAATGACAATTTTATCCTGCAGAATGTGTTTAATTTTATACTTAGCATGATTTGATATTCAAAAATTAAGTGTATATTAATTATAATTTGAACATACAAATCAGTAACGGGTGACTGTACAAGTACCTTGAGTTTAATTAATTTACATCTTTATAATTACTGGAGTGCTTTCCACATTCCCTTGGCTATTGTTCTCTTTATGTTAAAAATAGGTATTTAGAGTAAGACTACTTAAAAAATGTTTTTCATGTAAACTAGTGGTACTTTTTTAGAAATAACTTAAGTTTAAATATAAAATTGGCTTGGAATATTTAAAAACTTAAAACCAGAGTTGATTGAACAACTGAAACTTTATTTCAAATGGCAAAAAGAGACTTAAAAGAATGATTTTTAATTCCTTGATCTTAATGAGAAGAGATATGCCCTAGGGCATCATTCTTTTTTAAAAAAATGAGAGACTGCTTTATAATAGAGTCTTCCTCCTTAGTCTAGAAAAATCCTAAGATTTGAAATTTTTAATGTGAGGAACATATTAGAGTTCTGACCATTTTGAAAAATCCAATGGAGTGATTAACTATGAAGAAAGTAATCATATATGAATAATTTAAATGATCATGTTAGTTTGAGTTGAATTATGTTCACAGATTTTAAATTACATAGAATTCTAATTGCATCTTGATTTTTTCCCTTTCACATAATTATCAGGAACAAAGTATTTATTAGAGATACTTCATAATTTATTCTATCTCTATAATAGGTATCTGATTAAGAAATATTTTGAATATGACATATTTCTAATCAGAATGCTTACATGTGCTTTTCAGTTAACTTTAAATTACTTACACTTCTGGTGGCACAATTAAATATAATTATATTTATAACTTCTAGAATTTCTATTTTTATGCTACATTTATATTTCTCCTTTTGTCTATGAAAAAAGAACTCAATAGAGTAAAAATACTTGAGGGATATAATAAGGGTATGGCAGGTGTATATACCTAAGTTACCAGCAGCAAAGACTAATAAAGGCAGAGTGTGGATAAGTATTTATTTAAAAAACAGAATTTTAAAATTATTTCATACCTGAAAAATATGTTTTGGTTATCTACTGCTTTATAACAAACTATCCCAAACTTTACTGGTTTAGAATATTATCCTAGGTTGTTCATAATTTTATTAAGAAAGTTTGGCTGGGTCCTGGCTGGTATGGCTCAGTGGATTGAGCACCGGCCTGTGAATCAAAGGGTTGCAGGTTCAATTCCTAGTCAGGGCACATGCCTGGGTTGTGGGCCAGGTCCCCAGTGGGGGACACATAAGAGGCAACCACACATTGATGTTTCTCTCCCTCTCTTTCTCTTTCCCTTCCCCTCTCTAAAAATAAATAAATAAAATCTTTTAAAAACATAGCTTGGCTGTGCCATCTGTTTCTGACTCATGTGCTGTGAATTGGAGTAACTGAAAACAGGGGATTCAGATCTAAAAGGGCTTTAGTATGTGTACATCTGCTGCAGCAGCGGGGACAGCTGGGAGGCTGGGTTCACAGTGGCCCTCTTGTTCTCACTGTAGCTCCAAGGTGTCTCTCCCTGGTCTCTACAGTAGAGAAGTTGGACTTCTCATCTGGTGATCAGAGCTCCAAGTGACAGAAAGCAGAAACTGCCCGTCCTCTTAAAGGTTAGGGCTCAAATTGGCATATAATTACTTATGCCATACTCTAAGGTCTAATGTCACAGGCTAGTCCATATTTAAAATTAGAGTAAACAGACCCTAGCTTTCTCCAGGGAGAGCTGTCATCAAATTTGTGTCGGCCTCTGTTCAGCCATGGTTCATACTGTTATCTCTTTCCTTTACCTCTTCGTACCTGTCCAATCTTAAAAAATGCGTTTACGTGTAAGCCCTTTCTGTATGTATAAGAGAATGTTTTATTCTATTTAAATATTTTAAGTAAATACAGTGATCCCGCCAATAATAATATTAGAGGAAAAATGGCTATAACTCGAACTTAAATATGCTACCACTCTCTGAAATATCCACTTTATGTTGTCATTAGGAGATACTTCGATTGGTTTTCCTTAGTTTCTTGGACACTGGAAGAGAAACATTCTAATTAAGAACACTTTAATTCTTCTAAAACTTGCAGAATTATGGCACTCTCTGGAGACAATCTGCCTTTCCCACCTCTCTGTCATCTCCAATGAACCTGCCATTGTGTCGCCCATATATGCCATGCATACATGTATGCAGACATGTGTTTTAATTAGGAAAGTAAAGAGTATTAGTATCTGATGAGGATATATACCACACATGCATGTATGCAGACATATGTTTTGTGTCACCCATATACACCATGCAGACATGTATGCAGACATGTGTTTTATTAGGAAAGTAAAGAGTATTAGTATCTGATGAGGATATCTTATTTAATAGTTACTTGATATATGTTAACCCCTACTTCTCTCCCAGGAAGATCTGTAAGTAGATATTTTTTATCTCTTTACTGAACATAAATTAGCTGAGGTTTAGAAAGAATGAATAAGCGCTTCCTAGATCATATTTGTCGTGGTCTTTATAGCACTTGAATCTGGGTCTGACTGATTTTAGGATCTATTGTAACAATCGGGATAGTCTCAACTGTGCTACAATAATAAACAGTCCCTCATTCCCCCTAACCTGCTATGACATGACAGGAACGTCCTAAACATCTAGGTGGACATACAAGAAGAAACAGAGGTGCTGAGATCTTATATGGACATAGAAATTTGAAGAATTCCTGTTAATATGACCAATTTTTTCTAACTTACAATTTCATAAGTTCTAACAATATCAGGGTTTTTAGCATTAAATTTCCTACAGAATAAATATTGTTAACACAGTCATACAAAGGCATTGATCCATTCTAATAACATTTAATTTTTTTTCTGTTTGAAATAATTATCTATGAGAGAATATCTGAAGAATCTCATATAAATTCATGTTTCCTTGTTTGCCCATCAAGAAAAAAAAAAACAGTAAGAATTCAATCTTTGAAATGTCAACTTTGGTCTCCATTAGTGTATTATGGAAAACTGTTTCTACTTGTTTCCCAGACTAAACTACTTACTATTAGCTCAACATTGCCAAGATTCCATCCTTCATTTCAGATATACAAAAATAAAACAAGACAGGGACAGAAATTTCTGCAGGTTATTCAGAGAAATAATTTTCCCACTATTGCCCACTAAATAGTTTTCCCATTATAACCTACTGTTGCCCAAGGCAAATTCCATGGGATATAATCCCAATTTTCCCTGTAGAAAGTCAGCATGCATCACTGTATATCTAACTCAGAGCAGAATTCAAAAGTCTATATTCATCTGGGTTCATATCCAAGAGATTGCTGATGCTTGTATTCTGAAAACTCCCTACTCTAAAGCGATCTCATCAGGAGACAACAGTGCCCACATACTTCAAAGGCCAATTTATTGCAGGTTTCTGGAGCCCCATTTATTGAAGACTTTCTTTGACTCATCATTAACCGTTAGCCTTGGCCCTTCAACGGGTAAATAAATGAATGCTGAGTGTGCTCAGAGATAGGCTTGAATAATTACACATATACAAAAAAATGACATTTTACCATGCACACAGTTTATACAACTTCTAATATTTTCCCTAGTCTCTTTCAGTGTTAAAAAACACAATATTCACATACTATTTCTTAGAAAATTATGTAACCGCACTGCATCTCTGAGTCATCTAATTGATTTCAATATTTTCCTGACATGTAATACACTCTAATGAACATCCTTGCACAGAGGTTTTGGTTCATTTGTCTTATAATGTCCTTAAGATAGGTTGTGAGTACTGATTTGGGGGATTCAAAGTATATAAATTTTGATATAAATGTTGCTTGATAATCCTTCTGGACTGCAGAGATTAATATTTCTTTCCACCTCTTACACACATAATTGTCTACATAAAACAATAATAGTCTTTGAGACTGACAATCTGATAGAGAAAAAAATACAGCAGTACTTTAATTTGCAGTTTGTATTCATTAGCAATTTTCAACCTATCTTATGCCTTTTGGCCATCTGTGTTTATTATCTTGTGAATTACCATGCCTATTTCCATGTTCCTACTGGGGTATTCATATCTTTGCTATAAATGCATCACAATTATTGATATAAACCATGTTAAGCCTTAACTATAATATATATTAAACTCTCTTCCTACCCTCGCCAGTCTGTGCTGGTGTTTTTCAATTGTTTTTTAATTCAAATCTGCCAATATTTAACTGTGGTTTCTGACTTGGATGGCTATGTAAGTTTTGAAGGGCCCGCCTCCAGACTATTCAGCCAAGTCTGGAGCTACAGAAGGAACCGGTGAAAATTGAGGAATGTCTTAAGTGGAGGTAGAGGACTCACTTAAGAGGGAGATCACAACTCCATGCACACAAGAAACCCTCATGGCCTGAGGAGAGAGCTCTGGGGTCATGGGCAAGGCTAATAACTTGCTTATGGACTCATTGTCCATTCAGAAGGGGAGTACACTCTATATTTTTCCCCACAGCTCAGTATGTATTTAAGCATTGAATTGGCTCTTGACCTTTATTTGATAGTTTAATATGATACTTTATAATTCCATGGTCTGAAATATATCTTTATATAGCTAAAAATTTCACTATGTGTTTTTTACTTTAAGATTTTCATTAAGCTGCAAAATTCTGTATGTGTGGAAGCACATTCTTGTAGACTATGGCTTGCCTTTTCAGTCTCTTAAGAGATGTATTTTGATGAATAGACATTCTTAATTTAAAAAAAAGTCCAATTGGCCATTTTTTTTCTTTCTGATTTCTGCTTTTTGTGTTTTAAGAAACCCTTGCCTGTTGAAAAGTCATAAAAGTATTTTCCTATGTTATCTTCTGGAAGTCATATTGTTTGACCTTGCACATTTTGGTCTTCAGTCCACCTGCTAAATAGTGTGACATTAAAGTGACCCCAGTCTTGCTACTGAGTTTGAAGGAACAAAAAGTAATGTTGTAGGTGTGAAAATTTGCTGTGACTTCACTGTGGTGGTCAGTCAGTGCCTTCTGTTTCCAGAACTTAGCAGCACGTAAAATAGGATCCTGTATTATAAAGAAATGGACTTCAACAAAGTTGATTAGAATAGCTCACTCGAGGTATATTTCTTCTTTTTTACTTGGCTGTTCAAACATCCAAATTATTTACTTGAAACTTTGATTTGGAGTCTATTAGAAACATGGAAATAAATAGGGTCTTCCAAGTTTACTGAATTTTCACTGCTCACTGTGAAACCTCCCCAATTAATCCAAATTAAATATTTCTTAATAAAGTCTTACTATTGTCACATCACTTATTGTTTGCAATAAGTTATTATTTGCTGATCAGTAAATACTACTGATCAATTATTAGGCTGTGAATTATAATCAATATAACAATTTCAGCCAATTAGTATTTGCTGATCAGTAAATGCTACTGATCAGCAAATAGTACTTGTTTGTTTGGATTATTCAAATCATGTTGGTATAAAAAATATTGACGGGGTTGGGTTCTGGATGTACAATGGCAATAAAAGTAAATAAAAATAAATGCTACTGATCAACAAATAGTACTTGACTGAAATTGTTATATTGATTATAATTCACAGCCTAATAATTTGTTTTCACATCATGTAAATTTTTGTCTAAAGAATTCTGCTTCTTCATATTTAAACCAGCTATAAATATGTAAAGATTAAAGTCTATACAGTGAATTTCAGCAATTTTTACTTGACTAAAAGAAATGGTTTTGTAAGTCTCACCAGGGATATTTAGAATAGATTTACAGCATATAATTTTCTTGTTCTCAAGAATTGTAAAATGTTTTTATTTGGTTCACATATCACTGGATTATTAAAATGAAGTCATGTTCTGTCTAACTATACTTATCATTAGCTTTTTTGTGAAAGCACTTTTTTTTCTCTTTACAGCAAAGAGTTGGTTGGTGAGGAAAGAGAGAGTTGAGTCAATCATTTGATCTTTTAAAGGCATGACGTCGCATCAGGAAATCTACTCAACAGCAAGAGTTTGTAGTACTAAGTAGTAGTATTGGCTTGACTAATTTTTCAAAATGTATGAATTTATCAATTAGATGAATAAAAAAGAAAGAGTAACCCAAAATATTGGATGTCCCTTTAAGCCTTTCGGTCCCAGCCATTTCCCAAGTCAAAATTTGATTTACATGTGGGTGAAATTAATTATCATTTAAATGATATATCTTTTTAGAAACACAGTGGACCTTCTTGGTCCCTAAGTCCTTCCACATTTGCATCTCAAGTCTAAGTAACCACCATAATCGTTTTTCACTGCTTTGGGCCTTAATTATTTCTTTTGCTTATTTTGCTTTTGAAATCTTGTAAGGTAGATTTCAGGGTAGTCATACTTGAAGCCAGATTAATTAGAACTTATGGGACATTAGTTGCTTTGGGGTGAAAAGAGACCTTAAGTATACCCAAGACTTATGGGGTAAAGGAACCCAGAGAGAGCCCCTGCAAAGTCCAAGTCCCCAGCTCTATAATCCAACTTGTTTGACTTTAGGCCAGCCCTGGAGAGACTATTAGATAAAGCATCAAGCATATTCCAAAAATGATTTATACCTTTTTTTGCTGGAAGACAACTTACAATTTATACATTACTTACTAAACTATTGGCAAAATGGTCAGTTCGTGTGGACAGTATTCCAACCAGAATGAGCCAGCATTTGAAGCATTAAGAGTGTGAAGGCTGCTGCTATGGTTATACTTGACTGAATAATTGCTTGACAATTTCCACGAATTAAACAAATATTTACTAATCAAATATTATTTTCCAGACATTGGGATATATTCCAGAGATCAAAAAGAAGAAAAAAGAATATGATAAACATGGTCCCTAGTTTCACATAATTCACTTTATATAAAAATGTCTATATTTGTGTTGGTAAAAAATGGTTCAGCTTAAATTATTCTGAAGTGTATCCATATTTCAATTATCTCAAAATGATGTGGTATTTGTTTAGAGGAATTGAGAACTGTTCTTTGATCGTTTGCAATAATTGTTAGGGAGAGTGATGTTTGCTATATCTTGGGTTTTAAAAATGTTATGTAATTTTGTGTGTTCTACATGTGCCCGGATTGCCTCTTTTGCCCACTTTACCTACTCTACAACCACAATTTTCTATCTCTTACTGCTCATACTTTGTAATTCATTTGGATTACTTCAACAATCCTTTGACAATGCATTGCTTTCTTAGCATTTTATGTACAAGGTGCTGTTCCAGACAGTGGAGACACAGATGCAATAGGGATAAGCATGATCAGACCTCTGCATTTACTGAGTTTATATTTTGGTGTCTGTGTTATTACAAATCGACAAAGAGATAAAGAAAATATTTTCTTAGAATGCAATAAGTATTTTGAAAGGAATAAACATGGCAGCATGTAGAGAGTAGTAGAAATGAGTAGGCTATTTCAGACAGAGTGGTAACTTCCTTGAAGCTGACATTTAAACTGATATCTGAGTGGTGAGAAGGTGGAAAAGATCCTCAGAGGTGGGGAACAATAATGCGGTCGAAGGAAACTGAGTGAATGGGTCCTGTCGTCAGAAAAGCGTTTGGCATGCCAGGGTGGTGAAAAGAACTTCAAAATGTGTCTTAGGGTGAAATTTGTCTCGCTAATTTTGATCTCATGTGCATTAAGATATGATTCTCTGTGTGTCTTTAGCATTACTATTTATTTTGAAAAAAGGGCTCCACACCAGCTGGCCTTTTATTCCAGACCCTCATTCCAAGGATGTTTATACAGAATGGAACATAGATATAGTCAGTGCTTCATTCAGATAAGTTTTTCACTATATGTACACACAGCGAAATTCAGTTTGACATCGCATTTTGTCATCACCTATTGACTAAGACACAACAAGACGCACGAGGTGATGCGTCAGATCTATCTCGGGCTCTCTGATGCTGTCGGAACTCAACAGTGTCGGGTCCATCACAGCTGGCGATCCTGCACGAAGTGCCAGAAGGATATTGTCAACAACAGTAGCTAAAATTTGCAACCTCTGTGTATCAATAATATCCAGATTAAACATTTAAAATAAAGAAGAATCATGTATGAAGTGCATGGTAATTTTTCTGGAGGGTTTCAGCATCTTGTTATCAATGCTCTTATTTGTTTGGATTATTCAAATCATGTTGGTATAAAGAATATTGATGGATTGGGTTCTGGGTGTACAATGGCAATAAAAGACACTTAAAATGAATAAATGGTTTAATCATCTCTCCAAGTTAATAAATAGCTACAAATAAGAGGACTTAAATGTGCTTATAATAGTTTTTTCTCAAGTCTGGGCTCTGTCTCCTCCTGGGTAAGTAAGTACTGTATCCATTTCTATGGACACATATACACCCTTCTACACTGCAGTTCTTCATTCAATAAACATTTACTGTGTGCCTTCCGTATTCCAGGCACAATCCCCAGGTTCTGTGGCAGAAAAAAATTCAATAGGCAAGGTCATTGCCATACAGAGGCCCACAGTTGAATTACTTCCTACTTTATTCCATAAGTTAATTAATTGAAACACTGGGCATTCAAATATCTTAATAAATCAGATTTTTAAATATAATTGAGCTCTTCATTATAAAGCATATTTACTAATAGTTTGGATATTTTAATATTATCTTCCCCCCTGCTTTGATGAATAATTGACAAATAAGTTATATATATTTAAGATGTATAGAACAATGATTTGATATGTGTATATATCACGAAATTATCACATACAAGCTAATTACCACATCTATCACTTCACATGGTTACCATTTTCTTGTGTGATGAAAACTCAATTTTTACTCACTTAGTAAATTTCAAGTACATAAGACTATTATTTTTAATATAGTTTATTGATTATACTATTCCTGTTGTTACCATTTTCCCCCCTTGCACCCCTCCACCCAGTACCCCCCATTCCCTCCCACAATTCCCCCACTTATTTCATGTCCAAGGGTCATTCATATGTTCTTTGGCTTCTCCATTTCCTATATTGCCTATTCTGTACCTACCAACTTGTCCTTCTTAATCCCTACAACTTTCCCCCCATTCTCCCCATTCCCCCTCACAACTGGTAACCATCCAAATGATCTCCATATCTATGATTCTGTTTCTGTTCTGCTTGTTTGCTTAGTTTGTTTTTTAGATTCAATTGCTGATATTTGTGCATTTATTGCCATTGTAATGTTCATAGCTTTGATCTTTTTCTTAAATAAGTCCCTTTAACATTTCATATAATAATGGTTTGGTGATGATGAACCAAAGGTCCTTTAACTTGACCTTATCTGGGAAGCACTTTATCTGCCCTTCCATTCTAAATGATACCTTTGCTGGATAGAGTAATCTTGGTTGTGGGTCCTTGCTTTTCATAACTTTGAATACTTCTTGCCAGTCCTTTCTTGCCTGCAAGGTTTCTTTTGAGAAGTCACCTGACAGTCTTATGGGAATTCCTTTGTAAATAATTCTTCTCTTCTTGCTTTTAAGATTTTCTCTTCATCTTTAAACTTTGGCATTTTAATTATGATGTGTCTTGGTATAGTCCTCTTTGTGTCCATCTTGTTTGGGATTCTCTGAGCTTCCTGGACTTGTATGCCTATTTCCTTCACCAAATTAGTGAAATTTTCTTTCATTATTTTTCCAAATAAGTTTTCAATTTCTTACTCTCCCTCTTCTCCTTCTGGTACCCCTATGATTCAAATGTCGGTATGTTTGAAGTTGTGCCAGAGGCTACTTACCCTATCCTTGGTTTTCTGGATTCTTTTTTCTTCTTACTGTTCTGATTGAATTTTTTTTCTTCCTTGTGTTCTAGATCATTGATTTGATTCTCGGCTTCATCCACTCCATTGTTGATTTTTTGTAAATTTTTCTTTATTTCACTTAGTGTAAGCTTTATTTCTGCCTGGGTCTTTTTTATGCTATTGAAGTACCCAGTGAGTTCCCTGAGCATCCTAATAACCAGTGTTTTGAACTCTGCATCTGATAGATTGTTTATCTCCATTTAATTTAGTTCTTCTTCTGGAGTTTAATCTGTTCTTTCATTTGGGCCATATTTCTTTGTCTCCTCATTTTGGTAGCCTCCCTGTATTTGTTTCTAAGTTCTAGGTAGAGCTGCTTTGACTCCCTGACTTAGTAGTGTGGCCTAATGTGAAAAAGCATGCCCATAAGTTGGATGGGGTGGAGCCTTAGGTATCACCCGAGAGGGACCACTGGTGTGAACCAGGTTGATGGAGTCTCAGATATGGTGCTGCCACTTGTGACTCTGTGTGGGGGAGGAGTCAGAAAAGGGACAATGGCTGCCGCCTAGCCTCTGGAGTTTTGTTCTGGAGAGAGCTGTCCCAGCACTCACTCTAATGCTAAATATTTCTGTTTCTCCCCATATGCTACTGGTGCCCTTCAAGCTGCTGCCCTGGTACTAGAGCCCAGAGGGAGTGAGTCAGTATTAAGTCCTGGTCTGTTGTGGACCATTTAAGAAGAGACACCTGAGTATTCTGTAGTTTCTTCCACCACCATAATCCCCACTGATTTTTACAGCCAGAAGTTATGGGGATTTATTTTCCTGGCACTGGAGTCCTGAGCTCGGGGGGCCTGGTGTGGGGCTGGGATCCTTTGCTCTTAAGATATCCCCCCTGATTTTTACCCACCACACATGGGTGTGGCACTGCCCATGTCACATCTCTGCCCCTCCTACCCTTCTGAATGAACATGAGTTTTTCATTCCTTAGCTGGCAGACTTCCATACAGCTAGATTTTCTGACAATTCTGGATGGTAGTTGTTTTGTAGTTCCGCTGTAATTTATGATGTGGTTGTGTGTGGAGGTGAGCTCTGAATCTTGACCAGACAATGCAGTGTTATCAACTGCAGTCACCATGCTCTATATTAGATCCTCGGAACTTATTTATCTTATCTTTGTACCCTCTGACCAAATTCTCCCAATTTTTCCCAAATCCCGCCAATTTTTCCCAAATCCCAGCTCCTGTCAACCTCCATTCTGCTCTGTTTCTATGAGTACAGATATTTTAGATTTTGCATATAAGTAACACCACACAGTGTTTGTCTTTTTCGTCTGGCTTACTTCACTTTATATAATGCCCTCCAGTTTCATCCATGTTCTTACAAATGGCATGATTTCCTTCTCTTTTAATAGCTGAATAATATTCATTATTTATAGATAGGACTCTTTATCTTAAAAAAATTATGTGTAACATCTACTATTATTTAGTATTTCAGAAGGCAAAGACACTGTGCTAAGGACTTTGCATGTAACATTCAGTTATTCACAAACATTTATTCATGCCTACTCAGTGTTAGGAGCTAATGTAAGCTGGGCCTTCCCCTACATTTTCAAATTGAAAATCCAGAGCCTTAGTCAAATAAGTGGTGATAAACTCCAACTTCCACAACCAGTTGTGATAGAAGGAAGTTCTATCTGCTCTTACCTCCTCTACTTTTTTTTTTAAAAAAAACCACATTAATAAGTGAAATTGTGCATGAGAAACTATTGTTCTCAGCAATCTATACTGTGAATGTTCTGTCTTATATCAATTTCATTGTTACAGCTAAAACTCACAAAAATAAAATTCTATTTCAGGTCTCAGATCCTTTTGAACCATTATTTGCTAATAACTGAAAACCTTTAGATATGTGCTTTTTCTCTGAAATAATTTCAAATGTGCTGATAGTGTAAGGACATTGAAAACAAAACTTGTTTTCCAGAATCACTTCACAGTGCATTGAAGATCTGTGCCCCATTACTCCTGAACACTCAGTGTTTGTTTCCTATACTTATGAGAATGCTTATGAACATTCTCTTTCATGAGGTCGATATAAATACAAAAATCAGGAATTATTAGTATGTAATAATCATCTGAAGCTTAGAGTCTCCAAACAAGAGTTTCTAAAAGTTTTCTTTTTATAGAAACTGATTAAATCAAAAGTACATTTATTATTAAAATAGTTCTTGGAATTTAATTATAAAGCATATGTAAAACAATAAATTGAAGTGTCAGAAGATAAATATGAGCAACTCACCCTGTATTTAGACCCCAAGACAGGGTTGGAAATTAAGAAAACAAAAATTGGAAAATTAGAGGACAAACTCAAGCAACACAACATTAAAAAAATCTTACTGAAGTAGCCTTTTCTGGGAAGGTGAAGGAACACCACCGTGAAAGCTTAAAAGACACAGTAGAGTAGATGACTAATTCCAATAACCAAATCGAATACAACCTTTGAAAATAAAATGGTATTCAATTGTCATTGTACAACAATCTCACAAAGTCAGTGACTGTCTCCAATCTTCTCCTTGGCATGCACAGTGGAAAAAACACAGAGCTGAGAGGGGAGCACGAAAGCCCTGTCAGTCCTCCTGTGGACTACAGAAGACTCATGCTGCCCTGAAGGGGTAGACTTTTTTTCCTGTGGAATTGGGAACAGAGCTGCCAGTTGTTATATAGCCTTAAAAGTAAGCAAGGAAGGAGTGGATTCTCCCGAAGACTCCCTTCTTTTGCTTCCTCTCTTTAAAAAATGAATAGGCAAAGGATGATTTAAAATTAAAATAAAACAGATAAAAACACTCCCCTAACACCTTTCATACCATAATGTACAAGTACCATATTTAAGACTTGGATCCTAATGCCCCCTTAAAAAAATGATGACTTCATCTTCCTGTTTTCTGTATAACCCAAATCTGGCCAACATGTGACATGCACTCCTTCCCTTGACATTGAGGAGTGGCAATTAATGCCCCAACAGTCCTCTGGCACAAGCTGTTCTTTTTATTTCTCTGATGTGAGTTAGGCACTGGTCCACAGGGCCCCCCAGCTGCAAGGAGTATATAGCAAGCAAGCTGTTAGGGGTTCCCATTGGAGAACCTTTCCATAATTTGGGAGATAGAAGGTAGGACTCTCCTTCTAGTTAGTGGGATTTGATCACTGACCTCTGGGAGAGATTTCCTGGAGAAGGTAGAATCTTTAGAATATATAAAATTCCTGCAAATATTAAGATGTGCATTATACAACTGGGAAACACTGAATTTGTGTTAGGTACAAAAAATCATAAATAAATGAAAATAGGCCATTATTCACACAAGAGAAAATAAAATGTTGAAAGAAAAATTAAAGCGACCCTTGTAAGTGCATGACTGAGCTCTGAATGCTTTCATTTGGTGATAATATGATAAACATGAATATTCATTTAATCGAAATTATGATATATTATTTCAAGAGGATGAGAGACCAAAAGTGTGCACGTGTGTGATAGGGGCCGGAAGATGAAGGAACTAAATTCTCATCTTCCACAGTGGGAAGCCAATAGATAAAGCCTATTAATAAAAAATCAGGAAATAGCAATATAAGCACGTTATTTAAAGAGATGGAGAGATCTTAAAAGAATCAGCTAATACATTTGAAAGTGATTCCATCTGTGCCTCAGGAAATGGGCTGAGAAAAAAGCACAGGAACCATATGACACTGAAGCTACATGGGTATATAAATTGGATTAAAATAAAAGTAAACTGAAAAATACTGCACTGCATATACTGAAATACAAGTGCATCTACAATTTTGAATCTTTCTGAATACATTTTATATTTATTTGACATTAAGTTCTCTTATATGAGATATGTAAGTTTTACATTCTAGTTAGGACTTTGAGAACACACAAAAATATTTACTTTCCTATAAATGGAAAAAAAATATTTTGAGCCTACTGAAACTGAAACAAAGTGGAATATTTACTGTAGAAACTATAACCATTATTAATGACAGTAAATTTGGCCAGCAAGGGAAAGAATTTGGTATAAAGAGTTCAGAACTACATACATAATAAGCCATTTATGAAATGTGCAAAAGAATATGTCCCGAAGGAAAGTGTCATGGAGATTTTCTGTCCCGTTTCAGAGTTAGTATGATTACAGATGGCCCTGAGAGATGGCGCACGTCAGAGCTCTGTCCTGCAGTGTCTCGAAGCAGTCAGAGTGACACAAAGAGTGAAAAGAACATCCATCATCAGTGACTTTAACAAGTTTGTCTGTAATGATTTCAAATATCTTAATTTTATTTTCTCACAAAAACTACTTTTGGATATTTTAATTTGTTATATATATAAATAAATCAAAATTCCAGTATGTTGATACACTCAAGTGAGCATAGTATTATATAATGTTATCGCATTTATTAATGGAGCCTGATTTACTAGGTCGTAAAACTGCAAGTTTTGACTCCATGAATAGCAATTAATGTTTTTAATGTACAGATATAAAAAAGCACTGCTAGATTCTTAGACACCAGAGGCCTCGATTTGCCCAGGACTGATGTAGCCCTAAGATAGAGAAACCACAGAAAACAAATGGTATTATTTGACCATTTAACCTAAACTTTCACTCAGCTTTCAGATTTCATCAATTAGATGGGACAATAAGGCAGGGTGAAGGAAAAAAGAAGACAACCAAAGAATTTAGGCCATAGAATGATAAAATGTACCCAAAAGCCTAGAGCAGAGCATGCCTGGGTCACTCATGGGATTCCATACCCACCTTAACTCATCATCAGCCTGGGAAAAAGCACATACACAAATGGTACTCTCATATTTGGGGTCAATAATCGGCAATGTGGAAGCTCTCCTTTCAGGTTCTAGGTCTGTGATCCACAACCTGAGCAAAAGGCTTAGTAGATCTCCTTCTAGGAGTATAGAGGTAGGAGTGAGAAGGGTGAGATAAATGAGATGTAAGGATCTTTCTCAATAGAGGCCTGAAGGCACTCACTTAAAAAAAAATTATATACATAGCACAAGTTTTCCTATGGTTCACAGAGAACCTCAGAAATCCTGAATCACTGGCTAATGAGCCATGGTCATTTGTTATGGAAAATAAAACAAACAAATGAATAAACTGACAAAGGATGAGATTGATTCATTGACAGCATTGTTTCCAAAGCATGATATTGTAAGGCCTAGGCATTTCATCCCAAAATTTATACAAATTAAAGCAAAAAAAAAAAAAAAAAGCCAACACAAAGGGCTGCAAAATTAAGAGTCACCAGTCTACTAATCACCAACCCTTCTGTGCTCGAACCCTTCTTCTCCCAACTGTCTGTTCTTTTACACTCTTATCCTAAAATCATGATAATTTCCCTCATTTTTTCCCACAGCCTGCCATACATGCCAAGTTAAAACAGATCCTAAATGTGCATGCACATACATGCAGGTATGCGCACATACAGATGCATATCGAGAAATATCAAAAGATCTTACAAAAGGTAAGATATTCCCATTGAGAAAGGTGAAGCCAAAAATATTTGGTTGGAACTGTAATTCATACACATGCAATCAATTAAAGGTAAGTTCATGCTGCAGGTAGATTGTGTTAAGGGCCCTCCCTGTATTTACATGACTTCCCAGTTCCCACTACCAAGGGTGTTATATATTTCCTTCTCTTTAACTCTGAATTTAGCCATATGCTTTCCTTCAGCCAGTGGAGTGTTAGCAAAAGTGATTAAGCAGAGCCGGGACTGGTGTGACCCATTGGTTGGGCATCCTCCCACAAAGTGAAGGGTCACTGATTTAATTCACTGTCAGGGCACATGCCTGGGTTGCAGGTTCGGTCCCAGTCCAGGCCTTTGGGAGAGGCAACCAATTGATATTTCTCATTCATATCAATGTTTCTCTCCCTCTCTTCCTTCCTCCCTTGCCCTCTCCCTAAAAATACATATTTTTTTAAAGTATCAAGCAGAGGTTTGAAAGGCCTTGTCTAGTTGATCTTGGCAGTGCTTTCTCCCTGTTAATGTGATAAGATCATACCCAGGCTAGTCGATGAGAAGATGAGATACAGGAAGTCTGTCCTCCTTGTTCCAGCTCACAACTAGCCGAGTGCATGGTGATCCACACCAGAACAAGGAGAACCAACAAGTGAAGCCTAACCTAACTCACTAATTCTCAGACCTGGAGCCAAATAAACGCTTATTGTTTCAAGTCACTGAGTTTCAGAGTGATGTATTATGCGTCGCTATTTTTACAACAGATAACTGACAGATTTTTCTGGATGGCATTTATAAGGATATCACCTAAAATACATGGGTATATTTAATGAATGCTAGAAATGATATTTCTAAAATCTATACTACATCAAAATACCATGTAGTACTGAGTTTGAAAATACTATACCAAAACTTGTAACTTAGTCATAGTTGCAATTTTAAATTCTTGGCATGAAGCAAAATAAATTTAAAAATACACAGGTAGATAACTAAATTACATTCCTTTTGTTTCCTGAAATTAGCTTTGTCTCACAAGAGGAACTCTATTAAAGTCTTAGTCAGTATTAGAAATATTTGGATAAAAATATACAACCTATCTTTGTAGTCTATTACATTCTTCAAATTATTAGACATAGAGAAAGAGAATGTTACAGCAAACTCTATTTCCCAGAAGAGTTAAGCTTTGCATTGATAACATTGCAATGGATAGTCATCAATCTAAGCCAAGTCCTTTTGCTCCCCATCAATCCTTTCATTTGTTTTTATTCTATGCCTCATTTATTCTATTCCAGAGCTATTCTACAACTTCACTGTCTACTCAAACCTCCTTCTCAAAATTAATCACCTAACTCACTTGCCTTACAGGGCACTGTATTATTTATTTTAGTTTCATATTTCTTCACTGACTCTCACCATTTATACATGGAAAAAGATTTCAAGCTCTTTGTAAATTCAAATTTGTGGCTCAGAAGATACAAGAATATACAGTTTCCCTAAAGCAAACCCAGGATACTATTTTAAAAGGAAAAATAAAAAATATTAGAGGAATGAATGATATTTTTATTAGAAAGCAAATTTTACAGGAAAAATAGAATGATTAAAAAGGTATCTGGGAGACAAATTAATAGAAACTTCCAAACTGAAGGGGAAAAACACAGAAAATAAGGATAAATTTAAGAAATACAGAAGACAGTTATAGAAATTCCACATGGGTCTAATATGAGATACAGAAGTCACTCCCCTCAATAACAAACAGAAAATATACACAGAAAGAAGGAAATAGTGATTTTAAAATTAAATGTTCTATCAAAAGTATATTTAAAAAGGAATGATGATGATAATGAAGATGATGTGGTTGTTGAAGATGAAAATGCAAAGGTGATGATGAAGTTGATAGAAGCAGTCGTTGAGGCCGTCTCACAAAATACAGAGCGGAAAAATGACAAGATAGGAAACAAGCAAAATTTGGCTTTAGGGAAGGCTTTTGAGATAATATTACCCTGTTAAATATTTCTGGTTCCTTAGCTAGGGTGTCTTTCATAAACTGAAGAATAAACAAGTATTTAATGATATCAAATTTTATAAAATGTACACATTCCAAGGAGAAACTATAAAGAGGCAGCTTTTTAATCAACAGAAAGAATGTACATTATCAGTCTGAAATAGTCTTTGTGAACAAGACAAATAGACAAAGAAACTAAAACACGGCAAGGTTGAGCAACAAGATATATACCTAACAGGGGGGAAGGAAATGGCAGTGGGAGGGCAGGAACGCTCCCAGCTCCCCAAACACTGCCCACATATTTACAGTTTGGGATGTGGTCTTACAAAAAACAAACACACAAAGGGGATAAAAAAGGAACTTACTCTAGTGTTAGAGTTTCTCGAATTAGAGTTGACCCTTGAACAACAACACAGGTTAGAACTGCACAGGTCCACTCAGGTGTGGGTATTTTCAATAAATACTGTAACTGTACTTTTTCTTTACACACTGTGAGTGATTTCCTTAGTAACATTTTGTTTTCTCTATCTTCTATCTTACTTTATTATAAGAATACATTGTAGTATAATACATATAACATACAAAATATGCGTTATTCGATAGTTTATGTTATCGGTAAGGCTTCCAGTCAACAGCAGGTTATCAGTAGTTAAATTTTCAGGAAGTCAAAAGTTGTATGTGGT
This sequence comes from Desmodus rotundus, assembly GCF_022682495.2. Classification (NCBI taxonomy): domain Eukaryota; kingdom Metazoa; phylum Chordata; class Mammalia; order Chiroptera; family Phyllostomidae; genus Desmodus; species Desmodus rotundus. Next base: position 44,152,970 of record NC_071390.1, on the reverse strand, counting down.
TTTCGACTGCTCAGGGGCTCCGTGCCCCTACCCCCATGTTGTTCAAGAGGCAACTCTATTTTCTGCCCATTATTTCCACCTATGTTTATTATTTAACACCATTAATACAAATAATATAAATTAAAAATATAGAATGTCTGGGGAAAATTTTATATCAGAAGTCAGAAGTAATTACATATTACTAATTATGTCTGTATGAGAGGGGAAAATGGTGTTGATAGCCTAAAAATCAGTAAATACGTTTTTCTTTCTGATCTTCAATATATCAATCAAGTTCATTTCTTTCCTGAACATTATTTTTAACATTATTAAAATGCCTCAGGATGACTAGAATCCCTTACACAATTTTAGTTTATTTTTAAGATTTCTTATTAGCAATAAATTATTATTGTCTTGGAAGTGAGAATACCTAAATTCTAGTCTATTTTTTTCCAATAAATTCATTGTGTAGCTTAGGTAAGTCATCCAAACTCTCTGGACCATCATTTTCTCATCTTAAACAAGATGATTATAATATACTGCCATATAATTCCATTTTGAATACTTGACATATTATTGCAGATACTGTGATACATCATATATATATATTCCTGATTACGTCCTTACGACAAACAATATAAGAGGAGAATTTTTACCCCCACTTTTCAGAGAACAAAACTGAGTCCAGGAGATGTTAAGTAATCTGCACAAAGGCAGATACGTAGATGTATTGGCATTGACATCCCACTTCATTTCCTCTGCAGTGCAGTACAGCAAGCAGAGGTTGTGATAAACCAGCTAATATGCATAGAAGAGCTGACAGCATGAGTAACTAGACATGTTGATTGTTCACACAAGATAATTTGAGGGGTGTTAGAACAAATCTCCTCCCATTAACCATCGCTTTCTATTTTTCTTCTGTCAACATTAAGGATGCATTATTTCAGTATTCCAGATGTTATTAAAATGGGAACTGAAATACGACAGCATGGTGTGAAGTTAGATGTCTAGCGGATAACAGATTCTGCTATGAATAAGACACAGGATAAGTATGAACAAAAATGTGAGCAAAAATTTAGAAAATACCACAATGCAAATCCAATCTAATTTACAGATTTTCAACACTTGGCCAATAGGAGACAATTGAAGTTATTCTCTTTTAATATTTGAAAAAGCAAATCTGTAATTCCAGATAGAAAGAAGTCTAAAGACTTCAAAGCACTTTCAGACTAAATATAATTGTTTAGAACTTTTGGTAGATAAAGTTATAGAAACCCTTATGGCTTCCAATAATTATGTAAGGGGAAAAATTTAGCAATTAAAAAATTAAAAAGCTTAGAGGCAGTTACTTTTATTCCAGAAAAAGTTCCAAAAGGCAGCAATTCAGCTACTAGAGATGTTTCCTCCTTTTCAAACAAAGGGGCCTCAAGGAAATGGGTAGCAAAAAGAACAAAACACACAATTCCTACTGAGCTCAATTCATCTTCTCACTTCACGCAGCAAACCCCTCACAGAGTGAGTCTGTGTCTGGAGATGAAAGTTCAGAAAAGAAACTTGACTTTGTCCTGAGCCTGAAGTGTAGCAAAAGGTCATTAGTATTCTTGTCATAAAAGATTAGTCATCTTATATTCCTTGAACTTCTTTCACAAAGGACCAAAGGTAGTAGAGTTCTTAAGGAGTTAAAAGCACTTCTTCTTGGAAACGTATTAATCAATAATAAATTTTTTAATTCATAATACTAACTAACTCAGCCTGAGTTCTTCTGTTTCAGGCACTGTGATACTTGCTTTGCAAAGCCTATCTTACCTAACACTCTCAGCACCTTTGTGAGGTGGTTCTCGCATTTTACATATGAAGAAGCTGAGAATTAAGAGAAAGCATGTGACTGGTTGAAACAGTGAAGATAGTAAGCAGTGAATGATGATTTGAAATTGGCTCTGAGTTCAAAACTTCCATCTCAATTATTAAATAAGCAAATATTTTGTGTTTACTGACAATTGTTATTTTGATGAGGCTTGTCCCATTTTCTACATATCATTTATAGAAATATCTTTCTCTCTTAATAAATATTTATAGATAAAGAAGTGAATATACATAGCATCTAGAAATAAATATATGTATATATATTTTCCAGAAATAAATAAAATAACACTGCATTGGCATCATTTAAAAGATAACACAAAGGAATTCTCTACCTGAATTTCATCATGAGGAAAGGAAAAACCAAAAACAAAAAAACTTTGAGGTTAAAATCTCCTTAAATACATAATCTTAAATGTGCCATTTACTGAATAAGATTGTGATGAGAAAATTCACCCTGTTTGCTGCTTACTAAAAGCATTTATTAGGCCAAGATGGCTGCTGACATCTCATAAAATGTTTTTCTCATAAAACTACACAGCGCAAGAAAACAGCTAAATCGAATAGTTCATAAAAACTGTTTCCATATATACATTTCAAAAAACAGATTTGCTGTGCGTGCAATTGTCTGAAAATGCAAGCTCAGAGCATAGCCCACGTGGAAGGATGTCGATCAGTGCGGCTAATGTGGTAAGCCCTAGTAATAAAGGAGTCAAAACAAAAGGCCCAAGCAATTGGTTGATGATGCAGGCAGGCAACTCATTAGGCCTGGGAGAGTGAAAGTAAAGTGCTGTAGAGCTCAACTCCAAGCAGGAAGAAGTAGACAGCAGCTACCACACAGCGGCAAGTGCACTGAACTGCAGTTGAGAAGGCTTTACCCGCCTGGGCAAGTCCCGGGCCTGTGGGGTCCTTAGGTTCTTCCTTTGTGCGAGAAAGCAACAAGACTCCTTTTGAGCTTATAGACCTTTTGGAGAATGTGGTAGAAAACAATGCACATCCCCACATACATGTGATATTTTATATGAACTCTGGGGTATCCCAGGCCCTTGGTGCTGAAGGCCCCTAAATTAAAGGATCTTTGTAGTCAACGTTTCATTTAGTTCACAAGGTGATGATAATTGGGTTATGTAAACTGTCGTGCAAGATTACTTCAGAATGATACTTGAACAGTTTCACTGAAACCAAATCATTTCAAAGGAATCCTTGGTCTCAGATAGAAAGCTATGTTCAGATTCAAAAGTCTACACATATTTTTAACTCTTAAATTTCCTGGTCAAATAACATGTTTGCACAATAAAACATGATTATTCACTTACTAAATGTTATCTGAGCAGCACAAAATAAATTATCTCCTAAAGACTTAGTTTTTATAAAAATTATGAAATAGAAGTCAAAGGTATAATTATCATTAACTTGGAAGGATATCAAACCTTTGGGACTTTAGTATGATGTGGGATTCTGTCTCTCTCTGTCTCTGTCTCTCTCTCTGTCTGTCTCTCTCTCTCTGTCTCTCTGTCTCTGTCTCTCTCTCTCTCTCTGAAGTTAGATGGATTGTACTGGACAAATCATTTTCCAAACTAAGCTACAAAGCTGCCCTCTTAGGAGAAGTCAATAGGCATAGAAACTGAATAATGTATGCAATATCACTTTGAAGTTTGGATTGGGTGCTAACTTTTCTAATAAAGCCTGACTTTATGATTGTTATGGGGCATCCTGAATGCCATCAAATAACAAAGCTCACAAGGATGAAACTGGACCCCTTGAAGCAAGCAGCAGGGTCCTTAGTGGCCATTAATTTATCCCACACATTCGGCTGCCTGTTGAGAATAAACTAATCACACTTCTTAGCTTTCCTGTGTCTCAAATTCCAATAACAGAAATCATTCTCTGTGCATTACATGGAGAATAAAAGTATATAATGTGACTTTATTACCATGAAGACAGATTTTTTGATCCTCATAGAAGAGAGGTAATTTGATTCCATTATACTATATGTTTCTTCTTTCTTTCTCCTGTATTATTTTTTTGAAAGAGAATTGTATGTCTGACTTTTTTATTGTTGTTGATTTTGCATCCTAATAACTTTAGGATGTAAAAAGCTAAACTCCCCCAAACTTTGGAAAGCAAGATAATATATGCAGTTCCTTCAGTAAAAGAACAAAGGAAAAAGTTAAAGAAAATAACTTGGTCTGATTCATTTAAGAAGTATGGAGACTTAATACCTGAATATTATCCTGCTACTTATTCAAAACATCTACAGACACTCTGAACTTCAGACATGAAAAAACAAAATTACTTTGAGTTACTATTTTCAACTTTCTTTTGTACTTTCTCCAACTCCATTCCCCTGAAATAAGTTGCTGTATTGGATATTTTCTATTTTCAAATAATAGTGCATTTTTAAAAAAAATAATAGTAAAACCCCACTAGCATTTCTAGTCAGCCTGGGAACTCAAAATTAAATTAAGTTCTGCACATTGCCACTATAAAATTTACCATCGGAACTTTAAAAAACTGCTGATGGTGCACTAAGGAAAATCAAAGCCATTTGTGGGGTGGGTTGGGGAAATAAATTAGCTCTCTGCAATGGGCAGGCACAATCCCCAAGCAATAGCCTTGAATCTATAAAGGACTTAATGTATGAAACCAGGACACATATAAATTCAAGAGAAGAGGTCATATTCTCTTTATATATTTTTCCATACTCTCTTGTTAATTTCACAGTCTTCAACCTATTGACATTTTTTTATTAAAGACCAAAAAAAAAAAGAAAAGAAAATGCATATCTGGATTACAACATAGACATGTTCTGCAGATGATAAGCTAATTATTAACATTTCACTTCTCTGTTTTCACACTGATATTGATCAAAGACATAATACATTATATGTCTAAATAGTCTTTGAAAATATTTTAAAACACACTCAAAATGAAATCTAACATAGTTACTTAGGATTAGTAATATTCACAAAATTCAATTTTCCATGCTATTCTTTGGCAAAATGTAAAATATAATAGCAATTTATGGAAAAATGCACATAAGAGAAAAATAAAAGTTTTATTTTAAAGATAATTGGAGAGAGATAAAAAAGGAGGGAAAACAGGAAATAAGAATTCAAATCAGTCTTCATACCACACTTTTAAGATATAGAATCTCCATGTGACCTTTGATTGTTGAAATTAAAAGTTAGTGATTATTTACTATTTCCAAATACATTGTGCCTCCTAAAAAGATTCTTTAAAATACTTGCTTAGGCATTTAGATGTGTTATACAGTGACCAAATTTGAAAAGAAAAAAAAAGATGACTTTCAATTATTAATCCACCCCCCCATGTATATATCTATTTGTTGTCTGTCAAACTTCCATTGTCTCAGAATGTTTTCAGAGTAGAAAGATAATTATTTCTTCTTGTTTTTTTATAAAGCTCTAAGCTGATTTTAGTTGCCACTTCTCTGCCCTGCAGAGAAAACTCCGATAAACACAACTGTGCTGAGAGGTGCACCATGACATAAAGTCAGGCCGATAAGGCTGCAAATCCCACGCTCATGGACTTATGAACAATTGTGCCCCTTGAAAATAAAAGACAGAGTAATTTGTGACCTTGAGCAAGTTACTTAATTTCTCTGTGCCTCCATTTCCTTTTTCTGTAAGGCAGGGTTAGCTGTAATATCTGCCGTTAGGGTCACTGTGCGGGTTAAATGGTATGCGTGCAAAGTCCCAAAGGGAGAGTTTGGTATGTGTCAAGTGCTCAATAATTTTTAGCCATTTTTTATTACCTTAAATCTTATTTATAGTTCAGACAATCATAGTCACTCCTCATAGTCACAATCACAATGGCCTCAAGGAAAAAAAATCAGTTCTTTTCAGATATGTAAACTATCAACAAGTCAAGTTTTCTGATACACAGGGTATCTTGCCAAATTTTGGTGTGTCCCTACTTGTTTAAGCCCACTGAAGAAAGACCACCAGGGACACATTGGGAGCAAGGTAAAGTTAGTTTCGTTAGCTTGTTTCAGCAAAATAGAAAGCTGTACAGCAGAACCATGTGCTCCTCTAAAGGGGAGAGTCAAGAAAGTGAACAGCTCTAGAATGTAAGATCTCATGCTAAATTACTATTAGATTGGTGGGCTGAGGTCTTATCAGTAAGCATGTGAACTAAGAAGAGTTTGTATTTTGTGTGCCTCGCATGTTCTGGTTTCGTACAGTGAATCCACTTTGTGACTCTTAGCAATCTTTTACAAGTTGTGGTTTATGTTCGATTCTTCATTCCACCATCATAGCCTATTTGCTGGCAGGGCCATTTTTCACATCAGCGATTAGTGTGGAGACTTCCAGTAGTTCTGGTGAGACATAATTGTAGATTATGGAAGGGTGTTGTAAGTGGATAGGGAAATAAATGAATGAACTTGAGGAATATTTATGAGGCAGAACTATCACTATCAGGTTTGGGGTTGATGAGATACTGGGGGTAAAGGAAAAAAGTATCAAGGATGTCTGCTAGATGTCTACACCTACAAAAGATTTTGGCAAATGTACATCTGCACATAGAGAGCAAAATACACATCTACTACAACAGGTACAATGCTACCAGCATTCAACAAGAATGTTTATTAAAATGAATGGGAAATTCAAATGATGATATAAATTATGACATACTCCATAAATTTTGAGCATAGAAATTAACTAAGAAAAACAATAATGAGTTAATCTTTTACCCTTTCAGTTGAGAAACTGCATTCATTTTACTACAGTCTTAGATTTTCAGAGTAACATTTTATTTTGTCTTTCATGCTATTGTCTGAGCACAAATGAGTTCTTTTAACATTTAATTCCATTTAATTTAATTATTTCAGTGACAGATTTTAATCTCATAGTTTTATTCATGTAAAAATGATTCCTCTTCACTGAATAGCATTCCTGCTTCTATCTCACCCCTAATATCTGTGCACGCACACACGAGAGAGCACTTTTAAATAATGCTCAGCATCTGACCTGTGTTCCTAACGTTTACATGCGCATAGAGCAGTAGTAAATCAGAGGTTCCTTGATGTAAGCATTAGGAAAGCCATGGAAAAGCATTAAATGAAGTTTGAAATCAGAGTGCTATCAGAAGGTCAATCTAAATATAAAAAAATAATTATGTAATGGCATTGGTTTATAAGCTACTTGAAAGACCCTGCTGGTGTTGAGCATATGTGACATCTGCCTCCCAGGGACAGCTTAGATTATGCCTATGCTTCCCTTATCAGATCAAGTAATCAAAGAAACAATATAGGCCTTGGGACACAAGCTAGAAAGGCAAAACAAAGTCAGAATCCTTTCCCAAATGTACTAGAAAACCATCCATGACAAGGTGTCGATCACCTTTTCCAATGAGCCCAATTGGACTATTCAGCTCCAGTTGAACTATGTATCCTTTGGCTTTACTGTCATTATGAATAATCATCCTTTTCCTTTTAAAATGTTACCTTCTACTACCCTGCCCATGGTAAAGTTGAAGACTCCTCCTAAGTGCTCCCATGACACCAGTTGTGGGCATTCCCTATCTGCTTATACCCAAACCAACATTTGTCAGTTAGTATCACCATCCATAGAAAAACCTGTACACAAAATTATTTGTTACAGCCAAAGACCGGAAACAACCCGAGTGCCCTTCCGCAGGTGAATGACTAAGCAAACTGCAGTGCATTCTTATAATAGAACACTACTCAGCAATGAAAAGGAATAAACTCAATATACACTACTTAAAATGACCTCAAGGGTGTTATGCTGAGTGGGAAAAATTAACAAAAGGCCACATACTATATGATTCTATTTATATGGCATTCCCAAAAGATAGGCAGTAAAATTTTGGATATTTCTCATGCCAATATTTTTTTCTGAAATATCTCTTCAGGCAAGGGAAACAAAAGAAAAAGAAATAAACAAATGGGACTACATCAAACTAAAAAGTTTCTGCACAGCAAAGAAATCATCAACAAAATGAAAAGACAACCCACTAAATGGAAGGACATATTCACCTATGATACATCTGATAAGGGGTTAATATCTAAAATTTACAAAATGGCAGTATTTTTGCAACTTCCTGTAAACTGTAATTATTTCAAAAAAAATAATAAAATTTTGAAAATATAGATTATAATGCAATTCATCCTGATAGTGATTTGTTTATGAATGGGCTCTGACTAAAGAGACAGTGAGAGAAATATACATGAGAAAGAGAGATTCTAGGAAGTTCCTCCTGTAGAGAAAGACCTGAGAGAAGAGCCCTCTCCGTGGCCTTGGTCTCTAAGTGATGCTGGGAACTGAGAAGTCATCTTGAGACCAGTGTGGGAAGCTACCCTAACTTTACAGGAAAAATCCATTTCTTTGAATGTCAAAGTAGAAAGTAAATATTAAAAAACTGCCATTTACAATGTCAGTGAGTTCCTGGTTTAAGGAAATGGTGCAAACTTCTTAACTTGGAACTTCTTAATTTATTCACTTGACAAATATTTATAGAGTGCCAATGAAATGTTAAGCATCTGTAAATACATACTGTTTCAGCCACATTCAGCAAGATTTTTGATGAAAAAAAAACCCTGAATATTAGAGAAGACAAAGAGTATGTGAAGAGCTCCACAATATGTAAGAAACTGAGACTCACTTATACCCAAATTTAATTTAGACCATATCTCATGGTTTTTCAATTATATAAATTTTTTTACCTTATACATCAATCTGTTTACCATTTGCCATCTCTAATACCATATACAATCTGTTTAACAAATAAAATAATTCCTACAAAAAGTAATGGTTGTATTTTTGGAAAAGAGACTGAAGTCTTGGTGAAGTACATAAAGGACTTCAAGTATATTTTATTCTTAATCTGGATGGTAAGTACATGAGCTCTCATGTTTTTCTTCTATTTTATTTGCCTTGAATATGTCATAAGAAATTTAAACATAAACAAAATTTTTTTAAAACCACCTATTTTTTAAAGTTTTTATTTAGTCACTTTTAGAGAGAGGGAGAAGGAGGGAGAAAGAGAAAGAAACATCAGTGTGTGGTTGTCTCTTGTGCGCCCCCCTACTGGGGACCTGGCCTGCAACCCAGGCACATGCCCTGACTGGGAATCAAACCAGCAACCCTGTGGTTCACAGGCCAGCATTCAACCCACTGAGCCACACCAGTCAGGGTTAAAAATACCTCTTACTTATTTAGTTTGAAGCATGAAATGGGTGCCAACAGATGTTCTGAAACAAGTCTTCAAATGTCAACAAAGTGAAATTATGTGATGGCATACATATCAAAATTAGAATTTCTAGAGTATAAGTGCTAATAAACACAAGTTCATGTGAAGTAAGGTCAGAATTTTGGGTCCAATAACATCTACAATAGGTGATGAAAAAAAGCCTGGACTTTAAATGTAACCCGAAATGGAATTTCTGCATCATTACGCTGAGCTCTCCAATTAATAATTATATGGAGACAATTATACGGACTGATTGTCTTCTGAACTGAGGTAAAAACATATTACCAACATATCATCAGGTTAAAAGTCATATTCCATGTTATCCTCTACAAAAACCATATTCCAGTTTTGCCAGATGCTGCCTTCCGTGGACCACAACTCCCAGGAGTAGGTAAATTAGTCCTAGTAACCTCTTACCTGGAGTCTCATGGGCAGACATCAAAGGAGTGTTCAGCAAACTTACAACTAATTGGTGATGTACCATCATGTGTCCTGATTGGTTGTTTTCTAAAATTTTGGATATTATTTTAAAAACTTGGAACTCCTAATAGGGCCCCCAGAGGGCTGCACTAATTTAACTTCCAGATGGTAAAATAATGGAGAGAACAAGATGGGCCCATAAACACGCTGATGTTCTCTAAACCAACAGGACAGTGTACATCATCATTATTACTGGCTTTTATTCTTCCATACAAAAGGCGTCACACTCCAAACAAGATGAAGAGATTTGCTAGCTACGCATCACCACAAGAATGATTTTGCTAGTGAAAACAGCTAATGAGAGAAAATATTTTACTGCCTACTGAGAATTAAATATGTGGAGACACCTTTATCACAATGGGATTTCCTTTAGAGAATCACATAATTCAGGTGAATTACGATTGGAAATTATTAAGTAAATCTACTCTCATGTAACAAATTGAAATTAAAACAAGCAACAGACATTCCTAGTATTTTTATTTTATTTGTAATAAATTAAATTTTAAAAATACATTGTGTTTTTTAAATGAAATTATTTCTAAATAATTTTGCTAGCAATTTCTTTCTTTACACAAAGACTTCAACTCAGTGTCATTATTAACTACAACTGTCAAAACTTAACTGGAACAGCATGTATATATACTATCTCATAAAAAGTGCCAGTCTGAATCAGTATGATACATTCTGTTAATGCTTTGGAGATATATATATATACACACACACACATATATATATATATACATTTATAAGTACTTAAAATCTATGTATGCTTGTATAGGTGGTTATAAGTTATATAATACTTTAGTCTGGTGTATGTCTCAGTGTTAGAATCCTAACCACTAATTTATGCTTAAATTATTTCTATTAAAGTGTTATTTTATGTCATAGCTGCATTTTTCAAAATGATTTTACTTTGCATTTTAAATTTCTAATTGCTTGTATTTTGTATCCATCTATTCTTGTTTGGGTGCTTTGTTTTTCATTTGTAATTCTTATTCCTACCTATCCACAAAATTATTTCTCTGATTATTTAAGAGCTTATAAATAATTATTTTAAACATATTTTTAAAATTGACTTCATCTCTCCTCAGTAAATTAATTTCCATAATGTTCATTGTATAAGTTCCTTTGTTTCTCACGTATCTGGAAGTGTGGGTTCCCAGTCTCCATACTGATCTGAAGACTCATTTACTCAGCCTTTCCCTTCTATTAGTAGTAATGCAACTTCCTCTACCTTCTGAATCTCACACTGACAGCCCAGAAAGCCTACCCCAGCGCAGGAGTGGCAGGGCGGGCTTCTTGGACAAGTAACTGAAGTTACACAGAGCCACGCGCTCAGAAGGGCCCTTCCCTTGTGTTAATGCTATGCTCTCCCAGTCTTAAAGTTCTTAATAATTTCATGTAAGAAACCTGAATAACCCAGGAACCCCTCAGATCCTTTCTTACTCAGGTGTTACTTCTCTGTGTTAGCCAACTAGCTGAAAATGAAGACAAAGAAAGAAAGGAAAGATAGGCAACTTACTGTTCCTTTTTCTGTTAGTCCTTCCTTACCTATTAGATAGTGAAGATAGTTTTAGTAGAAAGTATGCACACCAATAAATTAATTATGATCATTGACTTAGTTTGGTGCAGCATTCACTCTGTTGGTTATAAAATATATAATTCATGGATATATTATAAAACATGAATTGTGTAATTATGATTTTGTGTATAAGTTAAATACTTTACATTTGCATTTAAATTGTCATTTCACTGCATAAAGATGAACATAAAAAATTATCCCAAAAATTTAGATTTTGAATTTTTCTTTAAGATAGTATTATAAATAGAAAGAAAATATAAAATAAGTTGAGAGACAGACCACATGGGAAGGATTATATTTTAGTATATTTAATGACACCTTTTTCATGAGTTTTGAACTAGGGGCCCAGATTTTCATTTTACTCTAGGCCCTGCAAATTATATAGGCAGTCTGGATGCTGTGTCAAGGAAAAAGCCAATATTTGAGCAAACGGGCACTTTAGTCCACACTATTGTTTTGAAGTTACACTGGCTGCTGTTTCAAACCGTGAACCTGAATTCCATTTCAGGATGTGAGCCAGGTCAGGTCTACTGTGTAGAATGAGGCACTTTTATTCTACAGGACCTTGCAGAAGTCTCTCTTATTTGTGAACAGAGGCCTTATGAATATCAGAGATTACTGCTTGTATTTGTATCATGTTCCACACTTGAGAAGGTTGCCTTTCCGGGTATAGATTAGAGAAAAGACTGTGGCTTTAGTATTTTATATTTTTTAGTTTCTGGTCCATGGTGATACTAATCTTGTTTTTTTTTATGTCTACCTTTTAAATTTTATCTATTCCTATTTTGTTTATCAGTGCTCTGTATTTAGATCAGAGTGGTGGGCAGATGTCTTAGCAAAAGCACTCACTAACAGTTTTAGATGCAGATTTTTTTAAATATAGATTATACACTAGATGTTATAGCTAATATTTTAATAAAATATTTAATTATTTATTAAGAAAGAAGGGGAAACAAATGGTTCAGATTCCAAATATCTACTATATCAAAATGACTCATCCCAATTATCTTTCCTTTAAGTTGTTATAGAAAAGCTCCCTTCTACAATCAGCATTCATAGGAGCACAACTGTACAGGTCTGATGGTTACTAATACTGAAGGGCTATTTCCCTTCTTTGCCAGATCATTTTAATTTGACTTTATGTTGCCGTCCATGATTATTAGGTTTAAGCAAAGAAATCTTTTTTAAGTAAATTTTATTGATTATGCTATTATGGTTGTCTCAATTTTCCCCCTTTGCTCCTTTCTGCCCAGTACCCCTTTCCCTCCAGCAATCCCCCCTCCCACCACCACCGCTTAATTCAAGTCCACGGGTCATGCATATAAGTTCTTAGGCTTCTCCATTTTCTATACTGTCCTTAGCATTTAACATCCCCCCAATTTTGTACTTACCAAAGATGCTTTTTAATCCCTGCACCTTTCCCTCCATACTCCCCCTTGCCTCTCCCAGCTGATAACCCTCCATGTGATCTCCATACCTATGATTCTGTTCCTATTCTGCTTGTTTGCTTAGTTTGTTTATTTTTAGATTTAGTTGTTGATAGTTGTGAATTTGCTGTCATTTTAATGTTCATGGTTTTGATTTTATTTTTCTTAAAAAAATTCCGTTAATATTTCATGTATTAACGGCTTGGTGATGATAACCTCCTTAAGCTTTACCTTGTCTGGGAAGCACTTTATCTGTCCTTCCATTTTAAATGATAGCTTTGCTGGATAGAGTAATCTAGGTTGTAGGTCCTTGCTTTTCGTCACTTTGAATATTTCTTGCCAGCCCCTTTTAGCCTGCAAAGGTTCTTTTGAGAAGTCAGCTGATAGTCTTAAGGGAACTCCTTTGTAGGTAACTCTCTGCTTTTCTCTTGCTTATTTTAGATTCTCTCTTTATCTTTAACTTTTGGCATTTTAACTATGATGTGTGTTGGTGTGGTCCTCTTTGGGTCCAATTTGTTTGGGACTCTCTGTGCTTCCTAAACTTGTATGTCTATTTCCTTCACCAAATTATGGAAGTTTTCTTTCATTATTTTTTCAAATAAGTTTTCAATTTCTGGGAAAATGCAGACAACTGTACTCAAATGACAATTTTAAAAAAGTTAAAATAAACAAAAAAAAATCCCATGGAGGGGAATAAAATAAAATTACCCACTCAATTTTGAAAAAAAAAAAGGTTTCAATTTCTTGCTCACCTTCTTTTCTTTCTGGCACTTCTATGATTCGGATGTTGGTACATTTAAAGCTGTCCCAGAGGTTCCTTAGCCCATCCTTATTTTTTTTTTTAATTCTTATTTCTTCTTTCTGTTCTGGTTGAATGGTTATTTCTTCCTTATGTTACAAAACATTGATTTGAATCCCAGATTCCTTCCCTTCACTATTGGTTCCTTGTGGATTTTTCTTTATTTCATTTAGTGTAACTTTCATTTCTTTATGTTTTTGCTATACTCAATGAGTTCTCTGAGCATCCTAATCACCAGTGTTTTGAACTCTGCTTCTGATAGGTTGGCTATCTCCATTTTGTTTAGTTGTTTTTCTGGGGCTTTGTTCTATTCTTTCATTTGGGCCATATTTCTTTGTCTCCTCAATTTGGCGGCCTCCCTGTGTTTATTTTTGTGTGTTAGGTAAAACTGCTTTGAGTCCCTGACTTAGCAAACCTGTTAAGTTGTATGGGACAGTGTCTTGGGTATTTGCCAGGGCAGGGTTAACCACTTCACCACTTTGTGGCTCTGTGAGAGGGGAGGGCTCAGAGAGGGGACAGTGTCAGTGCCTGGCTTCTGGAGGTTTGCCCAGGACTCTCCCCATTTCCTGTTATTTCACCCACTTCCCATAAGCAACTGGTGCCCTTCCAACTGCTGCCCTGGTGTTGAATCCCATAGCGGGTGGGTTTGCATAAGTTCTAAGTCCATGCAGTCTCTGTAAGTGGTGAAAATCCAGCAGTTTCTTTCCCTGCCCCAAACCCTTCTGGAAGATGATGGGGATTTATTTTCCTGATGCTGGAACCCTGGGCTGTGTAGTCTGGCTTGGGGCTGGGATCTCTCACTCTCAAGGTATCCCTACTGACTTATTCACCACGCATAAATGTGGGACCATCTGTTCCACCACTGCCACCTCTCAGCACCACACTGTGTCTCCATGCATCTCTGTGACTCCGCCACTCCTACCTATCTGGATGAATGTGGCTTCTTTAAATCCTTGGTTGTTGGACTTCCATATAGCTCAGTGTTCTGACAGTCATGCATGTTATTTGTTTTGAGACCTGGGTGTAATTCCTCCTATGGTTGTGTGAGGAGGTGAAGCATGTCTACCCACTACTCAGTCTTGGCCAGAAGTCCCCAAATAACTCTTTTTAGCTATTTAATTCTCTCTCTTGTCAGCAAGAAGGTGATGTTGCCAGTAAACAGAGTATTTACTTGGCAGCTCCCCCCCTACAAACTGGGAACAAAGCAAGAAAAATGGGTACAATGCATCTGGAAGACTTTATCGAAGATCATTTTACTTATCACAAGCAAAAGCATTATCACTATTCCATTTCAGCTAAGAAAGTTTAAAAAAACAGCATGTTCCATAATTGTGATTTATCTGTGAACCAGACACAGGGCCAAGCACAAAGGAAATTATTTCCTTTTTTGAAACCACTGCCTTCTGCAATGTGGGTGGTAGAGATTTAGGGGTATAAAAATATTTCTTCTGTTTCATAGCTTCCAATGATATGGCAATTCAGTGCCTCCAATGTTATATTTTTGGAGCCTAAACCCACATGTAGAAATAGAAGTTCTTTTGTTCTGATAGCATGTGCATTGCCTGGAATGCTGAATTTCTTGCCCAGTGTCACTTGTCCAGAGTCAAGATAAACAAAATGGAAATGGTAGAGCCTATTCATTTTCTAGCCAAAAACTGCAATTGCCATTTGGCATTCTATCCAAGCATGGCAAGGAAGTACCTGTTGCCACCAACATTATTTTGTCCGTGTGGTTGCATTCTGGCAGCTGCATCAGGCAGCTGACTCCAAGACTAACTCCATGTCTTTCCAAAGCATCATTAGTCTTCCTTCTCAACCTGATGAATTTTAAGAAGGCTAGAAGTAGATGGGAAGCATTGTTCTCTGTAAATTTATATACAACAGAGGATGAACTTCTGACCTGAGTTTATGAGTATAAGAAATCTGTTTTAGTGGGTTAGGAGTGCCTTGTCAATTGGACCTCTTTAAGAATCTCTATTTAATTATAACTAACTGGAAAGATTTAACTTGAATTTCATTAGGTCAACAAAGGGATTAGAATGCAAACATACTGACATGAAATGTAAATTGAAAACATGAAAAAAATTATGTTAAAATTAGCTTTTAAAATTCACAGTCTTTATTTTTGCAATCAACTGTGTGTTTTTGTAATTTGCCATCTAAGTTGTATTAATTTGCATAAGTCCATTGTGTTACAGTGTTTTTTGTTGTTTTCATAGGCAGGCCTGTGTTCAAATATTGACACTGGTTCTCACTGATGGAATGACAGTAATTATATTATCCCTGTCAGCCTTAAACTTTCATCTATAAAATGGGGATAATAGCTTATATCATATGGTTATTCTAAGGGTGTAATGAAATGATATGTTAGTGTTTTGCCTACTTTGCCATGCACAAGAATCGCCCAGCATGCATGTTTAAATGCAGCTTGTACAGACTCCAGCCGCAGGGATTCTAATTCAGAATGTCTTGGTTATGCACAAAAATATGCATTTTAAACATGAACCAGTGATTTTGATTTAAGTGGTCTGTGGCTACTTAAGAATCATCAACATATGTAAACTAAGTAGTATGATGTTATACATACCTTAAGGATTTTGTGGTTCTAGGTGTTAGATAACATGGATTTAGAACAGTAAGGAGATGCCAGTGTTATCTACAAATCCTTTCTCACAGCTGTTCAGCCCTTCACCTGAGGGAACTAGAGCAGTGACTCCTGATTAGGGCCAGTCCATATCCATTCATCATCGTGGTCACTATGCTGAGTCTCTGATCGCATACTCAGATTGTCAGTCTTATGCTGGGTCAGTCTTTCTGATACAAATGTAGCTAGATACACGAAATGCTGGAATCTCACTCTCTCCACTGGCAATTGTTCAAATTTCTGTTTACTGTTCCTGAATATTATGCAAATGTCTAAGTGGCACGGGAACTGATGGCAGCGCCCTCTCCTGGTGGTCCCTTCAGGATTCCTGGAAGGCTTGAGAAAGGAATCTATGCTTTGCCTCTTTTCTTGTTCCATCATTCACGCGTTCTTTCAGTAACTTCCCAATGGAAAAAGAGAGTTCTCTCAGGGAATTAAAGTATACCAAACTGAAATGCTGGCAGTTTATGCAAATGACCAATAGCTTATACATTTATGAAATGGTCATAAAATGCATATGAAATAAACTGCTTGTAGACGGACTAATATCCTACATCTTTCTCTGCCTGCGAACTGGAATGGTAGTGGGGAACCTTAAGAATTGGTTTGATTTCAAACAATTGCCTTAATAAAACTGTCATAAAATGTAAATAAAATAAGATACTAGCAAAATTAAGTGGTTTGAAAAAATCACCTTTGGATCCTTCTTTTCATGGTACTAAAAAAGCCAATGAACAGACTAATTTCTTCAATCAAGCATTGAAAATTAAAGAATCCCTTATTAAAATGCAAATAAGTCATGTAATTACTACACACTTCCCTGTTGGAAAATTCACTTCAACACATTGATGTTGCAAATGAAAGTTTTACAACCCAGAAAGGGGACAGAGCAGGGGGTGCTGCCCAGGCATTGGCAGAAAGCCTCAGGATGCGAGGGCTCTGTTGTCACTGAGGAACACGTACTGGGTGGAAAAACTCATGCACCAAAATCAGGAAGATGAGGATGAAGAAGAAAGGTAGACGGAACTGAAGAGATTGCTTCACAATTTTTCTCAGGGTTTCCCTGTCTCTTAATAATTTTGAGAGCAGATTAAGTATGTGCTATGCCTCAGAGCAGGTAAGAGGAATGAGTGCTATTCTGTATCCTTACCTTTGAGCAGAAGGCTTGAGAAGAATACCCTCTAACTCAAATCCTGAGCATCATGAATGAAGAATCCATATTCTTTCATAGTGATGGTTAAATTTCTCATATAAATTACATGATTTGTGTTTTTCTATAATTTTAAGAAGGAAAGGTGAAAATAATGATTTCTAGCTGGAATAGGTTGATTTGTTTGCTAACATATTTTTAAAATTTGGTTTCTTAGACATGTCATCTCAGTTTTCACTCTGCCTAAGGCCTAGTGAAATCACCTTTCCACAAAGTGCAGAACTGTTTCATCCAGAGGTAGGCAAATAAGAACCTGCAAGACCTGGCCCATCACCTGTTTTGTAAATCAGAGTTTAATGGATCACAGGCAACTTGCTGTCTGACTTCCTGCAACAGTGGCAGAGTTAGATCTTCAACCAGTTGTAAAAGACCTAAGGCCTTCAAAGCCTATGGCATTTGCTCTCTGGCCCCTTACAGAAATAGTTTGATGACCCAGGTTTTACCACGCATATAATCCCCTCTTTAAAAATCTCAAAGCCTAAGTACCTTTTAAACAGGAAGCCTTAGTGGAAGAAGACAGCCATCTGGCTGACACGTGGACCACAGCAGCATCCAAGAAGGGCATAATACTTTGAAATATAAATACACAAATTAGCCTGAAAACCCAATTTCCTCTTATTGAATATAATTTTGGTATATGGTGATATGTTAAAAAGAAAAAGTCATCATGAGATTAACAAATGGCCTTCACAAATTTCTCAAATGCATTTAAAATATAATTATATACACTTTTTTCCAGGAAAACAATAATGCCTATATCTCACAAATACACATCATACAGAGAAGTGATGGATAACTGAATATCTTAAATGAATATTGGTATAAGCCACTGGGCTTTGCTACAAGAGATCTGGGCCAAGGCCAGAGTCAGGACTAAAGAATCTAACTGGATAATGGTGCTGTGCCCCCAAGAAAATTGATTTGTGTTCAGAAACAATAGGGCCATAGGGCATGTTTACGTGCAATCTAGGCTGACACCATTATCAAAAGAGTCAGCTCTGATAAATAGGCACTCCGCTAGAAGTCAATATGGGTAAATCAGACAGACAGCCCAGTCCTGCTGCCTGGGAGCTGAACTCCAGTTTGAAACAAGTAACATAGAAAACAGCAGCAAGATCAACCTCTGTTCTCTGTGATCCTGGATGTCACAGCCCAACTTCTTGCATTATTTATACTGTGTTCTTAACTAAATTTGCTCTTGAATGCATGGATGTTCATCCCCATTTGATAACCAAAGTTGTTTTGTTTTGTTTTGTTTTTTATCAAGTCCCAGGAAGCAGCCTTCCACCTTCATTTGTCGGGGGATAGCTGGTAGAGACAAAAATTCACAAGGCTGAATTTAGAAAACTTAGACTCAAACCTTTTTAAAAAAAATGTTCAATATTTATTTTTTTATTTAATAATTTTTATTATATTTTTTCATTACCATTTAGTCCCTTTCCCCCAAAATCACTTTTTGTCTGTCATTGGCAAGTACTTTTTCTGAACTTTTCTTAACCTTGATTCCCTCTTAGGGAATCTAAAGTGAGAACACACTTACGTATCTCACAGAACAGCATCTGGGGATCAACAAGAAAAGTGTGGGAAATTGTTTTGCTGTAAGAGAGCAGCTTTCAAATCTACTTTTTTCTAAAATTATTTTCACTGCTATTGTGATAGTAAGAATTTTCCCTTAAATCTCAGCTAATAAAGTCTGTTAGCATTAGATGTCTAATTTTTTCATGGACCTTAATAAATGTTTCATTTTATTTTATTCTTTAAATTTTTTATTGTATTTTTTCCATTACCATTTAACACTAACATATTTTATTTTTACGTACAAATGTACTCATTTCCCTTTTACAATGGTTGTGTGTGATATAAAGGAGGAAGGAATAAGACTTAGTGGATGACATATTGCAAATGGGGATGGGGAGCTTCTGTCCTCCACACCCTCTGAGTCCAAAGTCCAGCACAGGGCCCCAGTGTGCTTGTTTGTGACTGCCTTCACCTGCTGCCATAACTGCCCTGAACATCTGCTTAATGCAAGAGTTGCTTCTGACTGACTAGTCCTTAAGAATGTCACACCATCGAGCAGCGATTTTCAACCTGTGTGCTGCAGGAGGCACACTGGTGTGCCGCAAGACTTTTTAAAACATGCAATATCTGACTATTTAGTCAGTGGCACTGACCTCTCTTCCCTTAGAATGTCAAATAAAAAAAATGACAACAGCCAACACAATAGCCATCTGGTGTGAATGAACCAGAATCATACCTATTTTTTTGTCAGATCAGTTAAAGACATAACATATTTTTGGGTGTGCCGCAGAATTTTAGTAATTAGTTTATGTGCAGCATGGGATGAAAAGGTTGAAAATCACTGCCATAGAGGAAAGACACTGACTGAAACAGAAATGTCACCAATTTATGTATCAGTCAAGATGCTAAACTGAGGGGGCTGGGTGGGGTAGGAGAGAGCAATGGGGGAAACATTGGGACCACTGTAATAGAACAGCAATTAAAAAAAGATAGAAGAATAACAAATAAAAATAATTGGTTAGATAACAAAAGATACTAAACTGAAACAGGGATGGAGAATGAAAGGGGTTACAGGGAGATGGGGTGGAAAACAGAAGTCTTACGAAAGACTAGGGAAGGAAAAATGAAGGAAATGAAAGCATTTCTGAGGATATCTCAATCAATGCTGACTATCCCCCAAGATGTTTCTTTGATAGAGAGGCCACCTCACTTAGCACAGATGGAACTGAACTCTTTAAAGGGGTTGAAAAGGACCAGAAAGACACCTAAGAGACTCCCTTAGCAGGCCAAATAGACCTCTCCGGCCACCTTGCCGCCAGAGGACTGCTCACAGAGAACATTGCCTGCCTCACACATAAAAGCCCAGGCTTCTTGGCCACTGGCAGACTTGCTAATTAAACTTACTTCCTAAAAGAAGTTTAAGCATACGTACCTGCCCTAGGCACACCACAGGAACACATTTGGAAGAGTTCTGCTTCCTCATAAGCTAAACAGTACAGAAGGGTACCCAGCTGTTAAAATTTAAAACACAGCCCTGACCAGTATGACTCAGTTGGGTGGACATGGTCCCCCAAAGCATAAGGTTCCTGGTTGGATTCCAGGTCAGGGCACATGGCTGGGTCGTTTCCCTCCCTTTCATTCTCCCTCCCTCCCCCTCTGAAAATAAATAAAATCTTCTAAAATTTGAAAAACTAAAGTGATGGTGTTTGGGGAGAGGACCCAAAAGCTGCCTGTGAGCTATAAATAATGCCCATTCAATTGTTTATTTATAACTATACTTCTATTTATGGCCATAAGATTTATAGCTATGCTTCTATTCCACCAAAGCAGATGTCCTTAAAATTATTCATTATAGAGTAAAAACAAGCATGGTTTCATATATCCATATCGCTATATATACACTAAGGGTATATGTATATTTACATTTGGGGGGCTTATATACCTAGGAGTAGAATTGCTGGATCATGTCTAATTCTAAGTTTTTGAGGAATTGCCAAGCTGCTTTCCCAAGTGGCTCTACCACTCTAGCTCCCCACCAGCAGTGCCTAAGGATTTCAATTTCTCCATGTTCTCACCACCATTTATTATAGCCATCCTAGTGCGTATGAAATGGTATCTCATTGTGGATTGTATTTGCATTTCCCTGATGGCCAGTGATGTGGAACATCTTTTCACGTTGGTATTTGTATATCTTCTTTGGAGGAAGTGTCTTTTCAGGTCATTTTCCCATTAAAAAAGTTAATGGACTTTACTTTTTAGAGCAATTAGGTTCATACCAAATTGAGACGAAGGTAGATTTCCCATCTATTCCCTGCTCCCACATATGCATAGTCTCCTTTATAATCAACATCCCCTATTAGAGTAGCATATTTGTTATAATACATGAACCTATGCTGACAGATGATAACCATACAAAGTCCATAATTTACATTATGGTTCACTGTTGGCATTGTTCATTCTATGGGTTTGAACAAATGTATAATGACATGTACCCACAATTATAGTATTATATGGCATTGTTCCATTGCCCTAAATATCTGGTGTGCCCTGCCTCTTCCCACCTTCCCCCATAACCCACCTTCCCCCATAACCTCTGGCAGCCTCTGATCTTTTTCACTGTCTCCATAGTTTTGCCTTTTCCAAAATGTTGGCGTGTAGCCTTTTCACATCAGCTTCTTCCACTTGGTAATATGCATTTACGTTTTCTCCATGTCTTTTCATGGCCTTATAGCTTGTTGTTTTTTTTTTCTTAACATTGAATAATATCCCATTGTCTGGATGCCATAGTTTATTCATTCAACCACCAAAGTACATTTTGTTTACTTCCAAGTGTTGGCAATGATTAATTGACTTGTTATAAACATCTGTATGCAGGTTTTTAAGTACGTTTTACATAAGTGAACATAAGTTTTCAACTTCTTAAGTTAAATACCAAGGAGTGAAATTGCTACATAGTATAGTAAGAGTGTGTTTAATTTTGTAAGAAACTGCCAAACTGTCTTCCAAATTTGCTCTATTTGTGCATTTCCAACAACAGTGAAGGGGAGTTCCTGTTGCTCCACATCCTTGCCAGCATCCATTAATTTTTAAAGAATAAAATATTTAATTATCCAAATGGCTTCCTGTAGATATTTGTTTTTTAAAACTCAGTGTCACTTATAGCTAATTTGCCAAAGAATGTAATACGGTACTTTGAATAAGGTTAGGCTTGCAGAGTTGCTCAGAAGCTGTGTGAATTTCTCGGTGTCATTTGCACTACTTACAGACAAAGAGCACATTATAAATCAATCTACATTTAAATGTTTAGAGCTTTCCCAAATATGAAATATTCATGTTGCAAACAAATATTCTTTAGGGAGACGAAGCATTATCTCTTTTAAATGGGTAATGACACCCATGTTCTAGTAACTCTGCATCTGAATTAATAGGTATAAATATACTAATGTGAAATTTGAGCAATTGTGTGGGTGTTAGAGAGTTTCAGCTGTATTATATCAATGAAAGTCACTATGTGATTAGGAAGTCCAATTAATCTTTTGAACTATGCTGGTTATACTATGATTCACAGCTTAACATTTTTATTAGTATCATAATCTCTAATTAATTATCTATTTTTCCTTCTCTGTTTACACACTAGTAAAATGGATTTCTTCTATTAATCTATTTTCCTATGACATCCAAAGCTGATTTTCTACTTAATACCTTGAAAAGACAAAATCTTTAAATGTATGACTTATGCCTGGAAACTTCTGATCTTTCCAATGCTAATAAAGATATGTACATGCATTTTTTCTAAAACTGAAGTACTTGAGATACTGGAGTTATTTATAAAGACAAATGTCAGAGTTGCCTCAAGACTTGAACAAATAATACTTACAGAAGATAAACATATATGTATTCCTTATAATTAGAAAAAGACTACGCTTGTTCCTTCCATAGCTAAATAACAGAATGTTTCTTTTCCTTTTGGAAAGAAAGAAGTTTTGTTTTCTGACCATTGGCTGTTATTGATAGTTAAGCTTCAAGGAAAGATCACTGAATTTAAAATTATTAGATCAGAGTGACTTCTGAGTCTGCTGCTAGGGACCTCTTGCTTAGCAACAGTTTGACAGTGTGCTGAAGCTAGACTTTCTTTAGGTATTTAACTATGGCCATGTGAGCATTAACCTTAACGAAATTAATCAACTTTGTTATTTCACCACAATTATAGTTTCCTGAGAGTGGAATTTAAGATATAAGATTGTGTAGGGAAACCAGTCTTATTTAATTTTCTTAATTAGTTAGAAACAATAGTATCACATATTTCATAAAGTTTTTGGAAGCATTAATTTAGATAATGTTTTTAATATGATGGGCTCATAAGAAATAAAGGGATGTGACTATGATTGTCATTGTAACATCAACATCCTTGCTGTACTTTACCTGTTTTAGGCATTGCTCTATGAAGAATTTGGTCTTTTGAAATACCAAACAAGATTTCTAAATAGGCCCTGGCTGGGTATCTAAGTTGGTTGGAGTGTCTTCCCAATATGCCAAGACTGTGGGTTCAATTCCCAGTGGGGTGCATACAAGAATCAACCAATTAAGGCATGGATTTGTGGAAACATGGAATCAATGTTTCTCTTTCTCTCTCTTCTCTCTTTCTCTCTCTCTCTCTATCTAAAAATCATCAATAAAAATGTTTTTAAACTAAAAAATTTCTAAATTGGTAAATGTTTATCCTTAATAACATACATGTAATGTATTACTATATTTGTAACAAATGTGTATTACATGGCTGGATACTTTTTTTCAGTGTATTTTATTGATTATGCTTTTACAGTTGTCCCATTTTTTTCTGCCCTTCATTCCCCTCTGCCCTGCACCCCCCTCACATTGGCATTTCCCCACCTTTACTCCATCTCCATGGGTCATTCATATAAGTTCTTTGGCTTCTCCATTTCCTACACTATTCTTAACCTCCCCCTGTCTATTTTCTACCTACCATTTATGCTTCTTATTCCTTGTACCTTTTCCTCCAATCTGCCCCTTCCCCCTAACTGCTGATAACCCTTCATGTGATCTCCATTTCTGTGATTCTCTTCCTGTCCCAGTTGTTTGCTTAGTTTGTTTTTGTTTTGTTTTGTTTAGGTTCAGTTGTTGATAGTTGTGAGTTTATTGTCATTTTACTGTTTGTATTTTTGATCATCTTCTTTTTCTTAGATAAGTTCTTGTAACATTTCATACAATAAGGGCTTAGTGATGATGAACTCCTTTAACTTGACCTTATCTGGGAAGCACTTTATCTTCCTTTCCATTCTAAATGATAGCTTTGCTGGATAGAGTAATCTTGGATGTAGGTCCTTGCCTTTCATGACTTCGAATACTTCTTTCCAGCCCCTTCTTGCCTGCAAGGTTTCTTTTGAGAAATCAGCTGACAGTCTTAAGGGAACTCCTTTATAGGTGACTGTCCCCTTTTCTGTCACTGCTTTTAAGATTATCTCCTTATCTTTAATCTTGACTAATGTAATTGTGATGTGCCTTGATATGTGATCCTTGGGTCCAACTTCTTTGGGACTCTCTGAGCTTCCTGGACTTCCTGGCACTCTATTTCCTTTGCAGATTGGGGAAGTTTTCCTTCATTATTCTTTCAAATAAGTTTTCAATTTCTTGCTCTTCCTCTTTTCCTTCTGGCACCCCTATGATTTGGATGTTAGAATGTTTAAAGTTGTCCTGGAGGTTCCTAAGCCTCTCCCCATGTTTTTAAATTCTTGTTTCTTCATTCTGTTCTGGTTGGATGTTTATTTCTTCCTTCTGATCCAAATCATTGATTTGAGTCCTTCCTTTCACTGTTAGTTCCATGCACATTTTCCTTTATTTCACTTTGGTTAGCTTTTACTCTTTCCTCTACTTTGCTACCATACTCAGCCATTTCTGTGAGCATCCTGATAACCAGTGTTTTGAACTTTGCATCTGATAGGTTGGCTATCTCCTCATCACTTCGTTTTATTTCTGGAGTTTTGATCTGTTCTTTCATTTGGGCCATATTTCTTTGTCTCAGCATACCTGTTACATTGTAAGGGGTGGGGCCTTAGGTATTGGCCAAGGGTGGGGCAACCTATGTCACTGTGTTGTGGTGCTGTATGTGGGGGAGCATCCCAAGAGAGAAAAATGCCACTTGTTCGGCTCTCAGCCAGCTTTCAGTCACTTCCCCTGCTACCCACAAGCAAATTGGGCCCTTCTGGTGCTGATTCCCATGTGTGTGGGCTTCTATATGTTCTAGGACCCTGTGGGTCTCTCCAACAAACTCTCCTGTGAGACTGGGAGTTTCTCCAGCCACTGCCACCACCACAGGCTTTTATACTCAGAGGTTTTGAAGCTTTCCTTTCCTGCACTTGAACCCTGGGTTGCGTGATCTGTCTCATTCCCCAGCTATTGCTCTGAGTTTATCCCCATGCAAATGTGGGACTGCCCAGTCTGCCAGCTGTCACATTGCTGCATGCGCACTCTGCCCCAGCTGCCCATCACCAGCGCTCCTACCAGTCTGGATGAATGTTTCTTCTTTAACTCCTTGGTTGTTGGACTTCAAGACAGTTAATTTTCTGGTACTTCTGGTTGTTTTTTGTTTTAAAATTTGTCATTGTCCTTCTTTTGGTTGTGGGAGGAGGCAAAATGTATCTACCTATGCCTCCATGTTGGCCAGAAGTCTGGCTGGATACTTTCCGGACACACCTTGTACATTCACACTTCATAATATTCAAAAAAAGTTGCAAATAGTCCAAGCATTCATCAGCTGATAAATGGATAGATAAAATGTGCTATATCTGTACAATGGAATATTATTGGCAATAAAAGGAAGTATTGATACTTGCTACAAAATGGAAGAACCTTGAAAGATTATGCTAAGTGGAACAAACACGACACAAAAGACCCACATTATATAATTCCAACTATATAAAATATCTAGGAGAGGCAAATCCATGGACATATATGATGTATTAGTGCTCACCTACAGCTGGTGAGCAATAGGGGTATGAGGGTAAATGTGGAGTGGGGTAAACGCTCTTGGTACGGAGTTTTTTTTGAGGGGATGAAAATGTTCTAAAATTGACTGTGGTGATAGTTATACAATCCCATGAATATACTAAAAACCACTAATTGTACACTTACAGTGGGTGATTTGGGTGACATGTAATTTATACTCAATCAAGTTGTTAACTTTTTTTAAATAAATGCATTCAAGATAGCAAAGTAGGTTAGAAATTTTAACAATTCCCCCAAAATACATAAACATTGCCCTAAACATATGAAAAGACATTAAATCACACAAGTAGAAAAATGCAAATTTCAGTTACACAGATATATCATTTCTCATCTCTAAAACTGAATAAAAAGTGATCAAAAACTCCTGTTGAGGCTGAGAGAAAAAAGCACTATCATACATGTCTGGTGTTAATATAAATTAGAAAGTGCTTATGGAGGCGCATTTTGTAATATATAAGAAATATATATGGGCTTAGCTTCTGACATGGATCTAGAAATTTACCATGAAAATGCATCTCTGATAATATAAGAACATATTTGCAGCGTTATATATAGCCAAAAAGTGTATCATTTCTACATACTGTAAACAATTCAAATGCATAAATGTATAAGAGTTGTTGGAAAAGATCGCTACATTCACATAATGAAATACTGTTCCGCTATAAAATAGGAAAGAATATCTTTATGAGATGACATTAAGTGATTCCAGTCTATATTATTAAGTGAAATAAAGAAAGTGCAAAAGAATATCATACTGTACTCTTTTGTGTAAACAAGAAGGGGAAATAAACACTTACATACATACATACATACATGCATGCATGCAAACACAGGAAAAATAAACCAGAAGTCAACTCATTGCCCACCAAGGTGAGTGGGTGGAACTAGGGCAGAGCCCTGGAGGGCAGAAGCAAGCAGAAAAAACAGAGGGATGAGGGCATGACACTTCCCATAGTACATAGTGTGGTGCAACTCTGTTTTTTTAATCTTTTAAACCCATATGAATTACCTATATACTCAAAAATAGGATACATAAAATTAACCAAAATTGGGGGAGGGAGCTTTATCCAAGTAAGTTTTGAACACATTATTTGGGTTAACGCTCAAAGACTAAAGATGAAATAGTTAAACAAACATTGATTCAGAGTTGATGAATTAGTCTTTCTTTATTATCTTTTATTTGTTTTTTGGCAGCTGAATTTGGGAAGAAATTCTTAAACTACTTTCTGTGAATTTGGGGATTAAATACATAAAATAATCTAGTTCTTTCCCATATACTCCCTAAATAATTGATTCAATATATATTTATTGAGTATCTAATACATAATGGCCACTAGTTCATATACAGATAACCACACCAAAATTAAGGAAAGGCAAATATATTCAGTGAACTCCAATTTACAGGGAAAAGTAGAAATGCAAAAAATAATTGCAAGGTAGAAAATTAAATGAAAAAAATTCTATAGGAGAAATCTACATATACTTGTATGTACTTGTGAGTGGTAGGTTAGAGAGAGGGATTTTCAGAATGTAAACCAAAATGAACATGCCTCTTCTCTGGTGAAGATGTGGCTAAACAGGAAATTCGATCCTGAAATTAGCTAAAAGTGACATCTGACACATGTATACTACAAATGGGTCACTACCGAAAGGAGCAAAATAAAAGTAGCTGCCAGAATTTCAAATTATAAAGACATTATTTTCATAGACATGCATCTATCTTGTGAAATTAGCATATCCACAGAAAAGAAGTATACAAATGATTTCATAATTTCTACCAAAATATCTGTTAAAAGTTTTTAATAAATTGTCAACAACATTTTTTGCTGGGTGACTAATGAGGACTCTATAAAAAAAGAATGCTTTGTCAGAATACTCATAATTCATCTAATTTGGGATGTTCATATTCAGAAACTAGACGACTTATTACTGCTCCCAATACACAAAAATGTTCCGTAAAAGTAATCATTTTCAAATTGGTTTACTTATATCGTACCATAGTTTTAATTTGGTTAAGATTGATGGTATCTATCTACTGCCTTTAAATGGAATAAAGGATCAATCAATGTATAATTAAATATAAAATTTTAGAAGAGAGAAAAAACAATGGAGAAGAGCATATTATTTTCTCTATCATTTGCAAGGCCATTGGTTGACTTGCAAGTGAACTGCCAGAATTCTAGGCGAAGAAATCTGCTCCACATGTCTATCACAGATTTACTGACTGATTGGTTGATTGATTGGTCGATCTATCAGGGGACAGGTTTCAAGTGGACAACTCAATAAAACATCGTCTGCACACTGCATCGTTCGTGTGCACATAGCCCCAAGCAGAGTCTTATTCTGTCCCCAACTGTCTCCCTTTGCCCACCTGCACCTAATCCCTACTCCCCTTTCCCTCTGGTTACCACCACACTGTTGTCTGTGTTGGCTTTGTTTGTTTGTTTGTTTGTTTGTTTATCTAATCCCTTCACCTTCTTTCACCCAGACCCCTAAACCATACCTCTGACAGCTGTCAGTCTGTTCCTTGTATTTATGCCTCTGTTTCTATTTTGTTTGTCAGTTTACTTTTGTTCATTAGATTCCACATATAAGTGAGATCATACAGTATTTGTCTTTCTCTGACTGACTTATTTCACTTAGCCTAACACTCTCCAGGTTCATCCATGCTGTTGCAAAAAATAAGATTTTTTTTTTAGTCAAGTAGTATTCCATTGTGTAAATGTAGCACAGGTTTTTTGTCCACTCATCTACTGATGGACACTTGGGCTGTTTCCAGACCTTGCCTATTGTAAATAGAACTACTATGAACATAGGAGTGCATATACAAGGTCTTTCTGGAAAATGTTCAGCCATTGTTCATATGAGAATGATTTGCATGACATCTATATAACCTGGCAACCAAGGAGAGGACTGGAATGTATATGCATGAACAATGATGACTTCACTGTACTAGTCACTGGGGGCAGTAGACACCAGCTAAGTGAGCATGTGCACTGTGTGGCCATTGCATTCAAAATGCCTGAGCAAGTTGAGTGATGAATCCGCATGGTTTAGCTTTAAGCTTGAACATTCTTCCGTGGAAACTATTGGGATGATTCAGAGAGCTGCAGCTATAGGCAACTGGTGATTGGCATCTTCATCATGACAAAATGTCCCTTCATGCATCACGTCGCATACAGAAGTTTTTGGCAAAACATCCAATCACCCAGGTGACTCAGCCCCCCTACAGTCCAGATTTGGCACCCCACGACTTCTGGCTTTT
This sequence comes from Desmodus rotundus, assembly GCF_022682495.2. Classification (NCBI taxonomy): domain Eukaryota; kingdom Metazoa; phylum Chordata; class Mammalia; order Chiroptera; family Phyllostomidae; genus Desmodus; species Desmodus rotundus. Next base: position 44,123,947 of record NC_071390.1, on the reverse strand, counting down.
CCCAAAACTAAAATCACCTTGAAAGGGAAGAGATTTAAGACCATTGATGAGACTCAGGAAAATATGACAGGGCAGCTGATGGTGATCAGGAGAATTGTGTGAGGTCCCAAGGTGAAGGGGACAGAGTTGTCATTGTCCTGTGTACAATGTTTCTTGTATCTTCTTCAATAAATGTCTCTATTTTTCATATGACATGGCTGGATATGTTCTGGACAGACCTTATATTCTTTTGAATTAGTATCTCAGGTTTCTTAGGATATATTGCAAGAAGTGGGATTGCTGGGTTAAAAGACAGTTACATTTTTAAATTTTTGAGAAACTCCATACCGTTTTCCACAGTGTCTGCACCAGTCTGCATTTCCTCCCACAGTTCATGAGGTGGGCTGTCAGAGACTTATTTTATGCAAGAATTATTTGCTTTTTGCTGCACAAGGCACAGCAGAAGGTAGAGAAAGAAGATATATGTTGTATACCCCCGACACCACATTGTGTTATTTCACTTCACGGGGAATTTAAGTATGGATATCTAGATACAGGTAACACAAGTTTTAGAGAAACAAAGAGAAAGCATTCATTCCACATTGCATATCTGTTATTGTTTTCATTTTAAAAAAAAACCTTAGACACTGTGGTACAAGACATTCTCATTCATCTATGTTCAAAGTTAGAGGGTGGGATGGTGAATTTTCTGTGACAGCTTCACTGGGTAAATGATGCCTGAATGGTTGGTAAAATGTTCTTTCTCGGTGTCTCTGTGAGGGAGTATCTAGGTGAGTCTAGCGTTTGAATCTGCAGACTGAATAAAGAACGTCTCTATCACCAAAGCTGGTGAGCATTTTGCCATCTACTGAGGGCCTGAATACAACCCAAAGGCAGAGGAAGGGCAAATCTGCACTTTTTCTTGAGCTGGGACATCCATCTTCTGCTGTCCTCAGACATCAGGAACTCTCCGGCCTTCATGTGTGTGGAGTTGTGTGTGTGAATGTGTGTTCTTAGGCCTTAAGACTCAGAATGACTTACACCACCAGCTTCCCTGGTTCTCCAGCTCATGGATAAATTGTGGGACTTCTCAGCCTCCATAATTATGTAAACCAACCTCAAATATATCTATATCTGTCTATACCTATGGCTGTATCTATATCTTTCTATCTCTATATCCATATCTACATATATACCAGGTTCTCAGGAGAAACAGAATCAATATAATTTTATATATCTGTATCTGTATCTTCATCAATAGATATGAGATATTAGCTTAAATATCTAATATGTATAGATATTAGCTTAAAAGTGTTATAGAATTAAAGAGGTTCTGGGGTAAGTTACTTAATTTTTCCATAGATAAGATACATATGTCTTTTAAAATGAAGGCATTATGCCACTAGAATGGTTCTCCTATATCTTCTGATTAATATGGAGTTCCTCCTCAGGGGCAAAGCATTCTTCTCTGCAATTTCAGATTCAAGACTCAAAAGGGAGTCACTGACCAGATAGCTCAACTTCACAGTGTGTTCCTGATTTCTGCTGCTAGCTGCAAGGCGGAAAAGGTAGGGACTATTCAGAGAAATTTATTGTGTGTGTGTGTGTGTGTGTGTTCTGAATATGTAAAATGCATTTTCTGCAGTGCATTATAGTCAAAGTGTTAGAAAGTCCCTAATTTAGGTTTAGATTTTTAGGAGAGCAAAACACGTTACACATAGAACTATGAATGATAAAACCTAATACCATCTTAGTAAAATAAAAATGTCTTAATTAATTAGCGTTAGATTAAATCTTTCACTTACATCTAGTGCTTTATATCAGTAATAAAGGAAAGTAAAGCCTATACTTCAATTTTATTAGTTAGAATTTTTTACTCTTTTATTAAGTGCATGATAACTTCAAAAGAATTATTTTATTGTGTGACTATTTAATCTCTGAATTTGGAAACTGCAACAGATTTTAATGTGATTTGACATATGTAAGCCTTCTTGAAATATAAACATTTTAAGACATATTTTGACAATATACTAAATAAGAAGTATGCCTTAGCTTGGTTTACCCTGCAAAGGCAGAGTCCCAGTGACACGTGAAGTGCAGAATAACCAGGCAGTTGTCATAACTCCGGGTTTAGTGAAAATCCACTATATCCCCTGTCGTAAGAACCTCTCACTTGCTAGGAAACAGTCTCTAATCCAGCAAAGCCTCAATTCCCAAGGTAAGAAGTACAGATTCTCAAGTAGATTTCTGGAAGTGATGCTATAAAAGACCAAAGTTACCTCTAGGCTTTGGTTCTTTTACCTGATATTCTATGTACTGGGAAAACAGACCCATATGTTGACTGCTGCCTTGGTATACTTAGGATAGCATATACTGGGTGCTGTTTCCAAGACAGAAATTTAACAAAGCTCTGAATAAATCATTACATTGTTCTATGAGGCCATTTTTTCCCCTGCTGACACAGTATATGGAAATAGGTAGAGCCTGTGATCATTGATTCATTGTCATACCTCACTTACCATCAAATTTTCGCTTTGGTTTGAAAGGTGTTAGGTGGTGTTCTTTGTTGGCAAATAAGAAAATCTGTAAGCCCTTAGAAAGTAGTAAAAGCAGAGGTACAGGAGTTAAGGAAGCCCCCCAAAAGATGAGTGTTTGTTTCATCCAGGGTGAAACAGGTCTGATATTACTAACTTCTCAATACATGGCTGGCAGTCTCCTTGAGTTATGCTACCTTACTGAATGCCCATAGTTGCCCGTGGCAGATACAGTAATCAGTCGTGGCATTACCTAGATCTTCCTTCCTGAGAAGTTGCTTATGCTGTCTAGGTCACGCACTATATAACTGTGCCTGATACCATGGCCCCTGCATTCATGACACTTTTGCACAGGAGCAGTTGAGGAGACAGGCCAGCTGTCATTATTATGCCCCCCTATTTAAGTGACTTCTACACAGGGATACTCTGTAGCAGGCATTTGCAAGATCACCAGATGTACATGCTTTGTGATCCCTCCCATAGGTCTACCTACATTCCTCCCCCTAGCCTTTCTTGGAATTGATTTTTCAGTCTTGCCCATTTTATACTCATGACTGACTAATCAAGCCATTCACCACCGCCAGAGTCCATGGACAGGGACCATGTGGAAGACCAAGTAAGCTGCTCACAGAAATGGTCTTTGGGAAGACACACCCGCATGTTACCATGATCTCTGAGAAGGTAGGTACTGTGCAGCATTCCATTTTTAGCTCATATCAACATCCCAGGCAAGCCCACCTATTATCTAGGTCCAGGCCATTTTCTACCTCTGTTAGGTGACATAAAGAATTGTCCATAAGGACATAGACGTGGATAAGGGAGAGGCATCTGTGCAGGAGTCAGGTTACATGAGAGTCTGCACTACCTGTTCATGCCAAATCTTTGTAAACATGTTACTTGCTCAGCCTAATACAAAATGGGCAGTTTCTATGCAAACGATTGTTATTGTAACTGCGTGGCCATAAGTCTTGAAGGATCTTAGGTTTCCTAGCATTTTATAGGCAGTGTGATTGAATGTAACGTGATTAAGACTTCAGAATGCTAGTCCAGTCAAGTAGCTCATCAAGGGAACTATTTTGCATATTAAGCATTTGTCTCTTACAAATGACACTACCTTGCTCTGCAGTCCTTTTGTGGCATGACAGTGACTCCCCAAAGTTCCTATGCCCACAGTGGATACCTGTAATGACATATTAAGCACACTTAGATATTCTGAGGAACATGTTTTAAGTCCAGAACAACTTAAACCGTATTGTGGTCGTGATGCAGAACCCACAGCCTTCTAGGTCCTACTCAAAACTAATATTTTTCTGCATCACCCAATAGCTTTCGGCAGGATAACAGAATACCATCTATACAGTATCCCCCAAATCCAAAGAAACCTCTTAAGTCTTACACCTCTTTAGTAGAGACTCAAGGTGCAAATACTTGCTCTTTACCTTTAAGTGAATGTCCAGATAATGCTTCAAAACATTGACTCACTAAGTAATTTGTTGATGATGCAAGACTTTAATCTCTGTAATATTTACTTTCACATTCTTCCATGAATCTATCCTATATTTAACTGCCTGATAGTAGAGTCAATTAATTTAAAGTTATCATATAATGAACTAGCATGATTTCTTCACAAAGTTAAGAGACTTAGATCTTGTAAACCAAATTGTGACCACAATCATGGTAGTTGACCTGGGTTAAGATAGGAAGTGTTTACTGTTGTCCTTCTTATGTAAAAGGGAATGGGATTAATTTTCCTTAATAACAGGGGTTAAAGAAAAAAACTTTCTACTAATCAATAACTATACATCAAGTGTCATTGTTACAATATTAGTGAAAGTAACATTGGCCTCTGAAAGCGCAGCTGTAATTACAGATCAGGGTAAATTGAGGTGAGGCAGTGCAACAAAAGTATCATAAGAATAGAAAGCTGATTGCTGTTAAAACAGGTGTCAATTTCTTATTTGGTGTTAGTTTGAAATTCTTTTAAAAGCTTGAAGTAAGTCAAATATCCCATCTTGTTATTCACATGGTAAAACAATGATAGAATGATAGCAAAGCTAAATGTGATATATTTATATAGTGATAATATAGTATTTATAGTTTCTTTAAACTTAATGTGTCAACTGTTGTGCTAGATGTCACACCTAGTTTACTTAGTTGTTTTTGTAATGATAAAGTTTGTGCTCAGAGAGGTTAAATTACTAGTCAAAGTCACACAGTCATTGCTTGGAAAAGCCTAACATTCAAATCCAGCCTTTACAGCACCTTACTTTTGAGTTTGCTGCACAGTTTCAGGGCCTTTTATTCTGTAACAATTGTTAATAGCATGTGTTATCTTCACAGATAGTTGGGGGAGGGGAGAATAAACATGGCAGAGTAATACAAAATTGCAGAATCTACCTTGTTAATATCTAAAAGAAAGAAAAAACAAACAATGGTAAAGTTACCTAAAAATTTACCAGCAACTTACAAAGAAAAAGAAAACCCTAAACTGACAAAAATTCACAAAGTATTGTAGAAACCAAGGAACAAACAGACTCTGGATCCATAAAACACAGGGTTGTAAACCACACCCCTAGGAATCCTATAACTCTGTTCTAATTATTCTCAAACATTATTCTCACAGTTACCCATTAGACTGTAGAGAAGCAAACAAAGCCCATGTTTCTGTAACTCTTTCGTCCCTTCTGACTGGTACGTAGTTTATACAGGTTATGCAGAAAGGTAGCTGAAATACTGAGAGGGCTGGGGAACATCTAGGGCTGATTCTCTCTCCAAGTTAAGATTTCAGGGCAGGACAGCACGAGGGTATGGACCCATGTGAAGAGTTCTCTTTCTTTCAATAATTTAGAATGAAACAAAACAAGAGTATAACTCTTAGATATCTCACTGCCTATGATTACTCTTTCTAGTCAGAATCTTTTCCCCTATTCTTGAACTCACTTAGGTTGGCCTAGACCAACTATGAATTATAGCACAAATACACAGCAAAAAAAGTAATTGGTCTGGAGCATCAGAATAATTCCAGATATGACAGAAAAATCAAAGAACCACATCAGAAATCATGGCCGCTTGAACCTCCTGGAAATTTCAGATATGTAAGCCAAACTTCTGTGCCCTTGTAAAGAATTAATCCCAGCCCTGGCTGGTGTGGCTCAGTTGGCTGGCATCGTCCTGAAAACCAAAAGGTCTCCAGTTCAATTCCCAGTCAGGGCACATGCCTGGGTTGTGGGTTCAGTCCCCAGTCTGGGCATGTGCAAGAGGCAACTGATCTGTTTCTCTCTCACATCAATGCTTCTCTCCCTCTCTTCCTCCTTCCCTTCCCTTCTCTCTAGAAACAATAACAGGAAAAAAATTAAAGAGTGTATCCCATATAAAAAAATGGATAGAAAGAAAATGACTTTCAAAGGTTCTGTTTACATTTCCCTGTGCCTCCTCTTCTGGTTTCAATGAAATACTTAGTCTCTTGATACTGGATTATCCTTTGTTTCCTAAACTTTTAAAATAAGGTGACCTCAATCTTACAGGTAGTAAAAATGCAAATTACTGAATAAACCTTAATGCCACAGAAGAGAATTGTTATATTAAAATTAAAAATTGTTCTGCTTTAAGTAACTTTTCTAAAGTGCATACATTTCAATTCCTTGTTTGCCCTTTCTTCTATTTTAATATAATTGAGTGAAAATTATGTTCCTTGGAATATGTTCTTTGTGGGAGAAGGTAGATAGCATCTATTCACTAGAGGGAAGAAAATTCTTCCTAAAACCCTTTATCCAGCATTGAGCTATACTTTACACTTTGTAATTTCCCATTGGTTTTGCACTGCAGAATCGTGCACACTAAACGCTTTCTGCTACCTTCATGACATTATTTTGTGTGTGCGTGTTCAAGAGAAGGACACAATTTATTTTAACATTACCTCTGTACTCATCAAAGAAGACTCTCCTTGGATTTTTTTTTCTGAAGCTCTCTCTACACTTACGGTTACTAAATTAATATTCCCAGCCCTATCATCTTTTTTGAATTTCAGACTTACATACCCACTGCATACCCATCTTCATCTGGATGCCTAACCTTGCAGATCCCCGTATCAGGGAGAGTCTATAACACTGTCCCTGATAACCTGCTCTTCCTGCTAACGGGGGTCAATCCTAGTTTTCCTCACTGCAGTAAAGTTTCATCCACTTCTTCAAGTCCCAAACCTAGAAGGAACCTTAAATTTCTCTATTTCATCTCACACACATCTCACAACTTTTCTTGGGCCCATTAAACAACTGAAGTTGCAGTGAAAACTGACACATTAAAACCTGGAAGGGCATGTAAATATAAATAATCTCTACCAAGATCTCACCTGAAGCAAAAGTTACCGGAAGCCTAAACGGGTAGGTACACTTACATGATGATTTTGATCCATAGTTGGAGGCTAGATGAGGACTAGTGTGAAAGTGAGAAAATGCGGGGGATTACAGTCTCAGGAAGTTCCCCATATTTTCATGAGCATTCCCTTCAAACAGACCACCAGGTTATCATTGTAAAGATCCAAGAATGATTAACTTATCGTTCTATCAGAAGTAGACGAGTATTCATTACTAAATATGCCCAGATCATTCTTTATAAAAACAGCCTACATTCCAGGGGAAAAGACTTTTGAGGATTTACCCCAAATGGAGAAGGGCATTCTTCGCACTGCAGCATCATTTAGCCTTTCTATTTTACCCATGAGGACAAAAGAAGCTACCCCACTGCAGTAGCACATGTAAATATCACATTCAAGAGGAACAGACCCACTAAAAGACTAACATTATAGAATAAAATTATAGGAGGCTTATCCTCTCCCATATATTACCACCACACAACACAATTGCACAATAAAAATAGTGTATTTACAGCTGAAATAGCTGAAGACACAGGCTGTCTCTGAGGAGGAGTACTAAGAGAAGCTCAAGATCAATAAAGGAGACCAAAAAGAGGACATCAGAGGAATTTGAAACCAATCTCTTTTATAAAGAGGTATTCAAAAATCTTCAAGAAATTTTTAGTAAGTCAAATCCAATGCATAAAACCAATATACACCCTCACCAAGTGGGATTTATTCCAGGTTTGCAAGGATTTATTTCATTCATAAATCAATGTAATTCATTACATCAAAGGCTAAAGAAGAAAAAGCATGAGGTCATATCAATTGACACCGGAAAATATTTGACAAAACTAAACACCCACTCATGATAAAACCACTTAGCAAACTAGAAACAAATATTGCTTTCTGAACTTGATAATGAACATGTACAAAAACTTCCAACCAACATAATCATAAGAAGCTGGATGCTTTCTCTCTAAATCAAGAATAATGCAAGTATATCCTTTTTTACACGTCCCATTCAACATCATCCTGGAAGTCCTAGCTACTGTGATAAGATGAGAAAAAGGAAATAAAATATGTACAGTTTGGAAAGGAGAACATAAAACTTGTTATTCATAGATTGCATGTTTGTCTTTGTAGAAAATCTCAAAATTCATTATAATAAAGAAGAAGGTAAAGGAAGAGGATATGGAAGAAAAACAAGAGCAAAGAGTAAAAAGGGAAGAATAGGAGCAGGAGGAGAAGGAAGAAGCACATGGGACTAATTAGTGAGTATAGCAAGATTGCGAAGTACAAGGTTAATATGCAAAAAGCAATTGATTTTCTATATGCCAGCAATGAACAACTAGAATTAGGAATATAAGAAATAGGCATTCATATTGTTTGCTAAATGCATGAACTGATTTATTTATTGATTTTTATCCAGCATTATACAAATAATATCATCAAGTGCCTGATACAAAATGGACCACAAATATTTCCCAACAGTTGAATTTTGGCCAGTAGGCCTTTAAATCACTCATGAATGTGACCAAATTCTTAACTTCTTGGAGATTCAAAACTCTCATTCAAAAAAATCAATCAAATATATCTCAAAGTGTTGTTATAACATCTTTAATAAGAAATACATAATATATACACACAGTATATCACAAATTGAATATTCTTCTTAAATAGTGCTTGAATTCAAACCTAGTATCAAATATGTGCTGGGGATAATTAATTAATTAAACAAAATTGATTAGTCTCTATTGTGTGCTAGGCCCTTGACCAGGCAGGTACTGTGGTCATACAAATAAGTTACACAGCCAATGTTTTTTTAATGGGCCTATTAAATTAGCACTTAACTCGTTAAAAACAGAATTTTAGCAGTTCTGGCCACATTTTATTACTTTTATCTACTTTCATCAAACAAAGAGAAACTACCCAAATTAATTACCTCTTCCTTGTTTCTCATCACATAGACCAGAAAATCCATTCACTAACTAACATAATTAGCTTTGAATTCTGTCAAACAACAAAAGAGTTTATCTCTAAGGATTCCATGGGATTATGTGTAAAATAACCATGAAATTAATGTCTTCATAACATGAGGGATTTTTTTTCCTAGAAATATAGCCATGGCGCATTTAAATAAACTAATTATACACAAATTTGCAGTTAGTTTTACATAAGTAGACTTGGATTTTGAACAATGATTATCCTAAATTTATACAGTAGATGGAAATGATAATATGGTTAGGTTTCTGGCATTTTACATAGGGCTGATGAAGAAAAATGAATTAAATTTGGAAGGGAAAACAAATACACTAGAACATTTTATAGGAAACCAGGTAACTAGTCCTTGGCAGTTCAACTCTGACTTTTATAATCTTCCTAAGTTGAGTCAAGTCATTTTCTCGTTCTGAGTCTCTATGCTCTCATTTATCCAGGGAGAGAGTTGAACTAGATCTCTTCTTAAGTCTCTTTTGGATCTAATATTCTAGGTTCCAGATAGAGATTTTATAGTCTACATGCAGCGTCACCTAAATAATTAATAGTAATAATAAATAATGGTAAGAGAAAACAAGTTAGTGCAATTAACCATTTCTTCTTTCATTTATGAAGATTGATAAATGGTCCAGATTTATCTGCACGTCCATATCAAGATGGGTTAAGCAACCCCTTGCCTTTGGCTTCAGCTGTGACACCTCAGTCATTCTATTGTGCCTAAGCACAGGAGAGGGAATAGCAAAATGACTTTATTCTTTTGTCAATAACTTACAATAATAACGTACAGAATGAAAATCAGATTGGAAAGTCATTGATTATACCCATATTACATATCAGAGGAAATCTCAGAAGTTTTTCTTTAATAACATTTACATAAATTAAAAATTTATACATGGGATCAAAGCTACATAAACCAAAATATTTTTAAAAGATTTCATTTATTTATTTTTAGAGATTAGGGAAGGGAGGGAGACAGAGAGGGAGAGAAACATCAATGAGTAGTTGCCTCTCACACATCCCCAACTGGGGATCTGGCCTGCAATCCAGGCATGTGCCTTGCCTGGGAATTGAACAGGTGACCCCTTGGTTCGCAGGCCAGCACTCAATTCACTGAACCCCATCAACCAGGGCTAAAACAAAATATTTTTCATATGAGGCATGCATCCAGTAATGATTTTCTAAATGTTTCTTACTATTATTTTTTTAGAGAAGCTTTAGGTTTACAACAAAATTAAGAGGAGGATACAGAGACTTCTCATAAACTTCCTGCCCCCATCGAGCGTAGCCTCCTCCATTATCAATGTGCCCTACCAGAGTGGTACGTTTGTACCACACTGATGAACCTACATCGCACATCATAATCACCTACTGTCCATAGTTTACATGGCTGTTCACCCTTGGTATTGCACATTTTATGGGTTTGGACAAATGTATAGTCTTATGACTCCACCATTATGGTATTAGAGTGTTTTCACTGCCCTAAAAATCCTCTGTGCTCCACCTATTCATTCTCCACCAACCCTTGGTAACCATTAACATTTTGCTGTTTCCATAGTTTTGTTTACTCTGTGTTAGACCCCGCGTTAAGCATTTTTCATGCATCACATCAGTTATGAAATGTAGGAAGGCAGAGCAGGGATGAAAGAATAAGTAAGCAGTAATCTATTTCACACTCAGATTTGTCAGGCCAGGAATGACATTCAGTTTTTTCATCTGCATTTTTTGAACTTTCATTGTATGTCAGGCATGAAGAATAAGAGTGAAAAAATGAATAAAACTTCTTTCATGGAACATATGACCTAATGAAACAGAAAGACAACATAGATGTTGAATTCTACGTGAAGACTTTTATAACAGGGGGTAATATAATGGGACTTGCAGAAATGCAGAATACAATTACCCCTGTATAAGGGTATTGGAAATACTCCCTCAAAGAATAGTACATGCACTAGGACTCCAAGAACAGTCTTATATTCTCACATCATGCGGGCATTCTGCTCAGAGAGTAGAAGAAATGCAGAGCCACGTGGCTTATGTAATTGTTTAGCAAGAAAGAATTTTCTGCACTTATACCTGATAAATATGTTCTTATTAAGTTTATTAGACAGCGCAGCTTTGCCAAGATGTTGGGCTCCATTAGAAAAGATAATCGATCTCTCCGCATACGGCATAATGAAATTCTGCCACAGAGGTTACTTGTGTATTCCAGTTAGCCTTGCAAAGCAGATTCTAATACAAATAAATGAACATAACATAACAAGAATTTTTATACAGCTTTTGATTTTTTAGATTGTTTTTCCTCCTTTTGGCCACAATCTCACCACAGAAACAATATGTTTTTCAACTTCTGATTATATGACATCTAATAAAAATTAGCATGACCTTCAAAAGGCATATTTATTTCTAAAGGCTCATAACTATGTATCACAAGAAGTTTCCCTATCTTTATTTACTCCATTTGAATAAGGTAGGCTCTAGTATTACAATTCTTCCTTGTACTTCCCCCATAAATATTCTTCCTCGTATCTTAACATATCCTTCCAATTTCCTTCAGTTGTTTGCTTAGGCTACCCTATGTGGTTATCTTCAGTATTTTGCTGTGTGTTTTTGGACTTTTGTTTGATTTTTCATGTCCCCTATCCAAAAATGTATTTATTTCCTGTATAGAAAATTTGCTTTTTTTAGTTTTTGTTCATAATGACAAATGTAATTTTTACAAACATAATAATAGAAATAGGAAAGTGTAGGGCATATTTTAAGGATATGGGTAGTTTGTTGCATTATAAAAAGATGCAAATTGGACATTTAACATTATTCAGAAAGAGATTCCCTGGATGGCTCACTTTAGAGAACAGTATTCCATTCAACTCTTTTACTCGTTTAAGGCACAGTAACTCCTTCTTTCCTTGGGGAAGTGCCACTGAACACCCACCCGTCCTACTTCATCACTTACACACAGGCATCGCTACATCTTTCCCAAGTCATTAAATGGATTTGGGTCAGACCAGGATCATTATCTGTTAAAAGAAAATGTGTAAAGTACACTTTCTGTCCTTTAAATTCAGCAAGATTTGCACATTTAAAAACAGCTTTATAAAGTTCAGTCTGCAGAAGGTTAACAGCATTTTCCTTTCCGTATTTAAAATGTTCACATTTTACTTATCTTGCAATTAATCAATATGAGCACAAATGGCAAGCATGCATGGACACCCACTGCTTGATGGCTTTTTATACAAATCTCAAAATCCAATTGACATTTTGTGCTATTTTCCCTTCTTATTTAAACCTCATAATAACCTTTTGCTCTTCAGAATTTTGTTTTATTTTTAGAACCTTGCTTACATTACTGAATAGATCCAGTATGCATCATCTGTAAGTTCCCAAATGATCAACCATGACAAAGCATCCACGATGAAAGAGAAACGAAATTTCTTTCAATAACATCACATCACAATGACTTGGGATGGAATTTAATGTGACATTGCTTAAGGCTGGCCACTTTTTTCTTCCCCTCTCCTCAAAGCGCCAGGAGGCAAAACTAGAATTTTCCACATTCAGTTCATTGTGTAATCACCAGATACATCTAATTGTCATATGAGCCTGGCATGAGGCAAGGTCTGTCCCAGTATGGTCTGTCTGTATATTTAAATGTACATGTGCATACATGTCCTCGGCATTAGGTTTCTTGATAAAAATTGTGAAAGTCAGCATATGGGATGTTCGTGAGAAAGTATCGAGTTGTGAAACCTTCATGGTATGTATTTGGTTTTGACCATTAATTGTAGGCAACTTAACTTGATTTTACAATCATTGTTCCTGGACTTATAATTGAGAGGAAAGCTAGTGCAAAAGAATTTAAGATATCTAAATTACTATGAATTTTATTTTGTCTGTATTAAGTAAATCTTCTATCTGTAGTAATTTCAGTCTTCAACAATCAGTATGAATGAATGTTCTACATGGTGCTTTTATGTTTCCCTAATATGTAAAATATATATATTTCCTGAATGATGCTTTATACTAGGCTCCTTTATTCATATTTTATATACTACATGCTGCATGGTTTGAAATATATCCCAATACAATCTTACTGCATTGTACATATCAGATATCATTGTTGGCATACAATAACCATCACTTGCCTGATGTCTGATCAACAATTTTTACTAGGTCAATTCTGATATTTACATATTAATTAAGTCAAGAAATTTAATTAGCCATTTGCAAATTCTCTAAAAACTATACAGATAATACCTTTGGATTCTGAGAAATTAAAATGAAAGCACATATCACCAAAATTTAACAGGAACGTAGTGAATCTATGTTAAAAATCTATCTTTAATTTTGTAGTTGTTATATGACTTTTAGCCAAAAAAAACAATACATTTGGAACCATGTTAAAACACAGGTAATGTAACATCTGTAACACAAATGCAAATGCAAAATTTTCAGAGATACTACTTACATTTAATTCACACATCAAGGTACTCTTACATTTAATTTACACAGAATTTGTAAAAGGCTTGAATATCTGACTGCAGATTGTCACCGTTATGAGCAGTAACCTACTTGTAAAGTCAGTGCAAATGCCGCCTGTGAGAAGTGATCTCTGGGAGTAAGGCAGGAGGCAGATTTTACATACAATCGACACAAGAATACCAAAAGTTTCTGGAATAATTTAACAAAGTGTGAAGCAGTAAAATCTCCTTTGTGTTCTCAAATATTACAATCACTATGGAGTGTTACAAAACGATGGATGTGCACACTTACTGTTATGGGCTGAATTGTGTCTTCCCCCAAATTCATATGTTGAATCCACAAGCCCCGGTACCTTAGTCTGTGCCTGACTGTATTTGGATATACAAGGTCTGTCCGGAAAAAGTCCAGCCATTCTTAGTAGAATGAGAATGGTTTGCACAACATCAATGTAACCTGACAGCCAAGGACACTAGACTGGAATGTGCATATATGTGGGTGGGGCTCCGCCTACAGGGCCCCCCAACCGCCATGGATGAGAATAAGTCTACCAAAACATGATGTGGAGGAGAAGGACCAAGAGCCTTTTCCTCAGTGGGCTTTTATTGGGTTCATTTCACACAGGAACACAGGTAAAGCTCATCAATCATTGTCAGGCAGTAAGGATCAAATAATAGATAACAAACAAAGAACTCTGAGGGCCTATTCTCAGTCAGGGTCAGTTAGCTAAAGGGCTATAAGACTTTGGGAAACAAACTCATTTCAAGCTTGGACCCTTATCATTTAAACTGAGGGTATTAGCAAAGCAGGTTTCATAGGATTTTATGCATTCTTTCTTAGGCCTGATCGCCCCAGGGAATCTGCCCTTTCCAGCACAGAGCCACACCCACCTGACTTTGTTTCAGGCTTAAACGGGAAGTAAGGCAGCCAAGAGATTAGGAGACTTCTTGCAGACTGAATGAGGACTCAGGCTATGTCAAAGCCGAGGGGCGAGGGTCCATCAACCCCTTCTTCTATAGCCCCCTAAGTCCTTCCCTGTGGGACTCTTCATGACCATGCCTGTCTTAGGTCATCCGTCCCTTGAGGAATCTTACCTATCATTGGTTAAATGGTCAGGCTCAGGGCCAAGCAGGGTAAAGTAAAGTGGGCAGAGGTGGCACCCCTGCCAGGGAGACAAGCTTTGTCTCCTTAGTGGCTTATGGTCGCAAGGTCTCCGACTCAGCCTTAGCCTTGGGGGTTTACAGCTTCTGAAACCAGGCAGGGCAGTTCCCAACATATATGAACAATGATGACTTCAATGTACTAGTCAGTGGGGGCAGTAGACACCATTGAGTATGCATGTGTACTGTGTGACCATTGCATTCAAAATGACTAAGCAAGTAGAAGAGCAACGAATCTGCATCAAATTTAATTTTAAGCTTGGATACTCCTCCACAGAAACTATTTGGATGATTCAGAAAGCCACAGCTACAGGCAACTAGTGATCAGCAGCTTCATCACAACAACACACCCACTCGTGTATCACATCTTGTGCATCACATCTCGTGCAGTTTTTTGGTGAAACACCAAATCACCCAGGTGACTCAGCCCCTCTATGGTCCAGATTTGGTGCCCTTTTTTGGGAAAAAGACGTCTGGCTTTTCCCAAAACTGAAATCACCTTTGAAAGGGAAAAGATTTCAAATTGTTGATGAGATTCAGGAAAATACGATGGCACAGCTGATGGAGATTAGGAGAACTGTGTGAGGTCCTAAGGTGCCTACTTTTAAGGTACCATCACGTCATTGTTCTATGTGAAATGTTTCTTGTATCTTGTATCTTCTCCAATAAGTGTCTCTATTTTTCATATACCACGACTGGATACCTTCTGGATAGGAATCATAGGGCCTTTAAAAAGGGGATCTGGGACATCTCTTTAGCTATCAATGGATATTCTATTAATATTTACTGTTTATCATTTAGTTAAATGTTAAGAATGAAACAGAAGTAGATTTATGAATGACTTCCTATGTGAAAACTGAGATATTTAAGAGGTATGATCGAAATTAAGACCATTATATTGGAACATTCCCTGACAGTCCCTTGATTAAAATAGTTATAATATTATTAATTACATGAAAAGATGAAAAATAAAAAATCAGTGAACCAGTATTGGTCTAACCAGAGCACCGTAATTGTGGTCCCTTTAGTCCCCTGAACATGCTGCTACTGAAGAGAGTAAACTTTGGCCCACTAAAGGACAAGAGTTAAATCTATTGATACCTGTAAATACACCTCATTTCTATTTGGAATTAAAGAATATCATTATACCAACATTACTGTCACCCAAATTTAATGGCTATTTGAGTTTGTTTCAGTTTTTTAAAGAAACCACTGACCTTTTATATGTTTAACAAAGTAAATGCTTGCCAAGGAAGTAGATATGACAGGCTTACCTGTTTACTTGTTCCAGAACAATTGCTAATCTTACATTAGTCTAACTAACAAATATTTGTTAGCAATCTCAATGCAAATACCTAAAAGATCACCTAAGTTTCCATTCCTTAAAGGTCAGAGACTATGACTGAAGTTGTGAAAATGGGAGTTTGGCACATAATCTTTTGCTAATTATTAGTTTCCTCCCTTCAAGAATTTTGTGTTTCCAGGTTTGAGCTATAACAATAATAACCAGAATATACAAGAGGAGGCGCCACCCTCCCCCAAAAATTGGAATTAGGGCCTCTGGTAGTACAGGCTTTTCCCCTCTTGGTGAGTGTTATATGAACCCATCTGTATTTGTGTGCCAGCTGGCATTGTTGTGAGAGGCTGTGTTCAGTTTCAGTAAACTCGGCTTCGGTGAATTTTTTTTGAAGATTCTTTCAAAGCAATTGCCCATTTCAGGATGAGTCATTTACAAGCCCACCTGCTCACACCATGCTCAGTGTTCAGCAGTTTTTGACTACATGTCCCCCATGCCCCACTCTCCCTTTTCATCCAATCTCACCCCAAACAACTTTTTTTGTTTTCACGAATAGAAAAAGTTGTCAAAGGGAAACCTAATGTTGTGCCAATGTGGAAGAGGTGAAACAAAAAATGGCAGAAGCACTGAAAGGTGTCAAAATCGATGAATTCAAAAAGTGTTTTGAGCAGTGGAAAAATGTCTCAATAGGTGTCTTGCATCAAACGGAGAGTACTCTCAAGGTGACTGAATTTTAAACATAGAAAAATAAATATGCAATTTTTTGTAAATAAATTCCATTTGGGGGGAGTCTCTCTCATATATAAAATCTGATCTCATTATATATTGCCACATAACAAATTATCCCAACATTTTATGTCCTGAAGAACCATTTTAATTTGCTTAAAATTTGATGGGTCAAAAATTTGGGAAGGGCTTCATTGGATGGCTGTTCTCTGATCACTGTTGAAGCAGAAGGGAGAATAGGGCGGGGGGGATGTTTTCTCTCTCTCTCCCCCTCCCCCCACTGTTAAAACTGAACAAACTTAATGTGATTATGATGGAAGTAACTGTTTTACTCAGAATCTGTAGTATTTGTCAGAAAAAAACATCAGTTTTCTCAGTGGGAATTAAATGGCAAGATAATTAACTATAACTGAAGTATGTGCTTTTCTTTAAAATTTGTTTTTTTGTTTTTCAAAACCTCTATTACATATCACACACAAACACAAAAACCCCAAGAATACTCTCCAGGTAAAATTAGAATCTGAATCATCCTAATATTCAGTTTCCACAACTATAAAATGAAAATCATTGACCCAAATTTATTTCCAAGCTCTATTCCTATTCTTGAGGTTAGAACTAATTCTTGAGGTCTGAAATGTTTTCATCCTATAATGTGTCTATACAGCCTTCCTCACTCATCCAACTAATCAAACATTCATTCAATAAACACATGAGTGCTTGTACTGTCCACTGTGCTAAAAGCAAATGGTATAATTTTGAACAATATACTATGTCCCCTACTCTCATGGAAGATATTTCATAAGGAAACAGGCAGTAAGAACTACTCATGGTTTTTTTGCTGAAGAAATTTAAAGTGGGTCCTTATCTGAAGGAAGCTTTGCTCTTCATCAGGCTCTTCATCACTTACTATTGCTTTCTTGTTATCACTTACTTGGCTCTCAAGATTTCAGACTCTCAGCCGATGTGAGAACAGAGTTAACTCTTCATGCCTCCATCACAGAATATCCTGGATACTCCTTCTCTCCTGTGTTCATCTAGCGTATCATTGCTCCATGTGTCCTTGGAATCTCTCCTACTTTTCCCCCCTTATCTCCACATATTTCTTAACTATAACACTGTACTTTGTCCTGTTGCTTCTGCTGGAACCAGGGGGTCGCTCTAACCAAAGGTGCTCTAATCAAGGGTGAAGACCAACTAAAAATTATAGACAGTGCCCTTCTTAGTTCTTCCAAGCCATGAGAATGTGGAATAAACTGTCAAAAGTAGTTTTTCCTGCTAAAACATTCAATCCTCAAGCTCCCTACCAAAGTGGAGATTTGAGGTGAAATTAATTAAATAGTGCATTTACACTCTGTTAATAATAAAATTATTTTTGCCTTAAAGTGCATACTCATCTCCATGGGTCAGTGGATGAAGCTGAACTCTCCATTCCATTTCACAGGAGGATCAATATGGAATAAAAGACTAAAGTGCACCAGAATCAGCAGCACAACTTTAAACTAGTATGACATTATTAGCCTCATTTTGATTTTAACTTTCAAGAGTCAGAATTTTTTTCTTGGAAACTCTACTTTGATGATTAAAATATAATCGAAGTGATTTAGACATGCTATTTGATTTCTCAATCACAGTTTTCTTAATCTTTAAAAATAACAGGAATAAATTTCACTTCTAGCCATGATGAAATAATATATTCAGATTTACCCTCTATTCAGAAAGAACTAAAAAAAATTGGACAAAAAATATGAATCAGTGGTTTGCAAGGTTCTAGACATTGGACGATACAGGACAGTGATCCCTGAGTGACAAGAAACAAACCTACTGCCTTGAGGGGGTGTCCAGGGCACAGCACAGAAGCCAAAATGAGGTGGAGTCCAGCAAACTCCTTGAGCTGGGGAAACTGAGGAAACCAACACAGCTGAAGTGTTCAGCACAAAGTACCAGAGAGGACAGAGCTGCACAGAGAGAACTCCAGGAATCCGCAGACGGTCCACTTTGAGGTCTAGTACTACATACCTACTGGAATATTAAAAATATTGATAATACTAAAGATTTTTTTGATATGAGTAACCAGACACAGCATTCTCTTAAAAAACTGGTATCGATGGGTAGAATTGAAATTTTCCACCCCTAATACTGTTAAAGCTGAACTTCCACATATAAACAATATTTTTCTTTTCAAAGTATTGTCATAAATTCACTTTAATAAACAAAAGGAGAAAAATATTGTATATAATGTTACCTTAACTAATCACCTTCACTGGATTTCAGGATCTGGACAGAGCTGCCACAGCACTGCTATGGGACAGGAAGTCATGCCCTAATTAAAGAGGATGATATTCCCTAACATGATCATTACCATGCTGGGTAACTTCCCTTTTCAAAGTGGGAAAACTCCACTCACATTTACTCTAAGTAAAATCTGGATCCCTGTGAGCCTCCCATACTCCGTGGTGTGATCTGAGGAAATATCTCAAAGTGTGAGAGACAATTAATCCAGGTGGAGATCTTATTTTTTTAAGATTTTACTTATTTATTTTTAGAGAGGGCAATGGAGGGAGAAAGAGAGGGAGAGAAACATCTATGTGTGGTTGCCTCTTGCATGTCCCCTACTGGGGACTTGGTCTGCAACCCAGGCATGTGCCCTGACTGGGAATCGAACCAACGACCCATTGGCACTCAATCCACTTGAACCACACCAGCGAGGGCTATCCAGCTGGAGATCTTAAATAATTAGTATTGTAGTTTCTAACTCTCCTCACTCAACTCTAACATTAACTTTGCAATAATTTTTAAAAATCACTTACTATACAATTGAATTCTTAAATTATACAACATTTTCATATGTCATCTTACTAGTATGACATACAAATGCATATGTAATGAATAGAAGGAGTTTAATTCAAATATGTACACTTGAATATATATGAGCTATATAAATGAGAGATATATAGACATATAGATGTTTTTCTTCTCCACCTGAATGCATAACATTGCTCTTATACAGCCTGTAAATATTTGTAACAAAAATGATAATGTGATAATCGTATGCAATAAAGAGAATCATAATTGCTCATTTTTCATTTGGATGGCTTGTACTGAAAAGCAGGATCTCATCTTTTTGTATGTTACATGTAGAACTGTGATTTGAAATTGAGTGTATGCAGGTTATCTTCTTTACAAGAAAAAAATATTTTAGACATTGGTAATATTAGCAAAAAATCCTATTATTTTCTTGGAACTGTCATTATAATTCTCAAACAAATAATAACTGAATTATTTTCAAGTGTGTGCTGACTGAATAATTCCAATGTCATGTTTTACTGGGAAAAAATTAGTTCTATATTTTAGAATGATAGTACAATTTTATTAATACAAAGCATCAAACCAAAGCTAATGTAATTATTTATTTAGGTTTTTCATCATAAAATAATTGTTTTTATCTAAATTACCTGCTAGAAGATTCAATCAAAATACATGACTCCATGAAATCAAAATTCAAACTTTGCTTTAGAAAGTAAAGTGAGATTCCACTGCGAGCGTGGCCTCTCCAGTCTCCCTTTGTAAGGAAGAGGACTGCGCCACTTCCAGCAGCTAAAGAAGACACTGGGAATATTGATGAGCCTTAATGGAGGTAGAAAATAGCTTTTTAACAAATGCTTACAGTCTGATGTTAGGAATGATTTAACAATTAAGATCCTCACGTTTCAGTTTAGGTTTCTATTCCTCTGGCAAAATTACTTATTGCAACATTGATTTGAATTAGTAATCTGGGAAAATATTTGCCTCCAACTGGGAAATGTATGATATGAAATTCAAGCATTTATGAAATCTAAAATTCTTTTTCTCTTGAAGAATTGTAAAGACAGTAATTGCCTTTATTGGGTAGTAGAGGGTGAAGAGCTTTAACCATAAACTTATTTGAAAAAACATACAATTCATGAATCTGTTATCAGACTAATTTTATTCAAGGTCAGACATTTAATCATAATCATAATTATCTGAAGCCTTCTTAATCATGGAACATATTTGTGTCGATATTTGTACTTAAATGAACTAAAAATATCTGTACTATTTAATTAAGAATATTCTCTGGAAAGAAGATAATCTTTGTACTGCAGCAATAATGTAATTCAATATTATTCATTTCAACTTTCCAGTCACTAAATTTTTATCCATATCAGAGATTACAATTATACATAACTTTATTAATATATTTCCTAGGAATAGCTTAGTATTTATTTATTCTAAAAATTTTATCTATGTATTATCTCAAGCAAAACACATATTTGAATATTTTCAGCTTTCCTTGAATATATTCTTTTAATATCTTCAATAGAAATTGCTATTTGTTGCATCAGTTGTATATTAGAAGCTTTATATAAATAATTCAAGCAATAGTTATAATCACACCTTTTACAGAAGAGGACATAGACTTAAAAAAATATTTTCACGTCCAAGTACGACTATAAAGTTGTGCGACTGAAATTTATATAATGTTATTAATCAATGTTGCCCCAAATGAATCTAATTAACATTGTTAAAGGCCCCCCATAAATAAATAAATATATAAATAACCTGCCTCCATCACATAGTTTTAAGGGGTAGAAGTGAGAATACAACTCATCCTTTCTAACTTGAAGTTCAAGATCCCCTCACTTCACCATGTCACCTCTCCACAGAAGATTCCAAACTTCATTCCATAAGATTAGATGGACAGATGTTTCTCCAAAAAGAAAAAAAGAGTTTACTACCTAAAAATAAAACAATACACTATATACAATGTCCCCTCAGAAAGATTTATAATATGCATTAATCTATAAAATTCTTCCAACCATTGATTTTCCCCCTCCTTCTTTTAAAAATTTATTTGAATGTATTTGGATCTTAGGAATTTGTATGGTTATGCTTTGGGTGCCCTAACATGTTAATTTCACAAGAAAATAAGTATCTGACTTGCTCCCAAAGTATAGGAAAGGCTGGCCTAGATTTAAAATGTTTAGCATAGTTTCGTGATATAAATTTTGGGGGAAGCTGTTCAAGTCAAAGAAATCCACTTTGCTTTCCAATATGCATGCTTAAAACTTCAAGATGTACATAAAGATGACTCCAACTACAAAGAATAAAAAATTTCTTTCAAAAACATGTTTTGTTATGAAAAGAACCCAGTTGCTATGAATTGCTCAAGACCTGTCTTTTGTTCTAGCACCTCTGAGCTAATTATTGAATAATTAGGCAGTGATTAAGCATGCACATGTAATTGCCCTTTACACATCCAACGAATCCTAAAGAAAAAGCATCATGTAAAAATCTGTCAGCCAAATAAGGAAATATTTTTTCTTCATATTTTAACTCTAACGAAAAAAAAACACTTTCATTTATTACAGGTAGTAACAAAGTAACCAAGGAAAATGGCTTAGCTATTGACTCACAATACAGCAGCAAAAGCACAGGGTAATTATTTCAATAGAATGAAAGCCTAAAAAGATTTTATGAAAAAAAGTCTAAAACAGCATGTATTGGAGAAAATGTGAAGTTGCAAAGTTTTTCTTGCACTTAATGTCACATTAATTATGACCTGTACTTCAGTCCTTCCAAACATCTCTTTGCCTAATGATATCGTTGCCTGGAAGGTCAGAGTTAGTGGACTTTCCCTCCGTAGTTCTCACCTTGCTCACAAGATTGAATTCAGACGAGAGACAGAAAGTGTAGTGGAAATGAGGTAGCAAGTTTAGTTATGAAATACACTTGAGCATGAAGCTGCAAGCGGGCACTCAACTCAGCTGAGTCCCTCGCCCACTGGGGTTTTAGGTGTTATATCCTTGTAGCCAGCCTCCAGGGTCCCCTTCATTCTCCCTTCTCTGGACTTTAGGATTAACATACAGTTCCAAAGGTTGAATTAATGAGTGAGACATGTCTCACACCCACTGCCTGCCTTGGTTTGCTGTTTATCCTGCCTAACAATACCACCAGTAACCTAGAGACCACCACTGGAGTTCCAAGACTCTCCAGTCCTTGTTTTATTTTGCTTATATTGCACCCATTTCACTTCCCAGGGGACCCCTACATATTCTGAGAAATACTGTAGAGCTAATGTTTGATCTCCTTTAGGAATGCTTACCTAGGGAGAGGAAAGACCCAACAGTGGGATCACGACTAATTTCAAGTACCAACTACTTCTGGGTGCTTCAAGGCACAAAAATAGCCTAAGAGAGTTACAGGGGAGCAATTTTGATTCCAAATAAGAAGGAATTCTGGAGAGCATTATGCTAAGTGCAATAAGTCAGTGAAAGACAAATACCACAGGATCTCGCCTATAAGTGGAACCTAATCAACAAAACAAACAAGCCAGCTAAAAGAACAAGAGACATGGAAATAAAGAACAAACTGGCAGGGATCAGAGAGGAGGGGGAAGGGGGATAACAGGCAAAAGAAGGGGAAGGGTCAAGTCAAGGATCATGTACAAAGGACCCATGGACACGGACAATGGGGTGGGGAATGTCTTTGGGAGTGGGGGTTGAATGGGGCAGGGGAGAGCAACAAGGGGAAAATAGGGACAACTGTATCTGAACAATAACAAAAGAAGGAACTGTGATTCTAGGATTGTTTTTCTTTTAAGCACATTGCTAGGTTTTTTGTTACCTAAATTCTTTCACTTAATGTTCCAACCACCTCATCAGGTACATATTCTACTTCCTTGATAAATGAAAAATCTGTAACTCTGAAATGGTAGTTTACATCTCCAAGGCACATAATAACTGAGTGTTGACTCCAAGATACCTAAACACCTGTCTAATACTTAAATCCACTGTTTCTTTCACTGCACTCAGCTACTACCCTCTGGTATTCAATTCTGTGAAACACTAATTAGCTGACGCTGTTGTTGTTTCTGAAGTCCACAGAAAATAGCTAAAGCCCTCTGCAATGATTCAATACATAATGTAATTCCTTCTCCAATTAATTGTTGTTTTAATAGTCTACAAAGGATACATATTTCGATAATAATACTTAGTATTTGGAAGGAAGAAAGATCTTCCTTAAATTTCTTCATTATATGTAGGGATTGTGTCTCTTGGTAAAGATGAATTAATTAAGAGGCTATTTGAAGCCACTCTGCCTCCATGGTAGATGGTGCACCTCTTTCACCTAATCTTCTATAATAATTTTACAAAACACTTCAGTCAAGAGAATCATTATCCAGTCCTATCTATTGCATATAATGAATTACTGTTAGCTTTAATATGTTCCTTCTTTAGGTAAGCGGATTACCAATATAATAATTTTCTTTTTCACATTTTTTAGCTTACAATAGCTGGAGTCCATGTCCTTGCTCGATGCAATTCAGGGTGTGGCAATATAATCCTCGGCACCACTCCAGTGGCCTTAATGGCAGCCCAAATTTCTATGAAACATTTGTTCAAGTTTAAACAAACCAAAAAACTCCATATTCAAAGCAACTGTTCTTTCATAGAGCTGTGATTTTTCATACATTAATTGTAATAATAAAATAATTGTGGCATTTAATGTTTTTGAGAAATGATCCTAATATTTACATGTATTTGTAAATTCGCATTGAAATTAAAATAAATACAAGACTAATTATAGAAATTATAATTATGGCTAAAATGCTTTGATGAAAAATAAAGAACTGAGACCACTTCGCTCCCCAATATCAATCTTTCATATTGTTATTGATTAAAGAGAGCAAATAGAATTAATTGGCTCTTTGTAGAAAGATAGCTTGCTTATTTTAAACATTTGAGCTTGCCATATACCACATCACTGAACTCTACAGCGAATTAAGTGTGATAAGGTAACAATTCACTTGACTTTGAGAAGATTTATCCACAAATCCTCTGCTACAATTCCAATGAAAATATAATGGATGTGCCCTGATCGGGTAATTCACTTGGTCAGAGCATCAACCCGGTAAGCCAAGTCTGCAGGTTCGATCCTGGTGAGGGCATAGACAAGAAACGACCCATGAATGCATAAATAAGTGCAACAACACATTGATGTTTCCTTTTTGCTCTCTCACTCTCTCTCCCCCCCTTTCTTCTCTCTCTCTAAAATAATTTTAAAATTGTTTAAAAACTAAAAAATATCATGGATGTCACTATCCCAACATAGGGACAAAATCATTTGGCAATCTATGTCACTTCAATGATAATCTTGGAGAAAATGTCAGACTAGAAATGAACTTATCGAATGAATTAAACACATAATCAGAATATGTATGTATGTATAAATTGCTGTTAAAATTTAAATTTCCTAGACAATCAAAACAATATGTATAAGTAATACTCTTAGAATAATTAACTCTCATTTGAGTATATCTGTTATTGTAATAATTTTTACTTTGAGTATTATTCTGTTTTAATGAGGGTGCATATCACGTTACCATGATCCTGCTAGATATAAGTATATTTATATGCCACATTATTTGATTCCATGAATTCCAGATTCACTCTCTGGTAGGGAAAGGTAGTGTACCTCATCTTGTGTATGTTAATACATAATACCCATGCATAGAACTTTCAAATCTTCAAAAATGTCTTGCATAAATGAAAGTGGATGTATCACTTTAAACTTTCAAAGATCAAGTGTACTAAAGGGAAAAAACATCAAGTAGGTTATAAATAATCCCAAGAGTTAAGAAAGTTGATAATTGTGTTTGGTAACAGATTTTAAAAATTTGCTTTTTATTATCCCACAATATGAATAGAAATTATCAAGAATCTTAAGTTATAGATAGGTAAATATTTTTCCAAAACTATAAAAGCTACAATAATGCCTTATGTTTAAAATTACCTTGTAGCATATGCTATATCTAAACCAGAATGCATGGTAGAATTCTCCTGTGAAACCATCCAGTCCAGGGCTTTTGTGTGTTGGGAGTTTTTTGATTACTGCTTCAAGTTCATCACCTGTTATTGGTCTGTTCAGGCTTTCTGCTTCTTTTTTATTCAGTTTTGAAAGGTTATATTTTTCTAGAAATTTGTCCACATCACCTCGGTTTTCAAATTTTGTGGCATATAGTTCTTCGTAGTAATTTCTTACAATCCTTTGTATCTGTGGTATCAGTTGTAATATCTCCTCTTTCATTTCTTATTGTGTTTATTTGGGCCCTCTTTTTTTCTTGATGAGTCTGCTTAAAGTCTTATCAATTTTGTTCATCTTTTCAAAGAACCAGCTCCTGGATTTATTGACCCTTAGAATTGTAGTTTTAGTCTCCATGTTGTTTAACTCTGCACTGATCTTGGTTATTTTTCTTCCTCCTACTTGCTCTGGGCTGTCTTTGTTGTTCCTCCAGTTCTTGTAGGTATAGGGTTAGGTTGTTTAGACACTTCTCCAAGGAAAACATACAGAGGACCCAGAGAAATATGAAAAGATGCTCAGCATCACTAGCCCTCAGAGAGATGCAAATTAAAACCACAACGAGACACCACTTCACACCAGTGAGAATGGCCATCATAAACAAAGCAACAAACAATAAGTGCTGGCGAGTCTGTGGAAAAAAGGGAACCCTAGTGCATTGTTGGTGGGAATACAGATTGGTGCAGCCACTATGGAAAACAGTATGGAATTTCCCCAGAAAACTAAAAATGGAACTGCCTTTTGACCCAGCAATTCCACTGCTGTGATTATATCCTAAGAATCCTGAAACACTAGTCCAGAAGAACCTATTCACCCCAATGTTCATACCAGCAAAATTTACAATAGTCAAGTGCTGGAAGCAACCTAAGTGTCCATCAGTAAATTAATGGATCAAAAAACTATGGTACATTTACACAATGGAATACCACACAGCAGAAAGAAAGAAGGAGCTCCTACCCTTTGCAACAGCGTGGATGGAACTGGAGATCATTATGCTAAGTGAAATAAGCCAGGCAGTGAAAGACAAATATCATATGATCTCACCCTTAAGTGGAACCTAATTGACAAAACAAACAAGCAAACAAAATAGAACCAGAGACATTGAAATTAAGAATAATATGACAGTAATCAGAGGGGAGGGGGGAGGGGATAATGGTTGGGGGGAAGAGGAAAGGATTTTCAAGAGCACCTGTAAAGGACACATGGACAAAACCAAGGGAGGGTAGAATCAGGGGAGGGAGGTGGGGATGTCTGAGGTGGGGGGTGAGTAGTGGTGGGGGATAAATGTAGACAACTGTATTTGAACAAGAATAAGATAAAATAAATGGAAGGAAAAAAAGAAAATGTAGGTTAAACATGTGGCACATTACATGATACATGACAAGTATTTAATACATAATATGATTTCTGCAGTTAAAGAAAATTACAACGTTGTTAGAGCTATGATTGTGAATAAAATATAAATTTTAAAAATACACAAAAAATAAATAAATAAATACATAAACCAGAATGCACAGCAAATACTAAGGTAATGTAAGTTATATCTACAATAAGAGCATACCTATTGATCCAAAATATTCCCAAGAAAAATAATTTATTAAAATTAATTTATTCTGAAGTCTAAAGATAGGTAAGATGTTTTGACAGACTTGACCCATGTCTTTTAACCCCCAATAATTGCAATTTTAGAAGAATCTAACTAATAAAAGAACAAATCAATAGTAACATCCCTGATTAACTGAAAAGTGTAAGAAATAAATAGAATGAGAATATGTTCTTGCTAAATATAAAAACTATTTAATGTAAAGTATGCTTTTTCCTAAGAATCCAAAGATAAACAATAGATAAGAAAAGTATGATTTTTAACATGAGGCATAGTGAATTGGGAGTGTCTGTGGGACATTTGAATACAGGTGTTTAGGAAAATAGATGAATGCAGAGATCTGAACCTAGGTTGTGCCCTGAATAATACATCACTACTGAGAGGCAGTGAGAACTATAATCCAACCTGTGCTTGTAGTGCTCAGCCATTCACTCTGGCACTGGCTGTGACTACCCACTGGGAGGGTATCGTTTCCTAATTTATCCATCTAGAGCTGGAACTTACCACATGTACACACACACAATTAGGAAATACTTCCCAGTTCCTATTATAAATACAAAATTATTGCATTTGTATTGTCAATTAATAACAAGTAGAAGGGGCACATCTATAGGGGCACATCAGTTATAAACTCAATAAAGGCAGGGATGACTATGTCTCTGTGGTTCACCTCTGGATTCTTAGGGATAAGCTTAAGTTCCATTAAGTAGTTTTTCAGTTGGTAGATGGATGTAAGAAAGCATGAAGCTCCAGAAAGCTCAAGTTAATTTCTATGCAAATTTTTAATACTACCATCATAATATTTCTTCATTTTTTTGTCTTTGAAAGTCCCTGCCATTACTGAGTTTATAATTGAGTGTCTCTATAAAAGTGCCCCCTCTACTTGTTCTTAATTGACAATACAAATACAATAATTTCATACTTATAATAGGGACTGGGGAACATTCTATAATTCTGTGTGTACATGTGGGAGTATGGATTTTAATAAAGACCAACACCTTAATTTACTGCTGAGAACTCTAGAATATTTATGGTTATCACTGAGAATAAAAAACACTTGCAAGTCAAAAAAATGAGGTAAGAGTAGACTGCCACACAAATGTGAATGTGAAATTTTTTGGCCAAAATCCTTGGAATTCTTAATTATAACCCAGGTAGGAGGCAAAAATAAGCCTTTTATAAAATGCTTTAAAAAGAACACTGAGGAATATAGACCAATGATAATATAAATGTGTCCATAAAATATAAAAATAATAAGATGAAGGGCAAGTTATGTGGTTTTAGGGGGTGTTTTTTATATTTGGTGTGCTATGATCAGTTACTTACAAATGGAAATGAAGAATAAGGGAGAGATTACCAGTAGAAACAGATTTCCATTGTGAAGCAGAAAAAATAAATAAATCCAAGAAAATAAGAGACCAGGTTGTATTAGTCAGAGTTCTCCAGGAAAACAGGTCTGTAGAATATATATATATACATATACGTGTGTGTGTGAGAGACAGAGAGAGAGAGAAGAGATGTATTTCAAGGAATTGGCTCAAGTAAGTGTTGTACAAGCAGACGAGTCTGAAATTTGGAGGATTTGACGGTAGGCTTGTGCAGGAGCTGGTGTTACAGTTTCTTCTGATAACCTTAGTTTTTGTTCTTAAAGGCTTTCGACTGATTGTATGACACACACATTGTCAAGGATAATCTCCTTTACTTAAAGTCAACTGATTGTAGGTGTCAATCGCATCTACAAAATACCTTCCCGGCAATGCTAGATTAGTGTTTGATTAAACAACCAGGTTATTTAGTCATGGCATTTACATTTACTGAGCTTCTAATACTCTCCAGGATCTTTGATAAGCATATTATTTACCTTGTATTCTGTATTCTCACACAAGCACTGTGAGATAAATATTCATTACCCCTTCCTTATAGACTAGCAACCTATGATACAAAAGGGTTGACTAACTTGCTCTGCCTGGGAGTGAACACAGACTGTCTAGATCTGAAGCCTGTGAGCATAAGTACAATTCCAAACATTCTGCCATGAAAATGGACAATCATCAGTGTCCTCCTTCCACATTTATTTCCAGCCATAGTCCCTCTACTGAGCGTGTTCACCAATCCCATGTGTAGGAGCTTTATAGGAACTTAAAAAAAGATACCAGCTATAAATAGATAAATAAGGAAAAGATACCCACCCTGTGGGAAATCACAGCCCAGTGCCAGAGTGAATGGCTCAGCACTACAAGCACCGGTTGGATTAGAGTTCTCACTGCCTTCTCAAGAGTGATATATTATTCAGGGCTCAATCCAGGTTAAGTTTGGTGTATTTATCTTTTTTCCTAAACACTTCTATTCAGGTGTCTCATGGGCAATCTTAATGCCCTCTCCCTCACACTAAAAATCATACTTTTCTACTTCATTTTTGCTTACTCTCATCCATTTACTCTCTCCATGAATAAGAAGATTCAGATTTCCAAATCAAAGATTGATCCATGTCATCAATTTTACTTCTTTACTTCTAATCACCTTACATCAAACCAGTAAACAAATCTAAAGATTATATTTTTAATAAAGATTATACCATTAGCATTCTCTATTTTCACACTGCCTAATCATGTCTTCATCACTTTCTGCCTAGATTTCTCCCATAAGTTCCTAAGTGATTAATCTGTCTCCAATTTTAGCCCTAGAATTTAAATCACATCTTTTTTCCAGGGTATACTATTTTTAAAGTATATTTTATTGATTACACTATCACTGTTGTCCCAATTTCCCCCTTTGCCCCACTCTGCCTGGTAGCCCCCTTCCCTCCAGCATTGCCCCCGCCTTACTTTATGTTCATGGGTCATGCATATAACTTCTTTGGCTTTTACATTTCCTACACTATCCTTAACAACCCCCTGTCTATTTTGTACCTACAAATTATGCTTCTTAATTCCTGCACCTTTTCCCCCATTCTCCCTCTTCTCCCAGCTGAGAACCCTTCCAATGGTCTTCATACCTATGATTCTGTTCTTGTTCTGGTTATTTGCTTTGTTTATTTGTTTGTTTGTTTGTTTGTTTGTTTTTTAAGAGTCAGTTGTTCATAGTTGTGAATTTCATGCCTTTTTAATGTTCATAGTTTTTACCTTTTTTTCCTTATATAAGTCTTTTTAACCTTTCATGTAATAATTACTTGGTAATGATGAACTCCTTTAGTTTTACCTTGCCTGGGAAGCAGTTTATCAGCCCTTCCATTCTAAATGATACCTTTGCTGGATAGAGTAATCTAGGTTGTATGTCCTTGTTTTTCATAACTTTGAATACTCCTTGCCAGTCTTTTCTTGCCTGCAAAGTTCTTTTGAGAAATCAGCTGATAGTCTTATGGGAACTTCTTTGTAGGTAACTATCTGCTTTTCTCTTCCTGCTTTTAAGATTATCTCTTTAACACTTGGAATTTTAATTATGATGTGTCTTGTTGTGTTCCTCTTTGGGTCCAATTTGTTTGGGACTCTCTGTCCTTCCTGGACTTGTATATCTACCTCTTTCACAAAATTAGGGAAGTTTTCTTTCATTATTTTTTCAAATAAATTTTCAATTTCTTGCCGTTTCTCTTCCCCTTCTGGCATCCCTGATATTTGGATGTTGGCACATTTGGAGATGTCCTAGAGTCTTCTTATACTATCCTTAGTTTTTTGAATTCTTGTTTCTTCTTTCTGTTCTGGTTGAATGTTTATTTATTCCTTATGTTCTAAAATCATTAATTTGAACCCCACCTTCCTTCCCATCACTGTGGGTTCCCTGTAGATTTTTCTTTATTTCAGGTAGTGTAACCTTCATGTCTTCCTTTATGTTGTTGCCATCCTCGGTGAGACCTTTGAGCATCTTGATCACCAGGGTATTGAACTCTGTATCTGCTAGGTTGGTTCTCTTCATTTCATTTAGTTCTTTTTCTGTGGTTTTGTTTTGTTCTTTCATTTGGGCCATATCTCTTTGTCTCCTCAATTTGGCAGCCTCCCTGTGTTTGTTTCTGTGCATTAGGTAGAGCTGCTTTGACTCTCTGTAAAAGGCATCTGTAAATTGTGTGGGGTGGAGCCTTAGGTAATCACCATGGTGAGGCAATCAGCTTCACTGCTCTGTGGCTCTGTGTGGCGAGAGAATTTGGAGAGGGGACAGTGCCACTGCCTGGCTTTGGGGGTTTTCCTGGTACTTGCCCCATTTCCAGTTATTTCACGCACTCCCAATACATGATTGGCATCCTTCCAGATACTGCCCTAGTGTTGAATCCCAGAGAAGGATGGTTTGAGGTTGTTATAAGACCATGCAGGCCCTTTAAACAAAGTTTCCTGAAAATCCCACCATTTCTTTCACTGCCCTGACCCCCACTGGTTTTTATAGCCTGAAGTTAAGAGGATTTATCATCCCAGTGCTGGAATCCTGGGCTGTGTGGACTGGCCTGGTGCTGGGATCCTTTTCTCTCAAGGGATCCCTCCTGATTTTTATCTATTACACGGGTTTGTGGGACTCCCCATGACCATTCTACCCCTGTCACCTCTCTGCACCATACCACACCCCCTTGCCTCTCTGCCCTGCCTCCACGTCTCTGCCCCTCCTACCCATCTGGATGATTGTGGCTTCTTTAAATCTTTGGTCATTGGATTTCTATACAGTGATTTTCAGACAGTTCTGGGTGTTATTTGCTTTGAGATTTAGTTGTAATTCTGTTTGTGGTTGTGCAAGGAGGCAAAGCATGTCTATCTCCTCCTCCATCTTGATAGGAAGGTCCCAGGGTAGACTTTTTAAACAACAGGTAAGATGCTTTCAATGTAACTGTTCAATACTTAACTATAAAATAGTTAGAAATAAATTTAATAAGCAACACTTAACACTTGTATACACTAAAAACTATGAATTATACTTAAAAGAAATTGAAGACCTAAGTAAATGGACAAACACCTTTGTTCAAGGATTGGAAGACTTCATAATGTTAAGATAGCATGACTCCCCAAATTAATCTATATATTCAAAACTATTTCTTTTGATAGAGATAATATTAAATCTATACTATTGTTTATTTTACAGAAATGGGCAAGCTGACCCTAATATGTACATGAAAATGCAAGGGACCCTGAGTAGCCAACACAACCTTGAAAAAGAACGAAGCTGGGGACTCATACTTCCCAATTTCACACTTGCTATAAGCTATAGTGATTAAAACAATATGGTAGTACATACAACTGGATACAATTAGAATCTTTGAGCTCATCTTTTTCTCATGCCTCTCAGGAAATGGCCTCCCCTGAGGCAGTCACCCTGCAAGACAATGCTTACTCTCTTCAGGACTCCACCCATACCACTCCTCTTTTCTTCTAGACTTGTAACTAGACTCATGTTCCAGCAGATTCCTAAAGGTGAGTGTGTTCTACAGAAGAATTACTCGAGGTCTCGTTTATACTAGCAGGAATCTGGGGAACATGTGTGGGGAAAAAATATTAAGGATGTGAGATAATGGTGCAAGGAACATAAAGTAGGATCAGGATGAATCACAAATCTATTGATATGGAATCACTAAGCAGAAATTCTGCACTTAAGAATGCAGCTCCAGTGGTCAGAAAGGGCTCTAACAGTTTGCTTGGTTGGTTTGCTGAAATATGGATCAAAAGATGGCCCACCATGAATGAAAAGGCCTGATCTTCCTTGGTGTAATATAGATGAAGGGATTCAAAGGCTTAGGAAGATTCAAGTGTTAGAGGAAACTTGTCATTTCAGAGGTTGAAATTTGCAACAGAAGCTACAATTACAATTCTTCAAATTGATGATCTTATTAAATTGTATCCAGAAGGCAAAGATGATAAGCATGGTAGTTATGAAGATAATGTTCCCTCAGGAGCCCTTGATGCCTGATCTGATTTTGTTTTTATTTATTACACTGTAAGATGCAGTTGTCTTATACCTTGCATAGTACACATTAAAGTGCAACAAGCTATCAAGAAAAATGTTGTTAGAATTGTGAGGTAGGAAACAGAGTGAGGTCAGAAAAACCTATATGAATGTACTCTTGATTTTGACTGGGTTTTTTACTAAATAAGGACATCTCAGGAATTGGAAACAGAATAAGCGAAGGCACCAATGCAAAACAGTACTCAGGGATTAGAAAAGTGAAAATCTAATGTATCTGGAGTATACAAAAGAAAGTCTCAGGAAATAATGGTAGAAAATAAGCAGTTTATACCAATTTATACCATTTTATACCACCAATCATGGTATAAAATGACACAGTATACATTTTGAAATCTATAATTATTTTTGAAAATAGTAGAGAGCCATTTGAAATTTTGATTACTTTAAAACATGATTAAAGTTTGCTTTAAAAATTTACTTAAGGATCTTTCATCATCAGACATAATAGTTTACCAATATTTAATTTGTTGACTTTGTTTTAAAATAGTTAAGATTATTTTAAATGATTAATAAAACCAAAAAATATATATGAAAGAATTGTGAATTAATTTATTCTTTCTAATATAATGTAGGCAATGTGGAAGATAAGATTATCTGGTTTAACTTTGTGGCTCCAAAACTGCTAACACTGTGCCTTGTGCAGAGAACATAATATATGTTTGCTGTTTAAACACTATCTGAAGTTGTCACCACAATGTTGATACTCAGTAAATACACTTAACTCCGAAACTAAACTAAATCTATTTCATACATTTCTCCCCCT
Organism: Desmodus rotundus; assembly: GCF_022682495.2. NCBI lineage: Eukaryota > Metazoa > Chordata > Mammalia > Chiroptera > Phyllostomidae > Desmodus > Desmodus rotundus. The sequence continues at coordinate 44,090,249 of NC_071390.1, read as the reverse complement.
TTTTTATGTTTCTGAAAAAAGTTCAAAATTTTCAGAATTATGATCAATCAGTATAAAGAATAATACTCATTACTGGTATATAAAAATATCACTTATGTAAAATATCTTCTTTTTCATGTTCTGGATAAATAACATTCAATGAATTGGATATTTGTGTTGTTATGAAATTAAACTATTCCATGATTTTTCTGTTGAAAATAGTAGTTTATTTTTTGTTTGAAAAATAGTTCTTACATCCTAACATTCTTTCTTCCCTGTAGACAATCATTGTACTTATTCTACTTAAATGTAACAGAGAGTGCTACCTGGCAGCAGGTTGTAAACATGGAAAATTGTTGCTTTAAAGTTATGCAAAAAAATTCAGTAGTTCTTTTTTATGTTGAACATGTTCTTTATCATATTTCCAAACCTCCTACATGATTGGCAGTATAACAAACCGCCTGCTACTAGACTAAGGAAAACCAACCGTCAACAAATAAAAAAGCCAAACTTGATTCACAAATATATTTAAATGAAATCTGCCTCTAATACTTTTAAATAGTTTTATACCGAGAGATATTGTACTTACTCCTGGTATAAGCATTATTTTACTATCTTGTTTCATTGACATGATCTCAATTCTTATCAATCAAATAAAAAATTAGGTAAAAACACCACTGAGTAGTTTTGATGTGCAAAGAACTGTACTGAGCAAAGGAGAGCAGACTTTCAGAGACGCCAATAGGGGAGCCCTGCTTTGTATGAGTTTACACTTCTTTTCAAATGAATGGCCACAGACTCCCCGAGATCAGAAAAAAACAAATTTTTATCTCTATAATGGGTTTTTAGCCATCTATTCACTCTTCTTTTTGGTTAAAGAGTGGAAAATTGATAGTTCACTTAGTCTGGGGATATATAATTCATTTTAAAAGGAGGAGAAAGTGAGGAGAGAAAAATGGCGCAAGAACTACTGGACTTTGAACCTTTGTGTCCATCTTCAGTGTTTCCGGCATTGCGTTAGGGGGCTGACACGTATGTATTAGGCTCACAATGCATTAGACACCCAATAGGACCTTCTACAACATTATTCACTGGAGAAGGAAACACAAATTAAATATAGTATATTGTCCTTGCCTTCAGTTTGCAAGGACAGTTTCGAGTAACTCATCTCCTGTTCAAAGTAGAATTGTCTTCAGATGTGTCTTGTATACCACTTTTGTGATGAGAAAATATAGTATCTGTGGTGGTGACAGGTAGAAAACAATGGTAGAGGAGTTGATTGCCAAACACCAGAAAGTCAAACCTAGAGTCTGGGTCTCCATTTCCTTATTTTGAACTCATCTTACTGTTTTTATAACACAAGCCTCTGAGACTAAAGCCACAGGAGAGCATCATCAATGATCAAAAAACTCACAATCTCTAGGTATCCCAGTATGCACTTCATTTAAAAGTAAACAAATATATACACAGTACATTCCTTAGTTTATCTAGCCAATTAGAACTGAAAATTTCCCAAAGGAAATAGCTGGATAAATGCAGAAATTATGCCAAGAATTAAACAGATAAGTACTCTTGTTCAGAGGGGAAACGGAGCTCAATGGATCGGAATGTTAGATGAGAAGGGGAAAATAATTCCTTCCTAAAACAAATTCAAAAACAGAGTCAGTCATTCAGCTAAGAGAATGATATGCTAACAAGAAACCCTAGTTTAATTTCAGCTAAAATTAACCTTCTTGAGTGAGATCCTCACCACTGTCAGGGTGCATCTGGGCACTAGGCATAGTGCTCACAGACATCTATCCAAATACTCTGAAAAGTAGGAGAAACAATCTCTTTTTGCTGTAAAATTGCTAAAAATTATTATTTTGTGTTTTAATTTTATTAAAAATGTAAGATGAAATTTTGTATTTAAGTTCGTAGGGTATCTCCCTGCCACCAACTTTGGTTTTAGGTAAATCTGACATCCCTTTATCTACGTCAGGACTAGGACGGTCTGCAAAATATAGAAAGCAATAAAGGCAAAACACTATGAGATTTAGCTCATATTGTACTATACATGAAGACCTTCAAAAAGTACTGTCCCTTTATCTAGGGTCGTCATCTTGGTAGTAAGTTATTTTACAATACAAATTTTTATTATTTTTTTCATAAGCAGATGTGTTTTATCTATATGTCTTAATTTTATTTTTCAATTACAATTTACATTCCATATTATTTTTTATTCGTTTCAAGTGTATAGCATAGTGGTTAGACAATCATATACTTCATAAAGTGGTTCCTCCCAATATTTCAAGCACCCGTGTGGCACTGTACATACTCATTATGATATTATTGACTGTATTCCCTATGCTGTACTTGACATCCTTGTAGACATTTTGTAACTACCAATTTGTACTTCTTCATCCCTTCACTTTTTTCACTCAGCCCCCACCTCTGCCCCTCTGGCAGCCATCAGTCTGTTTTCTGTATCCACTCAACGAAATCCAAAGCACTAACTAGAAAGAATGTGTGCACCCCTGTGTTTATTGCAGCATTATATACAATAGCCAAGATATGGAAGCATTTTAAGTGCCCATTAATAGACAAGTGGACACAAATGTTGTGATACAAATTTTTTAGGTAACTAAATTTAACCTTTTGAGATATCAGTTTAAGGTTTTAAACTGCTTTTTATAAAAAGACCCCATAGAGACCCTTGATATTCTCAGAGGTTATATCCTAATATTTTGCAAACCCTACCACTTTAAGCCATGAAGTAAATAATTGCTATATCAATGTGACAAAGTGTACTATGTGGCAGAACTTCCGTGTACAGTGCGTAAATTGAGTAGTGGATGTTGGGCAGGGGCTACAGTCTCATATTCTGCTACTTCTCTTCACATCTTGCAGGATAATTAAAGTTTGTGCCACATACAAATAGCAAATAACACAAGACATTTATCTTCAGTTTACATTCAAATAAGCCACATAGCACTTGTTAAAAACAAACGTTTGTTCATGATCCCTTTTCAAATATTCCTTATTTTTGGAATCGTGATTTCAAAAGTTGGAATTTCCAGACAATAACCTGTAATTTAATGTGTTTGCCCATCAAAACACATGGCATACAGAATTATTTCAAGTAAAATGTTTTTTTGTGGAAAAAGTCATGAACATTCAAAATAATTTTAAGGGTCCAATATGCTTGAAAGCTGATTAGAGCAAGGCGATCCAATAAGCACGTGCATTCTTAAACGACCTAAAAATGTAGTTTTAGTTTCAAATTTCCATAGGACATGACAATATGAGAATCTCTTAGTAATACATCAACTCATAATTGGCAAGTTTTTATGAAACAGAGTGGTTGAAAGCCGCATAGCGTAGTGGTTAATAATACAGGTTTGGGAACCAAATAGACAAGAGTGGAAATACTGGCATCACTACTAACTGGCTGTGTGATTTTGAACATACTGACTAACTCTCTAAATCTCAGTTCCCTCATTTAAAATGAAGATATAATGACAGGTAAAGACTAAGGTTGAGTAAGGAATAAGACAATATATATGACATACTTAGAACAGAGTCTGGCCCATAATCAACATCCCAACATTTGCTAACATAATGGTCTATGTGTTCTACCTCATGCAATTTTCAATATGTGTAACTAAATACTGGAAAATATGTAATCAAAGTACTAGATGTTATGGCATAATCATATGTGAGACCACCTGGAGTTGAAGGAAAGCAAAGGTCCTTTGCTGCAATCTGCAAGGCCAGTATAAAAGGCTTCCTCCACACATATGTGAACAAGAACTTGGCCTCTGTCACCATAAATGCTTAGGACCACACATTCTCCTTGCCTGCTGACTTACTCACTTGATATTTGTAACCAGGAAGCAGTCCAGTTCTTAGGACAAAACAGCATTATGAGAAGCCCAAAATGACCAAGAGCAGGGATGCATCAATCTCCTAGACCTTCTGTTTGGGAGATGATAATTTAATCCTAATTTTTCATGCAAACTATGCTTGCTAATGATAAGTAGAAATTGTAATGTCAGTGTTAATACCAAATACCCCCCACTGCCTGACACCCCCCTGAGAGTTAGCTTTCAGTCTGTCTGGGCAGCAACTGCAGATAGAACTATATCCCATGTCTTTAATGATCAGAAAATAAGTAGCAAAATGCTTTTTTCAATATTAGCTTTCCCGGAGTACAAATGTGGTTTATTTATATGGCCCCCATCTTTGGAGCACTGGTTTATTTCCTTGGATATGTACTGCACCATCAAAGACTAGACCATGTTAGAGAGAAATTATGAATTTTAAGAAAAATCACAATATTCCTTTGAGATTGCAAGTTTATGTTATTGCCTATATGACCTACATGATATTCTTGTTATAATTAGTTAAAAATAAGATATTTTTATTTACATGACAGGTAGTTGCTATTGTAACTTTTTCTTTTGGTAAATCAATAAAATCAAAATTAAAACCATGTGATCAGTAAAGTATTCTATCCAAAAACGAGACCATCTTTGGCCTACAAAAATACATCTTATAGACTTGATCATTCAGGGGATATTTACAGAAGTCAATGGAATTTGACCTGGAGCTCTATTCTTTGGAAGACATTATGATTCTGTAAGTAGCAAAATAGAAAGAAGGAAATAATGTTATGATGACATCAGAGTTTTACATAAATTAGTTCTATTAATTTGTGATATGGTATGCTTACATTATTTTGACAGATAAGGAAACAGAGGCCCAATAAATTTATACCTTGAAAAAGGCATGTTACAAGTAAGTGGCAAAGCCGGGAGAAAAAACTTTTTAATTGAAGTTCATTAATATTACTTGTGAGATTAATTTCACCACCCATAACCTTGGTTGAAGAAGAATTTCAGGGTGTATGCAACAAACTTAAAGTGAAGAACATGAGACGTCAGCATTTCTAGATTTATGTACACACCCAGGGCTCAACTATCTGCATTGGACAAATAAGAATCCAGTTACGTCAAAGCAATCTTCCAAGCACCAACTACCTTCCTTAGTCTTTGCCAGCTGGTGCTGCTGATGCCCTTCACTGACAGGCTCCGACTCTGCATAAACCAGACCCTGAGATAACTTAGAACAAGGACGCAATTGTTCTATAGTCATGGCCTATCAAGATGTGAGGGTGCTGCCACAAATGAGACATCTTAAGAACTTAAAGAAAACCTGAAACCCATTACATAAGCAGGGTCAAGATCTGAGTTTTCTCCTCTACTATGATGCCAGTTGCTACAAGTGAAGCTATACAATCTGATGGAAATTAAACTGTATTTGATGTCAGGTGGACAAAGTTTGAATCCCAGCTCACATGAGTACTAGCTATATGACCTATAGTAAGTTCTTTGTCAAAAATAGAGATTGCAAATGCAAGTTTTTCCATAGTCCTAGACACATAATAGTTTTACAAACTATGGCCATGGTTTTTATTATTTAATCATTATCTGGATATGTGCCTCATTTTCTGCATATAAAATTCAGATTTCCCAAGTAGTGCAGCATTTCTGCCATGGCTTCCAATGCATTTGATAAACATTATAATATTTTTTCTTTCAAGTCTACTATTGTGCCATAATTGGAATCTGGTTCTCAAATGCCCTCCAATCTTATATGTGTGTACTCTGTCCTAACTATCAGTGACTGTGAAACAAGCCACATTAAAATTTCGTGGCATGAAGCAACAACCACTTAACTGTGTTCTCGAACGTATCAGTACAGTCTTGAGGCAAAGCACCGCAAACACAAGTCATCTCTGCTCCTTAAAGACTCATGCTTCAGTGAGGCAGGCTCAAACAGCTGGAGATGGCTGAGGCCACTAAACTGGGGCAGCAGGACTTAGTCCCACACTTCTGTCTGTTTTTAGTTTTCTCAGTTCTCCACATCTTTGGTCATGTCCACTGTGGTCTAGAGTGTCCATGCTGGTTTCTTCACTCACATACCTGGTGCTTGGCCTGGAATGGCTAGACCAGCTGTGGCTGCCCTAGCATCTTGCTCTCTCTACTCCCTTTCCACATAGCTAGCTTGGGCTCCTCGCAGCCTAGTATCTTAGGCCAGCCATATTTCTTATATGGATGCTGACTTCTGCAAAAGTGAGGATTCCATATGGCCATCCATATAAAAGCTGGAAGAGTTCTAATAACTTAGCTTGAAAGGTGTAGAAACAGATTCTGCCTCATTTCATTGACCAATCTAGTCACCAAGGCCACCTAAAGCTCAATTGTAGAAATAGCAAGAATATCTTATTTTTAACTTCTCCACTGTGTCAGGGCTTCTCATCAAGAATTATGGCAGACTTTGGTTATCTCTACGGTGTAATAATCTATCAGGCAATAGCAAGCTAATTGATCTAGAGACAACATCTTTAGGTCTTAAGCGTGCTTTGACTGTTCAAATGAAATTTTCTATAAATGTATGGCCTTTGGCATGTTGCCTGACCAATATAAATATAATTTTTCTTATTGCTCAATGGGAACAATAGTAGCTATTCTGTAGAGTTTATTTGGATTAAAGATAATGCCTGACACATATTGAGCACTCACTAAATGGCAGCTGCTATTTTCATCCTTACTGACATCAGTAGACATTATACTTATAATATATGAATGGGACCATCTTCCTAAACCAAGCCTGTCCCTCACACTCTTTAGTCATTGAGCTTTGGCTGACATATCTTACCATAAAGGACAATTCTATGGTTTAGTACTCCCTACCTACTTATTATTCCATTTTCTTTCAATTTCTTCCACTTCACCATCACATTTTCTTATATCCCAGCATAATTTACACTCGAGTTTCTCAGAATTGAAGCAGTATAACTTACATTATCATAATTTTTCCAGAATTTAGATGGAATAGTGTGGACATATTACCTGGTGTCCCTGCAGAATGAGACTTTGTCCCAACCTCACCCAAATGGAATATTTCCTCAAGTTTTTCAGCTATTCCTGGTACCCTAACCAACCTACACTAAAGTTTATATTATATATAGAACTTCAGATATTTGATCCATAACCTGGTAATGTTTTCTTCCTTATATATACCTGAGTTTGCTTCTTTTTCTGTATCCCTGCTCTCAGTCCCTAGAGAAGGTCCATCCTAAGAAAGTTCGGAAAAGAAGAAATGCTCATCCTTCCATGTCACTGTTTGATCAGGGTCGTGGTAAAACCTCTGTCCTTTTATAATGAGTACCAGAAATGTCTGGATCTTGAGGCAAAGAATAATATCCTTGATTCTTAAAACATTTCTATCTACAGGAACACCTTGCAAAGATCATTGGTAATTAGTGTTGTGTCTCCTACTTCATATTTTTTTAGAGAATTTATGGATAAACTCCTGAGAACAGTTCTACTCCTCCCTGAGGTCATATGTTGTTAATTATACATTTGTGTGTGTGTGTGTGGTATGTGTGTATTTGATAGTCTAATTGGGTCATCTTCCTCATCAGTGGTTGTAAGTAGAAAATAAAACATTGATAACATTTAAATCTAAAAGTTTTTAAAGTGACCAGGTCAATGCACCTAGAGATAACACATTTCAGTCCTCTTTTCATGGCTGTGTTAATCAAGCCATCTACATGTAATAAATTCATGTTGAGTTGAAGAGCTAAGCAATAATTCATATACATCATTAACTCATCAGGACTATGTCAAGTATTTTTTAGAAACTACTATGTGGTGGATTCAATGCTCAGAGACAAAGGTTCAGAGCTACTCTGACGCTGACGTGGCCTCAGTGAGTGCTGCTTGTGCTCAGGTGGCCCTGAGCACACCTGCAGGGAAAGGACCACCCGAGCAGTGTGGCTGCGTTCTGTGCCAATCAAATTATTTTAACCCGAAATAATATTATCAAAATCTATTTTATGTGTGATTTTTTAATATAATTTAAATGTCTCCCAACAAGTGGGTAACTGCATACCGTGGGAGAATCTCGGATGACTGGCCATAAGCTTGTAGCACAGCTCCAGTGAGGTGACGAAACATCCTTTGTTTCTTAATTTACTTTCAAACATTAAGAGATTGTCACAAATACGTATCTCACATTTCATAAAACATGATCATTATGAAGCATTTATTTTCACTTCTTTCATTCATCTTACTCTACTCTGACAACCCCTTTCGCATTACATCTCTTCCTTTAGAGTTCACGGTGTATACAAACCTAACAATCATATAGCACATCTGATGAGCTGGGTATCCTTATTAAGCCCATTTTACAAATGGGGAAGTAGAGGCACAGAGCAAGTAAATAACTTGCTCAAGTCATGAACCTATATTGAGTCACTATTTGGGTTAATTTTCTACTGTTGCCATAACAAATTACCACAATTTAACACAATGCTTGCTTATTAATCTCATAGTTCTGTGAGTTAGACGTCTGACAGGGGTCTCAAAATAAAGGTTAAAATAAATTGAGCTAAAATCAAAGTAGTCAGGGCGTTGTTCCTTATTGGAAGCTCTGGAAAACAATAAAACTCAAAGCCCTTTCCATTGTTAGCCTAATTCAGTTCCTTACAATTATAGGACTGAGGCCCTTTTTTCTTGATTGGCTATCAGTCAGGGGCCCGTCTTTGCTCCCACAGGCTGTCTTCATTCCCTTACATGGTTCCCATAAGCTCCTAGAGGCCTCTCTCCAGTCCTTACCTATGGCCCCTATCTCTCAGAACCATCAAAGGTGCTTCAAATCCTTCTCAAGCCTGGAGAGTCTCACTCCTTCTCTGACTTCAGCCAGAGAACATTCTCTACTCATATGATTAGATTAGGTTCCCCCAGATAATGCAGGATAATTCCTCTATTTAAGGGCCAGTAACCTTAATTACATCTGAAATGTTCTTCTTACCCTGTAATGTAACCTGCTCTCAGGTTCCAAGAATAATGTGTGGACATAGCTGGGGAGGCCATTGTTCAACCTGCCATACTATTATTCAATTTTTATATTGGTTTTAGTTCCATCTACCCTGATAAACCACTGAAAGGGAATTCATGAGAGTAAAGGTAATCTATTCCAATTTCCCTAGCAGCAAGACCCTTTAATCAAAGTGGTTACAACTACATAAGAATGATAGATAATCTAGACATAGGCAGCTTTCCAATCTTCATCTTTCTGCTCATCTTACCCAGTTTCTCAGGAAAGTTTCCTATTTGGGGAGGTGGGAGAAGATCAAATAAAAAAGAGATAGTCACTCCTTAGTCAAGAGGTTATGCCCCAAATTTCCCCCATCATTCTCTGTGTTTTGATGTATCCTAAACTGGAAAGTAGAAGTAACAGTATAACCTTCCTCAGAAACTCTCCAACAATGAGATACGTTTCTTTCTATGCATTTGTCCCATTTTTATAATTATTGGCTGCTGTACCAGAGTGTTGTTCATTCAAGTACTCTTTCTCAACTGCCGCTGAAAAACCATGTGATAATTCACCAGTAAGGTATAAAGTCTTTTCTTAATATAACTGTCAGTCATGAATTATGATTTATAAACCTACAGAAACTCATACCAATTAATGATCCTATTCATTTTTGGTTTATAAATTATTCACAACAAGTGTGCTAATTAATTCAACCTGAATGAATATCAGAAATCAAATTTTGAGCTAGCTTATGGGGTTCCTTAATATGTTTTATTCATTCTACTGACAAGGTCTGAAAGTCGATGTTAATGAAGCCAAAAAAGAAAAAAAAACATACAGAATAGAAGGATATGAAAGGGGACAGAATATATGAAATATATGATAGAAACACATAGTGAAACGGTTGCAAAGGAAATGGTAACCAATTAACACCCATGAAATTTCTGGCTATTTGAAAACAGTAATCAGTAAACAGCAAAGAGAGGCTTATTTCAGAGTCTGTAAGGCTGTTATCAAGACATTTCCCACTTTCGAATTAAGTTCTGTGAAGAAAATTTTCTTCCCACCTAATATCTCTTTTAATAAGTATCTCAAGAAGTTCTTAGGGCAGAAAAATTCTAATATACATTGTGCAGTTATGGAATCTCCAAAGCAGAGGCTGTAAGAAATTTTGAATATTTGAGACAGTATCTAAGAATAAATATGTGTCACATTTACATCAAATAATCTTTGATAGTAAGTACGTAAGCAAAATTCCTGTTATATTGTACCTAGTCTGGGATCCAGAAAAATTACTTCTGTCACTAAAACCTGCTCCGAAGTCTCACTTACTGGGGTTCACCTAGCATTGTTGGATCTCCCAAATCCCCTTTTTAATATTATTGGATTACATGGTATATTTTTATATGATAGAGTTGCTGTATTTTGTTTTAAAATGATGCATGACATATCTCAGGCTGTGACTCATCCAGGTTATTGGAAAAGCCAAGAAAACAAGCCTATTCTCTGGCATATGTATATGAAATCTTCACACTCAGTTAAAATTGATGGAAAGAAGCACCAGCCCAGCAAAATAATATAATAAATACACCAAATCTTTTGCTACCCACAGTGGTTGTCAGCTCTAGCCCAAAGACAGGCAGAACTTGGCAGAAAGACGTTTGGGAATAAACAGGCCCCAGTTCACTTAGGGCACCGTCATCAATGTCTGGCAGAAAGTAGATGAGTGCCGGTCATGCCTCGTCAAAGAGCTGAACTCAAGAAGAGGGGAGGGTGGCAATTCCCTATGCTTTAAAAACGGTAGGACAGAAATGTATTTAGCTCCAGCAAGAAAGATTCATGAGGGCCGACTCAGTGTTGACTTGGTGCTAGTCATCACGGGGGCCTAGATGCTCATTCCTTGTGCCTCTGCTGAACACTGAGTCTAAATGGTAGAGGAAGGCGGGTTATCAAAGGGGGAAATGGGAATAAATTGGGTACCTCCGAAGACTGTCATTAGGATCAAATGAAAGGATAGTACATGTCATAGAGCACATACTGAATATTGGCTCATGGAAAATAAGCACTCTTATTAGAGCTGAGGGCCGGGTAAAGTCTGACAATAGATATTAGGGAAATTACTTCAAGGGGGAACTCCCCAAAACTGGAATTTATTTATTAAAAAATTGTGTATTTATTCTTCACAAAAAAAAAATTGTGTGTTTAAACTTCAGTCACCTTCAAAGTGCTCTCCATTTGATGCAATACACCTATCGAGACATTTTTTCCACTGCTCAGAACAGTTTTTGAATTCATCGATTTGGATGCCTGTTAGTGTTTTTGACATTTTTGTTTCCCCTCTGCCACAGTGGCAAAACATTTCCCTTTGAGGATTTTTTTTCATCTGGGGAAACAAACAAATAAAAATAAGTCCCTCAGGGTGAGGTGAGGTGAATAGGGAGGGTGGGGCATGGGGGTCATGCCATTTTGGATCAAAAACTGCTGAACACTCAGGGCGGTGTGGGCAGGTGCGTTCATAAATCACCCATCATGAAATGGGCAAACTGGATGAAAGAGTCTTCGAAAAAATTCACTGAAGGTGAACGCAGCCTCTCACAACAATGCCAGTGGTACACTGAGACAGATGGGTCCCTAGAACACTCAACTAGCTGGGGAAGCCTGCACTACAAGGGGCCCGCCCTCCAGACGATCATTCCAGGTTTTTGAGTCCTCTCTCATATGCTCATTCCCTCATTCAAATTGGTGAAATTAAGGACATCACTTATTTTATAAAAATTAACAAATTTTCCATAATACTCTAAACACATTAGATCAAGGAAGTTTAGTCTTTGGGCATAGTCTAATAAAGCGAATGAAGATCTCATAGTAACCCTTGTTTCCTTTGTTTCTGTAAACAGCAAAGTGAAGGGGAGCATGTTTACAGTTAAAGGTACAATGAAACGTGGATTCTGTAGGATATGACACAATGAAATCTAGTGGAGTAGGAACGGCCCACCGAGCTGCCACCACCATTCGAACCCTCTTTGCTGACATCACGCTCCAGTTCCTGCTTGGATTTACTTTGGGCAACCTGGTTGGAATGTATCTGGCTCAGAACTATGACATATGAAACCTGGCTAAGAAACTTGACGGAATTAGAAAGGACTTGGATACCAAGAAGAAGCCCCCTAGTTCATGAGGCCCGCTCCAGCACTGCCTCCAGGAAATGCTTATCCTATTCTCCTCGAGGGCCTCCTTCGCCATCTGAACCAAAGGCCGTGTCTCCAGTCTCAGCCTTTGCTGGACCCTGCGCTGCCTTCGAGCACACTCAGGGCCACAGGTTAAGAACCATCCTTACTTCTCCAACATTCTCGCGTCTTCCCTTCCTCCTTCCAGTCACTTGGGAGGTCCTGAGACTGGAATTATGAGGCTAGATTAGTAAACATGGCCTTTAATTAGTGGTCTCTCCCTTATTCTTTGGGATTTCTACTGCCTTTTTCATAAGAAAAATTAATGAGTTTTGTACAGCTGATCAGATATAAATAATGCTGATTTCACTGTTTAGCAATTATAATGGATGTTTAAATATTTGGTGCTAAATTGTATTATTTCAAGGTCATAAAAATTAAAATCAAGAAGCAAAAAAAAATTAGAAAAAGAAATCTAGTGGATACAGACACTTGAAATACAAAGAAAGAGCAGATCTCCACAGTTCTTCCCAATTCTAGAATTCATGGTATTTTCTAAAATAGTATTTCATGTTTAACACCTTAATTTGTTCACATTGAAAGAAAAGAAAGAAAATCAAACTTAAGTCACAACATATGTTTCTGCCAATAGAAGGAGCTAAAAGCAAAGTTCTGAAGTAAAAATAATTATGAGTTAAAGAAATAAAAGGTTGGCAATAAAAATTTAATATTCTCAGTAAAAATAATTAGTACTTCAAATAGCTTTTAGTACTTTCTATGCAGAATCCATGCTCCTCTACACTGAGCATTTTCAGTTTCTTTATGTAAACTTGTTAATGATGCAGTAAACCTTGCACGGTTCTTTTTCAAAAAGGCGTCTCCAAAGCAATTTCTTATCTACATTCAAAGTAAATGGATGTTATTTATAGTGGGGTCTAAAGGAAATGTAACCTATTATCATAATGAAAGACAAATAGTTCCTCCCCCCTCTCTCCACCATGACACATTTTCCAGTGTAACATTTACTCCTTAAATGTGAGAGTTAAAACCTACATCAAAATATTGTCACAAGGCTTAAAAATGTGGCAATAAGGATTGTTCTTGCCATGAAGTGGATTCTCAGTATTAACTTATAATTACTCATATTCCTAAATTTGTCAAGCACTTAATAAAATCAAGCAACAGAACAAAATTTGCAAAAATATTAAACGTTAATGCCTGAACCATTTATACTCAATTATAGAACAGCCAAAAGGTTAGATCAGTCAAATACATGACTCACAATTTTTGAAAAGATAAATGGAATATATGGAAATGCATGTAAAAATTAATTCAAGCACATTGTATTATTCCAAATATAGAAGAAATTTGAATTTTTTAATTTATATTAGCAAAGGCAAATGTTGGAATAAATTGCAAATTAAAACAAAAACGAGAAGCAAAATTACAGAAGTGCATGATTTGTACATGATATGACTGCATTATAAATTAGGTCCACATAATCTCCTAATGAAGGAGGATTACAGAATGAGAACTCTATTCTTACCATATTTTAATGTAATTTCCATGGTCAAGGGCTAAGAAACAAGCCCATTTTTTAAAGTTTGCAGGCTTTAAAATTCTAAAAACGGGAGAAATGTTTCAGTAGAATGTATTTTACTTGAAGAATGCAATGGTTTTTAGAATAAGATCTTTCTGTGTATAACTTTAAAATAGTCAGATCTCAGCTGTTTATAAACCCCCTGCCACAACCTCTCTCTACCTCTCTGTGTTTGTGTCCATGCAGTCTTCCTTCCCTCCCTCGCCACCACGCAGCTGCCTGTGCCCTTTCTAAGGACATGTGGTCCCCTGTTCTCTAAATAGCATTTCTTATTTGTTCAAGAACTTGTGTGTGTGTGTGTGTGTATCTTTTCTTAACTCTCCACTTCCTGCCAGCCAGCCCTGTTTTTGTTGTATTATTGCTCCTCTTCAAATTAAACTTCCCCAACAGTTACCTATCCTTATTTTATCTTATTCTACTCTCTTTCTCCCTTGAATAGACTGCCACTAAACTTTGATCCCAATATCCACCCAAACTGCTCTTCATCTTCCTGTTGCAAAATAAAGCATTTATTTCTCAGTCCTTGTTTATACAGCCTCTCTGCAGGATTTGACCCTTGATCCATTCTGTCCTCCCTGAAGCATTTACTTTCTAGCGTTTGGAGAATAGAATACTCGTCCCTGTGGCCTCCTTCGCTAACCACTCTCCATTCTACTTCTCTGATTCCTTCCTGTCTCCTCAACTCTCCTGTGATGGAACGCCCCAGGTGCCTCTGTCCTTTGTTTCCCTCCTACCCATCCTCTCCCTCTCGGCAACCTTATCCGTTCTCCTGGGTTTCAGTACTGTCCATCCACTGACATTCCCATGTTGTATTTCCAACTTGAGTCTCCAGGTTGATAAAGCAAACTGTCACCTTGACATCCTGGACAAGTCCAAAAACCGGACAATTAACCTCTAACCTGGATATGTTCATCTCACACTGTTTTTTTATATCAGTATTGAGAACACCATCTTATCAATTACTCACGTCAAAAAACAATGTGGAGTCACTCTGGACTGCTGTCTTTGTCTGCCAGTCGACGTCCAACCAATCAAAATATCCAGTTTATTCTACCTGCAAACTATAGTAAGAATCTGAATACTTCTCACCATTTCAACTGCTGTTATTCTGGCCCAAGCCTCTCTTACTGAGATCCTGGGAGAAAAGAGCTGTGGGAGAATAATCTAGGCCCTTGTTTTTAGATCATGTCGAAGTTATAAGGGGCAAGCTTTATAGTGGTTGCTATGGTTGTATCAGTGCCAATGAGAAGCAGGAACAGAATGGAAGGACAAATCTTCCTGTAATTCAGGGAGCAAATGGGTCCCTGTGGAAACATTATTACTCAACTATTTGACAAGAAGAGGATACTTGAATTATAAATTTAGGTTTAAAATGGTATTATAAAACTTGGGTTGGACAAAAAAAGATATGTTCTTTTGTTTCCTTCCAATTGAATTTGAGGATTTCAGAAGAATAAAAGAACATATCTTTTCTTTACAAACAAGATTTTATAATTATATACACATAATTTATAATATATATAATATATATACTTAATCATATTATCTATAATTCTTCAATATAAATTATATTTATTATATATCATATATTATATATAATTGAACCCAAAAGAGATAACACAGGATAATAAAGCATATTTTAAATATATTTTATTGATTATGCTATTACAGTTGTCCCATTTTCCCCCCTTCACTCCCCTCCACCCTGCACATGCCCTCCTGCCCACATTCCCCCCCTATAGTTCATGTCCATGGGTCATACTTATAGGTTCTTTGGCTTCTATATTTTCTATACTATTCTTACCCTCCCCCTGTCTATTTTCTACCTACCATTTATGCTACTTATTCTCTGTACCTTTTCTCCCTCTCTCCCCCTCCCACTCCCCTGTTGATAACCCTCCATGTGATCTCCATTTCTGTGGTTCTATTCCTGTTCTAGTTGTTTGCTTAGTTTGCTTTTGTTTTTGTTTTAGGTGTGGTAGTTAATAACTGTGAGTTGCTGTCATTTTTACTGTTCATATTTTTTATCTTCTTTTTCTTAGATAAATCCTTTTAGCATTTCATATAATAATGGCTTGGTGATGATGAACTCCTTGAACTTGACCTTATCTGAAAAGCACCTTATCTGTCGTTCCATTCTAAATAAAAGCATTGCTGGATGGAACAATCTTGGATGTAGGTCCTTGCCTTTAATGACTTGGAATACTTCTTTCCAGCCCTTTCTTGCCTGTAAGGTCTCTTTTGAGAAATCAACTGACAGTCTTATGGGAACTCCTTTGTAGGTAACTGTCTCCTTTTCTCTTGCTGATTGTAACATTCTCTCCTTATCTCTAATCTTGGGTAATGTAATTATGATGTGCCTTGGTGTGTTCCTCTTTGGGTCCAACTTCTTTGGGACTCTCTAAGCTTCCTGAACTTCCTGGAAGTCTATTTCCTTTGCCAGACTGGGGAAGTTCTCCTTCATTATTTGTTCAAATAAGATTTCAGTGTTTTGTTCTTCCTCTTCTCCTTCTGGTACCCCTATGATTCGGATGTTGGAACGTTTAAAGATGTCCTGGAGGTTCCTAAGCCTCTCCTCATTTTTCCGAATTCTTGTTTCTTCATTCTTTTCTGGTTGGATACTTCTTTCTTCCTTCTGATCCACACTGTTGATTTGAGTCCCAGTTTCATTCCCATCACTATTGGTTCCCTATACATTTTCCTTTATTTCACTTAGCATATCCTTCATTTTTTTATCCAGTTTGTGACCAAATTCAACCAATTCTGTGAGCCTCCTGATTACCAGTGTTTTGAACTCTGCATCTGATAGGTTGGCTATGTCTTTGTCACTTAGTTGCATTTTTTCTGGAGCTTTGATTGGTTCTTTCATTTGGGCTTTTTGTTTGTTTGTTTTGTTTTGTTTTTGTCTCAGCTCGCCTGTTTTGTAAAGGAGCGGAGCCTCAGGTGTTCCCCAGGCGGGGCAACCCACATTGCTGCACTATGACGCTGTATATGGGAAGGGGTCCGAGAGGGAACAATGGCCCTGGATCCACTCTCTGTGGGCTTTCAGTCACTTCCCCCACTACCCACAAGCAAAGTGGGCCCTTCTGGTGCTGATTCCCCAGTGGGTGGGTTTGTGTACATTCTAGGCCCCTGTGGGTCTCTCCAAGGAACTCTCCTGTGGGGCTGGGAATTTCTCCTGCTGCCGCCTCAACCCCCACAGGTGTTTTCAATCAGAGGTTTGAGGCTTTATTTCCCTGAACTGGAACCATGGATTGCGTGGTCTGTTTTGCTCCCCCTTGGTTCCTCCCAGTTTATCTGCACACGAATGTGGGACCACCGGGTCGCCGGCTACCACCTTGCCGTGAGTCCTCTCCACCCAGCTGCCCATCTCCACCCCTCCTACTGGTCTGGGTGAGTGTGTCTTCTTTACCTCCTTGGTTGTCAGACTTCCATACAGTTTGATCTTCTGGCAGTTCTGGTTGTTTTTTGTTTTTAAATTGTTGTTGTCCTTTTTTGGTTGTGCAAAGAGGCACAGTGTGTCTACCTATGCCTCCATCTTGGCCAGAAGGCCAATAAAGCATATTTTTAAATTGGAGAATATTACTCAGTCAACACTAGCACAATGCTAGACAGCTGGAAGCACAAATTTCAAGTAAAAATTTTTTCAAGCATACAAAAGCAAGATTAAAAAACCTTTTCTAGATGTCTACAAATATGACCTAAATATTAAAAGGAAAAAATGATATTTGAAAGGCTAATTTTGTGATGCATGCGACTGCTATAGGGACCTGACTGCCAAAGGAAGGAGAATGCTAAGGTACTATTTCTACACACAGATTTCTCAAAACATCCTGCTCTACAGTTTCTATTGGTGATTGGGTGTCTTGAGCTGGATGCTAATGTGAAAATATAGAGAATAAACTGGAGAAACAGTGCTAATTATTTCTTTCATTTCTTGTGTTGACAGCAAGAAATTTGACCGGCTAAAATATTACAACCATGATCCTTAAAATGTACACATTGCCATCTGCTTTCCATCCTTCACAAAAATTGATAAGTGCATACAGCAATTTGTTACTGGGCAGAATTTGCTGGGGACTTGAAGTTCTTCCATCAGCAGGGGATTCTGAACTTTCTGATCTGCTCTTGACCATTTTAACTACTCCTCTGAAATTCATGGTAAGTCCTATCTCATGCTCCTTGCTTAAAGAACAGTTACAAGATAGAGAGAAAAGCCTGATTCTATTTTCATTTATTTGTTCAAACCTGAGAAATGAAGTTGCTCTATTCATCATGAGAAATAACAAACTGCAGAACAATTATATCCTCTTCTGTTACAGAAGGAAAACAGCGACAATGGCTCTTCATCCCCAGCTCCTGCCAGAGAAAAACCCCTGCATACTCAGTCTCAGCTCTGCCACTGTCCAATTTATGCTGATAGGCAATTACCTCCCTTGGCTGCCTTAAAAATTTAGACTATTAGGCAAGATAACCTTTAAGACAATGCCTAGCTCATAAATTCTGGAATTCTGCAATCTTGCAAATCTTGGAAGGGCCCTGAATCGTGGCAGGCATCCCCTGCAGTGATACATCAGGGCGAGCAGCTGCCACCGTGCGGATGTGGGGGGGCTGACCCCACCTGATGTTCGGCAGGCTGTCTCCCAAACAGAGCCCTGTCTGAATGGCTGTGACTTTGCCTTTCTCGCTAGACTCCTTAGCAAGTCTTGAGCACTACGCTCGGAAGAAGACCCCTCCAATTCCACTGTGAGCAACTCTTCTCTTCTCCGGGGGACATTAGGGATTCTCCAGCACATGACAAGATAAGCTGCCTTGGCAGCCATGCCTCACGCTGGTCGAAGCTGCCATAACTCTACCTCCTTCCTTGTGACAGGCACTCAGTAAAAACTGTCACTATCTCTTTCTTCTAGTCAGCTCTTTCATCACATCACATTTATTGCTTTGGATATACAACCTTTCATCATGAGAGGTACTGGCAGAAAGTCAAGGTCCTGGTTAAGTAAATTCTATCAAATTAGACAGGGTCACAGCAGACCCTGGGTTCACCGGAGAACATTAATATGGTTATGCGCATGCCGGCATCTGGGCAAAGCAAATCCTGTCAGCTCTACTCTCAAAATACATGTATAACCTGACCATTTCTCTCCGCCTGACTGATACCACAGAGACCAAGCCTCTGTTCTCTCTCACCCAGAAGGCGGCGGGCCTCCTAATAGTTCCTCTTGCTCTCCTTCCCTACATGACACACATCATAATCTTTTCAAATATAACTCAAATGATTTCACTTTCTTGCTCAACACTGTTACAGAGTTTCCTGACACACTCAGGATTAAAGCTGATCTTCTCACCAGGGACTACAGAGCCCACAAGATCTAGGCCTTGCCTTCCTTTCAGACATCCTTTCTTTGTCCTCTCTTCCTTACTTTATCTGCTCTAAACATCACGGACTTTTTCTTACACCATAGAAACAGCCATCTCCACTCTCAGGGCCTTGGTTCCAAGGCTTTCTTCTTTCCAGAAGACTATTCTTACAGTCAGTTATTTGGCCTTCCACCTCACTTTATTCAGGTCTCCATTCAAATATCACCTTATTAGTTGTGTTTCCAGACCAATTACCTAATTTAAATACAATTTAATCCACTGAGCCACACCAGCCAGGACTTGCCAGGTCGTGAAAGACAAATACCATGTGATTTCACCTATAAGAGGAACCTAATGAACAAAACAAACAAGCAAAATAGAACCAGAGGCATGGAAACAAGGAACAGACTGACAGCAACCAGAGGGGTAGGGGGACGGAGACGGGGCGGGCGGCGGGGGGAAGAAGAGGAAGGGTCTAATCCATGAGCAGGTGTGGATGACCCATGAATATGGACAGCGGGGTGGGGATTGATTTTGGGGTGGTAGGCGGGGTGGAGGAGCCACAGGAGAAAACTGAGACAACTATAATAGAAAAACAATAAAATTAAAAAATAACCAAAACATAAATAAATAAGTAAAATATTTAATCCTACCTACTTACCTGGCTTTCTTTTAAATAAGCAATACCTGACATAACATTATAGCTTTAGTTTTATTGATTTGCTTAAAGCACTTTCACTCAAATAACAGCTCATGGAGAGAGAGACCCTTATGAGTCACCACAGCATTGACAGGTCTGGCACAGACTGAACACTGTATCGCTACTTAATAAAAGGAAAACAATTTAAAACTATGAACCCATTGTTAGCATCATTGTTTAGCTTTTAAAAATCAAAATTATCAGGACTTGCCAATACGGTTCATTAGCCTGGACCAGGCGTCTACAAACCATGTCCAGAAGGCACATCCAACCTCTTTTTCTTGCATCCGTGCTCAGTGCCTTATTATTGCCTCTGGCTGCTTCTGGGCTTTACCAAGAGACCTTGGGGCCTGCAAAACATAAAACAGTTACCATCTGGCGCCTCATAGAAAACATGTGCCAAGCCTTGCCTAAATTATGATATTCTGGCTTAATTTCTTATATTACATTTTTCCTTGGCATCGTTGCCTTTCTATATTTCTAGGCACTTCAAAGCAAAGCTGGTGTCAACAGAAACTTTTATTAACTTTGCAAAAAGAGAAATAGAGATAATTACAAAGAATTTGGTGAGTTGTTCAACTTTAGAACCAGTCACATAATTACAAGATGTTTCTCTTCAACCTTTTGAAATTTAATCAGGCATTTTTCTGAGGTGACAGTGATTTATGAAGAGGAAGGCTGAAGGGGGTCTTTGTTCCCAAGGTTGGAGCAATGTTGTTTGAATAACTGGCTTTTGTTTAATTTTAATGTTTCCTTCAGAGAGTTCCTATAGTAGATATTTCATGAAGACCACTTCCTCTTCTTGCCTTTAGCTGGTTAGGTGGGCAAAAAGCTGAGAAGGAAAGGAAGACTCTTTTCTGCCCAAAATCACTTTTAATGCATTGTCAGTCACCAACTGGGCTAATTGTCTGATATAAAGACTTCCTACCATGAAATCTGGGTAAGACTCATATATCTTATCCCCAGGTTATTTTATGGTGCTCAGGATTTTCAAAAAAACAGACTAAATACTCATTCTACTTGTGTGATATAACACAATGCAAATACATAAATAAATATTTTTCTTTATTTATAATACATAGCTGCAATACAGAGCTCAGTCTTCAGGGCCACACAAAAGCTTTGTTCATCTAGTTACTGGTCTGAGAACCTGGGAATATTGTCCGCCTTTTGGATGGTGAATATCTCAGTGTGCACACAGGTACAGTGAAGGTTAAGGACATTTTACATACTATCGGTATGTGATGAATGAGAACTCCCTTCTCAGTTCTATACAAATGTTTTAAGTCCTGTTCATACACATTTTTGTGAATTCTTGGGGGCAAGTAACACAGCAGATGCTTTCAATGACCCACAGACCCTTGGCACTTACTACTCCCACGGGCCGTTCTGGCCTCTCCGTGTAACTACCTACAAACCTCTGACTTCTTTCTCCCTCTGCCACAGGAGCTGCAGTTTCTGTGCAGGTCAGGACAGCGGTGCTGTCGCGCCCACCAGAGCAGTGGTGTGCGGTGTCATGTGTGCCTGTGTGCAAATGCCGGCTGGTAAATTTTCGGGAATTTTGAACCTGATTCTTAAACACGACCATTATTGAAAGTGAAAATGGGTAAACTTACAATTACATAAATTATATTAAAAACCAGGGTAAAACATGCTCAAAGCTCATCACTTCCTCATCTTTTCATACTTTATGATTATCTGTGCTTTTGAGGATTTTGTTTTATTCGTGTCTCCAGGGTGGATATGCCACATAATGGTGTGCTATATACCGTACACCACTTTCCAACTCCATGCTCGGCAACATAATGGTGGCGCCAGAAACTGGCTGGGGTAGAGTGGTTCCACCACAGAAATTGGCAGATGCTGCAAATTATGATTCTGTTCAGAGCGCTAATTGTTAAATATTTACCAGCACACCACTGTCCAACACTCAACCAAAACCAAACAGAAATTAGTGGAAATAGTACTACCGAAGCCTTCTACCCCCTTGATTGGGGAAAACGAGAGATGTGTCCTCTGTTTCGCAGACATTCCAAATAGATGGAGTTCAGATGGTCACAGTGATAACAAATACAGTAATGAAGGGGGAAATGGCATTAATGAAATCTCACTGGTTGTTGCCATTTATAAATTAGGCTTGATAATAGATGCTGCTATGGAACTGTATTCTCCAATGTTATTTGGAGATGATAGGGATTCCAGAATAGTGGGGGCCAGTTGTCAGTAATTAACCATCAGAGGCAAGGAGGAATAATCACCATAATAAGCATCAGGGCCTAAGTGGCAACAGGGATGCCAACATGTAGAAATCTGTTGTAAAGAGTATTAGAATATGAAGTGAGATAATTGGGCACCCAATGAGATTATGGCTTGATTTTATGTAATGAAATGCAGGTGAGCAGAATGCTGACAAAATCCCTGGCCCAGCTTAGAGATGTGAATCGGTTCTCAGACTCAGTGACAATGAATTAAAAGGTGTCTTCTCAACAAGATTAAAATGTTCTCCTGAAGTAGTAACTTCCAACTCCACAGAAAGAAAATACAGTATCTATTTCAGTAGTCCTTCTCATAGGATCTATGACCACTTAAAGAGTAACTATATTGGGAAAAGAACTTGGATCTATTGACATGGTCTGTGAACTGCCCCTGCTCCAGGTGATGCAGAACACCACCGTAATTCCCATGTTAGAGGAGGCATACAGTCACCACAGGCTAAATGAGATACTGACCATTTCGTTTTTACAATGAGTCCAGAGGGTCACCCTGTGGCTTTTTCCCAATCCCTGCATGCACAATCAGGGCATATATTCTTAAGGGCCGATAGAACTCTGAGACCCATTAAGTAAGAGACATTATAAAAAAGTCAAGTAGAAGCCTTTAAACTTCTATCTCATCACCCCCAGACAAACTAAGAAAATCAGAAGCAATGCATACTCCTTGTGAAATAGCAATTACGAACAACCCTCAATGACTTAAAGATGTAAGGCTAGTTGGCCCCATCCTATCACTGTGTAATTGACCACTATGGCTTCCACAAATATAAGTTGGATCACAGTGGGTCAACCATTGAAAATGTATCCAAGTGGTCGCCCAATCATAGCTACAGTGTCCAACATAGTCTTTTTACTAGAACAGATCAACATAGCCTCAGACAATTGCCAAGAGTCTATTGATCTTGAAAATGCATTCGTTCAATTAGAAAAGGAAATAAAAGGCACTTTGCTTACATCTGGACCAGAGAGCAATACAACTTTACCACCTTGTCCCAAGTCTGCAATTTTCTTGATCTCTTTCACAGTCTTTTGCAGAATTGATTGATCAAATCTCGTTCGCAATAAGTGGCAGGTAATATGGAAACCCTGGTTAAAAAACAAAAGGGGTGGGGGTGCCCAAACATGAGACAAACCATTCAAAGATCAGAGTCCTCCCATATAGTGAAGATTTTACTGTTGTATTGCTCTCTGGTCCAGATGTAAGCAAAGTGCCTTTTATTTCCTTTTCTAATTGAACGAATGCATTTTCAAGATCAATAGACTCTTGGCAATTGTCTGAGGCTATGTTGATCTGTTCTAGTAAAAAGACTATGTTGGACACTGTAGCTATGATTGGGCGACCACTTGGATACATTTTCAATGGTTGACCCACTGTGATCCAACTTATATTTGTGGAAGCCATAGTGGTCAATTACACAGTGATAGGATGGGGCCAACTAGCCTTACATCTTTAAGTCATGGTCTGTGGCATGTCACACATTCTATTCAAGTTAATAGAAGATATTTTCCATGTCTTTTATATCTATCTTAATGTTATTTTCTGCATTCCATCCATATTTTCTCTCTTCCCTAGCCCCTTCCCTCTCCTTTTTCTTTATTTCTCCTCTTCCTTTCCTCTCTTAATTAATTCAGATTTGCCAAAGTTTCTTCTGTTTTAATTTTTTCCAAAACATAATCTATGATGTTATTGATCCAATTATCTTTAAGTACTTTTCTTTATCTTCTTTTTAGTTATTATTTTTACCAGTCCCTTTAGTTCACTTTCTTTGGGTTTCTTTTTAAGATTTTCTAGCTAAATCAGCCAAATGTTTAATTAATTTATTTTCAATAAACCTTGCATTCTAAATTTAATTTATGGCTCTATAATTCCCTTGGATTATTGCTGAAAGTGTATCTCATGCATTTATATGTGACACTAATTATAATTTCTACAGTAATTGTATCTTCAGTCTTGATTTTCTTTGTAAAATAAAAGTTCTGTTTTCTTTTTTTCATTTTGTTTTTCTTTATTATTTCCCAATTGGACTGGTTTTTGCAATAATTTTTTGGTTTCTAATTTTATCACATTAGGGTCACAATTCTCTCACAAAATAGACACAATAATTAGTGGTTAATAGAACAATAAAAAATAAATATAAACATTAAAAGGTAAACACATAAAAATTTGTTCTCTAGGTTTTTCAGTGTATAGTAACCTAGAGAGTTGTGGTCAGTGCTCCCTGAGATAACCACAGGTATGTGTGTGGGGGTATGTACACCATATATGTATACAATGTCTACATGTGTATGAAATGATTTTCCAGTGACAAAATCATAATGATTATAAACAGTGATTCAAACACCAATGCTATGAGAGACACTCTATAAAGATCAACTATAATGCAGAAGAGTTCATGGAAAAAGAACGTGTTTTTCAAAAAGTCTATAGCCCAGTAATGTGTTTCTGCTTTTCATTATCTCCTACATTTGACTGCACCACTAAATGTACAGTCGACGTAAAACAGTTCTCTAAGCACCACCAAAATCTGCTGAGGGTGAAAGCAGCGGTGGCATGAATAGTAACCTAGAATGTAGGAGACCATGTCTCCTGTTGCTTTGAGAGAAGTGGCAGGACGGTAGGAAAAGCCACAGGGCACACAAACCTGGATGGAAGGAAGTCACATTCTACCTGCAAGGTTTTAGATGTTACCCAAGAAATTTCTCTCCCATTTCCACAACGTCTGTTCACCCTTCATCTCATTAATTCTCTCTTCCTCTTTGTCACTTATGTTTATTGCCTTAATTTAGGCACTCCATTTCCTGTCTTAAGTCTCAAAATAGTTTTTCTTCACTCAATAAGTAGTTACTGAATGCTTACTATGTATTAAGAAATGTTCTATAGGTTAGGGATACAGCCTTAATAAAATTAATAAGGTCCTTGTTCTTTTAGGATCCCCTCTGAAAGAGAAAAATATAATTTTAAAAAGTAAATAATGGTGTTCTAGAGAAGTACAAGTATCATATGATTTCACTCATACATGGAATCTAATGAACAAACTGAACTAACAATCAAAATAGAGACAGACTCATAGATGGAGAGCAGATGACAGCTCTGGGGGGTTGGAGATTGTAGGGTGAATGGATCAAGCAAAAAAGAAAAAGAACTCATGGACATGGACAACAGTGCAATGATTGGAGAGGAGTGGGAGAGAGGGGTGGGTGGATAGGGCAGATGCCATATTGGAGTATGTTAAAGAGAAATAAATAAGTAGATACACAGATGATAGATGGTGGGTAAATAGATGGAAAGATGGACGATGGATCCATCTTTAAGAGGAAAAATCAAAAGAGTCTTTAACAGAAATTTGGCGAAATGACTGAGGAGAGTTTCACTAACTTCTAGATGAGTGACTTTCCTTCTAATCAAGTCTTAAGAAAAAAATCCCATGCACTACTATTTTATTCTCCATGCTATTGCAATTTTCAATATGCATACATCTAAATAGTGAGAAGGGTTGTCCATACATCATCGTTTTGCTTGACTATTAGGCTCACTCCAGGTTAATATGCTCTAAAAGGCATTCTGAATGGTTATCTGGGTTTTCATTTTAACACTTTCCATATCGTGGACATATGAAAAGGTAAAAAATTATAGATAGCCCACTCTAATGTGCTAATTTGGTTAAGATAATCTGTTCTTTTTCTGCTGATATGTAACAAATTGCCACAAACTTAATAGTTTAAGAAACGAAATTGTGGAGAACCTGGATCATTCATACATTTTTTGTGACACTGTAAAATCTCGTAGCCTTTCTGGAAAACAGTTTGACAGTTTCTTGCAAAACAAAAGATGCAATTACTGTATGGCCCAGAAATTGCACCCTTGAGCATTTATCGAGGAGAAATTGAAGTGTATTGTAGTAGGGTGAAAAATGCAGACACACGCACACACAGCCCACCCAAAGACATTTGCATCCTAATCTCTGGAACTAGTAAATGATTCCTTACTTGGAAAAGAATCTGTGTATGTTTAATTAATTTAAGTGTTTTCAGAAGAGAAGGCAATGTGACCACCAAGGTAAGGAATAGATTATTCCCTAGATTGTCTCCCAGAGGGAATCCGAACCTGCTGACTTCTATATTTTAGCTCAGTGATACTTATTTCAGACTTCTGGCCTCCAGAACTGTAAGAAAATAAACTTCTGCTGCATGAAGCCACCCAGTCTGGATTAATTTGTTACATCAGCCATAGGAACTAATCCACTTACATACACACAGAAACATGTACACAGATATAGCAGTTTTATTAGTAACAGTGAAAAATTGGAAACATCTTAGTATTTTTTCACTGGGTAATGGTTAAGCAAATTATGTACACACATACCATGGAATAATATTTAGAAATTTTAAAAATTGACTATATTAATCCATACAACAGCTTGGATAAATCTCAAAGAAAGTACATTGAGTGAAAAAAATTCAGTGTCAAAAGGTTACATGGCATATGATTCTATTTATGTAACTTTCTCAAAAATGACAAAATTTTAGTTGCCAAGGATTGGGGAAAGGGGTGCCGGGGAGACAGTTGTGATTATAGAAGAGCAGCATGAGGAAAGCTGGTGGTGAGGGGAATATTCTATAACTTGACTGTGGTAGTGCATACGGGACAAGTCAAACTATGGAAATTTGAATAAGAACAATGGATTGCAACAATGTCAATGCCCTGGTTGTGCTATTTTAAGTTTTGCAAGATACTACCATTATGGAAAACTAGGTAAAGGGTCCATGGACTTCTCTGTATTGTTTCCTACAACAAAACATGGATTTACAATGATCTCAAAATAAAAAGTTAAAAGAATAAAAATACACAAAGCTATTTATTTGTTCATTGTTTTGTAGGTCAGATGTCCAGGATTTAATGAGGCTGTCTGCTCGGAGTCTAACAAAACCAAAATCTGGTAATCAGCCAGGCTGTGCTTCTACCTGGAGACTAGAGAATCCGCTTTCCCGTTTATTCAGGTTGAGGCACGATTCAGTTCCTTGAGGCTGTAGGACTCAAGTCCCCATTTGCTTCCCAGCTAGTGGCCTCTGTTCCCTCTCAACACCCAGAGGCCCCTCCCAGGTCCTGGCCCCAGAGCCCTCTCCATCTCAGAGACAGTAACGATACATCGATTCTTCCTGTGCTAGGAGTCTCTCTGTGACTTGTGCTACCACTTGGAGAAAATGTTCTACTTTTAAAGGGCCTGACTGGCTGCATTAGGCCTACCTGGATAATCTTAAAGTAACCAGTTGTCAGTAACCATAATTATATCTTCAAAATTCCTTTGTCAACGTAAGGTAACATAGTCACTGGACTGATATCTCACCATAGTCCCACCTCTGAACATAAAAGCAAGAAATTTCAGGGGGCCATCTTAGATTTTGGCCTACCACAGGTCCAAACCCTGGTTTTACTTGCCTCTTTATTTCAATTCGGGACAATACCAGCACATTTAAGCATATAAGACCTTCTGATCTTTTTATCATAAATTCTGTTGCAAGTATTGCCTTATATATAATATTTTCAAAATATATAAAAACATCTCACAGTTGACATCTAAATTTCAACTGGGAATAGTACAAAGAAGGAACAGGAGCTAGACAATGAATAGCAAATCACAATAATGGACTCTATAGTGACACTGTAAGATAGGACTTGGGAGGCCACATTACACAAATTTGCCACACACAAACTTCTGTACAGGACTGGCCTGGGGAGAGAAGCTATACTGGTTTGTTTGTTTGTTTGTTTGTTTTTAATGAAAAGTGTTACCATTCAAACACACATCCTCAAATATGGTTCTAAATTTCCTTTTCCTCTAAATGTTCTTTTAGGTATTTTAGTTATTTTATTTTGTTATTATATTTTAGTACTTCAAGTATGAAAAGTTAATATTTAAATACTAATAGTCCTGCCTCAAAGCTGTTAAAGGTTAGAGAATAATCCCATTTGTACTAGAAATTGTTAAGCTTATAACTTAGAAAAAGGATTTGTTTGCAGCTCATCAAGCTCCAAAGACCCAATACATCAAACACAAAAGTTCTGTTTCTCCACCAGTTTTCCTCTGATGCAAAAAACGGCACCACCTGTGGAGGAAAAAAGAGAATTCCTTTAAGCGTATAATTATCATGGACATAATTTTCCTATTATTAAGATAGAAACACTTTGGAATCATTGAACAAATGGAAAATTAAAATTAAAAACATCTATTCTTAGAAAAAGCAAAATATCTCACTCACTTGGAACAGTTATTGTGTAGCACGCAGGAAAGGCTCTGAAATGTTTCCATTAGCGCTCAAACAGAAAATCAACTTTTATTAGGGAAGCAGAGAGTGACTTAGGGGCAAACAAAAATATAATAGCATATTACTTGTTTAGAAGTATGTGTATACCTTTTTCAAATGATATACAGTGGATAAATTATATCATAAACTGATATTCTCATTTTATGAGGCCAATATATTTTTTCCAAAAAATATTATAACTTTTTAAATTGAAACAGAATATACATATAGAATCATGCACAAACCATGGGTGCAGAGTTTAATAAAATTTTCACAAAGTGGATGCACCAAGTAAGCAATCAAGAAATCACTACTGTTACCCCCTGAACCCTCCCATGCCCTTCCAGGAATTATCCCTTTCCCAAAAGTTCACCATTATACTTATTTTTGGTAATAAAGATTATTTTGTATATTTTAAACTTTATGTAAATAGAATCACATAGCAAGCAATGTAGACTATTTTATGTTTTTCTTCTCCTGCTTATATTAAGTCTGTGAGATTCATCTTTGTTACAGTGTATATCAATCATTTTTTCAATGCTACACCACATTCCATTGTTTGCAGTACAGTTTATTTATCCATTATCAATTTTACTAAGATTAACTTATTTTGTTTCTATTTTTCCATTTCGTGGCCATTATAAATAATGCTGCAGTGAATATTATAACAGACTTCTTTTCATGCTCATTCAACTGAGTATATACCTATAATTGAGATTTTGTGGCCATAGGTAATATTGTGTTCAACTTTCGTAGATACTGCCAATGAACTTTTCAAAGTGGTTGTACAAATTTACACTTCTACCAAAAGTGTTTAAGAATTGTACTTGTTTTACATCCTTGCCTATTCTGTCAGTACTTTTTATTTTGTCCAGCGTGATGTTTTTAACTCAAACTTATCAAATGCCTTACACATTGCTATGTATTAGAAAAATTCCTGCAAATAGTAAATAGCATATGAGTGTGTTTGCTGTTAATATTATACAACAGTCACTGTTAGTCTTGTAATAATATATATATACACTTCATATCCATGAAGTGTATAAAGTAAAAATCTTTAAAAAGTTGTCTTTAAATTCACCAAAACCTCAAATTATTCTTTCCCTGCTCTTTAATTTTCTCCCTTATTCTAATTCAAGTTGTGGAGGGATAATGTTGAATCAATTAAAATTTGTCTATGATCCTAGACCTACAAAGCCCTGTAAAGAGGCATTAAAGGTATACGAGGTAAGACTCTGGTTCTCCATTAGTGCAGAATCACCGCAATATGAGATTAACTCCAAAAAGGGGGACCCGATGATGCGAGAAAGTAAGTGGTACCGTACAGTCAGGACAGACCTTCGGGTAGGTATTTCCTCTATATTCTGCAAGGTTTTGATGTTCTACTTACAGATCTGAAGCCTTAGTGTGTGTCTTATTCAAAGGAGCTCATATTCTGAATTAACTCATTCCTCTGAAGTTTCCACAACAATCATTTAGTAAATTCATTTTACTAATTTATATTGAGAAATATCTATTTCTTGTGCTGACACATATAGAAAACTGAACCAAAGCTTGATAATAGCTACTTGGTAAACATGCCTTTTGTTGTCTTTGAAGATGTCAGTATTAACAGTGCTCCGCTTTTCTTCAAAACCAACCCAAGTCCAGACAGCTACTATTTCTGGTGTAATTTATGATGAGTATTACTGCCCCTGTACTAAAGGTTCAAGCTGCTCCTGTGCAACATGTGTGACAGCTCGAAGGAGATGCTGGATGATCTTGGTGGAGCCCCTCCATAACTGGGGAAGGAATGAGGCCTGTCTCTCAAATCAGAACTTTCTGGAAGACCTCGATAGTTTCTATCTTCTGCCAGCCACACTTGCCGGGAAACTGCTTTTCTTCTTCTTTTCCCTTGCCTTTGGTTTCAAAAGAAATTCCCAAATGAAACTAGTTCCACGTCCAGTTTTGCCATCCTGTCCAAACTGCACCTATTTGACTGTATGATCTCTCTCCTTCTTCTACCTGCAGACGAGTGGTCCTTGCATTCTTAAAACTCATGATGGAATCCCCTACACCACCACTTTTGGGAAGTAATCATCACCATTTGGATAAACTGCTTATGAAGGCCTCCATTGTTAGTTTTTGCCACATCTCATCATCCCTTGGGAAATATCTGCCTGTCTTTAAAGAGTTAACAAGAGCAGAGGACAGGGCAATCCCACTTAGGGGTAAACTCCAACAGCTACAGCTCGCATTATCACTCTGTTTGCTTCAGAGGGGCTCCAGAAAGCGTGTGCGTGCATTGCCACCATAGCCTTCCTACCTTGCTACAAAATGGCGTGTCAGTAGATGCTGAGACAGGTGAGACCATTTTTCTGCTAGCCACAGATGTTCTCTGCCCGTGAGCCTCGCTCAGGACAAAGCTGGGACCTCAGAAAGGAGACACGCGTTTCTTGTCTATTTCTTTCCAAGTCCTGTCTATTTTCTCCCTTGAATTCCTCATAGCACAGCAGAGGCACCTTATTATTATCACTACTAATACTGTTATTACAATAAAATAATATATGTTCCTTGTAAAAAATATCTACAAGGAAGAAAATAATAAAGCAAAACTATAGTTTACTTCCCATCTGCCATTTCCAGTGTCAAAGGTCAGTTCCCCAAAGTGAATAATGTAAAAAGCTTCTTAAATATCTTCTAAGCCATTTCCAGCATTTATTTTCTTTCTTTAAGACAGCAGGATTATGTTTCACATGTTCTTTTGCAGCTCACTTTTTTTTAATTGCAAAATATCTTGGCATTTTCCTGCCTCAGAAAATATAAATACATTTAAATTTGAATGGTTCCATCGTCTGTTGGCTTAAATTATTCTGTATTATAAAAATTTTACAGAAACTATTCTTATATATGTATGTTTGGGTATTTGTGTCTTTTGTCAGCTAAATTTATAGAAGTGAATTAATTGGTTAAGGAACATGCATATTTTTAACTTCAGTAAATATTTATGTCGCTTCCCAAGAGTTTACACAAATTTGCACTATTTTAAATAATGAGTTTGTTCTCTTAAATTTTCACACATTTCACACATCATCCATCCAGGAAGAAATAGTAACAATTTTTAATTTATAGTTTCATAATTATACTTATAGAATTTTTATATTGTTATTAAGAACTTATTTTAGTTTTGTATGTATACAAACATATTGTCTTTTAATTTATTCTATCCATTTTTCTTCTTATTTGTCTGAATTTTTTCTTACAGGTTAAGAAATTAGACTATTATATATCTGAAAATAAATTTTCAGTCATTAGCTTTTTAACATTATTTAGCCTATATTTTTGCTTTGGTATGTTACTATTATTATTTCATTGTGTAGAAGTATTTTGTTTTTATTTTGAAGATTTATAACAATGAAGATAATGAAATCAAGAGCATAACTCAAAGTCCCAGAATTATCTAGACCCAGCCAGGAGGGAGCCCGGATTCGCCCCTGGATGCCTCTGTGTGGCTAATTACTGTCAGCCTCGCGATTCTCTCCAGTATATCCTTGCTTCTGAGCCCACACCAAACAGGCCTCAGGCCAGGAGAGGGGGTTAATTTTCCTCTCCAAGGACCTCCCCAATCTTGACTACTCCACCCACATGCCTAACAATGGAAGTATTTTTAGCTTTATTGCCCAGTTTTCTCCTTTGCTTCCTCTATGCTGAGGTTAAGGCCAGTACGTGCACCCCTCTTCTTCGAAATTTTCATGCCTTTTACATGATTTCAGTTTTGCTTTGAAAGCTGCCCCCAAGCATTCTCATATGCCCTGAAAGAACGCATATTCATCTTCCTTGTATTAGTTCAATTGTCACAACACTCATAAAACCTTTCTGGAAACATGCAATGTTAGGCATTCATTCTTTCCACGTCTTGTTTCCAATAGTTTTCCCACAAAAAAAACAACTAGCACCTCACTTGCAAGGCGTTCATGAACATGAGAGAACCACACAAATGCAGAAAGATGTTTTTGAGTGCCATCTGTGTTGTAGCATGTATTTGCATTATTACTGGGGAATAGTGTTCTGCTGTGTGGTTAACGGACCACGTGTTTATTCATTCATCATTCATGGACACTTACATTATTTCTCGCTTATGGCCATTATGAATTCTACTGCTATGAGTCTTCACATCTATGCCTTTGTTTGGACACATACTTTCACTTTTCTTAGGTAGATTCCTAGAAGTGGAATTGCTGAGTTGTACGGTAAGTTCAGGTCTGACATTTTATGGAAAAGATACAGGAGGAATAAGCAGAGCACGGGATTTTCAGGGCATTGAAAGTGTTATATGATGCAGTTATGGGAGATACATGCCATTACATTTACCTAAACCTATAAAACGTAAAACACCAAGAATGAATCCTAAGGCTAACTATGGTCTCTGCTCTTTGGTAATTATGGCGTGTCGACGTATAGTCATCAACTGTAATAAAGGTACCATTCTGGTGGGAGACTTGATAATGGGGGAGGCTGTGGATGTTGGAGGGGAGAGTGTATATGGGAAATCTCAGTACCTTCCTCTCAGTTCGGCTGTGAACCAAACACTACTTATGAGAGCAAAGCCTATTAAAAATAAATATGCATATTATGTGCTCAATCCAGAGCTAGAGGGGGCCAGATGAGTCAAGGTGTACAATTCTTGGATTCACCCAAAAGCAACCAGAAGGATAAAACTACATATTTTGATATCTGGTGATAATTTGAATTCTGTCTGCTACATTATTTGATTTTTCACTTATTTGGTTACACACTCAGATGAGAAGTGCTACATATTGGGCCTTTTCAGATATCTCAACGTATAGAGTGTATTATTTACACATTTCATTTTACACAATGTTTCATATTTAGTGACATTTTTTAAATACCTCTTTTCCCCATATTAGGCTCTCAGTGTACGCATTTTTAATTCAACCCCAAAATTCCGTGACAGAGCTATAGAAGTTACTGCAATACGTTCAAACAGATATGATAATATTATAGTAGCTAGTTATTAACAAAAGATAATTATTAACAAAAGAGAAGGGATAAAACTGGCTAAGCCTGATTAAGTCGGGAAGCTACAGCTTCACAGATACCCCAGAGGACAGTCTCATTCTCTGCCAAAGGGACACTAATACCCAAACAGACAGCAAAACAGGAAAATGGGGAACAACTGGCCCATTCACCTGGATTAACGCATTAACAGAGGAGGGATAAATTGCAAGGGGAAATTCCTCCTCTGAGGCATGTGCAGTAGAAGCAAAGACAGCACGGGGGAGGTACTCTTACTGGGAACTAGGCGTGATAGGAGCCAAGACCACAACCGTAAAGGGGAGGAGAAAAACCTGGGGAAAAGATCAGAGGGAGTAAGGGAGCAAAACCCTGGAGGATCCAGGAAAAGGAATGGACCCAGGAGGCACCAGCATAGCCCTGGGAAAATAAGGGAAAGAGAATGGATAGTTTGAAAGAAGTCTACTCTCCCCAAGCCCAAGGAAATATAATCAAAGTTTAACTAAGGCCTGTCTCGGTAGCACCTGCCGGCACTCTCTCCCTTCAGCAGCCCTGAAGCGCAAAACGGAGGCTGAACAGCAGCAGAGACTGTGCTGGACTGCTGGAGCCTCGGATGCGGGGTTAATGGCATGGCAGTTCTGGGGCCTGGCCCTCCTCCTGGGCTTGGTGGGGACAAGTGCGGGCCTGTAGCCCCAAAGGCTGGACTTCTTCCTCAGCAAGATGGAGTTGAGCCACCTGGTCGTGGATGCGGCATCCCACGTGGTGCACCTGGGCGCAGTCTTTATTTTCGCTCCAATAAATCTTGCCGCTATACTTCAAATCCTGCTACGCATGTATCTCTGGATTGCATTTAGCTCTGGGATGCATTTCCTGCGACACCCTGTAAGACCCCTATTTCCTCCAGCTGTTGCTAACAGTAGCTTTTTAGTTCCCCATTTTCTAGTTGAAGTCCCTCCTAGAACATTCCCTTTTACAAATCTGTACTAATTTACTCTCAAGGACTACTAAAAACCTGGCGTCTTGGGGTGCATTTACTGTCATCCTGACAACTCTGTGTGCACGTCCCCCACACTGACGCTTTAATTTCTGTACAGCGTATCAATTACAGCATTTATGGAAACATCCTGCTCTCATTTATGAAGTGCTCATCAGCTACTTGAGGAAGAAACCATGGATAATTTCTATTTTTAATCACCTGGCACAATGCTTAGTGCATAGTAAATGAGAATAGAGAATACAATAAATAATATTTGAAAAAGTGAATGGACATATGCTGTACTTTAAAAAGCTGTAATAGAAACCCACGTGAGTAAATTCTACTCACTGAAATTGGCTACAATTCCTACAGAACTATTTAGGTTGGAATCTGTTTACTCCATGGTACTATAAGCCACATCATGTTCAAGTGGCTTTACATAAAATTTATTAATACTTTCTGCCATAACAAAAACAAGCAAAATATCCATAATGATCGCAAACCCTAAAACTTTTTAATTTTCTATTAGTAAAGTAGGGTACTTTAATAAGCCCCAATGGCTGACATTTCTTTATCCCAATGAAGCATTGCTATAATTTATAGAATATATATTAAGATAGAAATGAAAATATAAGATAACATGTACTGAGTAACATGAATGTTAGGAAAGTTTATACAATAAACATTACATTATTTTATTCCTTTAACATTTTTAGTGTTTTGGTATGGTCAGTATCTACTTAAATAAGCAATTTCAAATCTCCAGCCCATAAGTGAAATTTGCTAAATAATTATTACCTTTGCAATACAATTCCTATCAGGCAAGACTCATTTCCTTCATCTTATAACGACGTACCAGGGAACTTGAATCTGACCCATTCAGTACAATATTAAAGTGACAGTTCATATTTAGCATTAATGCCCAAATTATTTAACCAAGGAGGTAATGAAATACAATATTTAATAAAAGTAGTTACTATGAACATTGTACATTATAATCCCTAAATTTTTATTAATTGTGTTTATGTTATACGGAATTATAAAACACAATGTGCCTGACCGTGACTTCCTTTATAATTAATTAAATTATATAATTAAGCATCTCATTTGTGGTAGTAATTATTTTATGTTTGGTCTATTAAACTTTGGGGCTGTGATTATTTTTGTGAGCATTTGAGACAAATTACATTACCCACTACCCGTCAAATGTTGATTAAATCTACAAGGGTTTGAAATGCACTATAACACTTAAATTATATTGCAAATTGGAGAATTTATGTACATGCACTGTGTGTGAATACGACTGTCTTTCTATTGAGGTTGCTAATTTGGGAATCAAACTCCCAACGCTACCGTAGACAGTCCAAGCACAGGCCCAGCACCCGCAGGTGGGCTGAGGGCTGCAGCATCTCCTGTGGCGGGTTCTGCAGTGGCCTTCTCCCCGCTGATCCTGGCATCTTAGACTGTCAGGGAGGGAGCCTTGGAGAGTCTTCCCCATTGGCCAAGATGGGAAGTTCTTATACCGGCTTATTTCACTTAGCATGATGTCCTCAAGGTTCATTACAAATGACCAACATGTATATGAAAAGATATTTAACATCACTAATCATCAGGGAAACACAAAGCAAAAACACAGGGATATACTATCTCACATCTTTTAGGATTATCATTTTTTTTTAATGAACAATTAGGGGGAAAGAAGTGAAGAAAACTAGAAACCGTTGTATACTGTTAGCAGAAATGTAAGATGGTGCAGCATTTATCCAACAGAAGGGAAATCAGAATCTTGAAGGGGTACCTGCACTCCCGTGTTGATGGCAGCATACTCACAGCAGCCACGATGTGCAAGCAGCCTCAGTGTTCATTGATGGAGGAATGGAGAAAGAAAATGTGATGTACACATACAACCACATTTCTGCCTAAAAAAATCCTGCCCTGGCCGGATTGCTCAGTTGTTCGGAGCATTGTCCCATACACCAAAAGCATTCAGGTTCAATTCCTGGCCAGGGCGCATACCTAAATTGTGGGTTCGATCCCTGCTCGGGCGTGTATGCGAGGCAACCAATCAATGTTTCATGTTTCTCACATTTCTCTTTCTCTCTCTCTCTCTCTCTCTCTCTCTCTCTCTCTCTCTCTCGCCTCCCTCTTTCTCCTTGCACCCCCATCTTTAAAATCAATAAAACATGATTTTAAAAACTCCCATCTGACTTTTTTAAATCATCATCATTGAGGTATAGCTGACACACAAAAAACATACATATTTAAAGTGTAAATCCCATGAGTTGTCATTATGTGTATAACCTTGAAACCATCACTCTCATCAAAAAATGAACTAAAAGTACCAAGTGATCTCACCTGTAAGTGGAACCTAATCAACAAAACAAACAAGTGAGCAAAATAGAGCCAGAGACTTGGAAAAGAACAAACTGATAGTGACCATAGGGGAGGGGGATGGAGGGGTAACAGGGGAAAGAAGGGGAGGGGACAAGCAAAAGAATACGAAGAGAGGACTCATGGGCACTGACAGTGGAGGGGGATTGAATGTCGGACTGGGGGAGATGGGGTGGGGTGAGCAATGGGGGAAAAGGTGGGACAGCTCTAACTGAACAACAATAAATAAAAAAGTTTTCTCAAGTATATTTAAATAAAAGAAAAACCATTACTGACTGGCATCTCCTATAGCTGTCGGAAATACTTTTATATTTATAACAGACAAATGATAAATAAACATAAATATTTTAACTAAATAAGGTGTTTTACTTTATTCATCAGGAAGAAGCATTTCAGCTTTTTAAAAATAAATGTGACAACATTCCCACCTTCCATTGGTACAATATATTTGGACTTTTTTTTCCCCAGAACTTGAGCTAAACTGGTGATAGTGTGCTATGAATTAGTGGTTAAACTTTAGAGGACATTGGAATCACATAGAAGATTT
This sequence comes from Desmodus rotundus, assembly GCF_022682495.2. Taxonomy (NCBI): domain Eukaryota; kingdom Metazoa; phylum Chordata; class Mammalia; order Chiroptera; family Phyllostomidae; genus Desmodus; species Desmodus rotundus. Next base: position 44,053,071 of record NC_071390.1, on the reverse strand, counting down.
GTTAAAACCCAAGTTGCTGGCATCTAATCTCAGAGTTTCTGATTCAGTAAGTCTTGGGTGGGGCTTAATAATTTTAATTTTTAACAAGTTCCCAGGTGATGCTGTTGCTTCAACACAATTATCTTATTTGTGGGTTGGTCTTTCATTTTAAAACTCAGCTGATGTTGATGTCACTGAGGCCAGAATGTTTCCTGGGAGTACAGCTTCTGCATTTTGCAGGTACAGGGAAGGACAGTTACCTCCTGCAGAGGCTGAGAATTGCTGAAGACTAGGGAAATAACATCCTTCAAATTTGCCTAATTTGCTTTCAATTTGCTTTCAATTCTGAAGTTTCCACTTCTTCACAAACCAGCTAGCTTTTTCTTGTTTCTCCTCAATCAGGCATTTAGTTTTCCGTTTTCTCTAGTCTGGTGAGCCTGCACTATAGCTGTATTTATTTTCCATCCTTAAGTCGCCAACTCTTTCTCTCCTCTCTGTTATTGTCTCCTTTCCTGTTTTCTTTCTGGCTGCAGTCTTAAACTTTCTTTATAGCTTTAATTTCATTTTAGTGTTTTGTGAAATGTAGATATTAATCCATTTTTTTCCAGCTGGAAATTCTCCCCCATGTACCCTCACCAATATATAACTCTTATTTTAGTTGCTTTCATGAAACCTGGAAGACAATTCTGAAACAGAATCATTTAAGATATTTTATAAACAGGGAAATAACATTTGTGATGTGTCCCAAAGACTCACTAGTGGATTACATTAAAAAATGTTACTTTACCCCTTCCAAAATTAATTTAATATACTGTAAATGCTTTTCACTAAGTAAAGACTAAAAAGGAAATATGAAGCTAATTTTGTTACTGTGTGAGGTAACATTTCTTTCTACTTCATGATACCATTACAACTCAATTTAATTAAAGTTCAGAAATATTCATCCACGGTCTTTGATATGTCAACGTCTTTCTCTCTTGTCTGGTTCTTCTTTCTCTAAGCTCTGGGCATACAACCTGAGTGGGTTACTGTCTTTACAGAAACTAAGGTCCATTGGAGGCAACACATGTGCAGGCAAGTCCAGGCAGGGTGATGCAGGCTGTGGTAGAAGAACGCTGTCTCTTATGAACAAGATAATTTCTTGATCAGCCAATGTGCAGCCATCTTCAGAAGAGGGTGGCTCCCCTCACTGGAGCAACAACACCTGTATGAGACTCCAAGGCCTTCGGTGAGCAAGGAAAAGCATTCGTCTTTTGCCACCAGAGTTGATAAATCTCCCTGACATCCTAGATGTCACCCTAGGAGCACTAGACTCTCGAGTTACATACCTGTGTTTAAATCCTGTTACCAGCTTTATGCCTAGGTTAACCCATTAACCATTTTTAGCCTTAGTTTTGCATTTAACTTTGTATTTTCAACTTCAGTTTTTTTAACTTTATGTTTAGGATTATTGAGCGATGGTAATAAAACAATATGCATAGGAAAAAATGAATATGTTAAAGGGTACTTAGCTCGATACTGAGGGTTCAGGAGGAGCGTAACGAATAAAGAAACTTCTCAATTGAGACCCAAGATTGACTACCTATAGAGCTTTGTTGTTCATTTCTGCAACTTTTCTGACACATTTACCTTCTGTATTTCTCCTGCTTTAAGCCAGGCTAAAATTCTAAGTTCTGAACACCAATTCAGACTTGGTTCTTTCAGGAGTACACAATGTTATAACCTAGTGAGACTTATTTTCTTTGCCCCGAGAGTTCCTGAATTCTAGTGCTTTATGGAGTACATTTCTGTACAGTTATACAAGTTGTGTCCTCACCGTGGGCACGAGACACACAATGAGTACAACTGTGTGTGGAGAATCTGATTGGCCCTACTCCTTCTAGCAGTGAGTTCTCAAAGCGTTGTTTCTTCTCTGTATAACACAGGAAAATAATTTTTATCCATTTCATAATTATTGTATCTAGTGAAATGTTGACTGTAAATTGATAAGCACTCTTCCTGACACAGTGAGTACTTAAAGTTAAACACTGTTAACATTATCAACATATCAATTACATAAGAACAAAAAGTCCAGTTTTGCACATTATGTTATTTGTATTGCAAGGCATCCCATCGCAATTGGCATAAATAGGTGGGCACAAGCCATCCAAGTGGACAAAATAAATGCAATATGTACAATTCATGCATATCTCAGGTTAATGTCCCCACTTGCATGTCATAACCTCTGCTACTGGATTACAACAGTAAAATAGTAGTTTACAGTTTATAAGTCTATATCTATTTGAATCATTTATTACCTACCATTGTCTGATTCCTGGAGATCACATTATTTTTAATTAGTTTAGTAATTGGCTATTTGACTTTTGATTCTTCTACAACCATTATATTGTCATTTTTAGGTCTCAGGGAATATAACTTAGTTTCCCATTATAGATAAATAAAATGTTTTCCTTATCACTGTGTCTGGAGAGATAAAACATTAAAGGACATTGAAATATCAAGTCATTTGTATTAGCACAATGACTGGGGGCGTATAATTTTCATTAATGGTTTTTCACTACTTTGTCCTTTACCTTGTTTTACCAAAACATTAAATAAAATATTCAGTTGTACAGAAGAGAATATAAGTGTGTGTGTTTGTATGAATGTGTATGTGTGCATTCATGTGTGGCATTTCCTGCCTCCAAACCACAATTATAAGGAAAACAAAGCTTGTTTTATTATTTTTGCTTGTCTTAAATAGCAAATTTAAAAACAAAGTGAATAATGCATTTAATATTATCTCTCTTCAGAAAAACAATTTACAACTAAAAATGAATGCATGCATTATTCCAATATGAATCAAGAAAGAGGATGAAGATATTTTTAATCCCTGGAATGAAAACATGTATATATTAAAGTTCATGAGAGCTAGTTAAATTGTTTACTAACGTAATTATGTATTTACCAATTTTTGAAACTGATATCACATGTTAAATGATATTAGCCATGGTTGGTGTGGCTCAGTGGACTGCGTGCTGGCCTGCAAACCGAAAGATTGCCAGTTCTATTCCCAATCTGGGCACATACCTGGGTTGCAGGCAGGTCCCCAGTTGGGAGTGTACCAGAGGCAACCAATCAGTGTATCTCCTTCACATAGATGTTTCTCTCCCTCTTTCTCCCATCTCCTTCTCCCTCCCTTCTCCTCTCGCTAAAGATAAATAAATAACATCTAGAAAAAGAAATAGAAAAAATAAGGTGAAGATACTTTTAATCCCTGGAAGGAAAATGTGTATATATTAAAGTTCATGAGATTTAGTTAAATTGTTTACTAATTATGTGTTTACCAATTTTTGAAACTGATATCACATGTCGAATTATATAGCTTATATAGAACTCTTGATGAGTCTCTATATTTTTAATGTATACAAATATAAAGAGGAACATAAAAACCATATGCAAATACATAGGGAAATCTAGCTACCTATTAAACATCTATTTGGCAGAGTCTATTTAGAGGCATGGAATACAAAGATGTGTTTTAAAAAACACCTTGAGCTTAAGATACTCACATTCTTAATAGCTACATATATTTTATGCATTTTGGATGATCTGATTCACCTCTTCATCTCCAACAGGGTGAAGTTTCAAGTGTAAAATGAGAGAAAGTGGTTCAATGACCTTTAAAGAAAGTACTTGGGCTCCAACAACTTACAAGTCTATTATTCTTAATTTTTCTTCCAACTCTGCCAAAGCTTCTCTTTTATAAGTTCAGAATGCTACATAGAAAAAGGAATGAGAAACATACCAGAAACTCTCTAGTGGATTGTTGTGGAACTCTTAGCCATATGGTACAAAGTTGTGAGCTAAAAAGCCTGTCCTCCAGTAATACAATATCAAATAGATTTATCAGTACCTCTACTTTTCACCTTCTTGCAAAAGCAATTTCATTCTCTGTACTTAAAAGAAATTGTTCCTACTAAATTGTTCCAAAGTCCAGGCAATAAACTGATTCTTGGTACTTCAGTTATAATCATTAGTCATCTTTTAAAATAATGTCATCAGCACAAAGGAACACTTTCATAAATGACCTAACTACACAGGGGAATTCACAAGCAAATGGGAACGCTGTCAAAAATAAAAACACTACATCCAGTATATATCATTTTGCCTCTCTGCAAGTTGCTCTCTCATCACTTCTCGCCTTTTGGCTAAGATCAAGTGTAATATCTGCAAGTTTCTCCTAATCTACTGTTTTCTCCTATTCCTAAAGAACAGATAGATACAGAAAAAGAAATTAAGTTCTAATTTTGACTTTGATATCTTTTCTGCCCAAAGCTCTCACTATGTCCGCCTCCTATGCCAATAGTTACCTCCCTCATAGACATAGCACAAAGATCAAAATGTTCTCTTTTGAAAGTGACTCTTTTATTATCTTCATACATAGGGAGAGATTAGCCTTGTTTCTGGAGATGCCATATCTGCAAACTTTGTGAGGAAGAATGCTGTTTGAGGAAAAGAAAGGTATTTGCACTTGGGGTATTACTTACTAATTTATGCCTGAGAATTCTCTGAAATACTTGAAACACTTTATCTTCATCCCTTTTGAGAAAAGATAAAACACAAACTTAAAAATTTGTTTTCCACACATAAATTACTACCCAAAGCCCCCAAAGTGTTAATACATATTTATAAGCAATAAAATGGAAAGGTTCCCCACTGCAAGGAAGCAGTCCGGTCTCTAGATTCTGAGTGATGATTTATTAAGAGATTTCCCATAGATAAGATAATTAATAAGCCTTGGTTATGAAATGGGGATGACAACTATTTATCAGGCTAAAATGAAAGGCCAGGTGAACTTTTATTGTTTGGATTAGTTTTGCAGTATAGACTATCATTCAATGAAGATTGCATAACAAAATATCCAATGCTTCCCAGATTTGTCAAAGATTTAGGGGACATTAAGTTGATCTTATGATGCCAACTGTAAAAATATCTTTTAGTAGTGATATTTTGATTACCCTTTGGGTTGAATATTTAATTACACATTTATTTGATTACAGGCTCAATAAAGACTTATTCGGTGCCTGATTTCTATTCTCTCACTGTGACCAGCCACCACCTTTCTCATTTTGTTCCTTGGCTGCTGAAAGCCCATCCCATTAGGTTATATTTTCAATGTTCTGGCTGATCTCTACATGATAATCTTGGTTTCTAAATTATCTTTGAGTTCTTCTGTAAAGATAAGTGCTATAGCTTCCACCTCTTTTAAATTATTCTTATTACTGCTTATAGCAGGGGTGTCAGACTCATCTTCACCGGGGGCCACATCAGACTCGCAGTTGCCTTCAAAGGACCGAATGTAATTTTAGGACTGTATAAATGTAACTACTCCTTATCAGTTAAGTGAGAGCTCAGCGCTGCCCCCAGGTAAAAACAAGGTGCCGGGCCAGATAAAACAGGGTGAAGGGCCGGATTCTGCCTGCAGGCCTTGTGTTTGCCACCTGTGGTTTATAGGAATAGATTGTGTATTGCTTCTTATTATCCTGTCTCCTCTTTTTCCTTATGAAAACAAATAGCCTACTGTAGCTGAGTAAACTAATATATTCTCAAGTATCACTCATAGTTAGGTGAAATGATGTGATTATGCATCAGGCTATAAGACGTACAGAAAAATAGAATGTGTCACTACCAAAAAAGTGCCCTTAAAAATAAGAAGTGTCAACAGAGTTCTTCTTTTGTTAATGCAGTATAGTTTACATAATATTAACATCCTGTCAGTGACCAGCACAGGAGCCAGTATCAATTCTACGTGTACAGTTGATTCTTGATATTCTCAGTAGCAAGACTCTGTAAAGTCACTATGAACACCAAACTAATGAATATCCTCGGGGGAAGGAGTAAATACATACACACACACACCCATATTCATATACGGGTGTGCGTGTGAGTGCATGTGCGCATGCGTGAGTAAATATATACATACATATCTAACAATCTTGAATCCTAAAATAACTTCATACTGGTAGATCCTGTTTAATATATAAAACAGAGAATAAGGTTCAGAAGATTTAAGTGACTTGCCTGAGACAGCCCTACTAACAAATAGGCGCCAGATTTGAGATTCAAGCCTCATCCAACTGGCCCCAAAGTTCAAAGGGATAGCTGCTTACAGAAGAAATTCCCCGAGAGAGCACATGCATTCATCCTCAGACAGCAGCAGTCTTACTCATTTAAGCAGCTGGAGGTCAGAATTCGGGAATACCAGACAGTTACAAAATAGAGAGGATCCCTCAAACAGAAAACCATAGTAGGAGAGCCCTAGTATTTACATAGAAATTCCCCTCAAATCTTTTGGCAGAATGCTTAGTGCATCAGAAACAAATACTTGGAAGCCTGAAAATTCTAAACAGAGATTTAAGAAACTTCTGAGTACGATCAATTGAAACTGAGGAAAAATTTCCAGCAGATCATGCCACCAATGACAATCGACATGGAAAAGGGAAATAATACCAGATGGAAATTCATATCTAGAAGAAGGAATGATGAAATGTTCAATATATGAATAAATATAAATGACTACTTTGGTTTCTTTTCTTAAATATTATAAAGAAAATCAATTGTTTCAAGAAAGAGTTATAATTATGTCTTTGCAGACCTATCACATATATTTAAGTAAAATGTATGACAACAATAGCAAAAGAAATGAAACAGGGTTTAAATGGGATTATGAAACAAATAGAAACAAATAGCAAAATGGTAGACTTACACCAGACCTATCAATAATTATATTACCTTTTTTCAGTTTTTCCTTATTATTTTTAAATTATTTTTATACTTTTTTATTGAATTTATTGGGTGCCTTTTGTTAATAAAATTATAGAGGTGTCAGATGTACAATTCTATAATACTCATATGCAATCTGTATATTGTATTGTGGGTTCACCACCCCAAGTCCAGTCTCCTTCCATTAATCCCCATACGCGATATTCTCACTCCCCCCACCCCTTTTCACTCTGAATCACCATACTGTTGTCTGTGTCTATGAGTTGTTTTTTGCTTAATCCCTTCAGCTTTGTTACCCAGTCCCTCAACCTGCCTCCCTTCTGACAGCTGTCAGTCTGTTCTCAATGTCATAGAAAGTCCAACTAAAAAGCATCATTGACAGACAATTAAAAAAAGAGATTCAACTATTTCAATGTACTGTTTACAAGAAAAACACTTTGAACACAAAGACACAGATAAAATGAGAGAAAACTAAACAAAGTATAGAAAGAAAAGACATTCTAAACAAAGTATTAACAGAAGAAAAGTTGGGCTGTTAATATCAGTAAGTTCCAAGAAAAAGAACATTAAAAGAGATAAAGGGTCACTTCAAATTGAAATCAAGCAGCAAATCGTCAAATGGATGGACTGATCCTTAATGAACACACTTTGAATACCTCGGTGAAAATTCATAGAACTAAAGAAAGAAATAACAAATCTATAGTCATGGGGGATAATTTAGCAATTCATTCCTGGGAGTTGATGAAGCAATTAGACGAAAATAAGTATGAATAGAAACTATTTTAATAGCAGCATCAACCCAATTGACCTAGCGGATATTTATAGGACACTAAACCTACAATCGTTGAATGCACATTCCTTTCAGTAGAACCATGTGCACGATAAGCAATAATCCAAGGCATAAAGGAAGTCTCAATAAAATTCAAAAAATGCAGTCTTATCTCTGAGCACTTGGAGTTAAATTACAAATCAAATTGACAATATATCCAAAAACAAACAAATATTTGGCAAGTGAGCAGCACTTGAAAATACTACAAGACAAAAATAAGAGGTAAAGATGTGGAACTAATTTGAAGTTTAAAAAAATAAAGAATGAAAACGCAACATATCAAAATATATGGGTTGCAGCTGATGCAATGTGTAGAGGGGAATTCATTGTATTAAGAGCTTGTAAGAGCGAAAAAGGAAAAAAGGCATAATAATCTACACTTTTTTCATTATGTACCTAAAGAAGAACAAATCAAACCAAGGTATCAGACAGCAAATAATAAATATAAGAGAATAAATCAATGAATTATAACATAAACATAGAAAAATAAACAAATAAATATTGGTTCTATAAAATACTAACAATATTAATGAACTACTAGAAATAGTAGTCATGAAAATAAAAGAGAAATATAAATTAATATTATCAGAAATGGTAGAAATCACTACATTTTCTAACAACATTAAAGGAATAAAGAGATTATTATGAATATGTTTATACCAGTAAGTTAAGCAACTTAGATAAAATTGGCAAAGTTCTTTAATAAACTTACCAAAACTGTCAAATAAAATAAGGAATATGAATAACTTTATATCTGTTAATAAAAGATATGAGCAGACCCTTCAAAAAATGTTCAAATGAACAATTGGAACATGAAAATAAGCTCAACAATATCAATCATCAAATAAATGTTAATTGAAACCATGAGATATCCCACAAGCCACTAGAATACCCAGAGTTAGGAAGACAGGCCATGTCGCGGTGATATGGAGTTTCCAGAACTCTCATGCATTGTAGGTGAAAATGTAAAACCATACAATTTCTTCAGAAATAATTCCTCAGTTTTTTATGAAGTTACACAGACCCTTACCATTCTTTCTACTTTTAGGCATTACACAAGGGAAATAAAAATATGTACCCACATAAGAACTTCTGTAAGAATTTATTGCCCTGGCTGGTGTGACTCAGTGGATTGAATGCCAGCCTGTGAACCAAAGGGTTGCTGGTTCGATTCCCAGTCAGGGCACATGCCTGGGTTGCAGGTCAGGTCCCTGGGGATAGGGGTGTATGAGAGGCAACCACACATTGATGTTTCTCTCCCTCTCTTTCTCCATCCCTTCCCCTTTCTCTAAAAATAAGTAAATAAAATCTTAAAAAATAATGTTTATAAGTGTTTTAATTATAAGAGTTGCAAGTGGTAAGGAACCCACCCAAATTTTCATCCACAAGTTAATCAACAGACTATATTCATGCAGTGGAATAATATTTACAAGTTAAAAAGAACAAATAATTGATGCTGATACAACTTTATGAATGAGGAGTATGCACTGATTCCACTCTGACGGAGGTAATCTCTGTAAGAGGGAGCAGATCAGTGGGTACCTGGGGAGTGGCTCTGGGGGACTCACTGCAAAGGAGCAGGAGGGATATTTTGAGATGATGAAAACGTCCCATATCTTGATTTTGGTGGTGGTTTCATGTCTGTGTATATTTGTCAAGCTCATCAAACTGCATACTTACAGTCATTGCTTTTATTTTATGACAATTTTTCCTCAATACAGTTGAATAAAAATATTTCAATAAACAATTACTTTAAATGCAACTTTTAAAAAGATTGGCAATCAGGATGAACGGTAATATTCTTCTCTTGTGCTCCCCGCCCCCCACTGAGGGATTGGAGAGATAAAACATCTCACTGGCTAAAGATGGGGACTGGAAACCTGAAGACTACATATTATAAATTTTTAAAAATAAGTCCATGTGAAAAACCAAGAAACTACTTTAAATCTCTCCAACCCTGGGTTTGCCTAGTGATGGCTTACAGACTCACCATGTAGTAGGGCTTATTTTAAATACTAAGCAGAATCTCAAACCAAGCTGGATGAGATAACAGTACAAAACAGTAAATAAATCTCTTAGATCCATGTGGTCCCCATAGTGCCCTCTTCACAAAGTAAATATCTGACATACACACACACAACTCATGAGCGGTACAGAAACCCTAGTTTTCATACAATTTGGCCCCTGTCAAACACATTCATCTTTACATTAGAAATAAAATCCGAGTATGACAACCCATAACATGCTTTGTTCAGTGATTTTCAAAGTTTAGCTTTTCCAAATTGTAAAACATGTATGAATGAGTGAAACTCCCAGTGAGAAATGGAGTTACTACCTTGATGATAAATAAATTATAATCCATTGAAATTTTATATCAATATAATATTCTCATACTAAAGATGCAGATAGGATGGCAATTGAAACTTCCTAATGATTTTTAAAGATGTGTATCAAAAAAAGTTTATCAGTATCATCAAAATTCCCAGATGAAATAGTTGATGAAGACAAAGTACTGGAAGAAGGAAAGAGCTAGGAAAGAAAAAAGAAAGGGAGAGGGGGAGGGAGACTGAGATGAAGACCAAGAGGTAGAGGAGAGATGGAAGACAGGTGGGAATGTAGGGAAAGAGAAGGAGGAAGAAAGGGGAGAAAGAAAAGAGCAGAGCAGAGGAAAGAGAGCACAGTGGAAGAAAAAGATTGCTGTTATAATGTTACTCTTTTAAAGTATTAGCATAGTGTTTATCAAGTCATAGGTAAACACGTCACTGATGCTCTCAAATAAAACTAAACAAAAACAAAACCTTGCATTAGTTTCTAAAGATTATCCCCCATTGGACTAGTTGCCCTTTATGAATATGATGTCATATACATACATACAAGTATATACATATATAATCTCACACATTCAGAGTTTTTAAGTCACTTCTACTGAAAAGACCAGTCACTAATTTTCATAGCGTAGAAGAACATTTACTATAGGCAGTGGAAATATTATTTCCCCATATAAAACAAAATAGTGCATGTAATTATTCATAAACAGTATGTTACCTATTAAGGTTATTAAGTAGGTAATTATGATTGCAAGTTTGCTTGGACTGAATTAGCCAAACTTTACCCCCATCCCTGGCTTTTCTCCTGTGGTTCTCCTGTCTCTATAACAGCAGATGGTCAAAAACTCAGGTGTCCTTTTAAGAGGAACTGTGGCTCGAGGAAGTTGCAAGCAGCTCAATATTTCTAGTGTTTAATAATCGACATCCAGAATCTTATCCCAGGTGTCATGACTCCAGACCATATTAGTCACACGTCTTGAAAGAATATTATCTAATAAAAACAATTTCTTTGAAACTTCCCTTTTATTAATACAGCCACTGGTAGAAAACACAGGGACAGAGACTCTTTTAGGTTATTGACTTTCTGTGGTAGAATTTAGAATAGTGTAGGGAATGTAGAAGCCAAAGAACTTGTATGCATGACCCATGGGCATGAACGAAGGGGGGGAATGCGGGTGGGAGGTGGTGTGCAGGGCAGAGAGGAATAAAGGAGGGAAAATGGAACAACTATTATAGCATAATCAATAAAATACATTTTAAAAAAGAAATCAAAACCGATTCATTTTTTAAAATATCTTTTCAGCTTTCGACAGTACCTTTCTCTGAATTTGATCATAACTCTTTGGTATGCTATAAAACTGTAGGGTAATTTCAGAAATGGTGGGTATGAATTGTGGGAGGTAATGGCAGTTCAGAAAAATGTTTTCCGTGTGAATTGCAATTACGTAATTCTTACCTCAGCTATGTTCTATAGCTCTGTCGTTCATCTTGCTTTGTGCCGCCCACAAGTTCATCGCCTAGAGGAATAAAAATAAAGAAATGCAGTGTCTTTGGTTAATGTCTCTGAAGCAATTTTTTGGTGACTCAAACTAAGAGCATCTTTCCTGTTTAATGCTTAATAAAAAACCACAGGTAATGTATACCTCAATTGCTTTAATAAATATAGTTATGTTGTTTTCAAGAAAACAATTACTTAACCCATTTTGAGGAAACCATATTCAAAAACTATCTCAACTAGCTAACTTTTATCCCTCTTAGGTGTATGCACGCCATAGTGTACATGGAGGACAGAAGGAAGTCTAGTGAGCATATGTTTATACTTTGATATGTATGCAAGTAATTTGGCTTTACCCAGAGGAGTCCTATCTCTTCCTGTTTTCTCAGCAATCCAAGGGATCTAGATGATTATTTACCAGAGCCTGGTCTTGACATTCAGAATGCTCCATTATATGAATGGACAGTCATCCATATCATCGTAGGATTTCTGGAAATTACCTAACGCCTCCTTCCAAATTTTCTCTCAACCAGCCAAATTCCAGCATATGTTATGCATTCTTTTTGATTAGTTGCACTAAAAAGTTTGATGCCTGAAGTAAATTATCAGCTCATCGTACCTGGACTCATTCAATCACTTCCCGTCAACAAACATGGAGAAGTTAATCCTAAGGAAGTGATAAAATGCTCATCGGACATACAATAAATAATTCCTGAGCAAACACTGCACTCCAGGCACTGTATCAAGTACGTGTAAAAAACGTCACGGTGAGCGATATGACATCCAAACAAAGGGGCCCTGCTCCAGTGACACTGCTGGGGAAGGGCTCATGAGAAGGCCCTAAGTGCCGCAGGGAATGAACTGTGATACTAGTTTTCTGATTTCCACGTGGTAAATTTTGTCATCGGGCTTAGAACCGTCAGTCTACTTAGAAGAGTATCCAAAATTCAAATAATAAAACTTCAAGGTTTCCCATGTCAGCTGAAATTCCTTCACTATTCTAAGAAGAAATGCATCTGCTCTGTTCCTTTTCACACAAATGTAATTGTAATATGATTTGGTGCTGACTCATTTCACTTGGTTTGAATCTGGATTACAACATATCCATTTTTTCAGTAAATTCCTTTTTGAAACACTGGGGGAAACAGACAAATCACATCCCTCTTATAGGTCACATCAGGATTATGCCCAATAACATTGGTATTAAGTAGTATATCTTGCAGTTTCAATATTTTCAAGGTGTGAGCACTTTCATATAAGTGTGCGCTATGTGGATTTATTTTCCCACATTATCTCTAAAACACCATATGGGTTGTTTGAATCGTGCCTAAATAATAAAATCATACATTAATACTGTATATTTGTGCGTGTTTCTTTGCTATGTAATTACATCCTCCCAAGACTTAAAATGTTATCAAAAACTTTGAATTTTTACTACGAGAAAATATTAAGAAGTTGCTTCATGTCATTTCAACAATTATCAGCTCAAAGCTAATATTATTTCACTGATACCTCCAACCCAAGCACTCTCTCTACTCCGTGGATTGATTTGAAACAAATACAATGCATACCATCCCACTCATAGATATCTCAGCATGTGTCTTTAACGATGATAGTACTTATGTAATCATAAACACAATTCTATTATCACACCTAAAATAAAGTTAATAATAATCCCCTAACTTCATCAAATACCCATTCATGTTCAAATTTATCCAAACGTGTCATTTCTAAAAGTGTGCTTATATCAGGCCTCAAATATGGTGCATAGGTTTTAACTTCTTGTTGTATCTTTTACATCTATTCTAATCTATATATCTCCCTCCTTTTACTTTTCCTTGGAAAAGTTGCTGTTGAATCAGGCAACTTTCCCTGTAAAGTTTCTGTAGTCGGGATTCCCCCTGAGAATACCCAGCACTAGAATGCTTCTCTGCCACTGTGTGTAGTCACGCAGTGCCACTGTCATGTGCAGTGTTGTCTACAAAGTGAGCAAACTTTTCACAGGAGTACTTCATAGGCGCTATTCATTGTATCATTCCCCCAAGGATACACATCAACTCTGGTTCCCTATCTGTGTCTCAGGGTAACTGCCACTGATATCATTGCCAAGACCTGCTCCGTCATGAGGACCGGACGGTGGTAATATCCAGTTCTACTGTACATCCTTCAGTTCTCTGCTGGAATACTTTCATTAAGAGCTAATTCACTCATCACTTACATGACTACGTGAAGGTATAGTTTTTACAAGAAAAGCAAAATAAATGTTTGGTTCTTCATCTTTATCTTCCAGTTTTTAAAAGAGGGAATTAGAAATGAGTAAGTTCTGAAGGGCTAATATGCAGCACGGTGACTGTAGTTGGTAACACTGTATTGGGTGCTTGGAATTTGCTGGGAGTAGATATTAAGTATTAAGTGTTCTCACCAAGAAAAAACAAGGTAACTGTGTAAGGTGATGGATGTATTAATTTGATTGTGGTAATCTTTCACAGTGTACGTACCAATCAAATCATCACATTGTATACTTTACAAATATTATGTTTGTCAATTATAACTCAATAAAGCTGGAAAAAATTTTAAGTAAAATAATACATTAGTTTTCTATCATGATCCAAAGCTAGTTTATGTATCACTATAAACTCATTATGAATCAATTTGACACATTCCAAACCATTGCAATTATAGTTCTTATTGATGATTGCATTGTCTTCTCTTTGACAAGGGATACTTTCTTGAAGTTTGCCTCGAATAATTTGCCATGATCCTAGCAGAAGTATTTGATAACTTTATTACTATCTGATCTGGTAACATATTTCCTTTTCTATATCCTAACCTAGGGTTGAAAAAAGCCATTTATCCAAGGAATACTATTCCTTTTATTGGAAAAGATTATATAAATACTGTCTCAGGTGGCTAAGGGTTGTGGTGGTTGGTCACTTTTTTCTAGGGTTTTTTAAGTGAACAGAGAAGAATAAATACTTATTTTAATTGGTTAAATACATCATGCATTCATACTGATACTCCCAGTCAAGTTAAGAGCTACAGTATTTCAACTTAGTCCTCTCAATTTTATAAGTATATAATCTTTTTTCCAGGCTTAAAATCCTATCTTCAACATCAACATACTCATATATATTTGACTTATTACACAAACACATCCATACATAGTGTATATATTTGTTGGAAATACGTATACAACTATCTCAGACTAAAGTAATGCAACACTCAACTAACATTATGTTGCTGAAACAGTTTATTTTTGGCTTCTTATGTCCTTATTGAATACTTTACTAGGAAAGTACATACAAATTATTGGGTTTAAAGTCATTTCAAGTAATCTCTCCCTGTGTGGCAAACAGTCTGAATGGATACATAAACTCATTCCTTTCATTTTGCTCTCAATTTTAGGTCTTGCTACTGTATTATTTAAATTTGTTGGCTCCGAAGTCAAGGCTAGAGAGAAGATATATTCAGAAATGTATAGTTACTTTATCTTCCAGCCTGTTCCATTCCTATAACTAGTAGTAACCATTGTTTTTAGTTTTTGTTTTTTTATTCTGTTTTCAAAAGTATGGGTAAATATATTCATACATACACACACACACCTTCAGGTAACTGGTAGCATATTATTTTATAGTTCATAATATATTCTGAAGGTCACTCTATTGTGGTGAATAATAGTAGTCCTCATTCCTGCATGCAAATCCAAAATGTGAGAAGCCATGAATTAAAAACAGTGTTACATTTGGTGTTCAGTTTAGTTGTGGAGTTGATGGAGCTTTTAAACAAGGTACATAAATGCTTGGACATCATTCCATAACAAGTGAATCAGAATCTCTGAGTTTAGGGTCCAGAAATCCAACTTTAATATATGCCCCCAAACTACCAGTCCAGAAGTGCTTACAATTATTTATAAAATTGATCGTTTTTCATTTATATTTGTGTGGACTTCAGGCATACACAATCAAAAATGCTGTATCATTATACTTTAGCTTTACAAATAAACAATTATAGGTAGTGGCACTTTCTATAGAACGTGTAACACATAACTATAACTTCAATACATAACGATAAGATCTACCAAACTGTTTGCAGTCCTATAGTCACTTCACATTTTTCAGCAGCTCAGGCAGTCAATGCAGCTTGAAGATTAAAGGATAATTCTCCACAAGCTCACGTCTGTGCAGAGGTGTAATACTTCTGCTCAAATACATCTTTCAAATGTATTGATTACCTAAAGAGATGAGATGAAAACTGCATCAATTTTGCCAACTAAAACAGACAAATTAAGAAGAACACAAGTACATCTAGCTTGTCTTCACAAAACTGCATGTGCTTGGTGTTACATCAATTCACAAGTCTGTATATATGTGAGAAAATTGAACTCTTATTCTTTTTTTATCTTTAAAAAAAAATTCATTGTTGTTCAAGTACAGTTTTCTGCCTTTTCCTCCCACCTCTGCCCCCCACCCCAGCCATCGCCACCTCCCTCCCTTGATTCCACCCCACTTGGTTTTGTCCATGTGTCCTTTATAGTAGTTCCTGAAAACCCTTCACCCGTTTCCCCCCATAAAGACAAATACCATATGATCTCAGCTTTAAGTGGGACCTAATGAACAAAACAAACAAGCGAGCAAAATATAACCAGAGACATTGAAATTAAGTACAAACAATAACCAGAGGGGAGATGGGAGGGGATAATGAACTATTCTTGCTCAGTTTTATCAGTGGAAAAATATTTTCCCTCTTCTTAAAACTGGATATTTTACAAACCTATCAAACTGCCAATTTAGCTTCAAGTTATTTTGATTAACTCCTAGATAGGAAATAAAATTCAGCCTTGTTTCATTGTCAAATGTCCATTTAGAAGAGTTTCAACTATGGAGGCCAGACTGGAAGAGGTCCAAAGACATAAAGGTCCTCTGATCAAAATATCTGAACACAGTAAAGTAATTAGAAACTGCTCTAGGTTATTGGAAAAGATAGTTCATTGATATTTTTAAATCATACTTTAATGAATCAAAAAGTTACAGAATACCACAATACCTTCCATTAATAATGTAATAGACACTTCCTAAACTATCCTGTAGCTCCCTCCTGTCTAATAAAATACGCAGGATAGTTAGGGACATGTTCGCATTATTAGTCATAGAATTAAATACCTAACATACCAAGTCAAATTATTAGCAACTCAGCATTTTAAGTTACATAGCCATTTTACACATTTTTAACTAAAATTCAATTTTTAAAATGTTTTGTTTTTTTAACACAGTTGATGACCACCCCCATGGATAAACCCAAAACATATAACAGCCCTTGACAATAGTCACATGTCACCATATGTTCTTAGTCATCACCCTTATGCCACACTGCTCCTTTGTTATTAGCAAAGAAAAATATACTCACAAAAAACTACACAAGATACTCCAAGAAACACATGTCCAACAATATGCCAGAATAAGTTGCTATAAAAGGATAAGCCTGTTGGTCAAGCAAATAAAAACACTGAATAAAAGATGAATTATCAACAATAAACACTTCATGCTGCTCAAAGGAAATAACCTCAAAAATAATTTCACTGCACGAGAACCGAAAAGCAAATTGGAAGTAAGAACACTAAGCAGCAGCCAAAATCATGTCATCTGTGAGGACAGTGTAACCTAAAATACGGTTAAGGAATGAGTGCTAAAGACCAATTTTAAACAGGCGTGGCCTTAGGCTGAAGCAGAAAGGGGAATAGATTTGAGCTCTTGAATAAAACACAGCACTCCTCAGAACGGTGAAGAGTATAAATTTTGGACGGCAGTGGTAAGGAGTCAAAGGGCAACATGCAGAGAATGACTATTAAAACGTTGGAGACATGCAATTATACATCATGAACAAAACCAGCCTAATGTATTAGAGTTAACTGCTAAAACAAAGAGGAGACTTAGAGAGTCAGCACTGGCAAGAACCTAAAAGACTAAAACCACTTTACAGCGATAATAAAACAGAAAACAGAAAGGAAAAACTAATTGAACTGATGAGAAGAAATAGATACCATAAAAGAACAGAATTTTTTAAATATTTTTTTAATATTTTTCACATTTTTTATTGTTGTTCAAGTACAGTTGTCTCCAAACAGAATTTTTTAAATATAAAATACCCATTTGAGAAACAAAGAATTTCTAAAAAAAACAGCTATTAAAATTAAAAATTTCAAGAATAAATTAGATGGCTAATTAAACATAGTCGGAAAGAAAATTAGTAAATTTGAAGATAGTTTAGAAAGTCAAGCACTGACAGAGTGGAAAGTGTTTAAGTCAGAGGTGTGAAGAACAGAGTGGAAAGCAGCAGTGTATGTCTGAAAGTACTAAAAGTAGTTCCAGAAAAAGAGAATGGAGAAAATTAGTGGTAGTCTATATTTCAAGAAATTATGAATATGATTCTTTTTTATCCTAAAATATAAACCCACAGTTTTAAAGAACACAAAATGACACAAAGAGGATATAGTTAAATAATTCTACCACTCAACACAGTGCAGCAAAACGCTGAATGCTGAGGAAAAGGAAAACACTTGAAAGCAATTGGAAAGAAAGGGCAAATTTCCAGTAAAGGGCAACAAAGAGACTGACGGCAAAGTCCTCTTCTGCAGCAGCAGACGCCGGAAGTGCTGCCAGAACGCTACGGTCAGTGAAGAGTCCCAGCGTGCGAGTATATTTTAAGACTTCAGGGAAAATAATTTTAGAAAATGGCTGAAAATCTGCATCACCCGCAGACCTTCGCTGAGGGACTACTGTGGCAGTAAGCAGAACAGTGGCTGCCCTAAGCCATCCACACCCTAATCACCCAAACCTGTGGAAACGTTCACTTGCGCAGTAAAGGGACTTCGCAGATGTGACTGAGTTAAGGGATCCTGAGATGAGAAGATTACCCTGGGTTATTTGAAAGGGTCTAATGCAGTCACAGGAGTCCTTAAAAGAGTCAGAGAAGAAAATGTGACAAGGCCAGCAGAGGTCAGAATGGTTCCGTTGGTGGTTTCAAAGGAATGCAAGTGAGCTCTAGAAGGGAGAAAGGGGAAGAGACGAGTTCTACCCTAAAACCTCCAGAGGGAGCACAACCCAGCCAACCGTTCGATTTCATCACTCAGAAACACATCCCAGACTTCCTGTCTTCAGAACTGTAAGATAATCAATTTGTGTTGTTTTTAAGCCACTAAATTCATGATAATTTGTTACAGCAGCAACAGTAAAATAATACATATATCTAATACATGTCCTCTAAAAAGAAAGGAAGCTGACATATATATATGTATATGTGTATAGTGTACACCCAGTGTGTGTATGCGTGTGTATATTCGTGTATGTATATTCCAAGATATAGTGTATGTTATACATAAAATATATAAATGAGAGAGACAGAGGCACAGATTGAACATCATATACGTCTGTGTGTGCATGTATAGTTATTTTGGGTACTATATATGGATTGAACACTATATATATATATAGTACCCAAAATAAAGGTATTGTCTTAGAAAACGATAAAGACAATGATTAATTTCACATCGTGTTAAATAAAGTACCCATTTAAAGATTCAAAGGTAACTTCCAAAATGATATCAATAAAATATATAGCTTCAAAACAAGTGGAGGCGCCAACATAAGCACACCACCAGTAATTGTTTCATTAAGCACATAAAAGGAAAATCAAAACAAAACACAATAATGCAGAGAAAACACAAACTGGTAAAAATAATTCCAGATATGTTAGTTTCATATAAGATGAAAATGGATTCCATTTACTGAATTGCCATGAGCTGGCTAAGGCCTTCCAGGAGACTAGGCTGCAATCAAGCATAGCTGAAGGTAGAGCATGATTATCGAAACTCTCTGGTGGTAAACTGTAGTCTATTCTGGTGGGAAACATATCAAATATTTAGGGAGTTTCAGAAAAATAGAAACTCTAAGGACAGTGAATAGGGGAGCTGTTGCTAAGTACACTTGACACCTTGGAAAAAGAAAGCAAAAAGCTGGGGATCTGCGATTAAAAGCTAAACATGAAATTCAGAAAGTCTCCTAAGTAGCAGCATACAAAGAGGTTCTATCCCCTTCCATGTGAGAGCAGAGGAAGTCCAGGTCCAGCCCCAAGACTTAATCATCAGATGAACAAAACACCAAAGGAGGTAAAATTCCCATCTTAGATGCCAAGGTCAAGGTCATTCTTGGGAAAGAATAGGGTCCTGAGACAGAAATTATAAACATCTGGGTTGATGCACAGGTTGCTGTGACCCCTCTGAGATGTAAAAGAACTTATTTCAAGACAATGTAGAGACTGAACAACGCCCTGTAGGACAACATGTGCCCTTCGGGGTCTGCCTCCACATATCCTCCTACACACTAAAATAATAGCCAAGATTAAAGTAACGATGAAACCAGGCCAGATTTGTCTGCATCCTGGAAGGGACAGCAATTCGTTCTGATAAGATTAAAAATAAATTTGAGGCCTGGCTTTGCTTTGCTGCCCACTTGACTGGAGTTAGCCCTACTATCCTTAAGCTTCAAAAATGTGTATTTCTTGAGCATGGGATGCCATGTAATATCACATGAGACCTACTTTATACAGCAAAGGATGTTCAAGAGTGGAAAGGCACCCAACCATAAATTACATGGTCATATCATACATCACATCCCCCAGAAACTGCCAGCCTAGTGGACCGACTAGGCCCAGCTTGTTGCCAGGTCAGAGGTGATACACTGTGAGGCTGGCATGCCTTCTTCTAGGATGCACTTTGCACTCAGTCAAGACTTTTATATATAGTTATGTCCTATAGGAAGATGAGCGGTTCTGGGAAGCTAGAGATGGAAGCAGGAGTGGTCTCACTTAATGTCATTTTTGTTGTCCAGTGGGGAAATGTGTGCTTCCCATCCTCACGCCTTTGAGCTCTGCAGCTTTGGAGGTCTTGTGTCACAAAATCAGAATACACTGCAAAAATTTCATTAAACTAAGAAATGGGTTCTGCCTCGGCTTTTCTGGCTATCTGTGCTAACCCAGAAAGTAAGGAGTTGTCATCTTGATGGGCCTTAGAGACATGATCATCAATAATGGGGGAAGGAGGAATATATTGATACACAAATGACCCACTTGGGTGCCCACTGGTGGCCCTTGCCCAATTTTGTTGGTAAATAATAAGCACAGCAGCCACAGCTTGAGAAGAGCATATTAACTAGGGGCTCAAGCCCCTCGGGCATCAGGTTTGGGTCACAGTACCAGTCAAGCCACTGAGACCAGCAGAGATACTAGTTGAAAATGAGAGCACTTATGACTTCATGGTAGAGGAGGAAGATGAGCACTAATTGCAACCCCTAGTCTATATCCATCAGGGATGACTATCACTCATCCCACTACCCTCCCTCTAGTAAGTGTGTGCATGAATGAAGTCTCCCTGGAATACCAGAGAAGCTCTTCTCTGGATTTATCTGAGAAAATGTATCCAGGAAATGCAAGGGAGAAATGTAAAATATGACTTCCCACATCCCATTTCCAGGGATAAATGACTTATTCCCCCAGTTTTTGACAGTGTTACCAGCTTTCCACTGTAGACCTGCTTCAGGAATTGCCGTAGCTATGCAAGTTGCTCAGCTCAAGGACACGCTTCCTTCCTAGGTCAGCTAGCGTACACTGACTCATTCATGCAGGGTCATAAAGGTCCAAGCTTGTCCCCGTACTTAGGCCAATCCAACTGTGGAACACCCCCCAGGGTCAGCAGAGCCATTGATGAAACTAGACTCTGCCCAATCTTGCTTCTACCCCTTCCTTCCTTACCTCAAGGGAATTCCCGATTAAAACTTTTGTACGATAATCACTATCTCAGTGTCTACTTCCCAACCAGCAACACATGAGTATATTACGTGATTTTTTTATTTTAAATGAAAGATATGCATGTATGATGAGATTCCAAAGAATTGGTTTTATTAAAAATCCACGAGATTATCTGACCAACACTCCTACTTCATTTGGGAGCTCTCCCCTCCACAGGCATAACTATCATGAGCATATATGTTCATGATACAGTCTTTCCTATAAGTCAGTGGGCAACTGCTCAGCTAGCTGCCTGCTGGCACCAAGGAATAGACAAGAGTCACACAAGGACATTATACTACTCATTTAGCTTTTATTGAATGTAGGTTCAAAGTAGAACATCCACATACATTAATATCCTACTCACACTCTAATAATCCAAAAGAAATATAACATACACACAGAGCAATCAGTGGGAAATAACAAACCGAGTCCCCGAATCTCAGTCTGCAGGTCCAAGAAACAGTATGGTGAGCAAGGGAGTCATAAGCATCTTACAAAGAAGGATCTCCAGAGCCAGATGGGCAGCAGGGCAGATGAAGTCCTCAGTCCAGCAGGGCAGATCCTCTGGCGGCTGATGCCAAGGGAGATCAGCGTGATGTGGAGCAGCACTCTGGTGTGTGGAGCTTGGCTGTCTCAGCAGTGGTCTGGAGCCTCCCTCAGTTATACCTTGAAAGTGCTGTACTCCTCCCTTATAGGTCTTTTGATAAATGTCTTGGCACCCCTGATGTCAAGTGTGGAATTTCCCCAGGAGCCTGCCTGTAGATGGCCCACTCTGCAGACATGGATGTTTTGATCATGTGTGCAGATATCTTAGGTGTGTCTCCTTGCCAGATGTGTCTAGGATGACTTAGGTAGTTTCCCTCTTGAACCAAAGTGTCATGGCTGATGGCAGCCATCTTGACTGACATGAGTGACTTCATTTTGTTTTATATTCTTTATGCTGTCTTGACCAGACCCATGCCATTTTATTGGTCCTGCCTTCCACAAAATCATTGTTGTATAGCAGCTGAAACAGCCATGATTTAATATGACCCTACTTCAGACCTTAACAGATTGGTGAGAGGTTTGTATCAGGCCTAGCTGGACCAGTCAATTCATCCCCACGTGTGATAAGATAGCCTCTCTCTTCCTAGTGGCTAACATTATATAAAACATTAGACTTGGAATATATCAGCTATTATATGTTCTGTCATATAAAACTGAGAAGTAAAAGCAGCAGAAATTTAGAAGGAAGAAAAGTATGAAGTTAACATGCAGAGGAAGGAGGGAAAATGGGGAAATTTCTAACAATGGATAAGTCTTTCAGTATAACTGTTTCCATAACCCAGACACATCTCAGTCTGTGGGTTCAATGAGACAACCGAGGTCCTCATACTAAATTTCACACTTTAATTAAACTATTTCACAATGCCTTGTGCTATTCACAAGGAGAAATCTAAAAATTCGACTGGAAGTATGTACATATATAATGTAAAACCTATCATAACTTCATTGATTGATACTAGGTTAAAACTTGTAATCTTTCTGGTTTTCTATGGCTTATCACCAGCAATCCATACATGGGGTCAGGGACTCCAACTAAATGAAAAATGTCTTATTATTCATTCAGGCACTCATTCTGCTTTTAAATCTTTCAATTACGTAGATAAATGTTCTACACTGGATTAAATCATTTTAGTTGCAAATAACTTCCATATCTATATCAATTTTAAAATTATAAATATAGTATAAATATTTACAGGTTAATATAAATACTTGATATATATGAAAGTAAATAAGTATATTATGCTGATTTATTATTAACTCAGTTTTCATATAAGAACACTTAAATTCTCAATAGAGACATTCCTTAAAAAGATCCTTTCAAGTCTAATGATATTTTGTGATTCATAAATTTTTTACCAGTTTCCTACATATATTATATCATTTTAGAAAATGAGTGTCACAATGTAAATTTATTCCTTCACTATTAAATTTAAAAGGAAAGTAAATATTGACATTTTGATCTATAGGCATATTGATGGATATTATCACAGCATAAACATTCAAAACTGCAAAAAAAACATTTTTAAATAACTATCTTGTATTTAGTTATGTGTGTATGCAAATATATTTATTATATTTATGCATATTAATTTTAGATACTTAAATATAGATCCTGCTATTTACTTTCATCACATATAAAATTAAATGTATATCTTTAATGTTCCTAAAATTGAGGGGGAAATAGTCATGCTCAAAAGTACTCTTTTTTTTTCCATAAGACTCAAAAAGTGGACACAAACTAAAAACAAGAACAAAAAAAATGAATGATCTCATCTCTATGCTAAACACATGGAATTCTACAAGAAAGTCAGCTAAACTAAACCGTGATTAAATATTGCTTAAGTCATATACAACACTTGCATGGCATCTGACATAAATGTACTTTAAAAATGTAGCTGGCATATACTTTTAAATAATCCAAATCATTTCAGATGCCTAATACCTCTTTAGTACTACAATGCAATTTCCAAGAGAAACTTTTTTAAATTAAATATTACCTACGAATATGTTTCTATTAGTGCAGCAGAACTGAACTGATCACATTCACTTCAGAGTTCTACTATCACCATGGAGTTCTGGGCTTTAGTAGTAATAGGATAGATCAGCGGGCTGTTTCACATTGATTAAAGTAAGCTGATAGCTTGAAAAATGTATCATACCAACTACATAAAAGACATCATCATATGTGCTTGGTAAAAGGACACAAACGAATCAAATATGAGTTATACTCTCAGCAACAAACTTTTAATCAAATGAGAACTCAAAGATGTACATAAATAGGCAATAGAAATAATAAACACTGCCCAAGCCAGGGAGGAGTTGGCTCTACCTGTACTGAGCAGAAAAATCAAGCATGGCGAGAGGGTTTTCCTCTTCTCCCCAAGCAGAGAGTACATCCTTGCCCTAAAGCTGGGTTGGGAAGGTGATGAAGACAACTGACAACTCATGTAGTTATTACAGTATTATTGACTACATTCTTTGTGTTGTACTTTATATCCCTGTAACTACTCTGTAACTACCAATTTGTCTTAAAAAAAAAAAAAACAGAGAGAGAAAGAAGGAATCAGAGGAAGTGATATTTTTTTATTTGGTTACATTTTTGTAGAAAGAAAAGCAGGCCTATTAGTCAGACCCAGCTGTATGTAGCACCAGGTCTCCTATTTCCCACCTTTTCTCTTGTCAAAGTCAGCACTCGCCTTGCAGCTTTTAGAAATGGCTTTCACCTCCCACACAGTTCACACTTTCAGGCCCACTGAAATCTGCACAACACTAGGCCCAGCCTTTGCTTGCAAGAAGTATTAGAGGAACTGCTAGATCAAAATTCCCTTTCCTCACCTGGGTTGCTGATTCAACTTCTCTACCAAGCCATAAATACCATCCTAAACCAGGACTTCAAAATATTTAAAACTAGTAACTCCTATTTGTTGTTTTCCTTGAATTTTTTCCTCAAACACCTGGAGTTCTACCTCTTCCAGAAAGTAACCATGTATGCTTTAGCCTTGGTCTTACAAACTCTCATTCCAAATCTTCACTTGTTCCTAAATTCCAATATCCATGTGTTCGTCCCCAGCTCGGTACCCCATGAGTGACAGTCCACACTGATCCTCGTTGCCATACGCACCCCAATATGCTATTTATTGTGAAATAATCAGGGACTTGTTTTTGTACTTTCTAATTGAATTGTTTCACTCCATCTGCTGCCAAATCTACCCAGACATATATACAGGCAGTCTTAAAACTATTTATGCTAAAGAGAAGCCATAAATAATTTGACAGTTATGTTTTCTATGTTTACTTGTTAATTTTTATGTGCTCAGCAATATAAACCCAGCTAATAATATTCTCTGCTTTGGCTTTTTCTGAACATGCTTCATTAGGGAATTTTATAGTTCCATAAATAAATAAAAATAAAATGTAATCAAAGATATAAATGTTGTGGGCTACCATCTGCTTGGAATTACAATCTACAATTTTACTGTGTGATTTTGTACACTGAATATCAATATCACCTCATGGGTGCATGTATTTCTTGTGTGTGTGTGTGAAAATGAGAACTTCTCAACTCAAAAAAAAAAAAAAACAAACAAAAAAACACTTCATGCTGACCACATCAGAAGGGAACATTTGGAAAGCAGTGTGCATTTAAAAAATGTTTACTCATCCAATTTTTCCCATTAGACTTCTATTAAAATCTTTTCAGTAATGCTCCTTGATTTTCTGTGTCTCATAAAAATATATATATTTGTGGTTTGAGAGTAGAACTGTTTGTATTCGTGCTGTGAGTCTGCTGAAAGCAGAAGGCAGTAAAATCTAAGGCCAGAAAAGATAACTTAAAAAATCTTCTAGTATCTACACACACACACAATCACACAAAAAGAAAAATAAATATCCATTCAGAAAATTATCATTGTGGTATTTTGTGGTGTCCCTTTCTAATTTTCAAAACAATTCCATTACTTCAAAATAGAGGTGATAAGTTGCCAAAAGACATCAGCCCCAGATATGTATTACAACAGTTAAGAATATGATGTAGCTTTTACAGTTGACCAGGGATAATTATAATATCCTTCACAGCAGTACTGCCAGAATGTTAATGTGCACAGTGGCCATAAAACAAAGACAAAATATGTCAGGAAAAACTATATGAAAACAAAGCACTTTACAGAAAAAGCAAAACTGATACTATCTTAAAACTATAAACTTTATTAAATTATCAGTTGAGTTCATCCTGTTTGGCAAGAAATCTAAGAATTTCTTTTGGATTATAACCCATAACCTAGCCACATGCACCTGAGAAATATATCCCCAACTTCCACTTCCTCTTGTTTTCCCTGGGCCATGCCAACTCCTTCTGCCTTTGGGTCTCTGCACTCCCTGCCAGACCTTTGCATGGCTGCCCCCCTCTTATCATTGTCTCAGCTCAAAGGTACCCCCTCCTCAGAGAGTCCTTCCATGATTATCTAAGCTTGCACACCTGTTCCCAGGCCATTCTGAACAAAGTAGTGGGTTCCCATTACTACTCATTACTCTGATTTATTTTCTTCTTACAGCTTAGTTATATCAAAACTCTTTATTTCCTTATTTATTATCTCTCTCCCTCCAAAACTATGTGAGCACTTGAGAGAAGGGTTCTCATCTACCTTGCTCACCAAGGTAGAAGGGCACAATACAGGGTTAATGCATTTCAAATGAACCACTCTAGCCCAAAAGATTGATCTTCACCTTCCCCTTTGCCAAATTTGCACTGTGTAAACAGAGTTTGCACTCTTTGGCTCCCCCTGGTGAACAAACCCACGGTATGAGCATCCATAATACTGATTACAACTTGCACAGGTCACTGTTGTTATGCAAGAGATTTTGAAGATGCATAACTGCCTATAAGAAAAGGTGAATCATTCTAAAGGCTAAAATTTGATCCATAAAGTCCATTTGAGCCCAATACTGCTTGCCTCATTTCATAGCCTCTGTGGGAGCCGTGTCAAAAAACAGAGATTAACACAAATTCAGTATCAGTCATTTTTCACAATAATGTATTGTATTACTAGAAAGTAAGTATAATTTAATACTATATTTTTCTGTTCAGTATACTTCCACTTTCATGTAAACCTGAAAACAACATGTTGAAGTTAGTTATACTGTCCTTTGTTTTCCAAACAAAAAACATGTGATGTAACTGAGGAATGAGACTACTGAAGAGAGGGAGAAATGGCATCATCAAGGCTGCCCTGCTAATGGGGATGGTAAAGTGAAAAGTCAGGAACATCAGCAACTTTTTCTGGTTGCTGCACGCTCTCCTGCCTGCTTATCATTCCCTCTCCCTCCCTCCTTCCCTTTTCCCTCTCTTTCATTCCCTTTCTCCTCATATCTACCTTAAGCATCCACTATCTTTCCATACTCTACTTCCAAAATAATGTTTGGCTAATTAAGAATTGGTCAAAATGTCCACATTCAATAAATCCTTAAATGTGCGTGAATTTTTCACAAAACTCTTACAGGTAATATGATGAATTCTACTATGAAAGAATTTATATTAGCTGTTTTTACAACCTATCATATATTTTAATAAAAAATGCTTCTTCGCTCATACCCTTGCTCATACTTTTTTTGAAATTCTTAAGATTCCTGGGTTTGTATGTATTTGTCTCTTTAAATATTTTTGCTTATATATTAATGTGCTTTAGTAATTTTCCCTCTTCCTAAACCTACTACTCATGATATCACCTCTTTCGAAAAAGGTAATATCACCTTCTCTTAACTCACAATTTTATTTATGTTATGTATTTTCTGTCACATATCTATTGATTCCCTACAATCTATTTTTGTATATATAAATTGTGAAGGCAGGTTATTATACATGTTGAATTACTGTATGAGATTATGTCATGAGACAGTAATCATGTGATCCAGGATCATGTAAATTCAGGATAAAAGTAACATCTTCGGAAAACCTCATTGGTTAAATACTCAACAATACACATGAATTTAGTATCAAGTTTTTTTTTAAAATTCTCCTTCCAAAAATGTCATAAGTCTTTGGCAAATCATGATATTCGATCTCTAGCAAAAATAAAATGGCATTTTACAGGGTTTTTTCCTAGCACACTATTTGTTCTGCCCGCCAACACGTTATGAAGGTTACAGCAGGTGGTCATTTTGTTTCTAAGCGCGATGGTGATAATAGCCTTTCCTGCTGTCAGAATTTTGAAAGGCACTAATTTCAGGGGAGGCCCCCCTTTCTGGGGCTTTCATACCTTCCTGAGTATTAACTGTGTAAACTTCTCTGGCAGCCACACATCAGTGTGAACCTGAATCAGAGTATTTCTCCCATCACACTTGTTCAGGCTCAGCTCTCCTTTCATCACCCAGCAGACAAGCTGACAAAGTAAAAGCATGAATTTTATTTTTTTCTTGGTGGGAAATTAATGATACAATAGATAATTTATGTCCTCATTTCAGCCAGCACTAAATCATAAGCCTGGGCACTCTTGCAGTTTGAATGTCTTTTTCATCTAGAGTCTATATTGTACATAGATTTTATGAGGAAAATAAATTTAGCATTTACAAGGCATCAAGTACAGGCACAAAAAAGGGTAATTTTCAAAAACATTGTATCTCACTAAAAAAGTTGATTAGTATTTCACACCATATCTCCCTATTAACAAAAATATTTTTTTTTCAGGATCTTAGGGGCTGGATCAGATTAAGTTAGAGTCACTCTCTACTCTGTACAACCTTTCACCTACCTTTTCCAAACCTACATTCTAGAGTATAAATCATGTCAGTTGTCTCTTCCTCGGTTCAGGTGATTTACCTGATCATCCTGAAATGTATATTTCATTTACTACTCTCCCATATCCAATTTCAGAGGCTTGTCCATGTTCTGCTTACTGGGAGAAAGCATATTAGCTTCTCAGTCTCTGAGCCGTCAGTGAAAAATGGAAGTCGAAACATATGTGCTTTTTTCTTCTCTATTATAACTCCCCTAGAATGATAACAAAAAGCACATGAAGGTAGAAACTTCTAATTAGGAAGTTCATGAGAAGAGAACCATCAGTAGAAGGTAAAAGAAAATAGATGTCTAAAAAAGAAAAAAATGATGGAATTATAGTAACCACCAAAAGAGGCCTAAGAAAAAAATTGTCTTTGAGTCTGTAAGGTGGAGGATGTATAACCCAGAAGGAGAAAATGGTCTGCCGGAAAACCGGAAAGCTTGGGATGAGATCTGAGGCTGAAAACATGAGGATGAATTGCATGGAAAAGTTGACCTAGCCCCCTTCTGCTCCCCATCCAGAATGAAAAAAAAAAAAAAAAAATCAAAAATCCCGGTGATTACATGGTTTCCTCTGAGACAAACTAAAGTGGAAGGGAGATTCTACTCAGAGAACATTCCTAGATCCCAAGCAAAGACCTCTCCTTTCTAGAATTTGGGAACCACCTACGGACGCAGAGCCTCGTTCCCCTAGTTCCTAACCAATCACAGCAAACTGAAGCCAATTTAGAGGCCAGCCCCACCCAGAGCAGAAAGCCCCCAAGCAGATTTTCCCAGCAGAGAATCAGTGAGGGAAATCCTAGGAAACATCCTCAAAAATTTAAAAACATAGTCCACAAAGCAAGAATAGCATGTTAAACAGAAAACACCTCCTGAAAACTTACAGAAATTTTGAAATAAATATTACTTTAGGAGAGATAGAAACCAATTTTGACAAAGATATGAAAATGAGAGCAATAAATATAAAACTGAGATGATCTAACCAAGTAGTCCCGTGTAAGAACTAACAGGCATTTTACAAGAAAAGGATGGAGATAATCAAAACAAGAGTATCTGAGAAACACTGTAGTTGCAATCCAGCTTGATCTTGGCTCACTTCTCATCCAGCTGGAAATGGCATCTGCAGCCTCTTCTCTGTTTTTCTCAAAATTTTGTGACTGGAATTGTGTATTTTTCAATCCATGATCTACCTGAATTTATATTAACTGAATATATACTTTACACCAAATATCCCATAAAACCATATCATTAAGCATTTTACTCCTGAAAGTATTATATATACACAAATATATATTCTACATACAAAAGCATGTGTTATATGCAAATATATTATATATACAAATTTCCTTATGTCTCTCTGTATATTTTGACAGAAATAAAGATTTTTATAAATTAATGGGATTTGAGACATTTTATAACAATGAACTGTTTGCAATATGCAAACTTGAGCCTCTCATTAAGGCAAATTCATTAGGTATATCACACAGTAAATGCCAACTTCAATTGTGTGTGTGTGTGTGTGTGGTCTATTGAACTTGAAGTCATCACCTCCACTTCCTCTTCTAATTCATTAAGTTTTGCCATTCTTAGTTCTGTAATTTCCCTAAAAGTGGCTATTACTACTAAAAGTTTTCTATGGATAATATGCAAATAACCATGTAGATGTGTATGTACATACCAATACAAGCAAACATATTTGTTTTATTTAAAATAGTACTCTTTAAAACTTTATGCTGCCAAGGTAGATGTCAAACTTTATTAAATTTTAGTTCATTTTTAAGACCCTTTTGAAAAATACAAAAAAGGGAGAGAGAAAAAAGACCACAAAAAACTATTATTAAAAACAACTTCAGCACCCTGGGAAGTCATCATTGCAGGCCTCTTTCCACACACACACATATGTAAATCACCTTATGTAACACAATCATAAAATACATGTTTCCACTAAAATATTACCAAATTTTCATTATTTGAATTCAACTCAAGTAGATGACTAAAATAAAAAGGTTTCTGAATATTTTTTCACAAAAATATGGTAGTTTCTGAAAAGATATATCTCTAAAGTTGAAAAGGAAGCAACTTTAGGGTACTGAAAAAACTATTTTGGGGACTCCATGTTTTGGTTTCATACCTCAGTGTTGACTTAGAGGTGTGTGAGTTGAGAAAGTTGTCATTTTTTATCATTCTTCCCAACTTCCTATCTCATACCATCAAATAGGATATTCAGTTTATCATCATTTCCTCTTTGTCAAATTTGTAACATCAAATTGTTCTCTAATAAAATTTTCCCAAACTTTAGCATATTTATATACCACCATAATAAATCAAAAATAAGGTACATACAGAAAAAGGAAGAGGAAATTCACCAACCTTTATGTGCAACCACTCCAGAAAGTGCCAAAGGAACACACAGGGTTCGGCAGAAATAATGCCCACTGAGTGTAGTTGGTAGGGTCATCATACAGGTATAATAATTTATAGTTCTAATTTGAACATTTCACCTAAAATGTCATATGGTGTGCTTGAGTGTGATATTGTTATGTTACAGAATTACATGCTTATGATTTTGTAATAAAGGGGGTGAATTATTTGTGCCAGACCATATATGTGTGTGTGTGTATATATATATACACACACACATATATATGAAATAAGAAAGACCATATATATATATTTCATATATATATACACATATATATATATATGAATTAAGAGAGTGGCTCAATTTGTAGATTCATTATGTGATGGCCCAATTAAAAAAAAATCACAGTGGATGGCATTGTTGATAGGCTAAAAGCCAACAAAATTTACAGTCACGTTACCCAGGATCAGGGAAATGTTAAACCTTTTCAGCTAGTGCTGGCTGGCTTGGATATTTCAAAAGATAATACAGAATGAAACTTGCATGTCAGGTAGTTTCTTCAATCCAAGAGAATATGGAAAAATCAGGAAAATACTTATTTAGTGTCATCCAGAAAAAAAGAGTTTTATGAAAAAGCAGGTTTTCTACAATAGAGAGACTGGCTTATTTTACATGGATGTTGTATATAAATGGGGATTCAGTTGATAAAAATTTTGTGACCGGAGGCTTGCCAGAACCTAACCTGTATTTCCTTTAGGAGCAAGTGTTCACTATTCATTAATTCAGTGTCTGTGGTCACTCTCTAGAACATCACCATGGCAAATAATAAGAATCAAATGTATGTGTAGCAGAAGGTCCAGCTAAAACTAAACTTCAATTCAGGTCCCCTTCTGGGTTGGCCCAGATTATCACCTCATGCTCATGATAATTAGAAAAACAGCAATAAAAGAAATAAAGACTATTTCAGGTGGGTAGAAGAGATCTTCACTAACTCTAATTTAGGAAAAACCTGTCAGATATAAAAGCAGTTATGCAGAAGACAGAGAAGTCAAAGGGGACAGACAGAACTTGTCTATCATAGACTAGAGGGCCTGCGAGATCGGCAAACAGCTGGGTAGTTCAGTGATATTGTCTATACAGTGATTTGTATCAACAACCTAAGTGTCTGTGAGTACATAAGCTACTGATTAGAATTGTTAACATAAAACTAAATATCTGAAATGAGAGACAACAATTGTTCATTTGTGATCAAGGAATTGTAATTCTGGGAACACAGATTTGGGCAGAAACCCAAAAGTGCCCCAATACAGAGGAAGGCAAGGGTTTTTATAAGAAAAAGAAAAGAATAATTACACAAAAAGAAAGAATTCCTATTGGTCCTGACAAGCTGGGTCAATCTTTAGCTATACATGACTAGATATTGACTCAATCTTCAGATAGAGAGTTCATAATCATCAATGCTTCTGGTCAGGATGTCCAGTCCCCTGCTGTTTTTACAAACAATTGTTTGTAACACAACATTGGTTTCACCCAATCCAAAGGTTTGGTCCAATCCAAACAGTTCAAAGGTTCAAGGAGCAAGATGTGCAAAGCAGTCCCTCCAGATGGCTTCTCGGGCTCTATTTCAAAATGGCTCCACGATGTCTACTTTCACAGAATAAATTCGTAGAAGGATCAGTAATTTCAGAACGAGCTCCCTATCTTAGCGGCAATTGTGAATTGGTCTGTTTGTGATCAATATGGCAGCCTAAAGCAATGAATATTGCTGTTTCTTCTTGCTGGAGAATAAAAAAACTTAGAGTCCATTGAGAGGGAGTAAGATGGGTGTCGACAAAGTATCTGAGGGTACTGTATAGAGTTATCCTGGGGAAAGAAGCTTCAAGAGGCACACGTAGGACATCTCGAAGTTTTTGAGCACGTGGCATAGTGTGTATCTTAAATTTATTTTTATTTCTTGAGACATCAGAACTAGAAGCAATAGTTGAAAAGTTACAAAGAGGAAGATTTCAGCTAACTCTTACAGATAATGCTAAACACATATTTATTCAATAATAAAACTGAGTGCATTGACATAATCTATTATTCCTTTCACTGCCATAATTAATCAGAAAAAGAGCAGTACTTTGTCAGGGAAGCTGTGCAAAGAAGTTCCCTCTGAGTAGAAGGATGCACCAAATGATGGTCAAGTTCCTCCTAGCTCTCATTCTCCAATGCAGTGTATCTTATTCACATTATGAAAATGTATTAGCATCAGTCAATATATAAATAATTAGGTAATGAACAATGTGAGAGGGTAGAATTGTCAGTTAGATAAATATGACCTTTAATAAAACCCAATTGCTTTATACAAATAATTTGCCAGGGGATCTTACTACATTATTTGAAGAAACAACCCTTCTTTTAAAAACGATTCAGTAGATAACTATACAACAAAAAATTCAGTAAAGAACTATAAAAAGTGTTTAGCAACAGCAACCACAGGGGTAACTGAGAGAAAGAAAGGATGGATGCACCAGATAATTAAATTACAAATGCAGTCACCTCGGGGAAACTAAACACAGGCTACAGAACAAACAGTCATTCATCAATAATTGCATTTAATTAGTCATTCTAGACGTTTAGGAGACTGGTCCTCTGGGTTAAAGAGAACCAAACAATTATACTGGTGCCACCACTTCTGGTGTTGTGAGCTCATCTCTAGGAGTGACAGCATCTCTATACCTTAGTCTTCTCACTTGTAAAAAGAAATTAGTAACAATAATAGACTTCACTGAGCTGCTAAAAGGATTATATTAGGCAATTAATGTAAAGGCCTTAATATAGTAGCAATCACAGAGTACAGCCACTAAAAATTCTATGAACAATAGTAGCAACATCAGTAGTAGTATTGTCATCATTATATCTGGCCGGGAATAGCAGGAATGATTCACAGAAAAGATACCATAAGAGCAGATTCTTGAAGAAAGGCTAAGCATTGGATATGAAATGATGGTGAAAAAATAATATTCCAGGGAACCAACATACTGTGGAGAAATTTTTTTTTAATTATAGATAGTATGTAAAACAAGACATGGTTTGATTGCTAATTGATGACTGATTCTATAAAAGCAAAATTAATGAAAACTCCACTTTTCCCATGCTCAAATTTTTTTTCAATGTGCCATTATTGATTCCTGTCTTTCTCCAATATCCCACATTTCTTCATTCAGCAAATGTCTTATCTTTTTAAAAACAATTCATAGTTCATTTTAATTAAAAACTATTTTTTAAAATTTGACTACTTTTTGCCACCACAGTGACTGCCACCACCCTGGTCAAAGGAGCGATCATCTCCCATCCGCGTGATCACTGGACTACCCACGGCTAAGAAAACTTACCCAAAATTCATAACCAGAAAGAAGTACAGCATGTCCTTTCCAAATCGTACAGAAGGCTTTAACAAGCCTATCCAAGGAATGTTTAATTTTGACCCAAATGACCTTAATGTTCCTCTCAGCTTAACTAAACATTAGACAGGCTCCATCCTGCATCTGTCTAGGTCTCTGGCCTCCCTTTTCTTAGAGCATATACTTGAGAAAACTTGTAAATTCTTTCTCCACCCTTTTGATGTGTATAAAACTTTTGAAAAGCCTCTGGCCAGTTTTATGACCCAGGAATGTCTTTCTCAAGGACCTGGGAGCCATTCATTTGGAATGTAATCCTCAAGGAAGATAGAGTCCCTTCCTCAAAGTCTTGTAGAGGGGTAGTAGCCTAACTTCAATGGGTGAAAATTAGCAAAAACAAAAGACCTAATTACAGAGAAAAAAAAATACCTGAAAACTCAGAAATAACCCAATACGCTGGACATATTCCGCCGGGGAGATTGATCCATCCCTCCCACATCCTCCATGAATAAAGCATGAACATAAAGCACCCAGCAACACCAAATTCAGTTAGAGAGCTGGCAGGGTGGAGAAATCAATAGTGTCTTGGCATGTTGGTGAGAAATGCTGACTAATTTATGGCATCATTCTGAGCTCTAGGCATCAGTTACCATATTTTTTCATTTTTATTATATGAAGCATATTGTTTTTTCTTATAAAATCAGTACTTGATCATCATACAAAACTTTAAAATTATAGAAAGCTATAATGATTACAGTTACAAAGAAGAAATACTTACATATGTAAGGCTGGATACAATCTTGCAAACAGTTATCCTTGGATAGTAAATCTGAATTTACGTTTTGGGCCAGTGGCAAACGGTTCACAAATC
This sequence comes from Desmodus rotundus, assembly GCF_022682495.2. NCBI lineage: Eukaryota > Metazoa > Chordata > Mammalia > Chiroptera > Phyllostomidae > Desmodus > Desmodus rotundus. Next base: position 44,017,905 of record NC_071390.1, on the reverse strand, counting down.
ATAGCAGTCAATGACCACCTTTCCAGTAGTACTGCTCTTGATAACTCTGGACATACTTTCTTGCATAAATGAATATAAATTCCCTATTAACCTACCTGATGAGTTTTAAAATACTAAATTCAAAAACTACATGCAATTAAAAAACAATCCATTTGTGTCTGATACTAATCCCCGGTTTCAGAAAGTCCTAGATAAATATACTCACTTGAGTTAGAGTTATTGCTGGTCATTGATTAAAAAATACATAATGCAAGATCAGAGAAATATCTTTTCTGGATAAGTAATAGCATATGCTTACTTTCTGTAGTTATTGCACAAGCTAAAATGAAAATTGAATGAGTTATACTGTTTCTTTATGACACATTTGGTCACGACCTCAGGCAATATAAATGTAATCCTGTTCAAGTTCACATGTTTCCTGTGAATGTCTAAATCCATATACATCAGTGGTCATTCTATCTTCCTTCCTTCCTACCTGCCTCCTTTCCTTCCTTCCTTGTCACCCACCTACCTACCTAACTGCCCACCCATATTTATACACACAACACACAGGATATGCATGCATATTGTTTTCTAGAGAATGAATTATTTCTAAAGAGAGTGACACAGTATGAAGTAATTAAAAATATGATCTTTGGAGTTGGGAGTATGACTTGGGTTCTGTCATTAACTAGCTGTGTTACCATGAGCTAGCAGCTTGTACATGACAAGCTTTAATAACACAATTGTAATTCCCGAGAAGAGGACCCAGTCAATGAGATGAAGTACACAAATGCTAGGCATAGTGTTTGGCATGATAAAATATTAAATAGATGATGTTATTACCATTATTAATATACTCACTGATTACCAGTTACTGAGTTTGCTCCTATTCCGAGGTAAACATTACAGTCCCATGTAAACAGTTATAGCTCTTTGAAGCCGGCACCGAGCCATGGGCATCTCTCAGGACAACTGGCACAAGCACTGCAAGACTGGGGACAAGAGAAAGCCCTACCACAAGAAGTGAAAGTATGAGCTTGGACACCCTGCTGCCAACACTAAGATTGGTCCCCACCCCATATACACAGGCCACATACACAGTCTGTGTGCAGGGAGACAACGAGATGTACCGAGCCTTGAGGCCAGATGTGGGCAACTTCTCCTGGGGCTCAGAGTGTTGTATATGCAAAACAAGGATTATCTATGTTGTCTATTGTGCATTCACCAACAATGAGCAAGCGTGCCCACTGACAGCACCTTACCACCAGTGGTGCGAGTCCCACTGTGCTCTGCCCCTGGGCAGCAAGGTGGAGGCCACGCTGACTCCTGAGCAGAAAGAGATTTTAAACAAAAAACAATCAAACAAAATTCAAAAGAAACATGATGAAAGGAAAAGGAATGCCAAAATCGGCAGCCTTCTAGAGGAGCAGTTCCAGCAGGCAAGCTTCTTGCATGCACCCTTCAAGACCAGGCCAATGCGGCTGAGCAGATGGTTATGTGTGAGGGGGCCAGGAGCTGAAGTTCCAGCTGAGGAAAATCAAGGCCCAGAAAAGCAAATGAATCTCTTTCCCTCCTATCTTAGCTTAGTCTAAGCAAAAAAAGTCATGATATGGATAGAAACAAAATCTGAGATGTTTTAGGCTGTTACTCATAATTTAGATTTGCCTATGAACTCACAGTTTTGTGTTTGGTTTTGCATGTTATTTTTTAAATGAAGATATGAAAACAATCATTTTCTAAAGTTTGAGTTATTTGCTATTTCGTGGAGTCCGCATCTCCTTGTTTCCTTAAAAGAAAGTCACTGTATATGTTCAGATATTAAGATTCATTTGCATGCTGATTTTCTTTATTTCAGGGAACATTCTTGCCCTGGTTTTTTAAACATACACACACTCTAGTTTCTATCACATGATGTATTATGTCTCAGATTCCAAACCCATAATTCTATTGAATCCCTTGAGAATTGGATCCTCCTATATTCACCATTAATTTTGGTTCTATTTTTATATTTTCTATGATGAATGATTTATCACTAATCAGAAAAGACAGCAATCGAGTGTCTGACTCTTCCTTCTGCCATGCACTTAAATATATTGTCTGATTTCTTTCCAGCTGTAAGAAAATGGCAAGCAATCTGTCTACCACTGGCAGTTTTCTTCTGTAAAACTCTCGTGTTTTTTTTTTTTGTCTTAGAGATTTGTATCTATTTTAAATTTTGAGATTTTAACTATTTACAGTCCAAAGCTGAATCACTGGGGACCCACTGCTTAAAATATGTATGAAATTTTAATAAGTTAAGATTATGGAGTAATTCAAAGTCAGACTTCCAGAGTTCCACTTTTATTCCAACCACCAAGCTGCGGGAGCTTAAGGAAGGTACCTGCCCATTCTGTGTGTGTTTCCTTATCTGTAAGGCATGGATAATAACAATGTCTACCTCTTAAGGTTAAGAATTATGTGGTTTAATATAAATTAAAATGTTTTTTGCTCTTTCTGTACATAGTTAAACCATTTCATAATAACAACTACTATTAATATTCTGTTTTCCACATGTGGCTTCTAAACCTAGAATCTTTATGCTACATTCAAGTCTCTACATCCCATGGATCTTTTAAGATGTTAATTTCATGCTGTAGCATTTAATCCTAATCTAAGATTACTCTGCTTTGTGGAAATGGTGCTTGGAAAAGCCAATGTCTGTAAAATAACTCCTTCCGTGATCATAGATTAGATAGCCCTCAATTTATTCTTCTCCAGTTCCTTCTAGACTTAAGAATCAATAAGTGATACTTACATTTTACACTTTATATCAGCCTTTCTTCCAATAGTGAGAAAAGCCCTAAGAGTGTGGAAATAGGCATCATCTTTAAAAGTATGAATTTGAGAAAAAAAGGCAACAACTGTACATCAGTCAGCAAAAGCATAAGTTGACCCAAAATGGAACCAGTATGCCTCTAATCCAGCCTCAAGTTTTAATTTCTAAGTAAAAGCAACACCTCAAATCCCGATGTCTTTGCTTAAAAATGTATAGCATAAAATTTTTCGAAGTTGTCAAATGAGCACCGACACTTCCATATGGAAGTCATGTTTCAGTTTCCAGCATATACGGTTGTAAACCTGGATCCATCAGTCAGTGTACCGGGCTGACTTTTTAGCATGCAACATTTTATTGCCTCTTCACCTCTGATTTAGTGAGAAATTACTGCTTTCAAAATGCTCTTCTGGGAAAACTACTAACTCTGATTATTTAGAAAGATGTGTTTTGAATCTTTGCTTCGACTATGTGTGTAGCTAAACAGAGATGTCAAAGATAGGTACACAAATCAAATTTTTGTAAGAAATCGCTAAAGCCATTAAGTGGTCTTCCTTCGAAGAAATAAAGGAGAGAAAGAGAGAAGTAGTTTGTTCATATCTTCTGAAATAAAATTCACCCTAGCATTTTACCAAAACCCACAGGAATAAAAGTAGTAATAAAGATCTCATAACCTGCCTTCCCACTCCACCCTCTATTTCAAGACTAATACAACAGGGACCTAAAGGAAACCAGAATTGTCTTCTGGAAGGCAGGCCCCTTGAAGTGCAGGCTTCCTCCACCAGGTGAGGGTTCTAGGAACCCGTCTGTATCAGTGCACCAGCTGGTCCTCTTGGGGGTGACTTGCGAGCGCACCTGCCCGCACCATGTTGAGTGCTCAGCAGTTTTTGACCAATAACACCCAATGGGGTCAATGCTCTACCCTCCCTATTCACCAGTGTCATCCTGTTTTTTCCCCCAGCTTTGTTTCCCAGTTTTGCTTATGTAGAAGAGGTGAAACAAACAAACAAAAACAGCAGAAGCATTAAAAGTTATCAAAATTGATGAGTTCAAAAACATTTGAACAGTGGAAAAAACATCTCGATAGGTGTATTGCTTTAAATGGAGAGTACTTTGAAGGTGACTGAAATTTAAACATGTAAGAATACACAATTTTTCTAAATAAATTCTGATTTTGGGGGGTCCCCCCTTGTATTTTTATGGTACACTTTCATTGGTATAATTCTTCAAGTTAAAATATCTAAGGTTCCAAAAATATTCTTGGAGCAAGGGCTGAGCCAGGGTACATACAAGATGAGTCTAGTCATCTTATTATGTCAAAAAGTAAAGAACATTTCAAAAAAGTGATGAGGCATGCCCCATAGACATTGCAACCAGCTTGAAAGGGCTCCCACCAGCCAAACCTGAGACAGTCTGTGCACCCCCCCCAAAATAAGGAGCATGATAAATTATAAAATATAGAAGGGTAGACAAGCATAAATCTGCACCAAAAGTAATAGATACAAAGTAAATAGGGTAGAAGGGAGACAGGGCTACACCTTTCAGTATCAGTGGAGAGGGTGCTCATGTTGGAAAATCATCACTTTGTAACCAGCACATATGCATCATCGACAGATGCCAAAACTTGGGGGGGAAATTTTGGTAGTGAGCGGGATATTTGCATTGTTCTAAATTATCTCCTGGCAGATTTTTTTTATTAGTTACAAGGAAAAAAATAGTAATTATACTTTGTCAAGAAAAAATCCTAGAGCAGATAATCATAACTGATATCACTATTACTAATTGACATTTGCAGATGTCACCCCTATTAATTAATTGGCAGATTGACATTGTGTAACTTCAGATGTGCTGCCCTAAAAAGTACACAGTATCATTTATATGCAGCACTGTGTTCTAACCAATAATGCAAAATCTGAATCTAACCATGAGGAAACATCAATCAAACCCAAAATGAAGGGCACTTAATTTTCAAAGGTAAATGTATTATTCAAAGATAATCACTTAAGAAATCACAAGAAAAGCCTTAGAATTTACTCTAGATTTAAAGAGATATGATAACTAAATGCAATATCTGATCTGAGATTCAGTTTTCACTGGTATAAAAAATATGCAACCAAAGACATTATTATGGGTCAAAAACTAAAATATGAATAACAAATTTGATAAAGACATTATATCAAAGGTAAATTTGATTAAGTTGATGGCTATGTTCTTATGTAAGGAGTAATCTTATTCTTAAGAACTACCCAATGACATATCTAGGGGACATAACATTTATACACTTTTATTTATAGGGAGGGAGTTGTCTTAAGAAGGAAGACTGGCCCTTCTGTCTCTGACTGGATGATTATTGATACATAAAAAGTCATACAGAGATTAGGGCCACTCAATGCTGCTGATTTTATCAATTTAAAAAAATCAGAGCCTCCTAAACTTTAAGGGACATGAGACAAAAAGACAGCATAATATATTAAGTGGATCAGCGTAGAGAACTCAAGTGGTATTCCCTCTTGAACCTTACCTGCTCGACCTCTCTTTGCCAAATGAGCAGGAGTGTCCCAGCCCCTCAGCGGTCATGGACTTGTGCGGCCCCCTTCTCAGCAGTGCATGGCACATGCTGCTTATTCCCATCACTGCCAGGGGGCTGTTTTTCAATCTACCCTGTGGTGTTAACCTTCTAAAGTAAGTTATGCTTTATGTGTGATCTGTTTTGTAAGAATTCCTGTCCCTGAAATGTGGTGGGCTGAAGTGACTCCAGAAGAAAGAGTCTGTGTTGTGTCAACAGGCAGAGAGAAAGTTCAAGGGGTTATAAGAAATCAGCCAGAAATGCACCACCTGCATCAGATATGACTGTGTAATGCAAAGATTCCACTGCTTGGGATGGGGGTGGGGGGTGTACATTAGGGTTTCTAAAGAATTTATTAAACCTTCTAATGAGAGAGAATCAGTGTTTGGAAATCTGCCCAGTGAGAAGGTGTGACAGACAAAAAAAAATTTTTAATACTCAGCTATGTTAAATGATATTTCCTTAGCCCTAGTTTCCTTTTCTTCTACTCCCCTCCCTGATCCTGAAAGAATTAGGACTCGTATAGTGACTCGTATCTCAAACATTGCAATTTCTGTAGCCTAGAATTGTGTATATAATTTTAACGCTTGAGGAAATATTCTGAATCTTTAAAATTTGGAGATATGACATAGTTTATGACATTTTCCTCAATGGGGACAGTGTTTTCCCTTTTTTAAAAATGCCTGCTTGAAATTGGATTGGCTATTATTCCATTTACTAGGACTATTTAAGAAGTTACTCCAAAATTTAATCAACTATTTATTGAGGGGAACCTCGTCCCATGGAGTCCTCCTGGTTGCAGATGAAATGCATCATCCCGGACACAATCTGTTGTTCCAGCGGGAAAGGGGGTGGCAATTGCCCCCAGCTCTTCTCCAAAAGGGCTTTTATTGGATCAGTATGTGTAGGGGTATACAGCATGCATGTATAGCATGATTGATTGACCTCATAAATCAATGTCAAAAGGCTACAGTTATAGAAAACAACTATTATCTACAGATGACAATTGAAGGAACACACAGATCTGCCTTAGGTCAGGGTCTGTTAGTCATGCTGATGCTAGATGGTCTTTAAGACGTGTTTCATGAGATAAGGAGTTCACTCCTTATGCCTTGAACTTAAACATCTGGTTTCTATCACCAGAACCATACAAAACAAAACAAGCTTCAAAGGCTTGTATTCTTCAGGCCTGATTTCCCACGGGAACCTTTGGTGTTAGCATCAGGTCATGCCTGCCTCCGGCATTCTTGGCTTTCTGGGCAACTCTTACAGGCTTCTTTCAAGACCTAGTTTGCACAGGGCTATAGTCTCCGATACCACTCAAAGCAGTCCCCAACAATTTATTATGTTCTTTAGCCAGGAAATCAGACGTGACTTGTCTTTGGACCATCAAATATGGGGCTTCCTATGGAAAGACTGAAAGATGGGAGATGACTTGATGGGTAGAGATTGGAATCCTTTGGAGCCTTGCTCATTCAGTCTAAACCTCCTCACTCTCAAGATTGATCCTTAGCTGTCAGCTGAATCCTTGGCTGTGGCTCTCATCCAGAACACCTACATGTGTGTCCCCAGGTGTGCTGAATTGCCTCCACGGAGGCAGAGTTCCTAAGGTGACGGTCCTGACACAGAGAGAGACAATGGAGACTGTATCCTTTGTATACTCTAGCCACAGGTGTTATAAAACATTATATCTGTCAGTCACACTCTTTTAGATAGAGCAATCACAAGCCCATCAAGGTTTCCAACAGGGGTGAAGGTTGGTATGGACTCTACTTCTCGATGGAGAATAGTAAGGTTTTAGAGAAGTATCACTTTGGCTGTTTTTGGAAGGTACAGTTTACCATACTGCCTATTTTCAAGTCCACACAGTGTTAACGTGACCTTAAATAAGATACCTGAAAGCTCCCCAAACCGCTATTTCCTAATCAATAAAATGCAATGAGAATAATAATAGTATCTACTCATTGGTTTGTGATAAAGATTAAATTAGAATATCATTTACAGGGTTTAACAGTTCTTGCATACATTATAAAAATAAATGTAATATATCATTATTTCCTACACCTGCCAAGCAGTCTTCTAAACCTGAGAGTGGAAAGTGTAAATTAGCACATTCACACAGCTCTTTCATGCTTTCAGTCTCTTAAAGTTTAGGGAAGCTATGTTGTTTTGTTTGGATGAGTAATTATCACTCTCATTAGGAATTTGGAAGGTGATTTAAGCAGATCCTATATTTGGAGTAGGGAAGAATAATCACTGTTTAATAACAATGACAGTTATTGAGGGAAATGAACATGACTCAATTCATTTCATTAATTTTCCCTTTCCCATATCACTACAAGACACTCTGTAAATTTGGAAGAAAATACTAGAATATATAATATATTATATAAATATACACATATGGTACATTATATGTAATGAAGTATGATTTATATTTATGATTTATATGTCATATAGTGATTTATACACATGTAACATATAATCATATAAATTATGTATATATAAAAGGTGTGTCCAGAAAGTATCCAGCCATGTAATAGAAAAACAGAGGCATTTACCGAAGAAGATACAAGAATAAGAAACATTGTACATAGGACAATGATGCTTCAGTCCCTTCAAAGTAGGCACCTTGGGACCTCACAAAGTTCTACCAATTACCATCAACTGCCTTGTTGTATTTTCCTGAATCTCATCAATGGTCTGAAATCTCTTCCTTTTCAAAGGTAATTTTAGTTTTGGGAAAAGCCAGAAGCTGCAGTATGCCAAATCTGGGCTGTATGGGGCTGAGTCACCTGGGCGATTTGATGTTTCACCAAAAAACTCTTCACCAAACATAATGCATGAGCAGATGTGTTGTCGTGATGAAGCTGCCAATTACTAGTTCCCATAGCTGTGGCCTTCTGAATCACCCAAATAGTTTCTGTGGGGGAATGTTCCAGCTTAACACAAAATTTGATGCAGATTCATTGCTCTACTCACTCAGTCATTTTTAATGCAATGACCACATAGTACACATGCTCACTCAACAACATCTACTGCCCCCACTGACTAGTACAGTGAAGTCATCATTGTTCATGTGTGTGCATTTCAGTCCACTCTCCTTGGTGGCCAGGTTACATAGGTGTCATGCACACCATTCTGGTTATAGTAACAATAGCCAGACTTTTTCCAGGTAGACTATATATATAAATATATGTGAGTATACATGAATATATATGTACATGTATGTGTATATATATGAACATATACGTGCATATATCTGATTTCAAACTATATAGATTACTATCACCAAATCAGTAGTCAGTACAATGTTGCTTTGGGACTTTTGGCGGATCATCCAAACCATATTGTTATGGGAAGCAAACTGTCATACTAACTGCTTGTGGTTGATTTCATGTAGCTTTGATAAACAACTAAATTATTAGCCATAACTCAATAGCACTATATTGACAACATGTCCAGAGGAAAAAATTCAAAGAAAAATTGGCCAAAAGGTCCATCAGGCCTTAGGAAACAATTATTACTCACCCTTGGGAACCCGTTTCTATTTAGACATATTGTTTCTCATTGCTTTTGGAAGAGCTAATTGACTTTCATGCAAATGCATGACTCAGTTTCAGTTTTATCTTAACACGTTATGATGATTAGCTTAATTTCAGTTTCTAGAGATCATCCTTTTGTTAGGAATTGAAAAGTAATGACCTTACTTATAAACATTACTCTTCAGCGAGATGGGATCAGCAGATATCTATGGGGACAAAAATCACTAGAAAACAACCTCTGAAATGGCATTAAAGTTTCTCAGAAACCTCAAATTGAATATTGAAAAGTATGTTGTCATTTATTGTAAAATATTTAAAGTTGATTTCTTGGTATTATGGGTGTTCATGGTGTTTTCAACACGGAGGCAAATGAAACATGGAATCAGAGAGAACTGGCCTGGAATCCCTATCCTAACATATTCAGGGCCACTTTTATTCCTGTGACAAGCCTCACTATTTTCATATGTAAAAATAGAGGTGCAACTCTCCACATAGGGAAGATTACATGTGAGTAGTGAGCAATAATATGTAAAATATATAGCAACGCTCCTCTCATATAGAAGTCCTTACTATCAGCTTTATCATCCCTCCTCTTCTTCTCTCCTATAGTTTCAAAAAGCTATATAATTACATATGTCAAAATGATGTTGCACTGGATACTTTTCAGCCTTCTCGGCAGCCAAATGCATAAATGCACTATTGGGGATTCATTGCCACCTTGTTTTCTGATGTAAAGCCCAAGAATGCAAGAAATGTGTTAGCAGTGCAAGCTGCCGGGTCTCGTGCTTGAAGGTAGCCGGCATACATGTTCACCAGGTCTTGGCACTGGTGTTGAAACAAATGCTTACCATTTTGTTATAATTAGCACCCTATTCCAAGAGGTCAATGTCCCTAAAATACAGGAATCTGAATAAATAATGCCTCATTTTTTCTATCCATCACTATTTCTGTTATTTCATTATCGTCTTAACACTTTAATTATATGTTTTTAAAAGGCAAAATGCATTATGATTGGATGTTTTCTTAACAGTGATCACAATAGTCTGGAGAGAAGTTAAATTTAAATTCATTATTAAAGTAAAGTTTTAGAATATATGTATGCATGTGTATTTAATTCTTTAACTTATTGTGCTATTGAAATATATCTTACCTTAGAATTGGAAGTATTAGAATGATTAAGAAAAAAATAAGCTAGCCTTGACTGTTACTATAGCTACACACATATTCACCTAAATAAGAATGCACCTAAAAACTGCAGCATAGATTTTGACTGACCATAAAAATCAACTCAGAGTTTTACCAAATATAAAAATGCATATTCCTATGCTCTCCTTTGCCGGTTCTCCTTCATTAATGTATTAGTAGTGTAGAAATTGAGATGCTGTTTTAAAAAAGACAAAATACAGTGGTTTAACAAAAGACAATTTATAATAATGCAGAGGTAGGTGGGAAGTCTAGGACAGACAGGAATTTGTGCTCCATAATATCATAGAGGCCAGGCTAGAAAATCAAGTTCACCACTCCCAAGAAGTAGCTTCTTTTCCTTGATCCAAGATGGCCGTTCCTATTGTTATTATTCCCAGTTGCAATGAAGGAAGTCCAAGGCAAGAATCATTGTTTCAGAAGATGACCTAAAACACTTCATCTTTATTTCCTTTGGTTTACATTGAACTTACTTTATTTTACATTGTACAGAATGTTGTTGAATAGCCAGAACTAGCTACAGGAGACAGAGAAATATAGTCAGTAATATGTAATCGTGCATCTAGCTAGGAGTCTACTTATTTCATTGGTGAACACTATAAAGAGAAGAATAAATAACAGGGGAGTAGTAGTTTCTTATATCATAAAGAATTTGGGGGTCTAAATATTTAAATCCATTCTTAGACAAGTTGGAAATTTTAGAAAGAATGTGGGGAAATGAGCTCTAAAGTCAGAAAGAACCTTTTTCAAAATGTGAGTTTAACCTTCAAAATTTATGTTAAGTCAAAATTTCTGTTTTATGTTTTGTATTTTTAATGATTGCAGAAGTGATGATTACCACACATAACTGGCATACTACATGATATAGGTACACATAATATAGAAAGTAAAATTTTTACAATCCACCCATAAAGTAACCATTGCTAATGACTTTGGTCATTTTTCTCCATATTTATATTCCTCTCGAGAGAGATACTAACATAAAACTATTGAACTTTATTTTACAAAAATTTCATTTTTCACTGGCTGAAAGCCATACAAATAATTCTTAGTGTTTTACTCAATTCTGGATGCTATAATGGAATATCATAGACTGGGTGACTTATAAACAGCATAAATTCACTTCTCACAGTTCTAGAAGCTGGGAAGTCTCAGATCAGGGTGCTGGCAGATGCAGTGTCTGGGGAGAGCCTGCTCTCTGGTTCACAGGCAGCTTGCCATCTTTCCGGTACACGCACAACATGGCAGGAAGGGGCAGAGGAGCTCTCTGGGTCCTACTTTATAAGGGTACTAATTCCATTGATGAGGGCTCCACCCAAGTGACCTAATCACTTCCCAAAGGTTCCATATCTTAGTAACCTCACATCGAGGGATAATTTTCAACATATGCATTTTGCGGGGTCGAACATTCAGTCTATAGCACCTAGTAAGGAAGTATCTAAATAGACATGTGTAAACATATTTGTTTTATAAATGCATCAATGTAATATTTTTTTTAAATGCTCCAAATTGAATAAGTGGAACTAATCCAAATTACAAATTATTCTAAGTGGAAGAAATTTTGGAAACCTATAGAGAAGTTAAGTCATAAAGAATGCACATATACCTTGAAATAAAAGTAACCCCAAGATACATTAAATTAATAAAAGCAAGTTGCAGAAGGATATAAATGCCATTGTTACTGTTAATAGAAAAATATTCACAAAAAATACCCTTATATTTAATGGAGATATACAAGTACAATTTACCAGTGAAAACTTTCCATGATGGTACATAAAAATCTACTTTATCTTCATTATAATCCATATATTTGATTACTTACATAATGGCTATATATAATATATTTAACCACTCCCTTATCAATGGACATTAAAATTATTTTCAGTATTTCACTATTGCAAACAATGTTGCAAATACCATGCCTATTTTATATATGTATCATTACAGATTCCTTCCATGAAAGTTTTTACTAGAGTTAGAAATGTTGTATCAAGAAGATTAACATTTCTAAATTGAATAGATATTATCAAATTGCTCTATAATACGTTACAATTTTCCTATCAGAGACACAGTGCTCATTTCTCTACAGTCTTGCCTTCAGTGAAACAAGGTTAGCAAACTGTGACAGAATAAAAGCTACTGAATTATATAGAAAGCCTCCAGAAATCCACTGAAGTTAAAGCTCAGTGGCACCTGTGGTGTCAAATGTATTCTCACTCAGTAATGAGAGATAAAATACTGCAACCTCGAATATATTCCAAAATTTTCAAACTCAATAAGATTGGTTGAGAGACATTGAGAATATACCTCCCTAGATTTTAATTGATCCTACAATGTGTAATACAGACTAGCTTATGAGCATGAAATACAGAAGCTACACTCTAAGTGACTTAAAATCTGCTCCTTTAAAGATCTAATAATGTCACAGGGTTCAGAAATTCAGTCTTATATTACAATGTATATATCCCCAGAATAATAATCACATTAAATTTTGCCTGAAATTAGGAACAAAATGCTAGAACCACAAGATTGTAATCAGCCCAACGCCGAATGCTATTTACATTATTGCTTTTGCTTTGAAAATAAATTAAAAATGCTGTTTGATAGTCAGGGGTGCTGAATTAAAAGACATTGATATTAGAAAGTGGAACTGAGGGAGCAGTATTTTTCACTTTCCCTAGTCACACCCAACACACTACAGACTGATTAAAATTCAAAAATCCCCAAAGGTTGTGAGTGTGTGTGTCCTTTTTCTCTTTTTGGTAAAATATAAATACTCAATATATTTTACAGCTTGACTTGATTTTTCTTCTAGTAAAGCAGTCATAAATATGGATGTGAATTTCTAGATTGTCCTACCAATAGATAGGCTGCTAGGGAAGCCATAACAAAGTACCGTGGACTGAATAGCTGAAACAACATAAATTTATTTTCTCACAGCTCTGAAGGCAAAAGGTCAGAGGTCAAGGTGTCAGTAGAGTTAATTTCTTCTAAAGCCTCTTTATATTAACAACAGCAAACAAGGTTCAAAGGCTGATCCAGACTACTGACTCAGCATTTCTCAAATTTACATCGTCCCCAGCACAGTTGAAAATGTTGTTGTTTTTAGACCATTCAGATTTCAAACTATATTACAAGATTGACATATTTAGACCATAACATTCAAGTCCTATTAAATAATATAGAAGTGAGATTTAATAAGAAAATATCAATTTTCTGGACGCCTTCATAAATAGACAATACCTGCACATTGCCAGTTGGGCTCCCGGCCATGGCACACATCACCGTTGTCTCCTGAACCTGGACAAAGCTGTCACTCCCTAACAGCCAATGGTATCTACAGATGAGCTTCACCTGCCATTGCTGCTCCAGACCATGCTACAGTAATCTGAATACATATCTGGTATAACAAGGTAAATATAAAAATTGTATGTTCTGAAATATTTAGACAGAAGTCGGATTACCACTGTAGTATGAGAACTACAATAGAAATTGGCCCTTTTTTTTTTTTAATCAAACAAGCAGTTTTTGTTTTCATACCAAGGCCAAGGCGATCTAAAGACATTTCCTATAATGCCTAATCACTAAATCAAGTGAAAAGAAAAAGCTATTTCAAGAAAGTGCAGCAAACATTTTGCAAAGTATAAGTATCCCATTACCTTGGGGACATTTAATGATTAAAACTAATATCCTGAGTTAAAATGCCAGCAGACATAGTTAATGGAGGGAAGGAAAAGCTTCAAGAGAAATCACTTGGAAAAAATCAATATTAAAAATCTGTACTCTGAGCAAATGTTGACACAAGGAATACGACCTGTTAATAAGTACCCAAAGCAAAAACAGACCATCTGCAGACATTAAGCTGTTTAGGAGACCCAAAAAAGAACCTCAAACAGGCAAACATGAAAGCATATTATTTAAGCTTGGTTTAGAAAAATTATTGTCCAGAAAAACAAAAATAAGTACTGATTTCACCAATTTTATCTTTTGTATTTACTTTTACATAAAGACGGCTGCAGCAGGTGCACAGTTCTTCAGTGACTGAGGTCTGTGATGTTTGCCACGTTTTGCTTCATACTGCCCTGCATTTTAGCAGTCCTCTGAAATTTGGCATATTGATTGCAGAGTTATATTAACTGTATCCAATGATCACAATGAATATGATAGGTCCATAATATTATGTTGTACTGAGCATACGATTATAAGAAAATCTCATGAAGAATTTCAGCATCTTTCGATGCTGCACAGCAGATATAAACAAATAAGCCGTGAATTGGTGCTAGCTACGAACAGTGGTTAGAAAACACGACCTGGGTTCTAGGTGTGCTCACTGCTTCTGAGGCATCGTTGCTTTAAACTCTTCTCAGTACGTAGAGCTAGGAAGTGCACGTATGTATCCTAACTTGGGCACAGACACATGTCCATGTTTACTTCTGTATCGTGTCTATTCATACATTATATGTAGCTTTTGGAAAACGAATCCACCCCCCGGACCCGCAACGCCATTCTAGTATGACAGAGTTCATCCTAGCTTTCCGCCTTTCCTCATCTGTATCTCCCTTCTCCAGCAGGGAGAAACTGCCCTCTCCTTAACTATAATATTTTTATTTGTTCGATCCTAGTACACAAATAAAGTAATTTCAGAATTAACTTAGATTCCTGAGAAAACAAAATTACAGGGTAGGATCTGTTATTTAGATTTACTTCCTTTTACCTTTAGCTTTAAAATATCCAGTCAAAACACTTTCAAATGTTACTTAGGTCACTTAATTTATTCTCCATTTGCTTAAGGGTATTTATGTGATTCCTTTATAATACAGTTAGATTCATTGGCCCCCAAGATAATGGTTTTGCTTTTCTTTTCATAGAGTTGGGCAGTTCTGTAGACTCTACCAAATACACACAGATTCATGTGTCTACCACCACAATTTTACACGGAAGACTAGCATCACCCCAAAATTTCTGCTATGCTGCACCATTATAATTCCTCTCCTCATCAGCAGTTCCTTGTAACCACTTCTGTTTCCCTGCTTCCAGCTGTGCAGTTGTGCCTTTTCCAGTGTATCATATAAATGGAATCAAGTAACATGTAATCTTTAGGTTGGCACTGGCAAAATGCATTTCAGATTCATCCATGTCAATGGGTGAATCAATAATAGCTCATGAATTTCTCTTTCTGGGTATAACTACATTGTGTAAATGTTGTATAGTTTGTTTACCCCAAGAAAAATAAAATTTCGGCCCTCAAGCCCAAGAATTGATCTTATGGTCTCAGCTAGGCCTCAGTGCGATTACAAACTGATCTGTTGTTTGTAGCTAAGCCCTGTCGTTCTCCTACTGACATAAATGATCGTACAGAACATCCATTTCAGGAAATGCCATGGTGCAGACCGCAAAATACAAAACTTCCCGCTTCTCACTCACTGAGTAGCCGCTGCTTCTGTACTAATTCAGCTTATCCTTCACCTTGTCTGGCTTCCTTAGAGGTAAAATTTATTGAAATGCCCCACAATATAATTGTTCCACTTTCTTACTACAACTAATCAAGAGTGAACCTCTGCTTCCTTAGACTCTCCCCTGAATATTCAACCGAAGACCAAATCACGTAAGTTCTGAGACCCCTGCCTCACAGTTTGCTTGGGTTAGCACTATTCTTTACTTCAAGGTAATAAACCCAACTTGTTCAACTACGAGTGTGCTCCTGGTGGTCTTTCACCCAAGGGCATTAGCAGTCTCATCCTTGACTGAAGGGCATCTGAATTTGTTTCTGACATTTCAGTGATTATGAATAAAGTCGCTGTAAACATTTGCATAGATTTTTGTGTGAATATAAGGTTCCATTTCTCTTGGGAAGATTTCTAGGAGTGGGACTGCCAGATCATACAATAGTTTAAGAGAAAGAACTCATGCAAAGAAGAAAAAAGAAAGAACACGTGGACGTGAACAACAGTGTGGTAATGGGGGGGGGCGGAGGAATGCAAGTGGAAGAGGGTATGGAGTGATAAATGGTGATGAAAAAAATAAAATTAAAATAAAAATAGCTGTATATTTAATGTTGTAAGAAACTCTCAAATTATTATCAAAGCGAACATGCCATTCCACATTCCTGCCAGCAATGTTTGAGCATTCCAAAAGCTCCACGTCCTCACCAGTATTTGGCAGTTTCATTTTTATTTTAGACGTTCTTATAAGTATGTAATAGTATCAAAATGTGGTTTTAATTTTCACTTGTCTAATTATTAATGACATTATCTTTTCATATGCTTATTTTCATCTCAAATCTGTTTTGTGAAATGTCTATTAAATGTTTTGCCCATCTTTAAAATTAGATTGGTTTCTTACTCTTTAGTTTTGATTCTAGATACAAATACTTTGTCACAAACACGACTTGCAAATATTTTCTCCTACTCTGCGGCTTGTCTCTTTTTCTCTTACACAGATGGGTTTATCTCCTGCCATCATTGAGCTATTCTAGTGATTTTTTCACGTATCCAAATACTTGTTATTCTTTAATAAAACAATCTCACCCAGAAAATTAGAGTGAAGACCTAGGGTGAGAAAAATAAAAATGGAGGTTGGACAGACGTGAGGATTCATAAAGTAATCAAGAGAGAGACTTTCACATTGATTATTGAAGATTATAATTAACTCAAGTCTTGGTGGCTGAATTCCAGGTGAGAAAAATAACCGCCACCAAAACACACCAATGATCTCCAGGGCCTTCTCACTGCTCCTAAAGTCCAAGCCCAGACCTTACCAAGTCCTGCGGAACTTGTTGCCGTCTTTGACACTGTATACAAACACATTACCTTTATTTTGTTTTCCAAATATGCAGATTTCCTTTCTTCCTTAGGTCCATCACTGTGACCTTTAGCTCTGCCCAGAAGACCACGTCCCCATGCTTTCTCATTGTTGTCACTAATTGTCAGTACAGATGCCACCTCATCAGATGAACTTTGCATAACATAGCAACAAAAAGCACATGTTCCTGCTTTTTACTCTTTCATGTCACCTTGCTTCATCAACTTCATAGTACATATACCATTTGAAGTCGCCTTGCTCTTTTGATGAGCTTTCCCTCAGTTAAATTTTCAGAGTAACACTGATCAATAAAATTATATAGGTTTCAAGTGTACAATTCTATAATACATCACCTGTCCATTGTATTGTGTGTGCCAACCAGAGTCACATCTCCTTCTATCACCATATTTTTGACCCGTTTTACCCTTTACTACCCTCCCACCACCCCCGTTTCCCTCTGGTAACCACCATATTGTTGTCTGTGTCTATGAATTTTTGTTTGTTTCTTGTCTTGCAGCCATACCACCCTGAACACGCCTGGTCTTGTTTGATGGCCTTTTTATTGTCTTGCTCTCTCCAGCCCTACTCACTAGAACAAAATCACTCTAGAGTGGGGAAACACGTCTGTCTGCAGCATTGTAATCCAGACACAAAACCCAGCACCTGCCACACAAACAACACTCAGTAAATATTTTTAATGAAAAAATAACTGAATGAATGATGAGGTGATAAAAAATGTCATTATAATGTTGCCAAATTTTCCTAATTCTCTGAAGAGGACTCTAATTGATAGATGTTAGAACATGAATGCTTTTGCCCTTACTAAGAATTTATGAGCATCTGCATTGAAAATTTTCAATGGCTTAATTATTCTTGTTGTTAAAGTAATAAATTATCCCTTATAGTAATTAAATGAAAAACAAGGAAGAACACCAATTTAAAGATTGCTATCACATGCATATGCTAACATTTTGGTATCTGCTTTATTTAAGTGCTAACTTTAAGCCATCCATACATGTTTTTTGGGTGCATTTTACTTCTTTTCAGACATCAAGATCATTATTTCCCTTATATTTTCAGCAGTTGTTCTAGTACAAGAAGTCTTAAAACTCTAGTTATCTACAGCAGTTGGTTAATATTTCATGAACAACATAACAAAGTAGGAATTGAAATTTATTCTTTTGGATCAAGAGATAGAGCCTGTTTCAGTCATTTCCCTTTCAATTATTCTTCTGGTTCATTTGTTAGTTTCACCAAATTCTCATTCAGTTCTTTGAAATTACAAGTAATTAATTCAAGATACCCAGTTAACTGTGAGGCATAAACATTTGATATATAAGAGCAAGTGAAATATTTTAAATAATATTATGATAGTTCTAAAAATACTTTCTATAAAGACACATTTATGAAATATTCTTAAAAGTTTTCATTAGGCCTCAATGAATTCTTTTTTTTTAAACATATTTTTTTATTTTTATTGAATTTATTGGGGTGACAGGTTAATAAAATTATACAGGTTTTGAGTGTACAATTCTATAACACATCATCTCTATATTGTATTGTGTGTTCACCACCCCAAGTCAAGTCTCCTTCTATCATTATTTATCCACCTTCACTCTCTTCTACCTCTTCCACCCCCTTTACCTCTGGTAACTACCATACCGTTGTCTGTGTCTTTGAGGGTTTTTTTCTTAATTCCTTCACCTTTCTCACTCAGCCTGCCCACCTTCCTCCCCTCTGACAGCTGTCAGGCTATTCTCTGTGTCTATGAGCCTGTTTCTATTTTGTTAGTTTATTTTTTTCATTAGATGTCACATATAAGTGAAATCATATGATACTTCTCTTTCTCTGACTGGCTTATTTTACTTAGCATAATAATCTCCAGGTCTATCCATGCTGTCATCAGATATAAGATTTCCTCCTTTTTACAGCAAAGAAGTACTCCATTGTGTAAATGTACCACAGCTTTTTAGTTCACTCACCTACTAATGGGCAGTTGGGTTGCTTCCAAATCTTGGCTATTATAAATAACACTGTAATGAACATAGGATGCTATATTTTTGAAAATTAGTGTTTCAGGTTTACTTGAATATATGCCCAGAAGTGGAATCACTCAACGAATCTATTTTTACATCATTAAGTTGCTACATTGTCAACATTTGTCTTAAGAAATAATATGTTAATTATTAGCCAATCATTCACAATGACTAGTCATTGTGCTTGATACTAGGAGTGTAACAGTGGACAGATGACATAGTCCCTGTATTCACAGAGTTTAGAGTTGAGGGCAGATAATGCTGGGCTTACGCACTTGACTAAAATCCCTACCACCTGCCACTGCTTAATAGGCAATTGTCATAGCAAGCTAAGTACTGGACTGAACGCTGTAGATGCACAAAACGGGCCCCCATCCTCTCCTGGCAGCAGGACCAGGGCAGAGACTTAAGATGGCTTCCTCCTGATGGAAGCCATGGCTAACTTGTTGTTAAGACACAAAGAATGAGTAAAAATCAGCTAGGTAGTGATGGTTGCAGGCAGGCTGAGTGAGAAATTCAGGCAATTCTAGGGGTTGGAAGAGAAGGGAGTGAGAGGCGAACTGGAGAACTTAACGTACCTCGGTATGGCAGGAATGTGGCTCCACGTGGTTGCAGGTGTTACTGTCCATCATTTAACTTTAATCACTCGTACGTATGGAATTTTTACTTTATGTTAAAGCATTTGCTTTTGTAAGCATAAAAATTATAATCTTCATTTTTTGCAACGTCCAAGTTGTCCTGTGAGAATTAGTTATTGCTAAGGGGTATGTTTAGTCAATTGCTCATTTATATCCCATTGAATGCAGTGCTCATTAGCTAATTAAGTGATAATTACATGAGTCCTGATAGACAATGTATTTTTCCAACTACTTGGTTTACCGAAGCAAAGTGGCTTTGGGGCTTGTCAAAATAGATTATTTAATCATTCAATAGATAAATATATATCACCTCTAATAGTAAAATGTTATTCTTGTTAAGGTGCATTGTGCAAGAATACTTTAAACCTTCCCTTATGGTCATAGATCATAAAGCCTTTCAGAAAAAATGTATTACATAAAATATATTAACAACTTGGAACTAGATTGATAACTTAGAGGAATTACAGTGATGAGAGAATTGTTAGATTTTTGCTCAGAGGGCTAAGTCCCTAACTGCTGGTCATTTTAATTTTTTCATTACACTGAAAACGAGGCAACGATTGTTTCTGGCAACTAAGGGGAATACATAGAAGAAAAAGACGTGGATCCAGAAGGATAAGAACAGTGCACAAATGGATTTAACATTTTTGAACTTTGTAAAAGTTGCTGCCTTTGCCTTTCATTGGTGTGAACACAAGGATTGGCTGGAATCCAAAATCCCATAAAAGTGGCAGGAAAAGTAGGCCTGGATGGCCTTGCTTGGTAATGAGAAGTAATGACGTGGGAAAAGCAGGCTAGAGCCATTGGGTCTCAAGTGAGGTATTTTAGGTAAAGTGAGATTTATGATTATACGAGGCCTGTACGGAAAGTATTCAGCCACATACTATGAAAAATTAGAGACATTTACTGAAGAAGATACAAGATAGAAGAAACATTGTATATAAGACAATGGTGCCTCAGTCCCCTTCAAAGTAGGCACCTCGGGACCTCACACAGTTCTCCCAACTGCAGCACGATGTTCTTTCTGCTGTGGTAGCAGAAGCTGCAGAACAGACTTTGCCACGACATGTTTCATGCCAAGATTCTGTGTCAAAATCTCGGACACAGTAGTTTTTGGAATCCCCAGATAAACTCCCAGTTCTCACACTGTCAGTCACTATCTTTGTTGATTACAGCCTCTACATGTTCCACATTCTCAGGGGTTCTGCTTGTTGCAGGACTTCCTGCAACATGGGTCACTTTCAACAGATTCATGACCATCTTTGAAGCATTTATGGCAAAATTTTATTTGCTCTGCACTCATTGCATCAACCTGGAAAGCCTCTGAATTATCCAAATAGTTCCCATGGAGGAATGTTCAAGCTTAATGCCAAATGTGATGCAGATTCATTGCTCTACTCACTCAGTCATTTTGAATGTGATGGCCACACAGTACACGTGGTCACTACAGTGTCTACCGCCCCCACTGACTGGCACAGTGAAGTCATCTTTGTTCACACATGCGCATTCCAGTCCACTCTCCGTGGCTGCCAGGTTACATCAATGTCGTGCACACTGTTTCGTTATATTAACAATGGCTGGACTTTTTCCAGACAAATGTCATATAACCTAGCTATAAATCTTCTGAGGTGTATGGAAAATATACTTGTAATATTGTATTTACAGAATGTGAGCTACAAACAATAGAAAAGCTGCTTCTTTTGATGGGCTATAAGAAGTGAGATACTAAGGTTTTATGACTTTTTATCCCTGGAGTCACTTGTTTGGATTGAGACCTCGTCGGCACCCCCGGCAGTCACTTTTATCTAATGATTGTGTTTGACCTTGTGAATTGCTGCTACCCCTGTCACACTCTTCAACAGTGCACAGAGGAAGTATGATTGTACGGAATGACCATAGACTAGGGGTAGGGAAACTGGGGTTCCAGCTCTGTCACATTAGCTATTTTTCCCTTAGGCAATTCACCTAAATTCTATGGACTTTTGTTTAGACTCTGAAATGATGTTATTCTGGATCTCTAAATCCATTATTCCAAAACTAAACCTCAAATTATACCTCTTTGCCTATCAAATAGCAGAGTAAAGGAATTAATCAAAAACACAAACTAACTTCTGTATAATAAACATTACATCCTCTTTTTCTGTCAAGTAGGTTGGCAGATAAGAGAAGCAGAAGAAAAGAAAGAACAGAGAGACCACTCACACAATTTGAATTAACAAAGCTGCCTTGTGGCAAAATGACTTAATTAGCCGTGCTGACAAGCTGAGCTAAAGATTAATGAAATCCCTGTTTCCCAAATTTCATCATTTGAAAGAGTTGGGATTTTTCAGCATTCTATCAATTGAGCCTATGCACAGTTGTAATTGAAGAATGCGAATGGGTGACCCATCCCAGGCACCCTCTTCTATGCCTACACCAGCCCAGCACATGGGATGTTGACATGTGCTCAGCCCAGAATAAGTCTGAGACTTTTACTCAGGAAATGATCTGGGGTGATCTTTAATCTACTATCTTTCATAACACAATTGTTCATTTCTCTCTCCTTTTAATTCTTACTTTCTTCCAACCAGCTGGTTCAGTTTTCCAGTTAAACCAACTTTTTGGTTTTAGACAGTGTCTATAAGAGCAATCCATTTAAATAGCATGCTTTGGATTTATGTTGAGGCTACTTTATATCATGTTCACTATTCTCATTTTAAAGATGAGATTGTTTTATGTAACTGCTCCAGTTATAAGTCTATTGCAATAAGATAGTGTTGAGAGACATTATTTTTCAGTTCATTAGCTTAGTGTTCCCAAACCATTTTAAGTTTTTAATATACTGGATGCAATGTGTGTGTGTGGCGGGGGGGGGGACTGCTGTATGCACACATGACTTCATGCATATGTGTATATCTGTGTATAAGGGTGACACTGTCTTTTCTCCATTGTCTGTTTTTGGCTCCTTTGTTGAAAATTAGTTGCCCATACACGTGTGGGTTTTTTCTGGGGTTTTCAGTTCTGTCCCATCAGCCTGTGTGTCTGGTTCCTGCCAACACCATGCTGTTTTGATTATTGTTGCTTTGTAGTCAGGGAGTGTGATACCTCCAGCTTCCTTCTTTTTTCTCAGGATTGCTTTGGCTATTCAGGGTCTTCTGTAGTTCCATACAAATCTGATGATTTGTTTTGCTCTATTTCTTTTTTAAAAATAGCATTGGGATTTAGATGGGGATTGCATTAAATCTGTATATTGCTTTGGGTAGTGCGTCCATTTTAATGATGTGGATTCTTCCAATCCATGAACACAAAATATCTTTCCATTCCATTGCACCTTTTTCAATCTCATTTAATAATGTCTTGCACTTTCCATTAGGGAGACTAGGGCATCAGGGGAAGCCTGGGAACTCATGGCTTCAGTCTTAGGTTAGCTTTAAGTGTCTTTGTGACATTTAAATGAATATGACAGAAAAGCAGTAGAATATTAATTTTGTTCAAGAATGATCTTTTGATCAGTTGCTCTGTATTACACTCTAAGGTAGGCCCTGTGGATGCAAATAATGAATAAAATAATAAGACAGAAAAAGAGAATAAAGCATGCTTTTGATATAATCTCCTGATTCTTGCCACCTAGTAAAAAAAAGGTAAGTAGAACAACTAATTATAAGTGCACTGATGAATGTAATAAAAGGGAAGGCTATAAAGGTGCAAAATATGGAACCTCATTTGAAGGTGTCAAAAGGCCTCCTTAAAAATTAATATGAAAAAACTATATCTTCAATCGCATGCTTAAGCTATAATAAATGTCAGGCCTACTTGTTAAGTTTTATTTTAAACTTATTTTCATGATATGACACATCAAACTAGTGAGATCTTAAGCTTTGCACAATTGTTAAATTCTTAAGATTGGTAACATAGGCTAATTTACTTTTTGCAACTTACTAGTCCAGTAAGCTTTTTGTATATCAGATACATTCTTGAGTGATTTCTATGAGCTGATTGTACAGTTCTGATGGAGTATCAGAGATATCACAGAAGTAGTAAGAGATGAGACTGATTGAAGCTAAATTATGTAAGCTTTGCTTTAGAATGTAAGTCATTGACCTTGATCGGATAGACACTGTAGAGTTATGGAGCATTTATGAGCTGGTAACTGTCATGGTCATCGCTACAGCAAAGAAAGATTAATTTGCAAAAGCTGTCTTAACAATCACATGCTAGTATCAAGGTATTTTAATGTGTTTTAAACCTGTATCCATCGCATCATATTATCTAATATTGTTTTACTGGCATATGGTCCAATACTTTAAGTCATCCCTCCACATTCTTTACAAATGTAATCATTAATTTAAAAAGTGCATTAACAGTGCTTATCACAAAGAAATTTAATTTTACTCTCAGTATTCATGCAGAGGTCTAATAATAAAATAAAACTAGTGGTTTAATAAAGTTGCCAAACTTTTCTGTCCTATTCAGCGCTCATTAGAATATCAGGCAAAATAAGGATTTTGCTTTTGTTGTTTTCTCTCCCAGATAATTAGCACCTCTATAAATAGGTTGGAAATAATGGGGAAGGATCAATGGGAAATAATGGGACTTTTTAGGGTTTGGTGTGAAGTCCTTAAGAGGTCTAGGTTAAATTCTTCAGGACTTATGCGTGGTACCGAAGGTCATAAAGTCCAATGACTCATTAGTACCATCAAGGTTCAGAGACCTGTCAGACAAGAGTGGCAGCTCTCAGCGCTCTGTCAATCACATGGGTAGAATGAAGAAAGTATGGACATAGTATTAAGTGTGGGTGGTATAGGCGGAGAAGAACTGGGAAGTCTGGAATGATATAAACCCTCATGAAAGGCTTCCTCTCTAGGCAGGTTAGACCTGACCCTTTCATGATCTCTCCAGCGGTATGGGGAACAGTTTAGGGCAACTTAAATCTCTCCACATCCTGTATTTTACATTTAATTTTTTAGGACACAGAGAGACCTGGTTATTAGGTATTACCTAATAACCATGGGATTAGGAAGATTTCTAATTGTGTCCTGTCTGATTTATTTAAATTTTATACAATGAATGTGTACTTCTTTTATAAGCAGAGGAGAAATGAATTCTTTTAAGATTTCCTCTCTCTCTTTGCACATATAAGTATATCAACAGACCCAAAACTATCTAAAAGTTATTATAATATTAGGGAGCAACACATTATGTTTTTAATAGTTTAAAGTTAAAACATGGACACATCCACTGTTACTAACATAAATCAAATAGAAACATTTTGGAGGTACTACTTCTAAATTTTTGTACCTTGGGGTGAAACAGAAGAAAAATGCCAGAGGAAAAAATTAAATGGTAGTGTACATCATCATCTAGGTGTTGGTATCAGAACTCTCCATTTGATTGAAAATTCTAAACTTTTATTTCTGTTTTTAAACATGAAAGATTACCTGGATTTTCAGAGACTCAGTCAAACTATGCAATGGAACAGTGAAGAGAATGAATGTAAAGATGACTGATGCATCGAAATGGTCTAGTTTCAGAAGATTTAAGTAAGAAAATGACAACAGCAGTCGTACATTTATAACAACAATGTTAAGAACTAATATTTTACTGAGCTTACAAAGGTCTAATCATTCTCCTCAGCCCCGCTCTTGCGCATCATCTCGTTTAATGTCCACTGCAATAATAGGAAGAGGTCATTTATCCCCTCGCCCTTCACAGACATATGAACTGAGGCTCAGGATGAATGAATGACTTGCTCAAAGTTGCACAAATAATTAATAAGGCCAGAAGGGATTTGAACCAAGCTCTAATTCTTGACCCATTATCTAAAACAAAATTATCTCTAGAATGTATAGGAGATGTTAGCAGATCAAAAAGTACAAGCTTTATTTACCATTATAGAACACCTATTCATAATTGAACTAATAAAATTTCAGTGACTGACGAACTGGATAGCCAAAAAGAACTAATAAAATATTGAGAGTATCTCTATAATTTATATGTTCGTATATAAATGTGTTCATAAATCAATCACGTGCACAGATTTTCTGCTCAAGGCATTCATATTTTCCGAGTGACTTTCCCTGGTGTTCTTGGTGTTCTTGGTGTTCTCATATTCTTCCACTTGTTAATTGCAGAATAGCTTAAATCAGGAGTTCTCGACATTTCCCTGAAAATAGACCCATTTTATTTTATGTTATTTTTTTATCCTCACCTGAGGAAATGTTCATGGATTTTAGAGAAAGGGGAAGGGAGGGAGGGAGACAAAGAGAGGGAGAGAGAGAGAAACATGGATTTGAGGGACAAACATCAATTGGTTAACTCTCGCACGTGCTCCAACAGGGGACTGAACCCATAACCCAGGCATGTGCCCTGACCAGGAATCAAACTTATGACCTTTTGGTTTACAGAACGATGCTCCATCCAACTGAGCCACACTGGCAAGGGCGAAATAAAAGCTGTATAAAATTCTAGGAGTTCCTCACTATCCCTAAAAGCACATGCAAACATAAAAACACTATTTAGATTTTTTCAGAGGATTCACCAGTCCCCTGAAACTGAGGTGAGCATGTCACTGGTGTGCCCAGGACAGTACTGTTGCTGGTGTCCCAAACGTCTGTAGTAGTGTCCTTGTTAAGACAATGAATCACGTGAACTCCCTACCTAAAAACCACTCTAGTTAAAAATATCTACCCATTATTCATTTTATTTTTCTTCTCGGTCAAGATATGGTTTGCCTCCTTTAACATGTTGTCGTGGCCACTTGAATAAGTGAAGATGTGAACCATGAATGAACAGCAGTAAACGTGAAAAAATAATTACCTGAAATCATCACCCTTCTTGGTAAATTGTTTCCCCACAATGATCTGAGTATCTTAATATTACGGGATGAACTGTGGCTCTCCAAATTTCATATGTTTAATTCTAAACTCCAGTCCCTCAAAATGTGATTATATTGGAAGACGGGGTCTTTAAAGAGGTAATTAAGTTGAAATGAGGTCATTAGAGTGGACCCAAACCAGAAAAGATTGGCATCCTTATAAGAAGAGGAAATTTGGACACAAACTAGTGCAAAGAAAACACAATGTGAAGGAACAAAAGACAATGTGAAGAAGATGCCATCTACAGGTTAAGGAGATAATCCTCAGAAGAAACTGACTCTACCAACATTTGACCTTGAACTTCTAGCCTCCAGAATTGTGACGAAATTAATTTCTGTTGTCGAAGCCACCCAGTCTGTTTCGGCAGTCTCGGTAAACCAGTGCACTTAATAACTGATCTTTGCATCTCCCCACTGTGAATGCAGTTATGAAAATTCTTTATTTGTATGACCAAAGCTCAGCATTGTACTGAACAAAGACAAACTAATAGTACTATTTTTTTCATTGAAGGATGACATTACTTCCCTCATTTCCTAAGCCTCACAACTCATACCCGATATGATACTGAGGCTGAAATATTTGAGATTATAATGAGCATTAGCTACTGAAATGCTTAATAATATCATGGTGGGATATTTTTCAGTGCTAGCTTCAAATTAAAAGTGACTTTTTCCCACAAATGAAGATTTTTAAATAGGACTCTCATCAGCCCAGTAGGCAGATGATACCACTATCATCAGGGGAAGAAACCTGGCTGGTCAACAGCAGAGAAACACAAAGAGCTCACGTTTCATGCAGACAGTCTTAGGTCAGCCAAAGAGTCAGCACCCAGAATTTTGAAAATTGTGTGGGAATAAAGCAAAAACCTTTCTTATAAATTCACTACAACCTCATACTAGAAGAAAAACTTGCTGTAGTAAATATCCTTAGGTAAGTTATACAAGTATAAACAAAGTCTTTTTAAAAATAAATAAAATCAAGTTTTTACCTCTAATCAAGGACTAGCAGGCAGACATGAGCTGCTAACATAAGAAGTATTAATTATATCTAGTGGAATTCATAAGAGGCAGATGATGAATCTAGTTCAGTTTGGAATTATTTTCTCAATCACACTGGTTAAGGGTTATCATCCAATTTTAAGTGAAGAATAACTGAGACAGATGACAAAATCTATTAGATATCCTTGTTGTGCCCCTATTTATAAATCTGTTTTAAGTAATATAGAATTGTCATTAAAGAAGACTGGCAAAATTATTTTCACAATCTCTTTTCACATATTGCTAAAACCCCAATACATTTTCCATATATTACCAATGAGACGGTGTCAACACAGTAGAGAGTGTGAAGTCCAGTGTCCATGTACGCAAAATTAGATAAACAGACTCCTTCGTGGATTTTTTTTTAATCCTCACCCAAGGACTTTTTCTCATTGCACTTAGACAGAGAGAAAGGGAGAACGGAAGGGAGAAAGAAACATCAATGCAACAGAGAAGAATCAATTGGTTGCCTCCCAGACGCACCCAGGCTGAGGAACAAACCTGCAACCTAGGTATGTGCCCTAATGGGGAATCGAACCCACAGCCCTTCAATTATGGGTCCACGCTCCAACAAACTAAGCCACCCTGTCCAGGGCTGGAATCGTATTTTGACAAGGCTTATTTCTCTCTGGATATAAACAAATGTTAAAGACTGTGTGGTCTACTGGATACCATAAAAGGTAGCTCGCTCCTTTAAAACAAGGGTGATGACCAGGCACATAGACAACATATTCAGTGGAAAATTTTCACTTTTCCTATACATTTATGACTATGTAGAAACATATACTTACATAGGAATATGATATGTTTCACAGACCTTGAGTTAAAAAAATTAGCTACTATAGTCTTCTGCCAATTAAACATATGTTACTAATTACTTTAGTTATAGCAAGCAGCACTCAAACACACTTGATCTAACCAATTTCTAGAAAATAAGACCCTATACTTTGACAAACAGAAAAACCGATAACTTAATCTCTTTGGCCCATGCTTACTGGAGAAAATCAAACCAGGGAACATCACTTACTCCCAGAATGCCTCTATTCAATCAGAAAATAACTTATCCATTTCATAGAGAAATGGCTCTGTATACTAGAAAGCAATTTTAAGTATGTTACTTTCCTTGAAATCAACAAATAACTTTGAGAAGTTTACTCCCCTCTCTCAGAAAATAATCCCCCTTAACACCCATCGAGGCATACCATGCCTTCACTTGATGCGCTGTGCGCTGGAGCATTTTTTTCCCCCTTTTTGCAGCAGAAAGTCCCTACGATGGCAAATACAATCACTGTTCACGGCAGTAATCAAGTTCTCCTGCCATGATCGTTTCATCTGCTTCCCAGATGCACTCTCATTTCAATTTCCAACTGTGTTAAGTCCCACATTTTCTATCAATATATTTGTGTTTAATCCTAAACTACCATGCGATTTTTAGGCCTCTTGAAAAACCCAGTTTGCGATTTCTTTTTTAAGTTCCTTACAAATGCAGATAAAATAATAACTTGAGTTAGCCTTCAAAATAGGATTTAAAACATTTCTAGAGTACTTGTAGTTTATTTTGTTTGTTTGCTTTTTAAATTCTTTTAAATAGCACACAATGTCATTTTAGGCAAAGTTTGAGCAAACATTTAGTTTGTAAGAAATATTTTCCAGCCAACCTGAATTTTAACTATCTCAACCTTGAAGTTTAAAAGTTTATGAATATGGTTCAGTACAAATTGAAAGAAAAAAATTTAAACTTTTCCCAATAGCCAAAAAAAAAAAAAAAGAATAGAAGAGGGAGAGGGGGAAGGAGAATAATACAGTAAATTACATATCTTATATTTAGTACGTGCTAAACATTATTCTAAACCTTTAAAATTTTAACCATTTAATCCTTTCAACAGCTCTATGATATGAGTGACTTTATTACTCTCTTTTTAAGGAATGAGAAAACAGAGGCGGAGAAATGTTAAATAGTTTGCCAACGTTCACAGTAAGAAACAAAACCAGAGATCCTTCCTACTCCCAAAATAGCCTGTACCCAGTCTCTATGCCCTAAGTTATTCTTTCTCCTGCCTCTTGTGATCGACACGCTTGTGTGTAACTCATTTCATTTAGTGTAATATAACACCAATCCCCTCGCTATTCAAAGGCCATTAATTGTAGAATGAACCATAAAGTGAGTTTTTCAGGAAAAAAGAGAAAATGGCTAGCAAGTCTCCGTTGGCATCAAGTTTTAAATAATCTTGGTTTCAGGAGATTTCAAACGTAAAACAGTATGAAAAGAATAGTGCATGTCACATTTTTTTGTTTCCAAACTTGGTGAAAATATGAAACAAGCTTTTGCTCTGCCAGCTATTGGAATTAAACTATTTTGATTGATCATGAAATTTTTAATGTCTTAATATTTATTAAAAAGGGCAGAATAAAATGATGCAGAAGAGGAAAAAGAGAAAGAGAAAAAGTAGGGTGGGAAGAAGAGAACACTTCTACTCCCCTGGGGGTTTCCATTTCTGTTGCACAATCATCGAATTGCACCATAATTTTCACCATGATAAAGAAACAACATGTAGGTACTATTCTGGTGGTGGATTAAAAACTGCAATAAAAATAACCCCCTGAGATAGATATACTGTTAACATGACTAAATAAAGCATTAGGCTACTATATTCTCTTGTCACTAAGTGGGTGTGTTCACAATTAAGCCAATATGTTCCCGTGAAGTCTCCACATCCTCAGAGACATCATCTAATAGATTAGAAAAACCTAATTTTGCTAAACTTTGTGGAAACCTACCTTTGGGTGGGGAGGCTGCTCAGAGAACTGATACTTTATTTGAGCTTCAGTGCACAGGAAATGTATTAATGACACAGGCTATTCTATTCCACCCAATCTCCTTTTCTTGCCAGACAACTTCAGAAAAAAGCCATTCCCAAACTCTACCCCTGTGTTCCGCAACACACGTACATACTCACTCATTTCTTTGGATAATTGCTCCTCCCTCACCACCCATATCCATGCCATTCTGTTGGGACTTCTAATCATATTGTCATACACATTAGCCATGGCCATTATTCCAGAATTTGGGCTGATGTCTTAAGCAAGGCCATTCAGACCACTTACTCCATATTTTTATATACTGAATTAGAGAAAGATATTTTTCTCTTTGCTGTGATACTACCTAACTGTAATAAGGTAGCTTGGACTACCTTATTCTTGGACTAGCTTAGTCTGCCTCCATTTCCTTTCATCCATATGCTTCACATAGGAATAACCTGTCTGAATCAGAGGAGTTAAAGGCTGCAGAGTTTAGGGACCACAGAGGTGGCCACCTGCCCCAAGGTAGAGGGCACACAGTCCTCCACAGGACTACCCTCACTTCTGACACCAACTGCAACTTCTAGAGGTTCCCCAAAACACCCTCATGTTTGAGGACTCATAGAACTTACTGACAGCCATTATCCTCACAGGTACAGTTTATTACAGAAAAAGGATGCATCTTAACATCAGCCAAGGGTGGAAGTGCGCAAGGACAGAGTACACGAAGGTTACAAACGTAGGACTCCTGTTGTCCTCTCTCCGTGGAATCAGGATGCTTTTCTCTCCTGGCATTAATGTGCAGCAGTATGCATGGAGTACTGCCCGCCAGGGAGCTTCACCTGAGCTTCAACGTGATTAACTGTGCTCATGGCTGATTTTAGTCTCCAGATAAACTGATATCTCATTACCTAAAACTCCCCACCCTAATTCACATTGTTGATTGTCCTGGCATGGCCTGTCACCTCCCTAAAATATGTGGGTGTGGCCAGCCCCAACCTTAAGTCACATTGTCAAGACCACCCACACGATCCAAGGCCCCCAGACAAAGAAAGATATTCCTACCAGGCATGACCTTCCAAGAACCCAGATATTACTTCCCTGAAACCAAAGGCAAAGGCCAGACCTTCACTCTGGCAAGGCCAAATTCTTTAAAACGCAGCGGCTTACAAATAGTGAGGAGAGAGAGGGGGAAAAGCAGAAGGAAGCATTTCTGAACCCTAAATCTGATGGTGCGTATAAACTGTACCACTTCTATCTTTCCAAGTGACACGACTCAGCAAATTCCCTTTTAGCCTGGCCATGTCTCTGGTTTCTTTTACTTTTAAACAAAAAGACAGGGAAAGGAGAAGGCAGAGGAGGAGACTATTTCAATGCTAATAAAAGGTTATGGTGACATCCTGGCCAATAGGTGTATCTTAATGACTTTTCACAATGGTTGTCTTCCTGACATACAAATAGTCATAACCATAAAAGCAATTAAGAAATATGTTGCATCAATTGAAACTGCAACAGAAATAAACTCTATGGATTTACTTCATTCTAAGACAAAGTGTTAGCTACTCTTCTCCATGCGCACGTTCCTGAGTATTTCAACCTAACAAAGCCAAGATTCATAATGCTGAAGAGTCCCTCCATACCCCAAAGAACCAAAGCAACTGAAAGCATCCTAGCCTCTGGTAGCATTATTACCCAGGTAGTTCTTTCTTTTTCCTTTTATGCTCACAGTGATGGAGTGCAGATTGGAAAAGGACCAAAGGTCTTTGGAGACAAAATGTCCACTTGTAATCAGGGTTGTACGTGTCAAAGACCTGAGAAGAAATTTTATTTTATTATTTTTAATCCTCTCCTAAGGATATGTTTATTGATTTTGGAGAGAGAGCAAAGGGGAGAGAGAGAGAAAGAAACATCAGTCAGTTGTCTCTCATACGCATCAGACCAGGAATCAAACCCGCAACCTAGATATGTGCTCTGAGCAGGAATCGAACCCACAACTTTTTGGTGTACGGGATGACACTCCAATCAATGGAGCCGCCCAGCCAGGGCTCTGAGAGGAATTTTTAAAGTACATATTCTTCAAGTCCAACTCCAAAAAGTATGAGACTGTGAACATAGGTATGTTGGTAAAGCTCCTTGAGGGATTTCATTGTCCACTTAATGATAAGAACCCCTGCCATATATTAACTGGTTTTCTCTCTACAGGTGTCTCGGCCAAGATAAAGAAAACTCTCCTGTGGGACCAGGGGCACTGGACAATGCAGTAAATAATCGAGTGGCTAGCATGTCAGAGGCACTCAATGAGTGTTTCTCATACATGAATATATACATTGAATAATGAGTTGTGTGTCATTACAGGGTGATGTGTCATTCACCTACCACAAGCTGTGCTATGAGTTTCCTTAGCACTCAAGTAAACAACAGGAATCTCGGTGCTGCCGTGTGTTTCCTTCAAATCCAACACTGGCTGTAGGAAGAGGAACTCTCAAACTCTTTCTCATTGGCAGTACATTCAAGACTCGAGGTCATCTTTCAGCTCAGCCTGTATTCACTGCTTACCACAACTGAGGCAAGATGGCAGGACCTAGTGGGTGCAGCAGGACACGGGGTGAGGCAGAGAGCTTAAGGCTATAGGACAAAGTCATGATCTTTTAGTTTTCGGTTAGCACTTACCCTCCATTGTCCACACTTGGTAGAGCCGGCCTGCCTAAGGAAAAGGCGGCGAGTTTGTTTACCAAAGCTTTGGTGCTTAGATCCAGAGGTGAAAGGCCAAAGCCGCTGAAAATCAGAGTATATGTGGCAGATAGAACAATGGCCCCTAAAGACATCCGCAAACTAATCCATTGGACCTATGAATCAGTTACCTTACCTGGATGGCAAAAAGGACTTAGGACGTGTGATCAGGTTAAGGATCTTGAAAGGGGGAGAATACCCTGAATTATCTAGGTAATCCAGAGCCCCAGTGTAATCACAGGGGTCCTTATAAGAGGAAAGCAAGTGGGTGAAAGTCAGAAGACAGGCGAGGATAGAAGTGGAGGTTGGAGTAATACATTTTGAAGATGAAGAAAGAGGCAGTGAGCAAAGAAAGGCAGGCACACTCCAGAAGCTGGAGAAGGCAAGGAAACAGCTTCAGAAGTAGCCCAGCCTGGCTGACACTTGATTGCAGCCCCATAAAACTAACTTTGCATTTCTGCCTTTCTGAACTGTAAAATAGGTTTGTGTTATTTAAAGCTACTAAATTTGTGATAATTTGTTTCAGCAGTGATAGGAGACTAATCCACATGCAGAAACTTGATCTTTAGAACAAAAGGCCTGAAGTAGTTAGTACAGTATTCCATACATCAGAGGAAGCGCTGGGAACTCTGCTTCCCATCACGAGCAGAGCTGACCGTAGAGGGACTCATACATATCACTTGTAGAAAAATAACACCCCTCTAGTTACCAATTCCACCTCATTCATTTCATGTTGTTTTTCAATTAGGCAATGCAGCAAAATAGTAAACAGCTTGTGTTTGATTTGTTTTATGCTGTTGTTTTGTCCGCCAGTCATCGTCATCGTCCGTTCTTTGTTCTTACCTTCTTTGAGGGGAGCACTCCTCTGCAGCCTCTGTCTATGTTCCTGGTCTGTGACAATGTCCTGCCCTGTTACGTTCCTGTTATAAAGCTCCAGGGGTGGTCACATGATGCCACATCTATCTACTTAGAACATGCTATACCTTTAACTATAATGATTTCTTTAGGAATAAGCATATAACTCAAGTCAGCCCAATGAGAATCGGCCTCCGATTTTTAGCTGGTGTCGAAGATAAAATGCAGTGCTGGAGTTGCCGGTGATTTTCTGTTCCCCCACAATGAAGGGTCTTTTCTGAGAAATGAAGGTCATAGGGAACAGCCTAGGCAGAAGGTGGAGAGAGGGAGACAGAGAGACAGAAAGAGAAGGAAGCTCCGTGTCCAAAGTCACTTCCCTTGAATCTCCCAGTTATGTGAACAATTCTATCCTTTGTTGGTTTGAACATGTTTGAAGGAAGGTTTTGGTTCTTAAACACCTAGAATCCTGACTAATCGAAGCAGCCCAGGTGCACTCAGATCACAGCAGTACGAAGCAGATTCAGGGCCCGGGAGGAGTTCAGAAAGCGCAAAGGACGCCAATCTCTCTAGCTCCAGCCTCAGAGATCATGGAAAAACTCCTTCAGAAAACAAGACAAGACAAAACACAGCATCCCTCACTTATTTGCGATGTCTGAGATTTCTTTACAGAAAAAAAATTTCACCAAACTAGAGATAAGGGCTTATATATTTTTCTTTTTTTAAAATATATTTTATTGATTATTCTGTTACAGTTGTCCCATTTTCCTCCACCCTGCACACCGCCTCCACCCTGCATGCCACATGCCACCCGCATTCCCCCCCTTTAGTTTACGTCCATGAGTCATACATATAAGTTCTTTGGCTTCTCCATTTCCTATACTATTCTTAACCTCCCCCTGTCTATTTTGTAGCTACCATTAAGGGCATATAATTTGATACCCCTAGGGGAGAGAAATTTATGGCTGACTTCATTAGTGTCACTAATGTGACTTTATCAATTCAAACTTGGACACTTTGAAAATGAAAGGAACACTAAAAATAACTAAGCAAGGCAACAGGCAGAGACGGTGATTGTCCCAGGCAAAACAGGCTCTGCAGTCACCCTGTCCGGATGTGTGGTAAGCAAGCTGGATTTTGTGTCAGAGGTTGGAGTTCAAATTCTGCCTCTCACTACAGGCATGTGGGGACTTTAGTAGTCACGGCTTTTCTTCACGCATCTGAAGGTAGTTGAGATAAAATTACCTCAAATGGCTAGTATAAGGATCAGAAGCTATGAAGAATATTTTAAAGATATTCTTTGTGCCAACTGCAAAACCAAATAGTTTTCCTCTTGTTAGTATCTTATTTTGTTAGAAGAAAAAGAAGGGAAAAGGGTACTTCAGAAATTAAGTGAAACAGGAAAAGACAGAAGATTGAAATGTGGTCAGTGGTGGCTTTAAATTTTATACTTGAAACTTCATACATTTTGCTTATGGTCAGGTGTGACCTTTCTTTTTTTCTTTCAATTTGTACTGGGATATAATTGCCTTGCATTATTGTAAAAATTTAAGGTGCACAGCATATGATTTGATAATGTGCATATTATGAAATGATTGCCACAATTAATTTAGTTAACATCACCTCACATAGTTAAAAACATTTTTTTCATGCCTGTGATCAGAATTTTTCAGATCTATTCTTTCAGCAAACTTGTGAATATGCAATACAGTATTACTAACTATATTTACCATGCTATATATTACATTCCACTAATTACTTATTATAATTGAAAGTTTGTACATTTTGAACACCTTCACCTAATACTCCCAAATTCCAGCTCTGGCAACTACAAATCTGATTTCTTTTTCTGTGAGTTTGGTTTTGGTTTTTTTATTTTTTGTTTTGTTTTGTTTTTTCAGATTTCACCTACATTGTGACCTTTCTTGAAGGCAGAGGGCGCCACCTACAGGTAGCACAAGTGCATTAAGCAACATTGGCACAGCTCCCGAATCTGTCTGTACTAAGGGCATTTTGTAGGCATTTCCATCAAAAGAATCGATTGTTGAGGAGCAGGACGCTTGCCCAGCTCCACAAACTGGAGTGAACTCCGGCCCGACTCTGATTCATTCAAATAGTATCTGACCATCTTTAAAAAACACTTCTCAGAATCTCCGATTTTACTTCCACTTAACTAGGATGCAACACCCATCTAGCCAGTGAGCCCTGGAATCTTAAGAGATCCATTGAGGTTCTTAAATGTGATTCCCTAAAATGACGGTATATCAAAATCATTAGCAGAATATACTGTGTAGTCCAACTTTGATTCAACCTCTGGCTTCACTAATAACCTTGAGGAAATTATTTGCCCTTCGAAATCTTTGTTTCTTCAGATGTGAGATGAAAATGACAGCAGCGCCTATCTCACAAACGGTTACGAAAATTAAATTTAGACCAGTGTGTAACGCACTTACTGCAACACCTGGCTAATGAAATCCATGCTTGATAGCTGATTGTTTTCTTTCCTTAATCCCTCCCAGCCATAACCTTCTATAGGTAAAAGAATTTAGTCTATGCCAATGCAGGTGGGGTTTATCTAGCTTATAAAATTTGTATGGCCGTCGGCTTACCTCCAGCCTCCTGAACATAGCTCTCTAACTCATTTTTTTCCTCATTGGCTGATGCAAAGGTGTGCTAGCCTGTCAGTTGCTGATGCAGACCCATGATCTGTGCCCCTGAGGGTAACTATTGGCATTGGAGCAACCTAATCACACAACTAAAGAAAGAAAGTATTCAAGGAGTCCTCCTGGATCCAAATAATCTCTGCCTCTTAATTCCATGCAAATTGGAATTTACAATGGAAATGAGATTATTATCATGTATTTTTTAGTTCACAATATCCAAGTCAGCATATTTCTTTAGATTAAGCATTTATAGTATTTTAAACAACAGTTTAATGGAAAAGTTCAAACATTTAAATGAAGCTGTTGCTTTCAGTTGCTAGAAGATACAGCATTTTAATTACATGGTGAAACTTTTTCATCAAGAGCTTCTTAAAAATATATTTTAATATGTAAACTGGCCACTTGTGCTGTTTTATCTTCATTCTCACTATTAAAAATTATTTGAAGTCCAATTCAAATTGAATAGCTTAAATCCAAAGGTATACCAGGACCAAATTCAAGCTATTTGGAAATTCTGTCCTTTTTGTTCTAGCCCACACAAATTAATCAACTCAACATTGAGCGAACAAGTATTGTATGCTGTCTCATAGAGTTAAGCATCCTTGATTCCTCAAAAGCATATGAGGGTTCTTTTAAAAGGTAAGAAGGAAAAACAAATAAGGAAAGTCTGGTATTATTTTTGTCTCTTCTGTTTCTGTGTAGAATACACCCAGCAATCACAATTTACTCAAAAACCTGAAGAATTTTTGTAGTGTTTAAAAGTGTAGAGACAAAGGCTAGTCTTTTAAAATGAACTAAGAGAAAGGTCAAGGAACAGTCTGCATCTAGGAGAGAAGGTCCCTGCAAATGTGCAATACTATCCACCTAAGCCCAATTTCAGAAACCTATCATATAAAAAATAAACAGGATCTGAAACTTCAAAAACTAATTCACACTGAAGATGCGCATTTTTCTGGGTTAATTCTTTCTCTTAGATCTGTTTTAATCTGAAATATACAGTGTTTAAGTACATCATGCAGATTGTGAGAGAAGTTTTCACTAATGTCCATCTGATTTTGCATTATCGGATACCTACCGCACACCTCACACTGAGTGAAGAAACGTGAAACTACGATGATCAGGGGAGAACACTCAAATTGACCAAAAAACCGGTGGAACCACCATGTAATGAGAGAGCTTAAAGAACAGAACAAATGGGCTTAAAAGCTTAATGCAAAGTTCGTGAAAGCATATCACGGCAAACGGGGTCTTCTGAACCATATATTTAGAGATTAAGACAATTGGTCTTTGACCTTTTGGAGACCACCTGAGGATGGTCTCACCCTCCATTACAGAGGGTGTGAATTTTGAAATCAAGTTTTCAGGGTTAAATTCCTAAAGCTGAGATTAATTAGAAGTATATTCTAAACAAGTTGTTGAACTTTGGCCTCAGACATGCAGATATCAGGCAAGGTAGTTTTCTATGTAACTTTAATTCAAGGTACAAAGAGGGGCTTTATGCCCATGCAGTCTGGTGAAGAAAGGGGTCTAGACTCCCTAATGTTTAATAGCTACTTTATTAAATAATTCCTATGCTATAGGTCAGGCTTAGAACTAAATACATCAACCCTATAAAAAAAGCATTGAGAGAGTGTTCTGCATTTTAGCAAAATCACAGGACTAAATTCATTGATGACAACAGTTTAAAGAGAAAAAGCAGGTATATTTAGAGTTTATTTATAAGTGGTCTGGATGGCAGGAAGGAGAGCTACTGTGCCCACCACAATGGATACTATGGTGCTTCTCAAATGAACAGTTCAGTCTAGCAAATCACATGTGTTGGTCCGAATGAAAAATGAATAAAGAGGTCATGGGTGTAGACCTTTTATGCAAATAGTGGGCACCCTCAAGGAGATTGCCCCAGATTTTTAGTTTTTTAGCTATCTCTCATGAGAAGACTGGCCTATAGGTACTTGTAAAATGCACTAGAAGACATAACAGTGCTCAAAACAATTCTGTACGCACTGTTCTCATTTACAAGCCTGTATTCTCATGATACTCCTGGGATTCTGATTCCCTGCAAGAGACTTTTTGACTGTTTGGATGAGGCTCAAATTCAATTATGCTTCCAAATAGCTACTCAGTAACTGTATCTGAAGGAGAGAAATCCTGCAAAATCATTTCTAAATAACCAGCTGATATAAAACACAAAATTCCCACTTGTCGGATTTATATTAGAATTTCTATTACATTTCTCTCAACATATAATTTCTAAATTTGAACTAATATCTGTTGAAGCTTTAAAATGTGCTTCACTTTTCACATATGTCATCTAGGACTTACCAGTTACAGAATCACTAAGGAATGTATTTAAACATGGCTACCTTTCAGCTTCAGCTTTACAGATAATTTTGACCATGAAGAA
The DNA here is from genome assembly GCF_022682495.2 of Desmodus rotundus. Classification (NCBI taxonomy): domain Eukaryota; kingdom Metazoa; phylum Chordata; class Mammalia; order Chiroptera; family Phyllostomidae; genus Desmodus; species Desmodus rotundus. Next base: position 43,978,983 of record NC_071390.1, on the reverse strand, counting down.
TAGCATTGCTCTGCACATCTAGATGTCATTTTCTTGTAGCTCAGCCTTGATAAGATGGCTTTGCTCAGATTTTGGTAATTTTTTAAAATTTTCTTTACATTGTCCAAATACATGTAGGAAGTGCACTAATAATCATTTGATTGATATTTAGCTTTAGTACCTCATGAAAAAGAGGAAGCTTCATTTATTTCTGTATTTCTTTCAGAGTACCTACATACACATTTCTTCTTTTTCACAAATATCATTTTCTTGGTCACAATGGAAGACTCAGGAGCATCTGTGGCTACACATTACAGACTCCTCATCCCATGAGTAAAGCTGCCCTATAGATACAGGAAACAGATTGGTGTTTGCCAGAGATAGGATCTTGGGAGTGGGCAAAATGGGAATAGCAAGTCAAAAGCGACCAGTTATAAAGTTAGTAATTCATGGCGATGTAGTGTGCAGCATGGTGACTACAGTTAACAACACTGTATTGTATGTTCAAAAGTTGCTAAGAGAGTAGGTCTTAAAAGTTCTCATCACAAGAAAAAGATTCATAATTCTGTATGGCAACAGATGTTAACTAGACTTGTGATATCATTTCACAATACTTATGAATATTGAATCATTGGATTGTACACCTGAAACAATATAATATTATGTCAAGTATACCTTGATTACTTAAAAAGTGAAATTGGTTGGACATACCCTTTCCCTTGCTTCACTGCTCACCACCTACCATCATGGCTGAGACACGCATGTTCTCAGGCCAATGACCCTGGTTAAAAAATAACCATTAGTGGCAGTAAAACAGCTGAAAAGGTAACTTCTACCATTTCAAAGATGAAACTGGTTTTTAAGCAGGCCACAGTTTTTCTCAGAAATATACTTTTTTATAAAGGTCCTGAAAGAAAATAATTGAGTAAGGGAAAATAAAGTATGTAAAACAGCTCCAAGAATAAGGGGGAAAATGTGTCAGTTCCCCTTCCACAATTGACTTATTGAATTCTCTCCTTCAGTCTATATATTCCTACTCCCAAGCCAAAAAAAAAAAGTCTCATTATTACTTAAAATATAACTTTATTAATGGAACAAGCAATATCCTCCAGGAAATGTCCTGACTACCTTCTCAGAGTTATGTTTTCTTGAGAAACACTAGAATTATCAGTTTAGTGACAGAAAAACATGAGTGAATAAAAAGTTTTCACTTCTGCGATCACAATGGTAACAGGACATTGCATGTGCTTGTCCTCTCACGTTCTGCTTGTTAACTCTTGAAATTCATATACTAACATGTCCATGAGCAAAGACTGCCAGGTTTCAGGACTCACAACACTCAATATCTCTTCCAGAAATTAGTTCTTATCTCCCATCTACTGTTTTTTTTTAGAGCAATAGGCTGAATGTTTGTGCCCCACCCCCCCAATACTAACATATTAAATCTTAACATCCAATGTGATGATATTTGGAGGTGGGGCCTTTGAGGTGTGATTAGGTCATGAGAACAGAGCTCTCAGAATAGAATTAGTGCCCTTAAAAAAAGACCCTTAAAAAAAAAGATCTATTCAGGCTGAAAGTGAAGGGATGGAAAAAAATATTCCAAGAAAATAGACGTTGAAAAAAAGCTGGGGTAGCTATAGTTCTATCAGACAAAATAGACTTCAAAAAAAGGCCATAACAAGAGACAAAGAAGGTCACTACATAATACTTAATGGAATTATACAACATAAGAGCACCTAATATACAAGGAAAATCTCATTGTGGGGATTTTAATACCCCACTGTCGACAATGGATAGATCGTCCAAACAAAAAAAGCAAGGGTACTGTAGCATTGAACAACACCCTAGATCAAATAGACTTAATTGACATTTACAGAGCATTTCAGCTCAAAGAGGCAAAATATGCATTCTTTTCAAAAGCACATGGATCATTTTCAAAGAGACCACATGGTAGGATGCAGAACAAGCCTCAACAAATTCAAGAAAGTTGAAATCATATCAAGCAACTTCTCAGATCACAATGGCTTGAAACTAAAAATCAACATCAAGGAAAAGACTCAAAAACATTCAAATACATGGACAGTGAGTAATGAGTAATGTGTTATTAAATAATGAGTGGGCTAACAATGAAATCAAGGAAGAAATCAAAAATACCTGTAAACAAATTAAAATGAATACAGAACAACCCAAACCTATGGGACACAGCAAAGGCAGCCCTGAGAGGGAAGTTCATAGCAATACAGGCCTACCTAAAGAAGATAGAAAAATTTCCAAGAAATAACCTAACCCTACATCTAAAAGAACTGGAGGAACAACAACAAACAAAGTCCAGAGTAGAAGGGGGGAAATAATCAAAAATAGAGCTGAATTAAATAACATAGAGACTAAAAAACAATTCAAAGGATTAGTGAAACCAGGAGGTGGTTCTTTGAAAAAATAAACAAAATTGACAAACCTTTAACCAGACTCATGAAGAAAAAAAAGAGAGAGGACCTAAATAAATAAAATCAGAAATGAAAGAGAATAAATAACTGGTACCATAGAAATACAAAGGATTATAAGAAATTACTTTGAACAATTATATGCCAAGAAATTGAACAACCTGGGCAAAATAGACAGATTTCTAGAAATATGCAATCTTCCAAAACTGAATGAAGAAGAATCAGAAAGCCTGAGTAGACCTATAACAACTAGCAAAATGGAAGCAGTAATCAAAAAACTCCAGGTACACAAAGGCCCTGAATTGGATAGATTTTACCATAAATTCAAAGCCGAATTAACTCGTATCCTTCTCAAACTATTCCAAAAAATTCAAGAACAGGGCAGACACCCAAACTCTTTTTACAAGGCCAGTGTTATGCTAATTCCAAAACCACATAAAGACACAACAAAGAAAGAAAATTATAGGCCAATATCTCTGATGAGCATAGATGCTAAAATCCTCAACAAAATATTGGCAAACCCAACCCAGCAAGACATTAAAAAGATCATACAGAATGATGAAGTGGGATTTATCCCAAGGATTCAAGAATGGTACAATATTCACAAGTCAATAAATGTAATATACCACATAAACAAAATGAGGACAAAAACCACATGATCATATGAATAGATGATGAAAAAGCATTTGGTAAAATCCAGAACTCAATCATGATTAAAAAAAAAAAGCACTTACCAAAGTGGGAATAGAGGAACCATACCTCAACAAAATAAAGGCCATATATGAGAATCCTACTGCCAATATCATAGTCAATGAGCAAAAACTAAAAGATTTTCCCCTTAAGCTTTATCTCTTAAGACCCCGAACAAGACAAGGGTGCCCACTTTAACCGCTCTCGTTTAACATAGTACTGGAACTTCTAGCCACAGTGATCAGAGAAGAAAAAGAAATAAAATGCATCTAAATTGGAAAGGAGGAAGTAAAAATGTCATTTTTTTGCAGACAGCATGATATTGTACATAGAAAACCCTATAGTCTCCACCAATAAGTGAAATTGGCAAAATAGTGGGATACAAAGTTAATATTTAGAAATTGCTGGTACTTATGTATACCAACAATGAACTACCAGAAAGAGAAACTAAGGGAAAAAAATCCCATTTACTATAGCAATGAGAAAAGTAAATTGACTAGGAATAAATTTAACCAAGGAGGTAAAAGACCTGTCCTCAGAAAACTACACAATACTGAAGAAAGATATTGAGAAAGATACAAATAAATGGAAGGAAATACTGTACTCATGGATTGGAAAAATTAACATCATTAAAACATCCATAATATCTAAAGCAATCCATAGATTCAACACAATTCCTATTAAATCCCAATGGCATATTTCACTGATCTAGAACAAATACTCCAAAAATTTCTATGGAACAAAAAAGAACTCAAAAGGCCACAGCTATCTTGAGAAAAAAAGAACAAAGTAGGAGGGATCACAATACCTGATATCAAACTATACTACAAGGCCACTGTAATCAAAACAATCTGATGCTGGAATAAGAACAGATACATCAATCAATCAAACATAATAGAAAGTCCAGAAATAAACTCATGTCTCTATGGTCAATTAATATTTCACAAAGGGGGCACAAGCATACAATGGAGTAAAAATAGTCTCCTCAATAAATGATGTGGGAGATCTGGACTGGTACATGCAAAAAAAAAATGAAACTCAACCACCAACTTACATCATATACCAGAATAAACTCTAAATGGATAAAAGACTTAAATATAAGTCATGATACCATAAAAGTCCTAGTGGAGAACTAGGCAGTAAAATTTCAGATACCCCATGTACCAAAATTTTTGCCAATATATCTCCTAGGGCAAGGGAAGAAAAGGAAAAAATAAAAAAAATGGGACTACAGAAAATTAAAAAGCTTCTGCACGGCTAAAGAAATGATCATCAAAGTGAAAAGAGAGTCAACTGTATGGGAGAATATATTTGTCAATGATACTTTAGACAATGGTTTAATTTCTAAAACATATAAAGAATTCATACAACTCAACACAAGCAAGACAAACAATCCAATTAAAAAATGGGCAAAGAATATGAACAGACACTTCTCCAAGGAGGGCATACAGAGGGCCCATAGACATAAGAAAAAATGCTCAACATCACTAGCCATCAGAGAAATGCAAATTAAAACCACAATGAGGTATCACCCCACACCTGTTAGAATGGCTATCATCAATAAACCAACAAACAACAAGTGCTGATGAGGATGTGAAGAAAAGGGAACCCTAGTGCACTGTTGGTGGGAATGCAGACTGGTGCAGTCACTGTGGAAAACAGTATGGAATTTCCTCAAACAATTAAAAATGGAACTGCCTTTTGATCTAGCAATTCCACTGTTGGGAATATACCCTAAGAATCCCAAAATACCAATTCAAAAGAACTTAAGTTCACAGCAGTGCTATTACAATAGACAAGTGCTGGAAACAGCATAAGTACCCATCAGTAGGTGAGTGGATCAAAAAACTGTGATACATTTATACAATGGAATACTACACAGCAGAAAGAAAGAAGGAATTCCTACCTTTTGGGACAGCATCGTTGGAACTGGAGACTATTATACTAAGTGAAATAAGCCAATTGGTGAAAGACAAATACCATGTGATCTCACATATAAGAGGAATCTAATGAACAAAAATAAACTAATGAGCAAAATAGAACCAGAGGCATGAAAACATGGAACAGACTGACAGCAGCCAGAGGAGATGGGGGAGGGGGAGAATGGTGGAAAGAAGGGGAAGAGACTAGTCAAAGAACATGTATGAATGACCCATGGACATGGACAACAGGGTGGGGATTGACTGTGGGAGCAGGGTTGGGCTGGGTGGAGGAGTGCAAAAGAGGAAAAATTGGGACAACTGTAATAGAATAAAAATAAAAATAAATTCATCATGTTTATGTGTAAAAAATAACATGGCTATTTATCATTGCATATTATAGAAATAAAGGATGGGAGGGAAGAAGGGAAGGAAAGAAGGAAGGGAAAGGAAGAGAGTTCTTTCTTCCAAGTCTTAAAGCAAAGACCTGGCATAGAAATTATAATTTTTGTATAATGTGTTTTTTAATTATTTCCTTTTTCTGCTCCCCTACCTCTTAATTTATTTTTCTTGTAGTGATAACATGAAATTATATTGCTACCAATGCTATTAACAGTTATGTACTTTTCTCCCCATTTGGAACTTTAGAATAAATGTAATACTTATTCTTATTGATATTTATTGCTGTAGTGCAGTAGCTCATTAACATGTAAACTTCATCAAATAGTTTTCCTTACTGAGATTTGGGGAGCAATTAGGTCATATTAGTTTAAAATAACAAATATTATTAAAATAACAATTGCAGAATATATGGAGGACAACCCTTCTCAAAGAAACCTAAGTACTATTATGTCATCTAACCATCCCAGAGAGGTGAGTTATTGGGTTCTATAATGTGAAAAGCATAGAGGAAAAGGTATATAAAAATAATAGAATAATGTGGAGAATAACACTTAGCATACATAATATTGCCAAAATAGAAGAAAAATTTAAAATCCGTGCCTTTTGTAGTAATTATATTAAAGTACATTAAACTGCCATAAAATTTATTGTATTTTAGTGTGAAATATGAGAATGATTAAAATGGAAAAATAGTTTTAAACCAAGTTCTCTTGAAATTAAAACCATTCATTGTATACCTATTAGGCCACTTTTTTACTGCCTATTATTCACAAAATTAATCCTTAAGGAAATACTGAAGGTCTATGAACCATTGTCATCCTTTCAAGGATACTTAAAATAGTTGGTTTAAAAGTTCCTTGGCCATAAAGTAAAGAACATATAATATAATAAAAAAAGATACAACTAATATCAGTGAAATACTGTATACTATCAGTGCTTCGAATTAGTCTCCGTTTCCCTCTTTCAAAACGGGAAGGGCAATGCCTTGGGGGTTAAAGAACTCGAATGTGGGAAACAATAGTGTTGCTGAGTATACTTTATTGGCAGAAGATTGTAACCATGGTAACACAACAACCCGAGGCAATGTTTTGCTCTTTTGTCCATGAAACTTCTTAAGACAAAATATGTTAAAATTAACAAACCAACACAGTGAAAATATTTACCAGAACACAGTTACGTTTAATAGGTAACAACAGTCTATTTTACTTTATCTTTTTTAAACTATAAAAATATCACGCCGACCCTGTGCAATCTTAGAGAAATAGATTCACTTTTAACAGGTCGCCTGCTCCATTTCTAAATGGGCACCAACTTGCTACGGGCATGAAAGGCCAAGAAAACAGCAGAGAGCACTGCGATGCCCTGTTCATATGTAGAAAGGGTGAAGAAAAAGCTGTGTAAAAAAATGGACTGATAAGCCAGTCTGAAATAGCAGAACAGGATCTAATCAAGGAACAGTCTCTGACCCCAGAGTGAAAACACCGAGCAGCATTTGCCCAGCGAGAGTTCAAAACCACTACAGACAAATGTCTGCTATGTGTCTTCATTCTTCCATTTTTTGAATGGACATGTCTCTTGTGATTATACTGCCCCAGTGTAACCTGTATGTTGGGTATATATGGTGCCAATGAACTTGTTCATGGGTCTCTAGATTAAAAACACAAACTTACGTACAGTACATTATAAAATACTGGACTCTTAGCCTGGTACTGTGATTGGATGAGATTTTATAGGACCTTTGAAGGAGATGAATATATTTTGCATTTGGGAGGCTCATAAATAATTCTGAACAGCGGATAGACTAGGTAGAATGATTGCATTAATGGCATCAATGAATGCTGTTGCTATAGCCTTGTCCTTTGCCTGTAAAACCCTCGTCCCTTCCCTTTCTGACTCAGATCAGTCTGTGACTTGCTTTGGCAAGTAAGATGTTGGAAAATGTGTTACAATCAGACTGAAAAGCACGTGTATATTTCCATTGGCTATTTTACACAGTGGTGCTTGCACTCTTGACCTCTGCCATCACCACAAGAAAAAGCAAACTTGTCACAGGTATGTGAGTGGCACTTAGAAAAACGTTCAGGTCATCCTATATAAGCCAACAGCCTGCAGACCTCAAAACACGTGAGAGAACAAGGCCAAGATCAGTTCATCTCAACACAGATGAGAAGAAATGAAAGAAAACACACAGATTTGTGAGGAATAATAGATGGTGGTTGTTTTAAGCCACTGAGCTTTCGGGTAATTTGTTAAGTAGCAAAACTAACCAATATATCTTCAGCAGCATAATCTGGGACAAAAGGTCCCAGTCCTGTGATTGACCAGGATTATGGGACTATAACCAGTTTCCATGGAGCTTTGTCAATTAATTCCTTTTCTGGGAACCAGCATTTAGGGGAATCATTGTTGGGCTTATTAACTCTAACCTCTCAGTCCACTGATCACAGAAATGTGTCCTCTCTGCAAAATACCCCATTACATTATCGGGTCCCTAAGAACTGTGAGATTAACTGCATTTGCCAAAGGAGAATAAAGAATCGTCAGCAATGCCTGACAGCCACACTCAGGATGCCGACTATTTCTCCTGAGAAAGATAGGATAAGGCCATTCTTATTGACAGCCCAAAAGGCATATACTATCCCATATGGCAAGTATCAATAAGGCTGCCATCCACAGATGCAGCATGAAGTTTGAGAAAAGCCTTCTGAGGACGTCTAAGATTTCTCCCAAGTGTTCTCCAGGGTCTCTAAGATCCTCTGTTGGCAAACATTTTCTTTCCCCAATATCACTCTATGGTATATAGATCAGGTTTGCTAAGAAGCTTCCCTAGCAGAGTAAGTGTTAACTAATGCTGAAAATGTTCTGTCTCTCCCCTTGCTGGCAGATCAGTGACAGATGAACAAAAAAAGTCACCACCCATGAAAACTACAACATAGAATTGGGAGGCCTTAGTGGCAATTTTGGACAAATACAAGTGCAAGACACTGTGCCCCCACTTCCAGCCTCCAGTTTTCTAGACATCAAATGAGCAAGGACATAGGGTCTCCATATTCACTATGTAAACTTTCCTTTTATTCCCATTTTCAGTATGTAACCTGTACCTCTCAATCACTCTTCTGTCCTCCAGTCTGGAGACCTGTTCATTCTTTTTAGATAAATCTTAACAATCAATCTTCAGAACTCTGTCAGGATATGAGGTTGCAGATATTCAGGTTTCAGAGTAGGGAGGGCATAAGGGTCCCACTGCTTTGTAAAGACCTTAAGACAATCCTATTATTAGCCCTACCTTTATCTAGCCCTTACAGAGGTCCCGGATTCTAACAGTTCCAGGGCCTTTGGGAGATTCTATGGGGTACACAATTTCACTTTACACATTGCCAGGTTGGGATTCACTTTCTTGGACATGATAAATCAACCACATGCATCATCTTTTTTCTGAAGTTCCAAACTTTTGATGCTATCTTCTTTACACACTGTCATTGTCAAAACAGGCATCTTAAAAATCCTGTTCTCTCACTTTCGTGGGTTTTCATGAAGGAAAAGGCATAAATGTGTCTGCTCAAACCACTATTTTAAACCGGAAGTATCAACCTGACTTTTCTTAGGAAAAAGTCCCACCACATTGGCAAACGTTCAGGGTCCTCATCTAAGCTCAGAGGATGGCGCGGTTGCAGTCCGCGTTCCGCACCCTGCCGAGTCAGGACACCGGGAAACAGAACCGTTTCGGGGATGCTCCTGTAAATCTGTCACAGAAACTCTATGTGTTGGATCTTTCAGTTAATCTGAAATGTTTCCCAGGAGCCCTAGCAAATGCAGAGTGCGTAGATCTTCTCATACCAGAAAGAGGTAGCTCAGAAGGGGAAGGGTTCACTTACAGGAATAGTGATTAAATCCTGCGCCGTATGTCAGTATCTTAAAAGTTGAAATTATAAGGTACCAGCTGTTGGCTCTAACTTACATTCTCATAAATGTAAAAGTATACATTAATATCCCTGTAATATAAAATGCTACAAGATATAAAACAACACTGTCAGTGAATGTGTATACTCGTATATATTGATACATGGCATTTAAATGTTTTTCATTCAATGCAACAACACTTCCTATAAGGCACATCTGACACATTTCTAAAGTAAGTTTATGCTATGGCCACTATGAATGCTTTGAAGTTATGCACTTCGGATGAATTTTAACTATTTTGTTAATATGATTTCTTACCACAGGACTGAAGAGTGAAACTGGATTCTAGCTGTGTGATCTTAAAAATCCTATTCAATTCCATAAAGTAGCACTTATTTCAATAAAAAAACACTCTCAAACATTTTTTTTTACTTTGTAGCATTTAAACCGACATCTGTTTGAACTTTTTAGAATTTTATTTTAAATTGATTCCTCTGGTTTCTTGAAAACAGCAACCACATTTTTCTAATCCCCAGCCCACAGGAGTCAGAGCTTCAAATTACAGTTCTTTTCACTGCCAGTAAATTTTAAGTCAGCAAGAAGCCAGGTAATAAAGGTCAAGTATTAGAGGTGTTGCTATATTGAGTATTGTTTCCTGGTAGGATCTACGCTGTAGTTACTATTTATGAAAATAAATAATAAAAGATAGATAAAAATGGCTAACCACATTTCCCACTGTTTTAAGTAACTAAATGCAGTTGCTATAGTGTAAAGTCTTTACCGACTAATTACATTATCGGGTTAATGATACAATAATTAATCTTTGTAAAGGTAGAATGACAACTCAAATATATGAACTACAACTACAGGAACTAATAATAGAATTACTTCAATAAGATTGTAGTTTACTGACTTTGGTGATTACAATCAATTATAATCGTGATTCTATTTAAGTTACAGGTAAATAAGCCAAATATTAGCAATTTATAGCATCTATAAATATTCTAATGTACTCAAGTTGTATGATATACAACAAGTTCAAAAATAAGGTTTGTGAAAAGCTTATTGTTCTCAATCTTGCTGACTCTATTCTTGATCTAGACATTATCATGTATTTTATTTTGATCTTCTCTGTACTTATCTTTGTTAGAATTTTAAAATGTCTTTATTAATCTTATCCTGAATGCGCACACCAGGTGTTCTGGATCAAAGAGAGATTATCATTATTCACTTAAAATTAAGAACAGTGTGATTCCCCATACCCCGAACCCTAACCATAGGGCAATGCAATGAAAGCCAGGTCAGATGTCCTGGCACAAATTCAGTCTGTACTGCAGGTGAGGACTGGACGAAACTGATCTTCGTCTGCTTACCTACAGGAGAGAGAGGTTGCAGGCTCTCCCTCCCTACTCGGCAAGAGGGAGACTGACTGGATGGAAAGGATCCTGAGATCGCACTCTAAACTTCTGGGATAGAAATGTCTTTCTCCAGGGGTGAGAGGAACCCAGGGTCTCTGGTTTTTCTGACTTGAGAGATGTCTCCAAGGTTCTGAGTTTTACCTTCCCTTGAGAGGTAAGTATTCACCTCTAGTTAGAAAAATCTGTCTGGAGTTCTCTCGCTTTCTATATGGTTGGAAATTAATTTCCCACATCTCGCTTTTAGCCTAGCATCCCAAGATTTCAACAAAATTTATTCAAAAAGCCCCAACTCTCCAAAAACACAAACATATTTCTTCTGTATCCCACATTATTTTATTGCTAGTTCCTATTATTGGTATTATGAACTTCCTTTGGGGACTGCCTAAAGTGTTTCTCACCTAAGGAAAAAAAACAAGCATATATAACCCTCCCTTTAGAAATTCCAGGCATTATGCATGAAAATAAATAAATACATATTTATTTCAGGTAATGAGCAAAAAAGTCAGTTTTAAGTTATGTACTTTAGATGAATTTTAACTATTTTGTTAATAGGAATTCTTATCCCAGGACTAAAAAGTGAAACTGGGTTCTAGCTGCATGATCTTTAAAATCTTGTTCAATCCCATCAAATAGCAGTGATTTCAATAAAAAACACTCTCACCTTTAACCTAATAAATACTTTGTATTATTTATTTTATATTGCAGATGTTTCAGATAAAAAATTCAGACCTCAGGAAAATGCATGAAATAATGAACGATGCTACTAAAGAGATCTTTTTAAACTTCCACCAGCAGGTTTCCCTCACTAACTTTGAATTAGTTAATTTCTTCCTTTCACATAAATTTGACAATGACATGCCTTTTCTTTCTTTTTCCTTTATTATAATTAACTTATTTCTGAACTTGTCATAGCTATGACATTTTCAGAACTAACATATCCTTTAATTAAAGCTTGAAGGATTATTGCTGCTCTTTGTAGCAGTTCATTTCATTATCTTCTTCAAATGTCTATGTGTCTAAAAATTATATTTCCTAAGCTTCATAAAACCAAATTTACATTTAAATACAATTCATTTTGCAGAAAAAAAAGACAATCCTTTAAAAGCATGGTGTAGTCTAGCTTTAAACATAGAGCTAGAGGATTATGCCAAAATACATAAAATGAAGCACTTATATTAAATGCAATATATTTCTGCATAATGTTACTCATATGCTAATTGAGTGACTACCTCTTCTTTTTTTTCCACTTTATTTTCACTGTTTACACTACCACAGATGTCCCCATCTTCCCTCCCCACCTGCCCATCTTCGCCCGAAACCCTTGCCCCCAGCCATCCCACACTGTTGTCTGTGTCCATGGGTCATGCATATATGTTCTTTGGCCAATCCCTTCCCCTTCTTTCATCCAGTCCTCCTCCCCCCTCCCCTCTGACAGCTGCCAGTCTGTTCCATGTGTCCATGCCTCTGTTTCTAATTTGTTTGTCAGTTTATTTTGTTCATTAGATTCCACATATAAGTGAGGTCATATGGTATTTATCTTTCTCTGACTGGCTCACTTCACTTAGTTTTATAATCTCCAGGTCCATCCGTGCTGTCACAAAAGGTAAGAGATTACCTCTTCTGATTCATGACTTATCAAACTAAGCCAGGTTAGATTTTAGGAAGGACTCAGTGCAAACAGTTTGTCAGAAAAGGTTGCATTTCACAGAAGACAGAAGACACTGGATCATGCAATCTATAAAAAAACACTTCTGTGGCTATTAGTTATGCAAATTTATCTATCATAATGCCAATTCTGTGTTCAGATACAACATTTGGAAACAATTAAGTGCCTTGATGTAAACTTAATTAGTCAGATTCTAATTCCCCATATAAATACACCAGGTGAAAAGAATAACTTTCCTGTAATCTTGCCTGGAAACAAAGTCCATGGAGGCAAAGTACAGACTGAGGTAAGTTTTATATGTCACACACTGATTATGTAAATTTGATCACGATGAAAACCACATTCGGGCACCAACAAAAATGTAAGTCAGTATGGCAAATCAAGAATAATACATACCTCCAAATAAATTAAATATAAAAATTGTTATTTTATCCCAAATGAATGGTGCACTGAGGCTTATTTTTGTAAAATCAGGGTATCTGGGTTGCAAGGAAGGCATACACAAACAAGTACTTCTATAAATGGAGACCTGTTATAAGGATCCTGTGGGTAAAAGGGAGAAAGCCAACATAGGCAGGTCTCTCAAGAGATGGAAATATTTCAAGCACAATAAATTCTCAGTGTTTCTAGTCGTGGAGGGGCTCTGATGATTTCAGAACAATCCTGGTAGCTACGTCTTCTGACACAGGTGTCCACCGCTTCTGGGACCCAGGACCCATCTCTTCGATGATAAGAACCTTTTTGTCTCTGGCTCACCTACTATGTCTGCCCACCAAATATTGGTTTAGGTAAAATGTTTGATGTATTTTTTTCCTCTTAGCTACAAAAACACATCAAATTCTCCAAGTACAGGATTATTTCCAAAATTTATTTTAACCCAAAGATGTGTCAAACGTTATTAATATAAATTCATCAACATTACCAACAAATGTGGATTTGCAAGCATTAGAAACTTAATGAATGCCATGAAGACTGAAATCTTTCAGGAAGTCTTATTCCCTAAATCTCTGGAACTAGAACAAGCAACTCCCTCTATTGGTACTTTTATTTCTCCCCAAAAGTATCTATACTTACTCTGTAAGGGGTATGAAATCCATTGCGCTCAAGGCTGTATTCATGTGTCGCATAAGGGAAAAGTAAATTCTGAAATCATTACTTCCCATAATATTTCAGGAGTATGTGCTGATCATTACTTAGGAAATATAAAATTTTATATTCTTTTTGTAATTAAACTTGCCTGAAATGATCTTATACTGACAGTTAGTCATATTTGAATCTACCAAAAACGCACCTCTGGTTGCCCATGTTCGGACAAACCGCATGCACCATTTACACATTTTGGACGTTGGCTTTTGCTCCAGTCAATATGGACATCATCTTGTACATGCTTATGGCATCAGCGTATCTGTAAACGGGCAACCTAAGCTCAGTGTCCTTCACCCTCTTGATCTGGTGTCTTGTTTGTCTCTGCTGTCATTTTTCTAGAAATCTAACACCTAGAAGTTAATCTGTGGTAACATTTGTCTCACTAGCATTGTAAATTTGTTCAGACTTTCATTAGATGTTTTCTTAGCAAATGTGTTAACATGATCTATAGCTTTATGATCTGCAGCAACTTTTAAACAACAAATTTTCAAACGACTTACATTAGGGAGCTTCTGGAATTGTGCAAGCAATATTCTGAATATTTATATTCAATTACCATTCTTTATGGTATATCTTTGTTTATTTTGTGACCCACACACCCGTCAGTAGCTGAAGTTCACCTGCTGGTTGTTGAGTCAACTCACTCAGCACAAAATTGGGATCTTAATTTTGTTTTAATTTATCATTGGATCAATTTTTTTCTCTTTTTAAAAATTAGTTTTTTGGTTATCGTTGTCACTGAGAAACTTCAAACACTTGTTTTCCTATTTCCTTAAGAGATATGAAGTCATAGTTTCTATATTCTTTAGTTAGACAATTCAGTTAGATACTCTATTTATTAAAGTCTTCTAAAGGACTTACGATGACCGGACTTGGGCAGGAACTCCATTCTATGCGCCATTGATTGTAACAAATGTTTTCTTTCATTTTTTTCACTGTAACATGTGAGGGCAGTAGGAATGCTAACAGTTGTTCACTTATTTACATTTTTTCAATGCAATTAAACTCAAAGTCACCAAAAAAATTAAAGGTAATAAAATCTGAGATCAGCAAATAAAAAAGGCATGACTTATATTCCAGTCCAGTCCTACTGCCCACTGAGTTTTCGCACCAAACTTAGCAGAAAAAAATATGTGCTATAGAGCTTTTCAGAATTATTTATGAAGTAGGCTTATAATTATTATCTCCACTTTACACATGAGGAAACTAATATACAAAAATTAAGTAAACTTCTCACACAGTATAGGCAGTAGGGATCAGCTTCAAAATCAGGCAGTCTGGCTCCACAGACACTTTTGCTTAGGTTGAGTATACCAGAAAGGGATTGGGAATGTTTCTTTTTTAAAAGTCATTCCCTACCCCTTCCCTTTGGCAACTATCAGGTTGTCCTCTCCATCTATGGGTCTGTTTCTGTTTTGTTTTGTTTCTTATTTGTTTTCTTACATTGCACATATAAGTGAAATCATGTGGTGTATGTGTTTCTCTGTCTGCCTTATTTCACGTACCATAATACCCTCTAAGTCCATCCATGTTGTTGCAAATGGCAAGAATTCATCTTTTTTACTGCTGACTAATATTCCATTATATATATCACTCTTCTTTATATATTTATCTATCCATAGATATCTATCCTAGATTGCTTCCATTTCCTGGCTACTACTAGTAATGCTGCAATAAACACAGGGGTGCATATATATTTTTGAATTCATATTTTTACTTTTTTCAGATAAATACCCAAAAGCAGAATTACTGGGTCATATGGAAGCTCTGTTTTCAATTTTTTGAAAAATCCCCACACTGTTTTCCATAGCAGCTTCACCAATTTACAATCCTACCAATAGTGCACAAGGGTTTCCTTTTCTTCACATCCTCACCAGCACTTGTTGTTTGTTGGGGGTTTTTAAGATTTTATTTATTTATTTTTTAGAGAGAGGGGAGGGGAAGGAGAAAGGGAGAGAAACATCAATGTGTGGTTGCCTCTTACGCGCCCCCTTCTGGGGACCTAGCCCACAACCCAGGCATGTGCCCTGACTGGGAATTGAACCAGTGACCCTTTGCTTCACAGTCCAGCGATCAATCCACTGAGCCACACTAGGCAGGGCTATTATTTGATTTTTTGACAATAGCCATTCTGACAGGTGTAAGGTGATATCTCACTGTAGTTTTGATTTGCGTTTACCTGATGATTAGTAATATTGAGCATCTTTTCATGGGTCTGTTGACCATCTGTACATCCTCTTGGGAGAAATGTTTATTCATGTTCTCTGCCTATTTTTTAATTGGGCTGTTTGGGTTTTGAGTGTTCAGTTGTATGAGATCCTTCTATATTTTGGGTATTAACCCCTTATCAAATGTATCATGTGCAAATATCTTCTCCCATTCAGTAGGTTGTCTTTGTGGTTTTTGTTTACAATTTCCTTCTCTTTATAAAAGATGGGATCCCATTTGTTTTTCTTTTGTTGCCTATGCCCAAGGAGACACATCCAAAACACAGACCTTGTTCTTAGCCTCTGAACTAGACTGCTTCTGACTCCCTAGCCCTGTCGACTTCTCTATTTTCTCTTGTACTTTATTTATCATGTTCCTTAAGTTGCCCATTAGTGACCCAATAAAGCAACACTGTGTGATTTAGGAAATGTCAACATTCAAGACAGTATTGATTGAATTCTGTACAGCAACTGATTATTTGTCAAAGAATAGTTAGTTTGGACTTCATTTTCAATTATTTGTAGATATATAAGTTTGATTCTCAAAGGTTGGTATGTTATGAAGGTATAGACATATCAGTTATCATTTGGAAAGTAAATAAGTAAAAATATATAGATACAAAGCAGTCCCATAATCAAAGATTAAAATGGGAGGATTATCTTTTACATGATCTAAAAATCATCAGGTAAAAAAAGGGTGTTTGGGCAAGAACATTGGCATACCATCTAGTTTCTGCTTTTACAGAGCTGAAGAGAACTTTCTGTGGGATTCCATTTCTTTCTACTCATTATTCTAATAAAGATACACATGAACCCACACACACACACAAAGAAAAAATACTATGCATATACTCTATCACACAATAACTCGCATTGACTTGAAATGTAATTCTTATATTTTTGACTTTCTAAACACTTGTCCTTTAATGGGTGAATGTATTCAGTCTCCAAAATTCTAACAATCTTCTGAATTGCCTCTCCTATGGCTTCACCAAATTGTTAACTCAATCTACGTTTACCCCGTCTGCAGCAGCTGAAACGCTCTCTCTCTGCCTCTGTATATTATGAAAGCCAGATTAATAGCAACATTCAATGAATGGGCAAGAGTCACTTTCATCCTTCATTCCTGCCTGCACTGCTCGGGCTGCCACTTCTTCCCACACAACACAACTGACGTGGCTGACGTGGACACATCGCCTGTTTCCCAGCTGTCTGACAGTGGTAACACAGCGACCGCATGTCTGAACACAGCATCGCATCTACACTCCACTGCTGCTTGCTTCAGGAGCAGAAATATCATGTTAAATCTCAAAACCCAGTAAGATTAAGGCTGTCTTCTTCAATAGAAAAGCTTATGATTTATTGCTACTAACTAGCAAGTGTTGAGTTCTCAAAGGATCTTACTTGACGAAACAGTTGACTTTTAACATCCATACTTATTACACCAACAAAATTAAGGTTCATTTTAAAAAGTGCTAATTGTCAATTACCAAATCCTAACATGTTAACATAAAATGTCTCTTTAAAATTTATTGCCTGGTAATCACAGTACAATCTGTACTCAGTACTGTATTGTCAAAGGTACTCCAGTTCAATATGGTGATATATTTAACTAGAAACAAATTTTTCATGTTCCCAGAGGTTGGGTCAAAGATACATTATTTATTTTTCTCAATGGAATATTCTGTATTTTCTAATTTCCCACTTTCTTTCTAAATTAATGATTATTACTCAGGAAACAATTTTATAGTTTCTTTAAAATGAAATATCAGCATATTTTAAGGCTTAGCTATTATTGAACCGGTATTAAAACATTCAGTACATGGAATATTGGAGTGTATTTATAGGCCAATAAATCGCCAGAAATAGACTAAACTATTGGTATATTGCCAGTTGCCAAAATTAGAAGCAAATTGAGTACAAAACGCGGTAAATGTGGTGGCTTTTTGTTAACTCTTATTTTCTAAATAATTAATTTCCTCAAAATAAAATTCCATTTTTAAGAATTAACAAAGTTTAATTTCTTACGATCTTCAAAATTCTAGGATTTATAAGAAGACTACTATATCACAACCACATAATACATTACATACAAGCATCACAGATGATATTTTTAAATTTGCATAAACTTTCTCTTCCCTATATTGCTTGTTATTGGTTCCTGGTTGATCCTTGAGAAACGGTGGAAACCTTTGCTTAAAAACCGAAGAATTTCTGCCCTGGCTGGTGTAGCTCAGTGGATTGAGCCCAGGCCCGCAAACCAAAGGGCCACTGGTTGGCTTCCCAGTCAGGGCACAGCCTGGGTTGTGTGCCAGGTCCCCAGTAAGTGGCACACGAGAGGCAACCACACATTAATGTTTCTCTCTCTCTCTCTTTCTCCTTCCCTTTCCCTCTCTAAAAAATAAATAAATATCTTTTGAAAAACAAAGAATTTCTTTTAAAAGAAGGAACCATAACATCTGAACAACCTTTTTCAGAGTTCAAAGTCATAGAACTTCTTTGAGAGCTTAAGATGATCCAAAAGGGAATCATTATTCAGGAAACCAATTGTGATGTTTCCTCTGTCCACTCCCTAGGAAGAGGAGTTTCAATACCCAGGGGCCTACTACAGGCTCAGTATGTAGCTGAGCCAGCAACTCTCTCTTCTCTAACCCCCTGGCGCTGCTAGCATGCTCAGGGCTCTCTGAGGGGCTGGACTCTGAAATGCAGACCTGTGACACGTGGGATGTCATGCCTCCAGTGCAGTGGACCAACCTTAGCTGAGTCTGACTCATTTTTAGCTGTTTTAAACTTAATTTCACTGTATTAAAAACACATTTCCACTCAATTCCACACAGTACAAAGGCACACAATTTTTAGGAAGTACACAGTGTTCCTCCATCCTTTCTATCCCAGGTAATTAAAGTTAACAAGCTGAATGAGCAGAGAGAGCTTTCTTTTCCTTTCTTCCTTCCTTCCCTACCCCCATCAAAATCACTGAAGCCAGCTGAGCCCGCATCTCAGCAGGTATCCGACACTGCCTCCAATTGTATGATGTTCATTCTTTTCAACAGCACTTGACGGCAACAAAGTTCTTCTGCTCTCTTTCCTCAAGTCTTCCCCTAGGAAGGACACTTGACTTGCATCAACATTATCTCTCACAGATCACTTCTAAGAAGCTCTGGCAGTGGGGTCTGGGGTGGGTGGAAGGGGTCCTTGCTTATCTTCTACCTGTCAGCTGCAGAACTCTGGCTAAAAACATGGCCAGGGGTCCTCTTGAAAGAAAATATTCATAAGGTAGCAAGTCTGAGTGCCTACTCTAGTGGATAAGAAGGAATATTCAGGAGTGAAATACTGGGATCAGGAAACTATAGAGGGTTATTGCCCTGGATAGGCTAACCATGATAAAAAAAACAAAAAGAATATTCTCCCAGAGTATAATTAAAAATGTGATGTTATTGATAATATTATTTAAATAAATAGGGTCTTATTTTTCCCCAAGATGGTACATTGAACATAAGTTTATGATAGTATCTCTGAACTCTAATTCTGTCCTGTAATAAAGATACTAGGAAAATTTCATGACCGAAAATACTCTAAAAATAAAAATAATTTTTAAAAATATGCAAGTATAATAAAATGAGAAAGGATACAGATGTAGAATCATAAAGGTCAAGTTTAAGTCTCAGTCTTACTGACTACTCAGAATAAGACTTGCGTAAATCGCTTCAACTCTCTAGAGCTTAGGTTCTTGGTCAACAAAATGTCAATGTGACTTGAAAATGGTTTATGATGTTTAAATGAGATATTCAGTTCTTGAAAAAGATATCAGTCTTCATATCTCTTTTTCTAAACATGCTGTGCCTTCAAATAATAGAACACTGCTTTTTTGCGTTGCATAGTGTCATGAAGCTAATATCAATAGGGAAGGCAAAACAATATTGATGCTGTATTCATTGCACTCAATTGTAGACGCTTAACAGTTATGTAATAAACGTTAACACAAAGTTGAAGCCAGAATTACCTGAATACACCTGAATATACCTGAAAAACCTTAACTCCTACCTTGGTCCAGATTCAATCACAGTCTGAAGCAATGTTGTATAGAGTGATCTTCTTCATGCTTAAAAGCACCCAGAGCAGTTGGCCAAACAGTTGCAAATCTTATAAAATGCAATTAAAACCACTATTATATGTTCTCTTGTCAACATACAATCATTTTATACATATTTCCCCATTATTTAAAATAAATTCTTATAGTTTAAATGTATAGAAATATTTAATTATCATACTCCTTTCAAAAGGTTTATATTCTAATTAATTTAATAATATTTAATTTTAATTAAAATCTCTATGTCGATGCTGATACAT
Organism: Desmodus rotundus; assembly: GCF_022682495.2. NCBI lineage: Eukaryota > Metazoa > Chordata > Mammalia > Chiroptera > Phyllostomidae > Desmodus > Desmodus rotundus. Next base: position 43,958,862 of record NC_071390.1, on the reverse strand, counting down.
GATTTTACATCTGTTAATACCTAATTAAAATTGATTTTCTCTAACATCTTTCTATTTCATAATACATCTGCTGTGGAAGAAAAAGCCTTTCTTTCTGATTCCACATCTTCATTATTAAAATCTATAATTGATTGCTAAAAATTGCTGAATTGATGTTTCAGGTTGTAATTATTTCATTCTTAGTAAATTTGGGAATGTTCTACATATTCATTTGCCACTTGGAAATGTTTTGGGGAATTCCATGCTTACCCCTTCCAGAGACACACTCTCAGTGGGGTAAGAGCAGCACCCTGCCGCTTAGAGACTTTTGTGTGGTCCGTGCTCTGTGTATTGCACTGTGTGCCCAGAGCCCAGAAAATGTATGTGTGCGTGTGCATTTGAGGGCATGTATGAACAGCCCGTGCAGTTAGAAGTGTGCATATCTTTCTCTGTATCCCATATTTGCCTCTTTATCACCACTATTATCTTTCTGTGATAATGATACACGTGCATACTTAGAAAAATTCTATTTCACTCTTATCTCTTTTTTATCACAAGTTATCATTTTTGTGTAATACATTTAATCATAAAAGTAAATGTAAATATTTTTCACTTCCTGTGTATAAATTTACTAAATATTAAAAACAAGTCCATGGATAAAATTGTTCAGAGACTACCTTCTCTTTATTTAAGCTGCTTCTTAAAATGACCGATGTATCAATTTTATATAGAACTTTCAATTATTGATGCGCTCTGGCCAGGTGGCTCAGTTGGCTGGAGCACTGCCCTGTACAATAAGAGGCTGTGGATTCAATTCCTGTTCAGGGCACATACCTGGGCTGCAGGTTCAATCCCCAGTCAGGCACGTACCGGAGGACATTGATCAGTGTTTCTCTTTCACATCGATGTTTCTCTCTCTCTCTCCCTCTCCCTCTCTCTCCTTCCTTGCTCTCTAAAATTTAAAAAAAAAAAGAACTTTCTATTACAATAAATCTAAGCCACCTGCTGTCTACCAGGTATTAATCCATAATAATGTCAATTTCTGCAGTTTCACCTTTAATCTTGTTACGATATAAACATCAGAATCTACGTTTTGCTAATTATTAGTGTCAACAAATGAAACAAATACCTTCAGAATGTAAGAAAATAAGTTTTTTACCAACTGCCAGGTAAGGGACCATGTAACAGGGGAAAATGCGCCATGCAGTCTACGAAGGAGAAAGTTCATGGGGGCTACAGGAAGGCATTCGCGATGGGTGTGCCGTGGCAAGTTAAACACTTGCATCCTGAGCGAACAGAATGAGACCGTAGATCTGTGCACTTTGTTAAACCAAGTGCCATCATCAGTCAGGGAAATCCTGTCAACTAAGTGCTGATTCAAGCATAATCCTTTGTGTTGTCTTTCATTGGTTGAGGACTGAAATGGCTCCATCCCTATTGTCTTTTCCCCCAGCCTTTCCCACCCTTACTGACACTACTCACAGCCTCCTTAACTCCAGGCGTAGGGAGGCTATCACTTGTCACTCTGAATGTGCAAAAGGTTCTACCCCTCCTTCTCCATCCATGCTGTGACATCTGTATAGATAGCCGTGATGCACTTCTGCTCCTGAAGTTGTCTCTTTGGGTCCCCGGAATCCTGGGCAACTGACCTGTTGCAGGTGGGCTAGTCCCCTGCTCTTGACACTGAGCTCTTCTGCCACTGCCTGTCCTCCTTTCTTTTCAATGAGCTCCAGCAGTCCCCTCCCTGGAATGATGAGCATCCCCATCACAGAGCACTTTGATCAAACAGTACTACCATATGCACCAAACACCAAAAAGAGATTTTGGTGAGATAAATCTTGTTTTGTTTGTATTTTCCCTTTTTCATGGCTGTGGTGAGTTTTCTCTTCTTTTAGGAAATTGGCAGATCAGAAGTATAATTTGTTCAATAGACACTGCTGTATTTAAAATTATTGCTTCCCTATTACATTGACCCATCCTTCTGACATCAAGCCAGGGCTTCTTGTTTTCACTGAAGACAAATATCTTCATAAGAGTATCCTTGACCTTCAAGGACAAACCTTATGGCCTTCTCTGCATATGCTTAAACACATCTAATTTTTAGGCTACTCATAGTATAAGCTTTAAGACTCTATGCACCTACTCTTAAAATATCTTAGCATTGTCAAACAAATACCAACATGCCTCACTGAACAAAGAAAGCACAACCATTATTGGTGTGAAGCACCTAATGTTATGTCCATGGCCTAACAGTGAAAAGATCTAAAATAAAGTATATAAAAGAAAAAGCAGAACAGTGCTAGCGAGAGAAATAGAAAGAACTGAAATGTTACTCATCTTCTCTCACCACTATATTCCTCATAGTAAAAGTGTCTCCCAGCCTTTTAAACTCTGGCTTCTTGATGTGTTACATAAGATATCTTACCAAACTTTCAGATTATATAAAATTTAAAATTATCAATTTTTAAAATCTATCACTTTGGTTTCCAAGTAATATACCGTCCATCATCGTGACCTGAGTCTCATCAGCAGAGCATGGCCCTGCTCTAGGTTGCTGCACGTTTTATTTACGCATACCAATTGGAAAGGCTACTATTTATAGGGTGGAAATTGTAGATGAAGCAGGGTAGAGACAGAGAGGGGCCAAACAAAATATCACACAGGTACAAAGGAATGAGCATTCCTTGCTAAAGACATTTGTGCAGATTTTCTTTCCAGGCTTAGAGAGAGGGCATTGCGATGTTACCTGGTGACATGGTCGCGGTTCTGTCACGATAAAAGTGTGATGACAGCACATGCCCTCCCTGCTTCCCACGGAATGTGTCGGTCACACCGGGCCTGTGACGCTTGCTGTCTCATCACTCACACAGCACACCACCAATACTTCGGGGCTTTTCCCCACTGGGCCCTCCGCATCGGCTCACCTTACCTCATGTCACCTTTCCTAGGAAAAACTCTGCCCTCTGAGAAAGTTGTTTATTTTTAGAAGTGAAATCTAAATAATGAGACATTTTAGGTAATGTGTAAAAGTAGAAACAGGGTAGCTCATTCCAAACAAACACTAAATGATCAACTGAACAAGACATATAGTAATAAAACAGAAGGCATTACACTGATGGAAATATTAGACCACAGACTTTTGTACTGTGAATCACATACAGTAAATACATGTCTTGATGTAGCAGGATAAGGAATTGTAGCATTACCCTGACATGAGATCAGATTTGGGCTATGCCAATTATTTTAACTTCAGATATAGTATTTTTTTCTTTTTAAAAAATTTTTGGCCCTAGCTGATGTAGCTCAGTGGATTGAGTGTGGGCTGCAAACCAAAGTGTCACCATTTCTATTCCCAGTCAGGGGACATGACTGGGTTGCAGGCCAGGTCCCCAATGGGGGCCACATGAGAGGCAACCACACATTGATGTTTCTCTCCCTCTTTCTCCTCCCCCGCCCCTTTCTCTAAAATTAAATAAATAAAATCTTTTCTAAAATTTTTGTATCTTTATTGTTTTTTTACATTACCATTTAGTCCCATTATACCCCCCTCCCATATCATCTCTCTCTTTCCTGATATGGGTAAGAAACAAATCACCACACTATTGTCCATGTGCATGAGCCCTTTTTCCTTTTTGCTCAGTCTCTCCACCCCTCATCCCCCCATACCACTAGCTGTCATCTGCTGTCCATCTATGAGTCTGTCTCCATTTTCCTTGTTAGTTCAGTTTATTCATTAGATTCCACACATGAGTGAAATCACGTGGTATCTATATTTCTCTGACTGGCTTACTTCACTTAGCATAATGTTCTACAGGTCCATCCATACTGCCAAAAGGAGTAAAATTTTCTTCTTTGTTATGGCCAAGTAGTATTCTATAGTTGCTTTATCCCTCATCTACTGAGGGACACTTGGGCTGCTTCCATATCTTGATGATTGTAAATAATGCTGCAACGAATGTAGGGGTGGTGCTTATGTTCTTTCAAGTTAGTGTTTCGGGTTCCTTTGGATGTATTCCAAGAGGGGGGATTGCTGGGTCAAAAGGCAGTTCCATTTTCAATTTTTTGAGGTATCTCCATACTTTCCACAGTGGGTGCACCAATCTGTATTCCCACCTACCGTGCAAAAGGGTTTCCCTTTCTCCACATCCTCACCAGCACTTGTTTGTTGATTTATTGACGATAGTCATTCTGACTGATGTGAGATGGTATCTCATTGTGGTTTTAATTTTCATTTCCCTGATAATTCATGATGATGAGCATCTTTTCATATGTGTATGGGCCATCTGTGTGTCCTCTTTGGAGAAGTAGTATAATATTTTACCTTTTCGTACCAGCATTTTTCATCTTGAATGAATGCCTATCTTGCTGGGCATTTAAATGAGGTAATATATTTGAAAGCACCAAACAGACTCAACCTATAATTACTGTTGTTGCTATTATTAATTTTCACTTTTCCAAATTTATGCCCAATTTCCATACTCCAGAAGCTGAAAAACTTAAGGCATTTTCAAAAATAGCCATTGCCTGATAGCTGCATAATTCTGTGAATATACTAAAAATCATTGAATTGTACACCATAAATGGGTGAATTGTATGGCATGTGTCCTCTATTTCAATAAAGCCATTTTATACATATATACATGCATATACACATAGGTGCCCATATATGTGTATGTATAGATGTCTATGTATTTACACCTGCATTTTTACATCAATACTCTTATATAACCTACCCATTCAGATGCAGGTGCTGAGGGATCCAGAAGTAGTTTCAATGCCCCATCAGTATGTTAATGAGTAGAATTTCAGGAGCATGAAGATGAACCTGGGTTATGAGGACAAGCTTCAGTGTCGAAAGGAATACATCTTCCAAATAAACTAAAGCAGTTGCTTTCCAGGACATCATAAAAACTATCTGTTCTCCCAGGTGATGGTACAGGCCACTCTGCTCAGCAAATTGGGGATAATGATGCTGCCACTGAATTCATTTGTGCTGTTGATGTGAAAGGCTCTGTGTCAATATAAAGTATTATTGTGTTGCTGCACGTGGGCCACAGGCCCCATCGTTGATATGCACAGTGTCAAAAGCAGTTTTGCCCCATCCCACAGCTGAATGAAAATTTAAAAAGCAGTATGTTATTATTATTACTGTTAACCCTTTTAGAGCTTGTTGCATTTTATCCTCAAGTCAATTTACACATTTGACTAAGCATATCCCTGATGTTATGATACTGCATTGTCTTTGTATTTTAACGTTATCTCATAAGTGAAAAAATTAAATGGGCAGTCAGTATTTTGGTGTTGTTTTATATCATGACTTTATGAGAGAATGTAAGCCATGTCATTTTTCTAGTTTTAAAGTCATAGGATGTCACCCTCACCTGCTAATAATACCTGACAATTATGCCTCAGATAATTGTATCGGTTGTTGTAATTATGGCTTCCTCCTCCACGTTCACCTCCTACTCTTCTCTAATTCACATAGCTCATGCCTGGCCCTATTCTTTTAACCCAGCCCTGGCCCAGTTCCAGAGCCTGCAGCTGACAACCACATGTATCCTACCACCCCTCATTTTAGAATCAATTTTCTCCGAGGTTCAAGCTTCCTTTATGCTCCTGACTTTTATTCCCATTTGTTGTTTTTGGTGGTGGTGAAGTTTTTTCCTTCTCCTTTTCTTTAGACTTGTCACCAGATCTTAGCTTTCCCAGACTGATCTACAGATATCACTAAAATATCTTGTTTTCTGACATTTTCCATTCCTGGCTGCTGCAAGTAACATTAACTCACTTGAATTCAGGTATTAAAACATAATAAACCCTAGGACTATCTCCATGGCCCATACAATGAGAAGAATAAGGAAGAATCCAAACGAACCTTTTTCATTTGCCAGAAGGCCTTTTACTGCCAGTTCTGCATGTGCAAGTCCAGCATACTAATCTAGGCCAAATCTATTTGTTCGTCGGCATAATCCTAGCACAACATGGGCTATCCAAGAGACTCCCCTGCATGAAACCTACCCCAGAGCGTCAGGCTCAAGTCCAAATTCTTTAACATAACTTTCAAATGATTTTACCTTTCCAGCATCACTCTGTATTCTATTTGCAGGTGCCTAACTATTATACTATGTATTTTTTACCTCTCTGTGCCTTTGAAGGAGACTTTGATGCAAGGAGTAAACACTACTGAGCATTAATTGAATGCTGTCTGTTTGGCACACCATGTTTAGTACTGGGGGTAGGAAGACTGCTAGGACTAAAACTCTGTTCTCAAGGGGCTCCCAATCCAAGGAGGAAGATACGTGCATCCGAAATAATTAAATTATAAAAAGGAGCTGATGTCTGACCCAACTCTTGAGAAGTAAGTAGAAATCTGTTAGGCATATAAGAAGGTAAGAGGTATTTGTGGCTCAGAAAACAGCATGCGCAAAGCCAATGGGCATTTCCCTTGCTTTATTTGTATTGCCCTCTCTGAAGAATTTCAGCTTGACTTTATTCTTGAAACTGTGTCTAACCTTTGATATAGCTGGAAAGAGAAGTAATAGTTTAGGAGACAGAGTAAGCAGAATTAGCAATGTTGAGTCATAATGAAGGGTAACTCTGAAAAAGCTCAGTGCTCTGAAGAAGAGAGACAGACCAGGAAACGGCCAAAGGGATTGAAAGCCAAGAAGATACTTTCTCTCTTCACCCAGCTAGATGTGTGCAAAGGAGATCAAAATACATAGTTCAACTCATGATTTCTTCTATGGAGGAGAACTTACACTATTTGAGAATCTCATTTTCGTTAGAATAACTATATTAAGCCAGCTTGTAACTTCTCTAACTAGGGATAATAATCTTGATAGCTTGAATAAATCAAATCACAGTTTCAGAGAGACATGTGTCTAGAACATTTTTATTTTAAGAAAACATGAATGAAGTTCTATATTATCTTATCATGATTACTCAGCTAGAGGAGGAACTCTAATTCCAGTTTTTTTATTCTTAATGCACTAATTATTCTATCACATCAATCTGCCTGCACAGGCCAAAGCTAAGCTAAGATTCCTGCCCAGCCAATGGAGATATTTGGTACACAAGTTTATCGACCTACTACAAAAAAACTCCAAGACCTTTTAATCATTTCTTTCCTAATCTAAAACTACTCAACTGAGAGGTGCATACTTGATTCATATTCAGCTGTCATTTGATTAGTTCATAAAAAAAAAGAAAGTTCAATCAATGAACTATTAAACACAAATCCATAATTAAACCAGCTAATTGTTACTCTGGTTCAAGAATCCTCTGGGGTTGTCAGCCAAGCACCAGCGCTTAGCCCGTCTGTATTTCTTTCATAGTTGCGAAAAGCTTGCGTGGCCCCACCTCTGGCCACATTTGAAGGGTGCTGGAGATGACACCTGATTAAAACTGAGCCAATTAAGTCTTTTACCAAGGTTTTACTCACTAGAAGTGAGGAAAAGGACTCCGTGCTGGGAGAAGCTGGGAGGCTCGATGCTCAGGAGTTCTTGATATAGCATTTCCCACCATGTGCGTGAAGGTGAACTGCAGCGTGATGAAGGGGATGGAGCACATATGGAAAAACAAAGCTCTAAGTGGAGTGAGAGTTCGGGCTCACCCTGCACCTAGTTTCACAGACCCTAAGGCTTAATTGTATCGCTGCACTTCCCAGGGGCAGGAGCCAACACTTAAAGGATAACTGTCTTCACTGCCACAGAGACCTGAAGGTTAGCATAAAACTCTTAGACACGCATCACTTGTATATATGTGTGTGAAATCCTTAGGGCTGGCTAGCAAGCTGGAAACTCAGGCAGAATTGGATGCTGCAGTCTTGAGGCAGAATCCCTTCTCCTCCAGGAAACCTCAGTTTCTTCTCTTAGTGTCTTCAACTGATTGGATGAGGCCCATTCACAGGAGGGAGGGTAATCTGCTTTACTTAGAGTCTTCTTACTGCAGGTGTTAAGCACATTCCAAAATTCGTGTTTGATTAAACAACTATGTCCTGGACAAGGTGACACATAAGACTAATCATCACACTGTCCTTATTCCACAAATAGCAAGTACCTTATAAGCCGCTTTTGCTGGTTGATTTGGGGAAACAAAATGTGTCCACAGAGTAAATACTTCAGAGCTTTAAATTTAGCCTCAGGATTTTGAAGCTAGTAATAAAGCACTCAAGTAAAATTCTTGTAATGTATAAAGTCTGCAGAAAATCCTGAAGTGAATTATAGCCCTGTAGGCCAGGGGTCCCCAACCTCCCTTTTCCCCATCCATGAACACCACTCACATTACCGCCTGAGCTCCGCTTCCTGTCTCCCCCCACATCCAAGTCCGTGGAAAAATTGTCTCCCACGAAACCGGTCCCTGGTGCCAAAAAAGGTTGGGGACCACTGCTGTACACACAATAGGTATATATATGGCTTACCATTCTGAATATAAACATAATATTTACTCAAATATTTACTCAATAATAGGTAAAAGTTTTGTGTAAGGTTGTACATGTAATGTTTTGCTATTGTACATTATACGTAAAAGCATGAATATCCCAGATAAAATAAAAATATGCTAAGTCAGAATCTGACAAAAAGTGTTTTGGACAGTAGATATTTATCTATCTATCTATTTATTTAATCCAAAAGGGTACTTTAAAACAGCATCTGGTAAGTACTGGAATATCACATGCGATGATTCATTCTTGCTTTTCTCTGGAGCATATGGGACTAAGTTCATCATGGATTTAGGATTTCCTTTCTTTAAAAATGCTGCTAGCATGCCACTCCTCAAATACTTACATGTCCATGTTTTTCTTTATATGCAGTTTTATTTGATCCATAGGGTAGATGGTTCAGTAGATTTATTATGAATCAATAATTCAGCCTAATAATCTTCAAATAGCACAGCAAGACAAGAAAAAATCACATTAGAAATCAAGAGATGGATGTGCTTGTTTAGGCCTTGGGCAAAATATTTCATCTTAAAATAGGTAAAAAAGATGTAAAAAAAAAAAAAGTTGGATTTAAGTTCATGCTTTAACTCTTACTAGCTATGCTATCTATACAAAATTTTAAACTTTATTTTTTCAATGTAAAACCGGGATAGCTGTAGCAACTTCGCACAGTTGCTATACATATCAAATATGAAAGGCACTCAGCATAATGCCTGACACAGACAAGTATTCAAAAATTACACACTGATCTGATTATCCTCCCTGGGTTTTAATTTTACTCATGTCTATAATTTCAAGAATTGGGCTAGACTCCCTAGGTACAGCCCTCTCCCAAATTTGTGTGTTCTAATTACTGATAACAAATTCATTAGTGTTTTGAATAGTCAATTACATGAACTTTTCTATTTGCCTTGTCCTCGCTGAAGACAAACAAGGCTTGAGACTAGGACCTGGCAATAGCATTTCCCTTGTTTCTGGCATTTTCATTAGCATATGGTGCTCTAAGAGATACTTAGTGTTTTATTTATCATAACAGACAGCTATCTTGACTGAGTTAGTTTCTGCTCACATGAAAAATATGGCTTTGTAGTTAATTGCTTTGGAGGACAAATATGTCCAGATCCAGTTATTCCTGATTTGTAACCAATGACTTATGGTCTTAGAGTTTTTCACAGAACCATCAATTTCTCTTTATAGATAGTAAGAAGACAAAGTTAAATATTTAGTCTTCGTAAATCAAGGACGAATGAGACTGGCTCTTTGAAAATGACAAGCATGTACAGCAGCTATCAAGGTGAATTCTGTTGTCATGGTTATTAAAAACATTGGGAAAGCTGAATTAATAAACAGCCATAAAATTTACTCACTGTCCCCAATTTCCACAATTACCAAAAAAACCCCTACACATACAGAATACATATGCGGAAATAGAAATGAAGTGACAATAGTATTTTAAAACAGTGACATGTGATTTGAGGGATATTTGTGATAATTTAGTGGGAAGGATTATGTCCCATAGATTGCCTTTTCCCTGACCTTGAAACTGATGGCAAAGAAGTTTCCAGGGAAGGAGTTTTGTATTTCTTGCATGCTGGCTCTTTTTTTTCTCATGTTTTACATTCTAATCTTTCTTTTTTCCTTGTAGTTATCTTTTTTTCCTCATTTTACAGGTGAAAATACTGAGGTCTTGGTAGATTTTCTAATGCCACATGGCTGGAGAGTGATAAAGTCAGGATTCAAACTCCAAGTTTTTAACTTCAAAGCCTAAGTGCTTAACCACTACACTTCACAGAAGTAGAAACACTTCCCCTGGGAACTCTGTCTCTGAATCATTTTGTGGAAGTCAATGAATGGCTTTAGGGTCCCAACTCAATACTATTAAATGGAAAAGTTGCCAAGTAGACAATGGAAAATCCATGTTGCAGGTCTGGTTTTTTAATTGCAGAGATCAAGCAGGTTTGTTCATCTTCAACAGTTTACACTCTATTAGTTCTTTAGAGTGTGCCTAAATGTAATAATACCACATTACAATTGCAGGAAAAACACAGGGCATAAAAGATGTACTAGTATTTTTCTTGACTTCAAACAACAGTTTGTATGGAATGGAACTACCCACTTGACGGAGACATCTGTAGTCCTACATTTGAGCTCTTCATGATCCTACCTCCCTTTTTTTGGTAACTCAGAAAACCATCTCTAGCCAAATAAAGGTAGTGAAACTGCCCATGATCATCTGAGTCCCTTGACCTTAAGGTCATAAACTGTACCACTTGTACTTTTTCTCTCTGTCTCCGTCTTTATTCCTGGAATCATTTGAAGACATATAAATAAGTAAACATAATTTACCAAGTCTGAGTCACTGATTAAACTGCTCAGCCTGACTCCGCAGCCAAGGATAGAAAAAAGTTCTTTCACACTAAACCAGAATTCGCTTCTAAGGTGGGTTCCTTCATGGGAAAAAGCCCACATTCATATGCAAAAAAAAAAAAGGAAGAGGAAGGAGGAGGAGGAGGAGGAGGAGGAGGAGGAGGAGAAGTAGGTTCTTTAACTTTAGTCACTAAGAAAGATTAGGCAATTATGATCAGTGAACGCTAATATGCATTAGCCTTAAAGAAGCCTGTTTCACTTCTAAGTCTCAGATTCACCAACTGTAAAATGGGAATAATAATTCTCGTTCTCACTACCTCCAAATATTGCTTTGATAATTGAATGAAATCAGATAAGCCAGCTTTAAAAGTCAAGGTTGAAACAATTATAGCATTTTATTATCTTCAAATCCTTCTCATCTCATATGATAAATATTAATTTTTCAATTACCAAAATTTATACTCAATTGATAATTGGTAAATTGTGTTTAAAACAAACGGAGTAGAAAGCTTATCATTTTACAGAACACCTAGTAATTTTAAGTGGGTAAATCCACAAAGAGGCCAGAATTAAGGCACATAGAAGTTATAGCTCATGTTCCAATACTGGCTTTAGGCCTTGTACTCATCTTGCTCATCTCCGTCTTGCACAAGGTTGTGTTTCATTTTTCTCACTCACCCCTTCTTTATCTTTCCTTGTTCCAAGTAGTACCCAAGGGATTGCTTAGCCACACCAAGATCTTCAATAGATAGGCATCTGCCCACTGAAATTTACCTCAAATTTGCCTTGCCACATGTATCCCCAATCTATAAACTAAACTCACAGCGAGTCCATATATACATATTAATTGTTTAGAAGTGGCAGAAAATATACTTCCTAAGTTTTCTCTAACATCTTACACAACAATGCAATAGTTTCATGTGGGATTGAAGATTATTTACTCAGCAATTGGTCCCAAGGTAAAATAGTGTTCATTGATCCAGTGATAAATGTTAAATGCTCACAATAAAGAACATCTCATGGTAAGTAAGGTTAAAATTAGAGGTGATCTCAGGAGGAGATGTATGTGCAGTTATGTTTTAACAGAGATGGGGAAATGCTTAAGCACTGGCTGGAATTGCCAGGCATAGGCAAGGCCAGTATGAAGACACTGATCTCAGCAGCTCCCAAAGCAACAAGCCTTGAGTACCCAGAACCTACTGCTGCCTGAAGGAGAGAGCTAAGAGCAGGAAGAATGAGCCGGCAGGCCATTAATGGCCTGTTTAGAAGAAGAAGTGAACTTCAAAGATGTGACTGTGAACCTCACTCAGGAGAATGGGACATCTCTGGACAGAGATGTGAAACTAGAAACCAGGTATCTCTCGGCCAACCCTCCCCCAAAGTTCTGAGTATTTCCCCACAAGCCAGGCAATTAGCTACAAAGCCAGACATGATCTCCAAGTTGGATCCAGCAAGACAAAGAGCAAGAGCAAGAAAAATTTCCCAGGGCAACTACTCAGATCTGGCAGCTAGACTTGAAAGTAGAGAACCACCTTCAAAGTATAGACATTCTCTATGAATCGTTCACATGTAGTAAGAACAGTCAAGTTGACCAGAGATGATCCTTTGTCATTTTCATGAGAAGTAAACCAAGAGTTGTAGGAGTCTTTTAGAAAGGCACCAGGAAAACAAGGGAGATGTTTGAAAGAAGTGGCATTCATCCAAATGAAAGTTGCAACTCATGATGGGGTCCATCCATGCAAAGGAGGAATTTAATGAAAAGAGTTTGGTTTCCGGCCTTCCTCCTGGTAGAGCTAAGGAACCGTTTTCATGGACATACCTTGAGTATTAATGTTTGTATTGTAATTCCACTTTTGTAGTCAGAGCACTCACAGTGCTCTGTCAGAAAACAAGTGAACACAATAAATGTGGAGCACGGACCTGATTCTTCTTGTAAAACTCAAATAGGAGGTAAATAATACATATAGGCTCACCGTGTTCAACCTGTTGACCATGATGGTCCCTTAAATGCATATCCTTAACAACATATATTCTTAAGGAGAAATACTCTTTAAATACAGGGAATATGGGTAAGTTTTGTATGCTATGTTTATATGGCATTAAAAATCATTTAATGTATTTGCTTTTTGTATTTATAAAATTCACAGTTATAAGAACTTCGGTTAATATATGTGAAGCAAAAATATTGGTTTACAATGGATGTAAAAGTTAGCTATCTGTTCTGAACAAGTCATCAAGTAAGCTTTAAAATAGATATTTTTTAAGAAAGCATCTTACCAACAATTGTTTCTATTGGGAAATGTATGGGAAAAGTCGTGTATCTTGTCATGAATCTAACTTTTTTAGTCCCCTTTTAAAATGTGTTCCAAAATAACATCAAATATAATCGTCTTTCCTTTTAAAACTCACAACATTTAAAATAAGTACTCATTTTAGTACAGATGAATATAAATATACTCTTATTAATATTTGAGAAATCTTAAATTCCTTTTATCAAGAGGTTAAAGAAAAATAAAACATATTTTTTTACCTGAGCATGAAGTAATCAAGTTTTATTCTGAGTTCTAGAAACCATTTATCAGGTATTTACCCCTCAGAAAAAAAAAATAAATGTCTATAATTTATGATGAAATATCATTAGCTCATAAAACATATTTAATAAATAAGATGGAAAAAGAAATCCCACAGCCCTGGCCTGTGTGGCTCAATTAGCTGGGCATCATCCCGCAAAGTGCAAGGTTTCCAGTTCAATTCCGGGTCAGGACACATGCCTGGGTTGCAGGTTTTGTCCTGATTCGAGTGCGTATGAGAGGCAACCCATCAATGTTTCCTTCTCATGTTGATGTTTCTCTCCTTCTCTTTCCCTCTCTCCAAAATCAATAAGCATCTCCTCAAGTGCAGATAGGGAAAAAAAAACATTTAAAAAAAGAAATTCCACTTAAGAACAAGAGTTGGTTTTATGAATTTTCTATAAATAACTATTTTTCAAAAACAAATAGACTTTAGTTTAATTTAATAGACTGTTCCAACAGGTCAAGTGTTACTCCCTTGATCTCAGGAATGTTTCAAAAAAACTATTTATTGAAAAAGGACAAAAGGAGATAAAATAAAATAGATAACTGGAAATAAAGCCAATAAAAAGAGAAAAATTGGAATCATAAGTCAAAACAAGAAAAATCAAATGATTGGGAATTTACACTTGCGATAGAATACACTGAAAATGGTGAGTGCACATATTTTCCGACATAGTACAAAGGGCAAAATTCAGAACAGAAGCAGGTGGCATTTTAATCAATAGTTTGATGATGAGCTTATAAATAAGAACAGGAAAATCTAAAGGAACCAAAAAAGGAACTAATAAAATGTATGCACAACTGGCTGTCAAGATGCACTCAAAACTCTATTAATTTCCCCCAATTATGATAAAGTACACATTTTTTCTCAGTAGTGCATTTTTAGTACATATTTTCCCAATATCAAACCCATAGAATAAAAATCTATAGATAGTAGGTGCTCAGTAAATATTTTAAAAATGAATTTAGAGGATGATTATATTTTACACATGTGTTTATTTAAAAAACAAGTCACTGAGATACTGTCCCAAATGTTTTAGTAATGCTTCAAGAATCTGAATAATTGTTATCCTGACACATAATAGTTCCAGAAAGGGCTTGCTATGTAAACTCAAAAAAGCACCACTCCATAATGTCTTTGATAAATTATGTAAACAATGTCTAAATCATCTCCCTATCATGGTAACTTTGCAAAGGTTATATTTTTCTTTTCCTTTGTATTTTTTAGGAAATAACTCAATTATAGAAAACCACTATTCTTAAACTATAATATTTCATTTTTAATTGATGTATAGTTACATGCAATATCACATTAGTTTCAGCGTATAACATAGTGATGTGATATTTACATCATTACAAACTGATTCCCTGTATGTCTTCTTTAAAAAAAAGTCTGTTGAAGTCCTCTGCCCATTTTTCAACTGGGTTGTTTGGCTTTTCGATATTAGGTTTAGTAAGTTCTTTATATATGTTGGGTATTAACCCCATACAGATGTATGATTTGCGAGTATGTTTTCCCATTCAGTAGACTGCCTTTTCATTTTGTGGATGGTTTCCTTCACAGTGAAAGCTTTTTGGTTTGATGTAGTCCAATTTACTTATTTTGCTTTTGTTGCCTTTGTCTGGGAGACTGGTCATAAAAATATTGCTAAGCCCAATGTCAAACTGCTTATTGTCTACTTTTCTTCTAGGAGTATTATGGTTTCAGGACTTACATTCATGTCTTTAATTCATCTTTGGATTTATTTTCATATGTGTTATGAAACAGTGGTCGAGTTTCATTCTTTGTCATGTAGTTGTCTGGTTTTCCTAACACCATTTATTGAAGTGACTGTCTTTACTTTACGGTACAGTTATTCCCTACTTAGTGATGGTGATAGTCTGAGAAACTCATTGTTAGGCAATTTTTTATCATTGTGTGAACATCACAAAGTGCACTTACACATATCTAGATGTTATAGCCTATTACACACCTAGGCTATATGGTATAGCCTATTGCTACTAGTCTACAAACCTATACAGTATGTTACTGTACAAAAAACATGAGACTAAATCAAGCACAACAACGATGCAATCAAGAGTCAGGTTGAGCACAAGATGTATGAGGCAGCTGCCTATGTAACACAATATGCTGCTATACAGCAAACTCATTTATAAGCAGGAAAAAACACTAAAATGATGATAAAACGGTATAGTAAAAAATACAAATAAATCCCATAGTCATTTATTTTCAAGTACTATGTACTGTACATAATTGTATGTGCTATACTTTTATACAACTGGCAGTGCAGGTTTATTTACAGTGGCATCAGCACAGACACATAGTATGTTGCACTACAGTATTTTTATGGCTACAATGTGACAAGGCAATACGAACTTTTCAGCTCCATTATAGTCTTATGGGACCGCCATTGTTATGTGAAGCACACCACTGACCAAAATGTTGTGTGGCACATGATTGTATATTCCTGTATTCCTTGTCACAGATTAATTATCCATGCATGTGTAAGTTCATTTCTGGGCTCACTATTCCATTCCATTGATCTATGTGTCTGTTTTCATACCACTACCATATTGTTTTGGTAACTGTAGGTTTGTAGTATAGTTTGAAATCAGGTAGCATGATTGCTCCAGCTCTGTTCTTTTTTCTCAAGATTACTGTAGCTATTTGGAGTCTTTTGTGATTTCACACAAATTTTAGATTCTATATTCTAGTTCTGTGAAAAGTGCCACTGGTATTCTGGTGGGAATTGCAATAAATCTGTAGATTCCTTTGGATAGTATGAACATTTTAACAATAGCAATTCTTCTAATCCATGAGCATAATATACTTTTCCATTTATTTATGTTGTCTTCAATTCTTCAATTTCTTTCATCAATGACTTATAGTTTTCAGAATATAGGTCCTTCATCTCCTTGTATAAATTTATTCCTGGGTATATAGTTTTACTCAGTTGTAAGTAGTATTATTTCCTTAATTTTTTAAAAGATTTTATTTATTTATTTTTAGAGAGAGGGAAAAGGAAAGAGAAAGAGAGGGAGAGAAGGAAACATCAATGGGTGGTTGCTTCTCATGTGCCCCCCAATGGGGACCTGGCCTGCAACCCAGGTGTGTGCCCTGACTGGGAATTGAACTGGCAACCCTTTATTCACAAGCCTGCACTCAATCCATTGAACTACACCAGCCAGGCTCCTAAATTTTTTGATAGCTTCTTATTAATATATAAAAACGCAACCAACTTCTGTATATTAATTTTATATCCTGACACTTTACTGAGTTCATTTGCTAGTTCTAATAGGTTTTTTTAGTGATGTCTTTAAGGTTTTCTATGGACAGTATCGTGGTATTTGCAAGTAGTGAAAGTTTTGCTTCTTTTCCAATTTGGATGCCTTTTATTCCTTTATCTTGCCAGATTGTTCAGGCTAAGACTTTTAATACTATGTTCAATAAAAGTGGCAAGAGTGGGCATCCTTGTCTTGTTCCTGATTTTAGAGGAAAAGAATTTAGCTTTTCACCCTTGACTATGTTAGCTGTGGGTTTGTCGTATACAGGCTTTATGGTGTTGAGTTACATGCCTTCTATACACATTCTATGGAGAGTTTTTATCATAAAAATGGGTGGTGAATTTCACTAAATACTTTTTCTGCATCTATTGAAATAATCGTGTGACTTTGACCCTTCATTTTGTTAATGTGATTTTTTTTCATGTTGATTGATTTGTGAATGTCAAACCATCTTTGCATCCTTAGAATAAATCCTACTCGATCATGATGTATGATCCTTATAATGTATTGTTGAAGTCAGTGTGCTAGGATTATTTGAGAGTTTTTACATCTATATTCATCAGGAATATTGGCTTGCAATATTTTTATTTTGTGGTGTCTTTGTCTGGATTTGGTTATCAGGATGATGTTGGCCTTATAAATTGACTTTGGAAACATTACTTCCTCTTCAGTTTCTTGAAATAATTTGAGAAGCATTAGTATCAACTCTTCTTTAAAGGTTTAGTATAACTCATCTGTAAAGCCATCTGGTCCTAGACTTTTGTTTTTTGAGTTTTCTAATCACTGATTCAATTTCATTACTTGTAATCAGCCTCTTCAGATGTTCTATTCCTTCATGTTCAATTTTAAAAGGTTGTGTGTTTCTAGTAAATTATCCATTTCTTCTAGGTTTTCCAATTTGTTGGTGTATAATTGTTCATAGTAGTCTCTTATAATCCTTTGTATTTCTGTGATGTGAGCTGTAATTGCTCCTTTTTTAATTTTATTTGTTGGGCCCTTTCTCTTTTTCTTGATGAGTCTAAAATGTAATCAATTTTGTTTAGCTTTTTGGGGAATGGCTGGATCAGGTGCAGGCTGGGAAGGATCCTGAGCTCAATGCACCAGGGCTGCCTGGGCGACTGCTAGGCTGTACCAAATGCAGGGATGAAAGGGGGAAGCAGGGCACTCCAAGCCGTGGTTGCCGTTGGGAGACAGCAGGGACCGCAGTAGCCCAGTGCTGGCAGGGGAAGTGGTGCCAGGCTGGCTCAAGCCTGTATCACGCTCCTGCCAGCACTGTTAGGGTGACAACGAGGCAGTCTGTGATATTACTCTCTGTCCCTCATTCTCTAATTAGCAAAATAAAGATAAATGACAGTGTCCTGATTTGTGGTTATTTTGACAAAGATGGTGACCAAATATTGAGTAGTTTTTAATGTTGAAGGCTAAATGTAACACTGTGGTTTTTCAATGTATAATTCCATCTTAATCAATATTAGGTCTAATTTGTCATATGAAAATATAAGTATGAATTCCAATGGCCATTTAATGATTTGTGCTGGGAGAAAATATGGTGTTTGTGAAAAACAGCCCTGTTTTTCATGAGATGGTAAAGGATGTGGGGGAGCCACCAATTAAATGTGTGTACAGCTCCTGGGAATGTTTCGGCAATAAGCAAATAATTTTGGTTTGAAAGTGTCTAAAGAATGAAGGTACCACAGCCCTAAGCTTTATATCCTTGGCAGAATCAGGTGTTCCAGCCTGATCCTTTCTTGTAGGCTTGCCTTACTATGAAACTAAAGAAAAGGAAACAAAACTCAATCTTCCTACTGACTACTGGATACATTAGGGCTAACGTCCTCGGGCAGTTCACCTCTAATCCGTCAGACAATAAGGTCTCCACCAAACCTCTCAAACACAGGACCTGATAGACCTGAGAGTAAAGGGAAAGATACAGAAGACTTGGTGCCTGGACCATGTAGAAGGACTGAAGAGAAGATCAAATCTATTTATAATACATTGTGTCAATCACATTATCTTTTGGCTCAGCCCACAACGTCTTGCAAGAGAGTCCTGAGGAAAAAATAAATAAGAGGAAGGAATATGTCAATGAGCTGTGTCTTCAAAGTATCTCCAAAATGGGAGGAGAAAAGCACACAGAAATAGAATAGATAAGTGAGAAAAGAAACAGAGCATGATGCCTACTGAAGTTGAGCAAAAAATAAATAGCTAAGCCAATTTCACAAACTGCAAATCTTCACAACTGTCCTTACTTGGGGGCCAACGTGCTAATGGAACAAATTCTCCACTGGACGTGAAGAATGAGTGACAAGAGAATGAGTGAATGATATCTTGAGCGTCAGAGGAAAAAATAAAAAATAGGAGGTAGAAAGAAATTGATAGTCTAAGTAGACTGCAAGCACATATAGGGCATGTGAACTACTCCCTTAAACTAGGGAGGAAAATTTGAGGTCTGTTGTTTCCAGCTATTTTTCATTGTGACAGCTGGACCAGAGTGTGACAACTTTAATATTATTATTGGGAACCTATTGTATGGAACAGGTAGGACACAAGAAAAAAAATCATTGAATTTTACAGAAATATGATGACAAGGAAAGGGAACAGAAAATTGAGAACAAACTCTCCTCTTATTTTGAGGTTTTGCACAGTCATCTATGTACGAACCACGTGGTATATAAAAGTCACATTATGGTTCTGAGGTTCCATGACTTAAAAATGTAGATTTTATAATAATGATGAGGTAAACCTAGGAGACTTTTTTCGGTAAAGCATTTGCCTTGACTGCTGAATCTGAAAGTAAAATGAACTTAACAATTGTGAGTTCTTCTCATAAGTCTATTTAGTTATACCTTCTAGTTCTCTAAAAATTATCATAAAGCCCAACTTTTATCATGCCTGATGACTTAACATGCTTTATGATTAATTTTTCTACTTAGGCTATTGCCTCATCTTTTGAGAAGAAACAATTTAGTATAAGCGACACAGCCATTTCTTGTGTGGCTCTTTTAATATCTGTGCCTGGATGACTTTTACACTTCTTATCATTTCCACTACAGTAGTCAAATATATGCAGAAATCTGGTTTCTTTTATGAATTTAACAGGGACATAGTTTGGAAAATAAATCAGTTTGACAAATGCATCTTTATTGGATTTTATGGCCATATCTATAACTCTTCAGGAGACACTCTCCAGGAGATAGGAGAAATAAGCAGAGCATAAAGATACCATTAAAATTCAAAATGCTGGATACTGAGGGAATATAAAACATCTCAGAGATTGCACACGTTGTGGAGAACAGTAATAGAAATAAGAAAGATGAGAAATGTCCTTGGAGTCCGTTAATAACAGTAAACAATTCAGCAAGAGGACAACCGAGTATGAATATACATGTTTAGGAAGAAATTCTCTTTCAAGATGTCAAGTTGAAATTAAATGAGACAAGCCAAAGCCTTCTTATATCCTCCGAGTCAAGGCTGATGAAGAAAGATATTCAGAGAACTGGTAGAAGTATATATAGTCGGAATAGCTCAAGTATATAAGCCACTTCAGGAATAAACAAAACTAAATGTTAGAACCCTCTCAGGGGTGTCCAACCTTTTGGTGTCTCTGGGTCACACTGGAAGAAGAGTTGTCTTGGGCCTCACATTAAATACATAAACACTAACAAAAATAACAAAAAAAATCTCATAACATTTTAAGTAAATTTACAATTCTGTGTTGGGCCACATTCACCCCTGCTGAGTCGACAGGGATAGCCACGGTCCCGGAATGAGGAAAAACTCGATGCCACTCTCGCTCCAACAATAAAAAATGGCAGCATTGTTTTCAAATTGGAAAGGAAACATGTGCTTTTAGTCATAGACTCACTTTACGCCGAAGTAAAGTAATAAAAGAAGAGCTCTTTCCTCCCATACTGGTGCAGTAAGTTGGCTGCTGACTCTCTGAGGACCCACAGGAAGGATTTCCCATGAGCAGAACCCCCTTGCCTTCTGAAATTTCTCCCACAGCCCCTCACCGTGAACTACGTTTTGCAGAACCACTCTGGATTTTCTCACGCTTATATGGGACTGTGCCATCAACTTAGACTGCACTAGCTCCGGCAACATGAAGAATCTCACTGGAATTTTTTAAACTCTTTTGCCTGTTGAATTTATTTTTCTCTTTGTAACAGTCAGTTTTGTACTGTTTGTACCTTCTAATTATATTTCCATTTTTGACCCTTTGTGATGGGTACAACAGATCAATCTGAAGAGTTAAATGTCTACTTGTTATAAAATAACTCATTGTTTTTCTTAAGTCACATCTAATCGATAAGTGAGTTATGGACTCGTTTATTGAGTCCATATACTTTAAAAGCATAGTAGTTTCTCGATTATATCAGTAATATCAATGACTTATACACTAAATTCTTTGGGGTTTAAATTTTCTTTTACGCCCACCCAATAACTGTCATGGGAAAATACATACAGATGGATTTAGAATGATTTGACTTGACCCTTTTTCAACTTTGTGATGGTGCCAAAGCAATATGCATTCAGTAGAAAACTGTATTTCACTTTGGGAATTTTGATCTTTTCCAAGACTAGCAATACTCCATCGTGACGCTGGGCGGGGGCAGCAAGCCACAGCTCCTGCTTGGCTGTGAGACCGTGAGGGTAAACAACCAGTGCTCTAGAGTGGACTATGTTTCATCATTTTTTGAATAATGTGTTTTGTGGCTTTGCATCCCATCATGTCTACAAAACACCCATCTGTGTCTCCTGCTTCTGGTGAGAAGAAGAAGAGAAAGGCAATTATTCTTGAAATGAAATTCAAAATAATTCTCAGCATAAAGGCAGCAAACCATGTTTACATAGGTTTTGTGAGATATTCAACACTATTTATAAAATAGGCTTTGTGTTAAATGAATTTGCCCAACTCTGGGCTAATGTAAGAGTTCGGAGAACATTTAATGTAGGCTAGGCTAAGCTATCACGTTCAGTACACTAGGTGTATTAAGTGACTTTACAACTCACAAGACTTTCAACTTAGGATGGGTTTATGGTGATGTAACACATCATAAGTATGTGAACATCTGTATAACTGAGCAAGAGGTAAATCAGCCTCCATCTCCAAGCCAGTAAGTGGGAACCATGTGCTAGTAACTTGTGGAAGAGAAAAAAGGCTTTTGTATGTCTCCTTCATCTTGGAATGGTGTTACCTCATAAAAGTTAGTGCAGCCTTCCGGAAGTGGGACTTCCATTCATAGCTGTCATCACAGCCCAAACTCTAATCAATTTTGTCTATACCATTCTCCTGCTCCTAGCAACGGTGGCTGCTTTCAGACCATCTCAGTACTGCTGGATAACTCAGCACACTGTCACTTCTCCAACAGGTTTCCTTTTGCAACCAGAAGAACAATCCTTTTTAATGGAAAAGATCTTGCTTTTCAGTGACCTTTGAAAACATCCTTGCTAGGATTTACAGGGTTACTCTCACAGAATACTTTTTAACCCCAAGCATAAATCACTTTAAGTCGTCTCCAAGAACTCCTAATACTGGCTCCTTCAGCATGTGGTTCTGTAACTTTTTATTCTAACACAAGACTTATTTTTCGTGCTATTGCAGCTTTCTCTAAGTGCAAATAACTATTTGCAGTGTACAAGTTCCCTTTATTTTGAGCTCCTTTGTCTAGCTTGATTTTACTGTACTTGCTAGGAATTTGACTCTTATTTGGAGAAAATGAATACTCCTATGAAAGTTAACGCTTTAGATTTAGTTCATGAGGTTGCAGACGGCAAGCCGATTTACTGAAACCTACTCTGACAAAAGTCAATTCACGCAACAGCTACTTTACCAAATGCCCACTTTCAGGAATGAACTCTCCTTTTGATCTTTTCCCCCAGATGAAGGATCCCACTTTCTTAGTCCGAACTCTCACCAAGTTTGAATGTGAAGACATGGCAGAGAAACAAATGCAACAAATTTAAAATGCTATTAGTAAGAAAAAATGAGAGCCAGATAACTAAACCATATAGAAATCTTCAAAGATTTTAAAAAATCAAACAATATGAATTACTCTAAATTTTATAAATGTTTAAAGAAACAAGCAATTTAAATAACAGGTCATTGAGAAATTATCCAATTGATAAACTGGATTTTTGTGAACTGAATTTAGGCAAATAGATTTATATTTAAAGTTTCAAGGTGTTGGGGGTGGGGAGATAAGAATTTAAGGGTTATCACCGTACTAGCAACAAAGCCATGGGAATGTCAGAAGCCAAAGTGGAGATAAGGTCATAGAATTTTCTACCCAGAATCCATGTACAAGGTCTGTCCAGGAAAAGTCTGGCCATTGTTAATATAATGTGAATGGTTTGCGCACCATCTATGTAATCTGACAGCCAAGGAGAGTGGACTGGAATGTGCATGTGCGAACAAGGACAACTTCACTGTCCTAGTCAGTGGATGCCATTGAGTGAGTCTGGGCACTGTGTGACCATCGCATTCAAAATGACTGAGGGAGTAGAGCAACGAATCTGCATCAAATTTTGTGTTAAGTTTGAACATTCCTCCATGGAAAACAGATGATTCAGAAGGCCTCAGCTATTGCAACTGATGATTGGCAGCTTCATCACGACAATGTATCCACTCATGCATCACACCTTGCACAAAGATTTTTAGTGAAACATCAAATCACCCAGGTGACTCAGTCCCCCTACAGCCCAGATTTGGCACCCTGTGACTTCTGGCTTTTCCCAATACTAAAATCACTGTTGAAAGAGAAAGGATTTCAGACTGTCAATGAGATCCAGGAAAATACAATGAGGCAGCTGATGGCAATTGGGAGAACTGTGTGAGGTCCCAAAGTGGTACTTTAAAGGGGACTGAAGTATCATTGTCCCATGTACAATGTTTTTTGTATGTTATATCTTGCTCAATAAATGTCTCTATTTTTCATAGTGCATGGCTGTATACTTTCTGGACAGACCTTTATATGCATTTATACTTGATGTTAAAAGTGTAGAGCCTCTCATTTCCCCCCAGGTGGAGAAGAGGAGGAGCACAAAGTGAGAATGTTGTGCTTGCCTCTCTTCTGTACCTTCAAGAATGCTCAAGTCCTTTCCTCTACTACAGTAAGACTAAGTTGATTAGAATATTAATCTATTACTTAGTGCTCGCTCACCTTTCCCAGTGAAACTACACAGTCGACTTAGCCCTTGGGACAAGGCTCCTTTAAGTTCTGACAAGGCTGACTGGGAGCCCCTCAGTTGGGAGACAGAAACCTTCACAGCCAATTGTACAACTTACCTCCCATAGCCTTACCCTCTGTGGTTGCTCATAACTCCTCATGCTCATTTTTTCCCCCTTCCTGGCTGTCTCCCAACTTTCCTTCCACTTCTTTCTCTCTTTTCTAAGTCTTAGTTCATTACACCTCCAGATTATCCAGTAGTATGAACTCATGATTATTGCAACTACAGATCTTACAATCAGCGGTCCTCTGTTGCCATTGGCATACTGGGGCTTCTCCATAGTGACCCACTATGTTCTATTCATCCATTCATTTTTGGCACTTTAGAGAACATAGTTATTGTCCATAAGTAGTTACTACAAGAGGAAATAACTTCCAAGACCAATAAATAGGTCTCTAGTGTAAGAGCCTACGTAACAGAAAGGCTTAATTTGATTGTTTCCAGCATTTGGTTGGGGGAAGACAGACATGATCTTCCTACTCCTTGGACAAATACATCTTTTGGGTGCCAAGATCAGGGAATTAAGATGTGATAACACTTCCTAGAGAGGTCAAGGACAAGGTATCTTTAATCCAACCAAAAATAAATGAGCAAAGTGAGCCCTGTGTCAGAATATCAAAATAATATTTTTGCAAATGAGAAATACAATGTACAATCAGTATATTGTAAAGTAGTAAAGAAAGAGCAGTATAAAAACTACAAATATCTTTTTGATTTGCATGTGACTTGCCATCCTCTTTGATAATTGTTTTGGGTTGAATCTCCTGATTTTTGAGTCAAACTGCACCTTACTCTCTCCCCACACTTACTTGCCTGAATACCTTGGCAGAAATGAAGGAAGAGCCAGGGATAATAATAAAAGCTGATTACATATTAGATAATCCTCATTGCAGTCCTATGAGGTAGGTACTGCAGCCCTGTTTGTGGTTAAGGAAACTATACCCCAGGAAGGCCGGGTAACTCGCCGTGGGTCACAGAGGAAGGACGAGCCAAAGTCCCTATCAGAAACTAGGTATATGTGAATCCCAAGCCTGTGCCTGAACTTGGTCTTCACCATTTCTCAGTACCATAAATTTGAAGTTTTTATGGTCTTTTTTAATACTAAAATTAAATATATTTAAGACAAAATTTCTAAAAATCTTTTTTTCATCAGAGATATGCCCTCTATTTGCTTGTGTTGTAAGTATGCCCCTCTACCTGACTCACAATGTCCCACCACTATAATCTAATGGGAGTCTGCTCCTAAGAGACACATTCGTGGTGGAAATTGAACTGTATCTGTGCATCACATTTTCTTAGACATTGTTTGTAATCACCCAATGCCACTGGCTCTGATGGTTATGGGCTGTATGTTCTGGCACTAGGAAAATGTCCTTCGATCACTTCGTTGCTGCAGAGCAGTGGAAGTGCTTAGTGTACTCAGTGTAGAACACAATGGCCCAGAGAGAAAAAGCAGCTATTTGACGTTTATCTACATCAGGAACCAGCAATCTCAGAGACAAGATCATGTTAAAATCATTATTTTCTATCACTCTCTGAGGCATTCCTAATACAGGCTTCCACTTGGAGTTTTTGATTTTCCCTGATTGCCTAAGTATTTCATAGCTTGGAGACTGTCATATTCCTCCCAAAAAGATAATCTGAAAGTGTAAGAGAGTCGATAAGCATTGAGTTGTTACACGATTTTAGACTAAGAGGTTTCTGTTTCCAGTTATCTGTGAGCGAAAGTTTGACTCTTTACTGACTTGAGCAATTGAGGCATAAAATAGCACATATTCGCATTGCATCTTTTCTCCTAAAAACTGTTGTTTAAATAGCATCAAAATAGTAAGCAAGCACATGTACTCTTACTTCATGTATCTTGAACCTGGGTTTTACTTTAGGTCACATGGTTCAAGCATTGACTATACCTGATAAATTACACAAGTGTTACATGAATAAAATACCAGTATTATCCAAAATCATCAATCTTGTCAGCAATGTCACATCACCAGAAAACATCATCAAAATAGCCACAGTAATCATACAAAATCCTAGGACAGCAGGGGAGACAACAGGAAAGGTCCAAATAAATGGACATGTCAACAGACAGGTGACGGATGAAAGTACCAGAGTAAGCATAAACGCAGGAAGAAGAGCTAAGGAACAAAAACAGGATTAAAGGAGAATGGAGAAATGTCTAAATGAAGGAAATGAGGTGTATGACTCTGAATGAAAAGAAAATGAGTATAAATATAAGATACAGCATAAAACGAACCCTTTTTTCTGTAAATTCATCTTTTTTTAGTCTCCCTGCCTTAGCATATAAACATCCCCCCCCCTTAAAAGCAAAAAAAAAAAAAAACACATCCCTCAACTGCAAGTTTTCTTCTAACTAATGGGCCCTCGCTATCTCCCACTTGTTAAACTTCTTTAAAAATATCGGTCTGCATTCGTATATCTTCCCCTCCTGCTTCTCCTCAGGTGTCACAGCTGCTTTCTGTTCATTTCTCCCACTGGCCCTGCACTTACCAAGAAGAACAGTGACATCTGTGTTACCAAATCCAGTGTGTCTTTTCAGGTATTATCGTACTTTCTGTCGGCAGGATTTCACAATGATGAGTATTAACTGCTTCTTAAAACTTTGCTCATTTTTTGACTTTTTAACCCCATTCTCTTCTAATTATCTGATGGCTCGGATTTTTCTTAAACATTTCCCTTGCCTCACCTCAAACATTTTTTCTTGCCATTCTACCCTTGACCTGCATTTTTTCTCATTAGCACACTGGGTTCATCTATTCTTTAACTACCATTATATTTCTGACAAATTCTAATCAATAACTTCACAATTTTCCAAGTTCCAGCCCCTTTCCTCCAGTTGTATTGGACATGCCTACCTGAAAGTTTGCTAAATATCATGCATTTAACATACTCTAAATGTATATTAGCCATAATCTCTGCACCAAAACTACTTCTTGTTTCACATTCACTGTCTTAGCACTTGTATCTACTTAGTCATTCAAACAAAAAAGAATTCTTTCTAGATCTCTCTCCCTTATGCAAGACCCACATTCAATGTATCACTTATCACGTTTCTTCAGATTCATTCTATTCCACCAAACCCAGTCTCTGCTGCCTCATTTGGGATGATTTCATGGCCTTCCTAGACTACCACAGCAGTCTCAGGTTTGACCTATTGATAAACATTTGCCACAAGATTTATCACACATGCCTCATTATAAGCAGATGCTTAAATGGTCCTCCCTTTCACAGAGAATTTGATCCTACCTCTTAACAGAGTCATTAGGTTCTTCTCAACCCAGCCTCTGCCTATTTTTCAACTCAGTTTTCCCTACTCTCCTAAGAACATGCTGTACGCCGAGCACACAGAACTACAAGAACAAATTACAGATACTGAGAAGTTACTATAAGCCAGTGATCATTCTAAGTCTTTCTATTTATACCTACCTCACTCTCAATAACTCACTGAGGCTGGTTATGTTATTATTTTACAGATGAGAAAACAGAAGACTTGGAGAGCTTAAACAAGTTGTTGAACTAAGACTCTAAATAATCTAAGCAACCTAATTTCAGAGCCCAAGTTCTTTAAGAAAATCAGAAGTAATACTGACAGAATCAACAGCTCTTAATAACTGATTTGATGAGAGGTAATTTTAACAATTTCACTCCCACAAGTCATTTTCAGGAGCTACTCTTTCCTATGCATTTTAACACAAAATTTACAAAGTGTGTTAGTTTACTAACTCTTCTGTTCACTGTAAGTGTTTTTAACATCAAGGTGACTCTGTGAATTTAGGCTTCATTTGTTCATTCTATACACAATTTACCCAAGAAGGTAAAACAAAACGCACAGAACATGTGAGTGGAAGGTTAACACTACCTAACTATAGCTGGCACAGAGCCCTTTTCCTGCCCTTATTTTGTTTTCCCTCCTTCCTGGAACCAAGGCACAGACACAAGTACCACTGTACAGAGAGACGGCTTAGCCACTGCATTTCCGAAAAGTAGTATTTCTTATCAACTTTAATAGGATATTTACACATATGTTATCTTATTACTTCAACTTTTAAAACACACCAGAAACTTCAGAATACCTAAAAATACCAGATATTTCTTTTAAAGTACGTAACATTGTCAAATATGTACGTGCGTGTGTGTGTGTGTGTATTCCACACATAGGGCAGTAATAATAGTATGAAAATGTCTTCAAAATACGACCAGTCTAGCATAGAAAACTCTCTCCCTCAGAGCCTGGTGCCCCATATTTCCTCACCCACTGAAAAAATACGGTCTTGTGTCCCTCCTAGTCATGCATGTTGGAGTAGTCCACCAATTTCATACCCTGGAGTCATTCCCAGAAGGCATTTTCTATAAATCTGATTATTATTATTATTATTAACAAAAGAGCATTTACCAAATGTGATTTCTAATTCTATTATACATAGGCAACTTATTTTTATCTAGAAGTTAAAATAAAGTAAAATTTTATCTAGTATGTACACAGGCCAGTAAATCTTCCTAAAGGGTGGTGGGCACTTGGTTTAGGGAAATGTGGTGTATTGTTCTTGCCCTTTCTCTCTTCCAATATGGAGGTCCGGGAGAACCAAACCCCACTGACCGCTCTGCCTGCACCCCGACTCCGTGGTCGTCAGGGGCTCCACTCACCCTTGGGCCCCATGAGGTCTTTGTCATTGTTGGGAAGGGGGGATTCTCATCCAGTCAGAGCACAGTGGTTGCCCAGCCATCTGCACAGCCCCTGAGGCCGAGGTGGCCCAGCACTGGCTCTGGAAGTCACAGCTTTCTGAGGCATTTGGGAGGTTGCCATTCTTTTGCCCACCACACCACGGCCTGGTGTGAGATGGGGGCCACCATGTCCAGGCTCGAGGGGGCCACCCCAGCCACCACCAGGTCCCTGATGCCTTGGAGTCAGGCAGGTGGCTGATATGGTTGAGAACTCCAAATCTCCTCACGTGTAGCCCAGGCCACCCGGGATGCAGAGCCCAGCAGACAAGGACAGTGTTCTGCTTCTCACTGTCCCCCCGCTGGAATGGTTCCTACTTCTTCTCAAATCATCTACGGTACTTAAGGATGGTTCTAGCTAGGGAGCTGTGCCTACTAATCCCCGAGGCTGCTCTTTTAGGTAAACTTGGTACCAGGCAAAAAAGAATTAGCTTTAAACTGCTCCACATAAAACATAAAGGAAGGATTCAGTGGCCTTAACCAATGATTCATCAAAATCCTTGATTTCAGTCACACCTGAGTTTAATTCCCTAGACCCCGTCACTCTAGGCATGTGACCTAGAGAATTGCTTAACCTTTCTTGCCTTGAGTTTCCTACACCAAGTGATTTATTGTGAGAACTAATGAGATAATGCGTATAAAAGTAAATAGCTAATGACTTGACACAGAGGAAACACTCAAAAACCTAATTTATTATTTACTTGTTTTAGAAACGGGGAAGGGTAGAGGAGAGGGGAAAAAGAAGTGAAGTTCTTATAGAAATAAAATTTAGGAATGTTAGTAATTCTTATAATCAAATACATTATAATTCAAATTTCTTATTGGGGAGATCCAAATACCTCAATTCTTCAACCTATGAGCTCAAACAATTCATGTGATGTTGTGATGGTCTCATATTTACTTTTGAGTTCCAGCAATTTTACATCTCTATGAATATACACACTTATTTTAAAACTATCCATCTTCGAAAACGATAAAATTCACTAAGCCAACATAATTTTTAAAGCCTCTCCGCTGTCCATTCCTTCGTTCTGCAACCAAGTTATTATGTTCATTATGAAAGCCTTGATCCCTCTGTAATACTGTTAGCGAAGTTCAAATTTTTATCTTGCTGCCTAGTTTTTTCTACTCAGAGGCTAAAGTTGATTGAAGTCAAAGGGAGTTGGGTATGAGTAAGTAATTGCAGTTTTTCCCCTCAGATAAGATAACTTCTATTTTCTCTCCACGTGAGGAGTATATTCTCCTCTTTTATCTTCGGACAGAGGCACTGAATACCGATGAGACATGTTCTCAACCAACCTCAGTGATCAATTTTGGAAAACTCACTTGTATTTCACACACAGTATCTTCATTTTCTGCAGGGTTAGGCAATCTGCCAGAAATAACAGTGTCCTTTCCACTGAAACAATGAGGCAATGAATTACTTCAGATCCTCATCATTTGCCGTATTGTGATGTAATTCATCTCTTTTTGCTACTCCAACTCCATTTTGGTCTGCTTATTGATGTTTTTACCAAATAGTAGAAGATTCAAGTCAAATACTATTGAAAAAATAGAGAACAAAGTGGAGCCATCACCAACTCCTGATATATGAATTCAGGCTTAGGTCTTTGTCTTCCATCTTCATTGTCTTTCGGGGTATAGAGGAAAGCACATATACTCATGCTTCCCACAATTGTGCAAGGACAATAATCATTTAAGATTTTCTGTTAATTTGAATGGAAAGTTTAGAAATGTTCTGTATTGCTCAGGTGCAGCGGGGAGTGGTGGGGGGAAATGGAGACAACTGTACTTCAACAACAATTTAAAAGGTGGGGGAAAAGTATTACAAACAGCCAAACTACAAGAAGTAATAGATAAATTAATCTGCATTTGGTCCTCATAAATAAAGAGAGTAGACTTGTTTGTTTATGGAGGGATGAAAGAGCAGAAAAGGAGGGCAGGCACAAAAATTTAGCTGCATTTGACAAACCCACTGGCTTTTGCAAACACATAAATTGTGATCAAAATATAAAATGTATCATTTGAATGAAGAGTAGATGTTAAGAATATTTTCTTTAATAATAACTAGTCCATTCTCATCTCTTTTTTTTTTCTAAAGGAAAAAGGAATAAGGTACTTTTCATGAACAGAATGAGCTGTGGCTCATTACGTATGTCTCATTACATATATCCCAACCACAGAAAACACATCGTATTTGATTGATGAGAATAATAATATATGACTCTCCTGGAGAAAAAATAATGTCTGCCGAAATTGGATAATGGCCTGTACTTCCACATCTCTGTAGCAGAAATTCTTGCTAAAGTGGTAATTTGAGTGATAACACCTTATAATTAAAATGTGTATTTAGTTTAAGAAAAAAGATCATTGATTTGTTTGTCTTATACTTCCTTCAAGATTCAGTTTAAACTTCACCTCCTCTATCAAGCATCCAGTGATTTTCCTAATACTGAATGTGCATTTTTCTTCATGGAAAGGCCACATCCCATTGATGGTGCCTTTCCTATTGTTGTTTATTCACCCATCACTTGATGGATAGTTCCGCTGTGTCCACTCTTTGGCTGTGATGAATAATGCTATTATGAACATTTGTGTGCAAGTTTTCATATACATGTTTTCAATTCAACAAAGGAATGAATAAACAAATATATATATGTATATATATATACACACACACAATGAAATATTATTCAGCCTTTTATAAAGCTGAATTTTTTATACATTCTATAGCAGTGACAAACCTTGAAAACATTATGCTAAGTTAAATAAACTAGAAAGGAAATGACACAGATGTATGATTCCACACATAGGAGATATCTAGAATAGAAAAAATTCAGAGTTACAGAGAATAGACTACAGGTTACCAAGGTCTAGGACAAGGTAGACATGGGGCTATTGCTTAATGGCTATAGAGTTTCTGCTTGAGGTTATAAAAAACTTTTGGAGATAATGATTGCAAAACAATGTGAATTGTAGTTAACACCACTTAATTGTATATTTAAAGTGGTTAAAATGGAAAATTATATGTTATATACAGCACACTACAATCTTTTAAAGTTTTTTAAAAACAGCTTTAAAGTCATGGTGCAGGAAATCCAATGTCTAGGCTTCCGCTGGGACAGTTTCTGTCGATTGGTTGTGTTCCTTAAATAGGCCCTACTTCCCTGTTTCTTTGTAAACATTGTATTGTTTTTTAAACATGGACATTTGACTATTACGGTAATTCAAGAGAACATATTCTCCCTGTTCTTTTCATTTTTTATTGTATTTTTTCCATTACCATTTAATCCCACCTGTACCCTCTTCCAATGAAAAATATCCTCCCCCTTATTCATGGCTTGCTGTTTTATTGATTGTTGAGGGTTGTAGTAATCCATGGTGTAGTGGCTTTTCCCAACTATTATTGCAGAGACTTTATTCCTTGCTGTATATGGTCATTGATGACTCTGTTCATTAGCTTGTGTTCAGCTAGTAGGCTCAGGTTTTGACAGATTTCCCTGAGTGCCAGGAGCAAAAAAAAAAAAAAAAAACCCAGAGACAAACAAAAAGGAAAAGAAGAGAAAGAAAATGAGAGACAGAAAGAACAACTACTCTGAATATTTGCGGATTGTCTCTGTGCTGCGGCCCTCCCTCTACAGTTACCCGGGCTTGCATTTTGCCTAGACTTCAGTCTGCTTAGGGACTGAATGCTTAGAGTTTTCCCAGATGTTTTCTGAGCAAGCATTATTTTCCTGTGCCTGTGTGTGGCCTTCTAATTCCTCTGCACACACTGGTGCTTCCAGATACCCTAATTGCTCTAAGAAACTCTGTCTCCCAGGCTTTTCTTCCCTGGCTTTAGGGTGATTTATGATGTGGTTCCCCTATAGTCTTTTGCCCCAGGCAGCTATACGTTGCTCTTCTACTTTGCAGTGCTTGCCTACGACACTAACAGCTTTTCTAGCCTGGATGAGCTCCAGGTTGGTGCAACAGAGACCAGTGCCTTGCGCAGACCTTCAGGTACCCCGAGAGGTTAGAACAGACGTACACAACAATTTGCCAACAAGATCTGCTCCATACCTTCCAGGATCAAGGACCACAGGCTCCCACAGGATTTCTGGGCTGCACTTTCAACGCTAGCGGGGCAAGGCGCGGGCAAGTGAAACACCACGAGACTCTCCTAGTATTTTTAATTAAAAGCTGCCTTTTTTCTTGATTCGGCATTAGCTTTGTTGCTGTAAACTTTGTTTTCCAGAGTTCTAAGGTGTTTCTGGCAGTTTCTCCTCATTTTCTGTTAATGTTTTTATGTCGGTTTGAACTTTAAAGGGAATCAGAGCTACCTACTCTGATACATTTTTTTGAAAAGCTATATTTAGACCCAAGTCATTTATTTTTATATGGTAAAGAATCTGTAAAATAATCTATTTCCAGGAATATTGAAAATGAAAGAATTTCACAATTTCCACTCCTGTTCAGGGCCACAGAAATAAAGGATAATATTTATTGAGCATGCTCAAGTAACCTAAGAACTTTAAAATATTGATATACTTTTGGAAAAAGAACTTGGTTTCTATCACATTCTTGCACTGTTAGCCTAAAAAAGGAAGCATTCATCAAAAGTAGCCTACTATCAAAATTGAGGCAGGAGTATAAAATATTGAAAAGTATGTGGAGGGATAATATTTTCAAGTATGAACTGGTATATGAACATCTGTATCATTTTTGTATACAACACCTTCCCTAGATCTAAGAAGCAAAAACCTTCCACATACACCCTCAGGAAAATATCTTTACTGCAAAAATAAGCACAGTATTATACGAGTCAGTGCTCAGTACTGAGTTTTAAGATAGAATTTTGATGTCCGTAACTGTACATTTGAGAACAAAGGGGCTTTTCAATTACAAATATTTTCACATTGTGGGCCCAAGGTCCTGGTCTAATAACAGATACTGCAGAATATGTAATTTTGTTCTTGTCATCCTTCTCCCTCTCTGAAATTAAATTGGGAGTCTTCAAGGAGAGAGAATAAAAAGAGCTGGAATAAAAAGGCTCTTTGAGCAGAGCTGCATCCTGCCCACCCCTCTAGCTGCACCCTGGGCAGCGGTGCCATGCAACCTCAGAAAGGCTTGAGCATCTGAGAGAAAGAAGGCTTTACCCTGCTTCCCAAACCGAGGTTCAGGAGTTTTCACTGGGCTCCATGGTGGAAGGTATGAAAATGAGGTACATGTAAACTGAGACCGTCCCAGGCAACATACAAAGGTTTCCATTTGGCTTCATGAGAGAGCAGCTTGTATTTTTATGCCTCCAAGAGAGTTAAATTGTAGATGTTATCTGACAGAGAGGGGGAGAGAGAGAGGTAGACGTTAGCAGAAAAAGAGAAAGTATCTTGGACTGTACCAAGTGGTGCTTCAGGGGAGTGGGGGAGTGACCTGGACTCTGTAGAACCGCAGAGACATCACTGGGGAAGTCCACACCGGCCGTGAACCAGGTGGGCAATTGTGTACACTTCAGCAGAGGCCAGAATGGGCAGATACAAACAGATGATCAGGTAGCCCCACCTGACACTGTAGCAATTAAGATGCCACCCAAGCTACAATAAATGAGGAAGAAGGGACAATTATTAACTAATTGGGTTTAAATGTCACTAGACAAAACCTAGCAACAGTAAACCAAAATTACATTGTTTGGTGTTAAGCAGAGGAGGCACGTTATAGAATTTAAGCTGATCCACAGAAAAAAAATTACTTTTTTTTTTTTTTTGCATATCTGGGTCCATGGCTTATAAAAGTAAAACATTTTTGGAGTAGACAGAACCTTAAAAGTTGTTTACCCCAAACTTGTCATTTAGACAATAAAGGAGCAAAAGTCTGTTGGGGTTAAGAGACTTATACAATTTTACCTGTACAATGCAAAAGAGCAAGAACCAGAACCGGGATGCTGTTTTCTAGTTTAGACTCTGCTGTACCAGACTGCCTCACTATCACTACAAAAGCTATATTTATATCACTGCAATACAACTTACTATTTCCAAACATGACTACTTTCACGTGAACTGTGAATATAACTTATATAGACTTGACAGTAAGTAACTATGGCATGTCAGTTTGTTATTCTCGCTTTCAATAAATGTTAAAAATATACCACCTGGATGTTAGAAGTAATTTTTGCCTCTAGGTTTGCTAAGGGGCAAGAAAAGGACATTCTGTTATTCACACAACTCAAAAGAAATAGCTAAAACCACCTTTGAATATTTTCTCACCAACCTGTCTAATATATATTTCAAAATCAGGTAGAAAATCAATTTAGGGTATCCCTGTCTTTTAATTTTATTTTGTTTGATATGACAAATGTATTGCAACTAGATATAAATTATACTACACATTTTTCCCAGATAGTTTTCCAATCTTTGTTTTTCAATATAAATGCTTTGATATATGTTATTTCTAAGCTTTATTATTAAGCTGATTGCTCCTTCTGTGTCATTTCCTGTTGCAATTGTGTTCCTTTTGTCACCCAAGCAGTGCAAGCATGTGTAAAATGTCCTATAAATTTTATTGTTTTTTTGTATTTTATGTCATGCTAATTTGATGTTTGCTGATCTAATAATCTTCATTTCTTAATATCAAATATGTTATTTTTCTCTACTTTTAAACTTCACATCTTTGCAAATACAGGGTGGGGCAGAAGCAGGCTTACAGATGTGAGTTTGCAAAATGCGGGGTTTATCCTTTTTTTTTTTAATTCTTACCGAAGGACATTTTTTCATTGTTTGCAAAGAGAGAAGAAGGGAGAAAAGGGGGAAGGAGAGAGAGAAAGAGAGAGGGAGGAGGAGAGAGACAGAGAGAGAGAAAAATATTGATGAGTTGCCTTCTCATACACGCCCCGACCGGGAAATGAACCCACAACCTGAGTATGTGCTCTGACTGGGAATCGAACCCGTGACACTTCTGTGTGCAGGGTGATTACTTAACCACTGAGTCACACAAGCCAGGGCTATTCTTGTGTTATTATTTATTAATTATTGCATTATTTTCCATACAAAAATCTGTGAACCTCCTTTTGTTCCACCTTGTATATAGCCTGTGGTAAGCCACTTTTTCCCTAGAACTGATAAGTATTTTTATATAATCATTATTTTTTCTTTTAAGATTTTCCTAGTTGTCACCTATTTATTCTACTAATCATAAGAACCATACATAACACTGGATGGAAAATTCACTTGTAAAAGAAATTTTATGTTCATTACTGGATTTGGTGTTCAAAACCATCCAGTAAGATAAAAATCATTAACAAATAAGGATGATGGTAGTAATAATAAAGTGATATTGACAGGCAAGTTTATTTATCATTCTTAATTAAAGATATTTTTTTGAAAGTTCAGGGACTTTAAATTCTTCAAGGTCAAATAGCTTATATTCCATATATATCCCAAATAAAATATTAACAAAGGAAATTATTTTAGAATTAAATCATCTTCAGTATAAACTTAAAAAATATTTTACATGACTACTGATGAGAAAGAAAAGGGATCTTGTTGGCCATATTACCCAGAAGATCCACTACTGCTTATCTAGGGGGACTAAGGGAAATATTTATCACAGGAATAACGGAGAAATTGGATGCATTCTTTCATCCTGTATTTTTTCATTAGAATAACTTGGTGATATCAGGTGCTAATAAGAAACACGAAGTCAATAATATTATGAATTAAGACTCTCCTGAGTATAGTGTTCTAAAATAAACACTTAGATGTGTGTCTGTGTAAGCCACCGTAATCGCCAAGGGGTTGGATTTGAGGATATTTAGCTTTTCTACATCTGAGACAGGTTTCGAAAGAAGCGTGTTTTTCCAGGTTCTGGTTCTGAGTAAGATGCAGTGTGTTGCAGTAGGCCAGAGCTCCCACTGCAGAAACATGTGTAACCAAAATAAATTTGACTTTAGGGACACCAGAGAGCCGGGAGTACAACAAGGATTCAATGAAGGGAAAAAGTAGAGTCTTTCCTGGCACTTCCTGTCACTGTTCTCTGTTTCACTTTAGTCATAGGATTTTTCACTACCCACATTATACAGGCAACAATCACTTATCTGAAACTCTTGCAGCCAATTATCTTTGAGAATTCAGATGTTTTCTAATTTTAGAAAAGCAATACAGTGCCTGTGTTTTACTTCTGCTACACTCCTTACAGGATCTGGGGCAGTAACCCTGAATCAAGCATGAATATTTTTATACTAGAACATATGAATGTCCACTGCAGTTGTGATGAATGAAGATTATAAAGTCTTTTATTAATTCAGGTCAGGAGATTCCAGAAGATGAGTTATAAGAAAACTTTTGGTTTTCAAAAGATTTTAATTTCAGAATTATGCCAAAAAGAGTACTGAGACTTATTACGTTTTTGTTGTCACTAATTGTCTGTCTGGCACCACTAAAATATAAGTTCTGTGAGTAGAGGGACCTTTTTCAATTTAAATTGGTGTAGCTCCAGATCCCAGAACAGCGCAGGTTCATAAGAAGCTCTCGGTAAATGAATGAATGATGATTTGCAAAAGGGACGCCCAGGAAACAAAAATGGAGCTTTTTATCAACCAAAAAAGAGAGGGGAGAGAGAGAGAGAGAGAGAGAGAGAGAGAAAGAGAAAGAAAGAAGTCTGAGTACTGTTAATCTACTTTGCCAGCCTGGAGTCATGAACAGCTGTGGACTTGTCAGCTCAGCAGACCTGGGTATCTTGAAAAGTCACTGCACTCCTACCTATGCAGACACGAACTACTGCAAATGTTTAACGTAGATGGAGGCTGCAGAATCATGATAAAATGAAACTTCTTTCATTTCCTACTTGAAAAGGGGGTCATAATTTCCCTCATGAAGATGATCTTTGTAAGCACTCTGCATTTAAAACGTGCCACCTCTTTCTGGGAAATGGCTGTCTGTAAACAAAACACGACGAATAGTGTGTAGAAAAAATGCAAGGAACGGAGGTCATCCCAATACACAGATACATACTAACAGCGCATTTAGCAAGAGAAAATAAGAAAGAAAGAGTATAAGATTTAAATTGCATCCATTTAAAAGACATTTCTTAATATAAAATATCTCGGCTTTTCATATTGCAATCTTTGCGCTGAAGGAGATTGTGAGAGGTCACCGAGAACTTAAGCCTAAATCACCCAGAGTGGGAGGAAGCTATGCAGAAGTCAATTTTTAAAATAAACATGGAAGGGAGCACAATTTCGTAGAAATGCACCAATCAGCCAGTCTTTACTTCACCTTATGTGATGTCGGGGAGCGTGCCAGGACTGCTGCCAAGATGCGCAAATGATGACAATGTCCCTGACACTGTCTCTGAGCTTGCAGGATTCCTTCCGTATTTTTAAGAAGCAAAAGCAATTCAAGAATGTCATTAACTGAAGGCTTGGAGGCATGAGGGCATATTCTTCCTGTAATAAGAATCATGACAGGAAAAGCATCAATGTGGGCGGGCAAAGAATTGTGAGGCTAAATCAGATCCCTCAATGCCATTGACAGGGCAGAAAATGTGGCTGTAGGTGAGTGGAAGCTATGGGGAATGAAAGTTCCTAAATAAAGTGAAAGCACCTACAAATATACCACAGAGGACCTGAGCGCGACAGTGCAATCACCTAGGTAAAAGCAGCCCTCGGCTTTGGTTTCAGAGATAGCCAGTGTGGGAAAGAAATTACTAAAGATTAAACACTCACATCCCCCAGATTCTTGCCAGGGAATTAACAATGCTTTGCATGTGCTTTAATACTCTTGCTGGGCAAGGAGCTTCTCACTGAGCAACTAAATTGTGTATTCCACTTGTCAACATAGACTTCTTCGGACCACACTGGCTTGGGGAATAATCAACAGAGGAAAATGCAGGTTAGCTTTGAGTCATTATTCAAACAAGAGAATTCCTGTGTAAATCGTATCTTGTTTACAAATACCACCCAGCGTTGCTGCATGTATCCTCCTTTATTACTCCTTCACACACCCCTTTGCTTATTGAACCCAGGTAGAGAGCATGTGATGGGAACGAGGTAAAGCAGTGTAGTCATAAAGAGCGAGGCCTTTGAAATTTGGCCAATGTGAGTCCCAGAACAGCACTTACTGAACTTGTAATCCTAAACCAATGATCTAATTGCTCAAAGCCTTAACATATTTTAAATGACAATTATAGATAAAGCCAATAAAACACTCAGGACAGAGGATGGCCTCTAGTTTGAGTTCAGTATGTGTCAGCTGTTAGTATTATCGCCACTCAGGGGCTCTCACTGCCCAGTGTTGTTCAAGAAAATAATCTGTAATAAATAATCTGTAATCTCTATTTTAAAATCTATTAGCGACAATAAAGTGTTCCTAATAAATGTGTAATCATTTTGTCATTTGCATAATTAATATAGTCATGTAATTGTCTAACTCAGAACTTATTTGTAAATGTCACATTTGTTATTCTGCTCTGCAGGACAAAGATGAATTCATCCCTGGGCCTCCTTATCTTACAGCGTGCTGCGTGAGCTTCCCTGTGTGCAAAGCAAAGCAGCTTGTTCCCAAGCAGGCCTCTGCGGATCAACACATCTGCTGATCTGACGTATCCATGCCCATGACAGACTTAGGAGATTGTGGTTATTGTAGAATAAATGGGAAGCTTGAAGAAATCAGAGGTAGTGGATGTTGCTGCAAAGACTCACTCTCTCATATTGCATGCGTCCTATTGAAATTTCTTAAATGTCAAATCTGGATGTTTCCCTGCTAATGAGCATTTCCGTTTTGCTGAAGGCTTTGGAAATTGGCTCCAATTTGACCTTACTAGTTAGAAAGCATACAGCTTTCAGGGCTTGACAATAATAGCAAATTCTGAAACTTTAATATGGATTTCTTAGAATTCTCATTTTGACACAATACATAGGACATGTCTCATCCAATAAGGTGGAAATCTATCTTTTGGATAGACAGCACTTTTAGCTGCCAGCAACAAAGTGTGCCTTACCCTACGGCAGCCCTGCATGCCTCCATTGCCCAAGGGTTCTCTGAAGTGCACATGTATGTATACATATGTGTACGTACCTATGCATATCTCCCAAACTGTGTCAGAAAATCCCAATCATGCACACAACATGTTTTGACAATAAGCCCATCAGTTTTCATGCACTGCAGTGCTAAATAGTTAGAAATGAAATTTTAATCATACAGATAGTGTAGGTCGCATTATTCTCTACCCAATCATGTTAACCCATAAGACTGCCTCAAAAAGTATGCAAGAATTTCTTCTCACGGTTGTAAAGAGAAGTGGGACTTACGTGTTGAATTCCAAATTTCTATAGCCGTTAATTATTGTTAAACACATTGAGAGTACGAGAAAATTGGTATCTGTAGACTTTCCTTAAGCAGTACCCAATGCAGTTCCTCTCTGTACCATTTGCTGTTTGAACCATTGCAAGGGTTCCTCTTCGTTCACTTTGACTCTTTACCAGTGTCATCTGTACAAAATATATGATAATATATTATGGGCACTAATGTATTTTCTGTTGGATTTATACTGCTAATTCCTTTCCCAAAAAAGCCTCTGAGGCAGCTAATCTTTGGGCAATTCCTTTCAATTTACAGAGCAACTTCACCGGATTTCTTTTACTAGACCCTCACAACAGCCCTATCAATGCATTTGTCATTGTGATAAGCCTGTGATTGAGAAAACTGTCCTGGAATGATTAGGTGACTGGCCAAGACCATATGGCCTCCAAATTCCACAGCCAAAACTCCAACTGAGATGAGCGTAATCCAGATGCTGTGTTCTTTCCGCTTCGCCATGCAGGCAGTAATGGAGATTTGTACAGACATAAAACAGTTTTCTCCTATGTAATTAACTTGAGTCCATTACCAGGCAGTCAGGATTACCAAGAATTGAAGATCATGCTAAACTTTTATGCATCCTCACTCGCAAGCCCTAGCCCTTACCTTGTTCCAGGTTGCAGGGTCATCACAGGGCAGATGGCAGCAAACTCTGCTAACAGAGCAGCAAAACCTGCTCTCAGGCCATTCGGAAGCCCTGATGACGATCCTGCCATGAACAGAGGGGATCAATATATCTACACAAAACCAACAGACCTCTGCAGCCTCGAGTTCTTCAGCTGGTACATTTGGACAGGAATCCAATTAATTACACCTTTGTCAGCTCTGATGGTTCAATCATAAATGAATTTAATAGCCTCCAAAAAGTCATGAAGCAGAATCCCAAGGAAATATTACGTATTACCATTAGTAATAACCAAGGCTTGGGTTGACTTTTACATTCAGGCCCAAGAAGCTAGTGTCCTTGCTGATCCTGAGTGGGTCGTTCCAGAGAAGCCATGGGTAACTGTGTTCTTTAATTTATAATGGCCCCGGGCTCAGAAATGACCCCACAATCATCTACACTCTTTATTAACATTGCAAGTAGATTATACAGATTTGGATTATAGAAATCCATGCTGACTTGGATATTGAGTGAGCCTGTAGTTAAATAACAGGACCCTGATCCAGTTGCTTCAGAATAAATTATAACTGGGAAGAAATTCATTAGGGAAAAATATATAGAGAGAAAATTTCATCTCCTCAGCAGATACCATGTTGTAAGTGAAACCTAAATCATGTTAACAGGTCTAAATCTTTTCATTGTTAAGGAATCTTAAATAGTGTCCTATAAGCTAAAAATGCTCATTTACGATAAATAAATATGTATATATTAAATATGTAAATATACGTATATCTACAATGTCAGGTAGATCTGGATTGAAAGTAG
Source organism: Desmodus rotundus (assembly GCF_022682495.2). NCBI lineage: Eukaryota > Metazoa > Chordata > Mammalia > Chiroptera > Phyllostomidae > Desmodus > Desmodus rotundus. Next base: position 43,917,492 of record NC_071390.1, on the reverse strand, counting down.
AATTTTCTAACTTCCCAACTTTGGAGAGCTAACTAAATTCTCTGGATCTCAATTTCACAGCTGAAAATAAGAAAAGGTTGGTAGTTTTCAAGATTGTTGCATTTTACACACCTAGCACATGTTCAAGGCTCAGAAATCGGCAACTCTAACATTCTACCAAGTCACAAGAGAAAACATCATTATTTTGGGGCTAAACCTCACTGTCAAAGTTGTAGGGTGGACATAAGCCAAGATTTATCTTTTAGAATAAGGGAAAAATTGAAGGTGGAGTTCAGGCTCTAATTTCAGGTGTGAAAATGTTACTCTGATTACTTGCTGTAGAGTATCCTCAGACCAATATAACTATGATCTCCACTTCAATTCTTTTTCTAAATCTGTAAACTAAGAGTTTGTACAATTTGTAAGCAGTTGACTAATGCACCCAAAAGCTGGCCAGCCCTAAGAAAATGTGATGCTCATGGATAAGGTTTTGGGGACCCTCTTTTTATCTTCCAAGGAGTATTGTAACCTATGGGCTATAATCCCAAAAAGCCTCTTAACTTGTATGCTGTCCTGGAACTGGGATGGCCAGAAGGGACAGGGTAGCGCAGACGTGAACCCACCACCGAGGTTTGATGAAGAGAACAGCTTCACGTACGATGAACAGTACATTTATAGACAGTGAGAACATAAGTACCCTCCAGGTTCCACACATTTCACAATAATCTTTTAAAATAATTGCTGCCACTTGAGTAGTAAGTACTCTCAGCAAATTACAAGGCTGTCAATTTCTTCTCTAGCTTTTAAAACTTCATCACCCATTCCCCTAAGGTAACAAACTGTAATGTCTTAAATCTCCCCAGACAGGAAGTTACATTTGCATCATATATTACATTAAAATTTTCCTCCCTTCCTTAGTTAATTTAGAAAGTAAGTATAGACTTTTAGTTCATATTAATAGAGTTTGTGATTAATTATGCTCTACCTCACTTGGATTTTTTATTGGCACAATGGATGACAACGTTGACAGAGATTCAGTAGGGAAGAGTACTTCATTTGCCACGAACCGTCTTCCTTGTTACTTGTTATAAAGAGAGAAGCACTGTTTCCCTGCATGTTTTTTTTTCAAACCCAAATTTTAGTTTATCATACAGGTTACAAGTTTGTCATGTAAGCTACAGGTTTTCTTTAATAATATAAGTGGAATGGCTATTTGGTGCTTGTTTTATAGAAATACATATATTGTGATCATATGAGGTTTAACAAAATTGTTATACAAAACCCTTAAAATTTCAGTGGAAGTGTCTTTCATCAAACATGTAAGTGTAAATCTAGGAAAACTTAGTAGGGCTAAGTTTTGTGAAAGCAAAAGCTTTCTATGTGGCTCTTCTTTTTTTCCTTTGCCTACAGAATGTTGTGGAATATTGAGTAAATAATGAGCGAATCCGCATTCACCAGGAAAGCCTGGAGTACCAAAACTTTATGAAAATGTGTCAGAGATGTTTTTTTCTCCAAGTATCTATTTTCCTTCATTACTTAGAAGGGAAAAAAAGCATATTATCACCCTAGCCCCCAACAGCTGGGGCAGAGGAGGGGCTGAGCATGTAACTAAGGTCTGGCCAGGAAGTGTAAGCAGAACGGTCACAGGTGACTTCCAGGATAGGGCAGGTGGCTGTCCCTCTGCCCTCCGTATCCTCATGCACAGGAGCACAGTGTGGGGCCTGGGTCTTGGGCAGCCGTCTTGGCCTGTGCAGTGGTAGCCGTGTGTTGAGAATGGCCAGGTTTAGAGTGTAGAAGTTGGGTCCCTGATTACGGATTCTCTGCACCAATACTGGGACTACTTACTTCCACATTTTATATTTGTAAGAATGACAGACATTTCTGTGTTATTTAGCACTTAATATTTTGGGCTTTTAGTCCCTTACAGCAGCATGAATGCATATTTTTATAGATACAGAAGATACAGAAGTACAAACACACATATGCAAAAAAAAATAATTATCTAAGAAAACCTGAAACCATCCAATAGACTATAAAATCCATGGTTGACTGAAGTACAAATATATACAATAAACTATAAAAATATACAGTAAGCTTTTTATGAGAACTTACGGTGAGGCAGGATGGAAATGGAGTCCGGCATCTAGGCAGTCACTGGCACTGTGGCCACGAGGCCACCTGTCTCTCTGCCTTCTGTCACACGGGCCAACGTAAAACAAATATATGCCAACTCATTATGAACACATTCAGAGTAGCAGGCAGACCAATGTAAAAGAGACAGGCTACTTTTGTTGGAGACTTTGACATCAAAGAGCAGTTTTACTGTTTGCCTTTCAGGACACAGGAGTTTTTAGTTTTTCAAGTATTTGTTTTATTGCAACTATTCCTGTGCCTTACTTTATGTTCTTGTCTGTCCCTCTGTATACAAGAAAGTGAGTATGTGGGCTTATTGAGATCTAAATATCTAATTTACACGTTAAATCCCAATAGCCACGTTGTACCAGGTATTTATCTGCACAATTTCATTTATATCAGAACCCACACTTTGTTAATTATTTTTTCGCTGATACATATTGTTGCTCGTAACACTTTAAGAAGTCCCCTATTGCAAAATAATTATAATTTAATTAATCCAAAGAATGTTTGAGAAAATGAAAAAGGTACTGAGTTATTAATCTAAGGTATCACAATCAGTATAACCTAATTAAATTTCAAGTACTTATTCTAATATGTAGAGGAAGGATATTGAAAAAGCAGAGTATCATCCTCACCTCCAAAAAACCTATAGTCTTTTGGGAATATATATGATATTCATGAATTAAAGCCTTCAGGCCTGGATGGTGTGGCTCAGTGGGTTGGGCATCATCTCACAAACCAAAAGATCACTGGTTCGATTCCCAGTCAGGGCACACATCTGGGTTGTGGGCCAGGTCCCCAGCTGGAGGTGTGCAAGAGGCAACACATCAGTGTTTCTCTCTCACATCAATGTTTCTCTCCCTCTCTTCCTCCCTCCTTCCCTTCCCCCTCTCTAAAAATAAATAAATAAAATCTTTTTTTTTAATAAAACCTCCAGATAACAATGTAAGACCATGTCAGCATGATACAAAGAAGTATCAGATAAGTGTAATTTACACTAAGTAAACAAAGAAGTAAGAAAGATGGCAATAGTCTGATTATTAGGTCAAAGTTTTGTAAAGCAAGTAAGATTAGACAGGGAAAGAAAAAGTAACCATACAACACCGGCTCTTAGAAATGGCCCTCTTTCTTTGTGTGTGTGTGTGTGTGTGTTTCGAACTTTAGTTTTTGTTGTTCACACTATTACCGATGTCCCCATTCCCCCCTCCTTTGCCCACCCGTCCCCACCCTCCTTTCTTCCTGGCTATCACCACACTGTTGTCCATGTGTCATGCATATGTGGTGTGTTTGGGGGTTGTTTTTTTGGCTAAACTCTTCACACTCTTTCATGCAGTCCCTCCTCCCCGCTCCCCTCTGACAGCTGTCAGTCTGCTCCATGTGTCCACGCCTCCGTTTCCATTTTGTTTGTCCGTGTATTTTGTTCATTAGATTCCACATAAAAGTGAGGTCATACGGGATCTACCAATCATGCCTGCAGGTAATAGATGGCTAAGGAGGGGCTCAAAATTTAAATTTCTTCACTAGATTGTGAACTATATAAAGGCAGAAACCGTATCTTGTTCAGCATTATAGCTTCAAGAAAGAAGAAACTGAGATGCTGATAAAATTAGATAAATTAGATAAGCCAGAAACACACCTCATAAGGAAAACAAAACTTTAAAAATACTTACATGTATTTGAATCATGGGAGCTGGAAAACCATTCATTAGCATGTAACTTGATGTTATTTAGGGACACGGCATTTCTCCTCCCACCGTCTCACTGGTTGGAATGCATTCAGAGCAAAGAGGAGTGACCTGCCCTAGTGTTCTACCCACTTTATCCAGAGGCTTGGGAAACACTGCCCAAACAAGGAGTCACCCTTTAACGAGTCACTTAACCACAGGAAAAGTAACAGGGCAAATTACCCAAAAGCCCGCACAAAGGTGTTTGTTGCGGTGTGAAGAACGGTATCGATGAAGCAAGTACCACAGAATCACAAGTGCACAGATAGGCATCAGTCCGAAGTTTAAACAAGAGCTAGCCAAGGAATCATATTTGGCAAATAAGGAAAAATTAAAGTCACAGGATAGGACCATGATAATAATACCAGAGTTTTATACACATTTTCTCATTTATGCCTCCCACCTTAATTATACAGAAAGTCAAAGTGTTTCCATGTCCCAATACAGACCAGTGAGCTTGAATGACTTGAGGTGCTGTCAGAACCTAAAATACGTAGATAATTTTTAACTGTTCCCACCACTTGTGCTCCCTGGTTCTGCTCCTTCCAGCTATTGGGAACACTGGCACAGTCAAAATCATTTCAACAAAGACTGATCCATTTTAGCCCTTGCCTCATTGTGGCAACACCAAAAATAGTGACCGACCCTCCTGAAAAATATTTGACTCCATCTAAAGTAGATACAGCTGACATTTTGCTGGTAAAACTAATCAATAAATATGTATTTCACTGACAACCTCTTACCATGTCCTTCCCTGCCCGTAAACACTGCCCATATTTGCAGTTAGCACACAGCAAAACCCCAAAGGAAAATTATCCTTTCACTTAGGAAGCAAATACAACTTTGTTTGTGATGGGATCTTGGTCTCTAGGTGCAATGCAGCAAATTTTAAAAGAAAGAAAATGGAATTCTACGCAGCAGAGAGAAAGAAGGAGCTTATACCCTTTGCAACAGCATGGATGAAACTGGAGAGCATTATGCTAAGTGAAATAAGCCAGGAAGTGAGGGACAAATACCATATGATCTCACCTTTAACTGGAACATAAGCAATAGAAGCAAAAAGCAAACAAAATATAACCAGAGACATTGAAGTTAAGAACAATCTAACAATAGCCAGGGCGGGGGTGGGGGGTGGGGGCGGGGACAGTGGGTAGAGGGGATTACAGGAACTACTATAAAGGACACATGGACAAAACCAAGGGGGAGGGTGGAGAGGGGGGAGGGAGGTGGGTTCACCTGGGGTGGGGTGGAGGGATGGGGAGAAAAGGCATACAACTGTAATTGAATAACAATAAAAAAAAAAGAAAGAAAGAAAATGGTATGATTAATATAAAGAAATGATGATGGCTTCTCAAGAGAAATAGGCATAGTCACTAAAATGAAGACCAATCACAAATTCGGCTAAAAGGCAAGTTTCAAATAACTGAATGGCAGAGGAAACTTATATGCTTTCTTATTAATCTTCTTACCTTCTTCTGCCAAGTATTTTTACTAAGCTGTCAACAAGAAGTCAATATACTGTTTGACATTTACCATGTTTAATTCCACCAGGAAGGAGAGAGAACACACATGCATACGCACAAATAAAGCTGCAGATTACCAGAGAAATAGCTACAGGAAAGTAGCCAAAGGGAAAAAGAGAAGCTCTTGGGAGCCTGAATCATGATGTTTGATTGTGTAGACGACATCAGGAAAGTGGAAATGCCAAAAGAGGTTTAAAAATCATCAGTGGATGAGATAAGATTGATTATATAAAATTGAGGACCGCCTGTAATGAAGATCATGATGTTACTGACCTCAAAGACTATAAATTTAAAAGGTAGATTCTTGAAGAAAGTGATTGAAATGAGATTGGATGAAAATCTATTTATAAGAATTTTTTTAAACCACATCAGGTCAAATAAAATTGAGTGCATGATAGCGAATAATCTTACACTGACAAGGAAGGGACTAATTGCCCTCTTAGCTTTTCCTGCAGACCAGCTTACATTTCTCTTTTGGCCAATTTTCACCTCATGGAGTCAATTTTACACTGAGAAATTACTGACCAAGGTATATCCTTTGGATTTTAAAATTCACCTCTCCTGTTACTGAACCAGGCTATATTCGTAAATCACTGATCCCTTGCCACCTTACTGTTACATTTGAGCTCCAGTAAATAGTCTTTGGGTATTCTCAGTAATGTCCTAGTCAATGTTCACTTCTGAACAAATGCAGGAAGGTTATTTACCTCGACTAAACGTCGAGGTTATATTTTGAATTAGCGTGCCTTGCTTCCTGACTTCTGTTTCCACCTCTGTTTTGTTTCATTTTTAAATGGTGTATTTGTGCCTTAGATGCAGTGTTAAAAGAAATTCAAGTCTCTGAATAAAAGAGTTTCTTTGCATTTTTATGCATCTATAGTTATAAAAAGGTTTACAAATAGATATGTGTTCATATCCTTAAAAAGCAAAGGCTTACTTCAGACTTTTAAGTGTAATTATTTTACGCTCACAAAGATTCTTTAAAAAAAAAACAGTATTACTAACTTATATAATTAACATGCAATTAACTGGACATATTTAGTGTGTACAATGGGAAGTTTTAACATATGTTAAACATGAAGCCATGATCACAACCAACATAATGAACACACCCATTACCATACAACATCTACTTTTTAGTAATCCCTCCATTTCACCCCTTCTTGGCCCCAGGCCCCAGGCAACCACTGATCTGCTCTCAGTCCCTAAATATTAGTTTACATATCCTAAAATTTTACAAAAATGTAATTGTAAATTATGTGGTTTTTTAAAATATTGCCTTCTTTCACTCAACAGAAGTATTTTGGATCCATGCCGTAGCATGTAGCAAGAGCTCATTCTTCTTTATTGCTGAGCACTATTCAGTTGTGTGCTCCATCACAGTTGGTTATCCATTCTCTTCATGATGGACGTTTGGGTTGTTTCCAGTTTCACCATGAAAAACAAAGCAGTCATAACATTATGTACAAGTTTTTATATAAACACACGCTTTTAGCAGTGAAATGGCTGGACCATATGGAAGGGGTGCATTTAACTTTTTACAAAACTGATGGTTTCCCAAAGTGACTGCACTGCTTCAGAGCTCAGTCTGCCCTGAATGGGAGAGTTCCACCTGCTTCGCCTCCTGGATGTGTGGTATGGTCAATCTTTTTAATTTTAGACTAGTAGGTGTGTAATGATAGCACCTGTGGTTTTAATTGGCATTTACTCATATCTAATGATGTGATTTTGATTGAAATAATTTTAAATCTATAGACCAATTTGAGGAGATTTGAAATTGTAATAATACATTTTCTGACCCACAGTATCTCTCTCAATTTCTCCCAAAAATGTTTGTAACTTTTTTTTTCATTTTCACCAATAACTTGGGGGGGGTAGAGGGGGAGTCGACTAATCCCTGTTTTTCTTTTTTTCTTGTTGTTCAAATACAGTTGTCTCCATTTTCCCGCCACCACTTTCCCCTGCTCCACCCACTCCCACCCAATCCCACCTCCCACCCTCAATCCTACCCTCCTTTGGCTTTGTCCATGGGCTTTTTTTTTTAAAGATTTTATTTATTAATTTTTAGACAGAGGGGAAGGGAAGGAGAAAGAGAAGGAGAGAAATATCAACATGTGTTGCCTCTCGTGCATCCCCTACTGGGGACATGGCCCCAACCCAGGCACGTACCCTGACTGGGAATCAAACCAGCAACCCTTTGGTTCGCAGTCTACACTCAATCCACTGAGCCACACCAGCCAGGGACATGCGTTCTTTATACATGTTCCTTGATGACCCTTCCCCTTCTTTCCTCTGTTATTCCCTCTCCCCTCCCCTCTGGTTACTGTCAGTTTGTTCTTTATTTCAGTGTCTCTGGTTATATTTTACTTGCTTGTTTTTTTGTTGATTAGGTTCCACTTACAAGTGAAATCATATGGCATTTGCCTTTCATTGCCTGGCTTATTTCATTTAGCATAATGCTCTCCAGTTCCATCCATGCTGTTGTGAAGGGTAGGAGCTCCTCCTTTCTTTCTGCTGTGTAATATTCCATTGTGTAAATGTACTATAGTTTTTTGATCCACTCATTTGCTTTTATAATAAGAGTTTCACTCTTTCTCAAATTTATCTCTCAAGTATTTCATATTCAGTTTTATATTGATCTTTCATCTTGCGACTTTGGTAAACTCACTCATTAGCTCTTGAAGCTCTTTTTTTTTTTTTTGCTTTTGTATATTCCCTCAGATTTGCTACATAGATGATCGTGTCATCTCCAAATAAAGACATTCTTACCTGTCTTTTCCATTGGAATGTTTTCTTTTCTGCCTTTATTGCTATCTAGAACTTCCAGTAAAATGTTGAATGAGTGGTTAGAGGGAGCATTCCCGTCCTACCCCTGATCTTCGGGGTAAAGCAGCTGTGTTTTCACCACGCAGTATCATGTTATCTGTAGATGTTCAATATACGCTCCTTATCTGTTTGAGTAAGTTCTCTCATACTCCAATTCGGCGATTTTTTTTCAAGAATGAATAATGGATCTTTTAATGGTTTTTCTATTAAGATGATCACATAGTTTTCCTTTTTCAGTTTGTTATTATAATGAATTAAATTGATTTTTTAAATGTTAAATCTCTCATTCCTTGTATAAATCCTAGTGGTCATGATGAAGTATTCTTTCATATGTTGATAAATTCAATTTGCAAAAGCATTCCTTAGGAATTCATATTCTCATTCATTGGTTAGAGTTTCCTTTCCTTATATGGTCTTTGGCTGACTTTGTGTTGGGCTAATGCTTGCTTTACAGGATGAGTGGCAAATAGTCCCTTCTCTTTTCTGTATGAGTTTCTAAATACTGTTATTATTTCTTCCTCAAATGTAGAAATCACTAATGAAGTTCTCTGGGATGGGAGTTATCTTTGTAGGAAGGTTTATATTATAAACTACATCTTTAATTTGTATAACAGAGACCTAACCAAGTTATCTATTTCTGTGTGAGCTCTGGTAATCTCCATTATACAGGAATTTGTTCATTTTATGTAAGTTGTTAAATTTATTGGTATAAAGTTATACATAGTATTTCTTAATGTCCTCTTCATTTCTTCAGCATCTCTGGTAGTATCATCTCTCTCTCTCCTGATGTGGGTAACTTGCTTCTACTCCCCTTTTTCAGGATCAGTCGGGCGAGAGATTTAGCACTTCGATTGATCTTCTCAAAGAACAAGCTTTTGTTTCATTGATTTTCTCTATTTTGTTTATGCTTTCAATTTCCTTAATTTGCAAACTTATCTTTATTATTGCCTTTCTTCTACTAATTTGGGGTTTAATTTGTTCTTTTATCTAGTTTCTTAATATGGAAGATTAGGTCATTGAACTTGACACTTTTCTTCTTTCTGCTACAGTTATCTAGTGCCATAAATTTCCCCCTAGGTATAGTGTTAGGAGTATCCCACAAATTTTGAGATGCTGAAGTTACTTCTCATTCAGTATAAAATACTTTCAATTTATGTTTGATATATTCTTTGCCCCATGAGTTATTACATGTGTGATGTAGTTTCAAATATTTGGAGTTTTCCTAGGCTTATTTCTGTTAATTATTTCCAATTTCATTTCACTTGAGTGAGAGAACATACATTGTATGGCTTAAATGCTTTTAAACTGACTGAAACTTATTTTATGATCCAGAATATGGTCTATTTTGGGAATATACCCATTTAAATTTTTTTAATTGTATTTTTCTGTTATTCGGTAACATGTGAAAAAAATTCAACTTGATTGTGTTGTTATATCTTTAACTTGGTTGATGTTATATTTTTCACTGATTTTCTGTCTGCTATATTCTTACTGATTTTATGTCTTGCTGGCTTATCAGCTATTGAAATAATGATACTGAAACCTTCAACTACAATTGCAAATTTGATTATTTCTCCTTTAAATGTTACCTTTAGTGTTTCACATATTGAAAGCTCTATTATCAGATGCATGAACATGTAGGAGCATTGTATCTTTTTGATGAACTGACCCTTTATTATTATAAAATTATTTATTCGCCTCTGATAAAATTATTTTCCATTAATTCTACTTTTTCTGCTATAAACACAGCACTGCAACTTTATTTTGATAGGTGTTAGCATGGTCTTCCATCCATTTACTTTTCATTGATCTGCATCTTCATATTTGATGTATGTTTATTATAAGCAGCATAAAGTTGTATCTTAGTTTTACAGAATCTGACAACCTTTATTCATTGGCATATATGGACTATGTCACTATAATTATTGATATGATTATACTGTATTTAAATCTATCGCTTTGTTTTTAGTTTCTGATTGTTCCTTCTAATCGTTGTTCCTTTTTTCCTCTTTTCTGACTTTTATTGGATTATTTGAATAATTATATTATGTTTCTTTTCTCCTGTATTGGCTAATTAGGTATAACTCTTTGCTTTTTTAATTTAATTGTTGCTTTAGGGTTCACAGTACACATCTTTAACTTACCACTGTTGGCCTTCAAGCTCTATCATGGCACTTCATGTGTACAACATGAACTTCACAACAATATACTTTCAATTCCTCCTCCCTAGCTTTGTGCTATTGCTGCCGTGCATTTGACTCTTACATGCTACAAATCCTATATCCAACGCTATAATCTCTCTGTAGGCTGTTATTCTCTAAAGAAATTGTTAACAGAAGAAAAAATCTGATATATTCACACATCAGTGCCCATTCCCATTGCTCTCTGTCTGTGTGCATCCGTGTGTCTGTTTGTTACCACTCTTTTCTGTCTGAAAGATTTCCTGTCATGTTTCTTGTAGCATCAGTGTGTGGCTAGTGAATATTTTTTGCTTTTGGATGTTAAAAAAGTAAGTTGATTGTACCTTTATTTTATAAAGATATTGTTACTGAATATAGAATTCTAGTTTGATAGTATTTTTTCTTTCAGGATTTTAAAAATATTGCATCACTGTTTTCTCACTTCTGTCGTTTACAACACAAAGTCTATTGTCATGCACAGTCTTTCTAATGTATTATCTTTTTAATCAAGATTTTTCAAAAATTTTCTCCAGAATGAATTGCTTAATTATGATGTGCCTTACTATAGTTCTGTTCATGTTTCTTTTACTCTGAGATTCCTAAATTTCTTAAATTTGTGAGTTAATTTGGGAAATAATTGCTTCTTATTTGGAAACAAAAATTATTATTTCTTCAACTTTTTTCTTTCACAATCTCTCTTTTCCCTTAAGGACCCTTAATACAGACATATTACGTCTCTGAAAGTTGTCTCACAGCTCTATTCTCTGTTCGATTTTTTAAATCCCTGTGGTAAGCAGAATAATAGCCCCCGAAGATATCCAGGCCCCAATACCTGGACTGTTTGTGTGAACAAATGCTGTCACAGGTGTCCTCCTAAGAGGGAGGCAGAGGCAGATTTAACGCAGCGGAAGACAATGTGACCACAGAAGCAAGATGCCATGCTCTTGGCTCTGAAGAGCAAGTAAGGGGCCATGAGCTAAATACGGGAATGCAGCTCTAGAAGCCAGAAAGGGCAAAGAGAACCTGGGATTCTCTCCCACTCTCTCTTCCAGAGAGGGTTCAGCCCTGCTAACAGCTTGACTCTGGTCCAGTGAAACTGATGTTTGACTTCTGACTTGACCTCCAGCACTACGAGGGGATAATTTTTATAATTTTTAAGTCATTGAGCTTGTGGTAATTTACTAAAGCAGCCATAGGAAACTAATATATTCCATGCTCTGTCTGGGTTTCCATTTAGGATATTTTAATCTTTTAGTTCATTGATCATTTTTTTCTGCAATATCTAATCTGCTATAATCCCATCGAGTAGATTTTCTATCTCAAACATTGTAATGTCCATACCTAGAAGTTCAATTTGGGTATTTTTCATATATTCCATATCTACTTAAATTTTTGAAATATGGGTTATGCTAATAATTTTTAATGTCCTAGCATTTTTAATGCTAATTCTAATATCTGTGGCACTCTGGGCTAGTTTTGATTTATCAGTTTACCTCTTCATTATGGTTAGTATTTTTCTGCTTCTCTGCATGCATGGTTTTTTTTAATTGTATGTCAGACATTCTGAATTTTACCTTGTTTGGCACTGGATATTTTTTTGTATTCCTATAAATATTCTTGAGCTTGTTCTGTGACACAGTTAACTTAATTAGAACTGGATCCATCCTTTTGGAACTTGCTTTTAAAATCTGTTCATTGCAACTAGAAATGATCAGTCCAGGGCTAATAATTCCCCTCTACTGAGGCAGGTCCCTTCTGTGTACCCATATCAGTGTCCCATAAAACTTGGGTGTTTCTGGGGGTTTCTTGAGGGTTTCTGGTGGAAACAGGAACTATTCCCAGTCCTGTGTAAGTGCTAAGCCCTATTACCTCTAATTCTTTGGCTACAACTCCTGTCCATGAACTCTATGCTCCATCATAAAGAATAACTCATTATTTCCTGAATAACTTATGATTTTTCTTTCTATGTCCCTACCAGGAATTTCCTTCTTTCATCTCTGCCTTATAAACTACTGTCCACCTTTTGAGATTCCACTAAAATAGAACTTTTTCTGTGAAGACCTCCCTGTTTGCTCTAAACACAATAGATGAGTTCTCATCTAATATTTCTTAGAACTGTGCTCACCACGCTTTATGCATAGCACTTTTCACATTTTGTGTGTTTGGTTTTTTTTAAAGAGTGTCTGACTATCCAATAGACAGTAAACTTAACATCAAAGATCACATATTATTCATCCTTAAGTATGTAATCCCCAGGAGAGAGCTTAGCATATAGTTACCGTTCATTAACTATTTTTATAACCATCTCTATCAACAGTCTTTCCTCCTCAGATTTCATATATAAATATGTAGCATGGAAAGCCATAAATTATGGATTTACCGCCCCAAATGCTCCAACCCAGAGCTCTCACTGGGGATTCCCTTTGGGCTTATTCTATTTGTTCCACTACATATTGTCCTCCCCACCCACTCTCATCCAATAAGATTTATACTATCATTCTCTTAGAGTTAGCTTCTCCATTTCTTCCAAGATCAAATAAACATGATGCATAAGAAGTGATTATTTTCTAATAGGAAATAGCTTCATCAATGTCAAGGTCATTCTTCCACATGAAATGCCTATGCATTTTTAAAGTGGCAAGACGCAGACACCATTATTGGTATTGCCAAACTCATAGTAGATATTTTAATGCTCAGAATTTTAGCCTGACAGGGAAGGCACCTGTTACCTTTAAAGATCTGTAGATACCCTTTTCACGAAGATGGCGCCCAAAGCAAAGAAGGAAGCCCCTGCCCCTCCCAAAGCCAAAGCCAAGGCAAAGGCATTGAAGACAAAGAAAGTAATGCTAAAAGGTGTCCACAGCCACCAAAAAAAAAAAAAGAAGAAGAAGAAAAAGATCTGCATGTCACCCACCTTCTGGAGGCCTAGGACACTGCGGCTCTGAAGGCAGCCTAAATATGCTCAGAAGAGCGCCCCCAGGAGGAACAAGCTTGACCACTATGCATCATCAAGTTCCCCCTGACCTGAGTCAGCCATGAGGAAGATACAAGACACAATACACTTGTGTTCATTGTGGAGGTCAAGGCCAACAAACACCAGATCAAACAGGCTGTGAAGAAGCTATATGACATCGATATGGCCAAGGTCAAACCCTGATCAGGCCTGACAGGGAGAAGAAGGCACATGTCCAACTGGCTCCAGGCTATGATGGTTTGGGTGTTGCCCACAAAATTTGGGATCATCTAAAATGAGTCCAGCTGGCTAACTCTAAATATAAAAATTTTATACTAAAATAAATAAATAAATAAATACCTGTAGATAAGATGTTAGAGAAGAACAAAGCCTACTCTGTCCATACTTAAAGACTTAGATGATAAAACTATGTCTTTGAAAACATTGGGTCATATGACCTCACCTTTAGCCGAAACATAATCAACAAAAGAAAAAAGCAAATAAAATATAACCAGAGACATTGTAGTGAAGAACAATCTAACAATAGCCAGAGGGGAGTGGGGAGAGGACAGTGGGGAGAAGGGATTATAGGAGCTACTATAAAGGACACCAGGACAAAACCAAGGGGGAGGGTGGAGGTCGGGGAGGGAGGTGGGTTTGGCTGGGGTGGGGTGGAGGGATAGGGAGAAAAGGAACACAACTGTAATTGAATAACAATAAAAAAAGAGAGAGAAAAAACATTGGGTCAGACTAAATATTAATTAGATAATTCAGACTTTAGAAGACAAAGTTATTAAGAAAAAGAAGTGGTAGAAAAAGTGGAATTATCTTCTGTTCCTTTTAAATACAGGGTCCGGCAGAAGTAATGCCTGCTTGAGTGTGGTTGGTAGGGTAATATTGTGGGTGTAATAATTTATAGTGTTAATTTGAACATTTCACCTAAAATGCCATATGGTGTACTTGAGTGTGATACTGTTATGTTACAGAATTACATGCTTATGATTTTGTAATAAGAGATTTTGTAATAAAAAAGGGACGTTGTTTGTGCTGGGCCCTGTAGTGTGCTCATGTATTTTCACCAGGTGGTGCACATAAAAACAAATGAAATATTATATCCTCAAACATATGTTTCTTCCCTGCAAAATTTACCTTACCCTCAAAATTGAAACTTCAAGTGAGATTTTTGGAAATTCATAAAAATTTCAAACTTTGGACATCAGCTATTTTATTGATCTAGGTGGAGAGCTATGGTTTACATTTTTAAATTTTAATATTCAATTTACATTAATTAACTGTCTTCAGTCTTCTCACCTTAGTAGTGTTGTCAAGAATATTGCTGGGTTGGCTTTTCAAGAACATAACTGTCCCTGCATTTTCAAATAGATTTTCTTTCTCAGTCCCATTTAAAAAACAGACAATCCACTAGCTATTTTAGTGCCAAATCAAACAGGAACTAAATATTCCCTTTAAAAATCCAAAAGAGACAGCTGCTAGGAATCTGTTGACTCATTTTACTCTCCCTAGCCAGTAAATTAACCAGAAAATAATGGGTGTGGTGACGCCTAGGGGAAAAAACCAAAAGTCAAGACTTTTCAAGGGTTGTAGTTTGCCTTCCTTCAGCCCCATCTTCCCTTCTCTTAATTTTTCGCGTTAACTCCTACTCCGTTGCTCCCCTTTCCAACCACCCGTGTACTTGTTTCCTACGCCTCCCACCTCTTTGAGAATTCGATGTTGTGCCTATGTAAAGGCTTTTCCCTTCTTACGTGTCTATTTCAGAGACAGCTCTAACAAAGTTCACGCTAAATTGAAACTAAATCTCAAATCAAGCTATTTGTTTAAACTACCCTCTAACTTTTCAGAAATCATAAAGGCCATTACTCCTATATTAACAGCAGACTTTAATTTCATTTTAATTACCTTCAGAGCCTTTCGTTCAAGGCAGATTTCACTTGGTTAACACCTAATTCATTCTCTTGCTTCTTTGATATCCTTAGTATTTATTTTGTCCAGTGGCCTGTTAACTTTCAGACCTATTTTTAGTCTCTGCTATTCTGGATTCACTTGAAATGTCTTCAGGGGTTGAGAAAACCATTTCCATTGTATAATGTGCATATTCAATCATTTCTTCTAAAGTCAGCTCTTACCTGCTTCAATCCTTTGTTCTTTCTCCTTTTCTCCACTGGCTCCACATACTTCTTAAATATGTCATAAAAATTTGTATCCAATTTTTTTATGAGGCTAGAGAAAATGTTCACTCATCTGAGTTTGGGCCTAAAAGAAAACTCCTGGGAAGCCTACCTTTTAGAAAGATGACAACCATGAAGAGTGAAAATTAAAATTAAAATAAAAGCAAACAATCGGACACCCAAAGGGTGGACATTATGTCAAAATCTATAGAAAAATAAAATTCCACCTATAGCTATGAGAGGCCTCGAACTTATTTTCAAATTGTTCTCTTTCCAGGAAATATTTTATAATCTTTTAAAAATGATATTATAAAATTTTTATTAATACATTTTTATTTGTGTCTTTAAATAAAAACAGTATGTGTGCATGTGTGTAATAAACTAGAGCTTAACTTTGCTTGTGAAACTCATCTTCCTCTTCCACAACAGATGTGTAATTAATGCTTGCTCTTATTGCCACCTTGCTCTGTTCTTTGGTTTCCCAGTGCCTGCGTATCCTCAACCCCTCTCAGAAAACAGTAGCGATGACAAGAGCTTACACAGAACACATTTTGTGTCAAGCACTCTCCTATGTAACACACATTTCATTTAATCCTCAACACCACAATAAGAAAGAGGCACTACCAGTATTCCCATTTTACAGATGAAGAAAGTGAGAAGGCCCAGAGAGCCTGAGTAACTTGCCCAGAGTCATACAAATGGCAGAGGTAGGACTTGAACCAGGAGGCGTGGATCTCTGAGCTTCCTATGCTGGTCCTGTCACCAGTCTCTTTATTTTGGCTCTGACCAGCCGTTTTCAATTTTGCTTGTTTGCATTTATTTTCATTTTCAAAAATGTCTTGACAACTCAAATCCCAATCCTCTGAAAAGATTTCTTTGACCAAATAAATATATAAAGTACAAAGTGTAATTTTATAATAATGTTGCTGAGATGTTTCTCTCCCTGAATTTGGTATATGATTTCTTTTATTTCTTTTCAAATGAAAACCTGATTCTATTGTAAGTTAACATGGACATTTCTTTAAAATTACATTATTCTTCAATGAAAATAGTGTAATACATCATGTAATACATTGTGTGGGTGTAGCTTTTCTGACATTTGCCCTCTTATTTTCAAAAACCACCAGAAAGGATTTGCTTTTAAAAAATCATGATGACTAAAATTTATGATCGTGAGGAAATATGACATGAGACCTTTACCAGGTCAGTGGCAGATGTTTAACTTGAATTTTATTTCCCAAAGCACATATTAAAAAGACGTTTAGAATGCTTTAAATTCAAATATTACTAATTTTAAAAATGTGTGCCTTTGAACATAATTCCTTCAGCCCTCAGCCCTAGGGAAGTGCATACCTTGACCAGTATTAAGTAGCCAACGATAGCCACTCCCCCCACTGCCAGCAGACAGGCTTTCATTCTTATGGCACCTTCACCTTATGTCAGTGCCACCTGAATTCTAACAGCAGAGAAGTCTGCCCACAGATAGCACAGCGTATTGTCATTTCTTTTATTCTTAAAGTTTCCTTCACTCTTCAAGATCCTGACCCATCTCATGATTTTTTAAGCACCATTTGTGTTTCATTCCTCATTCAATATGTGCATTTGAAATAGTCACCGTAACCTGTGTTTCTTTTATGCAAGAGAATAACGTGGCACACATCTTGAGCGTTAAATAATGTATGTTTATGCATTCACTCCCTGATGTCAACTGGCACGCCACAAATGTGGGTAAAGTGTATAAATGTGACCAACTTGGAGGATGATGATGAAGTCTGTCAGCCTACTCCCTTCCATCATTTTCCAAAACAGGTGTTAGTGTAAAATGTGAAAGGGAACATTCCTTATCTTTTAAAGGCAGCTTCCTTTGTCCCCACTTCTCAATGGAAGACCCTCTTTCCATTAACATTTCCATTATCTGCTCTTTTCTTTCTCACTTTCTGTGTCCCCTTTTGTCTATATCTTTTTCTCTCTCTCAATTAGGAATTTATTTTAAGATTTTACTTCAGTGATGATTTTAGTCAAAAGACTTTGAGTATTTTATGCTTGAATTATTAAGGGGATCAAATGTAAGAAAAATAATTTGTATATCTCTCAATAATTTATATATGCAATAACATGTGTGTGCCTGTGTATCTTTCATTCCCAGTCTGAATCTGCCTCCTTTCTAATCAAAAGTATTTCTAACAGGTGGATAATTTAAGCAGTACAAATCATCCAAGTCAGTGGACATGTGGAAGTTGTTATATGTGGCTTAAAGAGCTATAAAGACATTTGAAACAAATGTCTTATCCAAAAAGTGCCAGCTTTGCATCTCTCTGACAGAGTAAACTTCCTCAAGCCATAGTGAGGCTATAAACAGTATGAGCTTTGGAAAGTTGGCATAGGTGAAACCATTTTGAAACAGAGCCACAGCAGCCATTCCAGAGGAACTATACACACGTCTTGCTCCTTGAGTCTTTGGAATATTTGAGCTGAGTAAAATAATCTTTGCACTGAGCCAAACCAACATTCTTAGGAACATGTTTATAAAATTAACAGGAAATAGGACTTCCTGACCACAAGAACTGTTAATTGTGGACATTCTTTCTGAAGATAGAATCAGTAACCAGGCATATATTGCTAAATAGTAAATTAGTTTGTTAACACCAATAGAAATTTCCTTCTTCTATTCATATAATTATTTCCCTTACTTTTTTCATTTAAAAAATCCTTGCCTTCACCCTGTAATTGTTTAAATCTATGCTCCCAGATTGCAATTCTTTGATCTTGAATAAATGCTTGTTGCCTTTCACTTTGACTTTTTACTTCTAGGTTGGAAGAACAAAACCTCACATGGGGTCTTTGTGAGAAACACTTCTTACTATATTAAATGTTGTACTGAAAACTAAAACAATAAATCATCTCATGACAGAAAACAATGTGAAATGGGAACTTTCAGGTTCTGACAATGAACTAGGCCTTGCTCGGCCTCTCAACCAGAGACTTAACAAAATGACCCTACTGTTCATCTTGAAACAGGCCAACATCCTGGTAAATGTTTTCATTGGTTAAAGGCAATTAATTTGTTACCCTTTCTTTATGAGCTCAGTCCCAGCCCAGAGAAAAATATGCCAGAGAACTCACTGGGATTGAATTTCTCCACGGCTATGTTACAAGAGCTTCACCACACACTACAACTGCAGTATTATCCGAGATGTTTGTACACATGCAGATGTAAAGTATACATGGAACCTGCAATAGCTTCTTGAAAGCCAAAGCATATTCCTAATCACTGACCAGGCCCCAAACAGATTCCTCCCCTCACTACTGCTTCCTTTACTTCTTACTTTCTTCCTGTCTTCCTCCCCTCCCACTTTCCTCTCTGCCTTTCTTTTTCCTTCATCCTTCCTTTCTTTCTTCCTTTTCTTAGAGGTCACATTGAATAATGGATGAAACACAGAATCTTGGAGTTCAGAGATGCATTTATAGGCTGTGAGGTTTTGGTAAATTACCTTCTTCAAGTCTCAACTTCCTCGTCTATAGAAGCGAGCTAATGTTGCTGACATCACAGAATTACTGATAGGGTTAAGTTAGACAGTGGTTGTGAAGGACTTGGAATATGTCAAAAACTCAATACACGTAAGCCAGTATTTGAATATATAATTTCTTCTTTGTTTTATGCATCCTTCTCTTTCTTCTTTTCCCTGCCTTAAATACTGCATGTAAGACATCATGCTAGGTTCTGTGGTGAGAACAGAAATAAATGCTATTTCTTCATCCAATTAGCTCACAATCTATTGGGGGATATAAGGCAACAAGAAAAATGGTTGAACAAGGCAAAATGAACGGCTCCAAGCGTTATAAAACAATTACAGATGAGGACACACTGGAAAGAAAGTTCTATAGAGACTGAGAAGGAAATTGAGAAGGGCCATCTCTTTACTTTTCCTTTCCTTTAATAATAGCAGGTGACAATTAATAAGTGTGTGCTTAATAACATATCTGTGCTGAGCAACTCTGAGCCAGCTGGCCAGTTGAAGCTTTCATTTGGAATTTCCTTAGTTTTATGATACCATTTTCACAACAGGTCTTCCTCAAAAGGAAATTATTTTATTACTTGGGCTTTCTAAATGTGTTGGATAAACAATTGTTGATTTCATCTGAACCCAATTCAATAATAGTAGAAACTCTCAGAGAAATGCAAATTAAAACCATGATGAGATATCTGTCAGAATGACCATATCATTAATAAATCAGCAAACAACAAGTGCTGACGTGGTTGTGGAGGAAAAGGAGCCCTCATACATTGTTGGTGGGAATGCAGACTGGTGCAGCCACTCTGAAAAGCAGTGTGGAGATACCGCAAAAAATTAAAAATGGATCTGCCTTTTGACCCAGCAATCCCACCTCTTAAATATATCCGAAGGAACCCAAAACACTAATTTGAAAGAATATTATCATCCCTATGTTCATTGCAGCGTTATTTACAATCACCAAGCTATGGAAGCAGCCTGAGAGTCCATCAACAGATGAGTGGATAAAACAAGTATGGGACATTTACACAATGGAATATTACTTGGCCATAAAAAGGAGGAAATTTTACCCATTGCAGCAGTATGGATGGACATGGAGAACATTATGCTAAGTGAAATAGTCAGAGAAAGACAAAAACCATGTGATTTCACTCATATGTGGAATCTAATGAACAAACTGAACTAACAAGCAAAGCAGAGACAGACTCATAGATGGAGAGTAGATGATGACTAGTGGGGGTGAGTCTGTTAGGAGATGTAGGGATTGAGCAAAAAGGAAAAAGAACTCATGGACAGGGACAACAGTGTGGTGATTGCTGAAGGAAGGGGGATACAAAGGGCCTAAGTAGTAATGGAAAAAATCCAATAAAGATCCAATCAAAATAAATAAATTATAAATAAATAAATATCTCCTTAAAATAGCAAGAAGACACAAGGCCTTAAGTCCTCCTCTTTATGTATTTTACTCAGGCTGTACGCTCTCTTACAGTACTACTTGAAACCCAAAATGAATGAATCTTTGCTTATGTAGAAGCTCTTTCCTTTTGATCTGTTTGAAACGGACTTGAGTCGGCAGCAGAACTCACAGCTGTCTCTTACGCTACGCCTGAAGTGCACACGTTAGCCTCTCCTTATATTATTGTCAACTGTCAGTGCAGTCAACGTAGTCCAGAAGAAAATAAAATTTTCATTAAGCCTCTAAAACTCCTAAAGGGACAATTTATAGTTCATGAGGTTTGAGCCTGGAGATACTGAGTGCAATGTAAAGCTCTAAGCCAGAGAGTCCTAAGACCAGATGTTGTTTTGTCTCCTAATAGTTGCAGATCTCAGTCAAGTTAATTTATTCTGTCAATCTTCACATACTAATTGAGAGTTTACAGTGAACTGGGCGTTTTCTAAGAAATACAGATGTTTGCCTGGTATCTCCTCTGCTCAGTTTACGAATCTGTTACCATCACTTTACTAATCTGTTCGAATGGACTCAGAATATAAGTTCTACCTGAAGTGGCCACGCTTCCAGGAATAGCTCTGTGGAAGCTGAAGTTCATGTCAAATTTAGCATAGAATTACGATTTGTGGATACATGATGGGGGGGTGATAACAAGCACATTATGAAAGCAGTCCTCTACTTAATTTGGTTCCATGTTAATGCAAAATTATTTAAATAGCAATACTTTGGAGTCTCATAGCAAGAGTAACATTGGATCCATGCATAGAACCTAACCTTACAATTGAAAGTATTTTGTAATTGATTTAACTAGGGCAGAATTTCTCCCAATGGTGCATATCATTATCAAAACACTCTGACAAAAGCTTTGTAATAAAATAATGATTGGTGGAGCTATAAAAATATAGGGAAAACCTGAGGAAAGAAGGAGGATTTGTATTTTATGTCAGCCCACGAATACAATAGGTACAACAAAGAAATGCAATTGTTGTGGAACTCCTGATAACTCGCTGCAGGCTAGTCCTTGGTTTCAGACGGCAATTTATGAATTCCAGATTGATGCAATGGTGATTATTTAAACTATAAAGCATTAACCTAGAGTCTCTTTATACAGCCAGCTTCCTAGGGCATTTCAAATAAAGTTTGACTTACACCTGACTTTTCATAGGATATAAAATGGAATAAGCCTCTAGTTAATTTAGTCTCTACAATTCATTTGGAAAAGATTCATGTTTTTAGATATACTCAGGGAGAAGCTCATTATTGACCTTGAAAAGTCCACCGCAGAATTTCATCAGTGTTTTGTCTGCCTCATCACGGAGAGAGGGGTCATATCGTGGGTGTAATGGGTAGAAGTAAGACACGGCCTTCCCTTCAGGGTTTGTACACAAGGGGTATGCGTAAGTTCTGGAAAGGAGCACCCCTATTCCCTTTCAACTTGCAAGACTAGATAGGAGGCTTCCTGGTAAGTCAGTTATGAAGTTTCTGATCTATTCAGAACAGAACTTTAAAAAAAATAACCATATCAGCTGAATTAGCATAAAAGATCCAGATGAGAATGAGAGCAAACCGGCCTAATCTCATAAACAGAAATATGTTCAAAAGGGCTTAGTATCTCAACATTTGAATAAGAGTGAAGAACTCATTTAAAGTTACATAATGTTAACTAATTTCCAAACTATTCACCTGCTATTATAATACCCATAGAGTAATTACAGAATAACATTGGAGGTGAAAATAGTCAGGGGAAAACTTGGACAGACCAAGTTCCAGGCAGAGGTTTGTATATCCATGACCTGGAAAACGGGATGGCTGCATCACACACTGGGGTCTTCATGGTCAAGGGGAGGTGTCTGAGTTCCACTGAACACATACAGTTTTCCCTGGACTACCACTAGATAACGATTTAACTTACCAATGACTAATAGCAATGGCTAATGTCAATTGTAACCATTTAGCATAATTCCTTATGTCAATTTAAATTTATTCAAATTGGAAGAAAAATAGCTTTAGAAAGGAGCAAGTTTCATTCAAAAGTTGTCTGAGAAAAATACCTACCTTGCTCAACATCTTGGACATTTCCAATAAAATGTCCTTGGTGGAATGTTCAGAAGATAAATATCTATCATGAAATTAATCACCAGGAGGAGCCTGCAAACATTTTCCCCTCGGTCTTTAGGAATCATCAGGTAGTAAAAGATGCAGAAACCCATAATGAAGCCAAAGGACAGATTACAACTGTACCGAAAGCGGTAAATAACCCAGGCCATCCGCACTAGTCCTTCAGCAGTTAGATCTAAGTAAGTGTTGCAACGGTCATCCAAGGGAAAAACAGATCAATCTCCCCCTTCGAATTGGAGCAATTAGACAGGCTTCTCAAAATCAGTGGAGCTATTTTGGACCTGGAGAAATAGTAAAGCTTCCGATAGAGATGTGGAGAGGGGGGTCACCCGGGTTGGAGAAACAGATTGAATATAAACGTCATGTCATGCCAAGTAAATAATGCAAACTGCTGTAACACGAACCACCCCAATGCATTAGCGCACTGGAGCTTTGTTGCTCATTCACACGCCGAAAGTAAATTCTGATGTAAGCAAGCTCTTGTGCTCTATCTTGGGGTCACACGTTTACAGCATGGCTACATCGCTTAGAGAAAAAGAGAAGAGGAGGCACAACAGCTTCTACTTCCTTAATGTGAAAGTGACCCGTGTCACTGTGTTCAGAGCACATCCCCCAAAACTAGTCATTGGGCTCCTCGGGGAGGGATAAATGTCAGTCAGGCACCTGAGCATCTGAGGAGACGCTGCTGTCACAACAAGTTGTAATTGCAAAAAACGCCTCTCGTTTCTAAGGGAGTAACAGCACAGATAGCAGCATGAAAAGGTTGATTGAGTCAGAGTGTGTAGATCTTTTCATAACTAGCTGAGAATTTGATTTTATCTTGTAAGTATCAAAAAGTAATTAAAGATTATTATAACGAGAAGGCATCATAAATGAGGACAGTGTGTAGGGAGGTAAAGCCTCGTATATGAGGTTATAAAAGGGAAGAACAAGGTGATAGAAACAATTGCCTCTATTTTTTTCCTCCAGACTGAAATCATGTTTGCTGTAGTCCTGTAGCCCTTTACAGCAAACGTGCGTGTGTGTGTGTGTGTGTGTGTGTGTATGTGTGTGAGATTCCATAAATACACATTGAGAACAAAATGCATGCCAGACTTGGTTAGGGGCCTGGGAAACACCAATGCACAAAAGAAACAAAATCTCTGCCCTGTGGCAGTGGAAAATTTTCTCAATTTTTACATTCCCTAAGCATTGGAATGACAAAGATATTACACTCGGATATGCATACTTCTATAGTGAGCAACTTGCCCCAACACCTAATTTACATCATATAACCTTCTTCTCTATTAGAGGCAGAGTATGTATTTTGAAACAAAGATTATTAAAAAGATCAATAATCTGTGAAACAAATACTATTGAGTAGGTGGCAAAAAATAGTCTCTTCTTCCCCTAAAACCATGATCCAAAGTATTAAGTTTTGATAAGGCCAATCTGATAAAGGCCATAGGAACAAATTTATAATCTTTTTTGACGTATTTTTAAATTTTATTTATTTTATTTTTATTTTTTTGAAAATTTTATTTTATTTTTTATTCTTTTAATTTATCTATTTATTTTTATTCAGTTACAATTGTCTGCATTTTCTCCCCATCCCTCCACCCCACCCCACCCCAGCCAGTCAAATTTATAATCTAAGGACATAGGTTTAGTTTCTTTTATGTTTGAATAATCTTTTCTTTTTCAATTATAGTTGACACTGAATATTACATTAGTTTGAGGTATACAACACAGTGATTTGACATTTATGTAACTTTCGAAGTGATCACCTGAATAAGTCTGGTACCTATCTGGCACTATACATAGTTATTACATTATTATTATATTCCCTATGCTGTACTTTACACCCCCATGACTGCTTTTATAACTGGCAATTGGCACATCTTAATCCCTTCACCTTTTTCATCCATCCCCTGAAACCCCCTCCCATCTGGCGACTATCAAAATGTTCTCTGTATCTATGAGTTTGTTTCTGTTTTATTTGTTTCTTTACTTTGCTTATACTACACATAAGTGAAATCATATGGTATTTGTCTTTCTCTGACTTACTTATTTCACTTAGCATAATACCCTCAAGGTCGACCCATGTTGTGGAGATGGCAAAATCTCATTCTTTCTTAGGGCTGAGTAATATTCCATTGTATATATGAACCATCTTCTTTATCCTTCCTTCTATCAATAGACACTTAGGTTGCTTCCACATCTTAGCTATTTTAAATAATGCTGCAACATACATAGGCACGCATATGTATTTTCAAATTACTCTTTTGGATTTCTACAGATAAATACCCAGAAGTGGAATTGCTGGGCCCTGCTTTGTTTCCTGTTGCAGCCTTTGTTTTAAAGTCTGTTTTGTCTGATACAAGTATTGCTGTCCCAGCTTTTTCATGCAGATAGAAACAAAATAGGTTTATTTTCTTGCTACAACAAAGGAAAGCACTTCAAAGCAGCTGTGTAATAACTCATCAAACAAAGGAAGAGGCAGGTTTATTGTAGGATTCATGGAAAGGGTGAAGTTTAGGTAAAATTTAAATGAAACAGAATTTTTATTTGCTCAAAATGAACCAAGGACTTGAAGTAAAAGGGTTTTACATCCTGTCTAGACTGCAAAGCAGACTCAAGGTTCTGTTTCCTTGGAAACTACGGAGTTGAGATAAATTTTAAATGTTTTATTTAGAAACTCCTTATCTATAGCTCTGACCATGAATTAGTAATTCCAGTTGCCTCAAAGTGACTCAGATTATCTGTGTAAAATGGGTGGTTCCACTCTAACTGATACAGTTTTCAAACAGCAAAGTATCTTTACTTTTAGAAAACAAAAGTCTTTGATTTTTAGAAAACAAAATAATTTCTCAGCACTATGCCCTTTTGTTAACAACAAAATCAATTTTTGTAGGTTCATGGTTTCCTCACTTTCCCCTCTATTAGAATTACCTCCTAAAAGACAATGGGAAATTATAATCTCCACCCCTTTTCTCTATCCAGTATCCTCCATATTTATTGAATGCCTACTGTCAACTAATTGTATACTATAAGCAAGGAAAACAATAAAGCAAAACCCCAAACAAAAATGGTCCCTGCCTTCTTTCAAGAGGCATCCCCCCACTTCACATAAAAGATGAGTGGATCATACTGCAAGACACCCTTTAGATGAGATTGCTGCCTGGAAGGGACTGGGCTGAGGCACATGTGTTCCAGGACAGCTCAGAATGTTCTTGACTTCCTGCAGGAAAGAACTCAAGACACGAATCCAGGGGATTTGGAGAATGTTTACTAAAGCCTCAGACAGTGTGACAAAGGACGGGCTTAAAATAGAGGAAGCAAAATCAAAGGACAGGATGGAGCCCAGGCCGAGCTGCTTTAGCCTTTTGAAAAGTTAGGCAAGAGGAGTGGGCTTGGAGCTTAAGAGAGAGAAGGTAAAACTTCACGCCTGAGGCCCTGGCCAGGTGGCTGGGTCGGTTAGGGCTTCCTCTGTGCACCAAAAGGCTGCAGGTTCAGTTCCTAGTTGGAGCGTATGTGGGAGGTAACTGATAGATGTTTCTCACATCAATGTTTCTCTCTCTCTCTCTCTCAAAAAAACAAACAAACAAACAATAAACATCTCAGATAAGGGTTTTTAAAAAAAGGTTCACACCTGGGAAAGAGAGTTGCAGGCATGCTCAAGGGAGAGCAGGCACTGAGTCCTTTGCCATGAGGGTTTTTATCTGTCTTCTGCACGCAGGGAATTTTAGGGGAGGTCTTAATCAGAATATTTCAGAATATTCATTAGCTTTCCAGGTGTGTCTTTTAATATGCTGATGAATCCAAATGAGCATATAGTAGTGTGTGTTTGGGATCATTCTCTAGTCAGTTTCACCTCTATTTTGGGTTTGACTGGCTCTAATTGGGCTTTTTGTTATTTATTCCCCTGACTTCATCCGTTCTTGGGTTTGGCTGTCACTAATTATACAAACTGGGTCTCTTGTTATCTATCTTCCTTACTAAGGTGATTTTAGCTACTAGCTCTCTGGTGGGGGAGAAGAAATGTAAACCATCTGTTCCTAAGTGTCATCTTTTAGGGAGGTTAGGGTCTTGTAATTTATTAGCTGGCTGTTAATTGCTGGGCCATTTATTTAAATATCTGTCTCAGTTTCCCCATTCCACTTGCCAGGGAATTTTCCTAGCTTCTTACTAACCTGCCTCAAGATGATTTTTCCAAGCTTCTGTATCTTTTGTTCACCTGACTGACAGAAGTAAAAGAACAAATGAATAATTTGTTAATGTTGCCACAAGCAAGGAGCCTAAAATCAGATGTGTTGGCTTTAAACGGGCCCTACTGTCTGTGATCAGTTATAATGAAATTGAAGATACGCTGGTGTGAAAAACAGCCTTGGCATTGGAGGAAGGGAGGTTATTTCCCAACCTTCCCACAGTTGAAAGGATATCTCTCTTTGCCTTCATTTATCTAATTAATCATCTTTCAAGGCTTTTCTATAGTCCCAGTTTCTCTGCTAATCCTTCCTCACCTACCAGATGCCACAGTGATTTCTCATCTACGAGTTGCTTTTGTAGTTGAAATCAATATCAACCAGTATAAACTCATTGTCCCCTAATGGCTAATTATTAAAGTTCTAAAAGAATCAGGTTTACTAATAAACTCTGTACAGTACAATTATTTTCTTATGACTATGATACTGTATAAATCCTGGGCAACCCTTAAAGTAGATCAGCTATAGTTGGTTTTCAGCTTTGTATTCCAAGAAACTAGCGAAGTAAATTTGAATAAAAATCTGTTGAATAGATGGTTGAGTAACATAGATGTAATTCACTGCATTGTGTGATAAATAACCTCATGCCCCTTTTGTCAGATTATGAGTTTTTTTCACTGTTTTTAAAGGAGGAATACCCAGCAGTTTATGAACCTGCAATCATTTCAAAGTCACAATCCAAGTTGAATGCTGGGTTCATGATATTTGAGGGGAAATTTAAATTTCACTCTAGTCAGGAAGGGTAAGAATGGTCTCTCTGAGAAAGCGTAGCTAATGGGAGTAAATAAATGGCAAGACTGGGATAACTCAAACCATGGGAAAGGGAGTAGAAAGCAGATTTTTAGGGAGATTTTTATTTCATACAAAAGATTAACCAATGTATCCTGACTTTTTAGGTTGAGATAATGGGATATATAATAAGTTGGGTAATAAAAGAGAAGAGGATGGGATGGAGGTAAGGAAAACACGTGATGGGAGTGTTTTCGTAGGGGGGTGAAAAGTAATGTGCTAAGCTTTCTGTTGCACAACCTCAGACGTGGCTATAAAAAATTAGCTTTCAGACTAGTACAAGTTGATTATGTCAATTAGTAAGGCAATTATTTTTAATGATAGGATCTATCCTTTCATTGTTTTGTATCATAGGCATGTAATATATCAGTGCTGACTGATGGAAACTGTGCTTCCACCTGATTCTCTTAATTGCCATTTTACCCTGAGGTTGGTATGAACCCCACAGACTTGCTAAACTATAGATAAAAAGAGGTTGCACATTTCTGTCGCCCTTAGATCAGCATCAGTCCCCTGAATAGCTGGGGGAAAGAAGAGCCTACCAGTGACCTTGTATCCAAGCCAACAGGGAAAAAATAAGCTAAGTCCTATTAGGTTCACCAACTCCACGTATAAAACACATTGTAGGAACTGAACCCACACACGCATATAATACTACACATAATACTACACACATATAATACTACACATAAACAACTGGCCCTTTTCTGCCTCTCTAGTGTCTCTTCCTTCTGCTCACCCACACCACTACTTCAGTTCCTGGTGCCCTAAAAATCTCTTTTCCTATGAGACTGTAATGTGGTTCTTGTTATTCAAATCCCACGATACCCACAACTAAACAAGTTAACGGCCTCCAAGGATTCCACAGGCATTGCTTTAAACCTCTGCTTTTTATTTGTGTTCCTCCTTGCAGGCTTCAGAGCTGTGTTTATATGTCTCCCTCACTTTGATACCGTATGTAATGCCTATTAAAGTGCCTTAGATATTAACAACTGAATAAATGTTTACTGGATTTAATGAAATAATGCCTGGAGATAAGACAATTTTCAAAGCCAGCAGACAACTCTTTTCACTATATTTCCATCGAACTGTCACATGGCTCCGAAGTTGCTTAAAAACACCAAATTGAGGAATTCACTTCTGGTCATGTATCTACTAGGACCTATTCTCTGCAACTGATTTGCCCTAAATCTGTTGTCCTGAAATTATCGACCTTCTGTTAAAACTTAAAAGCCCAAGGGAGAAAATACTGAAAGTGAAAAAAGATTGTTCTTATACTGTGGGCAGAAAACGGCCACAAGGGAGCCCAGCCTGAAGGCCCACCGCCCCTGTGGAAGCAGCTGAGGGAAGACAGGGTCAAACTGGGAACGGCAGTGCTCCCATCTGATGCGGGGTCAGGAAACAGAGTCAGACACCCAGAACAAAGAATGACGAATGTCAAACTCCAGCAAAGAGTCCCGCTGAAGTCGAATGCCTGGACAAGTGAAGTAAGAAGTATGCTGTCCAGGATGTAGCAAATGTAACTGATTCTTGCTGGTTCTCAACCAGAGATGATCAAGCAAAATTCCTGGGGGAGTTTCTTTCAAATTAAATTACAGAGCCCTCCTACCACCATGGGGCAGATCAGAGTCACTGGGGAGAAAGATCTAGGAAGTGTATTTTGAAATGTTCTCTTCATAATGCAAAAACACTAATTAACACATTTTCCTTACTCAACCCCCAATATATACAACACTTTCAGTATGAATTACTAGAGTAAATACTGAAAATAAAAGGAAATATAAGAAGGTTTATCCTATAGTAGTTAGGTGTTGAGTTCTAGAGTGAGAATGTAGTTTCAGCTCCACCAGGCAGGGCCTATGTAACCTAGAATAATATACTTAGACTCTTTCAAGTCCTGTTTCATTTCCTGTTGAATAGAGAAAATAATAGTACCTGATGTTGTGAGGACTATAGATATCCTTCCAAGTCCCTGACACAGTGCCTTTCATAGAAAGAAGCTCAACAATAGTGGCTATAAATATTGAGTTGGCCAAAGTGTCCATTGAGTTTTTTCCATAAAATAAGAGACATTTTTTTCATTTTCACCAATATTGATTTGGATATTTTGAGTGTGTCAGCTTCTCCTGCAAATTAGAACATTGACTGTTCTCAATTAATGTCTCAATTTGACCACAATCAACTTCAACGGGTCTACCCAACCACGAAGCATCATCCAGCAAGAAATCTCCAATCTCCACAATCTTCAAAAGTGGCAACTTAGCAAACCACTTTTGATCAGTCACAGAACCTTCTTGGATGCACTGCACAAATCTATTTTGCGTTTCAGTTGCATTTCTACCTTTCTGGAAATAACAAAACATAATATGTGAAAAATGTTGCTTATTTTCTTTCATATTCAAAACTAAAATGGCTGCACAAAAGCTCACCAATTTTGATGAGCTTTTTTAAATGTATGCTGATAGTCGTATCACAATACAATCTAACAAAATTGTTTCAAATGAAGTTAAAGACAACTAAGTGCTACTAGAGCCACCTTATGGAAAAAAACATAAAACTTTTTGGCCAACCCAAGAGTAAGAGCAAAACAAATTATAACCAAAAGCAATACACTCTGGTAGTACAGGGATTGTCCCAGGAAAGTCAACAGGATATTAAGGAAATGGAAATGGAGGCAGCACAGCATCTCCAAGATATGGCCCCTTTAAAGCACATGAGCCAGAGCCACCAAGGAGCTATGTGAGGTGAAAGACAGCCCCATGTTAACAGCTTTGTCCCCTGTACTTATCATTAACACTCAAGAAGTATTTTTAATAAATAAAGAACAAAATTATTCTTTAGCAAACTGTATGGTATGTCAGTAAAAGATCCTCATTTGAGCAATAAAAACTAAGTACAGCAAAAATAAAAATTCGAGATAGCAACTTGTAAACAAAGCCAGAGTTCCCAATCACAAACTTCAGAACATCCAGCATCCTTCTCCTTGGTCATGTTCGAATAGAAAAGGGAAAATCAGGTAGAGGTCACAGAAATTACTGTAATTACTGTTCAACTGTCAGAGAAAGTCTCTTCCATCTTTGTATGGGTTACTGTCCTAAAGACATCTCAGTAAACCACAGTTCTCCCGTACCCACTATTCGGCACCATGGATCCCTGCATTCCTTTCTATACAACAAGTAATATTATTAAGACAAAGAAAATTTTAGGTTACCTAGGTCTGTGTGGAACAAGGATCAGCACAATGTTAGTTAACACTGATTCCAAATAGAATAGACTCCGAATGACCAGTCAGTGAAAAGAGATTTACTGATGTGCTTGTTGCTTCACCTCTTCACCACTTGCTTTAGCAAAACCACTTAAGCTGAAGGAATTATTAAAATGATCATGAAAGATATTGATATATATATAAACAATAACAATGAGAAGGATATTATATAATAATATTCACATATTTAACATTGCAAGTTTTACAACGAGTTGGAAATGTGTAAGTTGTCTTTGAATTTACAGATTTAAGAAAAAAATTACAAATGAACATGCATGTTTTCATCTGAGGCTTGAATGTACTATAAAATAATGTTCTAAAATAATGTCAGAATTTACATTCGATGTAACGGAACTGCTGAGACAGACAGGTGGAGCTTTATTTCGTCCTCTGTTGGTTTTGAACTACTCTGTGAAGGGCCAGTCTTATCTCCAGCAACAGCATCTTTCCCATGCCCTTTGCACACATGGATTACACTTTGCTTTTTAACTAGGTGTTTATTATGCATAAAGGTTGATTAAGCCCTCTGTAGGAACCTGAATTGTAGTAAAGCCCACTTCAACTGCTCTCATTAGAGTTATTTAGGGCTTCCTACTTAAGGGAATTGATACTGATTTTTTATCTAGATAAAACTTTTACAGAGGATTCATATATTCAGTGCTTGTCAAGCAGATATAGGTTTCAAACAGTGATTATATTTTACAGTGGTTGGTCAAAAAAAATGTCATAATGGTTGTGGTCATTTTGCCAAACATTTTTGTTCATTTCTTATAACAGTAGCTATAATGTTGACCCAGGACACCGGTGATGACTAAACTTAATTCAGTCCTCCTTAAATTTAACTGCTGGAAGTAGGGCAAGGGGTACTAAAGTGAAAATAGCTGATAAGAACTCAAAATCCAGTAGTGCTGGTATTGCATCACACATGTGCATTTAGAAATCAGGATCTGACAGGTGAAGGCAACAAAGTAAATATTCATATGCCTGGTTTGACTATTCTCTTTTGAGTGGTGGGAGGCTTGGTGAAAGGGGGCAAAGGAGGAAATTTGGGACAATGTGATCGCATAAACAATAAAGTCTTTTTTTAATTTTTAAAAAAGAAAGTAACCAAAATGAAATGTGGCCTTAATTACTGACTGATTCTATCACAATGCATAGATGCCTTTTATGGGCAATTGTGAAGCTCGTCATGGTGATTCTTCAAAGGACTTATGTTAAAGCCATCCTCCCACCATGGAAAACACCAGTTCTGGAGGAAGGAGCTCAGCCTAAGGCTACGGTGAGAAATTATCTGGGTGCCATTTCACTTGCTGTGCTAGGACAGCCTAAGGTTCTAAAACACCATGCAAATATTACACAAGTAATCACCACAGTAATGGAAAATACAGGAAGGATGCTTTTATGTGCCACTTTTCTAAAATATCTACATATGTTAACTTAGTTCATTACTGCAATAATTCTACAAGATACCCACTATTATTTTCATTTACAGATTATAAGTTAGCAAGTCACAAGAGAAGCTATGTACCATATTTTGCCATATATAGTACTCACCCTTTTGCCCAAGTTTTTTGGGAAAAAATAAGGATGCACATTATACTGGGGCACTACTAATGCCAAATCTACATAAATGTTTGTAATTCTTTTATTTATGCTTACGTGTTAAAATTGTAACTCTAGAAAGCAGTAACAATATCTATATGCAAAATAATACCCTGGAATATGATCATCAGTTTGGGTTTTTCATATAAATAAATAAATAAATTTAAAAATTAAGACAAAAGATTTTTTCCTGAAAGTTTGGGCCAGAAACTTTCAGTATACATGGGAGCTCATTATACATGGCAAAATATGGTAACTTGTTTGAATAAATAATAAATAATTTACCAGAACCCCTCCTTGGACAAGTCTTTTTTGGAAGAACACTTTGATCAGCCACCTGGTGGAGGAAATGAGATTACCAATCCTCCCTAAACCAAATAAATGCACACAAAGGATTTACAAAAACTAAATAAATAAATGTCACTAATTACCATCCCAGGAGGATGAGCGGTGTGGGGCTTTGAGGAGTAGGCAAATTTTGTTCCAAATCTAAGCCGAGCAGAGCCGCACTATTCCCTTCACTCCACTCACAGAGAAGCCTTGGGTTTGGGGGGTGGAGGTGTTTCTACTGCCTGTATTCATCTCCTGTTCAGAAACTCATTGGACTTTGTCACTTCTTTAAATTATAAAGTTGAGGCCAGATGAGAAGAGATGAAAATAAGAGAAAAAGATATATTAATCTCAAATGTCAAATTTACATTGTACACTTCCCACTGAGGGAGATATATCAAAAGAAATTGTCCAATCTGAAAAACAAAGGAAAAACGTCTGAATAAAATTGAACAAAGTCTCCGAAAACTGTGGGATAAATTCATATATACCAACACACGTGTAATAATAGTCATAGAATGAAGGAAGAAAAAATTTTTTTAAATGGTTAAAGAAACAATGTTTGGAAATTTCCCAGATTTTATGAAAAAAAAATTATGTAGATGCAAAAATTGCAAAGAACCCAAATAAGATAAGCACAAAGAGATATACATCTAAAAATATCACAATGAAACCACTGAAGGCAACAGAAAAAAACCTTCAAAGTAGCAAGAGAACAATGGCCCCTGACATACCAGGGAACGACAATGTGATTAATGGCTGACTTCTCATCAGAGACAATGGAGGCTAGAAGGCAGAGGAATGGCATTTTCAAAGTGCTGGAGAAAAAAAACCAATCTGTCAACAAAGCAAAACTATCCTTCAAAAATGAAGGTGAAACAAAGACAGTCACAAATTAATAAAAACTGAGATAATTCATTTCTAGCAGACCTGCCTTACTAGAACTACAAAGGAAGTCTTTCAGGCGTAAACAAAATGACACCAAACAGTAACTTGAATCCACAGGAAGAAATGAAGGGCAGAAGAAATGAAAAATATGTGAGTAAATATAAATGACTGTATATGTCATGGATTGACCATGTTCTACCTCCCAAATTCACATGTTGAGATTCTAGCCCTCAGTGTGATAGCATTAGGAGGGGGCACCTATGGGAGGTGATTACGTCATGAAAGTGGAGCCCTCGTGAGACGGATTAGTACCCTTATGAGATCCCAGAGAGATTCCCTAGCCCCTTCCATCATGTGAAGTTACAGCTAGAAGACAGCTGTCAATGACCAGGAAGCCAGCCAGCTTTAAGAACTTCACAGCTTTAACAACTGAGAAATGAGTGGTTGTTGTTTATAAGCACCCCCTCCCTGGTATTCTGTACAGCAGCCTGAACTGACGAACTGACTAAGGGACTATGTAAATAATACTTTCTCTTTTTTCTCCTTGTTTCCCTAAAAAACTCAGTGCTTTCTAAGAAGCAATAATTATAGTACTGCTAGTTAGGTTTGTACTGTTTTTAAGTATAATATATGTTAATTTAGCACAAAGACTAGGGTAGGAAATAGAGCTACATCGCAGCAAAGTTTCTATTTACACAATGGAAAACTACACAGCAGAAAGAAAGAAGGAGCTCCTACCTTTTGTGACAGCATGAATGGAACTAGAGAGTATTATGCCAAGGGACATAAGCCAGGCACTGAAAGACAAATACTGTATGATCTCACCTATCAGTGGAAACTAACCAGCAAAAAAGTGAGCAAATAGAACCAGAGACATGGAAATAAAGGACAAACTGATAGTGACCAGAGGGGACGGGGGGGGGGGGGGGGGGTAATGGGGGAAAGAAGGGGAAGGAACTAGTCAAGGAACCTGTATAAAGGACCCATGGGCATGAACAACAGGGTGGGGACTGACTGTGGGAGAGGGGACTGGGCAGATCAGGGGAGAGCGATGGGGGCAAAACTGGGACAACTATAATAGACCAACAATAAAATTAAATTAAAAAATAAAATAAAAAGAATTGCATTAATATTAAGCCAAAGAAGAGTCACATAAGATAAATTGTATATTATAATCTCCAAAGCAATCACTGAATAAACAACTCTAAAAATATAGATGAAAATCAGAGGAATGAAACTGGTATACAGAAAAATATTTGTTAAACAAACAAAAAAGAAGATATCAAAGAAGGGGCAATGACATGAGACTTATAAAAAAATAACAAAATGTCAGATATAAATCCAAACATAGCAATCATCATATTAAATATGAATGGGCCCAAAATACTCTAATCAAAAGGCTGAGAATTGCCAAACAGAATAAAGGTCCAACTATATACCGTCCATAAGAATACACCCAAACAGGTCAAAGTAAATGGATGGGAAAAGACAAACTGAAAATGTAGTCATAGAAGATCTGGAGGCATTGTATTAATACTAGAATAAATAGACCTAAAGCAACATTCCTAGAAGCAAAGGCAGTAATTTTATAATAATCAAATTGTTAATACATTAGGAAAATATAAAATTATAAAGGTAGGCGCACCTGACGACTGAGTTCCAAATGCACGAAGCGAAGACTTGCAGTACTGAAGGGGGAAATAGACAGTTCAACACTTAGAGTTGAGTATTTCAGTATCCCTCTCTTGTAACTGAAAGAAGAGTTAGACCTAAGGTCAGTAGGATTAATTAAAGATGTGAACAGCACTATCAGCTGAATTGATGTAACTGGCATTTTTAATTTTTTAAATTTAAGTATAGTTGGTACACTATATTATATTAATATATTAGTTTCAGGTGTACAATATAGTGATTCAACACTTTTATGCCCCACTAATTATAGTAATCATCTGTTACAGGAAAACTTATCACAATAGTATTGGCTATACTTCCCCTCGCTTTTTGTGTCTCTCCCCCCAAGCCCCTCCTGTCTTGTAACCATCCCTTTGGTGTCTGTTTCTGAATTCGTTGTTGTTTTGCTTTGTTTTGGTTCATTTGTTTTGATTTTTTAGATTTCACAGATAGGCAAAACCATATGGTATTTGTCTTCCTCCATCTGACTTATTTTACTCAGCATAATACCCTCTAGTTCCAACCATACTGTCCCAAATAACAAGATTTTATTGCTACATGCTATTCCGGTACATATACAGGGTGGGCCAAAGCAGGTTTACAGGTGTTTACATTGAAAATACAGTACAATAATTAATGAATACTAGTACAACAATAAAATCTATGTTGCTCACAACTATAAGCCTACCTTTGCCCCATCCTGTATGCCACACAAGAAGCATTCTCTGCACTATACCACATGCTACCTCACATGCCACTCACGTGTGGTACCCACTACCATGTGCAGAGCCACTGTGGTTTGTCAGTGTGTTGTGGCGGGATGAAACATTGGGGAGATCCTGAATTTGAATCATGATTCAGGAATTTGCTACGTCTTAAATTTTGGACAAGCTATTCAACCTCTGAAACTGCGAATGATAACACAGCCTACTTCACAGTTCCTTGAAAGAATTCAGCAACAGGAATTCAGCCTCAGTGAAACAGGAAGTGCTCAATTAAAGGTAACTATCATTGTTATCATTATCATAAACACCCAGAAGTAGCTGTTACTTTTTACTTATTTCACTATTTTAAGCAAGAAGAAAAACCTAATCTCTGATGAGATAACAATGACTGAAAACAACAAGTTGATGTGGATGGAGCTGAAGTAATAGCACAGTACTTACTGGGAGTTGAGAACACCAGAAAGGAGGAATAGCCAATAATGGAAGAAGTGAGTCATCTCAGAGAAATGCTGCTTATTTTATACATTTACACAAGTAGTACTTTAAAATCACCCTCCTATTACCTTTGGAAGAAATTACTGACCCAAGTTTTAAAATAATGCTCGAGACACACAAACATAAGCACACACCCATGCACACACACAAACACCCCGCAGACATTTAATTCAGGCACTGTACCTAGCAATGCCCTTTATAAAGCAACGGCATTTAAAAGGAATTTCTTTTTTAGTACATAAAGTGCATAGTCTGATCAAACTAACATTGCAAATTTAACAATGAAAAGGTCAAGAATGCTAATGTGTGTAGCTGAGTTATTTCAAACAGACTCTATTTTATTGTTTATACGCAATCTGAATGGTAGGGAGGAGCTTGGTAAAGCTCCTTAGTGCAGAGTCTCATACACCAAACATAACCTCATACATTGTGAGTCTTTGGGCCCAATCACAGGATCAATTATTGGATAATTAATGCTATGTTTTATGAAGGAAAGCGATATCCCAGAATGACTAGGAAACAGGTTTTTTCCCAAGTTCATAGTAAGTGGCAACAATTCTCTCATGCCTTATACTTTTATTTATGCACCTATACCCGGAAAATAATGGCTACATTTGACTGGGATTTAATGAGTATATAAAAAATAAACACCATTCAGTATATTCAGTACAGAGTTAGTAGTCATCGCTAGTTTTCTAAGAATTTCACATAGTGTACTATAAAGCAAAAAAAAAATGATTTTACTCTACTCCAGGGAATCAGAATTAAGTATCTTCCTATTTTTCTTTGGGTCTCAGGCAAGAGAGAAAAAGAAAACTGGATTTCAGAGAAGTAGCTCACTCAGAATCACAGGTAATCATATCACCAGCACTAGGATCCAAGTTTTCTGTGTTTAGAGGCAGAAACGTTTTCATGTCAATTCTCATCTTCTAGCCCATCTCCCAGTCTGTTCTGAGAACAGTTGCAACCTGTCTACTCTTAAATGTTTTTTAAAACTATACTGTTTTATAGTGAAATATAGGACTTCTATGCTGATATTGGATGGTCAATTAAATTAACTTCTGAAAAACAGGAAAATTGTTATTTTGGAGATTCTCTTTTTTTAATTTAATCTTTATTGTATTTTTTCCACTACCATTTAGTCCCCTTCTACTCCTGCTTCCCCCAGCCATCCCCATACTGTTGTCCCATTTGTGAGATTCTCTTTTATCTTTGCTTTTTTCCTTCATTTTACCATTTCTCTCACCTTTTTGTCTATGCTGCCTCAAGAGGGCATGTTTTCCAATGTGTGTATGGGCTCGCATTGGCGAGGGCAGTCTTCCAAGTGGTCCAGGCCCAATATTAACCCCGACTGGCTATGCTTGTCATAGGTCCTGTCTCAAAGGTAAATCTAGTCTGTTTTCAGGGTCGTAATTATTTCATGCACCAAACATTATGACAAATATTTTTATATCTATATTTTCATGTAAGCCTTACTATTACCTTATAATGTAGTTAATAATATTAAATCTATTTTATAAATCAGAAAAATAAATTTTAACATGTTAAAGTACTTGCCCAAGCTTGCACCACTAATTCACTGTCAAGCAGCAGTTGAAACACTAAGAAAAGGACTCCAGAGTTATACCCTTAACGACTAATGTGTGTCGAGTCTCATACACCAAACCACTCACCATATGGTTGGCTTAGCTTAAATGCTCCCAGCAGCTGAATATTAAGTCACCAGGACTTGAGTGATTAATCTGATGTGATGACTAAGAAAACAGAAGTAATCATTGCAAGATTGATGCTCAGCCTATCACTCATCAGCACAACAGGCTCACCCTTCAATAAAGCACCATTTGTATCTTCTGTTCCTCCCGACTTCTGTACGAGGATGATGATTATATCTGAGACCAGCAACTTTCCAGGTGCACTGTGAATGAGCAAATGAGAGTGAATATTCAGCTATGTAAGTAGTAAAGCATCAAGTTATGACAAATACTTTACATTTAGTAGCCCACCAGCAGGAAGAAAATAACATTTGAAAAGAAAATATCAAAGATTATTTTTGTGGATTGAGATTATTATCAAGTATAAAAGAATGAAATCAGTGCCACATTTGAATATTAGGAAAATGATCCCCACTATTCTAATTAACATGTAACTAGGTCTCATAGGTAGGGTACAGTGTCCATTTAGAATAACAGAACTTTTGCACGCAGTTTATCTTAGTTGGCCCTTCTAGATCTATTTTCAGCCTTTCTCTGCCCTATTTGCTGCCTCAGAAGGTTGACTTCTAAGTCAAGGTCTGCTGTCACTAGCTCCCTTGCTCTCTGTCTCCCAGCATTCAACCTCTGGGAGGTTCTGGCAAGTTATCCAAAGGTAGGGACATAAATAGGTCAAAGAATTTATTCCCCCTACTCCCTTGCTGCCAGCGTGGTTTGGCAGTGGTTCACTCCTCTTGTGTACAGCCACAATTCTTGTCGGAGCTATGTTTCCTGAGGTTTCAGGTGACTGCCCCTGCCCCTTGCCATTTAATGCCTAGAAGCAGTAACGTCTTTTCACTGGCCCCAGCCTATGTTTCTGGCTGGTTTCTTTCTTCCTTCCCACACCTCCACAGACAATCCCTCAGTTAAACTCTTCAGCTATCTCTTTGAGTAAGGCATCTGTATTCCAGCCGGGACCCCGAGTGACATACTTTGTTTAGAAAACCAGAAACAATAAACAAACAAGGAAACCACAGTCTCCTCTCCCGTGTAGAAATGGCCTCTCACCACAGCACAGCAACCGGAACACAGTCAGCGCAGTGGACGAGTGTTCAGCCACCGCACCTGAGACCCGCTGGGAGCCAGTAGACTATTTCTCAATTTGAGAAAACTTTAAATTACAAAAGTCTGAATTGTAAGAAGTTTCTTCCTGAAGAAAAAGTTTTCATTCCTTAACTGAAACACGAAATGAGAATTAACAGGGAAAATACTGTTAGTTACAAGAGCTGTCTTCTTTTGTTCTCTTTTAAATCAGTTTAAAAGTCACTTCTTTTTGATAGTTGAAGTCATTTACTGAGAATTATTTTGTCTTAATTACAGAGACTGTCATCTTAATGAATCATTAAGCCTTTATACCTTAATGTTATTAAGTATAGCTGTAAGATATATATTTCCAATTTGAACACTGTTTTAGAGAATGGAGAAAAGGGGAAGTGCAAAGAGAAAAGGCAAAGGAAACCAGCCATCCTCCTATTAGCATAATATGGAACGTTTTCCTTCTAAGTAAAATATTAGTTCTAGGAAATTCTGCTCTAATTCTACTGAAAGAAAATATAAAAGACCATATTAAAGAAACAAAAACAAAAGGACATGAGTGAGACCTTCAAAAATGACAACAGATTTTCATTGTTGAATATGAGGAAACAAGGGCAGCTTCTGAAGATCTTATAGGCAATATGACAAATAATTATATTAATAAATACCTTCGTGTAGAATTTTATTTCAATTACTGCCTTTTATCATTTTCATTGATAAAACTTTTATTTGGGGACTTTTGAATTTTTCAATGTTATTAGGACCACTTAAGACGATTAGTAAGAAGAAAGGAATATAATAATAAACATTTATTAGAAATTTATTATGTACTAGGCACTATAGTATGTTTTATACATTCTATCTAATACTCCAAAATATTAGCTAAAATTTATATAGCACTTAGCAAGTACCAAATATAGTTCTCAATGCTTTACACTCATTAACTCACTTTACTGCTTACATCGAACCTATGAGATAGATACCTTCATTTCACAAATGAGAACACTAAGGCAGAAAGAGATAAAGCAACTTGCTCAAGATTACACATCTATTAAGTGGTAGAGCCAGAGTAAAAGCCCGAGGACTCACTCCAGAACTCATTTAAACATTCTGTCTTCATCATTCCCATTTTACAATGGGAGAACTAAGATTTAAATTTTTTAAATAATCAGTCCAAGTCACACAGCTAATAAGGAATTGTACTCGTTTACTAGGGCTATCAATCTGGGTGTCTTAAACAAGAGAAAGTTATTGTCTCACAATTCCAGAGGCTAGAAGTCCGAAATCAAGTTATCGATAGGGTTGGTTTTACTGAAGGGTGCGAGGGAAAGATCTGTTCCAGGCCGCTCTCCCTGGTTTGGAGAAAGCCATTCTCATATTCCCGTGGCATTTGCCTTGTATGTATGTCTAGATATAAATCTCCCCTTTAATTCATACACCAGGTTTATTAGATTAGGCCTATCCCACTGACCTCAGTGCAATTTGATGATCTGTGTAAAGACTTTAAATCCAAATAAAGTTCCTCCTAAGGCACTGGAGATTAGACTTTCACATGTGACTTTTGGGAGGACAAATTTAACCCACAGCAGTAATTTGAGCTAGGGCCCAAGTCTAAGTGTACTCTCAAGGTTCTGACAATGCAGTCAGATGAATAAAAACCTCATTCTCCCGGCAACTCGGCAACTCAAATGTAAAGATCACCTGCTTAAAATCCCGGGACCCAAAAAAGTGCAGTGACTAGTGACAAAGACGAGCTCAGACCACTGTCCTCCGGGCTCCCCTAAATGCGGACACTACGTTCTTTCTGGGACACTCTGACGTACAGTTAGGACTCTGATTCTCCTAGTGAAGGGAGATGATAGAGGGATGGACTGGCCATTTCTCCTCTATTAGTCACAGACTCTCTCTGGACAACAAATGCTGAGAGCCTGTCTATGTTACATGTCTGCTCCAGTCACTTCCTCAGTAGTCACAACCCCAGCAGGTCAGGCAAGAATGTTGCCACGTGTGTAGAAACAAGCTTCCATCATACTTCAGCGGGACCCTGTGAGGCCTTAGGTACCTTTAAATTAACTCAAATTTGTTTTTCTTAGCATTTCATGATTTGAATAAACTTAAAGTGCATTCCCTTTATGCTAATAAACTAATTGTTTTTTTCCTCCAATAAAAGACAGCTTTTCAGTATTCAGCAACTAGGAGACGTGATTCTGGGGGCGTAACATGCAGATGCTTCTTTTATGAAAGAACAGAGATTACAGGGATGCAATGCTCCCCTTAAAATCATTTTTCAGTTCCATTGTATATTTATAACTGCTGTTTGAAGAGAAAAAAATAAATTCAAATGCTGAGCCAGTAGTTTTTAAGTCTCATGTTAGCAAGCTTATTCTACAAGATTAGTCTTGGGTATTCCATAAAACCTGAAGCAATTAAATCAGGGCCTAAAGCAGGAGTTGTATTCTGTGCATACATTTTTGATACTGCTGTACTTGTTCATTAGCATTTATGAAAATCTGACCATGTGTTTTAGTTACTGTTCAATAATAATAATAGTAATAGACACTCTGAGAATCCAAAGCTAAATTTCTCATACAAATACCATTACCGTTTTCTGAGAACTTTGCCATATGTCTAGATTTTTAGGCACTTTATGTACATTTTATCTACTATCCATTTCACCCATTTCTTAAAAGCAATTATGCAATACAATTCTCAGACTGCCTATATTTCACATTGAGAGAATGAGACACAAGAGGCTGAGTAACAGTCTAGGGAATAATATTAGGTGTGGAATCCAACATTTAAAACCTGATTCCTCTTTCCTGATGCCTCAGCTACAGCCCAGGGTCCCAGAAAGACAGCTAGTCAGGAAAAGCTGGCCTTTAAATTCTAAAGAAAAGGAGGAGGTCTACACGGATGACAGGATCCAGTAGACAAGGGGCCTGTGTAAGAAATGGCTGCTAAAACATGTGGGGTCAATTCTAAGCAAATGCTGAGTTCAGTGTACATTTGGCCAGGAACCGCACTGGTGAGCAGACCCGCTGCGCCCAGTGTCTCAGACAGAAGCTGCTTTCATTTTGTCTGATTAAAGCTGCCCGCAGGTGGTCCTTGATCTGTAGGTATTGACTGCAGCTTAAAGAGGATAATTAGGCTTGTAGGTGATTCCTTCAGCAAAGAAAGAGACAGAGGTGTGAATATTAAGCCACCATGTTCCCTAAATTGAAAGTGGCAGAGTGACACGCCCGCTGCCCCAGCAGGACTCTTGCTATGAAGGCTCCTTCTTTCCAAGAACCTAGAGGCTGGATTAAATTGTTTCTTTGGTCCTTCCAAATCTAGAGTAGGATTCCAGTTACTGAACATCTTGAACATCCTGGCCAATTCGATCACTTTCCTTTGTGTCTACTTATGTATTTATTTGCTAAAAATTTTACAAAAACAAAAGCAATTCTCTCAAAAAGCAGTAGGCAAATCAATTTCTACTAAGTAGGACATATGGTACTTCCCATGCAAAATGATTTACCAGTGGTTATGATGTGTCTTATAAATTTGTGTTTATGATTTGTAAGTAAATTATTTATAATTTATAAATATATGGTGTCTATAAATTTATTTTTATAAAAATTAATGTATTTTAATTGAAATGTATTCCTTATATATTGTTTAGTCTCAAACTAGTTAAAAACATACATTTTCTTCCCATTACAAAGAGTTATGATGGTTCATTATCCTGGCAGAAACCCTGGTCTGTAAGAAAGTTGTTTCTGGCTCTGGCCAGGTGGCTCAGTAGGTTGGAGCGTGGTCCCCTGCACCAAAATTGTGGGTTCAATCCTTGGTCAGGGCACATACCTAGGCTGCAGGTTTGATCCCTGGTCGGGGCTCATATGAGAGGCAAGCACTTGATGTTTCTCTCTCACACTGATGTGTGTGTGTCTCCCTCTCTCCCTAAAATCAATAAAAGCATACCCATGGGTGAGGGTTTTACACAGAGAAAGAAAGGTGTTTCTGGGACTAGTGCCCCACCATGGTATCTATACCGATTTGTTCCTTCTCACAGAAAGTACTCATTTTGGTACCTCTGCTGGGATCCACTGCCTCTTCAATGGCAATACAGTGATGAACAAGGCAAAGGAAACCATGTAGAAAAATTCATCTGTTCTTCGGATTTTCAACTTGTTCATTCAACTGAAAGGTGATTTTTGCAGCAGATGGAGGAAGCTTGTTGATAACAGTTTTCAGGTCCGGAGGCAATTCAAGCCTTCTGAATACCCACTGGTCTGGTGCAGGAAAGACTCAGGAACACTTCTAACAGTTTCCATTGTCCTGTGGTAATTGAATGAGGTAATCCTGACTCAGCAGGTCAAAGGGGAAAGAGAAAGTGAGCATTTTCCCCCAAATAACAAAATGGCTAAGGTTGGGTTTGTGAGGGATCTCTTGCTTTTTTGGGTTTTGTCTTAAAGAAAACACAACTCAAAAGAAAATGGAGGGGTTACTCTCAATTTAGAGTTAAAAGAGTCATAGATAGTAAAAGTGATTTTTGAAATCAAAGCTGCTGTGCCTGCCCACGGCTGAGGCCCATTCAGCCAAGCCAGCTCAAAGATGTGAGGTAGCACTGACGTCCATGAAAAGGTGACGTTAGATACCACTGGGCAGGAGGGGACACTTAGCTGGGGATGGGCACCACTGAGGCTGTACTTCATTCCTCTTTGTCCGCTTCTCTCTGCAGAAGTTCTCTTTTTCCCCCATATTTTTACTCACATTATTTTATTCCCATCTCGTTTTACACTTGGCTTTAACTTGTCAGGATTCCATCACCAGTCTTTACCCAACGTGATCTTTCATCTCAGCCTTCCCAATTCCAAATTCCCAAGAACAAAATTGAATCAACCGGAAACAGGTGCCCATGTCTGGCCAAGTAGCTGTTGTGGGTAATAGATCACAAGACACAAATCTGACTACCTGGGTGTACTAACGTGTGCTTGCTGGGAGTATGCTTCAATATGAGAAACAGAAAATGCATCTCCCAGCATATCTGCAACGTTGAAGTACCTGCATCAAATTGAAGCCGC
The DNA here is from genome assembly GCF_022682495.2 of Desmodus rotundus. Lineage (NCBI taxonomy): Eukaryota > Metazoa > Chordata > Mammalia > Chiroptera > Phyllostomidae > Desmodus > Desmodus rotundus. The sequence goes on along the minus strand of NC_071390.1, from coordinate 43,873,050 downwards.
CACCTACCTACAAAACGAGGAAATTACTGCCTCTTTACCATCAGTAATGGGCAGTATTTCTGCCTTGGAGCTCTACTTTGCCTCACAGCCCAGCAGCCTCTCTTGTACTCACTATGGTCGAAAGGACTACAGACCAATTATAGGAACCTGGGAATTTTCATACCTAACCTACCTGGCTGTATGGTCTTGATTAAAAATACTTAACCTCTCTATGAGTCTCTGTTTGGGGAGAGAAAAAGAGAAATTAAACTAGATGATCTCTGAGCTTTCCTGCAGATAAAATATGTTTATAAAGTATTTTCTCAGTTATATCGATAGATTCAGCAATAAACTCATTTTGGTAATTGTCAGAAAAATGACTTTAGCTTCTCTCTTTCTCAGATTGGTCTATTTCCTAATTAACTCTCTCCCATCTCACTACCTTTCTTCCCACGCTGAACATCACCAATAGTCAGTGGCCTGAACTTGTCAAGCCACTCTTGGCTTGCGTACTTCTTACTGCTGTTCTCTTAGCCAAGGATAGACCCTTTGAACTCTTTCTTGCTACTGAACTACTACTTATCTTTCAAGACCCAGTTAAAATGTCACCTCCTCTCTGCAGCCTTCCTGATAACAAGAATTGTTTTTTCTTGTGAGGCACAAGTTACTAATGCATCTCTTTCAGCATGAATGTCATTTGGATTTAAACTATACTTACTTGGTAATTTATTCCACATCACTTACTAAATAACAAATACCTAAAGTACATGGATTATTTCTTAGACATCTTTGTGCCTAGCAAAGCATTTAGAACAGACAGTAAGTGCATGAATGAATGAATGAATGAATGAAGTGACTCTTCATTAACTAAAGAGATCTCAAGTTAGGAACCCAGCATTCATGAAAGTAGAAAACATTTTAAAAACAATGTTTTGGATATTCCTTCACAGTGTGAGGAAAAATAAATTTTTGTAAATAATATCATCACTTGATATGATCAATGTTATATCTAATCATGGTCACCAGTCCAAGTAATCAGGTCAACAAAAAGTAATTTTAATTTTCTTTTTCTGCACATTTATAATATGGTTTCTTATTCAAGCATTCAAATGTTGAAATCAATTTTCTTTGCTCATTGTCATGCAGCAACATGAATGTTAATGGAAATGTTAAGTGTTCTTTATTCAAAATCCTCTAAAAAGGCAAATATTTTATCTATCCTGCCTTTTATGCCTGCTCTCTAACCATGGGTACCTGACCTTGCTGTATTTCTGACTTAATTCTCGAGACATTTAGCCAATTGCTCGCGTTTCATCTTGTAAAAATGAGGCAAGGTCAGCATGCTAGAATGTAAAACCATCACCCCTGTTGACTCCATGGCTGTGTGCAGTTCGTTCTGAAAAGACAAGTTCTATCCTTCTTTCGGGTGTTTCTCAATTGCACGACTGTGTGTCCCCAGATATTGCACTGGAGTTGAGTCTCTTCTGAGGGATATTTAGAAAATATCGCTGCCCCAGTACACGGGTTTGTAACCAATCCCTCATTCTGTTGTTTTTGTCCCTGTGGCTGCTTGACTTTAAAAGTGGATGAACAAAAGATTATGAGTGGCAAGAGGGAATTTGCCTGTGATTTTTAAAAATCATCAAGTACTTCTCCAGACTTAGTTAAAACTGAGTTTCTCCCAACAATACTACTTATTGTACTGCTCGGTCCTCACAGTTAGTGCTGTTGTTTTCTTTCCTCCATTCTAGGACTGGTCAAAAAGTGGGAAAGTTTTGAGAATAGCTGTGTTATCTTCCTTGAATATACTTCAAAGTACAATATATTCTCATCTAGCTGAACTGGCTATGTTACTGTAGCTGGAACAGGGGGAAAGAACAATGATATTTTAATGTTTCTTCCAGTGTAATAATTCTATGTCATAAAGAAATGAAGATAGTTTACTTAGAAATATCAGACATTCATAAGTGAGACCACAAGGAAGCCAAAAAAAACTTAAAGTTGAGAAAGCCCTTTGAACACACCATCAGTCAAAGGATGTGGTTAATCACACAGAGGAGTACACTGAGATCATTCATAAATATGTGACAAAAAAGAAAACTGTGGCTCTCCTAAGGTAATCTGGATGTCATCTCGGCTATGTTTAACTGAGATGCACTTGCCGGTGTTGAGACTTCATTACCTGCATTGTCCTCTATGGGCAATAAAGAATAAATAAAAAAGATGACGGGAGCAAAATGAAAATGGTTGGCCTGAAAATAAGAAATGGGAAGCCCATAGAATTAAGAGGAAGCACTGTTTACACAGCATCCCCCAGAATGAGAGACTATGTCTGGGAGACACTAACCCAGGAACTAGGGGAAAACAACTTGGTTATGTACGAAAAATAAATCATAGGGCATCAACATCAGCATAGTCTGAAGAAAAACTCCTCTTGATTATTCCCCCCATCTGTTCATTCTTCCCGCACTCACTAATAACACTTTCTAGTTATTCATTTGACCATAATAGAAGGGTTTACCTCAACAAGGGACCTGAATATTCCAATTAATGAAAATGAATATTATTTATGATAAATTAATGCACCTGCCTTAATTTATTCATTAGTCTTCTATAACTTCAATTAAAATAAATAAATTTTTCTTAATCCAAGCAACACAAGGTGCCCTGGCAGAGATATGATTGTGAACATGCAAATTAAGGATCATATGCTGAACTGTGGAAAAATATGTATGAAGATATTACCAAGCACTGAGACCACCACCATCTTCTATTAATAAAACAAACTCATCATTACTCTGTCTTTTTCACTTTATACTAAAGTACTGTAATATACATTGATAGATTTTTTTCAGATAGTTTTTGATTTGGGTCTATTATAAATATGGCTGCTATCATCGTTTGGGGGTATATTTTTTAAAGCAGAGTGGCTAAGTATGGGTATGATCTGCTATAGCAGATACTGTCCAAAACAGGTCTTTCAAACTGTATTAATGTTTACTCTCACTAGGAATGAGTTACAATTACTGCCTCTCTTCTCGAGTGCTTTATTATCCTCTTTTAATCTACAATAAATAGAAGGCCCTTTTGTGTTTTCCTAGTACATTTATCTCCTACAAATACTTTTAAATCAAAAAGTTATGAACTAAGTACATAATTTGTTGCATCAAATACTGTATTAAATTGTCATTGCTGTGTGAACTCTCATTATGTATTACGGTGAGTGAGACAGAGACTTAGGTAAACGTGTCTTTCTACCAATCACTGGTAAATAACAATTTACAACAATACTTTCCTAGCAACTAGAGCTTTAGTGCAAAATGGAAAATCTAGAAATCTCATTCATTTCTTCAAAGTAGAAAAGAGAAACAATTTTTGCAACACTGTAAAATATGAAATTCATTTATCCAAAACATGTTTTTGGGAACTTTGATTAGAAAATTTAAAAGTCTAATGAAAATTCCTTTTTGGTTTGACAGTCAGTAAAAGAATACCATCAAGCAGAACTTTGCTTGAAAGGAATAAAGACTTCTTTCCTCTGAAAAGGAATGTTGAAGACAACTATGCAAATCTGCAGAAAAAGGAAAAGACAAGATATATGCTTCCTAAAATGGCAAAATGGCAAAGGCTGCATTTTCTAACCAAACTCATATTATATAGCTATTATTCTATAAATCTAAAAACGATGGTAAAACAAACAAAATATAAATTGTGCACACCAGTTTTCGGATCTTAATCTATGACAACAGTGACCCCTACTGCCCACATGTGTTTGTACATTTAAATTCTCAAGGTAAAGCTCATCATTACTTCTCACAAAAAAGGCCACTAGACTGAAAACCAGTGCAACGTTTAAACTATGCCTCTCATTATCAAGAAAGAGACTTCAGCAAAATTTGAGGTAGAAATGTGTAAGCATGTAATAGTTCTACTTTCCCCCAAAGCTTTCCTGCAAACTAGCCACAGGCATTTCACCTGGTCCTCTCTAGCCCCAATTTGTACATGGGTTATAGTGTGAAAACAATGGCACCACCCTGGCTGGAGTGGCTTAATGGATTGCACACCAGTCTGTGAACCAAAGGGTCACTGGTTCAATTCCTAGTCAGGACACATGCCTGGGTTGCCAGCCAGGTCCCCAGTGGGGGGCGTGTTAGAGGCAACCACACGTTGATGTTTCCTTCCCTCTCTTTCTTACTCCCTACTCCTCTCTCTAGAAATAAATAAATTTTTAAAAGAGAACTTTTAAAAATAAATTTTTAAAAGAGCTTAATGTATTAAATTTAAAAGAGTACATTAAGAAATGTTGTCAGTCACAGCTACAACTCCTATTTTGATTGGTTGTTTAGATTGCTTAGTTTTAACTTGGGAGTTAATACCAGTTTCCCCAAGTAGAGAAAAAAGTTAGTTGTAGATTAAGCATACTAGTAGGCCCTCAAGAAACCTATGTAGGGTTTTAATGTAACATTTAAAGAGAAAGGTTAACTTAACATCTCATCTGACTAAAGCAATGTTTATTTCCATATGCAGCTTAGAATGAAGGGTGTGAACAAGGGAACTATTATCATTGAGCATATTCTATGTGACAGTCAAAGTACCAAGGGCTTTCCATTTATTTTCTAAAGTTAATACTTGGACCTTTATGAGCTACTGATTGGTATCCCAATTTCAGAGTCCAGGTAAACTGTCAAAGATTACATGGTGATTCAGTGAAAGAGCCAGGACCCAAACTCAAGTCAACCCGACTCAAAGCACAGATCCGCACTTTAAACCATCCTGCCTCCCACATTCTACCATATTCGGGATTCGGCAAACCACACAGAGGTCACCAGTTGTAACAAATGCACCGCTCTGATGGGGGATGTTGATAATGGGGGAGGCTATGCGTGTGGGGGGGGTGGGCAGGAGCTATATGGAAAATCTCTGTACCTTCTTCTGTGAGCCTAAAACTGCTATTTACAAATTGTCTTCTTTAGAAAATCACAGAGAAAAAGACAATTTCTTTGAAGACCAATAGGACATGTTTTTTCCTAATTCTATGAATAAAATTCAATAAATATTTATGTATTGCCACTATGTAACCAGGATGTTGCCTTACTCTAAAGAGTAATCAAAATGAAAAAATATGTAAAGACATATCACAAAGGGCAAAGGACAAAAACAGGTAATTCCCAAAAGGAAGACATGTCTAATAAATCCTGGAAATACTTTCAACCTCATTATTATTAAAGGACTGAGTTAAAACAATAACAAATAACGGTTTTCATTTTTCACACTGGCCAAAGTTAACACTTCACCCCAGTAGTTATGGCAAGGATATGTGAAGTCGGCTGTACCATACATGGCCCACACTACATGAGTGCTTCAATGTGCTGTGAGCTGTGGAGCAACGTGCACAGTCTAGTAAAACTGAGAAGCAACATACCTCATGGCCCAGCAGTTTCATTTCTGGTAACATATTCTCAGAGAAATTTTTGTACAGAACCTCATACAAAACGCATATATAAACATATGTTTGCAGCAATTTTTATAATATTAATTAATTAGAAACAACTTAGAAGCTCACCATTCAGAAAGTAGATAAATTAAAGATGACCTATTCATATAATAAAATAATACTATATAGCAATTAAAAGGCATGAGCAATGTCAAAAATATAATAATAAGTGAAAGAAGTAGATATAGAACAATATGTCTAGTGTATTAGCAATAATACTCACATGAGCACACTGGGGGTGATTTCTCCTAGAAATGTGCCGTTCCGTCAATGGTATTTATGCAGATTTGTTAGATGGACATTAATGATCGATTACAGATACATAGACAGACAGACAGACAGAGGGAATCTGTTTGCATGTGCTTTAGTGTATATCTATGTATAGTCACATTCTTATATCTGCATATTTCTCTATATCTGTCTGCAAGGAAGTAACAACAAATAGAAGAAAACACGCCAAATTCTTAATGAAACTGCATCTCGGAGTACACAGAAGTGAACTTAAAACCAAGAGCAGCTGTTTAAAGGGAATTTTGGTTTATTTGTAATATTTTCATTTTCTTGAATAGAAATGATAGTACCAAACATTAAATATTAATGCTATTCAGGTGATAGAAAAAAAGTATTCATTTTTATTCATTCAAAACACATAATTTTGTACATACGATATTCCTTCCACCCTTCTTAGTGATATGAGTGCAGAATGGAAAAACAGGCCTAGTACAGGAAGCTCATATTCTGTTTTATTCGTAATTTTAAGTTTTCAATTTGTCATCAAAACACTCAAAAGTGAAAATATTTTCAAAGAAAGAGAGAAATTTTTGTCAGAAAAAAACACCTACAAGGGGAAGAGCAGAAGCCAACTTACACAGAACAAATCGACACAGAGTCAGGAAATGGTCAGGACAGTATTTGCCCAGGGAGAGGCGTCTTTGTGCTGAGGAGCCCGGCTCTAACAGCACAAGACCACTGCTCGGGACTCCAGCTTCCCCCACATCAGCCTGGTTCTAGGCTTTGAAGAGAGACAGAGAGGCAGAGACAGGGAATTTACTCTGAGTCCTTTTCTGCTGTCATTTTATGGCACCACAACCTCCCAACAACCTGCTAAGGGGCACTGCAGTGTCTGGCTCTCAGAGCTTCAGCACTTTAAATAGTGTCATTCCATTGTCCAATGGCTTACAAAATCTCTGAAAAAGAATCTGTACTAATTCTTCTTTTCTCAGCATTTTTTTCCTCCAGCTGCTTTTAGGAATTTTTCTTGCTGCTCTCTGAGTCTGTCTCTATTTTGCTTGTTAGTTCAGTTTATTAGAACATGCTATATGAGTGAAATCATACAGCTAAGGGGAATGGAGGGAAGGGGGTGGAGGAATTAAGCTACAAGGGAAAGGGACTCAAGGACATGGACAATAGGGTGGTGATTGCTGGGGGGAGGAGGGTATAAGGGGACTAAATGGTAATGGAAAAATTTAGTAAAATATTAAAATTAAAATTTTTAAAAAAGTTAAAGAATTTTTCTTGTCAGATTGTAGCCATTTCATGACAGCGTGCGCTGATGTGGTGTTCTTTTTGTTTATCCTGCTTGGGGTTCATTGGGCTTTGTATTGCAGATCCGGACGATTTTCATCCACTATTTCTTAAAATAATTTTTCTTCCCCTCCCTCAGTCATTCTGGGACTTTAATTACACATTAGATTACTCGATAATTTCTCATAACTCATCAAGGTTGTATTTCTTTCCCAATCATATTATTTTCTAATTTTCACTTTAGATCATTTCTATTGTTATGCATTAAAACTAACTGACTTTCTTCTGCAGTGTTGAATATGCTGTTAGTTTCATCCAAATAAATTTCACTTCAGATACTACATTTTTCAATCAAAAGTTCCCTTTGGTTCTTGTTTATATTTTCCATTTCTCTCCTCATTATGTTCATGTTTTGGTTTACCTCTTTGAGTATGTGGAGCATAATTATAATAGGCATATTTGCTAAATCTTGCTGAATTCTTATTGAAAATAAGAAGATAAGAATACTGATATTCTGAAAACATTATCTCCTGCCTTTGTATTTCAGAAAGTCAGTTTAAATTTGGAAAACTTCCTATCAGTTACTAGTGAACTATTTTATTATTCACTAAAAGACTAGGGTTAACCTAAAAGTAATTCAATTCGTATTGCAGTTTCTTTTCTCATAAACCATGATTCTATCAACTATTTTTATGTTGCTTCTATTTTCTGTATTATATTAATATGTAATCACTATTGGGAGTGCGTAATTTGAGATTACTAGGTCTGCAACATAACTAGATGAATTAAGAGACTTAGAGATTATATTTATTAAATTAAAAAAAAAACTGGGAACCCAGGTGGGACTATTGACCAGAGCTCCTTAGTTGCCTTCTACTGGCGTGTCTTGGGCTTCTTTCCGTATGGAGGCTTAATGGTGAAAGGGAATACCCCAAGAGCAAATACTCTGAGAAGACAAGGTCCAGGGTGCAAGTGTTATCAAGCCTTTGAATGCATCGTGCTTGCATCAGGAAAAGTTAAACCCAGACTGAATACAGGAGAGAGTCTACCCAGCAGGGAGCCAGTTCTTTCCACATGGTGCCTGCATTCCAGGGCAAACTGTGCCCATCCCCTTTGGTACCCTATTGGGACTACAGAAGGCATGAATATTGCAGGCATAGTTCATTTGGGGGCCACCAAAGTAGCAGCCTGCTACAATGTGAGAGGTGTTTTGAGGCAAAAGTCAGTAAGGTTCAGCAATTGATTACATATAAGGAATAAACAAAGGAAGAAGTCAAAAGTTACAGTGACGACTGTCAAGTGTAAATGTCTTAGGACATTGGTTGCTTCTCAGAAATTAAGTAAGTAATAATACCCCTGACGAAGATGTGTTTAGTGTAAAATGCTGACAAAATGTACAGGCAGAAATTTCCTAAATGTGATTGAAAATAGGTCTGTAATTTATGTTATAGGCGAGGACTAGAAGTAGGGTTACCTGTATGAGGTATTAAGGCGTGGAGAGAATGAGATGGAGAAAAGTGAAGCCCTGGAGGACCCTGACTGGCGTGGCTCAGTGGGCTGGGCGTCATCCTGCAAACCGAAAAGTCGTGCACTTGATTCCCAGTCAGGGCACATGCCAGGTCCCCAGTGGGGGCCAGGCCCCCAGCTAGGGGTGTGCAAGAGGCAACCTATCGATGTTTCTCTCCTTCTCTCTCTCCCTCACTTCCCTTCTCTATAAAAATATTTTTTAAACCCTTTTTATAAAAAACCTCATAGAAGAAAGGTGAGTCAGGAAAAACGATTCAGCGAGAAGGGAGTGGAACTAGGAAAAAGATACCAAAGAAAGAGACAGTTCAAAATGTAGGGGATAGTTAACTAGCCAAATGCTAGGGCAAAAAACAGTGGTAGCGATATCCAAAAATAGGCCAGTTAAGTTGGCCATTGGGATGCCCCTTCCAACAGAATATTCCCGTCAAATAGTACAGAATAGTCAGATTGCCAAGGTTATGGAGGAGGAATAATGGCAATCTAATAATAATCACAGCAGCTAGCATTTTGGTGACCACTACATAATTTGTATGGGCTTAGCATACACTGTCTTATTTCCTACAGCAGCCCTGTGAGGTAGGTCAGAATGACCACATTTCCTAGTGTCAGAAAAATTATCTGAAACTTGGAAACAGATCAAAGAGATTACTAGGTTTTCTTTTCTTTTACCAATGCGACACTACACTTGACGTTTATTGGCAGAGCAATTTACAAGTCTGAACGGCAAAGGTTAATTTAAAGATTTTTTTCCAGCAAGGATACAAATAATTTCTGTCTGATAACACAGGAAATGTCTGTTGGACATTAAGCCATTTGGAATCTAAACATGTAGTTTTCTTGTAAAAATTCTTAAACTGTTGATTATTCCTAACTTTTCAAACACTCTTTCGCTGGTTTTAAAACCTTTTACTTACCCCGCATTGCAGTTTTCTGCAGAGCTGCAAGCAAGGGCTGGAGAGGTGCGGTGCCCCTCCCTCGGGGCTTGAGAGGCACTTGTGCACATCTGCATTCCTAACCCAAAAGTCCTCAGCGGAAAGGAGACCTTGGCTAAGAGACTCTTCTCCCCTCTGACTCGCTACTTTTTCACTTCTCGCCCTACCCCTTCTCCCTTCCCTCGGCATCTTGAGTTCATAAAAAATGCAAGAGCCTTTTTTCACAGGCTGTAAGATATTTGCTGCCTCGCACTGCACTAGAAACTCTTACCAGGTGCAATTCTGTTGGGGGGGAGTGAAATTCTGGAGAACTAGTTAGTGCTTTTCTCTCTCACTTTTTTTTTTTTTTTTTTTTTTTTGGACCCGTGGCTGTGGAGTCCTAGTAAGTGAGTTAAGACTTGTTACTTTCAGTTTGGCTCATTACTCTGATTGACCACCTCCACACCTGGCAGCTCAGCACGTGCAAAGCACAGTATAGGCAACTTGGTTTAACCAGAAATTCCGACAGTTATGGATACTGGGAAAAGGACACTGTGTGAGGAAAATAGCCTTAAAAATTGCAAGAGCTAACATTTATTGGGTGATTACTTTTTGCCATTGTAGAGGAGGAAAAAATAATTTCCTTCTATCCTTCTAGGTTCCTGGCTAAGCCCCTCCTCAACAAAAGTCAGATTAGCAGGAGAAAAAAAAAACACACACAAACAGAAGCTTAATAATATATATACCCCACTGTATGCATGGGAGAGACCCAGGAAATCTGAATAACTCCCTGAAATGGCCCCAGCCACCACCTCAAACACTGTCTCCAACTAAAAACAGAAGATGTTGGGAGGCCATAGGGGGGAACCAATAGGGATAACCAAGAAAAATCCAGTTCACAAGGGAGTCATTCCGCTCCTGTGCAAGAGACAGAGGCATTCTTACAGATGCAGGTTTCCCTTACAAATGTAAATGTCTCTTACAAAAGGATGACTCCTACTCACTTTTCAGAGCTTTGCCTGTGTGTGCTGTTTCTGAAAAATAACTAGTTTGAAATAATCAATAAGCCAAAGAGGCATCTTTTGGGGTGGTATATCTTGCTCCCCTTCATCAGGAATGCTGCATTCTATTTTAAAGCATTGTTTACTATTTATTTAATAATTACAGCAGCCCAAATAGGCAGGTGTTATTGTTCAACTAACTTTAAAAACCAGTAACCTGAGGTTTGGATTGGTTAAGTATTTGTCCACCTCACACAGCTAGTACTCCTGGGCAGAGCCAGGATTTGAGTGCAGGTGGCCAATTCCTTGAGCCTACAGCTTTAACCGAGAGATTCAGTGATTGCCTACAGGTATTCACTACCAAGGCAGAGCCGTCTAAGAGGGATTGGTGGCAATACCACCAGCACCACTGATGATAATAACCTGAAAAGAAGAAAAAAAGAAAGAAATCTGGAAGCAGGAGCAACACACAAATCCAATGTCCCCTTTCTTATGTTACCAACATATTCCAAGTAAACATGGGATGTTTCCACCATTGCCTGGGCTTGGTTGTGAGAGTAAGGAAGTGGTAGATTAAAAAAGAAGGGAAGACTAAGGATCGGGAAATAAAAATATGTTTTAGACTGAGTGCAGCACATACACATGCATTCTGGTACCAGGAAAGAAGTGAGTGCAGGAGGGAAACTGAAGCTGCCAGAGAGAGAGAGAAACAGGTGTTATGTAGAAGGAAGGAGAGGTGAGGCCGATGCACAGGAAAAGAGGTCAGTACTATAAAGGAAGGTCACCTTTTTTCTCTAAATCGGGAGGAAAGAAAGGGGGATAAGCAAAAAATGCAGAAACAGCAAGATGCAGCAGCGTGGCATGGTGGCATGTAGCAAGGGGTGGAGGGATGAGGGAGCCTCACTCTATGACCTCAATCTGTGCAGGAAAATGAGAGACAAGGTCATGTGCAGAGGATGAAAGATTTGAGGTTGATTGGAAAGGACAGGACTGGAGCAGCCACTCGGGTGATGCATTAGGGAGTGAACGTGACATAAATAAAAGGACTGTTTAGTAGCAGAGAGAGTAGCAGTGCTGTGAGTGGGACCAACAAAGCAATTTGAGATTGAAACAGATGAAGGGGGTTTGTTGGGACCCAGGATTGGGAGATCCTCAAAGTGGTCCCCAGAGAGGGAAGTGAGCCTCAGATTGGAGGGTACAGAGAAAGAAGCACCCCTGGAGTGGTTGGCCAGAGCATTCAGACAGGTGGAAGTAACGGTAGTGTGGGTGTCCCTGCTGTATGTCCCATAGTGTCCTGTACTTTCACAGTCACAGCTATTCTCACACAGGGTTGTAACTGCTTATTTAGTTACATGTCCCCAACTTGACTGTAAGCAACCCAAAGGCAGGGCTGGTGACTCCCTTACTCATCCTTCAATGTGTAGCATGTGCCCAGCACCTACTCAAATGTAGTCAGCCAACAGTTACCTGCTCAGACTTTGCCTGACCACTCTGGCATTTCTTCTGCTCGGGTTCTGGCCGTGTCTTCTCCCCTGGGTTATTTCCCTACTGGAAGCTCTGATTCTCATGATTTGTGTATGTCCTGCCTTTAACCTGCTTAGGTGGTTTTGTCTAGTACATTTGTCCTTACTTTTCAGACTGATTACCTAATTCTAGAATCATTCTTCTCTGTTGGTTACCAGTTCCCGGATATTGCTATCTTGGCTCATTGCTTCATTTCACTGTATGTGCTGAAACTCTTACCCCTAGCGCTGACTACGATGGAGTAATATCAACACACCATGAGAAGAGCATCAACCTAAGGGGTGGACAGCACCCAGAGACAGAATTAATAAGGTCAGAGCTAGATTCAGGAGAGAGGTTCCCTCATCTCGCATTGGGAAAGAGAACAGAAACCGAGGTCAGATATAGGTCAAAAGCTGAGTGACAGAAGTCAGGGAGAGAACAAAGAGAAGGTGGAGTTGAAGGAGATGAGAGGGCAACACATTACAAAGGATAAATGTGATCTCGTGGGTCAGAGGACATAAGGACTGTGACCCATGTAGCTCAAACAGATCAGCTCTGACACCTGGGGCTTTTGGGGGACAACAAAATGAACCTGACACTTGAAAAAGTTCTAGTTATGCCAGTAAGTACGGCACCTGGTAACCATTACTACAGGACCTATGGGGTCAGAGCTGGTCTAACATTCAGAGTCAAAGGCACGAGTCCATGTATTCAAGAGACATTTGTCGGATATCCACTATGTGCAACTCCAGAGTACCCAGAGCAACAAAAAAGGCATTCACTGTTTTCAAGATGTTTACAATCTGGGAAGTGAGGCATACGAGCGTATCTTGAAGAAATGTATCCTCAGATGGCAATAGAAAACAGAGGAGAAACTCTCCTCCCCTGGACGGATCACGGGGGACTTCTAGAACAGGTGTCACTATAGTGAGTCCTCAAAGATGATAGGAGCTCACTGGGTAAGAAAGGAAGTGTGTTTCCAAATATGTGTATGTCACTTTGAAAGAGCATGTTGCAGGTGGCAAACCAGGGGCATTTTAGCACGGCTGGCACATAAAAGAGGTATCAGAAAATGACAGGAGGAGAAATTTTAAAAAGTAAACTGGAATTAGATGATTAGGGCCCTTGCCATACATAATAAGACATTTAGAATTTTGTGAATATAAAATTCTGTAAGTGAGAAGAAAGGTTCCATAAAAGGACATAGGAACAGGAAAATTTCAGCCAAGGGAATAAAGAATTCATGGGGAACCATATGCTTTTGCAGATATTAATGGAGTGAAATGCAGAAATGTAAGCTTCCTGTGGTATTTTTTAAAACTCAGTCAATTTGTAGAATTTAAACAAGTGCCGTACAGAAGAAGGATCTTTCATTTCATGGAGGCTCTTTAGCAATGAAATACTATAGAATTGTAGGTGGTGAGCTTCCTGTTGAAATGGGGTACAAAGCAAAAGGGACCCTACTATAGAGTATGTTCCCCCACAGCCTTTGGTTGGGGGAAGGGGTGAAGTGGGCAATACGGCAATTAAGATACTTCTCATAACAATGGCAAGCCGATGGCTGCCTCATAGCCATGCTACTCCCCCGGGGGCAAAAGATGTGTACAAGACTTAGAAAGTGCGGTGACTCACGACATAGCCAGGGTTTGTGCCACGCCTGCATCACTGAGTCGCTCTTACCCTCATCGAGGGGGGGAGCCATGAGAATGTAAACAATGCAGGAAACTGGCAAATGTAGCTCATTGTGGGAGGAGCTGCACAGGAGGTCACGTAGGAAGCTCCAGGTCAGGATTTAAACTAAGGGTTGGCCCTTGCAGTTGTGGCTCAGTGGATTGAGTGCCAGCCTGCGAACTAGGGAGTCACAGGTTTGATTCCCAGTCCGGGCATATGCTTGGGGTGTGGGCCAGGTCCCTGGCTGGGGGGGGTGTGAAAGGCAATTCATCAATGTGTCTCTCAGACATTGATGTTTATCTCCCTCTCTTTCTCCCTCCCTTCCCCCTCTCTAAAAGTAAATAAATAAAATCTTCTTTAAAAAATTTAAAAAATAAACTAAGGGTTGGCAGAGAGAGAAGAGGCTGGTCCACCCCGAGAATGGAGAGAATAGGTAGCAGCCATGCTGGTCTGTAGAGAAGAGGGCAGCCACGTGAGAGAGACTTAGCCATGCTGCCGGGAGGGAGATAGGAGCCACGGGGGCAGAGTGCGTGTAGAGGAGAGAGAGCCGTGATGTAGCAGCTGGGCAGTTTGTACTCAGGGTTCGGCCCTCGGCCGAGGTCGTAGGGGAGAGAACGGCATGCTGCTGCTCTGATCGGGCCCAGTCTAGCTGACTCGGAAACAATCAAGGACTCTGCCTTGCAGAACTCTGACTCTTGGGACTCGGGACACATGGAGAGGCCACTCTCTTGGGACTTGCGCCTTTCCTGGACTTCATCATGATCCAGTGCAACATGGCGCATGCTTTCCTGGACATGGGGGCTGAGGACAACATACCCCAGATCCTGAAGGGCAGGGCTGCTGCGAGAGGACAGAGATCTGCTGTGCAGCTGGCTTAAGATAAGGAGATGGGGAACTATTGGACTTGGCTTTGGCTTATAGCCTGATGGGGAGCACGGGGAGTGCTGGGCCTCAGAGAAAAACTGGGCTCCAAGCATAAGTGCTCTCAGATCCCCGAGGTTGGAATCTTGTAAATAAAAACCTACTTCTCTCAACTCTGATTGTTGGGTCATGCACCAAGGCGCCACCTGAACAGGCCCGTTTGCTCAGTCACAGTATCACAGTAGGTATTCAAGTAGAGGCTACAGTTGTTAAATGTAAAAGGCACAGTAGGAACAGGTGAAATGGGAAATAAAAAAGATAACCAATAATACCTGTTCCCACTCAGATTACAAGATTTTGTATTCCTTCTGCACTTTGGAATGCCGTGATGTTATATGCTGCACAGATATTGAGCAGTTGATTATCTATAGCAAAATACAAAATTAACTCTGACATAAGCCTTTAACAAGCAATTTCCAGGCCTCAGTGACTCTGGAAATACATTTCAACCAAATTCTATCATCTAAAGAATTCTCAGACTTTAGAGGCTGAGATTTCAAGCTGAAAGTACAAAAAGGGAAAGCTCCTAAATTACAGTAAGTCCTTGCTTACCCTGGGAATAGGTTCTTGGAAACTGTGACTTTAAGTGAAATGACATATAACAAGAGCAATTTTACCCCAGGCTAGTTGATATAAACAAGGATTAGGTTCCTACAGCATATTTCTGATCACAAAAACATCACCTAACATCTAAATAAAGACCCCAAACACTTCCAATATTAAACATTGAAATAAACGTGAGCTATACATACATTAAGAAAGAGATGAGCCCTTGCTGGTGTGGCTCAGTGGATGGAGTGCCAGCTGTGAAGCAAAGGGTTGCAGGTTCGATTCCCAATCAAGGCACATGCCTGGGTTGGAGGCCAGGCCCCCCAGTTGGGCGCGTGCAAAAGGCAACTACACATTAATATTTCTCTCCCTTTCTTTCTCCCTCCCTTTCCCTCTCTCTAAAAATAAATTTTAAAAAAACTTTTAAAACAAAAAAAGACAGAGATGAATAAAAACAAGTAAGATAATTCTTTCAACCCTCTTATTCCAGTTCAGGGTCGCAGGTGGTTGGGACCTCTCCTTCCAGCTCGGGGCATAACTTGAAGACCCACCCTGGACAGGATGCCCCTCCATCGCAGGGTATAGGACACTGTTCTGTGTGGCGTGGGCCCAGCTCCCACTCAGAAAGGCCAGTGGGGAGTGAGGTCCAGCACACAGGACCCACACCCACGGATAAGTTTTCCTGTGGACAATCAGGCCTGCATTGTACCTAGGCTGCTATGAGGCTTGCTTTTGCTAAAACTCCCCCACCCTGAATTGAGGCAGCAAACATTTATAGCATATCTTTAAAGTAACTTCCTAAAATCTATACTAAACCTTCCAAGGAAGAGTGTAACCAGTTCAACCACTTTTCCCTTTACATTTGCAAATATCCTCCCTCTTTTATGTAATTAGCAACACCCTCTCCTTTGTTTTCTATAACCAACCAAAGCAGACCTCTGCATAGTAAATGAGGACCATCCTCAATGTAATGTGCCCAGAAAAGCAATAGAAGCCTGTCAAGGCAAGGGTCAGGCCTGTCTCCTCTTGAGAGAGCGGCCGTGCTGTCCCTTTTCCTCCACAGGACTGGGTAGATAGTCCGTGTGATTTGTCTCCTCTCAGCCACACACACAGACCCCACGGGCCGGGATGCACATCAGCAGGGCGCATCACACACCCTTGCACTCAGACCAGGACAGTGTAGACACACAAATCTACCTCACATGCACCCATGTGGAATGTGGGAGAAAACCGTGGTACCCGGAGAAAACCCACACGGACACGGAGGAAACATGCAAACTTCACATAGACCGTGGTCTCAGCTGGCCATCAATTTTTTTTTCTCATCAACATTATAACAAAATTATATCATTCAGGGGCCTACTGTACAGATTACATAGTTTAGCATCCTTCAAAGTCCATTTCAGAATGTTGAGTATACATTAGCCTACACCCCACAAACATATAAAGTCAGTTGTATTCAAGGATTTTAAAGCTACCTTCTCACAATCAGGGTTTCTTAGATGGCTGTGTTCTTTAACCACAAAATTGCTCCTATATTCCTCTTGGTCTAATTAATCTTACTTAAATCATTTTCCATGGAGACTGAGGTCAAAAGTTATGTCAACCTTATCATATTTCACCCCAAATGTGTCATCCATGTTTTGTACACAGCTGGAGGTTGTTCCTTTTTATTAGTGAGTGATATTCCATTCTATAATATACCACAATTTATCTATTCTCCTGAAGATGGAAATCTGGATAATTCCAATTTAGAGCTACTATGGATAAAGCCGTTATGAGAATATACATCTAAGTATATGTAAGGATGTATATCTTCACTTTTCTTGGGTAAATACTTAAGAGTGAGATTGCTGAGCTATATGGTACGTGTATATTTACTATTATAAGAAACTATTTTTAAAAGTGGTTTGCTAATTTAAATCCTCAAAAACAATGTTGTAAAGTTTCAGATGCTCCACATTCTCACCAAAATCTTGGTCCTTCGGTTGTTTTCACCATTCTGGTGGTGTGCCACACCGTATCTTGTCGTGGTTTTAATTTGCATTTTCCTTCGGACTAATGATGTTGAGCGTCTATGTATTGACTTGTCATTTGCGTACTTTCTTTTGCCATGGGTTCAAATCTTAAACCTATTTTAATTGGGTTGTTTTACTTAATATTACTGCATTGTAAGTGTTCTCTTATGCTCCAGATACTCATCCTAGAAAGAAAGAAAGAGAGGGAGGGATGGAGGAAGGGAAGGACAGAGAGAGACGAAGGAAGGAAGGAAGGAAGGAAGGAAGGAAGGAAGGAAGGAAGGAAGGAAGGAAGGTTGGCTTTCTCCCAGTGTGGGGATTGCCTATTTTATCTTCCTGATGGTCATTATCAGATGAGCAGACGTTTTTAATTTAGATGCAGTCCTGTTTATCATTATTTCTTTTAGAATTTTTGTTTTTATGGTACCTCTGCCTACCATAGGTCAGAAAGATTTTCTCCTATATTTTCTTCCAGAAGATTTTTAATTTTTCCTTCTACATTTAGATCTGTCCTCTATTTGGGTTTGTTATTTGTGCCCTGAATGAGGCCAGAGGTGATATTCACTTTTTAACTTACACATTCAGTTATTCTGACACTATTTTTATAACACTATCCCATCCCCCACTTAACTGCCTTGTTGGCTTTGACGAAAACCAATTGACAATATGTGTGGACCTATGACAGGCATCTCTGTTCTGTCCTGCTAATCTGTAAGTCTATTCACATGCCGATACAACACCATCTTCGTTCCTGCAACTTTGTCAGTCCTGAACCAGGTAATGTAAGACCTCTAACTCTGTTCTGCTTTCATAAAATTGTTTTTGGTGTGGTCTCAATTTTCACTCTAGTAACCAATGCATTTGGTGTTACATTAAGCTCATATGCATTAGCCTTTACTTTGTTGTTGGCATAAGATTAAATCAATGGATATGAAGGTGCACAGGCAGGGACACGGCATCCTCTTTTGATCCTGCGTAATTATCCTTTTAAATTTACTTTTTAAAATATAGTAAGTCCCACAGTAGCTTAACTGTTTATACTTTGTGCATTATGGTACATATCGTTGTCCTAAATATTGAACTACTATCACATAGCACTCTGCTCCTACTCGTTCACAATGAATCCTAATTGTTTTGCCTGTCCCTGTAATCTTTTCTCAAAATTCAATCTCCTCAATACTTAAACATTTGAATTTCTTTAAACCCACCAGACCTGCTGTCAATGCTGATTTTCATCATCTTAAAGACAGCATCTGAGGTTTAACCTTGCCAGAGCTCAGATGCAGAATAATCACCTTTATGACACGTGCAAACGCCACTGCACATTTTAATGACAGTCTCACTGTGTCAGGGCAAATCTAATTTCTGGTCTGCTCTCAAGAGAAGTTTTCTTCTGCCTCATGATTCATAACTTATGTAAACTATTATTAACTCTTCCTGCCATACAATCATGTTATGATAGTTTCTTAAAGTAAATCACATAGTGATTTATATCTATCTCTATTTATTTTTTAAATAAAGGTCAAAAGAGCAGAAGGATGCCCTACTTTGAATTTGGATGCCCTGTTGGATGGGTAGCTAGACTCAGTTATTTCTGAGGGATGAGATGAGCCAGAGAAATTGCAAATTAAAAGCAGAGAGGAAAGAAGAAGAAGAGGATCTATGCTCTCGACCTAACAAGAAAGGGATGAAGGACAAAGGAGTAGGCATTCAGAGACACGAGAAGAGTCTCGCTTATATATTTTGATTCCTAGCAGTCTTTCCCACAGCCCTTTCTCCGTAGCTACTGTGCTGTTGTCAGAGCCTAGGTCTGAAAGCTGACGACCTAACTCCACCCAGCCCCAGTGCAACTATGCAGGTCACCATTTCCACTGCATCCTGCAATGCCACCAGCCTTTACTTTAATTCCCTTAGAAATATAGAGGGGAGTAGAAAATATGTGCTTTTTTCCCCTTAATGCTGGAGGAAATATACAGTACAGTGATCCCACAGACTACTAAAGTCCCCCCCAACACACACCAACCACTAGTACCTGCATGTACACTAATTAAACATTGATTGAGGCACAGACTGTGCAAGAAATTGTAATAAATGCTGAAAGTGCTACAGATAAATGTAAGTCACCACACTTGCCCACTGTGAACTGACAAAGTAGACGAGGGTAAATCAAGCTCATTTCTGTAGCCTCTACTAATAACCAGAATCATCACTAACACAACTATATAAATTCTTGACAAACCCTAGATTTTAGAATCAAAAGAGTCCTTGAAATCATCTAATTAAATTTTTATAGATGTAAAAATGGGGAATGAGAGAGAAATTAGGTGGCTTGTAGAAGGCTACATTACAAATCTAGTCTAAAAAGGAATTAAATGCCAGTTTTCTGTTGCTGTCTTACCAAACTACTATATACCAAAAATATTCTATACCCTCACCTTTCCCAGATCTTTTTGGAGACACTGTCTCAAACTTGGAAAAAGCATATCTGGAGGTATGAAGGAGAACGTTACTTTTCATTCGATAAGAAACATGAAATTGGGTACACTTTCTGAGAGCTGATATAGAACGCGGCTTCAATAAAGTCAAGTGCAATGGAACCAGTGATTTTGAGATTGATATATAAACTTTAATGCCATCTAAAATTAAAAAGAAAAATTTCTCAAGCTCGAGTGAAGAACTTAAATAATTATCTTCAACTATTAAAATTAAAACCTGCTTCAAATTTCTATAAAAAATATAATTTTTCATTAATTATTTCTTTTTCACTTTATTCTGCATATTTAGAAAAACAAACTTGTTGAAAGAATCTATCAAAAAAGGATTAATAGTAATCCAAGGAATGTGTCATCAATTACATGACACAGGATTTTCAATGCACTTTCCCCAAGTTCCATCCAGAAACTTCTAGACATGAGTAGTCTATTCCAGCCTCCTGTACTCTGACAAAATAGTAAATTGTATGGAGCTCTCTGCCGTGTACCAGCAGATTCTTCGGAAAAATTATTGCTATACTTCTGGGGATAGTTACTAATAATGCACTCAGATTGCCTATGTGTACCGCTCTGTTCTATCTTAAATAATAGAGAAAACTGAAGTGCCCACCTCCAGCACTTACTCTACAAGAATGTGTCAGTTGATAGAGAAATTTTTCCTCATTATCGTCACTGTAAATGCTCTTACATGTTCAACAACACCCACCTTGAATGCAAAACAGCAATCACTGTGATTGTGTCAGGGTCTGAAAGCTAAAGGTATGGTGGCGTCCTAACCATAATAGCTCATAAAGTTGATAGCTAAATACACTTTTTGGCAAAGGAAAGACATCAAGCCACACATATATTAGAATTCAGTACCTACAAGTAAAAGCTGCTGGTCTTTTCATTAACCACTTATTGTTATTAAAGGACAAAATTGATAACAAATGCAATCGGCCAACTGAAAGTCAAGTTGATGCAATTTCATGTAGGATTTCATTTTCACAGCTTTTTGTCCCTCCCCTTCAAATTCTAATAAAAGAATAGGATCTGCCCAAATGCAAGTTAAATATAAAGACTGAGACCATTATAGACTTTGAAATACCCTGAATGAATTCACCTTTTTGTAAGTATAAATTGTCAGACTAAAAATACTATTTTCTTGAAACCGTGAGGCGGTTCATGGGGCAGCAGATTACTGACGTGCCTCAAAGCTGGCGGTGCGTAGGCTTCTTTTTGTAAACACGTCGGAGCGCTTATCTGAGTGTTAGGACCATTTGCAATCTGGCTTTACGTCTCTTAGAAACCAGTGACGTAGAAGCAGTCATCGTCCTCTTGATTACTTGTGTTATTACTGACAGTCTCCAAAGATCCCCAAAGAACTAGATGAAGAGTAAAATTGGTCAGTCAATTATCCGTCATCTGGTAATAATTCCAGTTCAGGTGAGCATTCTGTGAGCAGATTACACTTTTATTTATAAAGGATAGCGTATGTTCTGCCAGTGTTCCTATATTAAAAAGACATGGGTATCCATTGCCCATGTTTAAACTAAGCTATAAATTACACATGCTCATGACTATTCATACCAACAAGAAGTCATCTTAGTGTAAATTACAGTTTTTAAAAAGAAGAATACATTCACATGTGCATTTGAATTACAAGACAGCGCAGTGTTATAATGAGAAGCACTAGTGTTCCCTCAATTTCCATGCCAACTATCCACTCCTCAGAGGTCAGTGCCCTTAACCATTCTGTCTGTAGCTCTGGTTGTTACCTCCAAAACGCTAAATATATTATGCTCACATCTTTGTTTCTTTCTTTATTTGTTTTCATCACACTATATTTACGCCCCACTATGAAATAGGGGAATTTATTTCTTTATTGTATCTCTTCCTTCATCCTTTCATTTCTTCTATTGGTTGCCTTGGTGAAGTTGAATAATATACCTTGAAGTCTGTATATTTTGCTATCAACTTTAAACAACCACTCAGATGTTCACTTTGTAAAACATTAATGTCTTTATTCTTTTTTGCCTGTCTCCTCAATTTTGATCTCCCAATTTCTGCTGTTTTCTCTATTTTTACATTAACATTAATAGCATAAACATTTTATTTTGTGAACATAATTACATTACCCATTTTCATTAAAGGTTGACATGTAAAGTTGAAAATGAATAAACAGAGGTTACATGGACATTTCTATATAATGACCGATCCCTATAAGAAAGATAAGGTTGATTCTGGGAAGCTATAGAATAACCGGCTTTACTTCCTCAATGGGCCTCTTGGCTGAATGACTAAGCCAACTGAGCTAATGGAAGGCGGTTGTTGCCTAGAAGGCTAAATTTAAGTTGCAAAGGTGATGAATTTCAGGTGATAGCCTGCCCCCTACTATCCCAGGTGTCAAAATGAGAAGCACTTTGCTTTGCAATACCAATATCCACCCTAAGGTTCTCATTTAATTTCTTCAGAACACTGGTTCTCAACGTGTGGTCCCCAGACCACCACCAACAGCAACACATGTAGCTTGTTAGAATTGTACATTATTCTTTTGTCCACCCCAGAATGACTAAATCAGAAACTCGGAGGGTGAGGCTCAGCAGTCTGTGTTTAAACAAGCTTCTAGGTCAGTATGAGGCAAACTAAGGTTTGAGAACCACTGTTTTAGAGAAGCTTCTAGAGTTCTGCATTGAGGTAAATGCCAAGTAACATGCAGAAATAGGATAAAATGAGTAAGGACTAATTAGAAGCATTGGTCTAGACCTTTAATTACCCCTGCTCCCTTCTTTGAGCCCCACCTTTAACTACTACCTTTTGGACCAGATTACTCAAAGCTTGGATCTTCTGTGGGATTTCTCACAATGACGTGCTGGTAAATACTTAACAACCAGCTAGTGAAAAGAGGGGAAAATTGCCCTGATTTGTTCTCCTAGCATGCCCCATTTCACAGCTGAGAAAAAATGAGCCCAATCCCAGGCCAGTAAGACCTGGTTTCAACACACCACTGGTTCTCCAGGAAAACTGATTCTCATGCACCAGCCTTCTGTGTGTTTTCAACTCTGTTTTATCCACTAACATGTCTTAATTAGCTTTGTGTCTTCCAGAAACTTTGTTGACATCACTTTCAACTATGGACCCTTTACTGCTAAAGGTTATATCAGCTCTTACACTTCTTTACTCCCATCCCACTGGGGTTTTGAAGGCTTTGTTTAGTCTACCACCTTAAAGCAGAAACCTAAAGACATATTAATATCCACAGTTTATGACACATTTCACTAGGAAAGGAAGACAAAGTAGCCATTCACCAATGTGTTGTTTAGGTTATTGTTCTGTATTAATAAATAGGCAGTAATGCCTATGATAAAGATAGACCTGAAATTTGGATAGTCCTCTACAGATTAATCACGCATCTGTTCATTAACAGATATTCACTGAGTCCCTTCTACATTCCAGGAATTATTATAAGTTTTAGAAATGGAAAACTTAACAAAAGAAACTAAACTTATAGTGTGCCCTAAGATTTTCCTCCTGGGGACATTGAGATAACATAAACATGAGGGTCAGCCTGGAACAAGAAAATCATCCTGGGCAGCTAAAAGGTGTGGGGTGGCATGGAAAGGGGCTAAGCCAGCATTGCTTTCTCCCTGATAAAGTGTGTTGAGGAGTTATAGATGGGGCCATTTATAACCATACAAGTCAGGCATTTTGTGAAATAAGTATGAAGTATGCAATGGATATATGGGGTCTGTCCAGCAGAAGTCCAGCCATTGTTAATATAAAGAGAACAGCTTGCACAACATCGATGTAACCTGGCAGCCAAGGACAATAGATTGGAATGTGCATACGTGAACAATGATAACTTCAGTATACTAGTCAGTGGAGATTGTAGACACAATTGAGTAAGCATGTATACTGTGTGGCCATCGCATTCAAAATGACTGAGTAGAGCAATGAATCTGCATCAAATTTTGCATTAGGCTTGAACATTCCTCTGCACAAACTATTTGAATGATTCAGAAGGCTTTCAGGGACAATGTAATGACTGCAGTGCAAATAAAAGTGTGGCACTAATGCTTCAAAGATGGTCGAGAAAGAGATCCACGTTCTGGAAAGCCTGCAACAAGTAGAACACCTGAGAATGTTTAATGTGTACAGGCTGCAATCAACAAAAGTTGGCTACTGACAGTGTGAGAACTAGAAGCTGATATGGGCATTCCAAAACTATATCTGAGATTTTGATGCAGAATCTTGGCATGGAACGAGTCATGGCAAAATTTGTTCTGCAGCTTCTGCTACCAGAGCAGAAGGAACATCGCGCTATGGTTGCTAATGACTTGATTCAAACCACTACCAATGAACCAGATTTCCTCTAGAAAGTCATAACTGGAGATGAATCATGGGTTAATGGGTATGATCCAGAAATGAAGGCCCAGTCATCCCATTGGAAGGTGCCTGGTACTCTATACCTGAAAAAGGCATGGCAAAGTTGCAGAAAGATCAAGACCATGTTAACTGTGTTTTTTGATTGGGAAGGAATTGTCCATCACAGGTATGCCCGTCCAGGCCAACAATTAATAAGGAATACTACCTCAGTATTCTTCGTTGGTTGAGATGCAAAACAATGGACACAGTCACAGCTATGGGCAAATGGTGATTGGCAGCTTCATCACAACAACGTTTGCCCACTCGTGCATCACATCAAGGGCAGAGTGTTTTAGCAAAACATCAAATCATCCAGGTGACTGAGACTTCTTATAGCCAAGATTTGGCACCCTGTGACTGCTGGCTTTTCCCAAAACTAAGATCACTTTTTAAAGGGAAAAGATTTCAGACCGTCAATGAGATTCAGGAAAATATAACAGGGCAGCTGATGGCAATTAGGAGAACTGCGTGAGGTGCCCAGGTGTCTAAATTGAAGGGAACTGAGGTGTCATTGTCCTATGTGCAATGTTTCTTGCATCTTGTATCTTCTTCAATAAACGTCTCTATTTTTCATAGCACCTGGCTGGTTACTTTCTGGACTTCATATATTACATTTGATTTCTAAGAAGATTCAGCCCTCAATCATGATACACATATCTTTGACATACCAGACAGAGTCACTATTTAGTTACCCAGAAAAGAGTGGAACAGAATCCTGTAAAAAGATGAAGCAGCGATGTGGCAGTGTTACAAAGTTGTGGGCTGAGCGCCATTGTGATCCTCCTGGATCTCAGGTGCTCAGTGCTGCATTAGCCTGCTCGCTCTCATCCTGTGAAACCCAAGCCAGCTACACCCCCTGCTTGTTTTGGTGCTGTTTTTGTGTTGTTTTGCTTTGTTCTACCAGCACCTATACAACAGTGTACAATACATTGTGGAAGTTGAGCTTCTTAGCCAGACAGAGGGGAGTTCCCACCAATGAACAGGTCAGTCGCAGTCAGGAACCAAATGCAACGGAAGAGTCCACATAACCCACACAAGAACATTCCTAGAGCATCCAGATCAGGAGATCAAGGAGTCTCTTTCTCCTTCTCTTCCCCTCTCTCTTAAAATAAATAAAATCTTTAAAAAGTTTTTCAGATATCCCACGCAGCAATATCTTTGCCGATATTTCTCCTAGGGCAAGGAAAATAAAGGAAAAAAATAAACAAATGGGACTACATCAAATTAAAAGTTTCTACATGACTAAAGAAACCATCACCAAAATTAAAAGGGAACCAACCATATGGGAAAACATATTTAGTAATGATACATCGGACAAGGTTTTAACCTCCAAAATATATCAAGAACTCATACAACGCAACACAAGGAAGACAAACAGTCCAATTTAAAAATGAGCAAAGGTTGGACCACTCTAGATTGTAGAAACTGTCACCTTCTGTTGAAGGGTGTGGAGCTGGATCCCCGCCTTGGCTGTACATCCTGACTCGGCCCCTTCAGCTCCATAGCTTCAGCACATCTGCAACCCAAGTTGAAGTTTCCTTGTCTATAAACTAATTTGTACTAGTACTAATACTTCAGAAACTTGCTAAAGGTACTGAAAAAACTAATGCAAATGAAGGTGAGGCACAGAATGCGTGATTATTAAGTGCTTGATGTACATATGGATGTTGTCATTCTCTACTCGGCTCTCCTGCAGTCTGTGCTACCCTCTACCCACTCAACTTTGATATTGCTCAACTGTGATGATTTAATCTTCTTTTTATTTCTTTCTCTCTCTCTTTTTTTTTACAAAATATGTTCCATGTCAGCTCTCAAAATTCTCTAATTTATAACGAGGAAAGCAGCTCCTTCTCCAGCGCCTCACTGTTCAGTTCAGCCCCTGTGCTGAGAACTACATGTTGTAGATACCCCACAGCAGCCTGAAGTTTCAAAAACTGGCCTTTTCTGATTTGTCTGCGCTTCGGGTAGAGCATCCATTCTTGATGAAGGCAAACTTTGGCTCTTGCAGGTAAAAAATTGTTTAATCTTTTTAATTGTAAAGCACAAATATACATACAACGTGGGTTATATGATAAATAAATGTTCTGCTAAAGAGCACAAAACAAACAGTATGCAGTTTCTCTGTGATATTAAAATTGCATGGAGGGTGACTAGAAAAAAACTCTAAACAGGCTAGCTAGTGGGAAGACAATTGAAAAAATGTTTGAGAATGCCTGGATTAAAGGAAAATAGTCACAGTCCCAAACTTACAAAGAGGTAAATTGACCATAACTTAGAATTTTCATGGAAAAGGTGTCATGAGATCACAAGGCTTTCTATTATCCGACTTTACTCCATAAAGCTTCTGAACTCTTACGTGGCCAGTCCAGGCAAGAGCACTTCCCTGCCTTCCTGACAGAGACGAGAGGCTCTGTCGCATCACCAGGGAGAGTTTCCCCCTCATAGTGGTAAGAAGTCCACACGAATATAACTTGCAATTCAGGCCTGAACTCGGAGTGGGAAAAAAGGATACACCCATGAGGAAAGGCTAGGTCAGACTGTGACAGTTCCAGAATCTCGGTGACTCTCAACAACCAAGACTGATTTCTGTCTCATGCCACGAGTCCCTGTGGGTAGGTTGTGGCTCTGTCCTATCCTCATGTTCACTCTAGGATTCAGGTGGCTAGAGCAGCATCCTTCCAGGAATACTAATGGCTATGGCAAAGGGAAGGGAACTTGGGGCCACATGCTGGCTCTTAAACCTTTTTACCGCATGTGACTCATGGCGCTTCTATTCCCATTTCACCAGTAGGAGTAAATCACACGGGCAAGCCAAATGTCATTAAGCAGGGAAATATATTTCCTTCTCCAAGAGGGAGAGCAGGTAGGTGTGCGTTATCACCCAGTCTAGCACAGAGTATACTGCCTTTGCTATATGTGTGGTCTAACTTTATCATTACAACCAGGATGTGAGATAAGACAGTGGTCATTATATCCTCCTGCATTTACATAACTGAAAACAAAACAACTCAGTGTTTGGAGAATTTTCTAATATTTGGAGTTGTCTGAAAATGGCCCTCATTCCCTTGGGTGGTTGGTACTGAATCCCCATCATTGGAAAGAATGAGACAGAAGCCAAACAACTACTTGTGCTAATGCTGAAGGATCCTGTGGGTAGACTAACAAGATAACCTTTATGATCCCTTTTATCTAGAAGATTCTATGATGCTGCAAGTCATCCAAGATCACACAGGTATCAACTACCTAGTCAGTAGCAAATATCTGTCTCCTCCAAACGAAAGTGTACCTAGAAAGAGAGAGACAAAGCCCAATGTAATTTAGGGATCTAGCACCCAGGCTCCCTTCTTTTGGTATATAAGTGTTGAAAAAGTTCTATAACATATCACTTCTCCATCAGTATGCATCAAACAAATGTCTATTGTTGGTTTGGTGACTAAAGTGCTATGAATTATTACTGTGCATTATCAGGCTTTCCAAATGCTCTGTGTTTGCTACTCTGATGTGGTTCTGAATAAAATATAAGTGTAGTGACACTAGCATGTCGATCAGCGCCCCCAGACACCAACTCTCTCTTGGGCTGCATCATAAATAAACTAATGTTCCACTAGAGAGTACAAAACAAGTAGAATTATATGTCGTTACTTAAAGGAAATATTGTCCTTGAACAGACTGTACTGAGGTCTTGCATTTTAACAATATTTGTAGGACTTTATGAAAAACAATTCACTTACTGGCAACTCCCTTTCTGTCTCTTATTCTTTCATGAGGTTTAGGCTTTATTAGCACTAATTCTACATCACTACGATTGTAATACGATATTTTGGCATACTGATCTGAATTTTTACCACGTCAAATGAAAATGTAAGATTGGTATAAAAATAGAAAATAAATCTCATTTTAGTATTTTAAGTACTTTTACTTAAAAATAGTCCAACTGTTGTTATCTAATCATTTCCTATTATCAGAGCTAAGCAAGCATAAAAATGCAAAGAATGACGTATCTATGCTTATTGTAAATGTGTTCAACTCATTCATTGTTCATTTCATGATTGCAGACCTAAAATTAAATAATGTTTTGAAAAATTAAAATAATATTTTCATCTTACAGGAACAGAGAAATATTCAGCATATCAGAAACTAAAAATCTGATATCAGATGGGGAGCTTGGCTCAGCCCACCCAGGGCTCACTCAAGCTGACTAACAGCACAGTGGTTGCAGATGAAATTCTTTTCAAGATGGTCCTTAGCCAGTGACCCAGGAACTCATCTTCTTCAAACCCAGTTTTAAGTGAGGCCAACCATGTAAGCTGATTTAGGTTTTGGCTCTCAAGAAGTCAAGAGTCATGAATAGTACAACACTGAGCACACTGTCCAGATGAGATAGGTTCAATTTTTCCTTCAATTTTTCCTTCCAAGGTATCTTCTAATGACATGAACTTTGACCTGATTGTGCACACAGGGTGCATATGGCCAATACCAACACCTTCCAGGAAAAAACTGGAGTCCCACCCTAAAAGTATAACCATTTAGGAAACATAAATACCTATCCTTCTTCTTCACTTGGTTTGCTCTAAGAAAACTGTTCTAAATCCCAGAGTGGTGATTTTCCTAATGTAATAACTGGTGAGGTTACCATAGCCAGCAGGGGATGCCACAGTGCTCACTCCCAGGGTTCTGAAAAAAATGATTCCGTTGGAATCAATCCAGCTTCTGCAGAACCCACAGGTGATTTTTATGGTAAGGTTTAAAAGTTCACTTCATTGTACTTGACACATCCAAGCTCAAATAAAAATGATAAGGAGTGGAGTAATACCTCTTAAAGAATGTTTAAGATATTTTGAAAAGCTTAGGTGACTTGGAGGTGCTCCTTTCAAAACCACAGGTACAAGTATAAAGGACACATGGACAAAGCCAAAGGGGGGTAGGATCGAGGTGGGAGGTGGGATGGCTGGGGTGGGGGGGGGAGCAGAGGGGGAAAGTGGGGACAACTGTACTTGAACAATAAAAAATAATAATAATAAAATATTTTTTAAAAGAGAGGAGAAAAGTAAAGCCAATTTACTGAAAAAAGTACATATTTAATGCTTTAAAAAGTATTGAACTTTTTCATCATTGAAGTTCATGTTTATATGTTTCAGATGCTTTTCAGGATTAGCCATACATAAAATCAGTTTTTCTTGTTTCCGTAAGATTATATCATATCAACACACCTTTCTAAACCAAGTAGACAACATTTCATATTCCAGAGTGCTGTGGGACACAGAGCAAGGGTGTTTCATCAACACTACTTGATTTAGGTAATTTCCTTGGGATTTCTCCTTACATAATTATATTAAAATTCTGTCTCAGTCTTGAGTGGTGGCTGTCCTGATAGGTAGCACTGCTCATTTTTTTAAATAGTAAGATACACATGTTTTCCATGATTCCTAGAACAAATAAAGGGAATAGAAGCAGAATAGTCTAGAGAAAAGCAGGGGTACTAGAATAAGCTTCCCTGAGCTTAAATCCCATCTCTGACACCTCTTTGTTGAGTGACATTCAGAAAATCACTTAATCTCTCCATGCCCTAATTTCTTACTGTTAACATGTTGACTATAACACCTACAACATAAGGTTGTTTTGAGGTTTAGATGGCTTAATATTTATAATGTGCTTAGAACAGAGCTTGGTATCATATAAGTATTTGTTACATACTTAACACAATAGAAAGCAAATAAATGATCAAAATATGTATAATTTTATACATTCTCAACTTTCATTTAAAATTTATTTAATAATCACTATTTTCATCTCTTTTAAATCTGTAAAATTTTCTCTCTCCACAGCCTTTTAACTGTGTGACCTTGGACAAGTTCTGTAATATCCATATACTTCAGTTTCTTCATCTGTAAATTAGGGATAATAAAAATAGCATCATAGAAATATTGTGTATAATAAATAAAACTATACTGGTAAAAATGCTTAACAGAGTCCTTATTATATAGTAAAAGCTCCAAACATGTTAAGCAAAATTAGCACTCCAACTGAGGCCCCAGATATACAATAAATGTGATATTTCACATTAGTGATGAAAAGATAGATTAGCCAGTAAGTAGAATAGAGTCAACTGTAATGTAGGAATGTAATGTTGTCATATTTTTACATCACATCGTATACCAAAATAAATGCAAGCATAAAAATTTAATCTTTAAGTCAGCAGGAAATGTAGGTACGTACTGTTTTGATCACTTCTAGGTGTAAACAAAAAGACTATTTCAGGGATCGGCAAACCTTTTTTGTAAAGGGCCACATATTGTAGATTTTGAAGCCCTTATAGTTTTTGTTCCATCTACTCAACTCTGCTGTTGCAGCAGCAAAACATTTATAGAAAATAAGTAAATAGGTATCTTTGTGTTCCAGTAAAATGTTATTTATAAAAGCAGGCTGAGGGCCTCTTTCGGCTCTACAGCCATAGTTTTCCAATCCCTGTGTATTTCGTTCCAATGTCCTAACCAAAACCTACAAATGCCCACTAAAAATCACATTGGTTTACCAAGTGTGTCATATTATCTTGGGTCTAGGCTCTATAGAACTTCATGAAAAAGAAACAGATAATGTGTTTTCTACCTTTAAAAAATACTGTAATCTTTTCAAAAGTTATAAATAAAGTAGTACAACTTACTAAGAAATACACAGCCCCAGCTGGAGGCTCAGGTAGTTGGAGCGTCATCGGTACATCAGAAGGTTAAGGGTGTGATCCACCGTCAGGGCACATACCTGGGTTGCAGGATCGGTCCCCAGTCGGGGCACTATGGGAGGTAGCCAATCAATGTCTCTCTCACATTGATGTTTCTGTTTCTCTTCCTCTCTCTCTCTCTCTGTCTCCCTATGACCCTTCCTCTCTCTCTAAAAAACAATGAAACATATCCTTGAGTGAGGATTAAAAAAAATGAAAAGAAAAAAATACACAGATGTGTGTTTCAAATTACATAGGGCTTGTAATCAACCCAAGTCATGTCAAAGCCTGAAGAAAATTACATGAAATTCAGCTGAAAGATTTCCCAGGGGTATAGTAATTCTACCTGTGGCTCATCTTCTATGAACACCAGACCATCTTTCTTCAAAAATATGATGGAACTTGAAGATTTAATATTCTTTCATAAATTGAATCAATCATTTATGTAAAATGTGATACATTTTAACACACTTACTTTTTGAGAATTTTATTCTTTAGAGCCCCAAACATGAAAGTATCCTGTCTGGGTTTTCCTTGCCAAATATCTAAAACCAAGGCAGTTCCATAATCTAATTTGTATGTGTTTTTCTCACCCCATAAACAGAAACTGACTCATCTTTTGTGCCGTAACAAATTAGATGGTAAATTGATTTTCTAAAATGTAAGCCTCAGTTATCCTTCAATTAACGTGTTAAATTAAATATCAACTGTGCCATCAAGGAATTCTTTCCTAGTGACAATTGAGTTTTACAAGCATTATTCTGTCTGTTTATTCTGGCATGACAAATGTAACATTTTAGGCATCAAACTTTAATAAACTGTCTGTTAACATGTAATCTAATTCATTTTGAGAACATTAATTTTTTCCAGGGGGAAAACATTCTCCATGATGCACACGTAAAGAATGGCAGAACCGTGCTCCGCTCTGATGCTTCCATTAACCATCTCAAGTTCTTGAAAACCTTCCTACTCAGTCTTGCTTTGAAGGTGTGACAGCACAGCCTCTGACTCCCACCAAGGTATTTACTCCTCCCCCAGAAGACAGCAGTTACTGACTTGTTTTTCTACAAGTGTGCGTCACTATTCCTGCCACACTGGGTTTCTTGAACCCCCAAAGTCTTTCCTGAGTCTTTGCATTTGCTATTTCCTCTGCCTGGAAAACTTTACCTTTAACCTTTCCCCACCCCCCAAGGAATGGAGGGTGCCCAAGGGCCTCAAACCACCCTCACCAGCAAGAATGGTTAACAAGTAAAATGGCTTGACTCAAATATTCTTCTTATTAATGTCTTATTAATGAGTATTCTACAGGTCTTAGTTTATCTTTAGTTACTCAAAGTACCTTTTCCAGATGCCTTAATCTGAAGTGGGATGCACATTCCATCATTCATTATGAGATCACCCTACACCATTTTCATTGCTGAGATGTGAAATTAGCCATTTTTTGTATATGCATTTATTTGCCTATTCTATGACTCCCTACACAAGGATGTATGACCCATGAGAGTGGGGGTATATGTTGCCTTGTTCTTTACTGCTTCTCCAGCTCCTAAAACAGAGTCTGGTACAGGATAGGCCCTCACTAGTGGGATAATAAGAAGAAAGTAAAAGGAAAATAGAGAAAAAGGAAGAAAAGGGAGGCAAGAGGGAGGAACGGGAAAAAAATAAATAAATAAACCAAGAGACATGAATGAGGCCAGTTCAGCCTCTTCTGGAATTGCCAGAGGTACATCAACTCTCTCAAGAGCTCTTTCTTACCTTATCTACTTTTGAAGGGTAAAAAGCCACCTTAGGGTTTTAATGAGAGGGTGTTTCTCTTAGGAAAGTCTCCTGTACCGTGAAATGCAAGACCAGTATGTCAGGGTTACTGTTTTCTTTGCTCATGAGTTACCACTGTGTGTGTGTGTGTGTGTGTGTGTTTGGGTTCTATTCTATTCAACTTTCGCTGACTGCCGGCTGGATGCAGTTTTCTCAGCCCTCTTATTTATTGCTTCGCTCACGTAAGCCCCATGACCTTCTCTCAGTCTGAATGTTTCTACATTAATCAAAATATGACTTAAATAACCTCTTTCCATTTTTTGTTTCAGATTTGAGTAAAAAACAAATTACTAAATTGATTTTTTCATATTTCTGGCAGCATATTTTGTCATTATGGAATTTCTTCCATTAACTTTCTTTTACATATTTATACTAAATTAAGCAAAAAAATTTTTAGCAGAGTTCTTGTAACTTAGTTTAGCATTGACCACATTCTCCCCCAGCTTTGCAACTCTTTTTAGGGTACATTGTAATTACATAGATTTATTTTTGTGTGTTAACCATAATAGGTGAAAGAGGGAACAACTTGGGTATCTCATATTAGTGGGAGATTTAAGTAGCACACAGAATATCTCTTGAATACAAAACCCCATGCAGCTATTAGGGGGATGGGGGAGACAGAGAGTTTATGGAAAATCTCTGTACCTTCCTCTCAAATTTGCTGTGAAACTACACTGCTCTAACAAAATTAAATCTTTAAAATATAAAAGGGTAGATCTTAATTATAATCAAAACTACAAAAAATTATATGTGCCTGTGATATGGGCAAGGATAATATAACACTGTCAGAAAATGGTCAAAAGTTTGATGCTTTTGATTGATAGAGATGTCTTCCTCTAGCTTTTAACTTTTAATTAATGTTATCATTAATAATAAAAACAAATTAGAACAAAATTATATTTCTACCTGAAAGTCAATACCCACCAAAAGTAGTTTTCAAATCAACATGAAAAATCATTTTCATTTATTGAACAACAAACAGCTTTGACTGCCTTGAATGTTGTAGGAATTTACTGTGAGGTTTTAACATGGTTTATGATCGGCAGAGTTTATGATACAATAGCAGAGTTTTAAAAACATGTACAAAAATTACTACTCTGTCAGGTACCACATGAAAATTTTTAATGTGAACTGCTGAACTAAAGTCATTTTATATTTCAAAAGGGAACGAGAGAAGACTTCAGATGGAGGAAAAGAGAAAAATGTCATGGAGAAAAGACCTTTCAAGTTGGTCCTTGAAAGAGGGAAATAATGTCCATGGATAACACTGGAAATGAGAGAATTTCTAGTCCAGTGAACACGACTCTAGCTCTGATTTCCACAGAATCTTGTTGAATCATTAGCATAAGCAATTGGTTCGATTTAGTAACTCCTTTTTGCCAGAAAAGCAGCCTTCCAGTCTATGAAAATTCTTTCTGGCAAGAATACACAGGTATACAAAGCTGCCTGTTTTCATAACTAACATCAGCTTTTCTTGAAATATGTTTTCTAGAATCCTGGCTCCTGAAGACATTGCACCCAACCCACCCACCCCCAGCACAGATTAACAGTCCTGAGATCTGCATAATGAAATCAAGGCTTCTAATGTTATTTCCCGAAAACCCTTTTAGGTTAATAGGTAATACTTATTAACATCTCAGCAGTATAACTGAATTAAGAGGCAATAGAGTTTAGCAGTAAAAAGCATGGACTACCCTGGGCTGTAATTCCAGCTATCCATTTACTAGCTGTGTGACCTCAGGCAGGTTACTTAACCTCTCTATGTCTTACTCTCCTCATCTCCAAAATGATAATTAGAACTACCTCCTAAACTTATCGTTGGGGACTAAACGAGGTTTTACATGTAAATTTCTTACAGTGCCTGACACAGGGTAAGCACTACTGGGTAAGGGTTATCGTTAGAACAGCCTCCTCAGGATTCACTGCGGGAGGAAGAAATTGAGATACAAGCAAATGGAAGGTGGACTTGTCATTGCTGCTATAAAAATCCAAGAAGGCTGCTTCACCCATGACTCCGGCACTTGTGCAGAAGCTTCTGGTTTCTCCTGCAGCCGAGGACCTCAGGAACAAGAGCGGCATGCCCAGATGTGTGACGTGTTTGAAATGCCACTAGCACAGGGAGCCTGGATGGGCCATGTGCTGCAGCCCATGTGGATTTCCAGTCTAGAGCTAAAGACAAAGCTTTTAAATAAATGTCCACCATTTCCTAGCCTTCGGGCATACTCCTAGCAAGTACACTAATGGCTTTAGAACTTGGATCCTGCCACCCTCTTGTCTGTTCTCTTCTTAAGGACTAAGTCTCGATGGCCTGCTGACAGACTTCTCTAAAGCAGCTCTCTTTTTTATGCTCTCCGCACATATGAGTATATCACCATTACACTCTGATGGCCAAAGCCAATGTCAATGGCTGTGATGAACTGCTGCCCCATTGCCATTAACGTATCTGTTATACCTGTAGAGCTGCTGACACCACTTTCCACCAGTGGACAAATCAAAGTCCCAGACCCTAGATAGAACAGTATGTACCATCCCCTGCATATATGACTAAGGGTGCCCCTGAAAACATTTTCCCAAACCTGACAAAGTTGAACATGATTCAGTCAAGTCAAATTGACCTGGAGTTTGGCTCTGGAGCTAAGCTGGTTTGGGCATGTCCAAAAAAGTTAGCTCAAAATCTTAAGAGGCAGAGGATGAACCAGAGCCAAAGTTTCAGAGAACACAAAGGCTCAATGTTGGGAAGTTGACATCAACCATCAAATTCCAGAAGTCTTCTTCAGGTGCTACAGATCCCCTGAACTGCTGATCCTTCTTTGACGAGACTGTAGGGTCTTCCTATTTAAACTGCATTGTGACTGACGTTGTAAAAACAGTGTTATCTCAGGTTGGACAATAAGCTACATCTATATTCCAGTGATTCTCCAGTCTGCAGAACCACCTGTTTCTGCTGATCAGCCAAGAATGGGAAGCCATGAGGGTTCACTGGGATGCACATCCTGATTCATGTTTGTCTGGTTCTGTTACCTGCACCTAATGACATGCTCCCATCAGCAACAGTCGCACGTGGGTAAAACACACCCCTGCTGTGGTCTGAATGTTTATGTCCTCCTCACCGACCCCCCCAGCAAGATTCCTGTGTTGAAGCACTAATCCCGCATGTGACCGTATTTGGAGGTGGAGGTTTGGAGAGGTAATTAGGTTCAGAGGAGGTCACAACAGTGAGGCCCTCATGATTGGATTAGTGCCATTATAAGCAGAGCAAGAGACCAGAGACCTCTCTTTTGCTGTCATGTGAGGATACAGCCAGAAGGCAGCCACCTTCAAACCAGAACGAGGGTCTCACCAGATGATGAAGCTGCCTACATCTTGATCTTAGACTCTCAGTCTCCAGAAGTATGAGAAATAACTGTTATTTAAGACACTCAGTCTATATATTTTGTTATGGCAGCCTGAGCGGACTGGGGTATGTACCTTCCCTAGGTAGACATAATTTTAGAGCATTAGCATGTTAAAAAATATACCCATGGAATTCTGATAGTTCCCATACTCTATCTCTGGGAATCACTCGTATACAAATGTGCCTAATAAACACTATTCAAATGAGTTATTAGCTAAGCTGCCTGTGCATATAAAGATAATATAATTTTTTAATATGTAGCACCTTGTTCTTCTTTCTCTCTCAGTGAATACAAAATGCTTCGGCAGAGAAAACTCAGTAAGTTTAACATCAGTAAGTGGCAAATAGAAATGTAGCCTTTGAAAACTCACATGTCATAATTACTTCTCCTTCCTGTTTTTCTGTCACAGGACTGAGCAATGTCTAGTAGGTCTTTCTAGACTTCAGTCTTCTCATCTCCATGACAGGGAAAATGACATCTTGCTCTATCTCATGGAGTTATAGAGAGCAAATTACTTCTATAGAAACAAAAACACAAATGTGCCCAGAAACCATAAAATAATCTATTTAAGCTGGAATTTACGTTAGTGCAATTTTTATCACCATTACTATCAAGAAAGTGACACTTAATTTTTAAAGTTCATTGTTTCAATAGGTCACTGTTAACATGAATCAATTGTATTAAGGGGGCCAAAGAAAACAAGAAATAGACTGTTTTCTAAGTCCTTTACTAGCAAACACTAAACTGATATGCAAATAAATATAATAAATAATATGATAAAATGATATTTACTAATTGCTTTGGCTTTAACCATAAAACAATCAATCATAATCTCCAACCATTGCAAGCGAACTGGTTATGTGATACACAACATCGATCGTTACATCAGTCACCCTTTAAATAAGGCCTAGGACTTAATGCTTCGGCACTATGTTTATTTCCAAGATGATACTGATTATGAAGTACTACTTTTGTCCTTGGACAAACTGTGCTTTTTATCAGAGAACGGGAGCAACTCTGTAGTTTCTTAGTTGGGTGAGTGCGAGTTGACAGCCCTTCAGAAACATGAAGAGAGTCAAGTTTTGAAAATCTGCATGTAAACATATCATCACCCCAAGAGACAAGAAAGATTACTCTACTGAAATGGAATGAAGTCACTCACAATATTGCACCAAGCACTCTGACACATTTTTGTTATTGCCATTTGACGTGGCATTCTCTAAGGACATACATTATATGACACGTTGCAAGACTGCAAATAATTCCTTAATCTTTAATCAAAAAAACTGAAGAATGTTCCCACCTACTCATTGCCCTATTTCATTAAAAAAAGAAAGCTTTTTCTTAAAGCTTTGTTTGGAAATCAGATTATTCCTTGTAAAATAACATTGAAATTTATAGCATATTAAAAGTACCATCTATGGAATTATTTTCATCATATTACTGAGAATACAATATTATGGATGACTCAGTGGAAATAAATAATTCATTAGCAAGTTACAGTGTCCCTTTCTGAATTTAACTGCCAAGCCTGAGACATTACAGACTGTGATAGAGGGTGAAAACCTTAGCATAGGACTTAATTTTCATAAAGACACAGATATTTAAGCATTTGAACATACGCAGAATTTAAAGCTGTCAAGTCACTGACAAGGAGCTAGTAAGAGATAATTCTACAAAAGCCACTGGTTGATCATTATGTGTCATATGAGCCAGCTAATTTATAGTCTGACTTTGCAAAATTAAGAGATTTTTAAGGGCAAGACAGGGCCTGGAGGAAGCACCAAAAGCAGACTTAAAGTACAGCTAGCTTTCCAAAAATTCTTTAATGTAAAAGTTATTTTTATAATCAGATAAATATGTTCTAAGCAATCAATACCTTTGCAAATAATGTTCACCTTTTGCATAATGTGTGAAATTTTTCTAATCACATTTTAGTCAGTAAACATTTTTAATAAAACATATTTACTTCAGGTCTAAAATACAATGTACAACATATATATAAATGTATAAACATCAAAGAGGAAAAAAGTGTTCTCAACTCCATGAGTTAAGATTACTGATGCACTTCTACCCCTACATCTAGCAATCATTACGTTTCCATTTAAAAGTTTATCAGTAGGGGTTTAACTAGTGAGACCAAGTGCATTCTGGCTGGTTTAAGCAAAAAGGGTGACTGAACCACTTACAGGATTATTACATAATTAAAGTAATAGAGTTCTTAGGATACACTTTCAAAGCCAAATCAGAGGGCTGAGTCTCCAAAAGGGCGGCTGCTCTTCACAAGATCAGAACAGTTCCCACCAAGTTAAAAAACCACACACCTAGCTGCTGACTCCAAAACAACCACCTCTTCTGCTTAGGCAGCCACCAGCGAAATAGGGAAGCCATACTATAGGAGCAACCATATCACTGCAGCATTATTCATGGTGGCCAAGACATGGAGACAACCAAGTGTCCTTTGAGAGAGGATTGGATAAAGAGGATGTGGTACATGTATACAATGGAATACTAGTCAACCATAAGAAAAGATGAAATACTGCCATTTGTGACAACATGGATGGATCTTGGGATTATGCTAAGTGAAATAAGCCAGAAAAAGCTAAGAACCATATGATTTCACTCACTTGTGGGATATAAAACTGAAACAACTCATAAACACAGACAACACTATGGTGGTCACCAGAGAGAAGGAGGTTGGATGGTAGTAAATGCAAAAGGGGCTAATTATATGGTAACAGAAGGTAATTTGACTTTGGGTGGTGGGCCCCCAATGTAACATATAGAGCATGTACCATAAAATTGTACCCCTGAAACATATATGACCTCATGAACCAATGTCTCCCCCAATAAATTTAATTTAAAAAAATTAAAAAACTAACTTCCTCTCTAAGGAAAAAGTTCTGCATAAGATTGAGACGTTGCATAGTTAAGATACCTGGTCATAGCAAAAATGAGCTGAGTCACCTTGAAAAACTAATTTAATATCCATTGTGTCTAATAATACCCAGCCCGCTCTGTGTATGGTTCTTAGCTTGTTCCTAAATGTATTTACCTCCCACTGGAGACTATCAAAATTATTGGACAATTTGTTGAACCCAGATTCCAAGAAAATTTAGGATTGCTAACTGTTATAGATATACCTTCATCACTTCACTAAACATTTTGAGTATAATTATTAATTCTAGGATACTATTTAGAAATTGTGGCATATAAAAACTTTGCTGTTTGGTATGCAAGAATACAGGAGACTGACTATGTGTCTGCAAGATCATAAAACCCAAGAGCTGAAAATGGCCTTAAAGATCAGCTGGCTGACCCGCCTTGCAGGCCAGCATGTCTGGAGGGCGGTCTCTCACTCATGTCTGGCACTCACCAGTAAGGGGCACTATGGGAGATGCAATGTTAGACTCAACTCCTCACATGTCCTTGCCAGAATCACCACTAACAAGATGGAGTGTATTTTTCCACCACTTCTTTTTCCTCAAATCAAAACCAATTCGTTTCCTTATACATGCTTCCACACTGTCTGTCCCATCTTTTGTCAGTTTTAACATCAGACATCGTTGGTGCCACACCAAGGCTTTTACAATACCCTTTACCAGTTACCGTGTCTATTGCCACTAATAACATTTTCCTGCTGCCTCTTCTGAAGGAGTACAATGGAAGCTGTCTTACCTGGAAACATAGGCAAGGTTATGACTACTTCCATTATGTCTGGCAGCCAGTGATTGTTTGGTATGAGGAGTACAAAAGCCCAACTCTTGAGGACTTCCGGCCAAGATGGAGGTGTAGGTAGATACACTTTGCCTCCTCACACAACCAAAAAAAGGACAATGACAAATTTCAAAACAAAAAGTAACCTGAACTGCCAGAAAATCAAATTGTATGGAAGTCCAACAACCAAGGAGTTAAAGAAGAAGTATCCATTAAGACTGGTAGGAGGGGTAGAAATGGGCAGCCAGGACTAATAGGACTCAAGGGCAAGGTGGCAGCTGGTGGCTGACAGACTGGGCAATCCCACATTTGTGTGCAGATAAACCAAGAACAATTGGAGAGCAAGACAGATGGTGTAACCCAGGGTTCCTGCACAGGGAAATAAAGCCTCAAAACCTCTAGCAATAAAAACCTGTGGGGTTTGTAGCAGTAAGAGAAACTCCCAGCCTCACAGGAGAATTCACTGGAGAGACCCACAGAGTCCTAAAATGTACACAAGTCTACCCACCCAAGAATCATTACCAGAAGGGCCCAATTTGCTTGTGGATGGCAGGGGAAGTGACTGAAGCCAGCTGAGAGCTGAGCAAGTGGCATTGTTCCCTTTTGGACCCCTCCCCCATACACAGTGCAACAATTGCAGCAACCTGGGTTGCCCCACCCTGGTGAATACCTAAGGCTCCGTCACATACAATGTAACAGCTGCACTGAGACAAAAAAAAAAAATGGCCATAATGAAAGAATAGATCAAAGCTCTAAAAATAGAACTAAGCCATGAAGTGGTAGCCAACCCATCAGATGCAGCATTCAAAACACTGGTAATCAGGATGCTCACAGAAATGGTTGAGTATGGTTGCAAGATAGAGGAAAAAGTTAAGGCTATGCAAAGTGAAGAGACATATACAAGGAACCAACAGTGAAGGGAAGGAAATGGGGACTCAAATCAAAAATTTGGAGCAGAAGGAAGAAATAAACATTAAACCAGAACAGAATGAAGAAATAAGAATTCAAAAAAAAAATGAGTAGAAGCTCAGGAATCTCTAGGACAACGTTAAATGTTCCAACATCCAAATCATCGGGGTGCCTGAAGGAGAAGAGGAAGAGCAAGAAATGGAATACTTATTTGAAAAATAATGAAGGAGAATTTCCCCAATCTGGCAAAGGAAATAGACTTCCAGGAAGTCCAGGAAGCTCAGAGAGTCCCCAAGAAGTTGGACCCAAAGAAGCACACACCAAGGCACCTCATAATTATATTACCCAAGGTGAAAGATAAGGAGAGAACCTTAAAAGCAGCAAGAGAAGACAGTTGCCTACAAAGGAGTTCTGATAAAAATATCAGCTGATTTCTCAAAAGAAACCTTTCAGGTAAGAAGGGGCTGGAAAGAAGTATTTGAAGTCATGAAAGGCAAGGACCTACACCCAAGATCCCTCTATCCAGCAAAGCTATCATTTAGAATGGAAGGGCAGATAAAGTGCTTCCTAGATAAGGTCAAGTTAAAGGAGTTCATCATCACTAAGTCCTTATTATATGAAATGTTAAAGGGACTTATCTAAGAAAAAGAAGATGATAAGAAATACGAACAGTAAAATGACAACAAACTCACAACCATCAACAGCTGAACCTAAAAAAAACAAAAACAAACTAAGCAAACAACTACAACAGGAACAGAATCACAGAAATAGAGATCACATGGAGGGTTATCAGCTGGGGGGGGCAAGGGGAGGTGGGTGGTAAGGGGGGAGAAAAGGTACAGAGAATAAGAAGCATAATTGGTAGGTAGAAAATAGACAGGGAGAGGTTAAGAATAGTATGGGAAATGGAGAAGCCAAAGAACTTATATGTATGACCCATGGACGTGAACTAAGGGGGGGAATGCTGGTGGGAGTGGGGATGCAGGGCAGAGGGGAATAAAGGGGAGAAAAAATGAGACAACTGTAATAGCGTGATGAATAAAATACATTTAAAAAAACAGAAAAAAGAAATATAAATAAAATAAAAATAAAAGAAACAAAAGCCCAAGTCTTTTAGTAGTTGGAAACCCACCACAGGGTCAGACTGAGGCTAGATTTCACCTGAAAAGACGTCTTTGGCTAGCTTCTCTCTCCTGCTTCCCTTCAGGTTCACTTCCCTTCAAGTTTCTCTTAAAAGCACTGCTTCAAATCACTAGCACAGAAATCTCTCTCTTGGGCACTATTTCCAGAGGCCCACCCAGAACACTGCCCTTCCTCCAAACCTTCCTCAGGTATCTTTTCTCAGCCCGCTTCTTTGTTCATTCTGTATCCTCTAGCACAGGTAATGACACAAAGGATCCACTTGATACATGTCTAAACAATGACTATGGATAACATTTCTCATTAAAAAGTAAAAACTGTACTTTTCGATGGTTTTTGAGTTTACTTTATTCTTAGCATCTCTGGCCATGGGATCATAGCTATTTCCCCCTAAATTGTTTTGTTGTTTTACAATATAAACATCACATATCCTATATGTACTGGATTTCTTGCTAAACACAATTTTTAAAGCACAGTACCATAGAAAAACGTTATTTCTCCCCTAGGACTTTTCTAGTACTTTTCTGCAGATTTTTTTTTTAATCAAAAGACAAGAATACTGGACAAGAGTCTGAAAGAGAGACATTGCCTTTATTTTGGGTCACAGCTTGTATACTGTGACGGGATTCAGCATCCAGGCAAACAGATAGGCTGGGTGGATAGCATTGGAGTGTTATATGAACGCCAGTAACTGGTGGGCAATGTTCTACAGAGTCGCTAGCTGCTGTGATGGGAGTGAGAAAGTCCTCTCAATAAGCCACATGAAAAAAATTCCTGTGTTAAGTTGGAAATGACAATCTAATATGAAATTTTTTCAAGGAAGACATTTGTAGGAAACTTTATCTGCAAAAACAGATTAACATAAGTAGGTTTTGTGGAATCTTTTTATAGACTTCTGCAGATATTTCTATCAGTTCTTGAATACATTTTGCATTTTTATAAATTTTTAGTATACATTAGAGACAATGCCACTGACATATTTGCATAAATTGATATAAAGGGAATATTTTTAGGCAAAGAATTTAAAAAGCTGAAGTCCCAGATATTAAATGAGGGAGTAGTAACAGTTGTATTAAAACTAATTTTACACCAATTTGGGGAAATATTTTATTTTGAGTATATGAATATGCAACATGGTATGATTTCCTCTCTTAAGGGTTTAAGATTAAGCTGGAGATACCAGACAAAAAGGCCAGGATCTGAAATCCTCTGACAGCGCAAAGCCACACCAACTGTGCGTATCTGCTAAGTGTTTCAGGTGCCAAATCAACCATCATGACCAAGATCAAGGAAAGAAGGAACAGACACTGCCACCAGACTTAATACTCACCACAGCCTGGGACAGATATCCCTGGGAACACAGCGCAAATCATTTATTTGGTTGTTTTCAGCAACTTCATTAACTGATCATGAGGTCTCAAAATATCACTCAAATGTCAGATTCCATCTGTCAACTGTAGGCAGCCTACCTACCTACATCACATGGGCGATGTGAAAAATTAAACAGGAAAACAGACATGAAGGTGCTTTGAAAATGCCAACATTAGCAGCAATAAATACCGTGGGCCTGCCTGACCAGGCCTCCGCCCGTCCTCGCAGACCTCACGCACACCACACTGCCCCTCGGCCTCTGCACACGTAACTCATTAGGGTTCAAGAGTTAGAAGTCATTTCAAACAGTGAAATGGAATTTATATTTTTAAAAGCAAAACCGTTTTTCTTAAACTTTCATGCATTTACAAACACTAGAGAGTTACCAAGTATCACATAGGAAAAGATTTACAATTACATTAGTTTTTCACTGGGATATTATATTAAATACTATTCTTATAGTGCTTGAGAATTATTCTCTCTGGTAGTTTTAAATATTTCCTTTATAGTCTTTACACTATTGATATTTTAGCCAATGTTTTACTTACAAATAATATCAAAATAAATTTCAGTGCAGCTATTGCTTTTAAAATGACAAATTCTGAATATACAAGATTAAAATGGTGATTGTACAGTTAGTCAAACTTCATTCAATCAGACTGTCTTTACTTTTATATGTAGAAATAAATTTTATGAGAATTGTATTTTAGTGGAAAGAAATCATAGTCTCATTAGAGTTGATGGGTTTTTTTTCCTAACAGTTTCTCAGTTCACATAGAAACACTGCAAAGCAGAAGCCACATAGAGCTCAGGAGATACTTATTAGTTAAAATGTATCAGAGAAGAAGCTCATTTTCACAGAGATAAACCAGGCTGGTTTTAGAGAAGCCTGTCCAGTCAGCAGAGGCAGAAACCTGTGAACTCAAGCATCCCCAAGATAACTTTGGCACTATACATTTTAAGAGGCAGCATTTTTCAAATACCAAGGAAGCATTTCTTTCCTCTGACTTCGTGAGCATGTCCTAATTACCATCCTGATGTCTCCGGCTGGCTTAACCCCAGGTTATGGCTCCCAAAGGATTCACGCCAAGCACCCGAATGGACCCCTCATTAACCATTGAGTTAAGAAGTAATAACTTTCCTTGGATGAAGTTAGTTTTAGTTGGAAGTTAGAATCTATTATTTCTTTTTCTCTGGTTCAGGTATAAATGATAATGCATTTAATCTCAACTTTCTTGGTTTGCCAGACACAAAGTTTGCAGATTTATTGTTCAATCTTTGTGCTTTGATTTTATTATTATATAATTTATTTTCTGTTTAAATGAATGGAAAAATTATTTTCTTTGATGAGGATCTAGAGAATTAAAGTATTAATGTTTTGAGGAAGAGATTATAATTTCTGACTGATCTTTATAAGCCAGATAAATCTTTCTACCAGAATATACTGATGGTTGAAATGTAAATTGTTATAGCCTTTTTGGAATGCAATAAAGAATTAATCAATTAAAACTTCTGGGATGTTAAGTCATTTCTGGGGCCTTACCCCATAGATAAAGGCACTACTACAAAAGATACATGTAAAGGGAAATATATAGCAACTATGTTGTAGTGAAAAAACAAACACCTACACACACACACACACACAAAATGTCCATCACTAAGCAAAAGGTTTGAATAAATGTGCACCCATCCCACAGAACACTATGTGGCTATTCAAACAGGGCAGGAGAGCAGATGTCAGGCCTACATCAAGGAGGGGATTGGAATGTAGAATTCTGTACATCACTGGACCCTGGATGGCTACAAGCCCAGTGCAAGAAACCCTCATTATTCAACTCACTGAGCCAGGGAAATGACAAGGAAGTTTTGACAGATACCTTTGATA
The DNA here is from genome assembly GCF_022682495.2 of Desmodus rotundus. Taxonomy (NCBI): domain Eukaryota; kingdom Metazoa; phylum Chordata; class Mammalia; order Chiroptera; family Phyllostomidae; genus Desmodus; species Desmodus rotundus. The sequence continues at coordinate 43,828,106 of NC_071390.1, read as the reverse complement.
CCTTGTCCATGTCTCTGGGGTGCTGACAGCCAATACCTGAGACTCTAATAAAATGTAATTGTCTGAGGAATTGGTATGGATTTTTGTCTTGGTGAATACATAGAGCAAGCTCAAAATGTTAAAGAGAATGTCCCTCAGAACTGCCCCCAACTAGTGATGGGGTAACTCCTTTGCTGGGGTAATGCTGGGCTAAGTTCTACATCATCTGCAGCAGAGTTATCCTCCAATTGCCCACAGTGATAACCTGAGTGTATATTTTAGCATTCAGTCATTTGTGGACCAAAATAATGTGCAATTTTGGGTGAAGTAATAACTTGGTTTTATTATTAATTTTTGGTGCTGACACAGAGAAACTGATTTTCTCCAATAATAAATGTATACAACATCACTCTTTCCACCATAATACTAAAAGCTCTAACCACTGCAATATAGCAAGAAAAAGAAATAAAAGACCTAGAGATTGAAAAGCAAGAAATAAAATTGTCCCTATTTGTAGACATTATGATTACCTATGCAGAAAATCCCAAGGAATCTACCAAAAAAAAAAATCTCATAATCTAATAAGTGAGTTCAGCAAGTTGGCAGGATAAAACACACAAAACCTCGATTGCTTTTTTGTATACACTAATCTCAAGTGAATTAAGTTGAGTGAAAAAATCTAATCCCCCAAAATTACATACCATAGAATTCTATGTATATAACATTCTCAAAATATTTTAGAAACTGAGAACAGATTAGTAAGTCACAGGACATGAGGATGGCAGGGAAGGGCAGTTGTGGGGGGCAGTGTGTTATGAATATAAGGGCAACGTGAGGGATACATGTGGTGATGGAAGGAAGGGCTCTGTATCTCAAGTGTAGTGATGAATGCACAAACCTGCCCACGATAAAATTGTGCATGATAAAACTAGACACACACATACAAATAAACACAAGTAAAAAGGAGGAAACTGGAATAAGTGGATGGTATCAATGTCAATATCCTGAATCAAACTGGCGACCTTTTGCTTTGTGGAATGATGCCCAACCAACTGAGCCACGCTGGTCAGGGCAAGAACATGAGATTTTGTTGGGGGTTTTTTGGGGTTTTTTTTAATTAATTAATTTATTTTTATTCAGTTACAATTGTATGCATTTTCTCCCCTTCCCTCCACCCCACCCCAGCCAGTCCCACCTCCCTCCCCCACCTCCCCCACTACCCTCCCCCTTGATTTTGTCCTTGTGTCCTTTATAGTAGCTAGAACATGAGATTTTGAACACAGTAACTAGGCTGAAATTTGATCTTTGCTACTTCTTGGCTGTATAATCTTAAAAGAGTTATTTAACCTCTCTAATCTTCAATTTTCCTGTCAGAAAATGGAAATAATTAGTGTCCAATTCACTGAGTACTGTGAGGATCAAATGAAAGAATACATGTCAGGCACTTAGTACAGAGGTGGCACACAGCACAAGCTCATTACACTCAAGTATGGCTTCTATTGATATTTGTCATGGTGTTCGTTCTGGTGGCAGTACAGGTTGTATATAGCTTCTGAATTATCATTTCACTGGACTCTCTCTCACACACAGACACATATACACACACTACTTAATAGAGAATGGTTAGATAATTGTAACAAGAAAATTCACTTAATTTTTATGGAACCCCAAGCCTCTGATTTAATCCATGGGAGAAGGACCAATTTACATATCAAAAGACAAGTATGAAATGACACACTGGCACCCAAATTAATCTGTCATGTTTCTCATACATTATATTGATGTTTCAGGGAGACTTACAGATTAAAATTGGGGAAGCTGCCAGCTGGCCTCCCTCCTTGTGTATCTTACATATAAACACACGACAACCACTTTTATTTAATGCTTACCACTACTCTAGGGGGTAGGTATTGTCGTCACTTTACAGAAGAGTAAACTGAGGTTTAGAAAGTTTAAGCAACCTGCCCAAGGTCAGAGGGCTAAAATCTAAAAGCAAAAACTTAAACACACATCCATCTGGCCCTAATGCCAGTGTTCATAATTGTTCTATAAAACTAAATATCAAATTAGAAATTTATAAATTTTTGTAAATATTTTCCTCTCTTGCCTGTGAGGTGGGTTGCCTCGTATAGGCAATTTTCAAAAGATAAATGTGTTCCCAGAGTTTAATACTTGACTTACTACAAAATGAACCATTTGGTAGCTGCTACGGGAGAACTAATGTATTTGCACACACCAGGGGTGTCCTTTTGTAATGAATATTTTATTTCCCTTATAAATTTAGATTCTGACATATTATGCTTCCTCAAAATATACTACCTTGTGACCAGCTATGAAAGTTCATTGTGTACACTTATTGTACACTTATTGTTCATAAGTGTATGAGATTCATCTAAGGCCTCAAACCCTAATAGGAAGCAGAGCAATACCCCAAAACATACACATGGTTTTGATTCCTAATTTTGTCACTTTAATAACAACCTTCCTTGTGCTACACACAGCATAGGTCTTGCCCCATACTACCTTTACCACAGCCCTTTAAGACAAGTACTTTTGTTATTCCCATTTAATAGGTTAAAAAAAAAAGATATTTCAAGAAGTAGTGAGCCTTGCCCAAGGCCACAAGATCTCAGTGTTCAGATTCCAGCGTCAAGCCAGGTAGTTTCATTCAGTTTACAACCACTAAGGATTTTCCGACTCCTCCGCCCTCGCCTCAGTGACGTGTATCACCTGCTTCACTTTGCTTGTCTATTACATTTTAAAGTAACACCTTCCCTAAAACTGAGAATTAAAAGAGATAATGCACGTAAATGACCTTAGAATAAAATGTAGAATCTTACTGCCACCATAATTGCCAAAATGTGTCCACCAATAGGAAAGTATGAACTAATGAACTGATTCTAAACATATAAAAATAGAAGTACGAATAATAAATATTCCTCCTGGGGCTGTTAGAAGGAAAGCCAGAATGTTCTCCCTGGCTTGCACAATGCTGGCTCTTTCTTCCTTGGCCCATTTCGACTCCCAAAGCCAGAACTTATGCCAGATAGCTTTGAATATGAACATCTGTTCACTCCTCCATCGGTCCCCACAAAGCAGTATATGAGCTTGCTATTGTCTTAGTTAATCCTCTGAAACATGAAGAAAATTCCAAAGGAGATTTCATTGGCATTCCTTTTCTATGGCTGAAAGCACTGGCCCTTCTGTCACAACTCTACCATCTGGCAATAAAAGCTCTCATGAATCTGCGTCCATTGTTCTCACAAATACGCCCCCATCTTTGCACACGAGAAATAATCTGGCAAGTCTGGTTCCCACCGGGAAAACTAATAAACATGGGATGTAAGGGATGTACAGTTTTGCAATGACCCACCAAGGGAGACCATGAACTCTAGCCCTGCAATGATCCCATGAAACACTGATTAGCAGAGACAAATATAAATTATTGTCCGTAAATGCTGAGGGTGATAGTGAGCAGGTTTATTTTTCTTTTCCTTCAGAAGTGATCATCTGGTTTCTCACTGCTCCTTGAACAACCAAAGCCCATGGGTCCCAGGTGTTTACCTTCCATTTTATCTCAAAACTCTCTATACTTTGCCAGTCCTCTCTGTGTGACAGCTCCAGCTATGACCTTGGAAAACTGGTTCCAGCTGGTGACCAGGGTTTATTACTGCAGAGCTCTGCCAATATCAAGCACATCTTGGATTGTATATAGAAAGCCAATTTAAAAGTTTGTAACTAATTCAAATTTTTAAAACCCAGTGCCATTTATCTTGACTGGCATTATTTTATATACATTTATATATATTCATTGAGGACCAGGCACAGAATATTATTCAATAAATTTTGAAGTAATAAATGAATATGTCAAACCTAAGTCCATTCACTAGCTATCGGCCACTAAAAGTAAACATTAAAGAAATGTGACTGTGGGCACTTTAGCTACAAGTCTGATAGAGTAATAATTTCTGGATTCATTAAGATTGAACTGCAGCCTCAATTAAGACTGGGCTACACTAGTGTGGGTGGTTTAGAAACTAAACAATGAAGTAGAATGTGCCAACTTCCTGATAATTAACTCATATTAGATATAGGTAGTTGTTAAATTGCTTTTGATCTATTATTTTTGACTTGGAAATAAAAATGAGTGCATGAATCATAATCTTTAAATGTATAGGATCCAAGTTTTAATTTTCTGCCTTCACCCAAGAATTAAACCAAAATTCGTAGGTAATGTATCTCAATCTGTTTTTAATTATTTTTGTTATCATTATTTATAATAGTCACTTTTAACTATTGAAGATTTTTGATGTTTTACAGGCATTCTTTATCTAAAATATAAATGTTTAGATTTGGAACATATTGATGGTTATAACTATTTAGGAATTCCATACACGGGCTATTTTAATACCTTCGGAAATGGGGAATAATTATCAGTGTTCTAAATGGACTTTCATTGGTCTAGTCTTCTTTGAGCATCTGTATGTACCAGGTACTGTTCTAGATTGTCTGGATTTAATGTGGAATAAGAAAAAGTCTGTGTCTTTATGGGAGTTGATGTTCTGTTCAGTATGACAAGGAAAGGCAATCATGACAAGCAAAATTTGCCTAGGTTTTCACTCATACTGGTTATTTCTTCCTTTTTCTACTGTTCATATTCTTTATTCATACTTTATAAACTGAAATAGCATTAAAAATCAGAAATCACAATGTCATACCAATGAGTAGAAATGAACCTTAATCAAATTTTCTTTTAATTAGAACTGATCTCTAGCTTAAGAGGATCTGTGTTTCATTTCACTGGGTATGTTGACGCGTGCTTAGTTTAAAACCTTAACATTAATAACAATGGCCAAACTTGACTGACGTCCAATTCGGTTGTATTACATTAACAATCTAGGTCTGACAGCATGGCATTTAATCATGCGCAATTATTTTAAACAGATATTCATTAAACTAAAAAATGAATACTTTGCTATAAAACATGTTCCATGAGAATTAATAACAGACTTTGTGTCAGTTCATTGCAATTTGACATTGGTGCTGACTGACTAAAGAGTCAAGAGTAATTTGTCCCCTGACTAGCTTGGCTTATCTTAGCAGTCTTGTTTCGAAAATAGCATGATCCAATTCAATGTTTGCTTATGTTCAGTCAAATAACTAGAGACTATTAGAAACACTACATTCTAAAAACCCAAATTATTACCTTTCCAACCCTTCCCTGATGGTTTCAGTGGAGGAAGACTTGTTAAATTGGCCAAACATCCACTCGAAAAGGAAAAAATTAAGTAGTTGTCACAAAAGTATTACAACATGAAAGTGTTCACAGTTCATTACCCCATCTTCCCTTTTATACTACAACCTATTACAGACAGTCTCATTGACTCAAATCTCATATTTTTATGTCACCTACTTTATCTCTCAAGGTCCAAAACAATCACCATTATCATTTAAAAATCAGGACTTAATTCAAATATTTCTCCAGCCACACATTTTATGAAAAACTCTTGGAAGACATCAGGGAACACCATCCTAAAACAGCACAATTTAATGCTGGGGATTTTTTTAAAAGTCTATGTCCATGATGCCCTTGGCCTTTGTGCCTCTGATTGTGACTAAAAGCAACAAATTCAGAACATTGAGAGTAGCAAATGGAAGATATAAATGTCTAATAATCTCTAGGGGGCAAAACTGAAGAAAAAAGTGTTAGTACCTAGAACATTTATCATCATCTGATGAAGTAAACATTTAATGTCTCAGATTCTCAGTAATGTTTCACCAGAAGCAACAGCTGAGAAATGTCAAAATACATTTGATTTGAACCTTTAAGTTTTATCTCAGATCAACTTTGTAGGAGTAGTTGTCAGCATCATTTCTTAAAAATAAGCTCTGCTTAATTCAAATGTAAATATTTTATGGGACTTTAAAATTACAATTTTGCATAAGATCTATACATGAGGGGGGACCCAAAAATGAAATTTATCTATTAAAGATTGTGTGTTTATTCTCACATTTAAACTTCATTCACCTTCAAAGTACTCTCCATTTGATACAATACACCTATCCAAATGTTTTTTCCACTACTTTAAACAGTTTTTGAACTCATCAATTGTGATGCCTTTTAGTACCTCTGCCATTTTTTGTTTCACCTCTTCTACATTGGCAAAACGTTTCCCTTTGAGAACTTTTTCCATCCAGAGAAATGAACAAAAAAAAATTTGCTCAGGGTAAAATCAGGTGAATAGGGAGGGTGGGGCACAGGGATCATGCCATTTTTGGTTAAAAACTGCTGAACACTCAGCATGGTGTGGGCAGGTGCACTCGTAAATCACCCATCATACAATGGGCAAATGTATTGAAAGAGTCTTCAAAAAAATTCACTGAAGCCAAACACAGCCTCTCACAACAACGCCAGTTGGCACACTGATACAGGTGGGTTTCCAGAACACTCACCCAGTGCAGAAAGCCTGTGCTACAAGGTGCCCACCCTCCAGAAGACAACTCCAGGGTTTTTTGGGTGCCCCATTGTATACCAAATATATCATATTATACCACTAAAATAACAATCTGTAGAAAATTATTAAAATCTTTGAAACAAGTTTGTAAAACCTCTCTTTTAAGGTATAAAAATCTGAAAGAAAGCCAAAGGAATCATGAGAAAATGTGAAATAGAAGGCCTGTGAAAAGCATGGTTTGGCTCCCAATGACTTTGGGTTACAAATGTAAGTTTCACTGAAAACAGCAAGGAAAGGATTAGACAAATAGCTTAGTTACTCAGAAATTTTAAATAACTTACACTCCCTATTTCTTTATGAGTCTAAAAGCAAATGAGGTAACTAAGTTGCTAATGTATGGGTCTACCCAGACAGTTTGGAGTTCTGGAGACTTTAAGTAGTCTTTCCTCACTCCACCATGACGCAATGACTTGCATTCGTTCTGGGAGACTGTGCACATGAATCATCATTGCCAGCAAATCCCCGAGTAGGTATATAGATAATACTCCCTCTCAAATTAAAACAATTTACTTTAAATGCCCCTTACAACTCTCTGTGTTTAACTAAGACACATGAGGTCTGTCCAGAAGGTATCCAGCCATGTACTATGAAAAATAGAGACATTTACTGAAGAAGATACAAGATACAAGAAACATTGCGCATAGGACAATGACGCCTCAGTGCCCTTCAAGGTAGGCACCTTGGGACCTCACACAGTTCTCCCAGTTGCCAGCAGCTACCCCATAGTATTTTCGTGAACCTCATTGACAGCCTGAAATCTCTTCCCTTTCAATGTTGACTTTAGTTTTGGGAAAAGCCAGAAGTCACAGGATGCCAAATATGGGCTGTTGGGGGGCTGAGTCACCTGGTGATTTGATGTTTCACCAAAACACTCTGCATGAGATGTGATGCATGAGTGGGCAAACGTTGTTGTGATGAAGCTGCCAATCACCAGTTGCCCGTAGCTGCAACCTTCTGAATCATCCAAATACTTTCCACAGAGGAATGTTAAAGCTTAACAAAAAATCTGATGCAGATTCATTGCTCTACTTGCTCAGTCGTTTTGAATGCAATGGCCACACAGTACACATGCTCACTCAACGGCATCTAGTGCCCCCACTGACTAGTACAGTGAAGTTGTCATTGTCCACACATGCGCATTCCTGTCCACTCTCCTTGGCTGCCAGGTTACATCGATGTTGCACAAACCATACTCATTATACTACCGATGGCTGGACTTTCTCTGGACAGACCTCATAATCAGCTCCCAGGTTGAATTATTTATTATGGTAAAAATCAAAAATGGTATCTTTTGAGGCTTAATTCTTGATAAAACACCAGTAACATGACTTTTCCTGTATGTCAATGATTCTGATTGTTTCCTTTTCTCTTTGTTCATGAAAGGAATGGTGGCTAACACAAAATCCAGTTTCTTTTTTTTTATTCATGGAACCAGTTATGCAAGTTTGAGGCATGTGACTCATATAATCGAGTTTTAAGTGGAAAGTGGATTACCTGGCCAAGTTCCCTTCTTTCTATAATTGTGAATTCCAGTAACCATCAAAGGCCACAAAAAATTTCTACTACTGAACAACTTATCCCATAAGGAGATCTAAGAATTTCTTGCACTGTGTAAAGGGTGAGGCTTTAAAAAATAAATTCACTCCACAGAGCTGTGTCACAAAGCATGAGACCAAGTTTCTCCTGATTTACAACCTCAATAAACACCAAGCTGTATATTATAAAAGATATTAGTCTCCAAATATAATTAGAACATATTCTTTATGTTCTAGATGTATTTGTTTCACTTATAATCAGGAGATATGACTTAGCTTCAACCAACTAAAGAAAAGGCCATATCCCCTATCAAAGACATAAGGATGAAGCAGAAATCCCAGATCTTTCTGCAGATGCATTTCCCTGCATAAAATCTATGCCTCCTTCTTGAAACTTTCCAATCCTATTTAATATAAATAAGATTTGCATAAAGTGGTGAATGTTGCCTCAACCTTGATGGACCTACAAATCTAGATTTTTGAAAGGACCACAAGAAGTAGGAAGTATTTCCATAATCCTTAATTGTATAAATATTTCCTCTCCCCACCCCTCCTGAGAAACATAAAACCATGGAAATGACACAGCAAAAGATCCAAACAAAAAACGAATTCACAGATACAGACAGCAGGATGATGGTTACCAGAGGGGAATGGGGTTGGAGGAGAACATTGCGCGTAAAAGGGGTCAAATACAAGGTGATGGAAGGAGACGAGAGTTCCGATGGTAAGCCCCGTACCACACAATAAAATACCCAATCTTGTACTATAAAGTGGAATCCTCAAAGAAATTTTAAATAATGGATTTGCAAAGCACATTCTCACAATGTAGGTTAGTGACTCAGGACAACATACATGGAAGGACAAGTAGGAGGTTGGAGAAATAAACAAAAGCTTATTTAACATGAAATAAAAATCTCTGGTGCTTGTAATTAGCTTTAAAAATGAATGTTATTTCTAATGTATAAATATGTGTATACTGACCTGAAAAAATGTGCTTAAACTTTTAATTAGGAGCCAACTTTGTCTCACTGTCAGTTTGGATTGTCAGTTCACACCTGGTTTTCATAAAAGCCCAGTAAATAAACATAAGATAAAATCAAACTCCTTGAAATAATAATAGGATGAAATATAAATTAAAGTTTAAATTAACTCTGCAGGTTTTTATTCAGAAGTTTACCTGTTTATTTATTAAAAGAATCACTGAGATAATCCTCATAAATATATTTGTGACTATCGTTCAGGAAATTCATGTTTATGGGAACTAAATGTTCACACTATTCATATCCTGATTTTAATTGAATTAAAAGTTAGAAAATTAAAAAATTATACAATAAGTGTGGTGGAAATTAATCAGCTAGAAAAGTTGAAGCCTAATATTGTCATTTTTGGAAGATTCTTCCAGGAAGGCATTAAGGATTAATTAGGGACAGACTTTTTAAAGCATTAAGCCATTTTAAGCTTTAATTTACCTATTAAGATTTTGAAAAATGTAATATTATGCTAACCAAACTGAAATTTCATTCAGAAGGCAAAAACAAACTAATATCTACAATGGCAGTTAGGAATATTCTACAGAATATTGGATTTATAAGTCTCCAAAGCAGTCTCTAAAACACATGGGGTGAGATTAAATGTTTGTTTTGCAAATATAAAAAAAACTCAGGAAAAATTTTCATGAGCTGACTAATTATTTAAACCAAATGAAACAGAAATCTTAGCAACTAGACAGAATCACTTCGATCTAGTTTCTTCGTGTGGCCATTAATATATACCAATGTCACCGTGATGTTTTAAGCCTCAGGCGTCAACGCTTTGGAAAGGACAGGATTATTGTCCCCCACGCGAGTCCGTCTCCACTCCGAGTCTGGGCCGCTGCGGAGTCAGTGCTGTGATCCGAGTGTCCCACTTCCTTTTCCTCTCGGGCCCACAGCTAGGCGACATTCTCCTGCCTGCCCACGTTTGCATTCCAGAAATGGCAATTTAGCAATTCCGTGCCTGCGTTTGCAAATTGATGATTGTAGGAAAGCTCATTACACACTTTTTTTTTAATTTTCCAAGTTTTTAATTAAGTAAAAATCTAACTGTGAATAGCATGCAAATATTATAGCCATAAGCATGAATTTCCTAAATGGCAATAATGAATATTTTATATGAATCATTTCAGTGATACTTTTAATGAATGAACTAGGAAATTTCTGAGCTGTAACCTGTAAAAGTAAATTTGGTCTTTAACTTGTCTCTTCAATGGAATTTCAGCATAAGTGATGTAGGCCACTTCCAGCCACACCCACAAAACTTCCTGCACGACCTCCCGCACGCAGTCGTGTGCAGAGGACCCGGCTGGGACTCCAAGGCCCTGGAGGATGGTGGAGCCATTAAACGAAAGGAGCCCAGTCCCTAAATGACTAGGGGAAGGAAAACGCACTGCAGACCTGCACTGGCCTGTCCAGCGAGTGAAAAATAAAATTGTGTTGTGTTAAACCACTGAGATTTGAAAGTTGTTTCTAATAGCAGTTGGTGTAAACTGATATAAGAGCCTGATTTATCTCTACTAAATGTATTGTTAACTCTAGAGAATAGTGAACTGGAGATTTTAAGTGAAGAAACTCAAACCCATTATCATTAATGAGAAGTAAGTACACAACTAGGCTCAAAAGTATCCTTGTCATATACTGACTTGTTTTGTAAAAATGTTATTTAATGAACTGTAATAGGAGAATAAAAATTAATATTTATTATGCACATAATTGCCAGGCACTGAGTCAATCATATGTGGTTTCAATAAACCTTAACATGAATTCTATTAAAAATATCATCACTCCTCCAACACAAATATTTAATGGGTGATCTTGGGGAAATGATTTCATCATCTGGGCCTCGGATTTCTAAGATTTCCTTTGAGTAGTAACGTTTTGTAATTCTAATCTAGAATTAGGATATTTAAAACTGCTCAGATATTAACCGCATTCTAAACCAAGTTTTCTCCTATTTATATGCTTTTTCCTGATATAAAGAATTTAAAATTCTAAATTTGGGAATGGAGATAAAAACAAAGCTGTTACCGATTACATTATATGTGAATTTTTATAATAGAGTATTGCCCCTTGGAGTAAAAACAAGTAAACGTACTTGTTATCTTTAGGATTTAGAAACTGAGTATCTTAGGCTTACAGTGAATAATAAATCGTACATTATGAGACAAAGAAATGTGAGACCTAGTTTGAGGAACGATTTCAATTGTAAGCTTGTGAACCACCTTGACTGAATCTTAAGGATAAAGATACTGAAATAAGCTCGTTTCCTAAGCATCAGTCTTAAGGAGGAAGGACCAGCCAGGAACATACTGGACTCTGTCTGAAGGGGCAGAAGGGGGGTTTCATGCCATGGAACGTCTTCAGGGAGCCTCCTGGTTCTTACAAGATTATTTGAGAGCCAGCTCAGCCTTAACCCCTGCGGTACAAACTACCCAAATAATAGGGTCCCAGAAAAAAAGTAAGAAGGATCTTCTATACATTGTCTTTTTTTTAAATTTTTATTGTTATTCAATTACAGTTGTGTGCCTTTTCTCCCCATCCCTCCACCCCACCCCAGCCGAACCCCCCTCCCTTCCCCACCTCCACCCCCTTTGATTTTGTCCATGTGTCCTTTATAGTAGTTCCTGTAATCCTCTCTCCTCACTGTCCCCTCCCCACTCCCCCCTGGCTATTGCTAGATTGTTCCTAACCTCAGCATGGATGGAACTGGAGAGCATTATGCTAAGTGAAATAAGCCAGATGGTGAGGGACAAATACCATATGATCTCACCTTTAACTGGAACATAATCAACAGAAGAAAAAAGCAAACAAAATATAACATTGTAAGTCTTAGACACCTTGAGAAAAAAAATCCCATCCTGAGAAACTTCCTACCTGAATCAAGATATAAGAATTGGGATATAAGTGATTCCTGCCACACTATCTTTTCCCATTTTTTTCCTTAATACCAATAAACTTATTTTCCTCTTGGGGGTATCTGGTGTTAATAACTTTTAAACTGAATATAATATGTGAGCATACAAGAAAAATTGAAATGGGTATTTGTACTATATTAGAGGTAATTCAAAAGCACTTCTACTATACCTGGTTATTCACGTTTTGTTCACATACCTATCGTTTGTAAAGCATTCCTCTAAAGGTTTCACTACTACTATCCACATTAGGATTCCTGTTGGTGGCGGGTTTTATAACTTCCGGGCTCGGCTTAGGGGTTAGATAACTGAGCCAAACTGGAATTACATACTTCCTTATAACTTGCCAATCATGATTTATAATTGATATAGTTTCAAATAGAAATTGATATTGCAGCTTTGCTTGTTACAACATTTAAACACTCCTATTTTAAACTACTGGAGTGATTTTAAACTATAGCTTAATATAATTTACCCTTAAATCATGTTTTCTCATTCATAACAGGCATTTATAAAAATAAACTGCTCTTCCATCTCTGTCATTCAGCACTAACTCTGCTTCTAATTAGTACTAGAGTGCCATGACAGAAAAAAAATAAAATAAAATAAAATAAGGAAAAGAGTAAAGGAGGATGCAAATATACTTTAAAACTAAGTTCTGTGGGTAAGACACAATGTATAAAAGGATCTCAAAGAAATTCATTACTTTATATAATCACTCTATAAAAATATTTCAAGTACCATAAACAGCAGCATCCTATCTCAGCCTGGAGCTGTCACACACCCACTTGCTTTGTGCCTGAGGCCCTTCCAGTAACCCTCTGTCCAGGCATGAGATAAGGAAACCTGCCAAGCCCAGCCAAATCTGCCTGGGATCTAGTTGAGCAGCAGTAACTCCTTATGATATGGAAGAGATGCAGACAGGCTCTAACTTTCTTAATTGGATTAAACTCAAAGGGGAAAAGGGTGTTTATCTTTTCTACATTGTTTGCCTAAGCTAAGGAAGCTATCACCGTCATCAGTACTCAAGCTCTTTCCCCAGCCTCTTATGGTCAGCTGCCATTCACCACGTGTGTACATTGGTGCCACATTCTCGCTTAGAAGTATTTTTCAGAAAACTCTTACCAGTGTCAGAGGTTTGCCAACTGCTAAGAGCTTACTATTCAGCTTCTCATTTCACTCAGCTGTGAGGCACAAATAAGGAATGGCTCATTTGCTCTCATAATTATTTTACGGATCAATTCTCACACTCCTGCTACAAACTACCAGCTAACAGTTAAAGTCTTTAGGTTCTCATTCTTACACATCAATTTTTTATCTGTATCACATATGGCAAGGTACATGGTCACTCAGAATTTTCTCTCACACCTACCCCACCAGAATGTGTTCCATACCTCTACATGAAACTATTAAACTAATAACTATTAAACATTGATAAGGAAAATTAAAAGTCTAAATAAACTAAGAGATTTACCATGTCCATGGATTGAAAGACTCAATATTTTCAGAGATCCATCATAATTAAAACCTTGTTTTCTTCCAAATATACCATGAGGCAATTAAAAAGGAAATCTATAGATTGGGAATAAATATCCCTGATATATATTAACAAAGGTTTCTATACCAGCTATATTAACAACTCAATAATAAGATAAACAACTTAATAAAAATAGGGCAAAAACTTAACATATACCCCATAAATACAAGTAAGCACATGAAAAGATGCACACAACATCATCAGTCTTCAGGGAAATTTAAATTGAAAGCACAGTGAGATATGGCTCATATTCTTTAGAATGGCTTGAATTAAAATACCAATGAGGAGATAGGAAAGTCCTCAACTCATTTCCTCTCCCAAATACACCAAAACTAAAATTAATATAGCACAACGATTGTTGGATCATTGAGAATGACCTGAAGACTAGCTGAACAGTGTCAATAGCTTGGGACACAAAGAAAAAGTCACATTGAGATGGGTAGGAGGAACAAAGGCTTCCTCCTCGGGACCCACACCGCCAGTGTGGCCATCCACAAGGGGAAGGGATATGAAAACAGTGGCAGTTCCCCTGGGGAGCCAGGAGCCTGAGCTCCACACCAGACACCAGACTCCCAGCCCAGAGGACCTGCGCCAGGAAGAGGAGCCTTCAGAACATCTGGCTTTGAAAATCCATGAAACTTATGTCCAAGATAACCTTTGAAAGGCTACAGAAAACTGACACTCTACTGTTAATAGGGTTCTCACATGAACTCCCTTGCTCTGAGTCCCAGCACAGAGGGAGCAGTTTGAAAAGTGCCTGGATCATACCTGAAGGAATTACTGTATTTTGCCATGTATAATGTGCACTTTTTTGGCCCAAATTTTTGAGGGAAAAATAAGGATGCACATTATACAAGAGTAGTAGCTGAGAAAAACTTGCATCTGTTCTTGTGCTTGGTAATTATTTGTTACATAACATTTCTTACACTATAATATGTTCAAAAATAAATGCTAAAATTCTTTTATAACACAAAAACTATCTAAATATAAGTAAATAAACTATGAAATTAAAAAATTAAAATGAAAATTTTTTTTCCTGAAAGTTTGGGCCAAAAATGTGGGTGTGCATTATACACAGCAAAATAGGGTATGCTGACAAACTCTGGGGCGCGGGCTGGAGAATCAGGGATCAGTAAGAATTGGTGAGACAGAAGCACTGATGGGTGCCATTACTTCTCCCTTTTATTTTACTCTCCTATGTAACTGACCGTGCGCACGTTGGGTCAGCCAATCCTAACACTCTCCATTAACCTACCTAACACTGTTTGCCCAACAGCAGCATTCTCCTGAAGTTCCACCCCACCTAACCTATCTGCCATAGCTTGAGCACCTCCCAAGTTGCTCCAGACCCCATATGCATGGCTGCTAACTTCAGCCCACACCAGAGCTCCTCCCAAGTGCCTCCAGCATTGATATTCCTGGTGGGCGGTCTCAGGGAGCACCAGAGCCCTACAGATCAGCTCCCGCCCCAGGGGCCAACCTACACACACCAGATCATTCACACCAGTTGTTGCAGGCAGTCGTAGTCAGGGCCAACCTCGCCCACTGGCATGCTGCAGCAGTCACAACCCAGCTACTACAGAAGGGTGCACTCAATCCACACAGGGGACACCCCTAGAGCTTTAGTGGCCAGGGGGATTGTGTCATTTGGCCCCACAGGACACCTTCTAAATAAGGAGATGTAGCTGATCTACCCAATATATCCAAACAAACAGAGAGACAGACAAAATGAGGAGAAAAAGGCATATGTTCCAAACAAAAGAACAAAACAAGGTCCTGGAAGAAAAACTAAAGAAAACAGTGATCAGTGATCTATCAGATAAAGAGTTCAGACTGATGATTATAAAGATGTTCAACAAAATCAGGATAAAAATACATAAACTAAGTGTGAACTTCCACAAAGAGACAGAAAATATAAAAAAGAACTAATCATAACTGAAGGGTAAAATATAACTGAAATAAAAAATAGAATATAGGGGATCAATAGTAGATTAAGATGATGTACAAGAATGAATCAGTCATCTGGAAAATAAGGTAATGGAAGTCACCCAAAAGACACTGTAAAAAGAAAAAAGAATTTTCAAGTAATGATAATCGCATAAGGGACCTCTGGTGCAACATCAGGCAATAGTACACCAGTACTAACATTCATACAACAGACTTCCCAGAAGGAGAAGAGAGGGGAAAAGAAACAGAAAACCTATTTGAAGAAATAAATAATGGGTGGAAACTTCCCTAACCAGGTAAAGGAAACAGACATCCAATTCCAGGAAGCAAAAAGAGTCTCCAAAAAATGTCCATACTAAGACATATTATAATTAAAATGATGTCAAAAGTTAAAGATAAAGAGACAGGCTTAGAAGCAGCAAGAGAAAAAAAACTAGTTAGGTGCAAGGGAACCCTCATAAGACTTATCAGCTGATTCTTCAACAGAAACTTTCCATGTCAGAGGAAATGGCATCATATATTCAAAGTGATGAATGGAAAAAAGTCTACAACCAAGAAACCTCTACCTGGCAAGATTATCATTCAAAACTGAGAGATGAAGAGATTCTCAGACAAGCAAAAGCTGAAAGAGTCTATCACCATTAAACCAACATTACAAGAAATGTCAAAGGGACTTCTATAAATGAAAAGGAAACACCAAAACTAAAAATAAGAAAATATAGAAAAGAAAAAGCCTTACTGATACAGGCAAATATTTAGTAAAAGTAGTAAATCAACCAATTATAATGCTAATATGTAAGTTAAAAATGTAAAAGTAGTAACAACATATGATCACTTTGTTAATTACATAAATGCCTAACCACTATATTGTACACCTGAATCTAATATAATATTAAATTTTGACTGCAGTTAAAGAAATGAAATTTTAAAAGAACACATGTAACTGCAATAATAAATTAAGGGTACACACACACAACATAAAATATGATGTCAAAACAAATGCAGGCATGTAAAACATATGGTTCTTTTAGAATGCATTTGATCATAAGTAATCATTAACTTAAAAAGCAGACTGCTATACACATAGCTTGTTATAAATGAATCTCATGGTAACCACAAACCAAAAACCAATAGATACGCAAAAATAAAGAGAAAGAAACCCAAACAAACCACTAAGGAAAGTCATCAATGTATAAAACAAGAGAGCAAAAGCAGAAGGGAACAGTGGACAACTATAAAACAATTTTTAAAACAATTGTGAGAAAGAAAAAAAAAGCTGAAGGCATCATACTCTCTGATTTCAAACTATACTACAAAGCTATAGTAATCAAAACAGTATGGCCCTGGCACAAAAGCAGAAGCATAGATACATGAAACAGAACAGAAGCCCAGAAATTAACCCATACATTAATGGCCAATCTATGACAAATTAGGCAGGAATATATATTGAGTCTGGTCAATATATGGTATTGAGAAAATTGGACAGATACATGCAAAAAAAATGAAGCTTGACTACCTTCTTATACCATATACAAAAATAAACTTAAAATGGATTAAAGATTTTAATATAAATCTAAAATAAACATATGCAGTAAACTCTTTGAAATCAGTCTTAGCAATATTTTTTGGAAGTCTCCTTAGGCAAAAGGGAAAAAAGAAAAATAAATAAATGGGACGACAACAAAGTAAAAAGCTTTAGCACAGAGAAAGAAACCATCAACAAGACAGAAACACAATCTACTGAATGAGAGAATATATTTGCCAATGATACATCTGATAAGGACTTAATATCCAAAATATATATAAGAAACTCATACAAGTTAACATCATAGAAACAAACAATCCAATTAAAAAATGGGCAGAGGACCTGAGTAGACACTCTTCAAAAAGAACATACAGATGACCAACACCTGAAAAGACACCCAACATCACTAATCATCAGGGAAATACAAATGAAAGCCACAGAAAGATATCTCCTCACATCTGGAGGAATGGCTGTCCCAATAAATCAACAAACAACAAGTATCGGTGAGGACGTGGAGAAAAGAGAACACTTGTGCACTGTTGGTGGGATTGCAAGATGGTGCAGCTGCTATGGAAAACAGTATAGAGGTTCTTCAAAAATTTAAAAATAGAACTACCATATGGCTCAGCACTTCCACTCTTCAGCATAAATCTGAGGAAAAGGAAAACACTGATTTGAAAAGATATTTGCACCCCTATATTTACTGCAGCATTATTTACAAAATCTAAGCTACAGAATCAAACTAAGTGTTTATCAATAGATGAATGGATATATAGACACAATGGACTATTACTCAGCCGTAAAAAGAATGAAATGTTGCTGTTTTCAACAGCATGGATGGACCTAGAAGGTATTATGCTAAGTGAAATAAATCAGACAGAGAAAAACAAGTACTGTATAATTTTACTTATATGTGGAATCTAAAATCAAAACAAATGGACCAGCAAAACAAAAAAAGACTCAAGAATAGAGGTGCAAACCGATGGAGAAAAGGGCAGTGGGGAAATGGTAAAAACGGTGAGGGGGATTGGGAGGTACAAACTTCTAGTTATAAAATAAATAAGTCACAGAGATGTAATGTCAATACATCAATACAGTCAATAATATTGTAATAACTTTGTCCAGTGACAGATGGTTACTAGAGTTATTGTGGTTATCACTTCATAAGTTATATAAATGTCGAATCACCGTGTTGTTGTACACCTGAAACTAAAGTAATATTGTATGTCAACTATGCTTAAATAAATAAATACACAAATAAATAAATAAATAAGTAGACTGGTGATACCAACAAGTGTTGATAGAGATGTGGAGCGACTGGAACTCTCATATATTGCTGGTGGAAGTCAAAAATAGTGAAACAGTTTAACAGTTTAATTATAATGTTAAAATATACTCCATATCACTTAGGAAGTTCACCTCTGGATATTTAATCAAAATAAAACATATATTCATATAAAAACTTCTACACAGATGTTCATAACAGCCCTGTTTTTCGTACCCAATAATTGGAAAGAGCATAATGTCTTTAGCAAGAGCATTAATTAATATATATATTGGTATATTCATTCTATGTGATACCACTAGGAATAAAAGGAACTACTCATAAAAACAACAACAGGGATAATCTCACAGACCCAAAGCCAAGTGAAAGAAGGAGGAATTAATTTTTTAAATGCTATGCAAGAATTCCATATGTGACAATCTAGAACATGCAAAATTAATCTATAGGACTAGAAATCAGAACAGTGATTTTCTCAGGTGAGTGGGGATAGAGGCCAGTGACTTCAACAGGACACATGGAAAGGTCCTATATATTAATTGGCTTGGAGGTGACACAGCCATTGGCCTGTACACTTAAACGTGGGGATAGTACTATACGTAAACTATACCTCAATTTTTGAAAAGCACAATAACGCATAGAACAACACTGTCCTTGATTACTGGGTCTGTGGTTAAATCCTAAGCTTCTAACTCTATGCTACGGAACAGTTTATTGATGGACTGAATCTGGAAATTACATTATTTGTCATCTTTTAATAAAAATATTTTTAAATTAAATTTTAATTAAATTAATATATACTCTGATTGATGAAACATGTTTAGCCATTTATTTATAGCTAGCCGAAGAGCAAGCTTAAACTCTTACTATAAGAGAAAAGTTGGCTCCACATCATGAAAATATGTAAACTGGAAGTTCTGGAGCACTTGCGTTATATACTCTGCAGACCAGAGGGGGCAAATTGGCAGTAAGCCTACAGATATGTTTTTAAGGGCCATATGTTCTTGGCTTGCACCATGTTTAAATATTTAAAAATTATTTATTTAAAATTTGGGAGACTCCCCAAATAAATCTGTATCTCTTTCTTTATATTTGAATAATTTGAACATTTGGTGTACTAAGTTTTATTCCCATGTGATATTCTCTACATTCCACAGTCCCTACCACTCCCTATTGCTTTTCCTCACCCTGAAGCCAAGAGTCACTTTGTCATTATTCTCATTTTAGTAATAGAGTTAACAGGAAAATGGAGTAAATATTTCTCACACCTGTATCTATGAAAAAGTGGTATATGGAAACCACAAGTGTTTGGGGACTGCACACATTTCTTTAACTTAGTACTACCCTTTTAAAATACAAGCCAAGCATGTCTGTGCCAAAGGGACGAAGCTGGCTGCAGTGTTCATTTTCTGTGTGGCTACTCTAACCTTGCAAAAAAAAATAACGCTGATACCCTGAAAGGAACTGGCAGTTCTTGTGTTCATGGACCTTGTTAGAAAATAACAACTAGGACATTAAAAATTACAGATACAATCAAACACTAAACTAGATAAGAAGCATTTATAAATGTGATTTTTTAAGAAAACTTTTTTTTCAGAGACTAAAGTTCGATGTTAACTAAAAAGTTGAGGAAGTTTATTGATATGTGCCCAAAAGATTGTTTTTAAGTTGATATAACAAATAAATATTATACATGCTTCCAATATGTTCATGTCATCTAAGTCTTTAACAAAAGCTATCACCATGAAAACAGAATAAAGAAGGAAATATAATTTAATATTTAGTAATATTAAATTTAATGCTTAAATTTAATATTTAAATTTTAATATTTAGTAATATTAAATTATATTTTCTTTATAGTCTTCATGAAGAAAAATAAATGTATAAAAAATTAAAAGCCACCACTAGTAACTTTGGGACTTTATTTAAAATATTATATGTAACCACATTTGATAATTTCTAATTATTCTACCTGTTAGAGAATAATAAGTGGTACCTTGCAATCTCAAAACACGAAAATTGATACTAAAAACCTGCCATCATGTCATAATTTGTAAAGATGTAAAAAACGTCCATGAGACATTATTGTCAAAGATCAATGTTTTTAATATGTCTGTATGTGGGTATGTGTAAATTATTTCAGAATGTTTCTACAGTCAAAGGAGAAATTTTAACCAAAAGTAAATTATGATAGTGGAAAATCACTTAACAGACCCTATTTGCATACCTCATACTAAACTCTATTGGACTTTGCATGAAGTCAGTGAAATTCAGTGATGTGAACAAGCAGATTCTTCACTTTCTAACTGTAAAAGTATGAAATATGAGGAATAAAGAAATTTCTTTGTTCTTTCCAAGAAAAACTGGAAATATTTTATAAAAACTATGCTAAATATATGCAGTTTTTCAGTTTTGTTAGCTTCTGGCAAGAAGATATATATGTAATATATGTAATATATTAAATTATATATTATTTACATATAATATATAAATATACATTATCTCCATCCCCAAAAGACTAATTCTCAAATGATAACAGCTTATACTGTTGAAAACTCTTTTAAATGAGCTGTAACAATAATAGTGTTTCTCTGGGTCAACTGCATGGCAAATGGTGCTTGAACCAACACATGATAAGACAGACAATTTATCTCTGTGTGATCCACTAGAAATTCAAGTGCATAATTAGATTATCCATGGCCTATAAAAAAGAAAATAATAAATACAGCTGTTTTCTGAGAGATAGAGATGAAATAAATATGGATCAAGGTAGCCAGTTGCTGAAATGGCTGATGGGAAAAATGACTCTTTGGAAAAAAGAGAGCTACCATGCTGAAAGGCTAATCAGGTCTTATATTTGCAATTCTAGAGCTGACATTATAACTTCCATATATAATATGATTATAATAACTATGTATAATAAGAATAATTATATATTTTATTATATAATATATGATATATACTATATTATATAACTATTAACCTACTATATATTATGTACTATATAACTACATATAAACATTATAGATATATAAGATATACACATATACGTTATATATATTATACATGTACATATACATATACATGTTGGGAACCGCCCTGTCTGGTTTCAGAAGCTGTAACCTCCATGGCTAAGGCTAAGTAAAAAGACCTTGGGATCATAAGTCACCAAGGAGACAAAGCTTATGTTCCCGGAAGGAGCGCAGCCTCTGCCCCCTTTTACTTCACCCTGCTTGGTGCTGGGCAGATGACTGGTTAGCCAACAATGGGTAAGATTCCTCAAGGGAGGGATGACCTAAGACAGGCATGGTCATGAAGGGGCACTCAGGGAAAGACTTGGGGGGTTATAGAAAAGGGGGTGATGGATCCTCTTCCCTCAGCTTTGACATATCCTAAGTCCTCATTCTGTCTACAAGAACTCTCCTAATCTCTTAGCTGCCTTACTTCCCCTCCCTGACTTAAGCCTGAAACAATGCCAGAGAGCAGTGCAGCCCTGGGCAGGAATGGGTAGTTCCCTGGGGCAACCAGGCCTAAAAAAGAATGCATAAAATCCTGTGAAACCTGCTTTGCTAAGAATGTCCTCAATTTTCTGATAAGGGTCCAAGCATGAAATGAGTTTGTTTCCCAAAGTTTTATGGCCCTTTAGCTAACTGACCCTGACTCAGAATAAGCCCTCATAGCTCTTTCAATGTTACTTATTATTTGATCATTACTGCCTGACAACAATGAATGAGGACCTTCCTTGATGTAATGCTTCCAGAAAGCAATGAAAGCCTGTCCAGGCAAGGGTCAGCTCGCTCTCTCACTCAGAGAGTGGCCATGCCGTCCCTTTTCTCCACAGGACTTCTGCAGTGCATGTGATTTTGTTCATCGCATCCACAACACCGCGGACACCATTGGCCAGAGTCCACATCATATACACACAAACAGGGTCCCGCAGAAGTAACGCCTGTTTGAGTGTGGTTGGTAGGGTAATGATATAGGTGTAATAACTTATAGTTTAAATTTGAACATTCTCCTAAAATGTCATATGGTGTTCTTGAGTGTGATATTATTATGTTACAGAATTACACGCTTATGGCTTTGTAATAAAAGGTTTTATAATAAAAAGGAGGAGTTATTTGTGCCAGACCCTGTATTCCTATGTATAGAACGAGACTAGAAAAGTGCAAATAAAATTTAACAGTCCTTTATTCCGAGGAGAGAAATTCAGGAAAATGAAGGATTTTTTACTTCTGGGTCATTTTATTTATTATAATAAAAATGAATTCTTTTAGAATTAAAAATATTTTTAAAAACTGTACTTTTAAAAGCATAGGGGAGAGATATACATCAAAATGGAAAAGACTTTGGTTGGTAGAATTGTAGGGAATTCTCAAAAATCTTTCATCTATTTTTCTTCTTTAGTACACATGCATTACATTTAAAAGGGGAAAGTAATCAATATATGTGGATTTTTAATTAAGTTTATTGGGGTGACATTGGCTAATAAAAAGCAAAATAAGTCAGATGGAAAAAGTCAATACCTATGTATGTGATGTCACGCATATGTGGGTATAAAACTGGAAACAACAAATGAACAAACAAGGCAAACAAAATCTCAAAGACAGCAGTGTGGTGGTTGTCAGAGGGAAAGGGGGTTGGGGACAGGTAGTAAAGGGTAAAGGGGGTCAAATATATAGTGGCAAAAAGACGTTTGGCTTTGGGTGGTAAACACCCAATGCAATATATGATGATGTATGTATTATATATGTGTGTGCCTGAAACCCAAATACACGTTTTAAATGCCCAGTCTGCTGCTACGTTTCGGTGTATGTACAGTGTTTACTTGTTGGTCGTTCTCCGGTGTCTGATTTTTCTGAGGCTGCCGAGAATGTTCCTCGCCATCCCACTGGTTCACCTCCCAGTTCCCCTCAAGGGGCATTTCAGCTTCGGCGGTGGATCTCCTGAATGAAGGAAGACACATCTCTCCCAGTTCTTTTGTGTAATAATAACTTCCCCTGCTTACTGTTTCTGTGCCTTTAAGTATATTTTGCCTACAAAATTATTTAGAAGAGTAAAGAAAAATCTTCACAGCTTTGGTCTGAAGATCTTGTTTTGTTTGCTCCTCCAATGTTCCCAGAGTGGTAGGACCTGTCGCTCAGCAGTGACTGTCTCCTGCTGTCTCAAGCACTCAGGTTTCACAACTCAGTCTTTACGACACAGGGTTTTATCCCTTACACATCATCTTCAGTCACGGGATCATCACTTACAGCATCGATCTGTTTGGAAACGAGAGTGCAGCTCTTCAGAAACACAGGTAGGTATTTTCTCAACAAGGAGAGGAGATTCATAATTTGAAAAGAGGATAAACACCTTATGCTGAGACATTAACTTAGTTTTATTACAAGCCCCAAAGGAAACATTCCTTATTTAAATACTAAATGTGAGATGTAAAAACAAAATTTTTAAGACACAAGAGTGAAAATTTATAAATACTTCCAAGGAACATATATGAAAGCATATATATTTCTAAAACACTTTCAAGTTAGGTTTACTTAAATATTTTCCTGTTTTATGTTAGTATCTCTTTGTACTTTTTGTCATTCTTAGATCTCAAAGTATATAGGAGAGTCTTTTTAATCAGTCTGACTTTGCACAGAATAAAATAGCTGCTCTGATTGAATGTGTGACATTGAATGTTTCTACTGGCATGATATACAGTTTCTTTGTCTTAAAGAATTTAAAATCAGATATCTTGGAAAGGTCCAACTCATGTTTCCAAGAAAATGTGTCCCATACTTATGTGTTTTCATTAACGTGGTACAGATTAATGATAAAGCATATTGATAAAAATGTTTTCCTACTCAATAAAAAATGTTTCTTCCTTCAAAGTGTCTTGATATAAAGTAACATTGTTAAGAAGTTTTCAAAGCAACAGAAGCCTGTCAGAAAAGAAAAAGATACAAAAGGAAAAAAAATAATGTTTCGTGTTGGAGAAGAAAGCACATTCACATTCTTAAGGGGTGCTTATCCTCAGGGGTAATGTGGCAATGCTCATTAAGCCTTTAATGTATGCAGCTGTAATTGTTTTTGCTTTGTTTTTAAAGATTTTCTTTCTTTTTAGAGGGAGGGGAAGGGAGGGAGAAAGAGGAAGAGAAACATCAATGTGTGGTTGCCTGTCATGTACCCCCAGCTGGGGACCTGGCCTGCACCCCAGGCATGTGCCCTGACTAGGAATCAAACCAGGGACCAGTTGGTTTGCAGACTGGCACTCAATCCACTGAGCCACACCCGCCAGAGCAGCTGTAATTGTTTTCAACTCATCATTTCCACTGTTAGAAAATTTATCCTTAGAAAAGTATTTAAAATATACACAGGATTTAGCTAGTAGAAGATCAATTTTTTAAAGTCCAATGGAGTTTGGATTTTGAATAATAAATACTGAATAAACTATGCTATGGGTATCCAACAACATAATATGCCATCCTTTTAAATAATATAAATTAATTAGGAGTGGCAGTGAAAGGTAGTCACAAAGTATTAACTGAAAATAAATATTACAAACTATATATTCAATATGATTTTTTTCCAGTATATATGCATAGAAAGGTTATATACAAAAATGTTAACAATAGCCCTGGCTGGTGTGGCTCCGTGGATTGAGTGCTGGCCTGCAAGTCAAAGGGTCACTCATTCGATTCCTAGTCAGGGCACATACCTGGGTTGCAGGCCAGGTCCCCAGTAGGGCACCTGGGCATGAGAGGCAACCACACATTGATGTTTCTCTCCCTCTTTTTCCCCCTCCTTTCCCCTCTCTAAAAATAAATAAATAAAATCTTAAAAAAATAAAATAAATTAAAAATGTTAACAATAATTATCTGTGTAATGGTTTGTCATCATCATCATCATGCTTTCAATTGTTTCCTGAAAGAACATGTATTTATATCCCTAGCACTGACCTCCCAGTCCTGACCTACAAATTCTACATTTCAACTTGAACATCTACTATTCTTTTTTTTGGTATGTTTTTCCATTACCATTCAGTCCCTTTATACTGTCCTCCCTCCAGCAATCACCACACTGTGTCCATGTCCATGAGTCCTTTTTCCTTTTTGCTCAATCCCTCCACCCCCTAACCTAACCCCCTCCTTAGCTGCCATCCTGCTCTCCATCTATGATTCTGTCTCTATTTTGCTTGTTAGTTCAGTTTGTTCATTAGATTCCACATATGAGTGAAATCATATGGCATTCACGGTCACTTCAAAAAGAATAAAATACCTAGGAATAAACCTAACCAAGGATGTAAAAGACCTGTACTCATAAAATTATAAGACACTGAAGAAAGAAACTGAAGAAGATACAAGGAAGTAGAAGCACATACTGTGTTCATGGATAGGAAGAATTAACATCATTAAAATGTCCATATTACCCAAAGCAATCTATACATTGAATGCAATTCCTACCAAGATTCCAATGACATATTTCACAGAACTAGAATGTATTTCAAATATTTATATGAAACCACAAAATACCCTTCAGAGCAACAGCAATCCTAAGAAAGAAGAACAAAGTTGGAGGAATCACACTACCTAATGTGAAACTATACTATAAGGCCATATTAATCAAAACAACATGGCAGTGGCATAAAAACAGACACATAGATATATAGAACAGAATAGAGAGCCCCAAAATAAACCCACACCTTTATAGTCTATTAATATTTGACAGAAGTAGCAAAGTTTATTCAATAAATGATGTTGAGAAAATTGGACAGGAATGCGCAGAAAAATGAAATTAGACCATCTTCTTACACCACATAAAGAGTAAATTCAAAATGGATTAAAGACTTAAATGTTAGATTCAAAACCATAAAAATCCTGAAGAAAACATAGGCAGCAAAATCTCGGACGTTGGTCATAGCTATATTTTATCAGATATACCTCCCCAGGCAAGGAAAGCAAAAGAAAAAATAAACAAATGGGACTACATCAAATTAAAAAGTATTTGCACAGCAAAAGAAAACACCAACAAAATAAAAGGACAACCCACAGAATGGGAGAACATATTCACCAATATATCTGATCAGGGGTTAATGTCCAAACTTCATAAAGAACTTACAAAACTCAACACCAAGAAAACAAATAACCAACCCTATTAAAAATGGGCAAAGGACCTGAATTGACACTTCTCCAAATAAGACATACAGATGGCCAATAGATGTATGAAAAGATGCTCAACATCACTAATCATCAGGGAAATGCAAATTAAAACCACAATGAGATGTCATCTCTCACCTGTCAGAATAGCTGTCATCAATAAATTGACCAAGAACAGATGCTGGCAACGATGTGGAGAAAGGGGAACCCTTTTGCACTGCTGGTGCAAATGCAGACTGGTGCAGCCACTGTGGAAAGCTGTATGGAGACAGCTTAAAAAATTAAAAACGGATCTGCCTTTTGACCCAGCAATCCCACTTGTGGGAATATATCCGAAGGAACCCAAAACACTAATTCAAAAGAACATAAGCACTCCTATGTTTATTGCAGTGTTATTTTCCATCACTAAGATAAGGAAGCT
Organism: Desmodus rotundus; assembly: GCF_022682495.2. Lineage (NCBI taxonomy): Eukaryota > Metazoa > Chordata > Mammalia > Chiroptera > Phyllostomidae > Desmodus > Desmodus rotundus. The sequence continues at coordinate 43,801,281 of NC_071390.1, read as the reverse complement.
GCCCAAGTGTCCATCAATAAATGAGTGGATAAAACAATTATGGTACATTTACACAATGGAATACTACTCGGCCATAAAAAAGAAAAAGTTTATCCTTTGCCACAGTATGGATGGATCTGGAGAACATTATGCTAAATGAAATAAGCCAGCCAGAGAAAAGAAATCTACTATTCTTCTATTCAGTCATTCATTCATTAATGCATTCATTTGTTCACTCATTCATTCAGAAGTATTTTTAAAAAGCCTACATTATGTGTAAGATACCATTTAAGGTATTGAGCATCAAACAATAAATTAAGTGAACAAATATCTCTACTGTGATGGAGCACATCTTCTAGTGGAGAGCTACCTCAAGCTCACCACAATAGTAGGAGAATTCTTGATCTTCCCCCTAATTTAGTATTCCTGCAGTCTTCTCCACCTCAGTAAAGACATATCTATTTACTGAGTAGCTCATGATAACATTTAGGATAAATTCTGATTTCCTTTCATTGGTGTAAAAGATTCCAAATGATTCAGTCACTGTCTGATTCTTCAATCTCATATCTCTCATACTACTCTCCCCATTGCTCACTAAACCTTGTAAATATTCAGCCCCACTTTTTCAATAAGAAAGCAAAAGTAATGTAGTTTAATACTCTCTTATGAATGAAATAAGAAGCTGAAGATTGACACATGAGACTATTGCCTTGAATTAAACCAGGAGCCAGGTCCCAGAGCAGCATAGTCAAAGTGCAGAGAGACCTAGAGCTGCTTGTGTTCAAGGAGGGAAATGAGAGTTCAGCAATTGTTTATGGCAAATATTCCTTTTGAACTTTCAATGTCCAATCTGGCTTCTGCAGTGCCAGCCACCACAACTGTATTCCAGGCAAGAGGAAAATGAAAGGATGGAATAGAAAAGGAGTCTGCATCACAGAAATCAGTCCCTTTTCTTTAAAGATATTTCTGGAAAGTCCCTCCAAGTAATATCCACTTACATCTCATCTCAGATGACCATCTCTAACTATAAAGGAAATTAGCAAATACACTACATTATTTATTTTAGTATTGCATAGAATAATGAACATTAGTGAGGCAACTCTTCCAGCTCTATGTCCTGGCCTCTATCTCTCATATTCTGTCTTCAATCTTCCCACTCTACTTCTCTATGTGGGTTCTATTCTACCACATGTTCTTCCTTCATAATGAGAAATATGACAACTAACCTGCATTCCCAGAGGATGAAAGCATGTCTCCCTACTAAATGTAGCACAAATTCCAGGGTGCAATCTGATCCTCGTTAGGGAGCTATGACCCTCCCTGACCCAACACCAATGACTAGGGAATGGACTGCTCTGACTGCTCATTCCTAACTCAAGTGTTTCTTCCTCAGCCTGGGAACGAGTGTCACATAATCTCATCCAAACAGCATGGGCAATGGAGGATGATCTCAGTTGGAGAGAGACAGTCAGCATGCTTCCAGGCACACTGAATAAACTGAATATAGAATATAATCAAGATCTAAACTGAATGCTTCAAACAAGAAATATGATGATTAAGAAGATAAACCCATAATAGTTTAAGTGATTAATGACAACATCAAAGGGGAGTATAGAACTTGAAAAGGGTTAGCATATATCACTATTGGTTTATTAGTAGGATTAAATTGAGAGATGATAAAGTACTCCAGATTAGAAAAGTACCATAAAGAAATTTGAACATAGCATATGTAGGTATTATAAATAAAACTCCCTCACTGAAGTGGAAAGTAAAATACAATACGCAGAAATTATGTTCAAAATAGTTTATAACTATCACAGGAGAAGTACCAAGCATTCCAAAACATTCACTCTAAAGATACATGTAAATGGGTATAAAAATTATATAATGAAAGAAATAATTCAAGAAACTTAATAATTCAATGACTCTCCATATTTAAATGACCAAATAAGTACCCAGAATAATGAATAAGAATATTATTTGCACCAAAGAATATTATGAAACTTCAGAATTCCAGGGATAAAATAAAAATATTTTAAAGCTTCCAGAGAGAAAAAAAATTACCTGACATCAGAAGTAAGAATGAGATTAGACTTCTCAGGAGCAAAGTTAGAAACGAGGAGATGAATAAATAGCTTGAATATCCTGGAATTATTCTACATCCAACCAAACTATTCTTCAAATAAAAGAGAAGAAGAAGGGTATTTCAGAGATATGGTGGCTCAAGTGATCTATTTCATGTGCACTCTTTTATGGAAACTAAGGGGCCCAGGAAACAAAATGAAGAAAAAAATAATAATTCCCAGATTTAGGGCTTCGTGTTTCCCACTGAAGCAAAAGGACAAAGAGATCCAAGAGGGAGGTTTTCAGAAACAGAAAATATGGGACTAATGGACAATACAGCAGTTTTAACTACATTAAAAATTTTCAAAAATACTTTAAAGACTATAGAATGTATGACATATCTATAACCTGAAAAAATTAGGCAAAAAAAATTAGGCAACTATCATAAGGTTTAACCACGTCATTGCAATTTGAGGGGAGGGGTGCAGAATTTTAGTTTTTATTGGCATCATGAAGGCTACCAACAGCATTAGAGCAAGCAGGCAGGGAGTTGATCATGGCTCACTGGAGGACATTTTTATCAGGACTACTGTAACTGTACTTTTTTTTATTTTCAACTACGTTTGACATATATTATTACAATATATTAGTTTCAGGTGTACACCACAGTGATTTGACATTACATAAATTACTAAGTGATCATCCCAATTATAAATCTTGACCCCATCCGACAACACATTTATTAGAATATTATTGACTATATTTCCTGTACTGTGCTTTACATCCATCCCCATGATGATTCTGTAACAACCAATTTGTACTTCTTAATCCCTTCACTGTTTTCACCAATCTCCCCAACTCACTTCCCATCTGGCAACTGTCAAATATTTCTTTGTATCTATAAGTATGTTTTGGTTCTGCTTGTTTATTTATTTTGTTTTTTACATTTAATTGTTGAGAGCTATGTATTTAGTGTCATTTTATTGTTCATATTTTTTTATCTTTATTTTTTCCTCTTCTTAAAGAACATCCTTTAACATATCATGTAATCCTGATTTGATGGTGATGAGCTCCTTTAGTGTTTTCTTGTCTGGGAAGCCCTTTATCTGTCCTTCAATTCTAAATGATAGCTTTGCTGGGTAGAGTAATCTTGGTTATAGGTCCTTGCTTTTCATCACTTTGAATATCTCTTACCAATCCCTTCTGACCTGCAAAGTTTCTGCTGAGAAGTCAGCTGACAGTCATATGGGAACCCCCTTGTAGGTAACTGCTTTTCTCTTGCTGCTTTCAAGATATTCTCTTTGTCTTTAACCTTTGCCATTTTAATTATGATGTGTCTTGGGGTGGGCCTCTTTGGGCTCATCTTGTTTGGGACTCTCTGCACTTCCTGGACTTGTATGTCTATTTCCTCCACCAAGTAGAGAAGTTTTCTGTCATAATTTTTTCAAATAGATTTTCAATTTCTCGCTCTCTTTCTTCTTCTTCTGGCACCCCCATGACATAAACATTGGTACACTTGAAGTTGTCCCAGATGCTCCTTACACTACCCTCATTTTTTTTATTCTCCTTTATTTTTGCTGTTCTGATTGAGTGTTTCAAATTGCTGATTTGAATTTCAGCTTCATTTGCTTTACTCATGATTCTCTATAAATTATTCTTCATTTCAGTTAGTGTATTCTTCATTTCTGACTGCTCACTTTTTATGCTGTTGAGGTGCTCACTGAGTTCACTGAGCATCCTTATAACCAATGATTTGATCTGTGCATCTAGTAAATTGCTTGTGTCCATTTTGTTTAGCTCTTTTTCTGGACATTTTTCTTTGTCTCCTCATTTTTTCAACCTCCATATGTTTGTTTCTATGTATCAGGTAGAGCTGCTGTTTCTACCAGGCTTGGTAAAGTGGCCTAATATAGTAGTTGTCCTGTAGGGTCCAATGGCACAGCCTCCTCAATCACCCAAGGTGGGCACTTGAGGTATGCCCCCCATGTGGGCTGTATACTCTCTCTTCTTGTAGATGAGCTTTGATTGCTGCTGGCATGTCAATGGAAGGGATACACTCCCAGGCCAATCAGCTGCAAGGACTGGTTGCAACCACTGACCACCAACCTCTGACCACTGTAGAGGATTGGCTATGTAAGGGTCCACCCCACAGAGCAGAACTTACTTCAGCAAGGCTGTGGTACCTGCTAAAGTATGTCGCTTATGGAGGTGGTTGGGTGGTGGTGCTTTGATGTGGTCTGAAGCTGTCCACTGGATACACTGGCTCTGGGGCTTTCCAGGAGGTGCAGACCAAGGTCAGACGCCTCTTGTGTTCTTCCCAGGGCCATGCAACATGTGCTACATAGCGATCTGCAGATGGCTGCTACTTGTGCTATGCTTGGAGGTGCCCTGGTGAGGCAAAGCTATGAACCAAGGACAGCTACTGCTAGCTAGTGCCTGGCTTAGGGCCACTTAATGAGAGGTATAGGGCTTCCTGAGGCCAGATGATGCTTGTCTGAGAGACTTTAGAAAATCTGAAACATGAGCCAAGACAGGCCATTCATATGGAAAAGCCACTGGAAACACCATGAGTGGGTCCAAAAATTGAGTGGGACAGGGCCTCAGGGAATCACCAAGATGAGGCAAACAGTGTGAGCCAGGCTGATGGAGACTCAAATATGGTACCAGCCTGCCAAGTCTGTTGGGGGAGGGCTCAGCAAAGGAACAATGGCCTCTGCCAGAACTTCTGTCTTGGAGAAGGCTATCCTCCCAGCTCATGCCCTGATGCCAAACAGTTCGGTTCTTCCCCATATGTCTCTGGAGCCTTTCAATATGCTGCATGCACACTGGAGCTGAGAGGGAATGAGTCCAAGTTAGTCCGTTCACAGGCCCTTTAAGAGGAGCTGCCTGGGACTCAAAAAGCCTATGTCTCCCAGTCCTAATCCCTGTTGATTTTTACAGCCAGAAGTTATGGGAACATCTCTTCCTGGTACTAGAAGCCTGGGTTGAGGGGCCTGGTTGGAGCTGGGATCCCTTGCTCCTCATGGGGTACCTCCATAGCTGAAATATCCTTCCCAATTTTTATCTGCCATAGGTGGGTGTGGGACCATCCTGTTTTGTGTCTCTGCCCCTCCTGCCAGTCTCAATATGGCTTCTTTTTTATTCCCTAGTTGTAAGATTTCCAGTCATCTTGATTTCAGGTGGTTCTGAATTATGGTTTTTCTGTACTTTAGCTGTAATTTTTATGCGGTTGTAGGAAAAGGGGAGTACCATGTTTACCTACGCTGCCATCTCGACCAGAAGTCTGTCAACATTGTGATTTTATAGGTTAAATATAGTCAAATATTGGCAATTTATGATGTTCAACTTAATAACCACCTGCTGTGTAGTAGGGAGAAGGAATAGTAGACTAAATATTAACAGTAATCTAACATTAATAAACCAAAAGAGAATGTATAGAACATTTTAGAAATATGGAGTTACGTAGCAAAAGAATTTTAAAATGGTTATCATAAAGGAGCAGAGTTGAGAAGGGGGAAGATACAAAGAACCTAATTTTTTAGATGTTGTGGAACTATTTAACTCTTAAAACTATGTTCATTTATTACTGTGATTAAAAATATTTTTAAATAAAATAAAAACAGTTTGAGGAATTTAAACTTAATATTTATCTTATAATAATACAAAAGTGGAGAAAAAAGTTTCATGAAAGCACTTTAAATTATAAACATGCCTATCGATTTCCTGCTATTTAGCTTTAGTTAATACGCCACTAATACAAGACATTAAATTAGACTTTCACTAGGGTCTCAGATTTTCAACAGGGGCTTTAAAATGGTGAGTATAGTTGTAAAGTGCCTGCATATTCTAAAGAAAGGTGTCAGGTCATTGAGATGACACAAGGTGACATAGAAATTTTAAGAAAAAACAAAATTTAAAAATGTGAAGCTTTTTAAATGTCTTAGTGCTTTTAAAATATAAACTCCTTTAAGACATCTATAAATATCCTTTCCACTAAAATTACACCATAAACATTTCATGCAAAAATATTTTAAATTAGAAGTAATAATAGAAAACTTTTTATTCAGAATCTGTAACATCATTTTGACACATAATACACAAATTGCCTGCAAAATAATTTCCCATGCAGCTTCATTCTAATTAGCACCAGTCGAGAAGTCCAATGATTCTTTATAAAACTATGTGAAGTAAATTACATTACTGTGAATCACACAACCGCTGTACAGCATAGTGATAATGTCTCATATATCAGAAATGACAGCCCATTTTCCATGCACTAGTATAAAAAAAAGTATGGATAATATAAAGTTATTGCATTTGCTGGGTTAATGCTACATTCTGGAGCCAACCTGTCTCCTACTTTGTCAATTTTTCCCAAATGAAACAAATAAGGCTGTCACTGGCTCAGGCAGATAACAGCGTTAATGCTGGTTTATACATTTCATCATTGATGTATTAGGTAGTTCACCCCTCAAAAAAAAAAAGAGAGAGATTTTGATTATCACTGCTTATTATGTTTCCCTCACTTGTTTTCCACAGGAGCCGTCTCTGCTTCTGGAAATGGCTGCACATAGAATTGCCTCCAGAGACTCTGAAAATAATAGTCTCTGTACAAACAAAGATAATAACAAACCCACCCCGTAAGTTGTTGAGAATTTTATATAAGGCAATGCAAAACACTTAATACAGTATCTGGAATGTAGCAAATGCTCAACAAAAAACTTCAATTATTAATAGCACTTAAACCGGGGAATAGCAGGAATCAAGACCCAGGAAAAAGTAGATAAAGCCGAGAACAGTGCCTGTCCTGCTGATAAGATTTTTTTCTCTAGGCACTTACGTGGTTAAAATGAATAAAGAGGAATTGTATAAGAATGGAAGCTGAATTCATCAGTGGCGTAACCATTACTTAATACCCTTGACAGAGCTTGGGGTCCTGACAAGAGAGTACACCCCTGTCAGAGAAGCATCTGGGAGATGTGTTATAAGAACTAAAGAGGGAGTTGCATTCTTTATATTGAAGGTTCGCCAGAGAAGTTCACAGGTTATTATTATCTGAGAGGGCCCCTCCATAATTCCACAGAACACTGCAGGAAAGAATATCACCCATTTCTGCTAACTACTGTCAAACTGCCGGTAGCAGCCAGTTGTTAAAAATCATTTATTCAACTCGTGAAGGTGTTTTACTGTCTCAGTGGGTCTGGAGCACTACATAAACACAGGGGCCCTCACTTCTTTCCTCTTAAGAGATAAGCATGGAACAAAGACACTTAGTATAACAAAAATCAGGAAAATGGTGATTTGATATTTTATTTTTTATTTTAGGAAAAATGCACTTGCATTTGCTAAGCAAACATTTGTGAGCCTCTGCTATGTGCAGAACATTGTTAATAGATGCTCACTGAAGAGGCACATTGTAAGAGCCAGCACTTTTCTCTTTGATGGAATTCCTGCCACTAAATCCAACCCAAGGAAAAGACACTGAAGGCCACCAGCCAGTCTCCAGTGGGATCTCAGCAAATATAGCCATAAAAGGTGATCCAGACCTTATCAGAACACATTTCTTTTTCTTCTACTATTTATTGAACTTAATGTTATGTCAAATTCTGCAAAGAGTTTGAGTACAATAAGGACTAGGAACAAAATTATCTCATTTAATTTTTTCAGTGGCTGAATAAAAGTCTCAGTTTTACAGAGGAGGAATCTGAAGTTGTTACTAAGAGACATGGACTTCAACACTAATTCTAGAGCCCTTTAGCTCTTCATTGTGGTTCTTCCTATGTCTCAATTTTTTCATCTTTACCAGGAACATTGTGGCACCTACCCATCACCTAATGATTTATTAGAGTAAGGATACCAGATAATTTGACATAAAATATCGTCATCATGAGAATCCATGGTAACTTTATGAAAACCCAGATTCCAGGGTCTCTTACGAGATCTACCACATTGGAATGTTTAGGGTTAAGGGCTCAGGAAATGATATATTAAGTAGTACAGTACTTCTAAAGTTCATACTGCTTTGTGAACTACTTAACTAGAAGTAGAAAAACAGCACTGGTTTAGAAAAAAACTGGAATCTATTATTCATAATAGTTGAGGAACAAATACACAATAAATTCTTGATATGCTTGCAGTCAGGAAAGGTGTTTGATTGTACAGCATCCGAAATGTCGGTCCATGATCAAGAGAATATGATGGGAGTCATTCGGAGTCATTTCCAAACTAAATTGTGACTTCTTTCTACCAGCTATAGGGAATGTAATAGAGGAATAAAGAGGGGGGAAATAGAAATAAAAAGGAAAGGAAAACATGTAGGGATGAGACAGCAGGCACATTGTAATATAACTAGTTTTTTAAATCTTATATTCCAACAGGAACTACTATAAAGGACACATGGACAAAATCAAGGGGGAGGGTGGAGGTGGGGGAGGGAGGTGGGTTCAGCTGGGGTGGGGTGGAGGGATGGGGAGAAAAGGCATACAACTGTAATTGAATAACAATAATTTTTTAAATAAATAAATAAATAAATAAATCTTATATTCCAGTTAATTGAAAAGGCAATACACTTTATAAAAACTGTGTCTTAAGCCTTGCATCTAGGTACAACCTTTAAACAATCACATATGGAGAAACTAAGAATTTTTTCAGTTAATGCTAAGATACTTGAAATAATGTATGTAATAGTAAAGGTGAAATGAAGGATACAGAAAAGAAGCAATCTACTAAATGCATATTCAGGAAGATGAAGGAAGAAGATTAAGACAAGGAAAGAGATCTCTCCTACAGCCAGCTGTACGATTTTCACTGGGTTATAAAGGACTGAACTGCATATTATGATTATATGCATATATCTATAAAAATGAATAGATTTAGTAAACTATATATAGTTCTTATATAATTTCTCTTTGATGATTCACTAGTAATCCTTTTTTGACATTAAAGTCACATATTGAAGTATTCCTTTCTGTATTGCTAAAAATCCAAGGTGCAAACTAGATTAACTTCCACTAATGGTTGAGTAAACTCCTAGGAGTGACCCTTCACAGATAACAACCATAAATTCTAGACAAAAAAAAAAATGCATGAACACATTGGAGAACAAACAAAAGCAGGCATATCCTTCAGGAGGCTTGACTTTTGAAAAGTGCAACCAGAACTGGGTGAATTCCCTGAGTTCAGATCTTTTAGCCTGAGGCCAGGCCTTGATAGAACCATGCAAGGTAGCTATAATCCCAACAGGAAACTGCTGTCGATCTAAATTAAAGAACTAAAGGGCAGAGGGTGGAGGAACTACAGCCTCTGAAAATGAGAGGGTGAATCTGGAAAAGAGCCAAACAAGGGGAGCCCAAAATTCTAGGGGTAAATTCTGCCCAAATCCCTGGTGTACTCCTAAGGAAAGAATGCATGAGCAGATTCTAATCAGCCCAACTAAGGCTTAAAGAAATCCAACTGATAACAAAGCCACTGTCCAAGGGTTAGTTATAGTTTGACACCAATCAAATAAATCACCACCTAAAACAGATTAAATAGGATCTCAATGAGTGGAGAAATGATTTATGTTCATGGATCAAAAGACCCAATATTGTTTAAATGTGAATTTTCCCCAACTGATGTTTAGATTTGACACAGTCCCTATCAGAATGCTACCAGACTTTTGTGTAGAAATTGACACATTCATTCCATAATTTATATAGAATGGGAAAAAACCTAGAAAATCTAAGGAAATTTTGAAAGCAGAAGAACAAAGTTGAAGAATTAGGCTACTTGACTTCCAGAATTACTATTAAGCTAGAGTGTTCAAATAATGTCTTATTGGCATAGAGACTGACAGATACATTAGTGGAACTGACTGGAGGGCCAGAAACAGGCTCATACTTATACTGTCATGTGATATTAAAATATATATATAATAGAGTTCTGACCAAGATGGAGGCATTGGTAGAAATGCATTGCTTTCTCACACAACCAAAAGAAGGATAACAACCAATCTAAAAACAATAAACAACCAGAAGTGCCAAAAACATCAAACTGCATGGAACTCCAACAACCAAGGAGTTAAACAAACATTCACCCAGACCAACAGCATCACAATGCAGCAAAGGGGGTTGCCTGATGAATACCTAAGTTCCCACCCCCTTACAATATAACAGGTGCACCAAGACAAAGGAATATGGCCCAAATGAAAGAACAGATCAAAACTCCAGGAAAAGAGCTAAGCAACCTAAGCAACCTTGGCAACCTAAGGAGATAGCCAACCTATCTGATGCAGAGTTCAAAACATTGGTAATCAGGATGCTCACAAAAATGGTTGAGCTCAGTTGCAAAATGAAGGAAGAAATGAAGGCTACCCAAAGTGAAATAAAGCAAAATATACAGGGAACCAACAGTGAAGGGAGGGGAACTGGGACTGAAATCAATGATTTGGAACAAAAGGAAGAAATAAACATCCAATCAGAACAGAATGAAGAAACAAGAATTCAAAAAAAAAATGAGGAAAGGCTAAGGAACTTCTGGGACAACTTTAAATGTTCCAATATCTGAATCATAGGGGTGCCAGAAGGAGAAGAACAAAAGCAAGAAGTTGAAAACTTATTTGAACAAATAATGAAGGAGAACTTCCCCAATCTGGCAAAGGAAATAGACTTCCAGGAAATTGAGGAAGCCCAGAGAGCCCAAAAGAAATTGGACCCACGAAGGAACACACCAAGGCACATCATCATTAAGTTACCCAAGATTAAAGATAAGGAGCATTACTGTCCAGGGAAATACAAAGTAGGACCATGAAATACCTACATATACACCCTACATATTTCAGGATGGCTGGAATTAAAAGACAGACAACACTAAATGGTGGCTAGGATGTGGAGAAGGCAGAACATTTATATTTTGATAGTGGGATTGCAATACGATACAAGATAATTTCACACCCCCCAAAAATCAACACACCCCTACTGTATGACCCAACAATTGCAAACTTAGATATTTTCCCAAGAGAAATAAGAACAGACATACAATAATGTCACTAGCAGCTTTATTTATAATACCCAGAACCTAGAAAGAAGCCGAGGGTAAGTTAATGGGAGAACGTGGTATACAGTGAGTACTGTTCAGCAATACAAAATAAACACTGATATGTGCAACAACATGGATGAATCCAAAACACTTGTTGGAGCCTCACACAAAAGAGCACACACTATATAATTCCTTTTATATAAAATTCTAGGCCAAGCAAAACTAATTTTTAATGGAAAATAATCAGAAGAATGCCTGGTTTGGGAGGAAGGAAGAGTAAGAATGAGGAATGACTGGGAAGGAGCAAAAAGGAAACTTGAAGGGTGATGGTAGTGTTTCATATCTAGAAAGGACTTTGATATAAAAAATGTTGCATTTACAAAAACTCATTGAATGATACATTTATGATGTGTGCATTACCAAAAAAAAACTATAAGTAAAATTGAAATCTAGTTGATGGCAAGCATGCTGAAGTGTTTAGGTGGAAATGTATTGATTTCTGCAACTTGTTTTGAAATGTATCAACAATAAGACAGATGATGGATAGAGGATGGATATATGTTAGGTATATATATGGTAGATATATGATAAAATAAGTATACAAAGTGTTAATGGTAGAATCTAATCAGTGGGTGTTTTTTCACTATCAAATTATTTCAGCTTTTCCATAAGCTAAAAATGTTTTTCACAATAAAATATTGGAGGAAAACCAGATTAACCCAAAGGCTATGGTAATCAAGATATTTATGTCCATAGTAGACATATCTGAAAATCAACACATTTTACTAATGGTATTTAAATGAAGATTATTGCAGCTTATATATTCATACACTTCAATAGACAAGTTATAAAAATAACCATTCCAACAAATTAGAGGGTGTAATAATAGACAAAAAGTACTCAAAACTGCATATTGCTCAGAAAAGCTATTTTTAAAAGAAAGAAAATAAAATATATACGTGATTAGTACCATTAGAGTCATTGGAACTGACACAAATACTCCAATTCTCCCCTTTTGGAAAACATGGAATAATTTCAATGTCTTTTCCTGCTTGAAATAAAGCATAGCAGAGTAGCTTGCTTTGGCCAATGAACTATGAGTGGGAATGATATCTGTCACCTCCAGAATTCCTTAAAAATGGATAAATGAGAACTACATGCTCTTTTTTTCTGCAGTGACAACACAGGAGGTTAAGGATGGTGTCAGTTACAATCATCAGAGTCCTGGTGTGAGTGACATTGGGTAGAGTCCCCTCTGGCCCGTGATGAACATGTTGTGTAGGAAAGGAACTATTCTTGTTGTTTTAAGCCACAAAGGCATTGGGGAATGCTCCTGCAGCATGATCTAACCCATCTTCTTTGTCACAGTCACAGAGTAAAATCTCTCATGCCATTCTTAAAATACATATGAACACTTTAAGTTGTTAATTGAAAAGTATTTTACAAAAGTATATTAAAAATAGTAGTCATTTCAAAACCAACCAACAAAGAACATTCAACTTTCTCCATGCGGTAATCCTCCAATGACTAAAGAGTATAGGATTTCATGGTACAACATCATAAAGAAAAACTTGGTGTTCAGAGTTGTGTGATACCCAGACTTGTTCACAAGGAAGACAGTGGAAATTAGCCTCATTGGCAGCAGAAAGCAATGGCTGCAAGACCTTAGAGAAGAAGAGTGAACACTTCAGGCTACAATCAATAGCTAGTGGCTGCAAAAGGAGCTATGGCGGAAGTTCGGTTGAAAAGACAAATTGCTCCTTTATTGGCAGTAGTCCTCCACTGTGACAAGTCTAAAGAATTAAAAGGAAGCAATGGGATTGCAACTTATCAGGGAAAATACAGTCATCTTAGGGGACACCATTTGCAAAGGTTTTTTTGGAAACAAATGGTTATAAAAACACTTGAAAATCACAGACTCCATTGTCAACAGGATAGTTAATTCCAAAATTGTAAATCTGTCTCAGTAGACTGAAAGGTTCACAGTAGCCACAAGTTCCCATTTTTCTTCCCCAAGGACTCCTGGGACATTTGATTAGATTTCACAGAAACTCCCTTCAACTTTCTTTCTTTTTTTTTTAATTTATTGATTTCAGAGAGAGAGAGAGAGAAAGACAGACAGAAACATTGATTTGGTGTTCTACTTATTTATGCATTCATTGGTTGATTCTTATATGTACCCTAACCCAGGATCGAACTTGCAACATTGGCATTTGGGGATGATGCTCTAACAAGCTGAGCTACCCAGCCAGGGCCTACCCCTCAACTTTCTTAAACTTATCTTTATCAAACTTCAGCAGGCTTTTCCAGAATATTATAGGTGCTGACATACAGAGTTTGCATAATGGTAAAAATAATTTGATCCCTGGCTGGTGTGGCTCAGTGGATTGAGCACTCGCCTATAAACCAAAGGATCACCAGTTCGATTCCCAGTCAGGGCACATGACTGGGTGGTGGTCCAAGTCTCCAGTTGGGGGTGTGAGAGAGCCAATCAATCAATGTTTCCCCTACACATTGATGCTTCTCTCCCTCCCTTCCCCTCTCTCTAAAAATACATAAATAAAATCTTTTCAAAAAATAATTTGAAATTTTGGTCTCATTTTTTAAACTCCCATTAAGTCATCTGAGAAACTACATGTAAACCACATGGCACAACTTCTGGCACGTGACACATAATTCCTCCTCCTCACCCATACTTCATAAAATGCATGTCATCCTAAGTCATAATTTCATATTTTAGGCTTTGGTACAATAGCGGTTAACCTTCCACAGAAATAAGAAACATTTATAAAGCAGTAAGTAGTACGGCCTCTAAAATCATCTTCGCAGTGTGGGGAATACATCTCTCCCACACACCAGAGGAAAATGAGAAAGTGGTTTCTCCAGGTCATGTTTGCTCAGCCACAACCTCCTACTTTTCTCTCAAATGTGCTATATCCTCTTTCAAGTTTATTTGAGGCCAAAACCTCCTAGTCTATTAATCCTTAAAAACATGTAATATGCCAATCATAGCTTGCTGCTTTTCGGGACTATTTATACTGAAAATCTCATATAAAATATGCCAAAGTTGCCACAGAATGTAGGTCCGTTTCACTTGTATTTTACAGCTCCTACCTTTGCAGTCTATAAACTATTTCTGCAAAAAGCAGGAAAGAGAACCAAAGTGTAGCTGCCCTAAAATCTGCCTTCTTGGATATTGATTTTTAAGCTAGATATTAAGAAACAAAAGACTCAGAAAAGACTTTTGACTTTCCCCCTTTCCTGCCTAAAGAAATTCAGATAGAAACCAGGTTTCAAGAAGGGAATCTTGGCATGTTCACCTTTGCATATCCACCTCAGCCTATTTGAATTGTGTGGCAGATGGGAAGGATCTAAACAAAAATCTGTTCGCTAGATTTCTCTCTGTTTCATTGTTCTTGGGTTGCCCGGCAAGAATTCGTTTACCACACGTTGTCTTCCTGTGAATTACCTGCATTCTTTCTGAAGTCCCAGAAATGAAGCCCAACGACCTAATGTGTCTCCAATCTCATTTCTTACGATACTCCCAAAGGTACATACATAATAACCATGGACCTTTTTTCCTGTTCATCTGTCTCTGTTAACTTACTACCTCGGCTAGGACTGAGAAGGTAGAGGAAAATCATTTTTGTGCCCCCACAGTGGTTTCATTTCCTATAGTGACACACATCAGGATAAATTATTTAAAAAAACAAGTAAAAACTAGTTTCAAAATTCATGTCCCATGAGCCAGTAGTTTATCTCACAGATGATGACAGATTCTTAGTTGATGTTTTTCTCTAAAGAGTAACTTTTGAATCAGAAGTAATTTTTGTAAAAAGAGATTGACTAAGACTGTGCCATCTACCAAAACATATCTTACTTATTTAATTCAGCAAATATTTATTGCATGAATAATTTATTTCCTAGTGGCAAAAGAAGAGACTTTCAAATAGGAGGCATGCTGGATTCAAATTTTAATTGTAGCAATACTGGTTTAGTGACCTACAGACAAAACTAAACAGTTTTCTTGTCTTAAAAATTAGATTATTTGTATCTATCCCATAGGAATCTTATAAGAAATAATACATATAAACCTCCTATCATAAGAGCTGGCATATAGTAGACTCACTATAAATATTATTAGTTTCCATGGTAGTTATCTACCAGGTTTCTTCTCCTTCCGGAAGCACATACGAGTACATTACACACCCTTTTCCAGTTAGGTAGCACCATGTACTAGTCTGACCAATAGGCCATGGGCATAAGTACTAGCTAAAAAGGAGAAGTGTAGGAATAAGAGCTTAAATAAATCTCTCCTCCAGCAACTACAAATAAGGAATCCTGTGTTCCAGAAAGTGCAACCACAAGACAGAAGGGCCTCTATCACGCAGGAGTCCTGAGCGACTGTGTGTGGCAGATTAATGCCCTAACTCAGAATAGACATGTAGCCATGATGGAAAAATAAACTTTCATTTATTGTGATAAGCCAGTCAGATCTGGAGAGTGTTTATAATCATATCATAACCTACCCTAATGCAAAAATTGTTACTAAAAGTGGGTACTGCTGTGATAAAAATCATGCTTTAAATGGTATCAGACAAACTCACTCACTAAGAACAACTAGAAAAGCCGGGTAAGATACAAAAGACACCACAAAGCTGATAAGGTAAGCAAAACTCGGGAAGATAACATCAAAGAGAGAAGTGAAATACAAATGTAAAAAAGTGAAATGTAAATGTATTTGGCAAGCCCAGCATTCTCAAGGTCTCTGTAGGCAGTATAGGCCAAGAGGCTGCCAGTGGCATGATCATAGGCAGAAAATTGGATACAAAGAGGCAAAAGAGTGAGGTTAATGTTCTATATCTTGATTGTGATGTTGGTTGCAAATTATATATATTTGACAAAACATATCGAACTGTACACACAAAGGGGGGGTTACTATATATAAATTATCCTTTAATAAACATGATTTTTTTAAATATATAATCTTTATATTTTGTTCCATTACCATTTAGTCCCCTTAAACCCTCCTCCCCCCAGCAATCACCACCCTGTTGTCCATGTCCAGGGTCCTTTTTCCTTTTTGGTTCACTCCCTCTACCCCCTGACCCACCATCCCACCCCACCCCCACCACTAGCTGTCATCTGTTCTCCATCTATGAGTCTGTCTCTCTTTTGCTTTTAGTTCACTTTGTTCATTAGATTCCACATATGAGTGAAATCATACGGTATTTGTCTTTCTCTGACTGGCTTATTTCACTTAGCATAATGTTCTCCTGGTCCATCCATATTGTTGCAAAGGGTAAAATTTTCTTCTTTTTTATGGCCAAGTAGGAACACGATGTTTTTAAAAGTTTGATCAATTTCACCAGTGATCAGAAAAATAAAAATTAAAACAAGATTAATTTTTCACCTATCAGCTTGGGAAATATTTGAAATACTGATAATTTCCAAGAAGTTTGGCTAAGTTTGTGAGTAAAGACACACTCTCATACACAGTGGGGGCATCAGTCAATATAAACTCTCTACAAGACAAGTTAGCAGTATGTATCAAACTTTTAAAAGAGCATTTCCTTCAACTCAGTATTTTCACTTTCAGAGAAAAACTGAATATATGCCATTTTCCTTGTATGGCACTGCATGCAAGCCAAAGCAACCGGAACACTTTATAAAAGAAACGTACACAACATCAGTGAATCCGTGCTTCACTGTGAGCTTCTGGTGTTGTCACTAGGGCTCACAGGACAGAGTTAATTCTTAAATAACATTTTACTGAGCACTTAGTAAGGTCCTAAATCCTATACTTTCATAGGAAAAAATACAGCACTTACATTTTTCATGAAATTGCCACCTAGCTAAAGCTCAATGAAGCGGGATTCCTATCATAGGTTATATTCAAAGCATCAACATTTTAAATATAAAATTGCATATTATCTCTAACATTTGTTGATAAGTGGGTTTTATTCAGATGCCACAATTTATATTGGCCAGCCAACAAATGCTGGCATTTAATCTCTAGATTTTCATCATTTATAACTACAGTCAAGAAAACAAAATAAATTATTGTTGTAGATAAAATTATCATGAAGATTTTTTTAGATTTTATTATAATTTTTTTTATTTTTAGAGAGAGGGGAAGGGAGGAGGAGAGAAAGAGAGAAATATTCATGAAAGAGGGAAACATCCATCAGTTGCTTCTCTCACACCTCAACTATGAGCCCGGCCTGCAGCCCAGGCACGTGCCCCAAACTGGGAACTGATCCAGTGACCTTTCAGTTCACAAGCCAGTGCTCTACTCACTAAGCTACCCCAGCCAGGGCTCATGAAGCTTTTTAGAGAAAGGTATAAATTAGAAACATTTCATAAGTCACAAATGACTATAGCCAAATTTGTAGAAGAAACTGTCCAGAATTCATATTCCATACTTCCTCATTAATCCAGCAAAAATTAAGTAAATGTACTTTTCTTTAATCAAAACCAAATTTGTTTAGACTCTAAGATGAACTAATACTGTTTTCCCAAATTAGTTTTTCCTGTTCTACTCTATCCAGGCTTCAAATCAATCCTATTCATTTTTAACACGTATTTATCATGTTACCATAAGAGGACCATAATAGAAAAGAAAGATTCAGAGCTAAACAAGAGTCAGACACTGGGTTGCCTGCCTTTTAGGTCATATTGAGGAATCAGGAATCAGAACAATATTCCTTGAGTAGTAAAAGAATAATGAAGTTAAGCAGGGAAGTTACAGGATTACATTTCTATCTCTGAAGAAATCACATTTCTGTGGTATGAAACATGGATTTGAGGAGCTCACACCAAAGACAGGGAGACAAGTTAGGATTTTCTAGTAAAGTGCTCTTAAGAAGCTATGAAGAATACTGAGCCAGTGGAGTCACTTTGAAAATGAGTGAGGAGAATGGAGGGAGGGAGGTCAGTGATCACAGGTAGGGAGCAAATGGAAGGACACAGAGCAAGAGAGAGACTAAGATTGGGAAGCTGTGACACCACCCAGCCATTGTTGTGACCTGGGTGACACAACACCACCCAACTCCCTGCCTGCTTAGCCTAAAAACCCTGATGGAGAGTAGGCTTCCTGGACCTGCTCTGGAAAAGAAATATCCAGTAGTGATTAACTTATTGCAGTTACATCATTAAAATGTGTAAGATAAAAAGTCACAATTGACCAAACAAGAACAACTACAGTTTGAATATTTGATTTTCAGAAGACATGTGAAAAGACACGATGAGGCCTAAATAGCCTTCTAAACAGCCTTAATTAGGCAATGTATGGGTTGTCCAAAGGAGCCACCAAATGAACTTTCAAGTTTCACGTGACCTATTACAAAAATTTCCTAAGTTACATGAGGTTGTTGTATCTAGAGGTAGAATTAAAATAATCTAGATGCCTACTATGCATTTCTCTCTTAGAAGAGTATAACATGTAGTTATGGTGAAGGAGAGCTGAACTTTGGGAATGATTTGGAATTTCTAGCCTGTGCAATCCATTATGACTTCCCTCAACTTGGACTAGCTGTCAGGGATGTTAACTATCACAGAAGAGAAGGAGAAAGAGTGAATGGACATAGGTACTCAGCATCAGCAAAGAGCAACTTCAAGGTGACAAGTTCAATAATAAACTGTTTCATCAGGGACCACAAACACCACAAACTCAGGCTTCCCATTGGGTTAATGTGGGGTTTTTTTTAATTTTCCAGTACATATGGTGCCATATTTTGGATTTCACATAGGCCATAAATGTGTACCTAAACTTTCCCAGAAGTAATCACATGGTTATTTTCAGCTCCATATCCAGACTGGTCATAATACTCCTGTATCTTCACACATACACAGTGGGCTTCCACCTGTTCTGGATAGTTCACAGGGTGATTCTACCTGCATTAGACCTTATATTAGCTTGCATTTCAACAGACACAAGTATCCTTGGGTAGGTATCTTAGTTTAATCCCATGTACCCTCCAAAAATCTAGCAAATTTCACAAACTGGTCTCTGATCTTCTTACCTTAAAACTAATTCTTGGTCAAAGACTTCAAGCAAACAGACATATATCATCTAAGGCACCAGACTTTAATATCCATAAATCCATCAGTTCATCCACTACTCCATAACCTCCAACAATTCGCTCACCTCGTAAACTGCAGTCTCCTGCTCCTAGCTAGTACAACATTCAGATACTTCAACAGGGCCTTGACAAGTAAGTGAAATTAACCCTGAATCCCCATTTTGAAAACAAAACTTCAAAATTAAGTCACTCTCTATTAAAAATCAGATATTAAATAAAAATAAGCCCCCCGTTTCCATGGTAGCCAATCTTAACTATTGAAAAGGTGAAGTCCCATGGACAACCTTCTGTCTACCTTTCGGCGAACACAACCACAGCAGATAAGCAGGTCATGCAGAATCAGCCCACTGTCTTCATATTAACAAGCTGCAGACCATCTGCCACGGCCTCCAGAAATATGCCTCAATTCCTCCCACCATCCCATGAGGCACCAACTCTGCAATGTCTCCTAAAGATGTCATCATCCAACCTGATGGATGTATCATCTACTTTTAAAATTATATTTTCTTCTAATAAACTCCCTGCTGTTACACCAGCGATGCTGCCCTCAACACTGAACTTACCAGAGGCTATTCAGCACCTCATGGGCCTGCTTTGCACTTATGTAAGAGATTGAGAATGCTGGCCTATGCCAACTTGTATTAGTCCAGAATGGGATGACTTCAAAGAGACCTCCAGATTCAAAAGAAAATGCCGGAGAGACTAAAATCTGAAGTCAAAGAAAAGGAGAAAAATCTAACTGAAAGGCATCTGAATAAATAAAATTCTATATCCCCAAATCCTTCAGTTGCAAAAATGTACTGCAGCAAGTAAGAAGTTGTGATCGACACATTCAGAAGATCTATACTTTCATCCCAGTGCTCCTTGTCACTTCTATGGCGAGTCCATATTTGTAAACCCTGTGGTCCCAAAATGCAAAGTTGAAAGGCCCATTCTCAAAACACATTATTTGTAGACAGTGAAGTACCCTTTGAAACTTCAAGTTTTAACTCTTTGAAGCATGTGAAAAAACAAGTCAAATTTGACACAAAATAGGTCAGTATCATCTCTAAAACATCCAAAGTTTAAGAAACTGTCTTTGGGAAAAAAAAGTTTTTTTGCCAGTATACTAAATATTATCAAGTTGAAGGCGTGACACAAAAGTGGTCACAAATTTTTCTGTTAAAAGTCATCCCACAGAACTAAGAATACTTTAGCACATTGTCATAGGCAATTAAAGTATAAATACTCTATAGTATCATTTAAATGTGGAATCTAAAAGTCCAAACTCCTGAAAATACAGACTAGAACAGCAGCTACCAGGGGACAAGAAAGGGGGAGATGGGGAGGTACTGGTCCAAGGGCACAAACTCCCAGCTGCTAGACCAGTAAGTTCTGGGATCTAACGTACAGCATGGAGACCGTGGTCAGGAACATTGCACTGTACCCAGTTACCCCACGAACCCCTTAAATACTAACTCACAATTTTATGTCAATTATGCCTCAGTAAAGCTGAACTTTTTTAATTTTAAATACTAACACTGTGTTATATACTGAAAGTTACTAAGAAGGGAGATCTTAAATGTTCCTGCCACACAAAAGAAATGGTAATTATGTAATGGGATGAAGGTGAAGGCTAATGTGATGACAGTAATCATGCTTCATATAAGCACATCAACGCACGTTAAACATACACCATGTTATATGTCAAGTATATCTCAACGTAGCTGGAAAAATAAATCAAATATGGTAAAATGAAATAAAAGTCCTCATACGGAAAGCAATCTGCTGAAAAACTCAGCTGCCAGCTGCCTAACCATGTACGCTGGTCCCAGGCCACTGTGCCTAACTCTGTATATAATCAATGCTTGGGTTTTTCCCAATATTTTCCCAGTCATGTCCCAACTAAATTTTGACAGGAAGGAAAAATGGATGAGAGCTTTTTGATTTTTAAAGCTTTAAATGAAATAACGCACACATGAAGAAAAGGAGCAAGGCTTAATGAGACCGGTGGCTTGTGACGCTCTTGTCTTGCTTTTGTCCTTCTCAAAACCACACCCAATGTCAAGCTGGCATCTAAAGAAAAAAAGAGAAGAAGCATGTTTTTTCTGTGCAACACATGCAATACAACACCCAAAGCTTTGGACACGTCTCTAGAGTCTGCCTGAAGTGATTTCTTTTCATCCGTAGTATTTTCTTCTATTTGTTTATGTGTAGTGTAATAGTCTTTTATTAACTGATTTTCTTTTTTCATTCTTAATGATGAAACAAGCTCATGTTGCTTTTAAAGCCTTATCGGAGCACAGCAATGTCTTAACATAAAGCAACATTAGGGAAACAAAGTTTTGCACAAAGTAACTGTCTTCTGCTTATGGTAAACTTTTCCTTAAGCTGTGTCAAATTTCTGTGAAGACCCGCAGATATACACAGGGAAATGCAGAAAATATGTAAGAAGTATGCCTCTAGGTCATTCTATTTACTGAATTCTGCAGTAGGTATCAAGACAATGATGTAAAGGCCAGATCTTGATGCCCAACATCAGTTATGAGAGCAACGGGAAGACAAAGCGCGTGCTGCCCAGGGGCTTTCAAAAGCTCCTGGTCCGCCGCGTCAGGGAGCTGGAAGTGCTGCAGAGGTGCGCCAAATCTCACTGTGCGGAGGCTGCTCACGACGTCTCCTCAAAGAACCACAAAGCCGTTGTGCAAACAGCAGCCCAGCCGGCCATCAGCGTCACCAGTCACCAATCCCAATGCCACAGCGAAGAAAATGAATAGACAGCTTGTGTGCACATTGTATTTGTGTTAATAAAACCATAGAATTCTGCCAAAAAAAAAAAAAAACTTGACAAAGAAACAAGGTTAAACTTCCTTCATCTGCTCAATGACAAATTTTCCACAAGAGATGACTGGAAAATACAAATTCAAAATGAGCAGCAACAGCAGTACCTATAGCTCCTCACTTTTGAGAGGAGTTGAAATGCTTGACAGTTTGGATCATTTATTTCTAAACCTAACTTAATAACAATATCACATATATTTTTATAAAATAGAGCTCATCATAACTGCAAAACAACTGAAAAAGAAAAATAAGCAGATTTGAACACTTAAGGAACATCAAGTATTCTTTATTTTGGTGACTTTTTTATAAGGAAAATAAATATGTACATGATGAGAAATTTATATGATGAAAGATTTGCATGCAAATTGAGGTAAGCAAAAGAAATAAGTAAATGTGTTTACAAAGACAGATACAGAAATTTATGTTATCAGTACTTAGAATGGGGCAGAAGGAAGTGCTGGCATGTAGCCAGAAGGAAGAGGCAATGGATGCTGTCACCCACTGCAATGCCTGCCAGGGACATTGAAGAATGAACAGGATTATCACAGGTGACCAAGGTCAATGTCCAAACCTTCACTTGAGGCTCTGCACTTTGTTAAGTGAGAAGAAATAGGATAGACCCTAGGCATACACAATAGATCCAAGACCTTGTATGTAATGAATTTTATTTTGTACATGAGCTTTGTTTATAGCTTTTGTCTGTGGTTCTATGTGAATATCAATAAATCCATATTAATTTATTTTATTAATAAAACCAGATGTAGGATCTTGAGTTAGTGGTTTTGCAATTTATCTAAGCAACCTATCTTGGTAATAGATAAAAAGATATATCTTATTTTTTAAAAAATGAAAAACTTATATTCTAAAACCTAAAATAAAAAGAACCAAAGGGAATCTTGATGAGGCAGTAGAAGTAGCATTGGAGACTGAGAATAGATATTTGAGATACATAAAAGTTTAAAATCAACAACATTTGTTTGCGAAGTAACTGTTGCATCATAGCAGAGAACTGAGAAAAAGCAGGAACCACTCCTGACTCTTTGTTGTATCACATGTTCACCAGCCAGTTCTGGAGATGCAGAGGATGCCTGCTTCAAGTAGAAAATAAGGAATTTAAAACACCTGTAGGCCAGTCAGAGTGGCCAACATAAACAAATCCACAAACAAAGGCTGGAGAGGATGCAGAGAAAAGGGAACCCTAGTACATTGTTGGTGGGAATGCCGACTGATGAGGCCACTGCGAAAAACAGTATGGAATTTCCTCAGAAAACTAAAAATGGAACTGCCCTTTGACCCAGCAATTCCGATGCTGGGATTATACCCTAAGAACCCTGAAACACCAGTCCAAAAGAACCTATGCACCTCAATGTTCATAGCAGCACAATTTACAATATCTGAGTACTGGAAGCAACCTAAGTGCCCATCAGCAAATGAGTGGATCCAAAAACTATGGTATATTTACACAATGGAATTCTACGCAGCAGAGAGAAAGAAGGAGCTTGTACCCTTTGCAACAGCATGGATGGAGCTGGAGAGCATTATGCTAAGTGAAATAAGCCAGGCGGTGAGGGACAAACACCATATGATCTCACCTTTAACTGGAACATAATCAACAAAAGAAAAAGCAAACAAAATATAACCAGAGACACTGAAGTTAAGAACAATCTAACAATAACCAGAGGGGAGGGGAGAGGGGACAGTGGGGAGAGGGGATTATAGGAACTACTATAAAGGACACATGGACAAAATCAAGGGGGAGGGTGGAGGCAGGGGAGGGAGGTGGGTTTGGCTGGAGTGGGGTGGAGGGATGGGGAGAAAAGGCAGACAACTGTAATTGAATAACAATAAAAATTTTTTTAAAAAAAACCTGTAGGGTACTCTCTGGAAAGTGACAACAATAATAAAAGCAGTTACCATAGTTACCATTACGTTATCTGTTGTGAGCACAGTCTGTACTAAGTGTTTTATATACAAAATTCTATATAAGCCTCACATATATCACTTTTTTTTGTTTTGCGTATGAAGAAACTGAGGCACAGAAAGGATTGGTAATTTGCCCTAGGTCACACAGCTATTAGGTGGCAGAGTCAACATTTGTATGGAGGCAGTCTGGATCTAAATCTCATGTTTCAGTTACAGGTGAGAAGACCTCAAAAAATAACTTTATAAAACAAAAGAAAAAAGGACAGAAGGACAGTAAATTCAAAATGAGAGACCTGGGCAAACTATAAGCAAATCTCATCAAAATGAACTTGTATCAGAGCTTTTTTATCCCACCCACACTACTTTGAGACTCACCTTGGCCAAATGGCTCAGTTGGTTGGAGCATCATCAAAAGATTGCAGGTTCAATTCCCTGTCAAGGCAGATACCTAGGTTACGAGTTGAATCCCCAATTGGGGGGCGTATGGGAGGCAACCGATTGATGTTTCTCTCTCCCTCTTTCTCCCCCTCCCTCCTTCCCTTCCTCTCTCTAAAGTCAATAAACATATCCTTGAGTGAGGATATTTTTAAAAAGTAAAAAAAAAAAAAAAAGCCGACAAGCCTGAATCTCATCAGTATTACTGGCTAGGTTGTGTAACCTAAGACAAATCACTCAATCTCCCTCACCCTTGTTTATTCGCACCACAAATAAGAACATTGTGCTTAATGATCACTAAACTCCCTTCCAGTTCTAAATTTCTGATATTAAAAAATAAAATAAAATAAATGTGCTGAAAAGCCTTGTGTAAGGGATAATTTGCAAGTTCAGAGGAGGAATCATACAGGGCAATGTAGGTTTATAATGACCAAGAAAGTCATTATATTATTGACCTTAATTATCAAATTATTGCCTAAAAGATGGGATATTCTTATCCCAATTTTAATTTCAAGTGAATATAAAACAAAATATTTCCTCTTTATTATCTGATTTAAGGCTATTAAGTGAGTTAAAATATTTTAAGTCAGTGCTCAGGGAATGAATCAAACATTTTACAGGGAAAGCTATTCTCCTGAACCTGAACATTTGTCAAAAAAAAAAAAAAAACAGGCAAATTTTCAGGACCTTGAGGTGACTTTGCAAGGGAATTAACATGTTCTTTAGGGCCAGCTCATGTTCATATATTCATAAGCCTCTTCTTCAGGCTTCTAATAGTTGCTCATGAGAAAGTAATAGAGTCCTCTCTTATCTCAGCCCTCAGCATCTCAAAGCATTTATTTTACCCAAAAATAAAATTGTTCTTATTCATCAATGTATTTTCATATCGAAGAATAAAATCTTACAAGGAGAGAAAGACAACCTTCCCCATAAGTACTTGTGCCTTTGGCTATTCATATCACAACTAACTAATGATTTCAGCATCAATAAAGCATGACATGAATTTTGACTATAAAATTATACCATCTGATCTTTTAAATTTTGATTGATTTTAAAATAACTGTCAAATGATCTCTAAAAGGGCGATGCGGTGCTTTATTTATAGATTCTTCTTGGGAGGTGCATCGTTTTCCTAAGATCAGAACCGTGTGTGCGTTTCTAGCTCTGTGACGTAGCATCTTTGTCAGTTTCTTATTGTACCGGAACAAGAGCAATCAGCACACTCCTTTGTCAGATGCTTCTAAGGACCTCTGGGATTTAAAGAAAATAATTTAGTGTTGCTGGCATATTTATTGCCGAAACAGCAGTATAAAATTTGAAAAGCTTTGTTTAAAGAAATCATTTCAAAAACCCTTTGTTCCAGATTAAACTCAAAGGACATTTTTAATAACCACTTAGCTGCTTATTAATAATAAAAATAAAGAATGCTATTTACTCCAACTGTTTGCTCATATTGTTCTCTCACGATTTCTCCATGGGGATATAATGGTTGCAGCTTTCAGAAGATGAATATGAGAAGAAATTATCTGAAATAAAGTTCAGCCCTTTGGTATCTATCTGAACCAGGCATTTTAGTCTTACACTCACATGGTTCTGTAAGCATAAAGAAGTACATATGTATTGTATTCATGCAGGAAACTGTATTGCAATAACATCTATTTTCCTCAATGTTTAACATATGTCATTACAAAAAGCTCAGCTTTTCGAGGAAAATAAAATATCATCCTTTCTGCCATCTGGGCTGAGCTCTTTAAATGATCCTTAAAATGCACAAAAAGTTCTATCATCTTCAAATGCAAGGTCTAAGTATGATGACATGGTCTAGTGTCAAGCGTAATTGGTGTCCCAGATAAAAAAAAAAAGAGGAAAAAATGAGCCAGAAAAAATGTTTGAAGAGTTAATTGCCACAAATTTTCAAAAATGCATTGAAGATATGGATTGAAGAATCTCTGAAAACTCTGGGAAAAAGTAAATACAAAGAAAACCACATCAAAGCATGTCATACTCAAATTGCTGAAAACCAAAGAGAAAGAGAAAATCTTAAAAGCTGCCAAATGAAAAACACTTTATGTAGAGATCTTGTTAAATGATAAAGAAAATTATAGTTGACTGCTCATCACAATGGACACCAGAAACCAAGATACAGCATTCTTCATGTGCTGAGGAGGAAAAAACACTTGCACATTAGAATCCTATATTCAGTGAATATATTCTTCAAAAATGAAAGTGAAACGCATTTTCAGTGAGACAAGAGTTGAGAAAACTTTCTAGCAAACCTACCTTACAAGAAATGCTTAAAGAAGTAACAAGTTAATTAGGTTCCACTTACAGGTGAGATCATATGGCATTTGTCTTTCACTGCCTGGCTTATTTCACTTAGCATAATGCTCTCCAGTTCCATGGCATTGAAATTAAGAACAAACTGACAGTAACCAGAGGGGTGGTGGGAGGGGATACTGGGAGGGGAGGGGGGGAAGGTTCTCAGGAACATGCATAAAGGACACATGGACAAAACCAAAGGGAGGTAGGGTCAACGGTGGGAAGTGGGGTTGGATGGGGTGGGGGGGAGTGGTAGGGGGAAAATGGACATGACTGTACTTGAACAACAATAAAAATAGTTTAAAAAAAAAAGAAGAAGTTAAAATGGCCAAAGATCCTTGGACTGCCTGGGAAGAAAGTAAAATCTTTTATAAATTACAATCTTTGATAAACCAAGAATTTATATTGTAACATCTAGTATAATCATGACATCTAGATTTTTAAAAAGTATACAACTTCCAAGATGTTAAAGAAAGGGAAATGAAATAATAAAAAATATTCAATCCAAAAGAAAGTAAAAAGGAAGAAAATAAGACAAGAAGGAAATAGACCAACATTAACTAGGATTGTATACTTAAATTCTAATATATCAACAATTGTATTATATATAAATCAACTTAATAATCCAATTAAAAGATAAATGGAAAAATTATATTAAAAAGGTTTATGCAGTTTGAAATACATTCATCTAAAACAAGGAAAGTTGAAGGGATGAACTATATATATGTCTATATATATATGGTAGAAGTAGACGAAATATATACATATAATGGAAGCTAACAAAAACACTGGAATGTTGGAAAGTCTGTAGACATATTACACAAATATCAGACAAAGTAGACTTCAAGAGGGAAGGTATGACTAGAGGTGAAGGAGACACTGCATAATGACAATATTCAAATACTTTCTGCACCCACCCCAGGCTAAGCTGAAACTTTACCTGAATTGCCTTGAAACCTACTGACAGCATGCAGCATTCCCAAGGACAGCTTTTCCATTTTTTAAATATTAATAACAACTGCACAATAACAGCAAATATTCAATTGGTGTTCACATTTCTCTGAATATGCAAAATCATTTCCAACAGTTGGTATTGTAATAGGAACCAAAGAAAGTCTCTAATATGGCTGATTGTGATATTTCTTAACTGTCTTTAATTTATTGTTTCCTTTTCCTCTTATGCTTTCAGTTTATTCATTAAAGACACAGAGTTGTTTGTCCTATTGTCACCATGCAGACTGGGGTTCAGCCAATTGATGCCTTGAATCTAAATGACCCAATGATTTGTTGAAAGAAATAAGTTTTTATTAACAGGGTTCCAACTTGGGGAGCACTGAGAGCACTTCTGCTTGGAACCCTCCTCTTCCACGAGACCCCGAACTTCCCTTGATTCCCAGAAAACCATCAGCCAAAACCACACCCAGAAGTTCCCTTTTCCTTACCTGTCCTTCAGCTGGTCATGCAAACAGATTTCCATTCTCTTTGGAAAGTGCACTTACGGGTTTCAGAGTCGCCATCTTCTTGCAGCAGCTCTCTACTTCAGGATCTGGGGTGCTTCTTAGTTTTCATGTAGTGGTTCAGGAAACCATGTGCCGTGTTACACTAGATTATGGTGTCTTAGATGTTGGAGCTCAGTGAGGCATGTGCCCCTGTGTGGGACCCTGCCTTCAGCAATTGGCTCCATCCATATGGGTCTAAGCCCCTGGTGGGCCCTGTATCTCTTGGTCCCACAAGCTCTCCCATCCCTGTGGAGAGCAGGGCCAGAGGCCCAGAACATCCAAATGCCAAAAGCCCAGAGAGAGCTTGCACCAATCTCCAAAGTCCTGTACCAACAGTCCCCTGTACTAAAAGAGTAACATTCTTCATAAACTCAAAAGTCTGCAGCTTAGTATTCCCAGTAACAGTTCAGCCTCAAGCATCTTTTACAAGTCTGGGTGCACCAGCCTGAGTCCTTGCAGCATCATTTTCCTCCAGAGCTGCCTTTACTTCAGCCATTAGTTCACCAGTGTGTCTGCATGCTTGGCCAGGTAGGTGCCCCGCAACTCCACCAGCTCGGCCACTGTATTCTACAGGCAGAAGTCCAGGCAGACCTCCAGACAGACCTCCCAACCTCGTGGCATACCTTGTGTTACTCGGCCCACTCCAATTTTAAATGCTTGGCTTAGAATTTCCTGGATGGCCAAACATACAGCTCTTCATGTGGTGCATTAGTGTCCACTATTTTTGTCAGCTCTCCAGTGTCTTTGATCCTCTTTTGGCTGCCATCTTTAGTCAGGGCAAGAGTTCCCAGTGATGCACGGGCATCCAGGGTGGGCATTCACCCATGCAGGTGCTGTTTGAGCTTCTCCCTGGCTATGTCACGAGTCATTCTTCCAGTGCATGTTCTCACAGTTAAGTAGACAATTTGCAGCTTTTGCAGCTCCTGCCTTCAGAAATGCACAGGCTGTTAATTTCCCGTTGTTATGCAATGTGCCTTAAATGCTATACTTTTAAATTCTTTCCTCTGCCCTCCTGTGTCTTTTCACAGAATTTGAGGAGGTTTCTTCCATTCTTAGGGGACCGATGCTCTGTACTCCATTACACTATGAAAGTACCTCATTCGAGACTTCTGATTAAATCACCATGGTATTGTTTAACATGTTCCTCTGCCCTGTATTTCCTGTAAACCAGTGTTTAAATTTGGAGG
This sequence comes from Desmodus rotundus, assembly GCF_022682495.2. NCBI lineage: Eukaryota > Metazoa > Chordata > Mammalia > Chiroptera > Phyllostomidae > Desmodus > Desmodus rotundus. The sequence continues at coordinate 43,771,959 of NC_071390.1, read as the reverse complement.
CTTATATGAATCAGGTTAAAATTTTGGGCAAGAATCCTTCACAGGCAATTATGAGAATTATACCAGGAAAACCATAGTATATATAATATAATTACATTATATCTCTGTGATTTTAGCAGAGCTTATGATCTTTACCAAGATCCATTATGCACTAGGAGTCTTAAAATGATGATATTCTCATTATATTTAATGCTAGTTTTGTTCCAGTTGCAGAAATACATCTCCTGTCTATGGGGCACTGATTGAAATGTGCCAAAGTGTTATGTTTCTAAGAAAGATTCCCTGTTATGGGTCCTCCTTAGTTAATTAATCAAGCATTTAATATGTGACTGGCTCTCTTCTAGACCCTAATGGCACAGCGAGGAACAAGAGAAGCAAGAACACTGCTGCTATGATCTTGTTACTGTATTGAGGAGGAAAGACAAAGAACTGATAAATAAATAAAGAACCAGGGTAATTTCAGCTTATCATATGCAGAGTGAGAGAAATTAACTAGGCGAAGTGAGTGACAAGCAAAAGAATAGTCTTTACATAAGGTGGTCCTGGCTTCCCTACGATCTTCTCTGATCAGGTACTAGTCGCCAAGGCCCGTATGCAAGACCATAAGAACAAAAGCAAAATGGTTTTAGGACAGAGACAAACCATATTCAGGGATAGAAGAAAGAGGGAGGGGAATCTTTCCTGATATTCCTCATCAGAGTATTTGCTTTTAAATCCATCTCTTTGAAACTCCTGAATCCTGATTTTTAAGAATTAAAATATAAGCAAATGCTGGATTTATCTATTATAACTTCCCCATCTTCGTTGTTAGAGCAAGGCACTTCGAAAAACTGAGAATGAGCTTTGAAAAATCAAGTTTATTTTTTTCTCTATGAACAAAGCTGGTAATAAGAGACCAAACCCCAGGAGGAAACCTTGGCTTCTTTTTCTCCCCACTTACCTGATCAGAATCAATCCCACTCCCTACAAGGATCCACTCTTAGAAGAGAAAGAAGAGGTGAGATAGAAAGGCTACCAGGACTTGAGATGAATAGGGTGTCCTCATTTAGAAAGTAATGGGAAAATTTTCATCTCATGAAAGTTTCTACTTCATGATCCATAGTAATTTTGATGGAGGTTACTTCTTTCAAGCTCAGAAGATAGAATTCCTCCATTACTATGAAGTTGAAGAATAAAATTTCTTTGAGTTCATATAGGGGAAAGATGAGGTTAGGACATAGATTTTGGTGCCATACAAGTTCTGGTTCAAAATCCTTATATACCACTTAAACCTGTGTATGACCCAACAAGTTATTTAATCTCCCTAAGCCTCAATTTTACCACCTATAAAATGGGAAACACTTTGTTATGGGTAATTTTATGTGTCAACTTGACTGGTCTGAGGGATGCCCAGATAGTAGTAAAACATTATTTCCGGGTATGTCTGTGAGAATATCTCCTGAAGAGATTAGCATGCGAATCAATCCACTAAGTAAAGAAGACACTTTTACCAATTCCAGGGAGCATTATGGAGATGAGAGCCTGAATAGAACAAAGAGAGGGAGGAAGAGTGAATTCGCTCCGTTTGCTTAAGCTGAGATGCCTATCTTCGGCCCAAGGGCAGTGATGCTCCTGATTCTTGGGCGTTCAGATTCAGACTGGTACTCACACCACTGCCCCTCCCCCATTCTCAGGCCTTCAGACTCTACTAGATTATACCACCAGCTTTCACAGTTCTCCAGCTTGCAGGTAGCAGATGGTACTGCCATGGGACTTCTTGGCCTCCATTACTATGTGAGCCAATTCCTATAATAAACCTCCTTCTTTATATTTAAATCTAGATACACACATAGATATCCTATTGGTTCTGTTTCTTTGGAGAACACCTATACACACAAAATTCATACTTGGGTTTCCTATGGGGATTACATGTAAGGCAGATAGCGCAGCGCTTGGCATATAACAAGCATTCAGATGAAACATTCTGAGTCTGGGGGCTATTCCTCCAGGACTACAAGAGTGTCACTCACTCTCCTGAAAAGAAGGTAGTGTCCACTACATGGACCTTCCGGACTACACGTCCCAGAACCTCAAAGAGGTACTACAGCTGTAGCCTCACCTACCTGCAGCAGAAATGCTTCCAACTAAAAGGACTTTATGAAGGGATTTTATCTGGACATTTTTCCTAAACCACATAAATCCTATTGCACCATTTCCATTTTTAAAAATTCTTTTCATAAAAGACAAAGCAATTTCATTAGAAGTACCTATGATTCATACACAACAAAATGGTGTGTGGATGGTGTCCAGTAAAGACAAGAAACTTGTTTTTTCTTTTTCTCATCAGAGAACAAAATGCTGATAGATTCTCATTTAATTGATACTAAAACTTTCCCTGTAGTACATTGTATTGACAAAGTGCTTAAACCTCATCAGCTTGTTTTCTGTTCTCCTGGACATAGTTTAGTAGAATTTGTTAGAGTCGCATGAAGATCTGAGTCCTCGGATTCACCATCAAATCTCGCATCAGCAGAAGGAGCCAGAGATATGCCTCAAGCCGTCAGTGTCATCAAGATTTTCACAAGGAGAAAGACGTTCATGTGTTTCAGCAAAGGTGGTGCCTGCTGGAGAGGTGAGAAGTATTTGCTGCTTCAACGAGTCAGATAGAATTTACCAGACTTGGTGGAGGTGAACAGGCTTTGAAAACTACTTGCTTAAATAAACTGTGTCCCTCGCATGGTTCTTGAACTTTCTCTCTGAATGATTTCAACTCAGGTACAAAGTTCAGCAACCACATTCAGTCCAATTGTCAGACCTTGGTAGAGAAATTATATAACTGCCTTTGACAAGTGAGAAAGTTTGGTTTAGTCCGCATTGACCAGCCGACCCTTCAAGGGCCATGTCCATACAAATCTATAAGGTGCACAGGCTGTACCTAGGATAGGTAACATGTGGAGAAACTGAATTTAATTGGATAAGAAGAACAGATAATTTTTTGAAAAATATTCAGTGCCTAGGGGGTATGTCAGAGAGTGGGCATAACTATCCTAATTTGTATATAAAAGCTTTGAGACAGAGAGATGCAACATTGCCCAAGTTTGTATAAAATAAAAGAATGCATAGAATAAAATTAACTTTTCTCAGTCTATATCCTTCTAGTATTCGCTCTGTGTCATATAATCCAGAAAGTTCAACTCCCTTTTTTCAGGTGCAGCCTAAATTCTAATAGAAGGCAAATTGAATTCAATTAATTTAATCAACTGAATTTTTTGAGACATAAGACTACTAGTGACACATGTTATAGAAATAAAGCCATGATTAGTACTATTTCTTACAACAAACCTTCTTAGAAAATACATATGGACTTTGTCTCACTACATACAAATATTCCTGGTTTTTCCCCAATGAGAAAACACCAAATGCCAAGGAGAGAAAACTAGATTCTATTTACACTTAAGTACTCGATCAGCTGCTCATCACCCAGGACCTCCACCATAATTCCCGTTAAGCGGCACAGAGCACAGGCGCACATTGTGCGGCACCCGCACTCTCTTCAGCACCCCCCCCAGCTAGTCTTGAGCCCAGCCCTGAGAGGGAGCCCTCTGTTTCTCATTCAGAGCCTTACCACTCCAGACATGAGGGGGGGAAAAGGAAAGCTGATACAATGCCCAATTTTTAAGTATATTTTATTGATTATGTTGTTACAGGTGTCCCAACGTTTCCCACTTTGCCTCCCACCACCGGGTACCCCCTTTCCCTACAGCAATCCCCCCAATTAGTTCATGTCCATGGGTCATGTATACAAGTTTGTTGGCTTCTCCATTTCCTACTGTTCTTAACATCCCCGTCTATTTTTTATCTACAGATTATGCTTTTTAATCCCTGTACTCTTTACTCCTTCCACCATCCTCCCCCTTCTCCCTCCCACATATAACCCTCCAAATGATATCCATACCTATAATTCTGTTCCTGTTCTGGTTGTTTGCTTAGTTTATTTTTTTTATAGATTCAGTTGTTGAGAGTTGTGAATTGTTGCCATTTTAATGTTCATAGTTCTGATTTTCTTCCCCTTCATATATAAGTTCCCTTTAACATTTCATGTAATAATGGCTTGATGATGATGTACTCCTTTAGCTTTACCTTGTCTGAGAAGCACTTTACCTGCCCTTCCATTCTAAATGACAGCTTTGCTGGATAGACTAATCTAGGTTATAGGTCCTTGCTTTTCATCACTTTGAATACTTCTTTCCAGTCCTTCTTGCTTGCAAGGTTTCTTTTGAGAAACCAGCTAATGGTCTTATGGGAACTCCTTTGTAGGTAACTCTCTGCTTTTCTCTTGCTGCCTTTAAGTTTCTCTCTCTTTCTTTAACCATTGGCATTTTAATTATGATATGTCTTGGTGTGGTCCTCTTTTTGTACAACTTGTTTAGTATACTCTGTGCTTCCTGGACTTGTATGTCTATTTCCTTTGCCAAATTAGGGAAGTTTGCTTTCATTATTTTTTCAAATAAGTTTTCGATTTCTTGCTCTTCCACTTCTCCTTCTGGCATCCCTATGTTTTGGACGTTGGCATGGTTGGAGATGTCTCACAGTCTTCTTATGCCATCCTCATTTCTGGGGTTTCTCGTGTCTTCTTTCTGTTCTGGTTGACTTTATTTCTTCATTATGTTCCAAAATGTTGATTTGAATCCCAGCTTTCTTCCCTTCACTCTTGGTTCCCTGCAGATTTTTCTTTTGTTCACTTAGCGTAGCCTTCATTTCTTCCTTTATGTTGTTGCCATACTTAATGAGTTTTCTGAGCATCCTGATCACCAGTGTTTTGAAGTCTACATCCGATAGATTGGCTATCTCTGTTTTGTTTAGTTCTTTTTCTGGTGTTTTGTTCTATTCTTTCATTTGGGCCATAGTCCTTTGTCTCTTCAACTTGGCAGCCTCCCTGTGTTTGTTTCTGTGTATTAGGTATAGCTGCTTTGACTCCCTATAAGAGGCACCTATAAATTGTGTGGGGCAGTGCCTTAGGTAATCGCCGGTGTGGGGCAACCCACTTTATCACTTTGTGGCTCTGTGATAGGGGAGGGCTCAGAGAAGGGACTGTACCACTGCCTGGCTTCTGGGGATTTGCCCAGCACTCACCCTGTTTCTAGTCACTTCGCCCACTTCCTGTATGCAACTGGCACCCTTCCAGCTGTTGCCCTAGGGTTGAATCCCAGAGTGGCTGGGTGTGCATACATTTTGAGACTGTGTGGGTCCTTTAAGTGGAGTTTCCGGAAAATCCAGCAGTTTCTTCTAATGCTGCAACCCCCACTGGTTTTCACAGCCAGAAGTTATGGGGATTTATCTTCCCAGTGCTGGAATCCTGGGCTGTGCAATGTGGCCTGTCACTGGGATCACTCACTCCCAAGGCACCCCCACCCTCATTTTTATCCACCACACATGACTGTGGCACTACTCGTGCCCATTCTGGATGAATGTGGCTTTTTTAAATCCTTGCTTGTTAGACTTCCATACAGTTCAATTGTCTGACAGTTCTGGGTGTTATTTGTTTTGAGATTCATTGGAATTCTTTTTGTGGTTGCACAAGGAAGCAAAGGATGTCTACCTATGCCTCCATCTTGAATAGAAGTCCCAAAATTCAATTTTAAAGTAATTTTGGGGGGTCTTTTTTACCTTCTCTTATTCTCTCTGTTACTCCGCAAGAATTCAATGCCTCCAAATTGCCCTTTGGCTATCAAAATTTTTCTGTGTGAGTCCCCTTGGGCCTGCCTGTCCTCCAATGTCATGTGGCCCACAGTTGCTTCTCTTCTTTCCTTTTCCACAAAGCTCCCCATTCCTTATATGGATCTAATATGGATGTTAGGAAAGCATCTGATGGGACAAAAGCACCTGAGCAAAGAATTTCTGATGTGATACTCCCCCCCCACCCAATGTCATTATCTTCCTGAACACATGTATCTTTTTATCCTAATGATGTTTAAATTATAGAAATCACAGGCCTTAGTTACAGTAGTCCTCCTTACCCCAGGGGGACATGTTACAAGATGCCCAGGAAATGCCTAAAATTATGGATAGTACTGACCCCTAAATATTCTACCTTCTTTCCCATACACACACACACACTCTATGGCTTCTCCTTGGCATGTCCAAATTGCCAGCATCACTGTCTTGCACTTTGGAGACATTATTAAATAAAATAAGGATTACTTGGGCACAAGTGCTGCAACAGTGTGGCGGTCTACCTAGTAACTTAGAAGGCTACTAAGTGAACAACAGGTGGAGACCTGATGCAGCATGGACATATGGGACAAAGGGATGATCATGTCCTGGGCAGGACAGAGGAGGAGGGTGCAAGATTTCATCACACTACTCAGAATGGCACACAACTTAAAACTTATGAATTTTTTATTTCTAGAATTTTTATACCGCAGTGGACTGTGGAATCTCAGATAAGGAGGATAAACCACTATCCACTCCCAAAGGGCATATATCACAACTTGGCAATATAAAAAGAGAATATTGATGGTAATGTCAAGGCTTCTCTTTTTAAAATCTGCCCTGGCTGGTGTGGCTCAGTGGATTGAGTGCCAGCCTACAAACCAAAGGGTCACCGGTTCAATTACTAGTCTAGGGCACATGTCTGGGTTGTAGGCCAGGTCCCCAGCAGGGGGCATGTGAGAGGCAACCACATACTGATGTTTCTCTCCTTCTCTCCCTTCCTGGCTCTAAAAATAAGTGAATAAATAAATTTTTACAAAAGAAATAAATAAATAAAATCTATTTTCCTTTGTTTTATAAAGAAAAATAAATTCAACCTAGTTAATTAAAAATAAAAATAAAAGTTAAGATGGCTATTTGTCATAATCATGTAGAAAAAATGGCTTCTAAAGGTATAGATACCCCATTATCAGGGGAGCATGAACATTTCCTATGATGAAAAGTTTCCTTTCCTGTTTAATTTGGTTGTGATCAAAAGTAACATGAAACTAATCTCAGGGCAGATAAATAATGAATGGCTGAATTTTTTAACCAACTAAGCTATTTAGATAAGAAAACCAGGTTTTTATTTTAAATGCTGCACTCATTTCAAACATTTTGCTTCACTGATTTGGGGAAGTAAGACACTCATGTGCTTTCATGGGCTTTGTGATAAGGCTTAACCAAAGTTACAATATGCATTTGCTTTACTGTGTGAATAGCTCATATATCACCAAAAGAGAACCATGACTCACAATTACCATTTCTTCCTATATGCCAAGTGTGATGGCATATTTTCTTTGGGAGACTGTATGTTCACATAGTTACTGTGGACCAAAGAGATCACCAATTCTATCAGAATCAATAGCTGAAGTTGAATGTGGGTAAATTTAACCTCTCCTGGTTCATTACAAAATTCTTCCTTGTTGATATAAATGTTTATTCATTTTTGCTTATTACCTAAATGTTCCATGGAGAAATTTCAGAAAATACAAATATATTAATAGAAATAAATAAATAAATATGACAAACTCTACCATCAAAAACACTAACATTTTCAACTTTCTTCCTCTGATCTCTTTGCTATACTTATCCAAACAATATATTTTATAAAAATTAGTTATTTTATTTCTTAACGTGTTCATATCATGCTAATTTAAATTAATTATATATCGTGTATTCATTTCCATTCTATTACCTATTCTTTTACAAAGCCTTTTAGGGACCATATAGCATTTGACTATATGGGGATGCTGTAAAAATATTTAACTATGACTTCCCCAAGCTGGCAAAGGGAATAGACTACCAGGAAGTTCATGAAGTTTAGAGAGTCCCAAAGAAGTTGGACCTAAGGAAGCACACACCAAGGTACATCATAATTACATTACCCAAAATTAAAGATAAGGAAAGAATCTTAAAAGCAGCGAGAGAAAAGGAGACAGTTGCCTACAAAGGAGCTCCCATAAGACTATAAGCTGGTTTCTCAAAAGAAACCTTACAGGCAAGAAAGGGCTGGAAAGAAGTATTCCAAGTCATAAAAAGCAAGGACCTACATCCAAGATTGCTCTATCCAGCAAAGCTATCATTTAGAATGGAAGGAGAGATAAAGTGCTTCCCAGATAAGGTAAATTTAAAGGAGTTCACCATCACCAAGCCTTTATTATATGAAATGTTAAAGGGACTTATCTAAAAAAAAGAAGATCAAAAATATGAACAGTAAAATGACAACAAACTCACAACTATCAACAACTGAACCTAAAAAAAACAAAACAAACTAAGCAAACAACTAGAACAGGAATAGAATCACAGAAATTGAGAACACAGGGAGGGTTATCAGCAGGAAGGGGTTGGGGGGAGAGTAGGGGAAAAGGTACAAGGAATAAAAAACATAAACGGTAGGTACAAAATAGACAGGGGAGGTTAATAGTATATGAAATGGATAAGACAAAGAACTTATATGTATGACCCATGGACGTAAACTAAGGGGCAGTGGCAAATGTTGGTGGGAGGGGGTTGCAGGGCAGAGGGGAACAAAGGGGAGAAAAAATTGGGACAACTGTAATAGCATAATCAATAAAATATATTTTAAAATATTTAACTGTGGAGTTACATATTTGTAATGTGATAATGGCTATGTCAAAAAAAAGTACAATGATAATTCAAATTGCATTAGATACACTTGACCATTTCACTTCTAATTACTAAAAGTCATAAAAGAGGTAGAGATTTTAAGATACCCATCCAAGTCCATTTTCCCCTTTTTCCTGGAAATATGCCTCAGGGCCAACTACATTCCCCAATTTCCTTTGCTTCAAAGTGTGGGATGTGACCTGAATGATATGTGCCATGCCCAGGCCTGGACCTTAAAACATTGCACACATGCTCCCCTGCATTCATCTCTCCCCCAACCACATCCCACATGCACTTCAACTAAAACCAAGAATTAGCAGCAACCCAGCCTTAATCAAACAGATGACGACATACCTAAGATATAGCGCTGACTTAAAAGGAGCCCAAGTCTCTGAATGACTGAGTGGAAGACAACTGCTGCCTTATACCATTCCAGAACAATGGTGAGGGACAAAAAATAACGACGTGCCTGTCCTTAAATTAAGTAACATTTGACTGAATCTGTTACAGTAGCAGTTACACCTAATTCACCTTCTAAGTTTCCTTTATCTGATGGCAGTTTATCTACAGTAAATGGCCACACCACTTCAGTTTGGTGTGAAATTCAGCCTATATTGGAACTTCCCCTTCCTAAAGCCTTTGGACCTATGCTTCAGGAGCAACTCACACATAATTTCCATTTCTGAGTCTGGTGATATGGAATGAACAACATTCCTTTGGCCACAAATCAGGAAGGTTCTGATGTTTTCTGCTTCCACTAGAGTTTTTTGACATTGGACAAAACGAGGCAATGCTCATCCTCTCCCCAAGAGGAAGCTCACCTGTTAGGAACTAGCCTGGTCACTGATATCTGGGCGCTTTTCATATAATAATATAGGTGCTCAAAGAAACTCTGGCAAGTAGTTAAGAGCTTCCTTTTTCACAAATATATAAACATGCTTCGAGAGGTTAGAAGGCTTGTCCAACAGCATACATATAGAGATGCCGCTGAGGAACTCAAGTCTTGACTTCTAATCGAGAATAGCTTGCAATGCTCTAAAATACAAATGCATATAAAGAGAAAGAATTCTTTTCTAAATGTTCTGACTTTAAATATCCAGCCACATTTTCTTTTTCCTCGATGCAACCCCTCTTTAAAGCCAAATGCACTGCAATCCAATGCACACAGTACAATCAGTCCTAGATTGAATGATAAGCATTCATTCATTGAACAATTATTACACGACCACCATGGGTTTAGCACCAGTGAGTCAGATACAATTCCTGTTGAAGGAAGCATACATCTGGGAAGCAATCAACTACAGTGTAACAACCTGAGTGTGAAGAGCTAGGTAGGATAGGGGAAATAGAAAATGTTTATGGTTTTATATAATGACAAACCCTAACCCAATCTCAAAGGTCATGGTAGTCTTCCTGGAACGGGGTGCCGTAAAGTTTATTCCTGAAGAAGGATGCAGATGACAGCCAGATAAAGAAGAGACGAATACAGAGAAGACTAGAATGACCACATATAATGGAACTCTAGAGGAATCACAGTTTAACACCTGTTCCCATCTCCTTCAAACCCATTACCCTCCTACCCACCCCATGTTCGTTTTCCCATATTCCAATTTCTGTTCCAAGTGGTACTTCAATTTCAATAAAAATTACAGGAAATAACTTTATTTTGCTGGCAATTCATAATTCTTCCTTACCATCACATTAATATTCTCTACAAAATTGAAATCTACAATGCTGAAAATGTTCATGGTTTACAAGCATGAAGGACCACAATTTTGAAATTTTCTCTGTAGCTCCTTAAAAGATTGACAAAGCCTATAATCACTTATCTCAATTGAAGAGGTAAATGGGCCTGCAGTGGGGTCTCTGGGCCATATAATAATCTGCTCCTCCAGTCTCTACAGTTAAATGAGAAACACTCCTGAATGATAGCACAAGTACAAATTATTTGACATACTATCGGCCTTCCTACAAAACCTCTTAATTATACACGTGGAGGCTTATTGCACTTCATTAAATGTTTAAATAACTATGAAAATGTTTTATATTCAATGTTTGATAATAAAATAACATATTTAAGTGTCTTAAAATATTACCATATAACTTTAAAATAGTTTAATATAAATAATGGATTATAATATATTAAAATATATCATGGAATGCAGTTTTCAAATGCATTATATATGTAAAAATACATGCACACACACACATGGTGATGATGGACAAAGCACCAAATGTGTCACATAATGAAGTCTTCTTTCCAAGGATGCAGGCACAGATATTATACAGTGAAAGTTCATTAATGGTATACTCTTGTGCTTACACAGACTTTGAAACATTCTAACTAATTTTAAACAATTTTAACAATTTGTAACAATTATTAGAAATAGGAGATGGAGTAAAATCAAATATTTTTCTCCCTATTACTGCATAAAAAGTAGTTTATTTTAATATATACCAAAGAAACTGTTTTTGAAGAGATGTGGAGAAAATTAATTAAAAGTAAGCATGTATTTATATTAGTGAAAAATTATTACATAAGTTAAAATTTGATTGGATCAAGTGATCACATTAGTTAAGTTTTAAAATAAAAGTTTACACAATGCAAAAACCTCATTAAGAAATCTCCATATTAGAAGCCGCAGATGTAATGATATCATCATATAGATGCGGTTCTATGAACCAAACATTTCCCATTTTGTGGGAAACAATGCATTTAAAGAGCAAAACATGCAAAAGATTTCTTCAGCATTAAAGCTCCATTTTACAAATAGCAGAAGGGCAATAATGGTGCTGCTTCCATCCTACTGAAAAATGAAAAATGTGTGCTGTTGTTTTCAGGACAGACTTGATGTTTTCCAGTGGGTTCTGCTATTCTCCCTTCTGCCTGCAATTAACCGTCACCTGGTTTTAGAACATTAGCAGTCACACAGTTTAAGCAGAGAAAGAAAAACAACAGAAGCCACCACCTCACATGTCCGGTATTCTTACGTGATGCCGTACAATATTCATATAAAACTAAGTTCTCTGTTCATTTTATATGTAATTAGATACGCCAGAGGAAAAAATTTTAAAGGTAGACCACCTAATATCTCACCTTGACTGTAATAATTCCCCGATTCAAACTATCAGAGATGTCTCTCAATTGTTTTAAGTATCAATTCAGGGTTCCAATCGAACATTAACAAAATGTCCCTTCTATGAGATGAATTTATGCCCTCAACCCCACCTCAACTTCCTTAAGTCTCTCAATTTTATCTAGTGTTTGAGATCCAAACAAATGTCATTTCCACAGCACACCCCCCAAAATTTGAAGAACTCAACTCTTATTCACCTCCCAAGAAACGTCCTTAACCACATTAAAGCAGTGAGTCTGCTTCTTGAGTCATAACGGATGAACTCCAGCAATTGAAAAAAAAAGTCCACATTCTACCCAGAGAGCTATGTACTGGATGGTCACCAAGTACAACTTTCAAACACATCATTTGAACAACAAGCCTTCATTTGCATAACTTGCATTTTGGGAACCTCACAATTTATTGTCAGGTTTGGTGTGGCATTGTCCACCTACTTCCCTCCTGTCAACGTCAACCAGACGACGATCCCCCCACCTGTCCCAGTGTCCAGATGGTCAAGGTCCCCGCAGGAATTCTATTTTAATTGTTTTATTCTCCCCCAAGGACATTTTTTCATTGCTTTTAGAGAGAGAAGAAGGGAGAAAGGGAGACAGAGAGAGAAACAGAGAGAAACATCAATGCAAGAAACATTGATCTGTTGCCTCTCACACACACTCTGACCAGGGATCAAACCCACAACCTAAGTGTGTGCCCTAACCGGGAATCAAACCTGAAACTTCTCAGTGTATGGGAGGACCCTCCAACCAACCAAGCCACCCAGGCCAGGACCCTGTTGGCGTTCTTACTCCTGCCAGCCATGTGGCCCTCTATCTTGTCTTACTCTGGCCACTCAACATCAACCCTCCTTCCCTGACTGAACCCAACTCAGTCAAAGAAACTGGCTCAAATTCAGCTTTTGCTTCTTTTTTAATTGTTGTTCAAATACAGTTGTCTCCTTTTTCCCCCCACCACCCTCCCCTGCCCCACTGACCCTCACATCCCACCCTCAATCCTACCCACCTTTGGCTTTGTCCATGGGACCTTTATGCATGTTCCTTGATGACCCTTCCCCTTCTTTCCCCCATTATACTCCTCGCCCTTCCCCTCTGGTTACTGTCAGTTTGTTCTTTATTTCAATGTCCCTGGTTATATTTTGCTCGCTTGTTTGTCTTGTTGATTAGGTTCCACTTATGCCAGGCAGTGAAAGACAAATATCATATGATCTCACCTATAAGTGGAACCTAATCAGCAACTGTTTCAATCACTTTACAAACTTGATTTTACTCTTTCATTAGTCTCAAGCACCTGGCTTGTCCTCAGTTGTATGTTCCTGTCTGGGGCCATCCTGTGCATTCGATCTTGCTCTGGTGATACTGACACCTCTCTGCCTATTAACATGGAGCTAATGTCACTTTCTCCAGGTGTCCTATCTAAAACATCCTATATTATTAAAGAAGCCACACAATTCACAAGACAACTATGTTTATTAAAGTGAAGTCACTATTGTAAATCTTAAACCTCGGGAATTTTCTTTGATACTGGTAGCATATTTGTGGCACACCAACAATTCCTCAGGACTAAGGCCTCAAAGCATGAGCATCTGTGCTATTTGCCATATACTCCTGGCTCTCTACCTTGTAGGCACATGGGAGGACTGCACTTCCCTGCCCCTTTGAAATTAGGCATGCTCATGTGTTCCCACTGAAGTGGGAGAAGTGTCCATTCTGGGCAGTAGTTCTAAGAGCCAGTGTAAGACACCACCCTCATTGAAGCAAGTGTGAAAATGCAGTTGCTCTTAGCAGGGATGAGTGATGAACAGAGACCCCTGCTGGCCTATGTTGGAAAAGTACTGTGAGCAAGAAACGAGTCAAACCACTTACTCCAGTATAACGTTGCCAGTTCTGCCTAAAGTAGGAATTAAAGGGAACCTAAAGGATAAAGTTACACACATTTGTATATCAATTAGACAGGACCAAGGAAGTCCTTTCAGCATGAAGAAGAAAGCCCAAATTTAGTCTCCATCTACTTAATTTCAAATAGAAATTGATTGTCATTTTCTCCTCATTTCAACTGAAAAAAAAAATGGTAGTGGTTAGACTCCAAACCAACATCATTTCTTCTAAATGAATGGTACAAGAAATCAGGCCAGTCCTTTTGCTTCGCACCTCCTCTAAAGACCGCAACTGTATAGAACATCGTTAACCTTAGACACATCACTCAATCATACGTATCATATCGAACCAGCTGCAAATTAGTTCATCCGTACATTCATTATTTGTAAATTAATTTAAAGATTATAATTTAGTACATTTTATGGAATTGTTGGAAATCTGTCTCTATTTCTACTAAAAACAACCAGAGTCTGTGTTTTATTTATTAATAAAATACTAAAAGATTTTATTCATTTACTCATTTTAAGTAAACAATTAATCTGATGATCATACCACCTAAGGAGCAACTTATGTTATATCTGACTAAATACTAGCCCCTGCAGACTAGTATTTAGTCAAAAAATACTTAGTCAAGTATATTTAGTCAAAATGTGTACCCATAGCTTCTCGTTAGTGGCATTTAGAAAGATAACCTTTGAAAACATCATCCTTTGACCATGAGAGATGTATTTAAGCTAGTGAAAGATAGGTGTTTGCAGCGGGTAAAGCATAGCCACGTTTCTTGCAGTACTCATAATGGGAATATTTTTTCCTGTCTCGTGTTTTTCCACTTTAAATAAAAGTGTTTGCATCCAGTACTTCTGTTTAAATAGTAGTCCTTTATTGTCTTTGTCTTGTTTCTCTTCTTTCATTTTTCTCTGTTCAAATTAGTTGTTACAGAATTTTATTTGATTTTTATCATTTCATATTTCCTCTAATGCCTTGATAGTTTTTATAGAGTTTCTCAGGACTTCTAAGCCAAATTCCGCCATTTTTATAATTGTTAGATGTTTAATAGTTTTATTAAGTAAGTAAATGTTTGGAAATACATAGCATTCTTGTATTTACATGTAGGCTTTGTATTAGTTCAAAATAAATGACACTTCTATTAAATTTTACACAGAGATCCTCAACTCAATTCCAATATAAATAAAGCCTCAGCAATACATACAATTCTTACAAAGAGTCAATATCTGTCATCTCTAATATCAAATGATGTACCTTTACACATGATCACTGGATGAATTATTTCTTAAATGCACATTCATACTAATAGCATATTGTGTTTAACTGTGTGTGTATCTATCACGTCCATTCAACTGCAAGGTCTTCAAAGTAAATGGGATTCTCTTATTGATTTCTGAATCCCTTGCACCTGGCACAAGTTTAATAGAAACTCATTAATAAAATGGTGCTTGTATCTATATCTTTCACCATACTTGACTATGATCAACCAAAATATTTGAATTGAGAGAAAGAGGTTTTTAACGTTGATCATTGCCAGAAAAATGGTTTCCATTACTACAAACCCACCTCATTCCGTACTTTTGCATGCATACTGCATAGTTCACTAACCTATCACCTTCTAGCCCCACCGTTGGTCTGGCTGGGCTACAAAGCCTTTCACACGGTCCTGCATATAGACAGCTCCACCCGACAAGAAGAGAACAAATCACTTTGGAACTACAAACAGTGCACTGAAGAGAGGCATCCACACACACAGCAGAACACGTCCCCACCAGCTTCCTAGCCACTCTTTCATTCAAAAACCAGGTCTCAATATATGTCTCTAGATTTTCACATATCCAGACTGGGCCAGGTCTGAATAAATATTATACATGGTTGACATTTACATATTCATTCATTCACTTAGTTACTCATTGAAATTTTCTCTATTTGACTCAAATTTGAACTAAGATACCACCTACCTCCTACAATGGAGAAACACGTTTTCTAATTTAAAAATCCCCAGTAGGTAGAGCACAGAGGGTAGTTAAGGCAGTGAAACTTTCTGTATAACAGTGCATACATGTCATTATACATTTGCCAAAACACACAGAGTGCATTAATACAATACCAACAGTGAATCCTTGATTGTGACAAATACACGGTTTGCTGTGAAATGTTGACAGTGGAAGGGGTTGTGCCTGTGTAAAGGTAAGGGGCATATGGGAACTCTAGATTTTCCATTCAGCTTTATTGTGACTATAAAACTGCTCTAAAAAAAATAAAAGCTATTGCACAACAACTGTCCCGAGTCCCACAAGGATAGCAGGACCATTCAAACCTGGGCATCAGTGGCTCCCTGTGGGGAAAGGCTGGCCCCTGGAAGATGGCCTGGGGCACCAGGGCAGGCCCTGTGCAACAAGTAGAGAGGGATTGATGACTGAGGCAAGCGCTCGAGAGTGAACAACGCATGCACATGCCTTGCTCACCTGGCATCCAGGCTCCCTGGTGTCCATCCCAGTCCGGGCTCTGTAGGGATAAACCTGGCTGCAGGTGAGGACTTCTGGAACACACACTGGGGTGCCAGCAGCCACCCCACTCCTAAACAAAGTTGCTAATTCCCCTGAAGCCATCTCACTGGAACTCCTTAGCCTTGCCCTCCCAGGCAGTGCCAGGAAAACCACTGATGAAAGAGGCCTGGGAGTCTAATCTCTCACAGAGGGCCTGTAGGTATCCTGAGGAAACAAGGCTGTAAGTGGCCTGGCTCAAGCGATTTTCCCAGTTCTGCATCAGGTGTGCAGTCCAGGACACTGCTGGCCCCAGAAAGATAGCCTGCTGGTTGTGGGCAACCCAGGTACACACAGGTCCTGATGCCCGAGGTCAGGCCAGCGAGAGCAAACTGCAAGTTCGCATGCTACAAGCCTCTCTTCCAGGCTCCTGGAGGGTAGGGTCTGAGGTGTAGAGATATGTCAGGCCCCTGGTGGGCACTTCTGGCAGACACACAGTTGGTGTGCATCCAACCCACTCCAAAATAGAGTTGCTAATTCCTCTGAAGCCAAATATCCCAGATTGCATATATAGGTCTCGTGGGATTTCGGAAGCCATTCTGGGCCTGACCAGGACTGCGTATGATGGGAGACACGTGGGAATCATCATGTTTGCCAGACAGGCCCCAAGTTAACGACAGCAGGACTCTATGGTACACGGTGGTTGCTACCATTCAAACCTCCTCATCAGCGGCACACTGCAGGGAACTGCCGGCCCCAGGAAAACGGACGGGTGGGCAAGGGCCGGCCTCATCCAACAAGCCAAGAGGGGCTGATGATCGAGGCAGGTGCGGGGGAAGAGAACTTCACATTTACATACCGTTCAGTTTCTGCATCCAGGCTCTCTGGGGCAGGTCCGCAGGTTCCGGGCAACAGGTGGGCACTTCTCAGGGACACAGCTACCTGCCAGAGTCCATTCTACTTCTTGACAAAGTTGCTAGATTCTCCTGAAACTGGATCTCCCTGTGAACTTCTTTGCTTAGCCTTCCCGGCAGTACTAGGAAGTCCACTGATGAGAGACACCTGGGAATCCTGTCTCCCGCAGAGCGCCTGTATATCTTCCCAGAACAGGACCATAATTGTGGCTTAAAGGGCATTCGCTGTTCTGCACACACACACCCCACACACACACACCAGGGAAAAAAGAAAAAATGGCCAGTAGAGGCCCCTAGAGGGCCATTGACTACTGAAGCCAAGGATGGCTATACCCTGGGCAATAATAGTCAAAACCACAATTATGACCTACTGTGGGATTTTTAAGATTTTGGAGGAGGGGAAGTAATGACCCTAAAGATAGTCATGATTATTGTTTTTATTTAATAACATCATACAGTTTTAGTGAAGCTGAGCAATTTTCCCAATATTATACAGTGATTAAGAAGAGCTGGGAATTTACCCCAAACCCATCTGATGCCAAATCTGATTATTTTAACTATCCATTGATTCAATATTTATGAAGAATCTGCTATGTCCCTGACCCTCCTCAACAAACTATAAACACAGATGTGAACAAGGCAGACACAAACCCAGATCCCATGGAGGTAATATTTTGAAAAGATGGGATAGCAGTCAGGCTAAAAGGAAACTATGCATATATACATTTTATATAGAGATGATATAAATATAGATACAGATAATTTGCAAATAAATTATATAAATGTATGTGTATACAGATTTAAAACACACACCAAAGAAATATTTTTCAGCAAATGTAGAGCAGAGATTTGGTAGAAAATGACTGACAACTGACACAGGAATAACAAAGAACCAATTACCTGCAGATCAGAGGAAGAACCTCCCAGTGTACAATGCCTAAGGTAGAAATGAACTCTGTGTGCCTAACCAACCCATATGACTGGAACATAGCGAAGCAAGGAGAAAGAAGAAGGGAGAGACCAGCATAAGTCTGGATTTAATTATAAATGCAGTGGGAAGAAGGCAGTGGTGGTTTTAAGCATGGAAGTGACATTCCAGGTCCTGGAAGCCTAGCCAAGTGTAGGGAGGCGCATAGGGAGACAGTGTAGTTAGGAACTGACCAGGCTAATCTAAAATGGAAAAGATGATAGTTTACACTTGAGAGGGTGAATTTCAGACACAGAGCTTATGGTCCTGGCTTCCTATTAAATGAAGGTTCTACAACTCACTATGAAGACAACATCACTGTCATCTTCCATAAAAAGTTCCACTTTCGTGGATTCAGCAAAGAGCTAATGTCCTATTGAACTTTGGTTTGAGGTGGTATAAAGTACTTGGGGGAATTACTCCCACATGTCAGCACCACTATACCATTTGCTAAGTTCATTGATTATGCCATACTATAATGGTAGAAATAAAATTAAAGTGAAATAAACCCTTAAAATCTAATCATCTTAGTAAATACATATTTTAGTTCCTTCCTGCATTTTCTCACATGATTTTAAATATAAGAGCAAGACTCAGAAACCAAACTATCCTTTAAAACTGCCTGCCTAACTACATTTTATAATATATGAAAATTCTATAAATCTCATAAAATAGTGGAAGAAAAAGATGCATAAAAAATATTAGCTCCTTATTCCTGAGTGTTTACAGAGGTCCCATTTTCCTTTGCAGGCTCTTAAAAAAGTTTAGGCAAAGTGATTCTCAAAATTGTAAGAAATTATCAGTACGATTTTCAATTTAAATCAGGACATTAAATGATTTTTATAAATCTCAGGAAAAACACATCCGTAGATAAAGTTGCTACCATCTACCTCATAGGAATATCACAAAATCCACTTTTACATAAATATGATTAGTGGGATTCTATAAAAGTACAATTTAAGTTGAAGGTCTGTGCATTCTTCTCCCTCTACCAAGACCAGTGAAGTGGGAACAGTAACAACTCTCACCACATCGAAACTCCATGTAGAGTTTCCCTTTCCTTTTACTTAAAAGTATATTTACTGAAATGTCCTTACAAATGCTCATACTTATTCTGCTTTTCTTGTTCTGCTTATAATCGCCCATCTATCTTATAGAATTTTTGTGGTTCTATTTCCTAATTGCTTAACCTTGTGGCGCTGGGTTGGGCAATATACGCGTATTATTAATGTACAGTTTGTGTTTTCATTTGTGTTTCTAGTCCTCTGTTTTTCCTGAAACTTGTAGAGTTATTGATTTGAGAAACTTTAATCTGGTAAAGACTTAATTTTTTTTTTGTTTATTTGTCATGGCATTTTAATACCTCTTATAAGAGAGGAAAAATAATTTTTCTTCTACCCTTCTAGGTTCTTGGCTGAGATCCCCCTTTTTATAAAAGATAGATGTTTGAAAGAAAAACAAATAGCAATTTTACATTATGCACACCTCCTGTACACTTGGCAGAGACCCAGGAAAACTGTGTAACTCCCCAAAATGGCCCAAGCTATCACTTTCAATATCATCTCCAGCTAAAGACAGATGTTGGGGGTGGAGAGTCAGTTATGGAAAGTTATCAGGAAAAGCACAGTAAACAAAAGTAAAGTTTTTATGCCAGTTTAAGTCATTGCCTACTCCACTGATGATGTCATCCTCTAGAGATTGAGTCATCCTCCTCTTCCTGGTACAGAGAGGAAGGCACCCTTACAAATGGAGATTTTGTAATGGGGGTAGGTCAGAGCGTAGATTCCTGGACAATAGGGGAGCCCCCCAATCCTGCAAAAAGACAGGGGAGCGGGCAGGGTGCCAACAGAGCAGAAGGCAGAGCATTTAACGCACACTGCGTAACAAAGGTGGATAAAACAGCCTGTACCTTCCGGAAGGGAGGAGCTGCAAACGAGGCTGCCGCCCTGGGCAAACTGTAAATGTGACTGTGATAATGTGCGCTGGCAGACTCACTTGTGACGTGGGGTGGGGGCAGCTCATACAGTGCCTGCGTGAGCTGTGGAGGCTGATGGCCCACCCTGGACTAACAGATACATGGGCACCTGCGCGTGGCTGAGAACCTTTTGCCTTTACAAAAAATGGCAGCCAAAAGAGGGCCAAAGACACTGGGGAGCTGACAAAAATGGTGGACACTGACTCACCCTAGGAAAAGCTGGACACTTCCACTGCCTTCCTGTGCACTTGGGATGTGCTTCTTTTAAAAAGCAAAGGCACAGGGGCTCTCTTGGGCTCTCAGTGCTTAGTACAGAGAAGTCACTCTCTTGTTTCAGAGCTTGGTGCAAGCTCTCTCCCTGGGCTTTTGACATTTGGACATTCTGGGCCTCTGGCCCTGCTCCCTGAATGGACGGGAGGAGTAATCATGGGACCAGATTCTGTGCACCAGAGGCTTAGACCCCGCATGGATGGGAGCCCACTCCTGGAGGCAGGGGCCCACACTGGGACTTGTGCCTCCCTAGCTCCAGCCTCTGGGACACTATGATCTGGGGTAGCACGGCACATGGTTCGTGGACGGCTAGGTGGAGACTGAGAGCCGTGCATCCCAGATCCTGAAAGAGAGGCTGTTGGGAGAGGATGGCAACTCTGAAACCCACCAGTGCACATTCCTGACAGGGTGGAGATCTGTTTGCATGACCAGCTTAAGGAAAGATAAGGAAATGGGGACCTTCTGGCCATGGTTTGGCTTGTAGCCTTTTGCAGAGCAAGAGACATTCTGGGTCTCATGGAAGGCCTCAGAGCAGGAGTGCTCTCAGCCCTGTCCCCCAAGGCTGGACCCCTGTTCATAAAAACCGGTTTCCTTCAACACAAATCATTGAGTCATATAGAAGGGCACCAAGAGACCAAAACCCAGTTTTCACATTTATGGTTTCCCTTACAAATGTAAATGTCTCTTACAAAAGGTAAACTTTTACTGGTTTTCAGAGCTTCTCCAGTGTCTTCTGAAGAAAGACACTTCTAGAGAAACAGTGTCTTCTGTTTCTCTAAAGTAATCTTTATGCCAGAAAGGCATATTTTGGGTGCTGAAATCTGTTCCCCTTCACTCTCAAAGTTTTAATCTACAAAAAGTAGATGGAAGAGGTCCATGTTCTAAATACTTCACTTTGAACCACAGAAAAAAAACACATCACATTATTAATGAAAAAAAGGAAAGCCTTGACTCAAAACCACAAGAGCTCTATTGGTCCACATCAGGATGTAATTTGTCTTACACTTCACTCATGCCCATGCTACCTGTCACCTTTCAGACCACCATCACCTTTAAAATTGTTTATAGAAGGGAAAATTGTGAAAGTTCATGGTTGTCCTTTTGTTTATGGAGCAGGTTATGTTCAGAGACTAAGATTGTCTTTGCTAATAATTTATTTAACACATGTTTACTGTGGTAATTATAACTGCACATGCCAATAGCATACAGGATAATGTTTCTTAATAAGCCAAAGCCAACAGAAAAATAACATACTCCCAACCAATGATAGATTAATCACACTATTGTTTCAGCCAGTGGGAGATGAAAGGAATAAAGTTCAAATTTTGTTGAGGTATACCTTTTCCATGAGGTTGGGTCTCAGGGGAGACAGCTTATCCAGCCTGGACCTGACTTTCAGCTACCAGCGCAAAAAAAATTGTCCCTTGTTGCTAGAGCACATTGGTAGGGAACAATGGCGCTGGTGTTGGTGAGCAAGTTGATCTCCTTGGCCTTCATATGTACAGCAGTCATCTCTTACCGCTCTGCAACACTAGCTTTATAAGACCAGGTGTAGTATTACCTATTTTTAATAAGCCAACGTTGACTTTCAACGGTTCCTTCTTTTTTTAAGTGTTCACAAACTATTACTCAATTTAGACATCTGTATCAACATCAAGCTTATGGGCTATAGTTTCTGGGATCCAAATTTTCCTCCTTTTTGAAATTTGAAATGTTTGTCCATTTCTAGGCCTTTGATATATTCCCAGAATAGTTTGGTGTGCTATAAAGAGGACACCCTTCAGAGCCAAACTAGCTCTGGTTTTGACACTGTCTGCAGTGCACTTGGGATGTGCTTCTCTGCACAAGAGAATAGACCTCTGCACTTGGGATAGACCTCTGCACAAGTTCCTTTACCATTACAGCTTCAGGTTCTTTATCAGGAAATTAAGAATAACGAAACTACTCGCTGAGTATTTGCAAGGACAAATGCAACTTAAAAGTGTGAGGTGTGAAGCTTTAGATGGATCTAACTCTTAAAGAAAAAAACAAATACGGCAAAACATTAAAATAAATCTATGTGTATACAGGCTATATTATTTTCTACATTTTTATATGTGTTTAAAGTTACTTTTTATATCTTTTTTAATATATGAATGATTTAGCAGAGATTATAATAATATTAGCAATACCAGTTCCAAAAATGTCCAGCCATTGTTAACATGATGAGAATGGGTTGTGCAACATGGATGTAACCTGGCCACCAAGGAGAGTGGACTGGAACACACATGTGTGAACAATGATGACTTCACTGTACTAGTCAGTGGGGGGCGGTAGATGCCATTGAGTGAGCATGTGCACTGAGTGGTTGTCACATGCAAAATGACTGAGCCAGCAGAGCAACAAATCTGCATCAAATGTTACATTAAGCTTAACATTCCTCCATGGAAACTATTCACATGATTCAGAAGGCCGCAGCTATGGGCAACTGGTGATTGACAGCTTCATGATGACAACGCTTGCCCGCTCAGGCATCTCGTCTAATGCAGAGTTGTTTGGTGAAACATCAAATCACCCAGGTGACTCAGCTCCCCTACAGTCTAGATTTGGTGCTCTGAAACTTCTGGCTTTTCCCAAAACTAAAATCACTTTTGAAAGGGAAGAGATTTCAGACTGTTGATGAGATTCAGGAAAATATGACAGGCAGCTGATGGTGATTGGGAGAACTGTGTGAGGTCCCAAGGGGCCTACTTTGAAGGGAACTGAGGTGTCACTGTCCTGTGTACAATGTTTCTTGTATCTTCTATCTTCTTCAATAAACGTCTCTATTTTTCATATTACGTGGCTGGATACCTTCTGAACAGACCTCTTACGCTAATCATTTAGCATAATTATTATTATAATCAGTACAGATATTTTCCAAACTTACAGGTAACAAATTTATAAGTTTTTTTTCAAACATAACAGAGGTCACATGGCACATGACTTGGGGTAGTAAATATATAACACAATATACAGATGATGTGTTATAGAACTGTATACCTGAAACCTACATAATTTTATTAATCAATGTCACCCCAATAAATTCAATAAAAGAGAAAGAGAACAGACAGACCTTCATTTTAGTTTTTGTTCAATTACAAATAAGCTGGTTAATTCTTGGGAAAATTTCTTTACCTCTAGGAGCTTTATTTCTTCTTTGTAAAATTAAGGCAATCATATATACCTTAAAGGGACATTGTAAGAATTATGTGTAAAGCCCTGGCAGGTGTGGCTCAGTGGCTTGAGTGCCGGCCTGTGAACCGAACGGTCACTCGTTTATTTCCCAGTCAGGAGACATGCCTAAGTTGTGGGCCAGGCCCCCAGTTGGGGGTGTGTGAGAAGCAATTTTTCAATGTCTCTCTCACACATGATGTTTCTCTCCCTGTCTTTCTCCCTCCCTTCCTCTCCCTCTAAAAATAAATAAATAAAATCTTTAAAAAACAGAGTTATGTGTGATATACTGCATATCATATGTATGACCCAGTGTTTTCCTGAACACTCACAGTTATTATTATTACTCTGGGATATGATTTTTCAGGACCTGTTAATACAAATTTATTTAAGTTAACAATATACTTTTTCCTAAAACTTTAATAAAGCTTTCAACATCTCTTAACTACTTCTTTTTCCTTTCCAGCTTAAGCACCACTTTTATTCCCTCGGCTGCCTCTCCCCTATTTCTCATCTCTAATTAGCCAATGAGCCCTATTCAGTCCATCCAAGTGACACTTCTTGCCACAGTCCCTTCCCTTCTTTCCCACTGCCACCTTCCTTCGTCAAGTACTCACTGCCTCTCATCTGAACTATTAAAATAAATGGCTAACTCTGTTTCTTCCCCATCCAGTGAATTCTAGGCACCAATGTCAAATTAATTTTCTACAGTTCGGAGCAAGTTACTCTCCTGCTGAGAAACCTTCAAACATTCCCCATTGCCTACAAAATAAAATTCTTCCCCTTACTTTTTTAGTTTTCATGAAATGGCCTGAACTAACTTTTCCAATTTAGTTCCCTACGGTTTCCTGAAGTATACCTTCTAGGCAAGTAGGTAAAGAGCCAATTCGGGAAATGATGGCTGACCGTTTCTGATTTTCTGACTGATATGAGTTATTTGAGATAAAAATAAAATCCAGAAAGAATTGATTTTACGATAAATATATTCAATAAACATCAATTTATCAAATTGTTTAGTTGAATTTCCTGATTAAGAAGTACTAAATATATTTGGGGGGCCTGGTATTTAAACCCAAGTGTTGAGGGTATTTTCCTGCCTTATTAAGCAGTAGATAAGATGATATCTTTTTGTTTATCTAGTATCTGACAGGATCACAGAGATTGTGTTGAATCACAGAGGCAAAGGAGCATTAAGGTTTGTTGCTCCTATTCTACAAGTGATAAAACTAAAGCTCACAGAACAGCCATTTGACTGGCTCTGAGTCACCTTCCCATCCAAGGGCACACAGGAGATTGAACTCAATGGACATACTAACTTCAAAAAGTTGTATACTATTTTTTCCTTATTTCCTTTGTCTCAATGGTTCACATATTTGTTTGGAAATATTTCATATGTATTTTTCCCATTTTTCTATAACCTCTAAAACTCAAATACAGTTGAGTAAGGAATAATTAACAATTCACTATTTTGGTTATTCACATGCAAACTGTTGCTAGAATAAATAAATACTAACAAATAGACCTCTACTTTCAGTAATCCTATAATTTTTTAAAAGATTTTAATTATTTATTTTAGAGAGAGGGGAAGGGAGGGAGAAGGAGAGGGAGAGAAACATCTATGGGTTGCCTCTTGTGCATGTGCCCCCAACTGGGGGCCAGGCCTGCAACCCAAGCACGTGCCCTGACCAGGAATCAAACCATCAACCCTTTGCTTTGTAGGACGATGTCCAACCAACTGAGCCAAGTAACTAGAGCAAAATGGAAGAGCTTGTTAGTCACAAAGCAAGATGCAAACCACAGCCCTTTTTATTGCCTCTATTAATTTTATTATTTCTTATTTACTTTTATTGCTGAAACTATTACAGATATCCTCCTTTCCCCCCCTCTGCCCCCTTCACCCAGGCCTGTTTCTTTCCCCACTCCCACCTTTACCACATCGTTGTCTGTGTCCATGAGCTATACATATGTGCACATATGTTCTTTGGCTAATCTCTTCCAGTCCACCCCACCCCCTCCCACCACAGCCATTTGATGACAGAGTTCAAGATCCTAAAGTTTCCACTCAGCTGCCTTCCCTAAGAGTCATACATTCAAATTATATGTAAAGCGTGTTTAAGCAATTACACCTACATGCGCTATCAGATGGGATATCTGTGAGGCCACTGGAAGTATAGAAGGTGTTTTATTTCCTACAGAACGAAATAAGCTATCACCCACAAAGAATTCAGGCCAACAGACCTGGGGCTGAATCCCAGCTCTGCTACCAACCAGCTATGGGACCTTGACCTGGTTCTTTAGCCCTCTGAGCCTTTCTGTCTTTGTCTAAGTTCCCTCAGAAGCAGACCCTGAGTAAGCAGTTTATTTGGAATAAAGTCTCAAGAAACATGGTAGGTGAGTGGGGAAGTGACAAAGGAAGTTATTCACAGTTGGTAACTGTAGGTTAATACCATAATGCACAGGTGGCAAACACAAGGCCCACGGTCCGAATCCTGCCCTCCACCTTGTTTTACCCTCCTGGCACCTTGTTTCTACCCGATGGCAGTGCTGAGCTCCTTGCCCCTAGTTAAGGAGTATTTACATTTATATAGTCCTAAAATTACATTCGGCCCTTTGAAGGCAACTGCAAGGCTGATGTGCGCCCCCCACCCGTGAAAGTGAGTTTGACACCCCTGCCATAGGGATACTCCAAAACCCTGTGTACAAGTGCCCTAAGTTGCCCACAGGAGGGAGAGGTGAGCTGAGGTATTTATATACCAACTTCCAGCAGTCTCTGGGTGATGGCTGCCCCTTGTGGCCTTACTTCTTAGGCATTTCTGGATTGCCATTACACACATCTGCAGCCTCCAGCCACTACGAAATGCCCTCCAGCTAAGAGATGCAGATGCTGCTAGGAACTGGAAGTCCAGCCTGCTTGCAATGGTGAGGTCCAAGGGCACAAGCAGCATTAGCTACACTTAGTTTCCTCAGCCACAGAATGTGGAAAAGACCTACCCTTCAGGTTGCTATAAATGAGCCACAATGCATATTACTTGCCTGGAAACCAAGGGGCCCCTACGTTTAGTCTCTGCTCTTCACCAATAAAGCCAATGCCCTTTGGCAGCTACTACCTTTCAGTTTCTATCTGTGTAAATAGGTAGCCAAGTTCATGTAAATCACATACATAAAGGACCAGGATTTAGCACAAATCAAGTGTGGGTTTTCTATTTAAACTCAACCTATTCCATTACTTTTTATATTGTAAAGGGAATCTAAGGAATAAATTAAAAATATACATTCTTGCTAATGGGTAAATGCTTACCTCTGCATATACTTCAAAACATTCAACAGGATTACAGTCAATCTAGCTGAGAAACCATGTGGCCATTCACGTTGTCTTTGGAGAAGAGAGAGCCTCAGACAGATTGAATGACTTACCCAAGATAGCTTCTGTCACAGCACAGCTCCTGATTCACTGCCCTTTCTCCTGTACCACTCATTCTTCTGTGGTTTTCCCAGAATTGCAGGAGTGAAGCCTGTGATTTCCTGGAGTGATTATTTGCTTTAGCACTAACACTTATTTCATGCCTGGAGAGTTTCACAAGAAGCTGCCTTCCTAATTGGCTTCTCCGTTCAACCCAAACTACAATTTAAACTAACACTGAGCTTCGGTGAGCTCATCTTACGAAACATTAGAAAAGTGTCCCCCGCCATGCCTACCAACAAAAATCACATCCTGAAACTAATACACACTTTCCAAATTAAAATACATCCTGAAATGTGTCATAACCGAACAAACCAGGCTGCTTTATGACTCAAAGGAAGTAGTGGAAGTACATACACAGCCTTCTACTACTGTGGGTTTCCTAAATGTGGCTGGAGTAAACTGCAGGTGTTAGATAACCTTCCAATAGGCTCTGTGAGTTTAGTATCGTTTGCATATTTGCTTTAACAGCAGTGAGTAAAAGGAAAAGCAATTCAATTAAAATTCCTTGGGGTGTCCTGGGGACTGTCTTAATCCTAGGAAAGCACCTTCACAGAGTCATGCACTGCAGTGTCTTTCTTGCAATGAGAGGTTAGCTCAGAAGTCAAGTCTCATTTCAGGAAGAGTTACTGATAGGTCATAGTCACTCCTCCGTTGTGAGAGGCAGTTAGACTTTGAAGTGACAACAGAAGGGGAGACTTTTATCTCATCTGACTTAAAGAACCAAGTAGAGAAAAGAGCAATAGTGTTTGGGGTTCAAAAAAATTTTTTAAATGTCATTTACTAAGCAGTGTGGCCTTAAACATGTCACTTGATTTCTCTGTGTCTCAATTGTGTTCATCTGTGAAAATTGAGATAACAAGACCTACTTGTTGAGTTGTAAGGATCAAATGAGATAAAATATAAAGATAGGCATCGCGGTGCTTGGCATAAAGTAGGCATTTTTATCAAAGTTGTTAAGAAAAGTTATCCAACTTGGGGATATAAATAAAAAAGATAATTAAACGAGGGGGGCCTCAAAAAAGTGGAATTATCTTCTGAAGGGCCGGTCCCTTGTTGTACAGGCTTCCCCCACTAGGTGAGTGTTCTAGGAACCCATCTGTATCAGTGTGCCAGCTGATATTGTTGTGAGAGGTTGTGTTTGGCTTCAGTGAATTTTTTTTTTGAAGACTCAACACACTTGGTCATTTCATGATGGGTGATTTATGAGGGCACCTGCCCACACCAGACTGAGTGTTCAGCAGTTTTTAACCAAAAACAGCATGACCCCCATGCCCCATCCTCCCTATTTACCCAATCTCACCCTGAGTAACTTTTTTTTTTGTTTCTCCAGATGAAAAGAGTTCTCAAAGGGAAATATTTTGCCAATGTGGAAGAAGTGAAACAAAAAAAGGCAGAAGCACTAAAAGGCTTCAAAATCGACAAGTTCAAAAACTGTTTTGAGCAGTGGAACAAACATCTCAATAGGTATATTGCATCAAATGTACTTTTATATACTTTTATAGATGTTCTTTTATTTGGAAAGTACTTTGAAGGTGACTAGAGTTTCAACATGTAAAAATAAATTTTTTACATGAGTATAAAAAATACACAATTTTTTATAAATTCCAGGGGGGGTTTATTTGGGGGGGGCCATTGTATGGTCTTCTACTGTCATTTTAGCAGCATTTTTTTAAAAATCAGCCTCAGAGACATCTGACTCTAGGAGACTGCAAACGCCCAACAGTTCCCCTCTCAGCGTATTTGGAAGTCACAGCAAGATACCATCTTTCCCACCCACAGTTCTTCAAATCTCTTCCCCAGGCTTTGTTCAGGGAGCAACATTTCTCTGTCTTTTTTTAAATGTTGTTTCCCTCGGCACACAAGCTACCTTATTTTGCCATGTATAATGTGCTCCCATGCATAATGCGCACCCACGTTTTCATGCACATAATACACGGGATTATTGTATCTATTATTATACCCATGGTATGTAATCATCATACCCATGTATAATGTGCATCCTTATTTTTCCCTCAAAAAATTTGCAAGAAAAGTGTGCATTATACATGGCAAAATACAGCATGTATGATAATCCTCTCACCTGAGTACTACTTCATGGTGAAATCTCCTGATTTCTAACTCAAGATTTCTCAAGAACCCAGGTGGAATTCTTGCCTGCCACCAGGGGGGGCCAGAACATCACAAGGACCTGGTAACAAGAATGTGGCCTTATCTGAAATTAGGGTCTTTGCAGATGTAATTGGTTAAGGATCTTGAAATTAAGTCCTTCTGTCCTTCTAAGAAGAAGACAGGACACTGGGACAAAGATGGAAGAGGCCGCGTGACAGTGGAGGCTGGAACTGGAGTTGTGCTGCCAAAGCCAAGGATTGCCAAAGACTGCTGGCAGAAGCACGCACTAACATGCCTTGCCCAAGAAGAGGCAAGGAAGGATCTTCCCTGGACTCGGAGTGAGCACGGCTCTACCAATGCCTTGGCTTCAGACTTCTAGCCTTAAGAAATGTGAAAGAATAAATGCGTGTTGCTTTAAGCCACCGTGTTTGTAGTAATTTGTTACACTAGCTCTAGGAAACTAACAGACATGGTTCTATTATTTTCTGTTTAGTAGAGAAGAAAACCCTAACAATTATGGTTTTATTCCCCTGCATGTCATGAACCAGTTGTCTTTCTAATTTGGCAGTCTTACGTTAACACTCTTTTTATTTCTATTCACTGAAAAACAAATAAATAGGCTGTGCTTCCTATTCTCTTTTGAAGCCGATCTATCATGCTGCTGGTACCTTTGTTAATGCATTAAATAAAAATGCACATAACGTCTACATTCTGTATAAGAATTACGATTTTAACATTTTAAGAATTATACTTTGTTTGACAAAGACTTATTGATGGTAACTGGTGATAATAATGTTAGAGATGGTGATGAGGATGGAAAAAACGGAGGTGATGCTGTTTCATTCATTGTTTTCCCATTGTGGCAGCCTTCACAAGGGACAGGAGAGAATTACTCAGGCTCTCGAGACAGCCCACAGGCCACGCAAGTGTGAAAGCTCCTCGAGCTACCCGGGATGGTGTGTATAACAGAGACCCACCCGCGTGATGGCCTAGAGGGTATTGTACCTCTAATTTTTGGAAAAGAATCACTTGAGTTCCCATCAGTAGCCTTTGAAAGAGCCCTCTCTCGAAGAGGCAACATCACACAATGGCCAATCAGCATTTCAGCCAAGTGCCCACTCTTAGATCGGCAACAACCCACAGAGACTTCAGGGAGAGTCCAACCTGTTTCTCCGGTGGGTTTGTGTGGGATAATTTGATGTAAACAGTTTCCACACGTATAGATGTTCTTTTATTTGAATATTGGTACTCATAAATGAAATTTTGTTATATGTGAAACCCTTATTTTTCTCTCTTGCAGAATATAGAATTTTTGAAATCATGATTACATTATCCCAATCAATGGTGAAATTCTTCAGTTCTCAAAATACTTAATAAAGGATACATTCTCCACTGTGGAAATATGTTCTTATCATTCTGTGAGACCCCGTATATTTTTTTTCTCCTAAAAGGAGACAAAAACAATTGACTAGATACAGAAAGGTGATAAATCTATTCTTTTATTCTGTGTTCTTTTGGACTCCAAAAGTACATCTTGCTGGGTCATGACAGGTTTGGAAGGAAGGAAAGCTGCAGGATAATCACCCCGGAAAGAAAGAGGATTCTGTCATTATAGCACAAATCTGCCACTCTCGCTGCTGGTCACCAGTGGGTCTCTTATTCCATCCCATTGCCAGGTGGTTTTGTAACCTTCCTGAAAGCAATCTGTGCTGATTCCCTAAGAAATGAGGATGTCCATCTTCCTCTGTTTCATTTATAAACTAAGTGAACAGTTTTCGGTTGTCCATCACCCAGTGAAAATCATTGTGACCATTTCTCAGCAATTAAGAGTCGTAATTGCTCCAGGGCCACCTTTTCCTTCTTCAGTTCTCACTGAGAGAAGATAGCCGGGGCGGGGGGCAGGGGAGGGGGGGAGGACATCCCTGCCTGTGCCCTCCCCCAGTCTCCAGGGGCTCGGTGCAAAGAAAACAACACTCCAGCGACACATTCCATTTTGACAGCAATTTTCTCACTGCAGGCTAAATCACCCATCAGATCAATAGCCCCAAAATGACGGTCTCTACAGAAATCTTCCTGGGAGTTGTGGAATAAGATGTCAGCAGCAGAAGTTAAAGGTGAGGCAGTGAACTGGGCATCAGACACAGAACAAGAGGATTTTCTTCCATTTTCAGTTTTGCTGGAAACTTAAAACAGGCCATTTACTTCTCTATATCCATGTGATCTCATCTGATCTATTTAATCCTTTCTTCTGTTTATGTCTTGGGGTAGAGAAGATTAGAGAGGTCTTCCCAGAAACACATGCATATTTTAATTTAATAATCCAAATAAAGGTTTTAATATTATGGTAGATCCAAAAGATGGAATACAATGTAGCCATTAAAAATAATGTTTATGAAGGATTTTTATTGCCAGAGAAATGCTCACAACATAATAAAACAAACTGGACCAGAACAAGTTTTGCATTATGCCCAATATGTATTAAGAAAATACATCAAAGTGTTAATAATTGGTTGCATCTAATCATTTCATTTGTTTATCTTCTTTGCAATTTTCTGAATTTTCAACAAAACAAAATAATTGTTTGATTACCTGCCAAATAATTATTGAAAACAGCAACAGTAGAAGTATCCAAAGAGTTAATTTCTCTCTTACCAACTCCAAATCTCCCACGATCTCTTTGTCTTACTTCTCTCCTCAAACTGGCAGGTTCAAACTAGGTTCCCTAAGAAAGTATGTTTCTTGAACGTTACCTGTACAAAGAATCTGAACTTCATCACTTACAGAAGTACTAGAAGTACTAAAGAGAGAGAAGACATGTTCTCTCGGCCCAAAGAACCAAGAGAAAGACTGACTACGACCGTGCAGACTAGAGACATTGTCAGAGCCTCTAATGGATTTCCAGATCTGCTCTGAGCCCCACATCCAGCCTCGATGACTTAAACTCTTACTTCAAAAGGGATTTTTCTCTCTTTGTAATACCAACTTTTATTTTCCTCCAAGTTGGTACATGACTTTATTTTTTTATTTTTAAATTACAGTTTACCTTCAATGCTATTTTGTATTGGTTTCAGGAGTACAGCGTAGTGGTTAGACAATCATACGCTTCACAAAGTGGTCCTCCTGATATTGCCAGTGCCCATCTGGAACACTATGTAGTTATCACAATAGTACTGACTATATTCCCTCTGCTGTACTCCATATCCTCATGACTGTTCTGTAACTGCCAATTTGTACTTCTGAACCCTTCATCTCTTTCTCCCAGTCCCCGAAGCCCCTTCTCCCCACAACTCCCAATCTAGTCTTTGTGCCTATGAGTCTGTTTCAATTTGGCTTGTCTGTTTGTTTATTTTGTTCTGCATATAAGTGAAATCATATGGTGTAATACCAACTTTTAAAAGCTTTGTAAGTGGTGATGAATGCATTATCTCTCAGTACCACACCTTTGCCTCTATTCCCAGGCTGTCTGTCCACTATCTATTGGATATTGGTTCATGGCTAAAATATACGGTGGGGCAAAAGTAAGTTTACAGTTGTTCATATGGAAAATAATGGAATAATTAATAAATAATAATCCAAAAGTAAGCTCTCTTTCACATACAATTGTCAACCTACTTTTGCCCCACCGTGTATTGCAGTTAATTAATGTCCGAACGATCGTCTGTGGTGATATCCTTCAGTGTGCTGTGTAGTTTTCCACTAGGTATGTGACCTCAGAGACTGTGGCTAAGATTCCTAGGTTCATTTTCCAGACCAATGTCAGTTGGGAAACAACAAAGTTAAATAGATTTCTTTACTGATAGCCTTCGGAAGACCGTGAATATGTTACGTGCATTGCTAATATGGAGAGCGAACACAGTACCCAGAAGTTCCCCAGAATATTCAAACACAGAAATTTTTTTCATCTCTTAAGACTCTGAAGTTGTGAAGGGGACCATTTTGGAAGTACCAGAGGGTTGAATCAGTTTGTGAGGATTGACAGATGAGGCCCAGATGGACCGCCCTACGACATGCAATTCAACTGATGCAGAGTGAATCGAGCAGCCTGGCCAACAGCGTTCTACTGAGTGATCAGTTCTGGGTAGTAAATTGTCAGGCAACAGACCAAGAAGAAAGGGAAACTTCTGCCTCTCCCACTGTTTTATGTATTCACTAGAACTGCTCTGAACCATGAAACTCTGTGAGCTTGATCTTTCCTGGAAGGACACTGGGGCCCCACCTTGTACAGGCTTTTCAGTATCCCAGCCTCCCTCCTTCTCTGCTGCAATGAGCAAGTTTTGAACTGAGCTGAGCGAGAGTGCTCATGGTGCTACTGTAACCAGCAGTTGCTCAATCCCTGTGAATAGCAGCCATGTTGGAATATGGATTAAGGACTGCCAGACAGTTTGGATTTTTAAAAGAAATCTCCAAGGAGGACATACAGAGGGCCCAGAGACATGTGAAAAGATGATCAGCATCACTAGCCATCAGAGAGATACAAATTGAAACCACAATGAGATACCACTTCGCATTGGTCAGAAAGGCCATCATAAACAAATCAATAAACAACAAGTGCTATCAAGGTTGTGGAGAAAAGGGAACCCTAGTGCACTGTTTGTGGGAATGCAGACTGGTGCAGCCACTGTAGAAAACAGTATGGAATTTCCTCAGAAAACTAAAATTGGAACTGCTTTTTGACCCAGCAATTACACTGCTGGGATTATACCCGAAGAATCCTGAAACACCAATTCAAAAGACCTATGCACCCCAATGTTCATAGCAGCACAATTTACAATAGCCAAGTGCTGGAAGCAACATAAGTGCCCAGCAATAAATGAGTGGATCAAAAAACTGTGGTACATTTACACGATGGAATACTACACAGCAGAAAGAAGGAGCTCCTACCCTTCACGACAGCATGGATGGAACTGGAGAGCATTATGCTAAATGAAATAAGTCAGGCAGTGAAAGAAAAATATCATATGATCTTCACCTATAAGTGGAACCTAATCAACAAAACAAGCAAGCAAGCAAAATATAACCAGAGACATTGAAATAAAGAACAAACTGACAGTAACCAGAGGGGAGAGGGGAGGGGAGAAATGGGGGAAAGAAGGGGAAGGGTCATCAAGGAACATGTATAAAGGACCCATGGACAACTTGGGTAGGATTGAGGGTAGGAGGTGCAGGTGGGTGGGTGGGGGAAAATGGTGGCAGGAAAATGGAGACAACTGTACTTGAACAACAATAAAAACAATTAAGTATATAAATAAAAACATAATGTACCAAAAAAGTATAAATGTTAATGTTCTCAGAAAAAAGTAAAAATAAAAAATAAAAGTATAAATATAAATGTATAACCGCTTTATTGAATGTAATTTATATACCATACAACCCATCCACTTAAAGTATCTTCACGTAGTGTATTCACATACTTGTATAACTAGCACCACATCTCATTTTATTGAAATTTTTCAGTTTTAAGTCTCTGTTCAAATGTGTTACAAATGAAGTACAAGTCAAAAGAAATACATCTCTTATCCCTGTTCAGCATGTGGGCTACAACTAACAGCATAGACAAAAAAAGGAGAAGAATCACCATATCCCTCTGGCTTTCTCTGAACTTACAACCGGTAAGACTGAGTTGTGACACAAAAAAAACGGTGTTCACTAATAGTGTAGTTGGAAACTAACTTATTGCATAATATGGGACAATGTCATATACCTGTAGCAAGGATATACTCAATTTTATGGATTAGCTGTGAGGAATTTTAAAGTGTTAAATTACAATAACAAAAATGTCATCTTTTGAGGACAGGAACCAAATCTGACTCCTCTAGACATTACTAGTACCTGACACCCGGCATGGAGGAGGGGGCACTTTTAGAAGGTAGTGTAACTCTAGTCAGAATTTGTAAAAGTGGGACTGTTTTTGTTTCACTAATGATCCCCTGTTATCTTTGAACAGGAATGTAAAAGAAGGTATTCAGGACTCAATGAGAAGTTACACAAGAAAACTCTTATGATTCTGCT
Source organism: Desmodus rotundus (assembly GCF_022682495.2). Lineage (NCBI taxonomy): Eukaryota > Metazoa > Chordata > Mammalia > Chiroptera > Phyllostomidae > Desmodus > Desmodus rotundus. Next base: position 43,736,980 of record NC_071390.1, on the reverse strand, counting down.
CACTTGAACACTTCCAAAATAATGCATTTTTGCATTAATATGAAAACTTTCCTTATTTTTATCAATTCTCCGCTAAACAGTACGCAACACTCTAAATGTTTCTAAGTCATCCTGTCAACAAATTAAACACAGTATGCAGAGGAGTAATGAAGCCCTCGAAGCCACAAAGTCACACATTTGGGGATGGAAAGTAAATAATTTGCAGAACAAGCCAGCAAATTGGCCCATTGTGGCCTGTGTTACCTAGGACTGTGTTTCTCTAGCTTAACAGAGGCATAAGAGGATGGCCCAGTGAGATCTCAGACCCAGTTTAAAGCAACCACAGAAGTGGGGTTGAAATCCACTCCAAGTCATACCCAGAGTGAATATTTGCTCCTCATGTGATAGGAGTATGACTTGATCTCCAATGGACATATACCGCCATGCCATGCAAAGAACAAGCCTAGCTTCCTAAGTATATTCAGACAAATCATTTGGACCCATTGCAGAAAGGAAAAAAAATTAATTTCAATTTGGATTGCATGGCATTTCCAAAGGAAAGTTAAACCAAAAGAAAAAATCTGGTAGGAGTGGTGGATTGGGAGAGTTGGCTGACCAAGATTTTAATAACCTGTGAGAAAGGAAAGAGAACAAAGAATAAACAGGTGTTTTCACCTTAGGCAACACTGACATCCTTTGCAAAATACCAAGAGCTTGAGATTGAACTCCCATACAGACAATGGACTTGGGTCACTGTACAAGAGGCAGTAAGTGATCAACGGCCCAAAAAGAAAGTATCAAGGACATGCATGTGTGCCTATGACGAAAGCAAGTATTGAAATATTCAACCTCATTAAAGAAGATATATTTGTGTCACAGAGGATTTATAAGGAGAGCACCTTTTAAAATAAAATTTTACATCCAAAAAAATTGAATTTCTTACATTTCAAGAAGGCTTCTATATTTATAAATATTCTGTCAATATATAAGTATAAATATAAATATTCTATAAATATATAGGTATATTTGTAAACGTAAAATATATTTATATAGTCAGAGATATTACCATAATCTAACTCAACATTTTTTTCCAGATATTTCCCCACACACATTCCATTGCTATGGACATTTGAAGAGAACAAAACTTCCCACTCATTTCTGTTGTTCTACTCTTCCCTCTAAAACTTTATACGCCTAATGCAAAGAGATCAAAATTTCTCAACCAATTGGCCATCAGCTAACAGCAGATATGAACACCTAATCCAGCATCTTCCTCCAAGCCAGTTTTTGCTGTCTTCACAGTCTGAATAGCAGGAAGAGAAAGACAATTGCCCAATGTCTTCAGTCATCAACACGCATTCTCCATGCCCCATCATCAAAGATATTAAGCACCTGGAGAACTCAAAAGGAAACTCCTAACCTGAAGTAGATGGGGATCCTCCTCTCTCTATGATCTACTGTTTTGAGAAGTCATTCTCCTCTCTGCCCATCTCACACTGTATTATCATCAGCCCCTTAAAACAGGGAGTTATTAGAAATTTAACTTCATTTTATCCCCTAAGCCTTTTTCTTCTCCATGACACTCACACTGACAGTTTAAAGAAAATAAGTTGTGTGCAAAATTCTTTCAAGGGAAAAATTATCTATAGTCCTTAACTGAAAAGTGAATTTTATGACAATGTCTGGTCATAAAACTTTGCCAGGGTTAAAACTGGCAGTGAGAAATACTTTTAGTGAAAAATAAATCAATTGCTCCAGTCGTACAATCTTTTGGTGTTCATTTCTATTCAGGGTAATTTCACTTGGCTATTACATAGATATTTTAATCTTTAAGACCCAAAGGGGAGAAAAAGGGAGACCTGGACACAGATATCTGCCCAATAACTTCTATCTGAGTTCAGTCCTAAAATTGTCATCATTTGTCAAGTAAATCTTCCAGAGCTACTGTTTTACTTTCTTGAATTAATGTGATGAAGTGGCGTTATGTTTCTAGCATATTGAATTATTTCATTTACTTGTCCTTTAAGCTGTTCTGACCACAAATAGCTATGAATGGGAGTATTAATATTTAAATTCATCCAGCTGAGATCTTGATCACCAAACAGAGAAGCAAAAATGAGGAACACTATGGCCTTTGTGCTTTCATAGGTGACCTGGGACCTCGTCAGAAATGCTGAACCTCAGGCTGTACCCTTCCTGGAACTACTGGATGGAAGTCTGCCGTGTAAGAGTCCCCAGAATTCCCCGGCTGATTCAAATGTGCATTAAAGTGTGAGATGCCCTGCTCTCAGCCTTATAATTGATGAATTAAGGTCAATAAGGAATAGGAACTAAGTCGTTTTTACAATCATGATGCTGAGTTACATAAAATCAAATCTTTCTATAGCTGGGAAAAATTAGAGAATCTTAAGTCTATACATCTATTCATACAAAAACAAAACGAAACAATCTAGATCCAGAGAGAGCAAGTAACTCTCAGGCAGCCACATAGCATTTTAGTGGAGGAAGGACAAAAAGAAAGGCCTGAGGATTCACAGTCTAGTACTATTTCTATCACCATGCTGGTTCCCACCAAGCATCCTCCCATAAACCAAAGGGTCACAGGTTCGATTCCCAGTCAGGACATATGCCAGGTTTGCAGGTTCAGTCCCAGTAGGGGTATGTGCGAGAGGCAACCCATCAATGTTTCTCTTTCATATCCATGTTCCTCTCCTTCCCTCTCTCTCTCCCTTCCCCTCCCTCTAAAATCAATAAGCATGCCCTCGGGTAAGGATAAAAGGAGAGGGCTACTATTGATCAAGCATTTACTACATATTAGGCCAATTGTTACTTGCTTTAAATGGATTTTCTCAATCTTGTCATTAAGCATATGGTACAGGTAAAATTATCATTTCCATTTTACAGATGAGAATACTGAGGCTTAGAGAGACTGAGGGACGTATCTAAGATCACATGTCTAGAAATGGTTACTGGTTTTCAGAAAGATAGTCTGTGCCTCTGGCCACCATGTCACTAATGTCACTTTTTTAAATGCAATATTCACTCTCCATTCATCTTTAATCCACGAGACCCAACATACTCAAAAATAGAATTGATCACAATTTACTCTAAAGCAGTATGCTATTTCACCCTACTGTAACATGACCTTACTGCATTTGATTCCACTGTGATTATTTCCAAAGATAAACAAACGAGAATTTAAATTCAAGTAAGTGACCTCTGTGTGATTGGATTTTGTTCAGGAACCTATTACTTCACATTTGTGGGCACAGGAATCACTGCCGCGTCAGGGGAGGTGTTCGTGACTCCAACAGAGAGCCGTGACCTGTTCCGTGGAGCAATGGTTCTCATTCTCTTTACTTGCCGCGTAAATGAAAACAGCCAACATCTAGTAGTGCCAGCTTCATTTTCCTGGGAATATCATTGCACACTCATTTTAAGATTCAAATAAAACAGGCCACAAGAGGGTCATGCAAGGGAGGACGTGGTAACTCCTATGTTGGGGAGAGGAGACGAGGAGGCTGTGCTCCTAAATCAGGTGATTCATGAGGACTCATTCCCTTGAATATTAAGAAATATGGTCTAGTGGCCTTTACATAAAAGTAAAAAGAGAGTGTCTCATCCTAGCTTTGGTACAGACTTCCACTCCTTACTAAAGCAAGACCATCGTGTACTCCCTCACAATTTCATGAATAAATACATTATCTATAAGTTCATATACTGAGCCAAACATGTATCTGTTGCCTTTGAAATTCAGACTTTTGCACAGAAAGAAAGAGTGTGTTACAAAGTAATAATGTCTTAGATCATGTTCTAGAATTCATCATAAATATTTATGTGTATGTGTTACACAAAAATTCTGTGATGGCGTTAACAATGGTTATGATAAAAAGTGCCTCCGAAAATAAAAGGGGTTGGGAAAACTTAGAAGAAAACCGCACACTGTCCGATGCCCTGCCTAGTTCCGGAATCCCTTCCGTGTAATCACTGTCCGAATCCCTTCTGGCCCCCAGGGGCCTCTCAGCACGTGTACTTGTTGGATAGCCCTAAGGCTTGGAAAGGTGTTCCCCTACTTGACAAATCCCCTTCTCGGGGCATGACCATCCGTAGCAAACACTAATTCTTCCCTCTTGTGGGAAGCAAGGATTATTATCTCATCTTAAATGAGGTATCAAAAACCCACATTCCCCTTCACAGAGGATAGACCACATATCTGCAAAAACTGAGAGAAATACATACTGTCTGCAAATCCCTTGCTTAAAGCACTCCATTTCAAAATTTACATGTACTGTGCTTTTCTATTCCTCCAAAAGAATGGAGAGATATGCATTGCAATTTTCCAAATGGGAATTGTGCTTGGTGTTATTATGGGCATACAATTTCCACAAGGAGTGAAGCAATTCAAGAGTTCATTACCTTCCACACCCACCCACTCGCCCCTACCTTCACCTCCAGAGTGATTGCTGGTCAGTGCCAACACAGGTTGGCAGGGAGTGTTTGCTTGACCAGGTCATGCAGAGACCTGGCTTGATGGAGGAGTCACGATCTTTTAGGCACACCACCCAGGAAATATAATCTGACTGCCACAGTAAAGAAGAGGATGTTGGAGGGTCTCTGACCAGGAAAAAAATGCTACAGCCTGGCAGTGACACACAGCCCTTCCTCCCCTGAGTCATTGATCGGAAGAACTACTCACATGGACCGCACAGCTGCGAAAGCACTGAAAAATGCAACCCTCCAAGTTCTAGGGAAAGGAGAACTGGATACCAGCGAGCTGTGGTAATGAAGGCCTCAGGGCTCCCTGGATCTTTCCTTTTCTAGGTTAAGAATCCATAATTCTGTCAACTGATTTCCATCTGACGTGGTTTCCACGGCCACCATCTTTCTGACTACTGTCCTATTAGTCATCTCTACTTTAAGAGTTCTCACCCTGCACCTGCAAACCCCCTGAAGTTATATGTGATTTTCGTAAACATGTTTATATTCTGCGAAGAAAGGATATAGCCTTCCAAGGGGACAGCCTGAGAAAGAAAACGTCAAAGGGATCAAACTGAGACGCTTTAGGAACTACCATTTTAATTCTTCATTACGACCTTTCAAGGCCTTGCCTCGTGGTGCAATAGTTTATCGATGGTCTGCAATTAGTGAATATTATCATTCTATTACATCTTCTGATATGAAGAAAAATATAACACTTCTATGAAAATAGTCTAAGATTACATTTAATTTTTTGACAGAATACTGAACTACACTTAGTTTATGGGCAATTAGAACATCCGAGCTTGTACCACTAGAACCGGTACAAGTGGTGCAAATGGTCAGGCCAGATACATCACCCATGCTGAACTCATGCAAATTCTCTGGGATTGTTTTTGTTATTTCTCTTAGCTCTATTCTCACTTTCACTCGTTGCTTTGGGCTTACGTCTGGAAAAATGGTTTTGAATTTTATTGCTATCATTCAACGTATTTTTTTCTTCACTTCCATATTTGCATTTTCTGATCACTATCTATTATATAGATTCTTCAAGTCAACTACACAAAACACTGGACAGTTTGGTGCTGAGGACGAAGCCACAGGGCGCACGTCAGGATCGCCTGCAGGATAATACAGTTGTGGTCTCGGCGCAGGGCATCGCCCCACTGTTCTGCGTCTATTCCCAGGTTTGTCGGACTTTCCGATAGTGTTTCTGGTACTGTTCGGGTGTTTCTGATAGCGTTTACCTCCCATCATAGTACACTTTCCCCGCCCTTCTACACGCGACCTTTCTCCCGCAGTGAGCTGTTTCTAGTCCTATCCCACAGTCTCAGTAATAACCTTCAGTCCAGTTAATATTTTTCTGTTTTTTCAAATTTCCTTCACCTAAAAATAATGCTTTTTAACATTAATATTTTAATCACAACTCTTCCACCAAATCTGAATTCAGGCAAATTACATAATGACTCTGGGACTCATTTTATTTACCAATGAGGAGAGGGTTGGACCAGAAATCTTATGGCCCCAATAACCCTAGAAATGTAAGATCCTCTGAATTTTGCTGGACATTTTTATCTGAAGAGTGAAAAACTCCCCAGATAGAATTGTATTTACCCTATGACAACAAAGATACAGAAGCATGAAGAGATGACAGGTTTTCCAAAAAAACTGTACATAGTCGATTGTGGAATTGGAGAGAATGGTGCCCCATCTATATTCCTTCCGGAAAAACAGCACTTTCTCTTCTTGCTAGACATTAAAATGGCCCACATGCCACTTAATGGTGATAACTATTTAACCTTGGTTAATGTCCTCTATCATTTCACATTACTTTGGCCTGTTAGCTTCAAAAAACCTCACAAGGTTAACTGTGCAATGAGTTAATGACATTTATCTAAGGATCCAAATATTATGAGATTACAGTACAGAAAATAATACAGATGTCACACACTTGTTACAGCTATTCGGCAAAAATACAAAATTTACACCTATATTTATTGCTCTTCTACTCTTGCATGAAATATTTATCCCAGACAACCACTGTTCTCAGATTGATGCCATTCAATCTTATTTCGAAGGGTTCACAGTGGTCCCCTCCTCCCTCACTAAAGTCCTGCTTGATAATCACACAATATTCCAGAAGGGCCTCCTGTATTAAGTCACCAGAAGCTGTTTTACAGGTTTCAAAGAGCTCCCTTACTTTGTCATATTAAAAAAAAAAAAAAGGCACACACAGTCTGGAGCTCAAATGAGTAGATAGTTTAAATGCATTTCATAACATATTCCCTGTTAAGAAATTCTAAAAATCTATAAATAAAGCTGAGGCCGGAGATGCCGGGCAAGCCACCGATGCCCCAGGGAAAACAGGAGTCGTTTCAGGAAGAAATTGAACTGATCATTGTTTTACTGCCTTCTTGCCTCTGCTCTTTTCACTTTCAACTCACATTCCCTTATAAAGTAATTTCTCATGAAGGGAGATCTGAACACACACAGAAAAATTGTTTCTTATATCATTATAAGAACAAACAAGCTTGTTGCTGGCTTAGGCTTAAGAAGGCCCTGTCCTCCTCCATCTCTGCTGGAGATGATGCCACTTCGAGTTGAGTGTTTGTGAGGGCTTTTCCTCAGGCCCTTCATGGGTGAAAACATGTGTCATGTGGACAGTGCACACCCATCATTGTAAGGGCTTTGATGAGCTAACCGTCCAACAAGCAAAATCTTTCTGGAACCACTACCTCCTTCTAGGGGAATGGACAAACATTCCTTCCCAACCTGAGCAAGAATGAGGTCCTTAAGTGTCATTTTTACCAACTGATAAAGCAACAGTGACTTGCATATTATAGGTCCTCAATAAGTTCTTGTATCTATATCAGCCTACAACTGTTTACTCAGCACCTACTATGTTTCTAGGACCAGAGAAGATAATTTTAAAGCATAAAAGACGGCATGGGCCTTCAAAAAGTTTATAGAACATCTGGAGAGAGCCATGACATAGTTAATATAATTGGAAATCAATATTAGCAAAACGCACACTTTAAAAGATTTGCATTATAGACTTAAATTCTTCATAGACTTTGGAAAAGATAAAAAGAAAAGAAACATAAGCTAGGGTAAACATAAAGACTTTGTGGAAGAAGTAGATTTGAGCTTCTATTTGTTTATTCTGGGTGGCAACACTAATGTTAACGATAACCAAAACTCTCCGTGGCTTACCACACACCTATTGCTCACTCACATACATCATACCTGAGATTTGGCTTCAGCCCTGTTCCATGTCTTCTTTATTCAAGGTCCCAAGTTAGGGAGCAGCCTCATTTTAATCTGCTGGCATGGATGGTGGAAATAATGAAACCACACTGTAATTCTTGAAGTCTCTGCTTGGTCATGGCATACATAAGGTCTGTTCAGAAGGTATCCAGCCATGTACTATGAAAAATAGAGACTTTATTGAAGAAGATACAGGAAACATTGTACACAGGACAATGATGCCTCAGTCCCCTTCAAAGTAGGCACCTTGGGACCTCACCCAGTTCTCCCAATCACCAGCAGCTGCCCCATAGTATTTTTGTGAACTTCATTGACAGCCTGAAATCTCTTCCCTTTCAAAGGCAATTTTAGTTGTAAGAAAAGCCAGAAGTTGCAGGACACCAAATCTAGGCTGTAGGAGGGCTGAGTCACCTGGGTGACTTGATGTTTAGCCAAAAATCTATGCACGAAACATGATGCATGAGCAGGCTCATTGTCATGATGAAGCAGTCAATCACCCATTGCCCATAGCTGGAGGCTTCTGAATCATCTGAATAGTTTCCACAGAGGAATGTTCAAGCTTGATGCAAAATATAATGCAGATTCATTGCTCTACTTGCTCAGTCATTTTGAATGCAACAGCCACACAGTACACATGCTCGCTCAGCAGCATCTACCTACCACCCCTACTGACCAGTACAGTAAAGTTGTCATTGTTCAGGTATGCGCATTGCAGTCCACTCTCCTTGGCTGCCAGGTTACATTGATATCTCGCAAACCGTTTTCATTATGTTAACAATGGCTGGACATTTTCCAGACAGACCTCGTCATATATTACTTCTACCCAAACTCCAGCTAAAGCAAGTCATAAGGCCAAGCCTGCCATCGATGGGTAGCAAGTACACATTCCCTACTGGGAGGAGCACAGCAAATCACTTAGTAACCAGTGAGAATACATAATCTTCGTAGAGGGAAGGTGGCAAATTTTACAATGATACTATATTACTGTAATATAATGATACAGTAATACATCTAGAGCTGTATCACAAAGTGTGTTTGTAATGTGGCTTCTCAGAAAGGAGAATGGAGGACTGTTCTGGGAGTGGAAACAACAGAAATATCTGAATCAAAGGGTACATCTATACCAAATTATTTGAGGCTTCCATAGGGCCCCCTCAAAAATATTATAGTGATTTCTACCAACCATGTATGAAAGGACCTTTTCAACCCTACATATTATTAACTGTCCAAGGTACCAGTTTTTAAGGTAGTGAAAAATGCTAATTCATGTTCTCATTTTCATTTCTCTGATTATAAGGATGAACATTTTTATCATATATTTTATGGATATTTTCCCTAGTCATATGCTTTAAAAAGAACGTTATAGTAGAGAAAGAGAATTTAAACATCTTGTCACAATTCATTATAATCTGTTTAGAGTGGAGAAAGAGAATCTACGCAGCTTGTTACAATTCATTAAAATCTGTTTAGAGTCAGATTTAGGCTGTGGCAGTGGGGTCAAGGCCGTACACTAAGTTTAATGAAGTGGTTCTAAAATTAAGAATGTTTTTGTGTGTGGTATGTGTTAGAATGTGCTGTTTCTTTATTTAAAATACCAGCCCCCACACACTCAACGTACTTACCAGATATGGCATGAAATTGTCTGGGAGGAAGGATTACGGATTTTAAAATGCTGAATCTTGGCTGTAATCATAGAATATCTGACCCCTGAGACGGGGATGGATTCCCCTGTCTTTGGAGTTACTGAAATGCCATTTTCCTACAATAAAAAAGTACGAACCGTCCTGCAGTGCCCTACTTAACTCCCCTTCACTTTGTTCTCTCTACTTTGATGTTTCCAAAATCGTGTCTCATATAACATTAATCCCATGAGATTCCAGAGGCAAAAAGGGATGTAGGAAGGTTATAGTCAAGTAAATTGATCGGCCCGCAAACTCACAAGCTGGGCGACCCAACCCTTGGCGAACAATTTGCTATGTCTGGCTTCAGTGCCCTCTTGCATAAAATGGCCTGATAATGACAGTACCCACTGCCTAGCACTGGCATAGCGTTATCCTGGTTAATACATGCAAAACACTTAGAACGATACCTGGTCCGTAATAAGTGATTAATGTGTGTTTGTTATCACTGTTGGCATCTATAGGCTCTGAAAAAACTTGCAGCATATAAACCTGTTTAACTTTCTTCGGTTCAGATTTTCTCTCATTAATTTCTTTCACTTAATGCACTTGCCATTAGGCATGCTTCTGCTTTTACTGAACGTCTGAATTCTCAAATAGGAAGTGAGTGACAATGGGAGCAAAGAGACCACTACACTCCAGCTGAGTAGAAGAATCGCCCTGTAATTTGTTTTGAACTTCAAGTTTTCCCCCAAGTGCCAGCACAAAGAAGAGCCCCTACCTGTCCTGTACTAAATTTCATCGGAAACACGGAACGAACCCTGTCCACACACAATGTCAACCATTACGGTTACCTCCCCCTGTGATTATGCAACAGAGGGAAAACCAAAAAAGAGCACTCGAGTTCCTATCTTTCATGTTCTTGTGATGCTGAAAGATAATCAGTTCTGTGTACATTTTTGAATAGCAAATAATACTTGCTGGAAAATTTCAAGAAGGGACAACATTTTACCTTGCCAGGCTCTCCAGTGTTCAATAAGACACAGATTTCTATTCTGTAATGGTAAGATAGATTTTTTTTTTGAGTCCAGGGCAACATGAAACCCAACATTTACTTCCTTTATATTAAGGACAACTGCATGAAATTGCTTATACAGGGCACAGACGTGCCCTCCCCTCCTGCTCCTGCAGCATGGTTTCCCATACAGTACGCAAGCTTTACCTTTAACAAACAAGAGCACATCTCAGGAGCCCCTCAGCAGGAGCCACCAGGCTGGTCCCAGTGCTTTCTGTGTAACTGAACTCACTTGCTACCCAGGAGCACCCCTCCTCCGCTCACTGGGGTGAAAAGACACATGGCATTTGGGGATATCTCTGTTATTCAGAGAAGGTAATTGGGAAAATGTAATTTCTCTTTATCAGAAAACACATAAAATATAAGTTTAATAAAGGATTTTAATTTATCCAAACTATAAAAAAAATCAATTCTGACAAGTTCATCTTTAATTTGAATTTTAAATAAGTGAACATAAAAGGAATATTAAACATCAAAACCAGGAACTGTCTGCTTAATAGCTCTCAATATTTCTCCTATGTAAAGGTGTCCTAGACCTAATGTTGATGGCCACCTATAAATTAGACCAACTTGAAAAAATGTTCAATGAAAAAAAATTTAGAAGAGGATTGGCCTAGTATATTACTCTTCTATTGTTGCTATGACAAATGACCAAAAACTCCATAGTTTAAAACAATACCCACTTATTATTTCTAAATTCTGTAAGTTAGACATCCAGCAAGACTCTCTAAACTAAAACCAAGGTGGCGGCAAAGCTGCATTTATAATTGGAAACTAGAGGGAGGAAGCCACTTCGAAGGTCATTCCGGTTGCTGGCTGAGTTCAGGTCCTTTTAACTGTAGGAGTCAGGTCCCCGTTTCCTTGCCAGCTGTCAGCCAGGGGCTATCCTCTCTCCAGCCCTTACACGTAGTCCCATACATGTCAAAACCAGCAATGGAGCATTAAATCCTTCTCATGTTTGAAATCTCTGATTTCCTCTTCTGTCTCATCTCCCTCACTTCAGCCAGAGAAAAATTTCTGCTTTGAAGGATTTGTGTGATTAGGTTGGGCCAAAACATAATCCAGAATAATCTCCTTATTTTAGCATCTGTTACCTTCATTATTCCTGCAAATTCCCTTAAGCCGTGTAAAATAACACACTCACGGCCTTGAGTTTGGGGCATGGGCATTTGAGGGAGGTGGGGTAGGGGGGTAGTGCTGGCATTATTTGTCCCACCACAAACTGTGTCAATGTAAAGCTGTTTTGCACTTGGACACACACATGCACACCCATACACATTTTTACTCTAGAAAGAAAGCACATAGTTTTGCTGATTCAAAGATCACGTTTGTTCGCTCATTTAGACTCAGTATTATTGGAAAAGGCCATGCTTTAAGAGTTGATCTCCCTTAATTAAGTTTTCTGATCATCCAGGCTTCCTCTGCAGACGGAAGTTCTGGTGGGCATGTCTTTAGGGAGTCAGCCTTCAGTCCACTGCCCAGGGTGATCACCATTTCTGTCCCGATCAACCTCTCTGGGAATCTTCCAACTCCTTGAGGCTGAACTCCACCCAAACATTATTTTTCAAAGTCTGTAACATTCACATATTTGTCACACATCTTTCTTCACCACTAGATGGAAGGTGTACCATGGCAAGTTCTGTATATGTCCTATTTACTGTCAATCACCACCAGTGAATTTTTGCTGAGGAAGATAATGGATGAGTGAAACAAAAGTTTGAGGAAAAACTTAGAGTCCATAAAAGTAAATTGCAAATAAATTTGATGACTTAATACACCAAAAGAGCACCGAAAGGCTTCCACCAGGTGCACAACTTGCTTAAAAATAAAAGTACAAACTACTTTGGATGAAATTTGCTTTGCAGAAGTTTTTCAACTTTTCTTTCTATCTTAACACACATTAAGAAGTAGCTAAACCAACTCTGAGGTCACCTCTATTCCATCATAGCCAAGTATAAGTCAGAACCCAACATAAGCCTAAATGTTAGGGTTTTACTAACTAAAAAATGTAATTAACTGAATGGTTAACAAATATTTCATTTTTTGCATAATGTAGAGATAATATTAAAGGACTAGATTCAATTCCACTAAAAAAATGTATTATGTCAGAAGTCCCCCAAGACCACTCCCAGTTTCCATGTTTCATGAGGAAGACTCGTGGGATTTAGCTTGGAGTTGGACTCATGGCTATGATTTATTAGTGAGACGATAGGAGGAACATCAGCAAAGGGAAAAGGTGTATGGGGCAAATTCCAGAGGAAGCCAGTCACAAGCTGCGAAGAGTCTTCTCTCAGTGCAGTCCGAGAGAACATGCCTATTTGCCTAGCAGTGGTCTGGGCCACATGTCTCCTGAACTGGGGAGCTCACTAGAGTCTCAGCGCCCAAGGTTTTCACCGGAGGTTCATCACAGAGACACCCCACTGCCCTGCACACACCACAATGCCAGACTTCCAGAGGAATGCCAATGTTCATCATAAACCATATCGTTTGCACCGTTTAGTCACAATGAGCTGTTTACTGGGCAAAGTGATGGGAACCCTCTCAAAATCCAAGTTCCCAGATGCCAGCCAGGGGTCAGCCTGTTAAGCAGGCCTGTCAAAGGATATGCTGTTAACTCTTTTCTACACGATATTGAAATTCCCATAAATATCTAAAATCCTCTGCCTTCACATTCTGAATGATGCATGCTTGATTTTCCCATTTTTCCTAAAGCCTTGAGTCTTGCACACAGGGAAGCATTCACACAAAAATCCTCGTGACAAAATTGGTTAGCATTAAAGTACTGATAAATTTCACACTGAGTTACGGAAATAAATTTATGTGGCATCAAGAAAGATGAATATTGTCATGACATTAATAGGCAGCTCTGAAATATGTACCAATTTAAATTCAATAATGTGTAAATGCTTTGTTTAAAGTGATGCATTTTTATGCTAAATGTTCAAGGAATCACTTAAGAAAATAAATATTTGCCATGAATATAAATGTATAAAGAAGGTTAGCATAGAAAAAAGCAAATTCTAATTCTTAGGTTATAAAACCTAAAATGTTGAGCAGATAATTCAGCTCAAACACATTTACTTACATTGGTATAAATTACATTTTTTATATACTTGGCACATAAATTTTGCATGTGATTTATACATTTTATTACTACTCTTCCTCCTTACATCTTTTACTATATCAACTTATTTGTATCATAGCATCAGATATAATTCATAAAAGCCTGGGCAACATTTTCCTTTGAAAAATAAAAATAAAAATTAATTAATTAATATTAGCAAGATTAAAAGTGAGCATTTACCTATCTAAAGGGACATATTGTCTTATTAATTAATTCAGCATTTCCCATGCAAATACTGTATGTTAGGAACTGTACTAGGGACTAGAGGAAAATTCTGAAGAAAACATAGTATCTTCCCTAAAAGAAATTAACCTTTAATGGGAGAGAAGGGCTCTTAAACTTAAAAGTATGATACTGCTTCAACAGAGGTGTGCGCTAGGCATTCTATTCTGTAAACTCAGAGAGAAGAGGGGTGCCATCCTCAGGCAAAGCGAAGTCTTGGTACAGAGGATGAGGTTTGAGTTTTGAACAATGAGAAGCGGGGGTAGCAGGCGGAAGAAGGAATAGCATGAACAATGAAAACACAGGGAAGCTCCTCACAGGTAAACGCCAGGCTTCCTGAGGGCAGGGCTGGGTGTCCCTGCAGCCACACACTTTCCCCTCCCCTCTCAGGCTCTCTGGGCGTGGCGCAAAGTCCGCAGGAAAACAGTCACAGCACCACCAGGGGTCAAGGCAGTTGCTATACAGCTACTTTATATCTTTTTTTTTTTGCCAAGCCCCTAGGTGTTTCACGAGTGAAAATCCATATTTACTTAGATTTCTCGGCTTTCAGATTCCAGTGGCAGGCGGGTGTTTTAGCTAAGACTCACCCCACCCCTGCCACAGATGGGGCTTTGATTTCTTGTGGTTGAACTTCTCTTGTTATTGTTCTACCCAGATTCCTGGTTGAAGACTAGCTTCGTGAGTCTAAATGGCAGGAATTTTTTAAATTATTCACTAGTTTCTATACTATGCATGCGTCCCCAGTAAGTGGAAAGAATACCATTTCCTCAGCTTCAACATACTAATTATTAATTATCATATCTGTTATTAAAACAGGAGCTATTAAATATTTTGTTAGCATATTTCTGGTTAAGTGTGAGTTTTAAAGTTATGAATCTACACTTTTTAAAAAATTCATACATCAGTCTTTTAATTAATTTAATTGCAATATCCCCATTAATTAATTCCCATTCAGTAGTGGAATTTGCCATGCACTCTTGTTCTTTACCTACTCAGAGAGGTCGTTTTGGGCATGCTGCTACCCAATAGTAGAGATATGTTATAATGATAATAACAATTGCCGTTTATCAAGTACTTGCTGAATTCTAGGCATGGAACGAAGCATTTTACATGTATTGTTTCGCTCCACAGCAAATCTGTGTCTTGAGTCCCTTATTACACTAAGTCTCAGCAGTTAAGTGACTTGCCTAAGATCACAGAAGATAAATTTCAGGGCTGGAATTCCAATGTAGACTTGTTTTACTGCCAAACGGAAGAGATTAAACATTGTACTTTATGGTCCTTCAATATGAATGAAAAGAATTAGAAAACAATTCCATAAGTAGATTAATCCTTCCAAACCAATACCATTACCTGGGTCAGCACACCTGCCATGTACAGAGAGATGTTCAGTAAATGTGGGATGGATTAGGGAACCTTTTTAAAAAATTGTTCTCTTAAAGACAATTAGTGATACTGCATAGTATCACTGGTATGTGGAATCTTCATTTAAAAAAGGTAAAACTTATAGAAACAGAGTAGAATGTTGGTTGTCAGCGGCTGAGGGGTGAAGACAGGGAGAAGCTGGTAAAAAGGTACAAACTTTCAGCTATAGGTGAGTACGGTCTGAGTATCTCATGTATAACATGGTGGTTCATAGCTGGGAACACTGTTTTATGATTGATATTTGCTAAAAGAGTAGAACTTAACTGTCCTCCCCACCGCCCCCTCCTTTGCCCCTGAAAAAGGGTAAATATGGGAGGTGATAGATGTGTTAATCAACTCAATGGTGGGAATCTTTTCACAATGCATGTGTACATTAAACTACGTTGCATGCTTTATACATTACACTTTTATTTGTCAATTATACCTCAATAAATCTGAAAAAATTGTTCTCTTTTATGGTCTTGTTCACATGATTAATTTATTCATATTTTTATAACGCATCGTCATATTGACTAATGAGAGAAATGAGAGCCGGGCTCAAAGTTCCAGGCTGCTGATTTGCTTCACTTCCATTTCAGGAGGTAGGGAAAGTGGAGGAAAAAAGATAAGTGACTAAGAATTATACTTATATCAGATTTGCTGCACTTATGCCAGTCAATCATTTAGTCCAACTCCCCAGAAGCAGACTCAGTCACTGTTATTTTAAAGAAAAGGGTTGAAGCAGGAAATCGGAGATGAAAGTGCTGCCATCCGGTGTTACTGCCTGGCTCTTTAACCTGAACCGAGATCCTTTCGTACAGAACAGTCCCAAGTGTCCTTCTTATGAAAAGGATGATACATATCTTTATTTTACAAGTCATCAGAAAGAGCTCACTTTCATCAAGAGGGAAATCACCTAGGGATGGAACAGTGCCAAACACAGCCTCAGGTCTCGGTCCTGCAGTAGGATAATGTTGTTCTTCTCGTTTTATACTGTATGACCTGCAATGGTCTGCTACGGTTATTTTCTTATTAACTGTTTAAAACATGTGCCACTTTAAAAAAGGCAAAGGCAAACACACTCAAGAAAACAACAGCCCTACCAAGGGCCTTACGAGTTCATCACAGCCAGCCTGCCGTTCCGGGCCACTGTAAACAGAAAAAGCACAGGCTCTAAAGTGAGGGGGGACAGATCTATCTTTTTCACACCAAGGCCACGGATGTTTCTCAAAGCTTTTCTGCTTCCAGCACAGCCCACAGGCTGCCATGGTAAGGCACAGACCTGATTCAGTCGGTGCTATCAGCTGCCTTGGTGATGCCATGTTTGCAGAACACATTCTAACCGAAGCTGGCTTTCTGCTCTGCCAAAGTGAGATTATATTTGTCAGCATCATTTTATATTGGGAATTATTTGGCTCTCCTAGGTTCTTTCTTTCCTTCGCGGCCAGAAATTAGTACAGTGTCAGCATCCTCACACTCCCGTGTTAGTAGAAAGCTGTCGAGTCCGGCCTCTGTTTGGGCATCAGAAAACCAAGCACGAGATGAGCTCGCATAGCACACTCCTAGAGCTGAGACGGCAGCTTCGAGAGGATGTTTCAGAGCAATGCCACAGCAGGAAGTGTGAGCAGGAGGAAAAGAGCAGCTAGAGTGGTGGTCAGGGAAGAGAAGAAAAGGAAAATAGAAAATGTCTTCTTATCCAACTCGTGCCTCAACAAATGTACACACACTCCCTTTTTGTTTTCTGGTCTGAATTCACAAAACAGGGTCTAAGAAATGTTTCTCGGGAGTTCCTAGATAAATTCTTCTTAATGGCAACAAAAAGAAACTTTTTTAGAGAAACTGCAAAGCACAAGTCACAAACAACAGCATAGTTTGGGGAAGTACCTTCACCTCCGAGGAGGCATTCAAGAATATAACTCCTTTCATTGCTACCGGTTTCCTAGAAATTTCGCAATCCTAGGTCAGAAACACATTCATGTGTGTTCACACGTGCACGTGTGTGCACACACACACTACCACAAAGCAAGGCAGGTGTAAATGGAATAAAGGGTTAAGAACACAAATGGACACTACTGAGGAAAAACATACAGGACAGCTCTCCCATTTCCACTTTCCCCTCTGTTTACCCTTGTACTGCTCTCTGGGAATTCTTGTCCTGAACGAACAGGTAATCAAGCACAACTCTAGAGATGCCTCATATGACTATGTAACAGAGGATTCTGTTAAGCTAAATCTTGGTGTCTAGGAAACTTACTCCATCTTCTGGGTATAGTTGCCTCTCAGGATAAATGTGTGTGGAAGAGACAGCCATGCCCAGGAGTAAACGTGGCTTGGGAGCTTTCAGTAAGTGCTCAGGCGGGTGTCCAGATAAATAGCACCTTAGTGATTATTTGTTTACTGGAAGAGCTTATGGGGTGGATAACTCCTCCTGCCCTCTCTAGCTGTTGGCTGCCTATGAATATCATTGCACAGAACTCACACCCAGTACTCTAAAAAGAAGGATAATACTGAAGAGAAAAATGGCTTGTGTCTATCATTTCAATCTCTTTGCAAGTTTTGTATATATTTAATGATTACTACATTCAGGCTAAAACAAAAACATAATAAATTTGCCCTCAAAACTATCGTGATATTAAAAGCAATTTTTCAATCAGCACTGTTTTCCTTCTGTCAAATGTTGTGAATAAATGGAACCTTGTTTTGAAAAATTAAATTAAATTAAAATGTTTGCCCTATCCCGTCCTCTATGGCAAGAGTGAATTTCCTGGAAATTCATTTCAAAACCTGTGATCAATTTGGCTTGAAACTTCTTCACACAAATATGCCCAAGTACATTGTATTTACGGCTCTGAAATAAGAATGTTGCTATTACAGAACTGTTATCTCTAATGAAATCGACGTTTCCCCCCTGATGATTAATAGCTTCAGGGACCAGAAACAATAAAGAGCAAGGTGGTTCCTGAAACTCAGCAGGCAGCAGCTGTTTCACTGCGAAGAAACCAGGGCCTGGCCTTGACTCAGAGGCAACCTATAGTTAGAAGCCACTATACCAGCCAACTCCATCTTTACTGAGTAAAGTGAGAAGTCGAGAGTGGCGTGCATTTCTAACAATAAAGATGAGAGTGGAAAGGTGAGGCCATAGAAGAATATTTCCTTCAAGTCACTAGTCTTTTTAAAGTGGGTTTGGAGTAAGCAGTTAAAATGAGAAATGACTGGTAGTCTTACTTTCTTAGCATGATTCATCATAAGGACAATTAATGGAAATTAATGGTCATTCATGATATATGTGAGCACAGAAAGTGCACCCAAAATCATGCTCGTTTCTTATTAAACAGTCGCAGTTTGCATAGATCATCGCCAGGCCATCACAGGCTTACGGTAAAATCCCAGGTGGCGAGAACGCAAACATTGACCCAAAGTACCACGTTAAATCTTCCTTCCTCCTCAGCCTTCCTCACGGGAAGTCATCTTACACAGACAGAGGTAGCTCCCTCATCTTCAGACTTGGCCATTCCCCTCCGAAGATCACTTCCAAGCTCACCGCAGAATAGCGCAGTGGCTAAGGAGAAGGGCCCCGGAGCCAGGCTGCCTGGGTTGAGTCCCACCTCAGCTTTCTGACTCGAGCGATTTGCTCAGCCTCTCTGGAGATGACACCTGCTTCAGGGTTGTTACAAAACCTAAACGAGTTTCTGACACGCAGAGTATTTAGAACAGTGCCTGGCACACGATCATCACGGTTGTTGCTGCTGAGGTGTTTGTTTTTCAAATCAGAATCTCTAAGCCGTGGGTATCAAAGTCCTAATCTTCCCCTCTTTTTACCTTCACCTCTAATATGCTCTAGCTTAGCAGTTTTCAAAGCAGAAGTCCAGGGAGAGGGTACATATGAGAACCACCTAGAGTACTCTTGCCAAACACTCATGTTGTACCCTTATTTCATACTCTATTTATCTAAATCTCAAGACAGAAAAAAATCTCAGGAGGCAATCAATGGACATATATATCCATTGTTTTCATATCCAAGTTTTCATATCTTGAAAACTCTTCTCTGGTTAACTTCTGGCTAACAATAAATGTGACTTGTATTCAACTAGCAACGTTAGCACTTTGAACAAATAATTCTTTCATAAAGAATAGTTTATCCTTTCATCTTAAGAAACCAGGCACAAGGCTTATTTGAAATGCTATTAAGCATTATCACTTCTGTGAAATCACTCAAAAATGTAACTCATTTCCACCAACTACTGTGTCTACTCTAATTCCCAGACATTTCTGTTCTATTAAGTTCATTGAGTATGCACTATAAATTTAATACACTGTAAATGCTGCCGGTGGTAGTCAGGGCTGGCTAGCCCAAATAACTACAGGAGCTTAGACCAACCTCTAAGGGGTACATGTGAGTGAAATGTACCACCCCAGTATGAACTGATGACCCTCAGCTTCAGTGTCAGAGCTACAGTAGGGATTGGCGGGGACTATGGCACAATGGAGAGCCCGTGAAACACTATACGACACAATACGGCTCCAGCAATTGAACAACAACAGGAAAGCAGGCCCAGTGTTGCCAGAAATTTCATTTTTTCAAGAGGAACTAGAAATCTGGCATATTACATGAATTTTTGCATTTAAAAGTTATTAACAAAATCAAATTTAAAATCCTGTATGGGCAAACAACGTAGGTCGAACAAGCATATATCTGCTGGCGAAAATCAGCTTTGGGGCTTAGTAATAATCTCTGCTTTAACTGCTCTTGCTTTTAGCTCACAGTTCTGTAGGTCAGAGGTCCAGCACCATGCAACTCGATTCTCTGCCCAGGGTCTCACAAAGCCAAAACCAAGATGTCAGCAGGTCTGCATTCCTTTCCTGGAAATTCTGGAGAAATTGGCTTCTGAGCTCCTTCAGGTTGTTGGTAAAATTCAGTTCCTTGCAGCTGTGGAACTGAGGTCCTTCTCATGCGGCCCCTTCCACCCGCTGCCAGCATCAGCCAGTCAAACCTTTCTTGGACTTGGAATCACTCTGGCTTTCCTCTCTTTGAAAGAACCTGTGTGATCAGAACGGGCCCACCTGGGTAACCTCCCTCCTTTGCGGTCAGACAATCCAGGACTATAACTGTATCTGTAAAATCTCTTCACAGCAGCCCCTAGACTAGCATTTGATTGACTAGAGACAGGGATCTTTCAGGGATGGCATTTGTAGAATTCCACCTACCATAGGACTGCCTGATAATTTTCCAAAGCTAAACTTTTTGGCAGCAACATGCTGTTCTGTGGAATCTGGCCACCAGGCTTCTACAAGCATAAGCCTTCAGATTCCCTACCAGGGAAGTTTACTGTCACAAGTTCAGCAGCTGCCTTATCCCAACTCTCTAGCCCCTTGTGGTCTTTCCCTACCTCCAAGCCATACGCAGGGCCTCGAAAGGGGCCTCTGAGAGACCAGTGGATGGGTTGCGTCTGGGAGTGAACAGTAAGGAGCAGCAGCAGTTGGGTCTCATCCCAGCTCCTCATCACCACTTTATCCTCTTCTGTACACCTCGGGACCACTTTCTTCTCCTTCGAGCAATCTGGTACCTCTGATCAGTTTCTGCCTTCCCATCTATTCAGTTTCCTCAATGTGTAATGCCCAATAAGCATCCAACTTTCTGATTGTTGTACAACCGTACAAATATATGGAAAGAAAGAAATCTTCCTGTGGATCCTCTCACAGTCTTTCTTCTTCCTTTAGATTCTGTGCACATGGGTAAGAACAGTGGATCTGTTGGTGGTTCAGAAGCAAAGATTAATTTATACATCAAAGAAAATGAGACTCCAGGTGTCCTGGGCTTCTTAGAGCTTATGTTTAGAGCAAAAGAACACAAAATAAGCAGTAGGCCTGGATTCTGCCGAAAGAACGGGGAAAAGAGTGAAAGAGGGCCTGGGGAAGCTGGGACTGTAAGTGGGGGATTTGCAAGTGATTCCCTTCCTTCCCCATCCTTGCTTCTTCCATCCATACAGGGCCCATCGTGCTCTGAGAAATGGGAACTGGGAAGGCAGGCAGGAGTTTTGTGTTCAAGCAGCATTACAGCAACAACTAGTATTCCCACGAGGCTGGTGTTTGCACATCCTTTGCCCTTCTGTTCTTAGGAATTTTGTGTGTAAAAGACTTACCCAGGTCAGGGACC
This sequence comes from Desmodus rotundus, assembly GCF_022682495.2. Lineage (NCBI taxonomy): Eukaryota > Metazoa > Chordata > Mammalia > Chiroptera > Phyllostomidae > Desmodus > Desmodus rotundus. The sequence goes on along the minus strand of NC_071390.1, from coordinate 43,715,660 downwards.
ACTAAATCATGCTGACCTCACTCAACCTCAAATCGACTCCATATTCAAAGCAGTATCTGATAATAGGCTCTGCAGTGCTATGACTAAGTATTTCTTTGAGGACCTATATGTCATTTTTATTTTTAATTGCTACATTTTTTTTCAGATGGGATCCTAGTACTCACATAGTAACTTAAATTTTCCATCCACAAGTATGAAAGGGATAAAAAGAGTGTAAGCCTTACCTGTACAGGCCACAAGGGCAAACATGCCTACCAGACATCCGGGAGAGTTTTCTGTACATTGTGCTCTCTAAGATTTAGCCCCTGTCCAGCAAGTCTGATGCAGTCATTGTGGGGCTCCAGAATTCTTCTATCATCCCTCGATTTCCAAAGGACTGCAGAGATGACACAGCTTTGGACTCCCTACAGCATCTTACCACATCCTAAATTCTATACCAGCTTTCAACTCTTTCAGCAGCGGGAAGTTCACTTGTTCTCCCTCCCTAACTGACACACAAGGAACCGAGGGAAAAATAAGCACTTGACACCCGGGCTTGGAAAGTGGAAAGCAATTTGATTCATTGGTTATACAATGGCTAATGATGGGAAGCGATCCCACTGCTTCTTGGTTCAACTTCACCAAGGTGAATTAATCACAACCAGGGGCTAATTTCTAATCGGTTTATTTACACCTAAGGTTATTCATTACAAGATAAAGATTACTTTTATTTGTGGGAAAGTAAAAAAATCACTTAAGCACATGACAGCTAGATCTTAATGTTCCCAAGAAAACATAAACAACTTTTTGCAGAATATAAACAAGAATTGGACAAGGCCGCCCTGTGAGATAGGGCAAACAAGGCAGAGACAAGACTGTGCGGTGACCATGTCTGAAACCAGACGGAGACAGGATGCCCCCACTCACACAAACACCTGAGCATCCCTTGTGCTGGTTCCCTGGGCGACTACTGCTTCCTGACCAAGGAACAGTGACCCACTTTAATCCCTGTACCTCCAGATAAAAATCAAAGCTACTCTTTCACTTTTTCTTTGTGCTTTTCTTTTACTCTCTCACTTTTTGACAGCAGCCAATCCAGAACTAGACCCTGTTAAGCCCTACTTAAAATGACCTAATACCACCCAAATTCTAAAAGTTCCCCCAACTCTTTCTTACCAAAGTGCCCAACCGTTCTTCTATATGCCTCTTCCTGGTTGCAGTAAGTTAAATGAACCTGACTTTGTTTGACCATAAATGAGTCCCTGGTAATCTTTGGTTGGTGGGCCTCTTCGCATAGCTAACTATCCTACATCTGAAGGATTTACTGTCTTAACCAGAAATTATTATGACAAAATTCCCCATTCCATATATCATTTGATAAAGGATTTTGACACAGTATAGAAGACTGTACTTTCCAAAGATGGCCCAACAATTTCTCCTATCTTACATGATCTTCTGCAATATTACCTTGCCATTCCCCCATCACAAAGTAAAGTCTAATGCCCCCCTTACATCTGGACTGACCTTACTGACTCCAATAATCAATAAAATGCAATAGAAGTAATCCTGTGTGACTTTTGAGTCTCTACTTAAAAGTTTATGCAGCTTCCACCTAATTCACTTGCAGCATTAGCTCTCTGGTTGGTTGATCGATCCCTCCCTACACACATCTTCTTAAAAACCAGCTGCTGTGCTGCAAAAAAGCCCAAGCCACATGGAGAGCCACTGTTTGGTACTCCAGTTAATAGACTCCACTGAACCCAGCCTTCAAGTCCTCTCAGCCCACGTGTCAAGCCATGTGGACGCAGAAGCCTCTAAAATGACTCCAGCCCTCAGCCATCCCAGGCTGCCTGGCTGAGACCCCACACATCCTAAAGCAGACAAAAACCATGCCCCCTACACAATTTCTGGGCCAATAGACTCTATGGGTTTTTTTTTTTTAAGGTTGTTTTATGCCACTAAAACATGGATCATTTTGAGGCTTCAGGATGGGGCAGGGGATAGAAGACTGATAGGCCTCTAGGAGGCTATCCATTAAACTTTAGAGGCAAGGAGACAACATGTTTTGGAAACTGGAGAAAAGGGAACCTTTGTTATGTTGACATAGAAAGTTTTACAAAACTATCACCTGAAATAATGTGGACATTTTCTAAGGAAGTGATAGATCTGAGATAATTTGTGGGCAAAACATCAAAAATATCAACTGGTTTCTCTTAGCTGTGTATTATAAGGTATAAATAGAGAGGTGTTAAAAGGGGAATTATTCCATTTTCAAGGAGAATTTAGAGGTACAATACTATAAATGAGGCAGGACTTGCTAGATTCAATAATAAAAGTGATTCTCAATTCAAGTCTCTCTAGAAAACAAAGATTCTGAAATTGGGAAAGAGTTTCAGTGCAAGATCAAATACAGTTTGGGCTGTAAGGTTCTTGTTAAGCCTCAGAAGGTGGTGTCTCAGGGAATGGTTGAGCTGGATTAAGCCCTTTGAAAGAGTTTAATGATGTGTGAGGGAAATGCTTCCTGTTAAACAGTAGGATTCTCAAGACAGAGAAGGACCCTACTTCAAGAGACTTGTCACTGTGCCTTTTGTCTAATGGAGTGAACTTCCATAAAGTCACAGAATCTACAAAATTTTCAAGAGGGGTGTATGAATATAAGCACTGTCAGCTCAAACTGAAAGATACAGGGACAGTACAAAATGAAATACTTAAACCCTCGAACTTCTGTGGGCAGGAATCAGGCTGAGAAAACCACTCAGCTACAAACATAGCCTAATTTTTTATAGAAAAAAAAAATGGATAACTTAAAAGGCAAAACTAAGAGACCAAGGTGGAGCCAAGAGCCACAGAAGCAGTACTAAGCCCAAATCTAGTAACTGGGGACATAAGACTGGCTGGATTTCATAACTGCTACAGACAAATGAACGCTATGCACTGCCCCTCACTTCCTCCCCACCCTCTCCTCTTTGAATGGGCATGCCTAGTGCAGTTTTCCTATTACTGTGGCTGCCACATATCCTGGGTGCCAGGGAGGGGAAGGGGGGAAGATAACTTGTCTCTTCAGGTCACACACCATCAAAGGGAAAAGTACTGCATGAAGGAAGAACAACAGCCAAAAGAGCCACACCTACACCTGAACTGGTTTAGGTAATAAGGTCCTAGACTTTGAGCTAATGTCACAGGCGAGGTGCCACTGGGGCTGCGGGAAGGGTGAGTGTGTTTTGCATGTGGGAGGAATGTGCATTGTTGTGACCACAAAACAGACTGCAGTAGACTATATATTCAGAGATGGTCACCACAACATCTGCCATCCCACATGCTCTTCTGTATTGTGATCTTGTCACTATTGCAACAAGAGGTAGAGTCCAATCTCCCTCTCATTAAATCTTGCCTGGTCTTGGTAGCTTGTTTGCAACAAATAGAGAGAGGCAGACAGAGGTGACATTGCACAATTCCTGAAGCCAGGTCAGAAAAGGCCATACAGCTTCCCTGTGGTTTTCAGGGGACACTCCCTATCTGGATGCTCCCTGTCAAAATTCAGACACCATGATGTGGCAAGTTCGAATCACAAACAAATGTTATATGTAAGTGCTCTGGTTGACCATCCCAGCTGAACCCAGTCCACAACTCATCCCAACTCAGGCATCAAACATAAGAGAAGCAACACCCAGATGAGTCCAGTCCAAACTGTCTGAATCACCCTCTTCTTTGAAACTTCCTAGCTGAGGCTCCAACAAGCCATCTGTGACCCCTGTCTGAATTCCAGACTCACTGAATCTGTGAGCAAAATAGGTCTGGGGGCTTTGCTGCACAGAAATAGATAACCTGACCAGACAGTCTAGATGCATTGCCCAATATGTCATGGCCATTAGCTGTTGGGAACCGCCCTGCCTGGTTTCAGAAGCTGTAACCCCCCCATGGCTAAGGCTGAATGAGAGACCTTGGGACCCTAAGCCACTGAGGAGACAAAGCTTATCTCCCTGGCAGAAGCACCGCCTCTGCCCACTTTACTTCACCCTGCTTGGCCCCCAGTGCATGATTGGTTAGCCAATGATGGGTAAGATTCCTCAAGGGAAGGACAACCTAAGACAGGCACAATCATGAGGGGGCCCTCAGGGAAGGACTTGGGGGGCTATGGAGAAGGGGGTGATGGACCCTTGCCCCTCAGCTTTGACATAGCCTCCTGGGTCCTCAGTCTGTCTGCAGGAAGTCTCCTAATCTCTTGACTGCCTTACTTTCCTTGCCTGACTTAAGCCTGAAACAGTGCCAGAGGTGGATGCGGCCCTGTGCTGGAAAAGGTAGATTCCCTAGGGAAATCAGGCCTGAGAAAGAATGCATAAAATCCTGTGAAACCTGGTTTGCTAATACCCTCAATTTAAATGATAAGGGCCCAAGCCTGAAATGAGCTTGTCTCTCCAAAGTTTTACGGCCTTTTAGCCATCTGACCCTGACTCTAAATAAGCCCTCATAGTTCTTTGAATGTTATCTATTGTTTGATCATTACTGCCTGACAATGATTGATGGGCTTAATCTAAGAATGTGGATCTTTGGAGCTGAGGGTTGCTTACTGATTATAATAATGTTCTGTGTACTTTGACGCATTTGCAAATTATTTTTCCAGGGTTGTGTGAGAGACCAGCAGGTAGCAAGCTTTGTGGGATCTATAGCAGTCCTAACTAAAAACAAGGGAGAAATATAGGAGACTGTTCTGCATGGCGTGAGCCCAGCTCCCACTCAGAGAAGCCAGTGGGAAGCGAGGTCCAGCACATGGGACCCACACCCACGGATGGGTTCTTCCGTGGGGAATCAGGCCAGCATTGTACCTAGGCTGCTTTGAGACTTGCTTTTTGCTAAAACTCCACAACCCTGAATTGAGGCAGCAAACGTTTACTGCATATCTTTAAAGTAGCTTCCTAAAATCTATGCTAAACCTTCCAAGGAGGAGTGTAACCAGTTCAACCACTTTTCCCTTTACATTTGCAAATACCCTTCTTTTTTGATGTATTTAGCAACATCCTCTCCTTTGTTTTCTGTAAAAGGTAACCACCTAAAGCGAATGTGTGTATAGTAAATGAGGACCATCCTCAATGTAATGTGCGCAGAAAAGCAATAAAAGCCTGTTGAGGCAAGGGTTGGGGCGCTATTCTCTTGGGAGGGTAGCTGTGCCATCCCTATTCCTCCACAGGACTTGGTAGTCCGTGTGAATTTGTCTTGTCCTAGCCACAATGCCGTGGACACTGCAGGCCGGTGTCCGCATCAACTAGCCAAAGTAGCTATTTTTCTCTATATATCTTTTTTCATTCACGTGTGGCTATTTAAACTGAAATTTAAATTAACTTAAATAACATTTTATGTAATTAACTTAAGAATGTAGTCTTCAGTCACACTAGCAACATTTACAGTGCTCAAAAGTTGCACATAGCAAAGGCTACAGTATTAAACAGCAAATACAGAGAGCATCTTCAACACAGCAAGTCCTGGAGAGTACTGGCCTAGAAGATAAAGTTGCTCTGTCATTTGACAAGGGATGCAAACTCAATGTTTTCGTGACGCTAGGCAGGTAATATAAATGAGTGAAGCAGACTTGGTGTAAACAATAGAGACAGCCAGTATCACAGTAAATTAAAGATCATATGCCCCAACTCATGGCTAACATTTAAACATGTTATAGTATAAATAAAATAGATAAAATAGCTGCATATGGCCAGCAGTCCATTAGTTTTTGACCCTCAGTTTATATGAGCAATGAAGTAATATATTAGCGATGAGGATCATCTCTGAAAATCTGGTAAGAATGATAATAATCGATATGAAAACTTTTTTGGAATATTGAGCTGATCTGTAGGGCTATTTGTTGGTCCTTGTACTTTGTAGATTTACTATTAAATTCTCCTACTTGGAATTGAATTTTTTAAATTGCAATTATCAAATAATATGACCTAAGATCAAGGTCAGAAAAAAATTAGAAAATTCAACAAGAGACATTAATAAAAAAAAATTGAACTCCAAAACCAATAGGTTGTTTGAGTTGAAAGGATCTAGAAACCTTAACTCCAATACATTAACTTTGCTCATGGAAAGATGAAAGCCAGAGAAGTCACGTGTTTTGCCTAACATCAAACAGGTAGCTATCAGCAGAACCAATTTGGGACCTTCTTTCTGCAAACATCTGTGAAATAAGAGGTCAATCATCTGATAATTGAAGACCGAATGTTTAAGTAACAGGTCGCTTGCCCATCTCTATCCCAACCCTAACATAGCAAACTGTACTGAACTGAATTTTCAAAAGAAAGTGCCTTTTTAATTTTTTTTTTTAATAGGACTGGCTTCAGAGCCCTTGGAAGGCCACGTGTAAAATGTCTTGGGTCAGAGAGACTTCAGGATCCCTCAAAAAACATCCAAAGCCAAACTTGAACAACAAAAAGGACCCTGAAAAGTAAATCAAACAGAGCTCTACCAGATTATTAAAGTAAGCTTTTAGCAATAAAAGACATTCAAAATAGCCTGGATGTTCAAAGTCATTCCTATCGTTTCCAGTATGCTCACTGTATGTTGTGACTCAAAACCGTTATGTGCCCACAAACTCTCGTATTTTCCTCATGCTTTCTAAAAGCAGATTTTCACTCCCTGAAAAAATTCTGAAATTGGCTTCACTTTCATGGTGATGATTGACTGATTCTCTTGTCACCATTCCCCCCATGACACAATTCTAACAGCAGAGAAACTGTGAGCACAGAAAATACCTAAAAATTACAGGGAGAAAACATATGCTATGTTTCAGCTGCAAGATATTTAATGTTCTCTTCTGTTCACATAAGCAAACTGGCACTCCCCAAAAAAAGTGTTCCTTTGGCATAAGTTTTTCAAATGTTAAGATGTTCCACATGCTAATTAAGGCTCTATTGGGGCCCTGACCTTCAGTGATGAGGTGCTTATTACACTGCTTTGGTTTCAGCCTCCGACTGTGATAGAACCAGACAAAAATCTTACTTAAATGCTAATAAGCCATTTCCGTAGAGAGCTTTGATGTTACCTGTGCTCTGCGTATTGCGGAGTCTCACTTGGTACATAATTAACAGGCTGGGTTTGTTTGTTTTTTATATGCTCCCCCATGCCTCCCCCCGCCCACTCCCCGACCCTGAACTACACTGAAATTTTTGTTTTTTTTAATATCATTTCTTAACTAAATTAAAAACAGACATGACTTATTCTATTGTATCTAGTGAGCTTGTTTTGTTTTGTTATTTCATTTCTCAATTTTACAATCACACAGAGGCAAGTACAACTTGAGAATTTCAGGATTCAGGGTGCGTGTTCAAAAAACTGAATTTTTTAAAAAATATGGTGACTCTGAAAAATATAAGGAGCAGATGCCCAGAATTAATAAATAATACTGAAATTTACCAAAGGCAACAAATAAGAAAAAGTGCGTATTGACAACAATTTACTATTAAACCATGAAGCAGGCGAAGTAGTTCTGTAAGTGCCGAGGACCATCTACATCACAACCACGCAGGTTCTTATTTTTTCAAATACAGGTTCTTGGGTTCTCCTCTATATGTGTTGAATTCATTTCCTGGAATCTGCATTTTAATAAAATCTATAACTTACTATAAAGTTTTCCAAAAAAAAAACACCTTTATAAGGGGAATAGGGCACTATTTTCCAACATTCTCAAATAAATATAATGTAACTTTGTAGCTAGGATTTGTCCTTAGAGTAGAAACTTGTTTTACTGTAATACTAGGTAGGAATTCGTCTATCAGATTACCATGCACAAAATAATTATTAATAAATGCAGTTCCATTAAGATCTTTAGCCATCAAATTCTCTAACTAGTCCATTTCTTTAGCAATAAAAGCAAAGGCAGAAAAAGAATAGAAATGACTTTAATTTATATATTGGCAAAACCAGACTGAACTACCTCCTAAAAGAGTTTCTAAAGATGGCTTAGAATAGGGTCTACAGCACAGAACTTAAGTAGGTTTGGGTTAATCGGCCATCCTGAATGACTGTATGTAAGAGAAAACTTATTAGTGGAGAGTGAGGACATCAGAAGCAGAACGAAGAGGTGCAGTGGTTTAGCCAGCCCCCTACCTTCTGGAATTCTGCAGAACTCAATTAAAATGCAACTGCAGTTGGGAATGACATGCTTTATTAATGCGCTTCCAGTAAATGTTTGCTCTTGACAATCCTAATGCAATTTACTGAACAGGAAGCCTGTACATGGAAAAATGTCCTGCTTCACAAAAGGCTGAGTCCGATTCTCTACAAATCACTGTTGCTAACTCCCCTGGCCTGCAGAAACATTGCTATTACTGACAAAAGTTGGGAAGTGTTTCAAAATAAATATCTATACAAATATAGTAAAAGAATCATTGAGAACTTTTACATGGATCAGCCTGGGTTTTTTAGAAGACAAGTAACAAAATTAACTTTACATTTATGCCAAAAAGGAATGAAATAAACTGGTTACATTAATACTATAATGTGATTTTAATAGTCAGTAAGAACTTCGGAAATACCTGCCTCATCAACTTCAGCTCATAAATAACAAGTCATTGCTTACGGTCATTAAAAGCACATAAGTACATCATGCAAAACTAGATTGGCTTACTAACTGAGAATAAATTATGACCATTCATTTTGTTGATTTTATGGATAAGTTGAGCACCCGAAGCCTCCGCTCTCAGTCAGACACAGTCGTGTTGGGAAAGGGACACGTGGCTAAGGAGTAGCCGATCTCAAGAGGCAATTCTGGATTTCACAGAACTGCGAACGATTGTGACTTATTGCCCTCAGAAGGCTTTAATAATGTTACAGAGCAAGGCAGGGGTGGCTCACGATAAATTATTACAGAAAGGTTCCCCCCACATACACACACCTGCTAGGTTCGCAATGCCCGCCGCCAGAGGAAAGACGTCTCTCAATGCCAGAGACTGGTGAAAAGGAAAGGAATTATTTATTTAAAAGTTACACAGACTTAGAGTAATGACTAAATGTCTTCAATAAGATACTAAAGTCCTCTAGAATGCCCACAGATGCACAGTCCTTCCCTCTCCCTGTGCCCAGTCCGGGATACCGTGTCTCAGGAAAAGAAGTAGAAGTCCGTGATTCAGGCTCCTGGCACCATCAGCTGTGTGGCTGCCACAATCTCCAGTTAATCCAAAGCCCTGTGGCACCTTCTCATGGCCCACCAGCAAGAGTCCTTTCTCCCCTTTTCTTCCCAGCAAAGTCTCTCCTGCTCCCTAAGCCACATGGCAAAAAGAAGCACCCCCAAACCACATGGTCCTCTTCCTTTCCCTCCATCAGAACCGCGTGGTCCTCCTCTCTCCTTCAGAACCGCATGGTCCTCTACCTATCTACTTGCTTCAGAACCTCTTGGTTCTTTTCCTTTCCTCTCAGAACCGCGTGGTCCTCTCTCTTTCCCTCAGAACCGCATGGTCCTCTCTCTCTCTCTGGCTGCCACGCCTAGGTTTAAATCCCAGCGCCTATCTTCCTTTGCAGCCCCATTTCCGACTCCTCCTACAGTCAGTTACACCTGCCAGCATCCCCGTATTATTCCAGCTTGACTGGGCTGCCATAGTCAGTCCAGGCAGGTGTGGCCCCATGGCATGGAGCCAATCATCTCCAAGCTCTCACGCAGGTCCTGTAACCAGGGGGAGTTGCTTCCCAGTCCCATCTTGGGTGGAAGTCACTCCCAGCTCCCTGGCTCAAAGCAGGGCCACAGCTATTTAACATATCCATGAAACCAGTTAAAGGTTATAGATATGTTAAATAACCATGCCAGGGGTTAGCTGCAAAGCTCTTGCTACCCAAAACAATTCTGAATGGCCCTGTTCCATGTGTCCCATCCCCCCGGGCTCAGGCTTGTGGGGGTGAGGACATGCTATATATATTTTTCTAATATTTCCTGGACACCTTGAGCTCTGGACCCCATTACAAATCCCTTCTTGGGGCCCTCCTCTTGGCTGCACCCTGCTTCAATAATAGGACAGTCTTTATGTTTGAAAATTTGCTTCTCATGTTACTCATTTTTTTCCTGGGGTGAGCTGAGAGTGGAGAAAGAAAAGTAGATATTCTGTCATTATGTCCTTGCCTGCCAGGTTTTCCCATTATTGAGAAAATCAGTCCTGTGAGAGTTCTGAAAGCCATGTCTAGTAGCAAGAACCATGGACTCAAAAATCAGCTGCCTGTTGCCCCTGCATGGGTCAGGCTGTTCTTCCCACCTGACATAGCACAGTCAGGTTCCACTGACTGGCCCTCTGGTCTTCCTGCACAGTTCTTCTAACGACAAGGCCTCCTCTTCTATTCCAAACCTTGCACGTGGCATGCTCCATTGGACAAGCGGGGCCACAGTTTGTTCTCAATAATCCCAGAGTCAACCTCGTCATGGAGGAATCAGACAGGAACGTGACAAGGAAAATGAGCATGTGGTACAGAGCCCAGTCAGAGAGTAAGGGACATGAAGGCTGAGAAGCCCCCGGGAATAAAGAAAAAAAATCCCAAAGCCTCCACAGCTGTTGCTGGGGGATGAGGAAGCAGACGGTCGAGGGATACTTTGCATATCAGTAATAGCTGGCCAGTGCTATAGTTATGTTAAATAGAGGTGCTGGCAGGGAGCTGGGCCTGCACCTCAGAGCTTGGAGGCAATTGCTCCGCTTCTGTGGCCACGCCTGCCTGGACTAACAATGACCGCCAGAAAAAGGCAGGAGATACCTGAGGGCTGGCATGTGTAGCCCTTTGAGAGAGGAGTCAGAAATGGAGTTACCGAGGAAGCTCGGGGTGAGGAATTAAACTCAAGCGTGGCAGCCATTCCCTTTTTGGTTATGTGGGGAATATTAGTGCGAAGAAGAGAGCCAAGATGCAGCTTGTAGTGAGAAGGGAGAAGTAAGCAAGAAGCTGTGTAGTTTGCAGTGAGGAAGGAGGCCGTGAGGGCTGGACTAGTAAGAAAGGATTTGCTGCTGCTGGGATCGTGCCAGCTCTAGCAGACTCCAGAGCTGCAAAGGACTTCTTGCAAGATCCTCTCCTGCTGCACCTGCATTTTGCCTGGACTTTTAACATTTGTGCCTTTCCTGAGTTTCACCATGATCCAGAGTAATACAGCACATGCTTTTCTGAACTATTATATGGAGGCTGATGGCAACGTATTCCAGATGCTGCACAGATGAGGACATGGGAAACTTTGGGGGTGCTTTTGGCTCATAGCCTGGTGGGGAGCATGGGGAATACTAGGTCTTGTGGGAAAGGAGGGCTCTGAGCTGAGGGGCTCTGATTCCCTCCAAGGCTGGAATGTTGAAAGTAAAGATCTGCTCCTTCCAGCATTAATTGTTGGGTCATTCACCAAGGTGCCACGTGGATGGGCCCCAGACTCCTCGGTCACCAGGTCACAGGAAGGGGCAGAGCACTAGTGTGCCTTGGCAATTCTTCTTGCTTCGAAGGGACTTGATCTCCTCTTCCAAAAACAAATTCTTATCACCGGGAGGAAAAAAGGTTTTAAGGCACGTGTTGCTTGCTGAAGAGTAATACTACAGGAACAAAAGGGTTCCGTGTCTAAAATGCAGAGATGTTTAGAGGTTCGGAGCTCAGTGACTCAAATCATTTCAGGCTCTACACAGACACACAGCAAATAAGAAACTGCTCAACACTGATTTCTTTCCCATAATAACATGCTATTCCATTAACCATCCCTGTACATTGGGGGTAGGTTAAAATTATGTTGCCACTCAATCAATGCAATTATTTTATAAAATTTAGCATAAAAAAGCACTGTTGACAATAGACCAAAGATGGAAACAACCCCTAATGTCCATGAATGGATGTATTTCCATACAGTGGAATGTTATTCATCACAAAAAGAAACAAAGTACTATACATGCAACAATATGGGTGAACCTCAAAAAATATTTACTAAGTTAAAACAACCACCTACAGAAGGTCACATATTGTATGATTCTGTTCATATGAAACAACCTGAATAGGGAAACCCATGAAGTTAGAAATTATGCTAGTGGTTTCCAGGTGCTGGTAGAGGGGAGAATGAGGAGTGACTGCTTAATAGGTACAGTTTCCTTTGCAGATGATGAAAATCATGCACAACTCCGTGAATGAACTAAATGTCACTGAATTGCCAGCAATTAACACTTTTAAATGGTTTATTTGTGGTGGGAGATTGTTTTGCAAATGAGGTTAAGACTATTTCCTTCCCTAACTGATTCTCTACAGGAAGGTAAGCAAAAAAAAATCATATTTTTATTAACTGGGACATTATTTCTGGCTACTAAAAGTAGAGGTGTTAACTACTGAGAATTAACAACTAAACTTTTACTTCCAAAACTAGAAAATTAACAGACACCATGGTGTTAACAGAACAAGCGTAGAACTGGACTTAGAGCGTCTCCATGGTCTTAAATCTGTTCTCTCACCAGCGAGTAACCTGAGCAACACTCTGCGGAATAACAACAAGAGGGTGCAGTGAGGGCTAAATGAGATCTTTCCAATGGAAGAATTTGGAATCAGAGTAAGTACATTTTATCAGACACTGGGATTTATAGGAGAAAGCAGGGTGGATTCATGCAAGGGAGGACAACAATAGATTAGAAGAACTTAGACTTAAACATTTTTAAGTCTGACATATATTTCTTCCATTATTAAAAGCTGACACCCTTGCATTGTTTTCAGAAACAGGATCGCTCTCAGGAAGATTCACAGCCTCTGTCTCCTGATGCCTGCGTTCAGCTGAGCCCTCTCAGAGGCCCCTCCGTCCAGGACTCTCCTACCTCAGCCTGCGACAGACAGCCCAGGAGGAATCTGTTTCTCAGCTTCGGAGACACTCAGTGCCAAAGGAGCCCCTTTGACAGATCAGGGCTGACATTTAATCATCTCGGTCTCTGTTTAATGCTGGAAAAGAAAGAGGCTCGGTTTCTACACAGATAGCAGCTCTTGTCAAACACTGTTTAGAAAGAACGCCTTTCTTGTGAGGCCAAGATGAAACAACCAGAAATGTCCCCAGACTTTTAAGGAAGGAGGAAATATGTATATACAGTCCAGAGCTGCAGCCTCAGAATAAGCAGCAAGTCATACAGAGCCCTGGGCAAGAGACTGCTGACGTTACCCCACGGGCTTTACCCTGCTGGACAGAAGACAAGCTGGAAACAATAAATAGGTCATTGGATGTTACTCTCTTGTGTGACACACTGTATGTATAAAGGTTTGCCTATATTCTTTTAGAATTTAAGCTCCAAGGAGAAGAGTGGCTTGTTTATTTGTTTGTTTGCTTGTTTGTTCCAGAATATATCCTCCAGCTTTTTTTTTTTTCCATGTCCTATGGGCAGGTACGATAGATCTTATTTATATATAATTAGCTTTCCAAAAACAAGGATTATTTTATACTTTCTTTTTACAAATTATGTATCAGAGCTAAACTAAAGTAAATATTTCTCAGTCAATATCTTAATAATCATCAACAGAGCAGCTGCCATCTGCCCTACCAGGCCCTCGGTTCATGTCATTCAATCCCTACATGATTCCTATGATATTGGTGCTATTACTGTCCTCATTGTCCTGACCCAGATGGCCTCAACGTGCACCTGAACTTGACTAAAACTTAGACAGGTTTTTTTTCTGACTCTAGGCCCCTGACCTCTCTCTTTTCTCAAAGCATTTACTTTAGAAAACTTGTAATCCTAAATTCTTTCTCTCCCACTAGACACATAAATCTTCTCTCAAGGATCTGGAAGCCATTCTTTTGAAATGTAGTATCATCAAGAAAGATAGCACCCCCATCTCCCAGTCTCTGAGGGAGGGTAGGGACCTAAATTCTGCAAATGTGCCAATTAGCAAATACAGATGCCCTCTCACCTTGACCAGCCACCCCCAACCCCGTGTCCTTCGTTCTCATCCACTAGCTCACTAGCTCAGCAGAGTGGAGTTCAATCTCTCTCTCCCCTATTAAAATAACCTCAAAGAACATCTCCCCTGCCTATTTAACCCTGTTCAGTACATTTTTTCTTTGACAGTTCAGATGAAGAAACTGACCTGTATAAAGTTTTATTTTTTTAACTTGCTCCATATCACCCCCTTAGCTGTGGGGCTAAAACTCAACCTTTATTATATAGTAAGGGCAAAAGAAGATGCCCAGAGGGAACTTTCTGAGCTCTCTGTCCTTCACAGCAGAAACTGACAAAAACCAAAAACATGCTGCAAAAGACAGCTCAGCCTCTGTTTCTGTCCCGACGCCCCTGGGTGCCCTTTGATGCACGATGAGAAACCGGGCGTTCGCCTGCTCTCTAAGTTCCGAGGTGCTGTGTGCAGACATGGGGTGGACACGGGGCAGGACACACTCTCATGGCCTCCTTACTGGGTCTTCCCAGAGCCTTGAAGGTGGCAGCTTCTCCTGTGGCCCTAATTTCCAGAGTGACAGCCCCGAGAGGCCCAGGGGCCCCTTCAGGAGCCAGCTGCCCCCTCAGAGCTCATTACATGGAGGTGGGGGTTGGCCTTCCAGAAGAGCAGGACCCGTTCTCCACTTAGTTATCCCCATGACCCTGAGTCGTGGGGAAACCTCTTTTTCTCACACACACACACACACACACACACACACACTCACTCACTCATACATACACACACAGTTTAATTCCCACAACCTCAAAGGGAAGAGCTGGCTCCTTCCACCCTCAATGTCCACCCATACACTTGCAACCTTCTGACCATCTACCAACAGTATCTGAATTTTTAATTAATAAATTAAAAATGTATTTAATTTGTCCTCAGCCTCAGAAGAAGAAATAAGACATTTTGTAAGTACGACGGATTTGGATAAAACTTTGTAAGACTTTGTACTATTTTCCCGAATGTCAAAGCCTCCACCCAGACACCCCTCAGCTGTGAACCAGGTCCCCACAGGGAACACGAGTCCCCAGATGTTTCTCCCCCCCAACCCAACTCTGACCCCCAACCTCATAGGTCATTCACCATCTCCAGCAGCAGAATTTTCAAAATGTTTCTATTGGAAAATCCAGAATCTTTCCAGTTTATTTTGCCTAAACTATAGTTTCGCATATAAATTTTTAAGTGAAATTCCATCATCTCAGTCCAGGCTTCATGAAGGTTGCAGCCTGAGATGACTGCAAAATCTGGGCCTCAAGAAAGAAACAAAATGACAAGGCAGGCAAAACTTTGCATGGTCCCAGAGTGCCATCTAGCGGCTAAAAGTTGAAATGACCTTTTCTTCATCAAAAAGCCACGCGGGGCCCCAGGGCACAGTTGTTCATTCTCTTCCTGGAGCGATCAAGTTAGCTGGTCAATACATCCACATATATGGCCAACAATGGGGATAGGAAACCTTAAAAGGTTTAGAATAGAAGAAGGAAATAATCTGACTACATATTAAAAGGATCCCACTTGATACTGTGTAGAAAACAACCCTAACAGTACAAACAAGATACTGGAACAATTCAAGCAAAAGCCAATTACAGGTTGCAGTCGGGTAGAGGAAGTGACATTCTGGATATATTTTGAAGAAGAGCTGACAGGATTTCCCTAAGGGCTTGATGTGAGGGGAAAGAGAGGAGTCAAAGACAGCCCCAAAGTTTTTTACCTGGACGGTTAAAAGAATTGTGTTGTCATTTACTACATTGGGACAGCCTGGGTGAATCTCAGTCTAAAGTAATCCTGTCACTATAGCAATGAAGTCCTATTCTCACAGGCTTGGACTGCATCATTAACTAAAGGCACCTCTCACTAACATAAGGGCTGCTTGTTGGGGGGGAAGGTGGGTGAGACTGTGCAGATGTGTCCATGGCAACCCATCAGTACCATCAAACATGCTCAAGAGCTCAAAAGATTTTTCTACAGCAACTGCTCAGAAAAACACACGAGTCACTTTATAGAGGCTTGTCCAGCAAAATCAGCCCAGACCACAGACCGATAGGTTAGCCCCTCTTCTCTGGTGGCAAGTGACGAAACGAAACCTCAACAAAAACACAAATCCCAATAATCGAACTCCTAACAGCCTCTGTGTGAACTGCAGCTAGCATCCATGAAGTCGCTGATGGCCTCCTGGATAATGGGTCAGTTTTTGTCAGATTCTTATCCCGGATGCATTCAACAACTCCTAAGTGCTCCAGATAATTTGGGGGCAATTAGGAGATCCCCGTCCTCTCCATCTGACCTGTGGGTATGATCTCCTGCAGCAGAGGCAGCATTCGCAATGACAAGACAAATAAAAAGATGCCCTTCCTCTCAGGTTTAAAGCCTAGCTGCTCTTACTTACATAGACAAACCCGGAGGTGGGTGGCATGTTTTCCTCCCAGAGCTGCTGCCTGAATAGCTCACTCAGCCTCATATGCTCCAGAGGGACTAGAGCACATGCTATTCCTGCCGATGAAATAAATTCAGATGTTCGTTTGTTGTGATATTTATTAAGGACCTATGTTATGTGCCTGACACGACACTGGATTCTCAGGTTGGAGGATCAGACAGTCAGCCCTCTTTCAAGGAACCTGATGGAAGGAAAAGCCAAAATGAGAGATAAACATCTTTAAACCCGTGTAATAAGATTTTGTTTGTGAAATAAATGAAATAATATGTGCTTCATACTCTGCTTAGAAGATTAACATTCACCCATGTGTACCCATTAACATGGGTAAATATTCATTTTACCCAAAATCTCAATTCAGTATATTTTACCAAAATTAAGAAGAGGAGGAAAGGGGACCCTCCTCCTCCCTCCCCATTTCCCTCCGTGTAACCCCAGGGCTTGCATCCTCCATCCGATTCTCTCCTCCAACCAGTCAGCTGTCTGGTCCTCTCATCTATCTCAAAACTGTCTCTTGCATCTCTTCCCACCTGTCTTTGCTTACTCCCCGTTACCCTTATGTTCCTGACGTTTCAGACCACAGCATTGCTGTGTCATTCTCAGTTTCTTCACCACAACCCCCAGCCACCCTCTGCATCCGTCCAACTGGGTTCTCACCGGCCCCAAATCCCCCTCCACTTGGCCATGGCCAGGACTCCTTTCCCTGCTATCTTTACCAGTAGAGGATTTGTCATTTTTAAAGCTTATATCCTCCATAAAAACTTTTCTTATTTCCCAAATTGGATGTGGTATTTTTTGTCTTTGAATCTGCCTAGAATTTTCTTCATATGCTGTTTTGCTACTTCATGTCCGACAATTATGTAATTCTTTTTCATCTCCTCCCCGCCAGCTTGTACATTTCCTCGGGGTCCGTTCTGTGCCTCGTTTATGAGAGGAAGTGGAGCGGTGAATAACAGCATGGGCTTCAGATTCAAAATGTCGGGGTTTAAGTTTTCGCTCTGTTACTTGCTAGCTGAGTGAAATCTGGCAACTTACACCCCTTGTACCTCATTTCTTCGTCTGTGCATTTGCTGTATATGAAAGAGTTAATGCATGTAAACCTGTGGTTGGCTCCTGGCACAGAGAATAGCAGACTGTGAAAGTAGGGTTTCCCTTTCTCAGCTTTAGTTGACAAATGAAAACAATAGGTGCCCTATTCCATAGCTGGAACACCACACAGGACTTCCAAAAAGGAGATGGAAGACAATAACCATCCACTTCCATGTATCAAGATGCTTGGAGAAATTAAAAAGGAAGGAAATGAATGCAGAGAGATTTTTAAATCGATAGATGGTAGGTCGAGGGAAAGAAATGGGTGCCTACCCTTTGTCCTCAAGTCCACTGTAGGAGGCTTCAGGGTGACCCCCCAGGAAGCTCACATGTCCTTCACATCTGGAGAACACAGTGGGCCAGTGTACATCGCCCATCTGAGAACTGTGAAGCCCAGCCTTGGGACTCGCCAGGAGCTGCTGACAGAGGAATCAGAGGAGGGGAGGCTGCACCAGTTTGTCAGTAGGCTCAGAGTTTGTGAGAACAGGGTGTTTCTTTAAATGAGAAGTGGGTCAAGAGAGAGAGGAGGAGCACCAGAAAGCCACCCAGCACTGGACTGTCTTAGCGCCTGCTCGAGAGGGTCACCCGAGGGAGAAAGAAGGATCCACTGGATGGCCAGGCATTGAGGAAGGATTAGCAACAAGCTAAAAGAACACCTCACCCACACCAAGGGAACTACAGGCATGTGGCCCCAGTTTCTGGAGGTGGGACAGGGGTTCAGACACTACACTTAGCAAGATGGCTGAAGGAAAAGGAGGAGCATTAGGTGAAGATCAGGAGGAAGCTCCCCACACACTCTTCTCTAACTGCATGTCTGTCAGGCCCGTGCTGAGGGAAGAAGAGAAGCCTCCATGGTAAATCAAGTTCAACATTTTTACTATAACATAGGAATGAGCATTTTAATTACTTGTCTTACCTAAACATAACCAATGACTTAGACGACTATACAGAAGCAAACATCAAGGTGCTTTATAATTGCATCCAATGTTTTATGCTTGTTCAAGGTTACAGTTAAATAAGTAGTCAGGCAGTGTTAGCTATTTGTATCACTTTTGTGCCCCTGTGTGTTTTAGAGTATCTTGCACACAGGAGATGCTCCTTTATTTACTTATCCTTTCAAACAGTTACGGAACAACTGCTATGTGCCAGCCTAATGGCCAGGAACGAGGGGTTGAGAAGTGATGATTAATAGGCTGCTATCACACAAGACTAATGAATCCCTAACAGGTAACTACAAAAATAAAAATACAGAGCATACAGTACTCTGTAGAGATGCACAAAGAGCCAGGGGTATAGAAGAAGAAGTGAATAATGCCCGGGAAGTTGGGGAGGTGATATAGTAACAGAAAACATTGAGCTGCTCAAAATATACTTGTTAACTCTGGACTTCTGCCATCTTGAAAATACTTAAATTTAGAGGAGGCACAGAATTTGGATGGTCCCATGGGGAAGGCCAAGGAAATGCTGTTAGAGAAAAGCTGAGTTTCTCTCCTCCAGCGTGCCAAGAGTAGGGCTGGTACTCTCAGACACAGAGCCAGATGCAGGGCCAGGGCAAGTTATGGGCTTCTGTGGAGGGAGCAGCCTCACCACAGGAGACCAGGCTGAGGGGTGGGCTGGCATTTCAGAGGCACCTGGGTGGTACCTCCTTTCAGGCACCCAGAAATGCTCTCCCACTGAATTGCCTTAAAATGAAATACAGAGTCATTAATTGTTTCATCTAAGGGTCTGGAGCCCATTAAAATGCAAATACCTCTGCAGAAGTAAATTTTTACATTTACAGTTGCATATTAGCATGAAGGAATTATTGCACTGCTTCCTGAGGACAAGTTTTCATACAGAAAAGGATGAAATGCATGAGAGCTCAAGATAGCAAAGGGAAGAAAAAGAGCACTTTTCCCAGGTTCTCCACTCAACAGCCTCTTTGACACTAGGACTTGCATGCAGGAGGTTTCCAAGGGATTGCTTTGGGGAACAAGAGCTGTGGCGGGTGAGAGAAGTAGGATTGGACACAGCTGCGACAGAGGCATTAGCAGACACTCCTGGAAGCTCTAGAGCTGGGACCACCCTTCAGAGTTGTCCCAGTTGAGGCAAGGTGGCCAAGCTTTTATATCCATCATTCACCAGTCACTGGACAAGGCTGCCTCTAGGGGGTCAGGGGGTGTAGGGGTGCAAGCTTGGCAAGGCAGCTTTCTTCTGCCAATGGCAACTCCTGGAGAAGGACTCAGCTATGAGCCATCAACAAGTGGGGGGCATGAGCGCCTCTGTCTAGGGGTCCACCATAGTGTTCACCACAGGCACCACTGAGGCCAGCAGAAAACAGATTAAGTCTGAAGCTGAACATAAACTTTCCCTGTCCTATCATTTCGTCCACTCTAATAACTGATTTCTCTGTTCATCTGAAGTCCTCCAACGGTCCTGTCTGTGGACAGTTTCTCCTAGCTACTGAATGTTGAAGCATTTCCTCAAGAAAACAAGTAAGAAATGTCATTTACATTTCTTAGAAATAGCCATACTGCCTCAGTTTCCCCAAGGAGATCAAGAGATCAAAATGAAAATGAGTCAGAGAGTAAAGTAAGCATGAAGTTTATTGGCTCCTCTAACTCACGACATGCCAGGTAGCTGCTGGTGCTCAAAGAACCCTTCATGTCCATCCCTAGCATGCCTTTGAGTTATTATTTCTAACCCTATAGGTCTCTGGGTGTCATTAAGGAGCTTCACTGGCCAGAAATCCCCACCGTTCATTTTGCCTTTCTCTAACACCAAGAGCTTGCAGCAGGCCTTCATGGGCAAACAATGCCTGCATCCATTTATTTGCCAGACAAACATTTCTCTGTGCCTGTTCTATGCCAGCAAATGTGGAGTGCACTTGGGATAAAAGATTAGGAAGACATACAGCAGCAATCTGGGAGCTCAAAACACTCCCATAGAAAAGGTGTGGATGGGACTCCACAAGCCAGACACTACCAGCTTGGTGGGCAGGCGTCCATGCAACAGTCCCGGCAATCCATTCTTCCAACAACACACGGAACGCTGCCACATTATGCCAGCATCCCTTGCCAAGATCTCAACGGGAAACGCTGTCTCCAAGCAGTGATGTGATTCCTCTGAAATAGGGCAATACTTAAACTTCTCTGTATTAGCAGGGAGTTCTTTGTGTTTCCTGCAATTGGCTCTATGATGGTGAGTTTCCGTTCTCCACACTGTCAAGTAAATTGTTCCTTCACGTCAGGCCTTTTCTTCCAAGGCGATGTGACGCTGTCGGAGTCTGCTCCACCGGAAACAAAAGCACTGAGATTTGGCAGTGTCTGACCAGAAGTACTGCCGCATCTCAAACTGTGGCTCCCCAGGGTAAGAAATTAGAATTTATAGCTGCCTGTTCACCTTCCCAAATTTTCAATCAATAATTAATCTGTAGCTCCAAACAATGCCATTAATGTAGGTCATAGAAAATGTAATTTTAAACTATTCAAATCACGCACTTTGGATATTTAAGTTATTAAAACCCCTCATTTTCCAGAAAAGATAATTTTTTTAAGTTCTTTTTTATTTCCAGATTGTCATTAAAGAAATTGCTGAGTAGCTTCCATCAGGTAAGCCTATCAATTACTGAATTGTGTAAGTGTGTGCTGAGTATTGGTCTGTGGGATGCAACGTGTTGGGCTCACAGTGGGAGAGAAGCCCAGAAGGCCCAGGTGAAGCCCGATGATGGAAGGCGGGGAGGCCAGGATACATGGTGTGTACTTCATTCTCTAGGAGGTGAAGTGCTAATGAGGCTTTCTGAGGAAGCAAAAGGCTTGATGAAAGTAGCGTTTTGGAAAGAGCAAACAAGAGAAGAGGGTGGGCTACAGTGAAGTCCAGGCAAAGAGTCTAGAATATGACCTCTTTCCAGAGGACAAAGATGGTGGTATGTAAAAAGAGACAGAAAAGGTAAAATAAGAAAAGGAATTCAAAGAAAGAAATTTAATGTCTTTGGATTCTAATTTTTTCCTGAAACTTTTTTACCTGCTCTATCACGTATTAGCTGGATTACCTTGAGGAAGTGAATTAGCCTCTCTAGCCCTCAGTTTCTTAAACTGTAAAATGAGGACACTAATAGGACCTACTGCACAGGTATTATTGTTAGTATTATCGTGGTATTAAGTGAGGTAATATATTGATAGAGAGGAAGAATAGCAGAATGCCAGCCACATCGTAAGTGCTCAATAAAGTACAGCTAATACTATTTTCAGTCAAAATACAAATAACATAAACCTAGTTTTTCCCTTTTGGATAATATTCAGCCTTTAGTATTCACATTTTTATAAGTTCTAGATGTATTTTATTTTATTTTTTAAGTATTTTTTATTGATTATGTTATTACAGTTTTCCCAATTTTTTTCTCCCTTTATCCCCCTCCACTCTGCCCCCCCAACCCTCCAGCATTCCCCACCCCGTTAGTTCATGTCCATGGGTTGTACCTATAACTTCTTTGAGTCATCTGTTTCCTATACCATTTTTTATCTCTCCCTGTCTATTTTATGCTACTAATTATGCTTCTTCCCTGTACCTCACCTCCCACTCCCCACTGAAATCCCTCCATGTGATCTCCATTTCTCTGATTCTGTTCCTGGTCTAGTTGTTTGCTTAGTTTTTGTTTTCATTGTTTTTCTTTTCTTTTAGGTTCATTTGTTGATAGTTGTGAGTTTGTTGTCATTTTACTGTTCATATTTTTTATCTTCTTTTTCTTAGGTAAGTCCCTTTAACATTTCACATAATGAAGGCTTGGTGATGATGAACTCCTTTAAGTTGCCCTTATCTGGGAAGCACTTTATCTGCCCTTCCATTCTAAATGAGAGCTTTGCTAGATAGAGTAATCTTGGATGTAGGTCCTTGCCTTTCATGACTTCAAATGCTTCTTTCCAGCCCCTTCTTGCCTGCAAGGTTTCTTTTGAGAAATCAGCTGATAGTCTATTGGGCACTCCTTTGTAGGTAACTGTCTCCTTTCCCCTTGCTGCTTTTAGGATTTTCTCTTTATCTTTAATCTTGAGTAACTTAATGATGATGTGCCTTGGTGTGTTCCTCTTTGGCTCCAACTTCTTTGGGACTCTCTGAGCTTCCTGGACTTCCTGGAAGTCTATTTCCTTCGCCAGATTGGGGAAGTTTTCCTTCATTATTGTTCAAATAAGTTTTTAATTTCTTGCTGTTGTTCTTCTCCTCCTGGCACCCCTATAATTCAGATATTAGAGCATTTCAGGTTGTCCCAGATGTTTGTAAGACTCTCTTCACTTTTTTGAATTCTTGTTTCTTCATTCTGTTCCCATTAGATGTTTATTTTTTCCTTTTGTTCAAAATCACTGCTTTGAGTCCTGGTTTCCTTCCTGTCACTGTTGGTTCCCTTAATATTTTGCTTTACTTTATTTTGGGTATCTTTCATTTGTTTTTTTCATGTTTCAACCAAGCTCAATCAGATCTGTGAGCATTTTGATTACCAGGCTTTAAATTCTCCATCAGATAGGTTGTCTATGTCCTCATCTTTTAGCTCTGTTTCTGAGGTTATGCTCTGTTCTTTCATTTGGGCCATATTTGTCTTGGTGTAGCTGATAGGTTGAAAGGGGCGGGGCCTTAGGTACCCTCCTCCCTCCCCCAGGCAGGGCAACCCTCTTTGCTAGGCTACAGTGTTGTCTGTGGGGGAGGCGCCAGAGAGGGAACAATGCAGCTTGCCTGCTTGTCCCTAGCACACTTTCCAAGGGAGTCTTGTGTGAGACTGGGAGTTTCTCCCACTGTAGCAACCGCCATATCAACTCTGAGTCTAATTTCCCCTTAAGTCAGCCCTGACGGTGCAGCCCACGCCTCCCCACAGCTGGCCCCACCCCCAAGGTCTGTGGACTGGCTGCAATTTTTCTCTGCTGGCCACCTCACCCAGGCCACTGCCTTACCGACCTGGTTGTTCTGATTGATTTTTTCTTTAATTCCTTGGTTGTCGGAGTTCCATGCAGTTTGATTTCTGGCACTTCTGGTTGTTTATTGATTTTAGATCAGTTGTTATCCTCCTTTTGGTTGTGCGAGGAAGCAAAGGGTTTCTACCAACGCCTCCATCTTGGCCAGAACTCAAGTTCTAGATGTATTTTAAAGAAATGTATTTCTATGTCTTGAACATTTCCAGAAGATGTACGAGAAATGGTAACAGTGATTATCTGGTGGGGTGAGGGCAGGGAGAAGAGAGGGAAGGGGAAGAAAAAATAGTTTTTATTCCACATTCTTTAGTTTTTGTGGAATATTTTTTACCATGTGCATGTACTTCCTATTCAAGAAAATAATTATTTATGAAGGAATACTCTGTGGCCATATAAGAAATGAATTGATATGATTGCTACATGTTTACATAGGGTGAAAATAATAACTATAAAAATAACGTGTACTAAACACTTATGGGCTTGATGCTGTTTTAAGCTCTTTTGCATAAACTCACTTGATGAATCCCCATACCACCATATGAGGTTAATATGATCAGTCTTCTCAAGTACACATGATGTGTTATTAATATCCCCGAGGTACAGATAAGGCACAACAAGTTTGAATAACTCACTAGAGTTACTGAGCTAATTAGTAGCAAAACCATGGCTGCAACCCAGGCAGTCTGACTCCACAGATTTACATGCACATCATCTGAAAAGACTTTTTAAGTATCTGTGTAGACTAAGGAGACACAAGACCAACTACAATGTGGGGTCATAGATTAGATCCTGGAACGGAAACAGTCCTGGAAAACTGAAGAAATCCAAATAAAGCCTATACTGACAATAGTAATGTACCCATGTCAAATCCTTGGTTTTGACAAATGTGGTTACATAAGATGTTCACATTCGGAGAGGCTAAGTGAAGGAGAAATCTCTCTACTACCTGTACAACTTCTCTGCAGGTTTAAAATTATCTTTAAAAATTTTTTTTAAGTCTTCACATGATGACAGCTACCAAGAATGGGCGCAATTTTGGAAAGATGCTTCTCTGAGGGCCAACGCTCGCTAGTTTTCAAATTCTGGTCTGTTCCCATGCTGATCAATTCAGACCAACCTCGTGGCCCAGCGGCTTCCCCCATCTGAACAACCTGTTGACATCTCTGATATTTTAAAGGAGTCAACAGTTTGGAACCATTTTTCAGGGGAAGAATAAAAATGTAGTTCTTTTTTTTTAACATTTTATTAATTTATTTTTAGAGGGAGAAGGGAGGGAGAAAGAAAGGGAAGAAACATCATGCAAGAGAAACATCAATTGGTTGCCTCTGGCACGCCCCCAACAGGGCACTTGGCCTGCAACCCAGGCATGCACCCTGACTGGGAATCAAACCTGTGACCTTTCAGTTTGCAGGACATCACCCAACCCACTGAGCCACACCAGTCAGGGCTAAGTCTTCTTTTTAAATAATAAATATCTCTAGTACCAAATATGCTGAAACTATTAATCCTCCTCATATCCAAATTAAATGTCAGAATCCAAAATAGAGTAAACGGTATTTTCCTGGTTCTTCCAAGATGTTGCAATTCCATTTTATATGTGTCTGCTCTGCACCTGCCAACTGAATTATTGAATATATGAGGGTGAAGCTAAGCCAGAGCTACTGATCAGTGAAATTGGGTGCAACTGGGTGGAAGAGCTATACTGCCGAGACTCCAGCAAAAGGCAACATCACTCAAAATGTGGAGGATCCTGCTGTGAAAACATTACATTACTTGGATGCCTGGATGCATAAGGCTCAGGGGAAAGGTTGTTTTAGGAGCCCTGTGAGACTTCTTTATGATGCTGGGTCCATTGCTCTTCAGTAAAATAAGACTAGAGTTTGGAAGAAGAGTGGCCTAACTATGGAAGTGGACGTTGTCAAGATGTTGTTCCATCAGAACCCACTTTCTAGGAAACAAAACCTTGAAGAATTTTTTATTTGCCTTTAGAGAACAATCTAATTTCACAATGTCATATTTATCAAACATCATAAGCAGACACTCAAAGCAAAGCAAATGCAGAAATGTGTGGATAATCCTAAAGTGGCAAATTACTCTGTACCATTCAGCTGGGGTTGATGAAGCATTGAATGCGTCGGATTTATCCTCAGCTTCGTATAGCCTGGGGTGTACTCTAGAGATTATAAGCCCCTAGGAAAAAACGCTGGTCCACTTACTACTGATTTTGCTTTAAGTGAAGACAGTTAAAGGCATATGTTGCTGTTCAAAGTCTCAGAAAGCTCTGTGAGAACTTACACAGCCAAGTATAATTTTTTATTTTTTTATGTGAAACCACATTCCACTTTTTTGTAACCTGTAGGTCAGTTATAAAAAGGTTTTCAGTTGGGTTCCCTCGAAGCAGACCCTGAGATGAAGAGAACTCATGTGCAAACAATTCATCTGGGAAATGTTTCCAATGGTAAGCAACCAGGAATGGAGAAGCAGGACAGGAGAGCAGAAGCCAAGCAAGGATGAGATTTCAGGCAAAGTCCCCCAGAGGGTAGCTTCATCCCAATCCTGAGGGGTACTCAGAAGTGTAAGCTACACCCCAGAATTTGACCTGATTCAAGACAAGGTTGGTTCTGACTAGGCACCTGCCGGTCATGGGCTAAAGCGCACCCTGGCTGCCTGTAAATTCCCTGGCACTTCTGATGCGAAGGCAAAGCACCTCCGGTCCTGGAGGGCAGGCCTCCTTAGGGAACCACGGGGCAGGCAGGAGAAGCAAGAGCACACAGAAGCCAGGGACGAAGTGCACAAAGGAAAAGAGGATACAAGAGGCTCTGGGTGGAGCTGGCAGAGCACCACCACGTCTGTCGCCACTAGAGAATCTGGTGTTTCCATGCCACAGGTTACAAAAGATTACCGAAAAACCTAGCTCAAAAAAGCAAGGCTTTCATAGACACCTGCAGGTAGCTTGAAATCCCGTGTCTTACCAGAACAAAATAACCAGTGTGTTGTTTTTTCATTTTCAGTTGCTGCTACTCCTATTTTTAATTTCAAATTACTGTTAAGAACATGTATTGTATACTTGAAATTTGCTAAGAAAGTAGATCTTGAAAGTTCTCACCACCGAAAAAAAAAGGGAAAAAAGTAACTATGTGAGGTGAGGGATGTGTTAGTTAACCTTGTCAAGGTAATCGTTTCATAATATATACATATATCAAATCATTACATTGTCCACATTAAACTTACACAGGGTTATTTGTCAATTACATCTCGATAAAGCTGGGAAAAATTTTAAATAAGGGAATAAATTATAAATTGTTATTCATTTTGTATCATTATTGATTTAGTTTGTAGTGAGTTATTTGGTTAACCCTATGGTACACAGTACAGCATGTTTGCATCAATAGTACTTTGGGCTATAATTTTCCATTATCAAGACTACTATTAATTATGCATGTATGAGGAAGTAGTATATAAATTATCATACACTACTGCTAAAGCACATGTATGATCCCCCAAAATGTACCTGTCCGGTGGCACATCAATATCATCCTTTTCAAAAACAGGGACTGGGGCAAGGGAATGCAAGGGAGAATGGAGGAAGGGGGCCCAGGGTCTATTGCTCCTCAAGTATTTGACAGCCATTTTTGAAAGGGGCAGTCTTGAACCCTGGGCTATCAAGCTACCAATTACACCTTCGCTCTCTGTATGAGGGGAAAGGCCACCCATTCTGTCAAGAAATCCTTGCTTTGGAAAAGAAAGGACTAAATTTTGATAGAATACCATAGGAAACCCATTCCCCAAAGAGAAACCATTAATAATATTTCTGGTTTCCTCTCTTTACTTTTGTCTGCTCAAACTAAATGAAAAATATACTTCTAAAAAACTCCTAAACCAATAGATAACATCACCCACACTCCACCAAAAATATTTGAAACTATTATTTTCTATACCAACAATTTATAATGTGAAAATGGAAGAAATTTTAGGTGTTATCTATTATGACACCTCTTCAAATATCAGTGGAAAAACAGAGGCTTTGGACATTGTGACTTGTTATTTCCAAACCAGTGGTTCCTATATCACCACAACCGCAATTATGCGAGTAATCGCACCTTGCCAAAGTCACAATTAATGACCAAAGAGAAACATACAACATTGAGCAAGTCAGCTTGAATATCTTGGTTGTATCTCCACAAAATAATTCTACTGCACGAGATCTGGGGTTAAAGAACTCTATTAACAAGTCCTTAACATTGTAATTAAAATAAATGCTTATCAAATAGGGAGTTTCCAGCATAATTTTCCACTTGCATTCCCACCATTAAGTTAAATTTACCAACTGCACCTGCTGTCTCATTCACTGCTGGCACTTCTTTTAAACAGGAACAATTTCTCCCCTTCACTTATTCCTCGGGACTTTTTTAATGGACCAGAAAGGAAGAAGTACAACACAATAACCCAGAAATTAAAATTTAAAAATCAAATGTTTTGGAGGGAGGGGTGAATATCTTTCCCTAAGGAAATTTAATAAATTAGAATTTGTAAGTTTCTGATGTGTTCCAGGCTGTGACAATTTATTCAAGCCACTTTTGACCATCTGCTACCTACATAGAGTCTCTTGACCACCAAGTCAACCCTGGAGCTCCAACTGGACTAATGACAGGGCCACGGCCTCTAAATTCATCCTATTCTCCATGACCCATGCACTCTGAAGAGTTGGCTTTCATTCTAGAGCCTGCACCCTGGAGACCCTAGGTAGGCCCACCTCCTTGCATTACAGAGTCTCAGAAATGCCCAATTAAATGACCAGAGCCAACTTGAGGTGCTGATGTCTTGCAGTTGGGCATTTCTTTGTTCAAATCTCAAGTCTGACAATGATCTTCCATGTAACTCCTATCAGTTTCTTCATCTATAAAATGGGAGTAAAATTCACTGCTTTACAATATTATGGTGAGGATTAGAAGTAGTTATTGGAAGTTGCCTTATAAATGTTCGTTATATAGCAGATAGACATTCAATAGATGGTAGTTAATAGTGATTTAAATGCTGGTGAGCTAGAGAAATGGAGATTCGGCAGCGGCTATTGGGATGCCTCCTTCCAAACATAGCTTGGTTACCTTTCACTGGAAGCCCCAATGGTGGAAGTGCTGGTAGTTCCTAGCACATCTATCCACCATTTTGCTTCAACTTATCATACCTTGGTAGTAATAAACTGCCCACTGATGACTCTGCCCTGCGGTTGAAATAGCACCCATTTCAATTCCACAAATGAGCTCTGTTTGAACCAAGTGAAATAAAGCCAGAGACTGCAGATCCTACAATAAATAAATCAGTGACAACAACCTGGACCATCTCATGACCACATTTTTATCTTCGGCACTTAGCAAATCACCCCTATAACACATGCAGAGACATCTTTCTTAGTGAAGGACAGAGGAGCTCTGCACCACTTTGGGGTTGTGGGTGGCAGAGGGCTACAGAAGGATTCTGGACTTTTGGAGTGCCCCATCCTGACTCTACCACTTAGGAACTCTAATTAGTCCAGCATTTCTGATATGTTTTATGCAAGTCTACCATACTGGCCTGTATTTAACCAAGTTATTTAGATATCAGTACTCCTTTAGCGCCCAGTTAATTATCTTCTCTCACCTGCTGTGTCTCCAACTATAAAATGTAGATACTTGCCAATCAGGCTTGCTGCAAGGGTTGAATGAGACTATATAGAGCAATAAGTATGGTATTTTCTTTATATTGATAAATAACTATTACTTCATTGTCTTTATTCACTGTCATAACTCCATCTTCTCTCATATCTTGAGGCATTCATTTTGCTCTTCTCTCTTAAGTCATTTTCATTAAAAGAATGAGTGCAGCATATCACAGATCTATGAGGCAGAACCTTTGCTACTGAGCTCTCCTGGGCAGAGTCTCAGCATCACAGACTCCCCGGTGGGCTAGAAATCTGGGACACCCACATTATAAGCATTCACCTATGATATGCTACAGCCAAGTGAAGAATGCCAAGCCTCTTCCTGGATCAACTATAGGTTAGTTTCCATTAGCTCCACCCAAAATTCAACTGTAAGTTTATTTACCTGACTACTTCAGCTTGGAATGAAGTATGTATTTTTATTTATATACCTCAATGATTTACTAAAGGCTGTCCTTTTCCTTGGATTCATTTCACACTAAGTACTAAAGACAGGTATTTCCCAAAGTGCTTTTCCAGCTTCAAGATGGCCCCTTAAAAATGACTGGATTCTACCTCTGTCAAGATTAGAGATGAATTGAGTGTGTTGGGTTCATATCTGTTCACTGATGAATGATAATATTAACAATGGACATTCATGGAGCACTTGCTATGTACTATGCTTTACTTATATTTATGTTTATTTATTAAATCCTCACAGTAATGCTAGGCAGTAGATACTACTATCATCTCCATTTTGCTGACGAGCGAACTGAAGCAAGCAAAGGTTAAGCAACTTACCCAAGATCACATAGCAGGGATTTAAACCTTGTCCTCTACTACTTCATACTGCCTTTGAAAGATCACAGAAAAAAAAGCATTAAAAAATGATTCATCTATGCTGTGCCTTCATGACTGAAAAACAAAAAAAATTTAAAAAGAACAGTTAAAGAGTAATACAATACCATTGACTCTTCCTCAAAACAATCAGAGACTATTCACTGAGCACATTCACTCTGCCAGGTGCTGGTTGCTTGCCATTATTTCTGGTTAAGTTTGCAATAAAACCTAGTCCTGACCGTTGAGTAGGCAGAGTGCTATGCAGGGCTACACAGTGAAACACCTGTGTTAGTGAAGCCTTCCCTGAGTTCCCTCCCCAGACAGTAGATTCACAGAATTTTGCTTCTGCTGAAATACACCAGAACACCGTCACATCCCCACCCTGGCACCCACCAATCTGCCCAGCATTCCAGAGAGTACAGGAGCTCTGGGTCCGACATACCTGTGGAAGCATTATCAAATAGGGAGTTTCCAGCATAATTTTCCACTTGCATTCCCACCATTAAGTTAAATTTACCAACCGCACCTGCTGTCTCATTCACTGCTGGCACTTCTTTTAAACGGGAACTATTTCTCCCCTTCACTTATTCCTCAGGACTTTTTTAATGGACCAGAAAGGAGGAAGTACAACACGATAACACTAGAGGACAACACTAGTCCTCTGATTTGTTACAAGATTATTGGACTAGTGTTGGGGAAAAACTGAAACAGAAAATTATATATAGTTATAAAACTTGAATAACAGAAAATTAAAATGAATTATATATAGAATAATTCATTATAAACAGTCTATAAGGGGAACATTATGATGAAGTTTGGGGAAGCAGTCCTTCCTAACTAAAGATAACTCCTTTCATGTGAACAGAAAATCAGATCCACTGAATACAGTCTCTGTCTTCCCTGAACAATGAATTAAGTGCTATCGGTTTCTGCATCTTTGAAAAAGCTCCATCCTTTGAAGGATTGTACTGGGCTTACAATGGCTTAAGGTAGGAAGTCTTCTCAATTGGGTTGCATCCTCCCTGACATGGCCTCATGGCTTCCCAGTGAGTCTTCCATTTATTCATTCAGTCAATAATTACTCAATGTGAGGACCTGCTAGGGCTGACACTGGTGGCCTTGGCCCTTGAAGAGCTTACAGCCTACTGGGAGATTTTAAACATATGAACAAGTATAAAATATGGTCATTGCTTTCAGTAATTCTAGGAGCCACAGAAAATTCTCATTATTACTGTCACATTTCTTGACTTCAAAGAGTTTTAAACTCCTCCACCCTCCCCCGTGTCCCCTATTTTCTTTCCCTAGAACTGCTGCAGTATTCCACTTGTCTTAAAACCCACTCTCCACCCGTCTCTACAATGCTGTGTCTTGGGTGGTACAGAGTGTATCAGGCTCCCTTGACCTTGGCTTCCTATTGAGTTCAGTTAGAGGGGAGCATGAAGTAGAGATCTTAAAAAAGAAGAAAAAGAAGGGAGAGAGAGAAAAAAAATAAGGCAGAGGTATTTTCACCAACTCTCTCCCTCAGCGTCATTGTGGGGGGAGCTGCAACCCTGAATTGCCAATCACAGCTTCTAACATGTGACCCTCTCCGCACAGCCCTCTTCCCCTAGGTCCCCCAAATCCTCTCTCTCACCCCACTCCAGATTCTGGTAATAATACAGGCCTCCATGTAGCTTATTACCCTAGAGTTTTAGCAAAATCTCTCCACACCTTTGTAACTAGTCCTTTATTGAACTCTCCTCAAATCACCCATTTTGAATGGGTCATCTGTTTCTTGCAAGGACCCTGATTGATATAGCTGCTTGGAATCTCTCCTTCTTTATGGCTTATGCAGAGAATTATTTTTGACATTTCATGAAGTTTTTGCCAAATCAGTAAACTTTCTATGCGCCCACAATATGCTTCTCTGTCCAACATGCAGAAGGTAGAAAGATAACTAAGACATGGGTACAAATAGCTGCATAAATAGTGATCCCCAAATTTATTCTGTTACCTGCAGCAGTTTTAAAAAGAAAGGACTTGCTATTAGCAATAGGGGTAACTGTGACTGTCCCAAGTTCATGGTACACACACACTGGCCACTGCTCTACACTGTCATGGAAAGTGAACAGGCTATCACAGGTGAACAAAGCAGGCCACCCCGCTCAGACTCAGAGTAGAGTCAAGAAAAGGCTTCATGAGGGAGCCCTAAGTTTGTTCCTTGAAGACCCCACCTTTCTATAGTATAGTATCCCTGGGGCACATCATATTTCTGCTGAATACTCACCTTGGCCCTAGCTGACAGCTTGAGAAGCCAGGGCTAAGTATATCCTTATTTCACCAAGAAAACATTCATTCTGCCCTTAGAAATGAAATATTTTTAAAGTATATGTGTAAATATTCACACCATGACAAATACATGTAGCTTGTAAATATACTTTAGTCCACAAATTTAAGAGTAAAAACATTATTACTTTTTAAATTTTCTTAATTCCACTGAATGCTGGGCACATTATTTAAGTAGATTCAGGTCCTTCTGATCCTTTTCTCAGGATATTGGGGTATGCTGTCTGTGTGTACTGCAGTGAGGTTCGACAATACTAAGGATATGGAAGCATCTGGTCCTTGATGCCGTCATCCATCCATCACTGAATGTGTTTGGCCCCAAAAGTCACCCCTGAACTATGTCCACCGCCCTCTCTGATACTTGGGGATCATCTGGGGTCAGACAAGGGGAGGGTAGGCAGGGGGCAGGACTCCTCTGTGGACCTGGCTGGTTCTGACGCACTGGCTGCTCCGGTCACAATCAGGAGAATCTTCGTCGTTCCTGTGCTGCTCCAAATCTTTGCCTGTGCATTGGGGCCCATGATACTGAACCTCATGACTCACGTTTTTTTCCTGTGTTACCATGATCTTCTTCATCATTCCTTTAAGAAGGAAATTAAGACAGACCGCTTAGCTGCCCAAAGGAAGGAAGGGCGGGGGGGGCGGGGGAGGTGAGGCATCCATAACTATGTATGACATTTTCCCACCCAAGGTTTATTGAGTGATCTATATGCCCAAGAACTGGAAATAGGGAGATGGATATAAGCAAGTGCTTACCCTCTAGACTTTCAGAATCTATTAGGAACTGTAGAGCCAAAGAAATAATTTCTCCAATGTACTTTTGGAGAAATGGGCTTTCTAAAAGCCTAGAAAACTGGATGAAAGAATATTACTTATGGTTTCATGAGCATTAACTCTGCTTTCTCCCTCATGTTCTGTTCTAGGACAAGGAATGCTATAAACGTTATGTACAATTTTTGATGGAGCGATAATTGAGGTTTCCAGATTTGGCAAGACTCTACCATGAACAGTGTCACCAGCAGTCCTCAAGCTTGGGGATTTACAGTCCTGCTGGCCTGCAATAAGTCACTGTCCTGGCTTCTCTGCTGAGAAGCGAGAATTCTGCTTCAATAATCACTTCAGGACGTATACTCAACACCCCGCTATCTTCTAATAATAGTTTACTTACAGAAGAATAGAGTTGGGAAGGCAACCTGAAAATGTCTGATGAGTTATTAATGATGAAACTGGTGATGATATATTCCCCGGCAGACTGAGGGATGGGCAACATTCCTCAGTCTACTGAGTGGGGAAGCATCTTACCTCTCAGCTGGTTCCACGTCAGATCCACTTTTTGTAGGAGTTCATTTTTCAACTTGTTATGAAAGGAAAAGTGGTTAATATATGGTCATTTTCACTTTCTCTCAAGAAGATCGTTAAGGACTAATATTTTTATGACTTGTTTAGAAGCTTTCAAAGCACTCGGCGCTGTAGCAATTTGACGTGAAGCCTCAGAAGTGCACAAATGGACATTTGGCTACATTTTCAGATAGCGAACTGCTATTACCCGGGCGATCTTTAGGATTAAATGCCGTATAGTCACCAATTTAGATTCACAGATAGAGTCTGCTCTCAGTCGTAAAAGGGTCACCACAGCTTATCGCCCACGTAATCCAACCGAATCAGTAAACCAGCCAGGAACTTGAGTCTAAGAAGCTTCTGCCCTTCACACTGAAATATCTGGGTATAAACTCTGAGGGGACATTACCTTAGCTTTAGAACTCTTGTTTGATTTAACCTTAATTCTTTTTATAAAAGAAAATCCATCTTTTTTTTTCTCTGAAGAACTTCAATAGCAATGGAGTAGCCAAAGAATTTGTATGCATGATCCATGGACATGAATTGGGAGGTAGGGGGGCATTGCTGGAGGGAATGGAGGTACTGGGTGGAGGGAGGCAAAGGGAAAAAAATTGAGGACAACTGTAATAGCCTAATCCATAAAGTATATATTTTTTAAAAACTTAAATAGCTATATGGTGAACTAAGAAGTCTTACTGACAGTTATAGAACAAGTGTGAGAGTAGCTGTGGAGGAACTGACACAGATGAATCATTACAATCTTTGCTGACAAGTGAAATTCTAGATAGGGTGCCCTTGCCTTTGAGCAGTTACGATAAATCTGCAAGCCTCAGGGGTGGGGGTACTGAGAGGTAGTTTCTACTATTGCAAAAGAAACAGAAAATAAGTGGCTGTCCTCTTAACCCCTTCCTGGCTGACTCTGTAAATTTTCACTCACTAAGGAAAAAATGGTGTTTGAATATTGAGAGGCTTTATCTCATGGACATAAGTTAAAACTTTCTGATACTATTATGAAAATCAATTATTGTATTGTCATCAGTTTGAAATAAATAGATCAGCCTAAACTTATTGTTCTGTCTTCTGAGTTGGTCCCTAGCACTATCGTTGGCCAAAAATTTCATGTGATAACATAGATTTTATTCAAACATAAGAGGCAGATTTTTAAATATAGAACATAGAATGAATGAAAGTTATAGGGAAAGAAACGTCTGTGGACATCAAATCATTAAGACATCTGCTTGTGATTAAAGAAATCATAAGTAGCTGAAAACGTTCTCTGGAAATCAACTCCAGGGTAATGGAAAGACCAAGTACAAAAGTTTTGGAAGAAAAGTAAAAGGTACAGATTTTTTTAATCAAAAACCTAATATAATAAATTCAGCACAAATTTTTGATAACAAAAACTCTAGGCAGAGTATGGAGACAAGGGGAATTCCTTTCCATGGCAAAGGCACCTACTACAGCAAACTAAACAATATGGTAGAAGCCTCCTTTTTGAAATCAGTAGGAAGAGGCCTGCTTGCGTGCTTGAGCAAATTTGAATGAAAGGATATAGGTGCAGAAAGAAGAAAGTGAGGGGAAAAGAAAGAGGAAAATGGTAGGAGAGAATCAAGTAAGAGAGAGGAAGGGTGAGTAAGGGAAGGAAGAAAGAAAGAAGGAAGGAGAGGGTATAAGAATAGGGAGGAAAGAAGAGCATCATTTTTTTTTTGCAAATAGTATAATTTTCTATACCGAAAATTCAGGAGATTGTAGATCAAAAATTAGGAACAAAAATACAGTTCAGATGTCTGATGAACATAAAATTAATATTAAAAAAGAACTACATTCTAATATATAAATCACACATAGGATATGTAATTTTTAAAGATATCATTTAAATTATTTAATCTATAAGATACTTAGAAATAAATTTACCAAAAGAAGTGCCAGAATTGTATCGAGAGAAACACAAAACTCTATGAAAGGTCTTAAAATTTAAGTATTTATGGATGGCAAGACTCAAAATCTTAAAAATGTCACACATTACCAAATTAATCTATAAATTAAATGTAACTTCCAGTCAAAAGCTAATAAATAGGCTTTTTCATTCAACTTAACAAGCTTCTTCTAAAATTTATATAGAAGAAACCAGCCAGTTATAAGCAAAATACAATTTTGAGGAAAAGGGACAATGTAGGTGACTCACCATATTATATATAAAGCCCTTTTCTCAGGTCCTCTCTCCCAGAGCTGGCTGGACCCCACAAAGCATGACTGACCCTAATTGTTTTATGAGTCTTTATCCTCAGGACTAGAAAATTCCTGGAAGCACCCTGAAGGCTCCAGAACCCACGAAACAGGACATACCAGACCACAACGACTGGACCCTGCACCCAAAGATAACATCGAAACAAGTTGCAGCCCAGTTGAAACATCGTGCTCTACAGCTGCCCCATTCATTACCTGATAAAAACTCACAGCCCTGCCCCTCAGGGCTGGTGCTGGTGCATTTCTCCCCACTGAACACTTTCCCTGTCTTGGGAAAGTAAAAATAAAAAAACTTTGCTTTCTGCACTTCTCTTTGTGAATTCTTTCACAGCCTGCATCACCGACCATCCTAACGTAAAGACATTATACAGGGATAGCAATTTCAAAACTACAGTGTTTGCCAGGAATAGACCATTAGAGCAATGGCACAAAATAGAGAGCTCAGAAATAAATTCTTGCTTAAATGGACACAAGATTATATAACACAACAAAGATGACATCACAAATCAAAGGAGTGATGGGTGATTCAATAACTGATGCTGGAACAGTTAATCTGGTATATATTAATAGTGCTCAACAATGTTCAATTTTTCTCAACCTTAGGACCAACGAAAGTCCACACTTCCACACCACCTTGAAGCTAGTCAGGCCTATGACAGGTTATGGCAATGACCTGCGCGCAGAAGGGATAGAAACTTCTAGGACTGCAGGGGTGAGATCTCCTTTGCACTCTCTTCTCCTGCAGTGCCAACAGAGGAGGCTGTGCGTTCTGGAAGAAAACAGCAGAGCCACTTCCACCTGGGTCTTTGAGAGACTTTTGCGGAGCGGAGACCCAACCCACTGTGCTCACCCCACCCCTGACTGGTCACCAGAGCGGGACAGGTATACTCAGAAACAAGCTTTTGTTAAGCCATTGAGATTCATAGCTTAATTTGTCACTGCAGAGTAACTAGCTTATCCTGACAATGCAAATATCCTAGAGGAAAGCAATACAACTAGATCACTACCTCAGGCCCCAACTGGATTTTAATATAATTTAGACAGTATGTAAAAGATAAACTAGAAAAAATTTTAGAATAGATACAAAATATCTTTATGACCTTAAATAAAATTCACACCATAAGAAAAAAGATTGATAAATTGAGTGTAAAATTTTAAAACTTCTCTCCAACAAAAGATACTATAAACAAAGTAACAAATCAAACTACAGTTTGGAGGAGGTATTTGCAACCCATATAACTAAAAAAAAAGATTATTATCTAGTATATATGGAGATCTACAAAACAATAATGTATAATATCCTGAATGAAGAATATTTATATTCTAATAAATATCATAAACTATATAGATTATATATTACATGCTTATTATGTATTATTAAAAATATAATAATACTTGACTAAATAAAGTAGATACAAATGCTTTTGATTAGGGAACCCACTTAAAAGATGTGACCTGTGACTTTCCCGATAATCTGCTCTGCTGCTGAGGGTTGCTCAGGGCTGGAGCTCTGTGGACCAGCCCTTTTTTCTTGTTACTCCAGTCATATCTTGTTCCTTTTAGGAAAAATTTCCCCCCAATGAGATGTTAAACCCTCAAGGCAGGATTTGAAATCTGCACCCCATGAGCCTATTCTGCCTACAGGTATTTTTGGCTTACCTGGCACGGTGCTTTTTCAGATTTAATTTGAATGTCTCTAAGTGAAGCTTCTTCACTCACAATAGGCCCCACCATTCCTTAGAGTCTAATTTTCATTCCACTCACATACTTGTTACCTGCCTGATCTCTATATGCAACCAAGTTATGCCTTGTGCCTACAGGCAGTGATTAGCCTCCTCTTTTTTTTTTAATTAATAAGTCTATAATGTCACTAGTGGCCAGATAATGTGCTATTTGCTGGAGCAACACAAACAAAATACAGTTCCTGCCTTTGTTGCAGTCCAAAGCCTTTCAGAGACACACGTATAAATAAATAAATTGGAACAGTAGTGAGTGCAATTAGAGCGACTTACAAGGTAGTTCCAATCACTAGGAGAGACTGAATAAAGCCGAAGTAGAGGGGTGGGAGGTGGGGCATAGAAGCTGCTTGTAAAGGCTTGTTAGAGGAGGTGATACCTGCTGTATTTTGAAAAATACATTCCCAGGCAATCAAAAGGGAAATGGACATTTCCAGCAGAGGAAACCTCATGTTTAAAATCCTAGAGGCCAGACACAGGTGCTTCAGCATGGGGAGCACATTAAATGTGAGAGGGTGATGGGACATGCGGCAGCTATTCAGTTACGGTGGGCGTTGTATGATGATAGTCAAAACTGGGGCTCTAACACTTGTTAAATGGATAACTTTGGACAAATTACTTAACCTTTGTGAGTCTCAGCTTCCTCAAGAATCAAATACAGATCATTTCTTCCAGTGTTCTATTGAGGATTTAATGTGATAATGTTTGGTTAAATTCTTAGCATAGCGCCCAGCACACGAAAGGCTATCAGGAAATATTAGTTTAATCGGGAGAGCAGGGCAGTGCCCCAGGCCTGGTTGTCGCTTCAGTAACCTTTCCACGGAGATCTGCTCGGACATTTCTTCTTAGTGCTATATCTGCATCTAAGTACAGGTAAGCATCTGTGTTTTCTAAATTCTCAATGAGGAACACATATGGCTTTCCAAATAATGCATGGCTCTCTTGATAGACATAGACAAGATTATTCTAAAATTTACGTAAAAAGGCAAAGAACTTAAAATTAGTAGAATAATTCTGAAAAATAATAAAGTTGGAAAAAATCACTCTACTTAATGTCAAGCTACAGTTGTCAAAAATGCATGGTATTGGCAAAGGGCTGGACACATAGATCAACAGAGCAGAACAGAGAACCCAGAAATAGACCCGCCCAAATATGTCAAACTGGGTTTTAACAAAGGTACAAAAGCAGTTCAATCAAGGAAGAAGGATAGCCTTCTCAACAAATGGTACTGGAGCAATTAGATATCCTTAGAAAGAAAAAAACCTCAACCTAAACTTCACACCTTATACAAAACTCAAATGCATCATAGAATCAAATATAAAACATACATCTATGAAACTTTTAGGAGAAAATCTGTAGCACTTAGTGTTTGGTGAAGAGATTTTAGAGTTGACAGCAAAAGCATAATGTATAAAAGGGAAAAAATGATGAACCTCATCAAAAGTTAAAACTTTGCTCTGAAAAGTCCCTGTTAAAAGTATGAAAAGACAACTTATAGACTAGGAGAACATATTTGTAAACCCCATATCTGACAAGGGGCTTATATCTATAATATATAAAGAACTCTCAATACTCAACAATAAAAAAGAAAAGCCAATCTGATTAGCAAATGGGCAAAAGACATGAATAGACATTTCCCCAAATATACATACAGATGGAAGATAAGTACATGAAAGGCATTCAATATCATTAGCCATCATGGAAATGTAAATTAAAACCACAATGAGATATCGCTACGCACCTGCCAGAATGGCTTAAGAAATAGTGAAATACCAAATGCTAGTAAAGATGAAGAGAAACTGGATCAGTCATACATTGCTGGCAGGAATGTGAAATAATATAGCCACTTGGAAATACAATTTAGCAGTTAAAATAAAAAACTGAACCTTCTCTTACCATATGACCCCATGATTATACTACTAGGCATTTAATCCCAGAAATCTAAAGCTTATATTCACAGACACAAAAATATATGCGCACGAATGTTCATAGAAACTGTGTTAGTCAGGGTTCTTCAGAGAAACAGAATTAGTTGGAGATATACATTGACAAACTTTCCTCAGGCTCCTCTCCTTCCCCCAGGCCCTTATACTTTGTCCCACCGTTGAGTTTAAGCAAGCATTGGGAGCTTTAGTGAGCGGGGAGAGGAGCACCCTTAACAGATTCTTCTAAGAATTAAGTAACCACAACAAAGCCATTTTCTGCTCAACTGTTCAGTCACACCACCTGCTCATCCCACTCCCCACACCCAGTTCTTTCTAGCCTTACTCCTCCCTGTTACAGAATGGCCCCTTTCTGCTTGGTCTTTTAATGGATATTGTAGATATTATGGTCAGTGTCCTCCTATTGCAATAGTTCCTTTCCTCCTATTGTAACAATCCCCTCCTCTAATTGCAATAGTCTTTTCAAATAAAGTCCCTCCTTAGCCTAGGCCTGGATTTACTTTTTTTATTCAGCACTGCCTAAGGTGATAGTTTCTAACAATTTGATAAGTATATTTCTCCTCCATCACATTTGTTTGTATTTATGATTTCCTTTTGTGGGTTTTAAGTACTCATCCCAGATTCAGAGGCCACATGGGCAGAGTGATCAAACCCTCTAAGGATATTAACAAGCTACCGACAGACCTCTTAGGTTCAAATAGAAATGAAAAGGGAGGAGGGCTGCTTCCATATGCAAACACCTCCAGATAATTCTATTCTAGTATCCTGCTGCTTGCACAATCATGGCCTTCGGGGCCATTTAATTCACTTCCAGCTAATGCCTGGGGAGCCAGCGCACAACAAAAGAAAAACAAAAAGTCGATAATACTAAACTATTTCATTAGATCACAGCAAGGTAAAAGCCTGGCCAAAGCCAAGCCTCACAGAGCATCTTTGTCATCGTATCCCTGAGCTGGCCCAAATAAAAGGGTTGCAAGTATTTACAAACTATCAGCTGTCCACTCTTGGAAACATTTATTATCTGAAATTCAGTGAATTATTTTCAAAAAGAAAACTGAGGACTTGTAGACTGGCAAAGGATTTTTTTGACTTGTGCATTTAGGAACAGGTAAAGTCATACATAAGTATAAAAATTGTAAGTCACATTTAACTATACACATTTCATGAATTGCTCACTGAAACCATAGTTAACTTTAAACATCCAGGGCATGTAGTATCCATAGTCATAGGCTGGCTTCCTGCTCGGAAGTTTCTGGAGTACACTGCCATGGTTACCAGGACTAGCAGAGTGCTAAGAAATGTTCCATTAACAACCAGCTCTGGGGGAGACGGTTGGTCCTGATGTGTAGCACGTGCCAGATCCACGCTGTAAATACTCTCTCCACAACTAACTTCAAGCTATCGATGTAACCGCCCTTGGAGTCGAGGAGGAGATGCTCACTAATGCACCACACAGATGTAATAGCTGTAACTAACCTCAAGAGAACATAATAGCAAAATGAAGTTAAATACTTAGGAAGTGATGAGTTTTGAGTATATGTCAGTTTGGTTTTAACTTATTTAACTATAACTTTTTATCATTTAATTTTAATAATAACTCTGTAAAACTCATGTGCAAAATTCCTGAAAGTTTAACAGTCAGCTTTTGTATTGAATATGTTGGCACAGCTGGTACCGTGGACACTAGTAAGTCCAGGATTCATCCCTCACTATGGCCACAACACCTAGGCAACATTATTTAATAATACAGAAACCATTTGTCTCACAGGAGCATCAGGGAGCGTACTAACCAAAAGGTATATATTACTTGTGGTGAGTTGAATGGTAGTCCCTCCAAAAGATATGTCCAATTGGAACCAATGTTTATGGTCTTATTTGGAAAAAGGGTCTTTGCTGATGGAATTAAGGATTTTGAGATGAGATCACCCTGGGTTATCTGGGTGGGCCCTAAATCCAATGACCAGTGTCCTTATGAGGGAAGACAGAGACAGAAGAAAATACACAGAGACACAGGGAAGAGGCCATGTAAAGATGAAGACAGAGATTGGAGTGATCTGTCTACAAGCCAAGGAATGCCAAGCGTTGCCAGCGGCCACCAGAAGGCAGGAGAGAGACAGAACGGTTCTGCCTCTGAGTCTCCAGAAGGAACCAACCTTGCAGAAATCTAGTCCCCAAACTGTG
Organism: Desmodus rotundus; assembly: GCF_022682495.2. Lineage (NCBI taxonomy): Eukaryota > Metazoa > Chordata > Mammalia > Chiroptera > Phyllostomidae > Desmodus > Desmodus rotundus. Next base: position 43,674,056 of record NC_071390.1, on the reverse strand, counting down.
AGGGAATAAGTCTCTGTTGTTCTAAGCCACCAAGTTTGTGATAATTTATTATAACAGCCTTAAGAAATTAATATGCTACCTCATGACAAACAGTGCTGGTCAAATTGGACTCCAAAAAAAAAGAAGCTTTCAAAATTCTAAAAGCTACAAAATAGTAACTTGGAAAATTATGTAGCACAATAACCACATATAATCATAGTGTAGGAGGCAGATGAAATTTAAAGGGAAGAGCAGTTTACTGCTGGTATTCTTCTTTGTCCTAAAAAGTTATCTGGCGTCTTAATAATCCTTACAGGTCAGTCATGGCCAGACTCCCTGGTAACTTGGACACAACCTCAAAAGTGCCAATTGCCAGAGCCTATTTACCAAGTGGGGAAAACTGTTATTCTTAAATTTCTCAGCTACAGACTTCTTTGTCTTCAGAGGGTATGCTCCTAAACAGAATACTCTTGTTCCATTAACTGGGAAAGTAAAGAATAAAGGGGTAAATAACTAAGATATATGAATATGCAAGACTGGCGGAAGGTAGCAGATTTGACATTTTCCATCGGTTATGTTTATTAATCTGACTACATCATTTGTGGAGCTCCAAGACAGTTACAGCAGAGCATGAAACCAGGCAGGAACCCTTCGAGGCTCAGGGCCTGTGCAGCTGCACAGGCCACATACCCATGACGCCAGCCCTATTAATGGAACAGCTAGCATATGTGCTACAGGTGAGAAACTTTGATTCTTACCCCTACTATTATGTTCTCAAAAAACATTTCAGGGTTCTTATTTCCACTTAGAAATAACCTGCCATATATTTAAAGGAAATAAATACTGATATGCATTAATTTTTTTTTACATAAATGTCTATAGAAGTTTTATTCACACTCACCAAAATATGAAAATAACCCAACTATCTTTCAATAGGTGAATGTAAAACAAACTAGTATATCCATACAACAGATATGGATATATTGTTTTTCTCCCCAACAGATATGGGGAGAAAAATGAATGGGAACACCACCAAAAAGCAACAATATGGATGAACCTCAGAGATAGTATGCCCAGTGAAAAAAGCCAGATCCCAGCACGAAGAGGTCACATCACGCGTAGGCAAATCCACAGAATCCCGAGTTTCCGCCAGGAACACTGTTAGGGGGCTCTGCCACACCTACCTTGGTATTCTGGGGGCCTGTTTTTCCTTCCATAGAATGACATTCATCCAGAGCAGTGATTTTTCCATTCATTGTTCTCCCAAACTGCACCCCTGGACAATCCATTTGTGGAAGTGAGCAGGGGCACGTTTGGAAAGACAGAGCATTCAGTTCCTCTGCGCTCTGGACCCCCAGCTCTGCATCAGCTGGAGCAGTGGTGCTTTACTTTGGCTCATATATTGTTTTTCTAATTGTTCTCAATTAGAACAGCTGGTCCGAAGCCACATCCCAGGCACATGGGGAGTTTGAACAATCAGGATTCCAAGGCCTGCCTAGTCGTGGGGCCAACTGCTTTGTACCTTGGGCAAGTGCCCCCATGGGTGTCAGTAGTTAGCAAGACTGATGCACCAGTCCTAATGGTCAGTGACCCTAAACAAGGCATTTGAGGGGGAGCTGGAATGATGCTGCTTGTTTTGGCTCCTTGTTTCACAGCCTGCAGACACACACAAACTAAACACAATGGGAACTCTGAAAGTCTGCTAAGTCTAGGCCTCCCTGACATAGGGTCTGAAAAGGGTCTAAACTACCCCCTCCCCCCGAGTGATAACTCTTTGGAAGAGCACTTGGTAAATAAAAAGCTGCACACAGATGTTGTGGTGAGAGTAAGTGTGCTGACCATGGACCAGCAGGGCCTGAGAGTTTCAGTAATAACCAGAGCTGCCCTTTTCTTGAAGCTCGTGCCATGTATCAGACACACCGCTGGTGACTGTTCAATCCTCACAACAGCCCTGTGAGAGAAGGGCTGTCCCTGCCTTAACTGGTGAGGAAACTGAACCTCCAGGAGGTCCCAGGTTACCCGAAAGGAGATGACAGAGCTGGGCCCCGCCCAGCGCTCCAACCTTCCAGGAAACCTTGAGGCCTGACGGTGAGGCCTGCTGTCTCAGCATGAGCCGCAGGGAAATGGACTAATGCCATCGTTCACCAAAGGCCTGAGACTTTGCCATCTGGAATGGCTCAAGAAAAAATTTTTAATTTTACATAATGAAATACTTTCTTTTAAGTGCTCTCATGCTTGAGTCCCATCTATAAACTCAGAGTTGGGCCACTAAAGTTGAAGAAGGTGCTCCGAGGCACCCTCAGTCTCCCAGGGCTCTCCCAGCACCACTGGGAGGCCCTTATCCAGTACGTTGGCACTTAACTTGTGAGGTACAGGAAGTGCCACTGTGCCTAAGGTCTGGTTTGGGGTTCCAAAGAATGGCGTGGGATGCTGGCAGACTTGCTCCACACGTGCTACGCGCATGAGCACTGAGTGGCCTCCACCCGCCTCATCTCCTCTCTGGCCCCAGCGGTTATGCCGTCGCTCACACGGTAGGAAACTTATTTTCACAAACATCTCACATTTAGTGTTTTATTCTTCAAAGATATGGATTATAAGGTTAAAAACTGCAGTCACCCTCCCTTTTTTCTTGTCCTTATAAAAGCCATCAGCAGATGTTCTATATCAACTAAAGTAGAATGTTCTGGTTCAGATCTTGGTGTAGGATCAACGGCAGACCCGAACCTCTGACCACGGGGCAGCGGGTGACCAGGATCGATTTCCGTTTGGCTGCCATCAAACCGACTTCCTTCTCGTAGGCGTCAGGGATCACACCCACGGAGAGTCGACCGTGAGCACAGTGTTGTTGCCAAACAGCTTGAACTCGGAGTGGACAAGCTGCTCCGGAGCCGTTGCTGGGCTGGACACGGCGGCAGGCGTGGCTTGGTCCTGGCGGGGCGTCCAGCAGGGCGGTGGCCGAGGATGCAGAGAAGAGACAGGAGCGCAGCACAGCACAGGCGGCCCTTCTTTGTCTGCATATGGTGGGCACGCTCTGCCGTGGGCCCAGAAGTCACAGAGACGCGAGGGGAGCTTGTTTGTCCTGTTAAAAGTGTTCTCCGCCTCCACCGAGGTTTGATAGCCAAGGTGATCTGATGAACAAAAGCTTGAGCTTGCGCTTGGCGACCACACCCTTGCTGATGTACAGGCTGTTGGTGGTTAGAGGCGACTGGGCGAAGGCTGATACACCGAACCGGGAGTTGCCCCCGGGGTGCAGTCGGCAAGGCCGCAGAGGCCAGTGGGGGGCAAGGGCTGCATCTTTCAAGCAGGCTGAGACCATGGAAAACTCGCAACCGTCCGAGGACCAGCATGCTTACTCAGAAAGCAGCCGTGCCACAAAGTCTCATAAAAGGTTTTAGGGGAGAAGGGAGGGGTCACGACCGCGGGGCACAGGTTCCGCCAGTCATGTGTGCTGGTTCCCATGCAGACTGCAGGGCCTGACTTCGGAGAAAGGTGGGTCTCTGCTCGAGGCCTGGCGCCACTGCCACCCCAGCTCACCTGGTTAACTGCCTATGATAACTATGGGCCCTCCGCGAGAAGCCTGCAGTGAACTGTGTTGCTCATTTTAAGGAGTGTGAAAAGCAGATCACTCTTTCCTCTAAGCATGAACAGAGGAAAACCCTCTTAGCCTACCACATTAAATATTAACTGCTGAACAAAAGCTATCCAGAGTGGGAGTGTTGAGCATTGGAATGGATCTTAAGGAGAATGCACTCCCTGGACAACTTGAAGATGGGATAAATCCCAGTTCCCTAGGATCATTCCAGTAAGGTCCCTCTAAACAGCTCTGACAGTTGGGCCACAAAGCCAAGTCAAGGACCCTCCAAAAAAAATCCAGAAGTGAGAGGAGTTAAAGTCCTCAACTAGGGATACTGTTTCACTCATTTCTCAAGAGACAGCTGTGTCTCCAAGAAAGCAAACACAGCGTTAGCTCACTGTTTGCGAGTGCCTGGACAGTTCCCCACTGGCTGTTGATGCGACTGATGTTTGTTAGGATTCGTGATTCAGCAGGCTGCCGCCTAAAGGCTTTGGAGGGAGCACAACCCTGCCAACACCTTGATTTTGGACTTCTGGCCTCCAGAACTGTGAGGGAATAAATATCTCTTGTTTTAAGCTACTTTTGTTATGACAGTCCTAGAAAACTAATACACCTCTCTGGTGTTTTACTTATGAAAGCATACCATAATGCAAGCAGGCAAGAATAATTTTATAGGAACAGCCTGAGTTCACTCTTTAAAAACAAAATTATTTCCCAAACCTCACTATTTTCAATGTAATTTGTAACCCATTACCTGCTACACCCTTGCAGCCAGTCGCCATATACCCGAGCAAGCCACTGGCCGAGTTAGAAACTGCTAATCCCACCCAACATTTTAATTTTACTGAGGAAATGGAGGCCAAAATGTCACCAGAGGTGACATTCTTCCTCATACCTGGCCTCCTGTGTTCTAGCCATGTTCCCTGAGGAATGTAGGACACCTCATCATTGCTGATGTCAGTCCCCAAATTTTGCCCTCTACCTCCAGTTTAAATCATTTTGTGCAGTATGGCCGGACACTGAAACTTCCATAAGCAGTTCTTCTCATGACTCTGACTTCGAAGACGGATAAAGTGATTCCCTCAGGCTGCTGTCTAGATAACTGCTCAGTGTACTGGGATCAGGATGGAACGCAATGTCCTGTGTCAGGGCATACATCCTGGGCAGGAGAGGAAGAGCAGCTGTGCTTTGATGTTGCCATTAAAAGATGCAGATTCATTTTTACACCCTCCTTTGATAGAAAGGCCAATAGTGAATTTATCAGGAAGCCTGCAAAATAACTGTGAAGTGAGTGATTTCTCTGAACCTCAAATAAAACTCTAATATAGACCTCAAACATAGACAAGATAGCCCTGTCCAGTGTAGCTCAGATGGTTGGAGCATCCTCCAGAAACCTGGAAGATTGTGGGTTCAATTCCCAGTCAGGGCACATACCTAGGTTGAGAGTTCTGTCTCCAGTCAGCATGTGTACAAGAGGAAATCAATAGATGCTTCTCTCCCTCCCTCTTTTCCCCTCTCTCTAAAATCAGTGAGCATGTCCTCAGGTGAGGATTTTTTTTTTTTTTAAAAGGTAGCTAAGATAAAAAGTCAAAAATCTGAACACAAGGAACTTACAAGTGCAAATAACTAATATCTTTAACCCGGAAAGAGGTCCTCCCGGTTAGGATGTGCTTCCAACAAGACGAGATTACTGATCTGGATTTCTCACCGCAATAGCCCTACTTGTTCCTAACTGCTAACTTAGTTTTCATTTGTGTTTCAGAAAATAATGTATATCCCACTTTTGAGACATGACCAACACAGTTACAAGAAACTGTCTGCTCTGCCAGTTAAAACTTTCCATCCACTCTTTTTAGAAAGACACTGGAGAATCCCACAAGTAAACTAAACATGCAAACAATACCTCGAAGGGAGTCCAAATACCAATAATCTGGTACTGGAGTTTGGGTTGAAAAAACTTAAAGTGGGATATCCTTCCTGAGGCACTAGAAGAGGGAAGAGTCAGGGTCCAGAAAAACCAGCAGATCTGCCTTATAGCCAAAGGGGTTGTGCTGGTACCTACATGAGAGAGAAGGGACGGCCAGAAGCCAGGCAGAAAGAAAGCCAAGAATAAAATAGGGAGAAAGCAAGTGCTGGGTAAATGGAGCCGGTCTGGCTTCCTCACCCAGGTGTCTGGGTAACTAAGGGAAGCTGTGTTCCCATAACCTTGCAGACACCTGATAACTACTGTTCTGATAGCCTTGAAACTGGGTCCAGTAAACTGTTCCCTTAACATGAAGTGGGCCTGCATGTGCAGAATTATGTTAGGTTGTGTAATGTTCTGGCATTTGGGGGGCTTTGTTCCCCTCTAGAACTTAAATAGTTAGGGACTCCCTGCTGGGTGCAATGATGAGATACACTCAAGGGGACAGGTGCCATGATGGGTGACACGCTGGGAAGCAAGGGCCATGACGTGTGACATGCTGGGATACACGGTTTGCAGTGTGTGTGGCTCACCCACCCATGAGTAAAAGCATGCCAGGCATCCCAACGGCTCTGTGAATATTATTCTGTCTGTGCGAATAACATGAACCTGCCTGGCCTTGAATGGTTGCAACACAGCAAGGAAGATCCTAGACAATTGCTTTTAATATAATTGAAAGGGCCTAAGTCAGTGAAAGCGGATTAAAGATATGATGAGGTATTTGTCTTAATACACACAGCTGAGTTTATTTATAAATTAAACAAGAAGGGTGATTTGGTCTGTAAACAAAACAGGTTTTTTCAAGGCCACCTACCTCCTTAGCCAGTCACAGTTCCTATCACAGAACTTCTAGTCAATATGCCTTCTCTGCCCTTGACCCTGAGGCAGTCTAAAGTGCACAAGTTATCCATTGCAGAATTGCTATGATTGATTGGATCAATAGTAGACACTAGGGACCTGGCAATCCATTGTCTAGCCAGCACCCCATCAAAATACTTCTTTAAGAAATTAAATGAAAAGCTGGCCCACGAGTACCAACCAGAGACGAAGCAAGAGAAGAAGCAGAGATTTCTGGCCTGGGCCAAGAAAAATGCTGCCAGCAAAGGTGATGACCCTACCAAGAGGCCACCTGTCCTCCGAGCAGGGGTTGACACCGTCACCACCCTGGTGGAGAACAAGAAGGCCCAGCTGGCAGTGACGGCACATGATGTGGATCCCATCAGCTGGTTGTCTTCCTGCCCACCCTGTGTCAGAAGATGGGGGCTCCCTACTGCATCACCAGGGGGGAGGTCAGGCTGCAGTGTCTGGTCCACAGGAAGACCTGCACCGCAAGCACCTTCACACAGGCTAACTCTGAAGACAAAGGAGCTCTGGCTAAGCTGGTGGAAGCTCTCCAGACCAATTACAAGGACAGATATGGTGAGATCCGCTGCCACTGGGGAGGCAGTGCCCTGGATCCAAAGTCGGTGGCTCACATCACCAAACTGGAAAAGGCCAAGACTAAGGAACTGGCCACCACGCTGGGCTGAGTGTGCACTGTGGAGGTTTCTGTACATTAAAAGTAATTAAAAACTCTCCTTCGGAAAAAAAAAAAAAAAAGATTAAATCAAAAGCTGTCTCAGCTGTACTCAGTGGTACAATCGAAGTAAAAGGACACGTGACTCTGAGCTCACCATTTTGGTGGAGAGAGATGTGTAAATAGTATACTAATCTGCATAAAAGTGGACGGGAGCAATATAAAGAAGGAGGCGGACACCTGAGACCCTGTGGTTCAAGAGCGAGAGGAAAGAGTAGCTGCCTTGGTAATGGATGGCTCAGCTGTCCCCACACTTTGTAGGAAATATCTATAGGTACTCGTTTCAGTGAGGTTTCTGTATCCTCCTGTCAATTGTCTTTAGAGGTTCTTCAAATTCTCAAAGTCAAAAGACTTTTAGAGCTACATGATTAGTTATTCCTCTCAAATATTCCTAATGTAGTCAGATGGCCCCTGGATAAGTAGAACTGTCTTCTAGAGAGAGGAAGACAGCTCCAGGAAACGAGACAGTGCTAAGAACAAATTATTAAAATGTACTCTAAAATAAAACGTATACACAAAATAAAATGTAAGCCAGTATAAAATATTATAGAATCATGGGTGTTAAATGGGACAAACTTAACTCTCACCTTTGAGAAGGCTACAGTTAACTTCACCCACAAATAACAATTGCTCAGTGATCTCAGATTCCACTGATAAACATAGTCCTTTCTAGTTCTCTCTATTATCCTTCAAAATAATGAAGAATACTCTGAATACCTAAGGGAAAAGCAGTGATACCTACCTGTTTCAATAAGATGAATTATAGAGATGAAAAACTAAAAAGACAAAGTAAAAAGAAAAAAATAGCTATTTCATAATTTTTACAAAATACAAAGAGAGAAAAGAGGATCATTTTGTCCCTGAACCTCCAGGGGAAAGCAAAACTCAAAAGGGAAAGTTTGCTGTGAAAATAATTTTTTTTTGCTGTTTTTAGGCCACAACATCACAATTTTAAAAGAAGGGGAAGGGGGGAGAATAACCAAAAGATCTAGATGGTCAGACAGGCATCACTAGTTCTGACAAGAAAACCCAAAGGTAATCATTTCAATAAAATCATATTAAATGACATGTTCAAAACCATACTCAAAACACATCAAGCCAACAAAACAAACAGGATTCTTTTTTTTTTTTTTTAATTTAGAGGGGGGGAATAATCTTTAGAAGATGATGATTAGAAAGCCAGCAAGAGCATTCTACACAGAGCAGAATCCTCTGGCAGGCTGTCACTGCTGATGAAACAAGAAAACTGCTGTCAAGCTGGTTTAATACGAGGCAGTTCTTTTCAGAGACCCCAGACACTATAACGACAATTCAAACCAGCTGGAAAAGAGAACCAGGAAAGCGAAAGTGTTGGAGATTTTCAATGTATTCTCACCTTAAAAGGCATTTCTATTGCTTCAACAGAAGAGATGTTTTTGTGGTTGACTTTATATGCTTGCCTTAGTAGTTTCCTTTGGAAATGGAAAGGGCATCAAATTATTGTAATAGACTATAATACCAGCATGTCCAGAAAGAATTAAGTCTTGTAAGCACATCATTTTGTAAAAGAGGTTGTTTGTATCAACTCTAGTTACCAGAATTCTGAAATTAATGGGTAAAAAGCATGCATTCATTATGGGTATCTGTATACAAATATACCTGGATGGCATATTTAACTCTGAAATGCAAGATAACAACCAGATTTTGTGGAAAGGATGAGCCCAGATGGTGAAATGAAAATTATATGGTATAGAGTATTTAATGGTAAGCACCTGTAGTATGCTGATTAAGATCTTAAGGCAGAAAATCTAGCTGAGTAATGGCTCTACTACATTCTGGCTGTGTGATCTTGGGCAAAGTAGTTAACCTCTCCAGTTCCCTCATCTATAAAACCAGCATAAGGGGACCTATCTCACATAGTTCTTTGAAAAATTAGGTAAACTAAAACACATAAATCAGCACAAAGCCTGAGTCACAGCAAGTACTAAATAAGCGAATGTGGTGATGATGAGGAGGACATCAATTTCAAGTTGATGTCCTCGTTATTATCACCCTTGGTATTCCCCAAGTCTTTTCCAGTGATACTTGGTGTGAGGAGGCCATTTTCTTCTTTCAGATTCCCTGTAATTCTTTGTATATAACTTTTACACTTTGAACCTACAAATACATCATGTTCTCTTTAGAGATTTTACAAATAGTTTTCTTCCACTATTATTCCCCGTAAACATGACCTGCTTACTTTACTCACTGGTATGGGAATGAAGGGGACGCTCTTTAAAGTCAACTCTGCTTTCTCTGTGTTCTTTGGCATGTCGGTAGTCAGTGGCCAGTCACAGACTAATTGGAGTCCAACTGAAAATAAATGCCCCAATTGTACAAAAAATAACAATACTTCATATGGAACACTATGAAACTTTACTCTTGAATATCAAATTGTGTCATGGCTACTATTGCACATCCTGCACTAGCCAAGTATCAGACTCATATTGTGGACAAGAAAAGCTTGTTGAGCTGAATTAATGTGATTACTAAGATAGTATGAAACAGTGATGTTTCTGGGAGCCTTTGGATAATCTGTTTCAGCCTCCTGAGGCCACGGCCACTGTTATATCATGAAGCTCACTTCATCTGGGAACGCCTGCACATGAAAAACGTTCACCCCTGGCTGGTGTGGTTCAGTGGATTGAGCACCGGCTTGTATACAAAAAGGTCACTGGTTCGATTCCCAGTCAGGGCACATGCCTGGGTTGCAGGCCAGGTCCCCAGGTAGGGGCGTATGAGAGGCAACGGATTGATGCATCTCTCATACCTTGATGTTTCTCTCCCTCTCTTTCCCCCTCTCTCTAAAAGTAAATAAATAAAGCCTTTAAAAAAAGAAAGAAAGAAAAACATTCAGTAGAAGGGTACGACACCATGGAGTTTAGGACAGTCTGTTCCCACAAGTTACAGGAAATAGAAGAAACAAAACATGATCAGTTTTTCGGTCTCACATCTCACTCTGTCTAGTATCACAGGGATTTTTGCATGTTTGATACCCTCTAATGTTTCTATTTGTAAAGAAAATGAAGCCTGCCTCTGCAGAAATGAGAAAGTAAATGTTTTCACATAATATCATCATTTTACATCATCTTGGTTTAAAAGTGGGGGGCAGGCCAATTGGAAACCAACAGAAAATCTTGAGGTTATACCCATGGAGCTTAACCATGAGTGAACCATGGATGTGGTCCCCACTGCACTGCTGTGTAAATTATTCAAGGAGAGGCACTTTGCCAGCTGGTGGCCAAAAAGCCAGTGGGGGTAAAATTCAATTATTCCTTAATATTATTCTAGGCAGAAAACAAAACAAATGTGTCAGGGGGGAAGAAACTACCTATTTTATCCATTTTTGTGGTCCTTGTTTTATACACAGCTCAGTCATTTGCTCAGAGAGGTTGAAAGATACATTCATAAAGGGCTGAGGCCAGGGGTGTCACACTCATTTTCACCAGGAGCCACATCAGCCCCGCAGTTGCCTTCAAAGGGCCGAATGTAACAGGGGTATATGGGATGGGAAGGAGCTCCGGGCACAGTCTCAGATGGGGCTGTGTGGTAGAGGGTGGTAGATTTGTTCTTTGCATGTTCTAGAGGGTAGGAGCTCTGAGGCAGAAGCCTGCCGTTCTCCCAAAATTGTGTAACTTTTGTATCACATGTTGTTTTAATTTGTAAACTAACCATATAGAAATAAGATAACTAAAAACTAACAAAGGGGAAATGCTAGGAGAACCCAGGTGTTAGCCTTACTTGATAGGCCTCAGTGACTAATTCTTATGGAAAGCTGTTATTTCCAAACTGTGAAGCTTCTGAATAAAGACGCCTTTCCTTTCTCACTGAAACTTCGCCCCTGGAATTTTGCCTGGATGGTGGCAGCGGGCAGCAGGACCCCAATTTGCTGTTCGGTAACATAACCACAGTGAAATAGCACTTAACACCCACCAGAAAGAGTAAAATAAATATGACTGGCAATAAAAAATACTGGCCAGAATATCAAGCAATGAGAACTCTCATACAACTTTGAAAAATGGTCTGGCAGCTTCATACAAAACTAAATATACCACTCCTCTATCACCCAGAAATTTCACTCTTTGGTATATACTCAAATAAATAATACTTTTATTTAAACTTTATTCATAGCAACTGTATTCAAATAGGAAAAAAAAGGAAAACTAAATGACCATCAGCAGAAGAATGGATGAACAAATTATGGGATAGTCAAAATAGAATACTGTAATATACAATGTAATGAAAAGGGAAAGGGTTGTGATGCACACAAAAATGGATAAATATTAAAAAAATGCTACGTGAAAGAGACCTAAAAGAAAGAGTTCTTAATCCATGTGTTATGCATTTATATAAAGGCTTTATAAATTCTAAAATGGGCAAAACTAATTTATGGTGGAAAAAATTCAGAGCATTGGTTCCCTCTGGTGGGTGGAGACAGGAACTAACAGGGACGGGGCATGAGGAAACTTTCTGGGATAATAGAAACATTTATACTTCGGAGGAGATCGGAAGAGAGACGGTGAAGGGATTACCCAAGGAACATTAATGCATAATCCATGGACATGAGCAACAGTGTGGGGACTGGCTTTGGGAGGGCACGGGGTGGTGCTGAGAGGAGGTGGAGAAAGAGAGAAAAGCGGGAACTGCAACAGAATAAGCAATAAAAATAAAATTTTTAAAAAAGAAATATTTATACCTTAATAGAGATTTGGGGTTCATTAACCTTAATATATGGATCAATTCCCTAACTGTAACCAACCTTTTAATACTATCTTCACCACGCCCACACTTGTGCTGTCACACTCCTGTGCTCATTCAAGTTCAAACACCCATGGTGAGCAATCACCACTGTCCACCCAGATGGACAATCTGCTCAGCCTTTGTCTCCAACACCCTTCTCTGAGCCACCATAGTTCACCAACAGATGCCTACCTGTTCAGCATCATCTAGTGACTTCAGGGAGAAGGGCTTTTCTTGTGCATTTGAAATGACCATTCCATTTCATTTAAGCCTTCAAAGACACTATGACATGGGCAGGATATATAATTTTAACCCATCGTACAGATTAGAAAAAGTTGAAAATCTCCAAGGTCCTTATTGTCAAGTGGGCACAGTCCAGGGTATTAGATCCCTAAGTCTAGGATTGTACCAGAACCATACAATGAAGTCCTCATTCGTAACTCTAATCCCTAAATCCTTCTTTCAGAACCAGGGGACTTGGAGAATAGAGTCAGGTGAATGACAAAACGGAACCTGTAAACAGCCTCTGTGGTTCAGGTGGGAACCAACATAACAGACCTCCCACCCAGCTGAACAACCGTGCTGCACCACATCGACCAAACCATGACTTCACCTTCATGTGCTTCTGCTACATATAGCCCAAGGGCCAGGTCCTCCACTCCATGTCCCCAATCACTGTCATAAGAGGAAGAGTTAGCATGATGTATTAGATTCCTATGGCTACCATAATAAATTACCACAAATCTGATGACTTAAAACAACACAATTTATTCGCACACAGTTCTGGAGGCCGGAAGTCCAAAATGAGTCTCAACAATGAGTGAGTCTCTGGCAGGGCCTCACTCGTCCAGAGGCTCTACAGGAAAATCCGATTCATTTTCCAGCTTCTAGAGCTGCATTCCCTGGTTCAAGACCCCTTGCTCTTCAAGGCAGCCGAGTAGTGTCTTCAAATCTCTCTCTGCTTCCATTCTCACGCCATCATCTGTCTCTGTGTCAAATTCCTCTCTGCCCATTGTCACATTACTTTCTCCTAGTATCATAAAATTCTCTCTGCCTTCCTTTTATAAAGATATTGGTGGACTCTTAGGATCCCCCTGGATAATGCAGGATAATGTCCCATCTCAAAAGTCCTTTAACATTCACATGTTCCAGAGATTAGAACCTGGGTATCTCAGGGGGTCACTGTTCAGTCTTCCACAGGAGCCAACGGAAACTTACCATCTACAGGGACAAGCACTAAACACATACCTGCTTAGGATTTGTGGAGGAAAAGTTAGAATAACGTTGATTTATTTTCCCAATCATAATTAAGGTAATGCCACCAGCTAAGGCATTTCAAACATTTTAAAGAATCAAGAGTATTGTCCTGCTCATTCTGTTTCCCACAGAAGAATTGTTGAAATGTACCAGCTACCAGTAATTTTCAACAGTTCCTTTCATGCAGGTAGTTTTCCTTCTCCAACTGATGCACAGAGCCGGGGAATTATCATAGAAATGAACGTGTTTGGTAAAAGCTAAGTATATTTTTCCTTAAAATTCACTTGGAAAGCTTTGCCCAAAGAAACAATTATTTTAAGCATGAAATCGAATGTTAACATTCTGAATATAAATAAACTTTCTCTGCCTCCCTTGGAGTTTGTCTTCAGGGAGGAGGGGGAAAAGAACAGAAATATACAATTGTTTTAGTTGTTCCTAATGGTTTTTTATTATTATTTGGTTTATATCTGACTTTAGAAAGTTTCAAATAAATACAAAAGCAAAAGAATAATATAACTCCATCTACTCATCACTAGTTTTCAGTTACCGACACTCTGACAATATCATTCCATATACCTCCCATTATTTTCAAGCAAATCCCAGCCAACATATAAATTTCTCCTTAAATGTTGGCTTTTATCAGTAAAAATGAGGTCTTGATATAGATGATAGGTAGATAGATAAATAGATAGATAGATATAGATATATCCACTACATCAATAACATTCGGTACAATTAAAAAAATAAAAATAATTCATTTATAGTTTTCAATACTAGTTGGTCTTCAGTTACCTTCACTTATTTCAAAATACCTTTTAACAAGTGGTTTGTTCAAACCAGAATCCAAACAAAGTTATTTTTATTTTTAAATATCTATTGTATCTACAGTTCCTTCCCCCCTTTCACTCTGTTTTTGTTTTTCTATCTTCTAGTCTTTTTGTTGGTTGATCTTGCCAAATATCCACCAGTTCTGCTCTTGTTAGTCTCTACTATTTTCTGTGGCTGTTGTCCTTCTACGTACGGTGGTGAGACCGACCCTTCTAACCATTTGTAAGGGAACAAATCCGTGGCATTAAGTATATTCACAGTGTTGCGCAACCATTACCAATTCGTATTTCCAGAACTTAGAAATGATCGGTTTTGTAAGGAAACCCAAGAGAGTAGCTTCAGCTCTTCAAGACAACTTCTCTCCTAATAAATAGGTCGAATGCAAATTTCGAAAGAGATATTTGCAAATTCATTAAAAGTTTCCAATTCCATACCAATTTTAAAAGCCGTGACCTAGATCACAGTCAGGTAGCTGCAACTGCCATTTAATAAATGTCATTTACAAGAAGGATGTATAGCGGCACTAAAAACTCATCCAAACACACTGTCGGGGGGCCCACCCTGAGGTAAAATCCTATTAGATATTGATCTTTTGTGCTCAACACAGCATCAAACAGCATCATATAGTAAATGAAATTGTTGACTTCACCCCAAGGCTCATAGAAGCCTGAAGCTGTTTATACAGACTAACTCACTAGTGAACGGCATCTCAATTTATAAGCGCTGGTTTACTCCTTCAAATGTTTGCACCCCATCAACCTCACCAAGCCATATTCCTTGCTATTATCATTACTTAGAAGTGATACAAACAATTCTTAAGAGAATAACTAGCAAGCTGCTAGCAGTCTTCTTTGAATATATATTGGGACTAAAGCAATTAGCCAAAGAATAACTTGATTAAAAACAATTGGTAAATTGAAAAGAACCTCAACAGGGAAGAGTGAAGAAGGGAGAGTTTACCCCTCTAATTCTGCTGGCAAGACATTGAAATAAACTGTGATGCATGTATTTTTTTTAACTAAGCATTTATGCAAGGAAATTAAAAGGATAAGAAAGCACACATCGTGAACATTGCGTGGGATATTCCACAGGAGATTTGGTTTGTAGCATCACGACACTCACCATCTTAGAAAATGTGAGAGGTCCAGTCGGTGACGGGCAGGCCTTTCAGTACTCTGGTGCACGGACCTCCATTCAAATGATGTTTGTTTCTGACTGGAAAAAACATGTAAGACTGAAGAGCAGAGAAAAAGGGAAGCAGTAAACCTATTTTTACATTTTATTCAAATAAGAATGTAACACTGGGAAACCTGCACAGGGAATAAGCTCTGAAGGTACATTCACAGGTACGTGAACACCATGGTCACTGCTTGTCTGTCATGATGTTTTTTAAGGGCTATCTTATTCCAGCTCTTTAGATTTCGGGTCCTGGCTGATCGCAGCCTACAAACCACTGCAAGAATTAAACGTGAAGAACCACAAAACTCGGAATGAAACAAAGGGAGGTTGATGAAGTTAGGCTTCTTAAATGTACAATTAAAGTAAGACATGATACAAGATGGGGGTGTAGGCAGACATAGCTTAACTCTTCGCACAACCACGTCAAAATTACAACTTAAGTACAGAACAACCATCACTCAGATCTCTCAGAAATTGAGTTGAATGGAAGTCTGACAACTATGGAATTAAAGAAACCACATCCATCCAGACCGGTAGGAGGGGAGCAAATGTGGAGCAAGATGGTCCCACACCCACATGTGTTGGATAAAAATTCAGGAGGGATATCATGGGAGTCCCAGACCCACACCAGGCCCCCAGCCCAGGATTCTAGGGCCAGGAAGGTAAGTCCCCACAACTTCTGGCTGCAAAAACTGGTGGGGATAAAGTTGGTGGAAGAAACTGCTGGAGCCCCAAGCACTTCCTCAGACTCACTCCCTCTGAGCTCCAGCCCCAGGATAGCAGTTTGAAAGGCACCAGTGGTATACAGAGAAAAGCTGAAGTGTTTGACATGAGGCAAGCATAGGCCATTGTCACTTCGCTAAACCTCCCCCCACAGAGCCAGTAAGCTGGTGCCATATCTGAGACTCCATCAAACTGGCTAACCCTGTTTGACCTGCATTTGGAGATCCCCAGAGACTCTGCTCCACCCAATTTAGGGGCCCACCCAAGTTGGTTTTCCATATGAATGGCTGGTCGGGGCTACTGCTTCACAGTTCCCTAAATCCTATCAAACAAGCACCAGCTTGCTTCAGCCCGGCAACGGCCAACCCAAATTCAGAGCTTGGCTTCACCTGGCAATCTCCAAGTCCAGCACAAGTAGCAGCCATCTCAGACTGCTTAATAGCTCAGGCAGGGTACACCAGGCAAAACAGGTGGGGACTGACCTTAGCATGCACCACCTGGGAAACCCCAGGACCAGCGCACCCAGTGGGCAGCTACAGACCTTGTCAGAGCACCACCACCGTACCTCCACACAGCTAAACCTCCACGGAGGGTGGAAGTCAATGGTCAGTGGTCACAGCTAGTCCTTGCAGCTGACTGACCTAGGTAAATCCCTCCCATTGATCTACCAACAGCACCCAAGGCTCAACTACAAGAGGAGGGTATACTCAGCCCACACAAAGGCAGCACTTTGAGTACCCGGTTTGGGTGATAGGGGAGGCTGTGCCACTGGATCCTACAGGACACCTACTACATTAGGCCATACTACCAAGACATGGAATCAAAGCAGCTCTACCTAATACACAGAAACAAATACAGGGAGGCCGTCAAAATGAGGAGACAAAGAAACATGGCCCAAATAAAAGAACACATCCAAACTCCAGACAAAGAGCTAAACAAAGTGGAGATAAGCAATCTATCAGATGTACAATTCAAAACACTGGTTAAAAGGATACTCAAGGAACTTAGTCAGGACCTCAGCAGCATAAAAAAGATCTAGTCAGAAATGAAGGATACACTAATTGAAATAAAGGACAATTTACAGGGAAACAACAGTAGAGTGAATGAAGCCAAGAACAGAATCAATGATTTGGAACATAAGAAAACAAAAAACAACCACTCAGAACAAGAAGAAGAAAAAAGAATCCAAAAAAAATGAGGGCAGTATAAGCAGCCTCTGGGACAACTTCAAGAGGTCCAATATTCACCTCATAGGGGTGCTAGAAGAGAAAGAGCAAGATACTGGAAATCTATTTGAAAAAACAGTGAAAGAAAACTTCCCTAATTTGGTGATGGAAATATACATGTGTCTTGCAGCCTTTTAAGGCCGGACAGGTTCACACACGATGCGGGCAGATAGAAGAAAATTCACAGAGCCGTGAGAATGCCTGGCATGCCTTTATTCAAGGGTGGGGTGACCCACGCACCATGGGAAGTCCCAGCTCCCTTATATACTAAATGCGTACAAAGCTGGCAGGATGCCGAAATATTACATAACAAAGCATGATTCTGCACATGTGGGCCCGTTCTCAAGGCTACGGGAATACTGCTTATCGGGCCCGAGTATGAGGGAGCCTGACTGACTGCATTTCACCTACAACATGCATGTTCAGGAAGCACAGAGAGTCCCAAACAAGATGGATGCAAAAGGCCCACTCCAAGACACATCATAATTAAAAGTCCGAAGGTTAAAGATGAAGAAAGAATCTTAAAAGCAGCAAGAGAAAAGAAGTTAGTTACCAGATGGTTGCCAGATGGGAGGAGGGGGGAGGGGAATGGGTAAAGAGGTGAGGGGATTAAGAAGCACAAATAGGTAGTTACAGAATAGCCATGGTGATGTAAACTACAGTATAGGAAATGTAACAGCCAAGTAACTTATACATATGACCCCTGGACATGAACAATGGTAGGGGGATTGCCTGAGGGAGCAGGGGATGCTGGGTGGAGGGGTGCAAAGTGGGGGAAATCAGGTCAACTCTAATAGCATAATCAATTCAAAAGAAAGACATGATAGAAAATCCCTCTTAGAGACAAAGAAAGCAGCTTTGTACTGGAGTAAATAAAGATGCCCCAAATGTAAGCATCTTAACGAAACAGAAATAGGAGAAAAACAGATGGCTGGGCAATTTTACTTCCACTACTTTCTACTGATTTATAGAAAGAGCAAGAAAACCAGCTCCGGGTCAATGCCTTAATCATTCATTCACGGACTATGTGCGTGTCCACCATCACTGGCCTATGCTAGGCGCTGGGATGACAGTGGGGAATAAGATAAACATGTTCCTACCTTCATGAAGCTTACATTGTAGTAGAAGAGGTGATAAATAAGTAAACACTTTTTAAAAATAGGGCCCAAACCTAAGTTGTGCAGAAGCACATAAAACAAATAATCACAACAATGTTAGCAGAAGCAAGAACAATACCCCACAGGAGACATGAATATTGCCTCTCTGGTCACTAATTATTATGTATATGTCTTCACTTGACGGATGGTTGTTTTCACAAGTCAGCCAGATATCCACAAAGGCGTATTTTATTGACGATGCTGGTTACTTAGGAAGTCCAACTTCTCTGGGAGTCTTCCTGGCTATGGCTAAGGGGGAGAACCAAACAGAATCTGTTTTTACAAGAACACATATATGTAGACATACTCAGGAACGACAAGGAAGTGCGATATATGCAACATAACCCTGTGGGCTATGCTAAAAGACGTAGCTCTAGAACATGTGCTCCCAAAACAGCAAACTTTAGTCCTTACTTGGCCCATTGCTGCCCCTCTGTATTCTTCTTCATCTCGTTACAGAGGAAAGAGAGCAGCCAATAGCCAGCACCAGCTTCCCCACCACGCTCTTCCTTGATCAAGCCCTGAGTGGCGTGGATTATGGGAGCCTCCATTCTCCTCTGCCCCAGCCCATGCCCTGAGCCTGTAAATGCTCCTCCTGAATACTGAAAGTCTCACCCAAATTCTTCCTTTGGAGTTAGGTGTCGAGAGCCTCAGTCCTGATTCAAATGTGTTACGTGTGCCTGCCTGAACAATTACCAGAGTGCTTCTCAGTCCAGACAGCATATGAGAGTCATCTGAGAGGCTCCTAGAATTTTTTTAAGGATTTTATTTATTTACTTTTAAAGAGAGGGGAAGGGGTGGAGAAAGAGAGAAAGAGAAACATCAGTGTGAGAAACATCAACCAGTTGCCCCTTCCCCCGAGCAGGGACCCAACCTGCAACCCAGGCGTGTGCCCTGACCACCAATCAAACCAGCAACGTTTTGCTTTGTGGAATGACGTTCAACCAACTGAGCCACGCCAGTCAGGGAAACTCCCAGAATTCCTGCTGTTTGGGCTCCACACCCCCAGATTTGGGTTTAATTGGTGGGGGTGGAACTCAGTGTGGATAAGTTTAAAAACCGCCCAGGGGTCTCTAATGTCGCTGCCAGGGCGAGGACGCACTGCTTCAGTGCTTGGGTGTAAATTAGTGTGGCCCTTTCAATAACAGAGGCCTAGGAGAAGAAGACCCATTTCACCAGGAAGAGAAGGAAAGACAGGGAATAGGCAGAGCACAAACCTCTGGCGTGAGTGCAAGAATGGAGAGTCTTTATGAGCCAGGAGTCATGTGAAGACACAGGGAACATTGGAGGGGGCACAAACCATGTAAGCCTCTAAACAAGACTCTGATGATATAATGTGGGTTTAATCTCTGGAACATGGGTTGTGGAAATGAAAAGAGCTGATCCTGGGGGGAATTGGGTAATGAAAGAACTCAGTTTGCTCCCTCCTGTGTTTTTCCTTTACTTCCATACTACTGCACTCACAATTCTTCTGACACCAGACATGTATGGGGATGGGGGCGGGTTCCCACACCAAGCAATTCTCTGTATACCAGCTGGGTGTGTCCTACAATTTAACTCAATTCTGACACTATCTACATGGAGATAGCATCAAATCCAATAGGTTAGGCCCAGTCCCGTGAGACTGCCACCCACTTCGGATGCTAATCACAACCAGTCAGTCCCCAGGTTACTCACAACTTCTGTTCAACTTGACTGTGAATCAGGAGTTTCCATGACCTTTTCGTACTTGGATTCGATTATTTGCTAGAACAGCTCACAGAACTCAGGGAAACACTTACATTTGCCAGATCATTCCATGGTAAAGGCTATGATAAAGGGCAGAGATGAACAACCAAATGAAGAGATACAAATGGCAGGGTCTGAAAGGGTCCCAAGCACAGGAGCCTGGCTGAGCTTTCCCACAAATCCCTAAATTCCCACTGATGGATGGGCTCAGGATCTGTGTTGTGCTCTGAGGTTTAATTGGGGAAAAGTTCATTTATCCTCTGTAGTGCCTATAACTGCTTCTAACTTTATCCCAAAGACTAAGCAATACTGTTGTAGATTTAGTCAAGTTCCTGGGTTACCGTTCCAGGAGATAGAGCTTCCAAAGGGGTTAAATTTCTAGTGTATGTAATCATGCTCTCTCTCTCTCTCTCTCTCTTAAAAATTTTATTTATTTCTTTTTAAAGAGAGGAGAAGGGAGGGAGAACGAGAAGAAATTAAACATTGATTGGTTTCCTCTCGCAGGTACCCCAACCAGGGACCAAACCTGCAGCCTAGGCAGGTGCCCTGTCCAGGGATCAAACTGGCGACCTCTTTGCAGGATGATACCTAACCAAATGAGCCACACCGGTCAGGTCTCACGGTCTCTCTTTAAATGTACGTACTTTATTCCTAGAGGCTAAAGAAAGCAGAGGTAGGGTTAGCTCAAAGAAGGTCTAAATCCTCTATTTTGCACTGAGAAAAAGCAAGAGTGACCTCTAGCTTCTAGTTTTGCACAATGAACGGGTGTGCATAAAAGGAAATTTAGGAAAAAGACAAGAATAATGCTGAAACTGGAGAAAACAGGAGAAGACAGCACATCAGGAGGAGTATATTAAGGGGTTTCCTTCTTCGTGATAAACTCCTCCCAGACCTAGGGAATTTCAGATGAAGAGGTACTGTGGCATAACAGCAGTGCAAGGCCCAGAAAGCCTTAGAAGCATGTCAGACAAAAAAATACACAGATCATGAGCTATTCCTACAGGAGTAAGAATTAAATGTAGAGTGCCTGCTACAAGAGAATGAGCACTATGTCCCTAGAGAGAACCTACGCTGTTAGGGACTGTTTTGTATCCCCACCCCCTCAAAAAAAAATTTGTGTGTTGAAGCCCTAACCCCTATTGCAGCTATACTTGGAGACTGGACCTTTAAGGAGGTAATTAAGGTTAAGTGTGGTCAAAGAGTAGGCCCTGACCTTGTAAGACTGGTGACCTTATAAGAAGAAAAAGAGGCACCAGAGAGCTCCCTCTGTCTCTCTCCCCCTCCTTCTCCCTCTTCCCTCACACACACACAGGAAAAGCCATGTGAAGACATAGCAAGAAGGCAGCTGTCTCTGAGCCAGGAAGAGAGTTTTCACCAGAGACCAAATCTGCCAGCACCTTGATCTGGGACTTCTAGCCTCCAGAACCATGAGAAAATAAATTGCTATTGCTAAGGACACCCAGGCTGTGGTGCCTTGTTATGGCAGCCTGAGTTTACTAATACACTCATTCATTCAGCAATAGAATCCAAGAAAGTAGGAGATCAAAAGGGAGATGGAAAGAAAATTGGGGAGTTTTAAAGAAACAAAACACTAAAAGAAAGAAGGAGACTTCAGGAAAGATATGAGGATGGCCAATGCCACTATAGGAACTGTAAGTGGGAGCAAAAAGACAGGAACTTTAGATGCCACCCATGGAGAAAAGACAATCTGTAACAGTGGTGGATTGCCCTCCAGAGTACAAGAGTTATTGTCACAATTAACTTCCTGGTGGGGGATTCCTGGCAACTGAGTTGTAAGTTCACAGGTCTTCCACTCCAGACAACTGGCATAGATTGATTACCACCTGGTAGAGCTGCAACACAGAAATCTTTCTTTTGCTCTCTTCTGTTCACTCTATCAATCAACTTCTCCCAGAGAAATCTCTTCTTTGTCTGTAGCCCTTATCAACAATGCAGATCTAGAATATGGTAAGTTCCAACTAATACTTTATCAAAGGATGTATTATTGTATGAGGAGAACGCTGCTCCGCTGGCAGTTGCTGAAACAGGATTATTTGTTGCTCCTGTTTTACGTACTCTGTATTCTTGGGATTTTAGAGCCGTAAGACACATGGAAGTTGGAATTAAATTAACCCAAATTTTCAGATGTTTGGTAGTGCTGAAGGAGCAGTTCCAGAGGAAAGCAGCTGCTGTACGAGAAACCCAAGTTCCAGGCCCTGGCAGGTAGCTCATTTGCACTGTTGCCCCAATATGCCAAGGTTGCAGGTTCGATCCCCAGTTAGGGCACATTCAAGAATCAACCAATGAATGCATAAATAAGTCGAACAACAAACTGATGTTTCTCTCCCTCTCTCTCTCCTTCTTCCTTCTCTCTCTAAAAGAAAGAAAGAAAAGAAACCCAAATTCCAAACAAGCAACCACTGACAAGTGAACCAAGAAAAAAATGGGGAAAATTACTGTTTTTATACATATTTAAGGACTGTAATTTTTCTATGGCAGTAAGAAAAAAGGAGATGTAATTTCTCTGATTAAACAAATTGACTAACTAAGGAAATTCTTATTGTTCAACTTTAGGTTTCTTACATTGTATCATTATAAATAGATAAGCCCGGGTTAAAAATCCTATATCCATATTTATGAACATGCTGTTTTGGCACATTACTTAACATCTCTAAGCCACAGGTTTCTCACCTATAAAGTGAGATATACAATGATACTAAGCATTGCAGAACGTTAATGTGAAAATTGAGTTAAATAATGCCCCAAAACTGCCTAGTATATAGTCAATAAATGTTAGATACCATTATTATTACCTTTCTCTGAACTTTGCTCTGGGGCATATAGTAAATACTATGTGGTGAGCAGGGTTGGGGGGGTTGGGTAGAGA
Source organism: Desmodus rotundus (assembly GCF_022682495.2). Classification (NCBI taxonomy): domain Eukaryota; kingdom Metazoa; phylum Chordata; class Mammalia; order Chiroptera; family Phyllostomidae; genus Desmodus; species Desmodus rotundus. Next base: position 43,651,221 of record NC_071390.1, on the reverse strand, counting down.
AAGGAGAGGAGGAGAAACATCTAGCACAGACCCATAGTACATCTTACTATGTACTAGACACTATACTGATTGCTAGGACATAGATTATTCTGTTTTTAATTTAGTTATCATTCATTTATTATGTATTTTTATTTTTATTTATTATTTATTATTCACCACAATTTTATGGAGTAGTTTCCATTACTTTACAAATGATGAAACAGAGGTTCAGAAAGACTAAGCGTTTTACTAAGGTCAACACAGACAATAATTAGTGATGGTAGGATACTAACCCAGGCGATGTGACTCCACGGTTTATCATCTCGACAAGAATCAAATAAAACCTATTTAAACATAATTCAAGTCAAGACTAAAAAGCAGAAGACTTTCCAGGCAATGTACAGAGAGCAATGTTGAGCTCACCCCCAAAAGGCTTGCAGGGCAACATCAGAGGCGTCCATGAAAGTCTAATGAGACCAAGCTGCCCGTCTCACGGCCTCAGGCGTACAGGCAGTGCCCGAGTGAGCAGTCTCCTGCAAGGGGGACCAAGGCTGATCTTTTCCTGACCTTCGCATCTTAAGGTTGTAACCTTCAACCTTAGAATGTGAAGGTCTCGTGACCTTCACATTCTACACTTAAGGTTGAAAAGTTTGTCTCTGGATTGGCCACCATCCTTGAATGTGCATTTTGAAGGGAGTTAAATAAAGATCAAGTGCATAAATGTATGTTCTCCCCTTGTATTCTCCTTTAAGCTGGAGAAGGAAGACAGGAACAGAGCCTGCTCTGTCCTGGGGGAAAATCTGTCCATCCCTGTTTCTTCCTGGCCCTCTTCTCCCTTTCTGGACCTACCTCGAACTGGAGAGAAAAATTGAGTCTGGAGATGACTCCTTCCTGAGGGTTTCTAGAACTCGTTTCTTTACTCACTGCTGGTGCTCTGGCCATTGAAGTACAAGGATCTGAGACTTGGGGGTGCACGTAATGGGAAAGGAATACACTAGTTTTTATTATCCTTGACTACACATTAAAGTCTACCTTGTTAGACTTTTAAAATTCCCTTGATCAAGCCACATATTGTACCAACTTAGCCAATATCTCTGGCAGCAGGGGAAAGAACCCAAGCAATAGTTATTTTTTTAAAACCCCAGATCATTCCGATGGGCAATTAGTGAAATAATCTGTTTTGGTTGTAGACCTCAGCACTGACCTTAAAATGAAAAAAAAAAAAAAGTTTTCCATATGGCTCATCATAGACCATTAAAATTCTATAGGAGTTTTCAGGACCAGAGCATAGTAAAGAATACTCCTTGACTCCACATTTTATCCTGTTAATATAGAATCCTTTTGGGGACTGGGGATGATTAAATGGAATAGTATTTCAGGGTTTGGGTCAAGGACAAGTCTCATTATCTTACTCCATAATATTTGTCATGAATTGCAGAGGCCACACTTTTCTCTAATTTGAATAATGCTCTTTCCCCTTCTTGATTCCTTCAAGTCTCCAGCAACACTTGGGCTGGAAATTAGGTTCTATCAAATTATGATATGGTTCCCTGAAGTACCAAGAAGAGAAATATAATAGGTCAGCCCAAACTTCTATTTATGTGCACCGTGAAACAAAAAAGATGAGACCCATATATTAGGATTTTTGTTTTTATTTGGGGGGTGGTGCCCTTCAAGCTTCCAAGAGGACTCCAATATATAGCCAAGATTGAGACCCAATACTCTAATCCAGCGATTTTTGAACCACTATGCCGTGAGAATTTTTAAAACACGCAACACCTATTTGCCCTGGCTGGTATAGCTCAGTGGATTGAGCACCAGACTAGGAAGCAAAGGGTCGCTGGTTTGATTCCCATTCAGGGCGCATGCCTGGGTTGCAGGCCAGGTCCTCAGTAGGGGGCAAGCCAGAGGCAACCACACACTGATGTTTCTCTCCCTCTCTTTCTCCCTCCCTTCCCCTCTCTCTAAAAATAAATAAATAAAATATTTTTTAAAAAATAATAATAAAACACAAAATACCCAACTATTTGGTCAGGGACACTGACCTCTTTCCCTTGGACTGTCAAATTAAAAAATGACAACAGCCAATACAATAGCTGTCTGATGTGAATTAATCAAAATTATACCTACTTTTTGTCAGGTTGACAAAAAATATTATTTGTGTGTGTGCTGCAGAATTTTAGTAATTAGTTTATTTGTGCCATAAGATTAAAAAAAAAAAGGTTAAAAATTGCTGCTCTAAGCAGTGTCACAGGACCTAGGACAACTATAAACAGCATAGGCATTAGGAAGAAAATAATAAATTGAGACATTGTTTTTGAAAGATTGCTTTTTACCAAAGAGACAAACAACTTGAAGAAAGCAGGAATGGGAAAAAAAAGTACAAAACATCAGTAGAAAACCCCATTCCTGTTTAAAACAGTGTTCTCAAACCAAAATGACTTACATGGTCCAGGTAGATTTTATTAAGAAAAGAAATAGACAAGGCTTATCACATTATGGTAGTTTGAGTTTATCCTTTTGAAAAAGATACCCTTTGCATATAGACGACTCTTCAGGTAGAAACACATGATAGGGGACTTAAGAGTTAGAAAATTTTAGTTTAAGTATTAGCTAATAAGCTTAGTAATCCATGCATGTAAAAGCTTTTGTTCCAGGAACTGAAGGTGTGACCCACCCTGACTCCAGGAGCCCATAAGCAGTTCCACCTTTGTTCCTCAGAAGCACTGCAAGCAACTCAGGGTGATATCTGAGCCACTGTACTCCAGGGTGAGATGACCACTGCCTGGGGCGCAGCTAAAGACCAGTGCCCAGGACAAGAATGCTGAAATTGTTTTTTTCAAATCCAATTAACTTTTCCCTGAATTTCAAAACCCCTCATTGCACCTTGTTTATTCCCTGCTATAAAAACCTTGGCCTGGAAAGAAAAGACAAGATGGTCTGTTAGGTTACATAACCCACTATCTTCTCAGATTACTGGCCATCTGAATAAAGCGCCCATAACGATTCAACCCCTGTCTCTGCTTATTGGGTTTGGTAGTGACAGGCAACCCAAACTCCGGCGTCTCTTCCGGTTTCACGCACACAAAACAACGTTCTTTGATTTTTCTAAAAGAGCTGTGACCTTCTAGGTTTGTATCTTATTATTCTACTTTTGATGGAAAAATATTCGTAAGTCTTAATTGCATTTTCCCTTTTATTCTGCAAGAGAAAAGCAAGATGGTAATAAATGAAAACTCTGTAAGATAATAACAGAGACTAAAGAGCACATCTGTAGGAGGATTTGGACACACTAACAACTTGAAACTGGATGAAATTAAGAAAATAATGCAAAACACAGTAAACTTTCTAACTCACTACAAAACTAAGCTCAAATTAATTCTTAGGCCATAATGTGCTTTATGATTAATGGGTATCTAGGGAAGAAAGATTTTCACTATTTATCATCAGCTTTCCCTACTTCCCAGTCAACTTATATTAGCAAATTTCTGTTTTGCAAAGTACCTGTTGGCCCCATCACTACAGCTCGCACAATGCAAAGAACTCTTGCAATTACCTAGATAATTCCTGGTGAACAGGACATTTGCATAACATTCAGGACACTCCATTATCATTTCCATTACAATATGGGCAAATTCTCTTCTGGAAACCCAGATAAAGCAGGTCACATTTATCAGGCAAAGCTGCAGAGTCACTATGCAAATACCTCAACCTTTTCTGTCAAATGTGGTATTTCCATCAGTTAATCACGGAAAGCACCTTTCATTAAGCAAAGGAGCCTGACTGTGAAGGCCTAGAGCCAAGCAAAACTCTTTTTATCCAATCAATCCTGAGAAAATTGAAAATGCCCCATTACCTAATTTTATTTATAACGATTAGTCACTGAACATCAAAAACAAGAGAGAAATTTGTTTTCTCCATGAACAAAGTAAATCACTTTCATATTTTTTTAAGCGACGGATTTTTCAGGCACCTGGTTCATCTTATCAGTGGCTACTGCAAACCATCCCACTGCATCCCTGTTGTAGTCAATGAGCTTTGCATCCTGCTCTTTCCAGAGAGAACATGGCAGCGCTGGACCGCACTTCCTGTGACTTTGAAGAGGGGAACTGAAACTGGAAAAGACACCGGTGTTCGGGCTGCCTGTCACTACCAAACCCAGTAAGCAGAGACAGCGATTGAATCTTTATGGGAGCTTTATTCAGATGGCCGGCGATCTGAGAAGACGGCAGGTTCATACCCTAGTAGACCATCTTGTCTTTTCTTTCCAGGCCAAAGTTTTTATAGCAGGGAATAAACAAGGTTCGGTAAGCGGTTTTGAAATTCAGGGAGGGTCAGGTAGAAGAAACTACAACATTCCTGTCCTGGGTGGTTAGCTGTTCCCAGGGGCAGGTGGTCTTTTGCCCCTCCCTGAAACATAATGGCCAGGATGCCTCCACTTGTCCCCAGGCGGTAATCTTTAGCAGCGCCCCAGGAGGTCAGCGGTTTTCCCAGGAGCCAGAACCGGCCTTATCTGTAGTTTCTGAAACAAAAGCTTTAACATATACATTACTTGCTAGACTTAGAACTTTTTACCTTAAGCTAAAATTTTCCAACCCTTGAGCCCCTTATCAGAACCGTTAAGGCAGAATGTCAGAAATGTTTATAAACTGTTGCCAACAATTCCGCCTCTGAGCTAAAGTTATAAATATTTAACTAAATTCTAAAGGAATATTTATGAGATATTTTCCCCTGAGAAAGAATTGCAATCACCAAATGTCTGTTAAAAAAAAAACAAACGAGTATGGGAAATACATGTTTCTTTAAGGTGTCATAAAATTTTGGAATCTGTGGTCCAAGAGGTCCTAGAGTTTTCTCTCCACTCTTGACAACTGCCTGGGTGCCACATGCAAAACTTAGAGGCTTGGCTGCGCTGAGAGCTTGTTTGGCTGCCTTGGCTGAAGGTTCTCTGATAGACCCTGGTTCTTTTTAGTGTTACTAAAACCTGCCCACGAATTAGGAACCAGAACAAGATCGCTGTGAATATTGGAAGCCTAAGCAAATCAGTTTCCAGAGCATATATTTCTGAGGCTGATCAACCACATGGGCAACCAGACAATAGCAAATGTCACTAGCACACAGTTCATTCTATATCCTGGTTTGTGTTTTCTTTCCCAGAGTGTGATAAAGACCACAACTGAGAAGGCCTCTAGTGATTTATAATAAAACTAATGGGATAGATGGCTAATTTTAAAATAATAGGCCCTGGCTAGTGTAGCTCGGTGGGTTGAGTGTGGGCCTGTGAACCAAAGGGTTGCTGGTTCAATTCCCCATCAGGGCACATGCCTGGGTTGCGGGCCAGGTCCCCAGTAGGGGGCGTGCAACAGGCAACCACACATTGATGTTTCTCTCCCTCTCTTTCTCCTTCCCTTCCCCTCTCTCTAAAATTAAATAAATAAAATCTTAAAAAAATAAAATTGATAGGAAGTTTCCCCCCAAGTAGGAAGTTTTGCCCATTCAGTTATTTTGTGTGGTGTGTGTTTTTTTATTGAGGTAAAATATATAACAAAATTAATCATTTTTAAAGTGAATAATACAGGATCATCTTGTAACAGGGTGGAACAGAGCAGGGGTCCCTGGAAAGTAGAGGAACACTGCCATCCCCCCAAATCCTGCAAAAAGCACAGGGCAGCAGGGGAGAGGGGTGGATGGGGTGGAGAGGCAGGGAGGAGCAGAAGGCACAGCATTTGAGGCACATTGCATAACAAAGGCGGATGAACAGCCCGTGCCTTCCTGAAGGGAGGCGCTGTGGAAGAAGGCTGCTTGCTACCCAGGGAAAACTGTGTATGTGGCTGTGAACACATGTGCCAGGAGAGTGTCTAGTGACATAGTTGGGTTGGGGGGAGGAGGAAACAAGCTCATACAGCACCTGTGTGAGCTGTGGGGGATAGATACCCACTCTGGATGCCTGAGCGTGTGGCTGGAAATTCTTGCCCTGACTAAAGATGGCAGCTGAAAAGAGGGAAAAAGACACTGGGGAGGTGATAAAAATGGTGGACAGTAAAACACCATAGGACGAGTCAGATGTTCAGCTGCACAGAAAATTCTGAGCCAAGCCTTTAAAATTAGAGCGTGCAAAAAAAATGGGGTCTCCTGGGAGATCTGGAGGTCTGCTGTAGGGCTGTCTGTGGGGCTGGAGGTCTGGAGGCCCTCAGCTCCCCTCCCTCATAGAAGACAGTGACAGAGGTGGCAACGCTGTGGGGGACCTGCCTGGCCAAGCACACAGGCACACTGGTGAGCTGACAGCTGCAGTAAAGGCAGCTCAGGAGGACAGAAACAGATGCTGCGAGTAAGACTCAGGCCGGTGCACACAGACTCATAGGAGATGCTTAGGGCTGAACTGTGAGATGCAGGGCCCACCAGGAGCTTACACCCTGCATGGAAGGGAGACAACTCCTGGAGGCAGGGTCCTACACAGGGGCACATGCTTCCTGGGCTCCAGCCTCTGAGACACCGCGATCCACTGCAGCAGGCGCGTGGTTTCCTGAACCGCCACGTGGAGACTGAGAGCCTTGCACCCGGATCCTGAGAGAGAGAGCTGCCGAATCCCATGAGTGCGCTTTCCAGAGAGGATGGAGATCTGTCTGCGTGACCAGCTTATGGACAGTAAAGATATGGAGAACTTCTGGGCATGGTTTTGGCTTGTAGCCTTTTGGGGAGCAAGGGAAGTTCTGGGTGTCTTCGTAGAGAAGGGCTCAGAGCAGCAGTGCTCTCAGCCCCGCCCCCCAAAGTTGGACCCCTGTTAATAAAAACCTGTTTCCTTCAACACAAATCATTGACTCATACAAAAAGGCACCAAGGGGCCAAAACCCAGTTCGCATGGCTCAATCTTCCCAGGTACTTTAAAGCCTAGACTGGCTACCAATGCTAAGACCATGCAATCCTAGACGTAGCATTCCAATGCTGAGTGAAAACTATAATCAGTCAGAATTCTTTAGTACTCTACATTTTTGCTGCGTACATGCCAAATAAAAGGTTCAGCTGATTTTTTTTTCACATACATGACTAGTTTTAGACATGACTAACTCGAATTGACTACTAATTCAGGGTTTGTTTATATAACACAGAAATAACCAATCAATCCAGAAGGAAAATAATGATCAAGTAGATTATGTTCTCCTGCGTTTGGCTGATAGACAAAATTGTTACTTTTTAATCTAGTATTGCAGTGTTTTAACCTCAGCATAATCCTATCAAACTCTAAGGCCTCCACAAAGAGAAGCCCTGTGCTCACCACCGGAAATCTGGCCTCATCTTCATCACCGCTCAGGTATTAGCAATTGCCTTTGACACCACCTGACTCCACCTCTCCGATCCTGCCTGGGGAGGAACTCTACCATCGAGAATGGCTTCCCACACTAAGCAGTGAGCCCGAGCAGCACACCACAAAACTGGAAAACATTCAGAGGCGGCTCCAGAGAACCTTAAATCTGCTCACTGGAATCCTTCTCCTGCTTGTTACACTCTGGTGACCAGTGAATTTCTGGGCCTCCCCGTAGTTGGTCCTGTGGTTCCCAAGAGACCGCCAAAATCCTAACCCTTTCTCAACTCTGAACTACCTGTGCTTTATGCCCAGTGCTTTATTGATTGTAAACAGCTCAGAACTACATCTCCAAAGGCTGTTAATGAATATCACCCCACATTGCTGTTACACTTCAGTCTAGGAGACGCAAAGGAGGAACCAGTGATAACATTCTGAAACTCCCTATTAGGCTGAAGGGGACAACGGATTGGGGGCCCAGGGTCCTTTCTCTGTTCCTGAAACCACCAATGTGGGCTGTTACTCTGGTAAAGCTCATCCCTGGAATCCGTTTACCTTATGCTTAAGAAATAAATGTTACTCTAAGGGTGGTGGAGTCTTCACTCCACGATCAACTGCGCAGCTTTTCAAATGGAAGGCCCTCACACCTGTTCCCCACCTCCAGCCCCTCCAGTATCCAGGCATCTGCACTTTTTGAAAACACCCAGGTGAGCTTCAGCCACAGCCAGGGCTGACTCCCTCTCTAAAGGATTCTGGTCATTAGATGATTATTGGGGCCAACCTGAATCTGAAGTCCTGTGACCCACAGGAAACATTTCTCTCTCAACTATCGGAGGAGAAAATTACATCCCATTGTTTGATCTGTTTGCCTCTTTTGGATCTAAGATTCTTCACAGCAAATATGACATTCAGGTTTTAAATCAGATTCCATTTTTCTCCTAATACTCACCGTTGGTGAATGAGAGGTTAAGGTCTCACTGACTTCATTACTGAAATGAATTGAAAGGCTTCAAGAAAGCATCCCGACCATGCCATCAATAATGTAAAAATCATGTTCCTCGTGGATTGCAAAATAGCTGTCTATTTCCATGGGAACACCCTGTGTGGTTTTGGCGCCTGAGGGGGTGACTAATTAAGAGAGAATAACGTCCCTATCAGGACAAATTCACTCTCCCCATTTGATCTTCAAATCTTAACAAGAGCACGTCTGCCACCCAGTGTTCAAAGGCGGCATTACGTTCTTGTCAGTATCACAGAAAGGCAGCGCCTTCCTTTCAGAACTTCAGTTCTATTTTCCTTAACTAAGGTCAGTTCTGGACTGTTTGGGGATTATAGGAAGAGGTATTATTTCTGTTTTTCTTATTTTTTATTTATTTATTTTTAGAGAGAGGGGAAGGGAGGGAGAAAGAGAGGGAGAGAAACATGGATGTACAAGAAAAACATGCATCAGTCGCCTCTCACACATCCCCAACAGGGGACCTGGCCCGCCACCCACGCATGTGCCCTGACCAGGAATCAAACCAGCAACCTGTCTGTTTGCAGGGCGACACCCAACCCGCTGAGCCACACCAGTCAGGGCAGGGAGAAGTATTGTTTCTGAGTGAAACCTATAAAAAGCACAAACACTTGCACTCATTACTCGTGCATTCAGCCACTGAAGACGACTGAAATTAATCGTAACAGTCACGATCCATGTGCCTGACCCTCCTTCTCATTAAATTGTCTCTGCAATATCGATAACCAGAACCTGGTGTTGCCAGAGCCAGACTTGCCCAGGTGAGCAATCTGTGGTTTCTACTTGCATGTATGTAGCCTTGAGAAATTTCGCTCCTAATTGGCTTAAGGCAGTCTGTCCCATTACAGTAATTTAAGTTTCAACAAGAAGGTAACAGTGAGGACTGCCGTATTTGGTGCTGAAATCCACATTTCACAAAACACAATTTACATCAAAATGGCCTGTTCCTGCAAAATGCCTGGGCTTACAGATCAGTGGACCTAACTGTCCTATCTCCCCAGGTGATATAGTAAAGGCGCTTATTCTCCCAACCTTATTTCAGCTGGAAAACAAGCCTGAACCCACTTACAGAGAAACAGCTGTTATATGCAAGAGTAAAAGGTCTTGTGGAAGCAAAGACAGACCTTCTGTGATACGCTGCCCGCCCCCCAGCCACAGTAGGAGCTCTGCTTTAGTTAACATGACTGGGGATGGATCACCAGGTAATGGATTCAGAGAGAGGAGCCTGTGAGAATAACCAGCCTTCTCCTCCTCATGGTTCCACCTCTATAATGCAGTCTATTCTTTTTGCATTCACCCAAGTTAAAAAATAAAATAGCTATGACCCACTGGGAACAAATAAGGGACTAAGGGCCATCAAAAAAAATTATCCAGCCACCACTGTGAAAGTAGTCTAAACCTGACCCTTCCTCTAGTTACTGCATTTGGCCACAAAGGGAACTGACTGACTGGCTTTAATCAAGCACTTACTATGTGCCAGGCACCATGGTTTACCCACATTGCTACTCCCACCTCACCAGTAAGATGCACTGACTGTCTGACACCAAAGCCCATTCTCTTTCCAACACCCTGCACCAGCCCTCCTGCAGGGAGCCGCGGGTCCTCCTCCCAACACGCAGGGAATTGCAGCATTCTGTTTGTCCTTGGTACCACAAGTCCCCTTGGCTCTGGACCAAGGGGAAAAAGGTTATGAGAACTGCAAACCAATAGGCCTCAAATATTACTTACTAATCGTGTTTATACAGTCTGGTACCAAGCCTTTCATAATATAAACCCGTATGGACAAGAACTCGCCCAACATCCTTCCACCTCATGCCAGGCTTTTAACAATAGTCTCCTAACTGATGTTTCTCAGTCTATTAGGGTTTCCCCCCAATCCATTATGCTCTAAATTAATTTTTCTACCTGTCTACTTCATCAAAACACATTCAAGCTTTTATATTTTTCCTGTGGCTTAGGATAAAATCTAACCCACTTAAAGCAGCACTTGAGGTTTTCCTTGCTCTCGCCACAGTCTAGCTCAGCCTTTTCTGCACTCCACTCCATGAATCTTCCCTTTAATCAGGCACATATATCTACTTATGAGGAGAATACCCTGGCTTACATTTCTCTGCTCCTCTCCCCATGTTCCTCAGCTCTGGAGTGAACTTGCCAAACCTCCCTGCTTGTGCAAATGCTCCCACATTTATCTACTCTCACCTCCTTTATGAGAACTTCCCCGCTGGGTCTCCTCCAGCCCTTATTGTTAGCATCACCTAGTGAACTGGGTGTGCGTGTGTGTGTGTTCCCATCACGCTGAAACACCTTTGGGGCAAAGATCATGCTTCCGGTTTAAATTTAAATTACATTTATTGAGAACCTATTTTGTGCCAAGCGCTGCTCCATGCTATTTTATACCTCTTTTAATCCCCAACATAATACCCCTGACAGATGGCTGATGTAAAGTAGGCATTCAAGAAATATTTGTGAGAAAGGAAACTATGAGTTTTTAAGGCATATCTCTATAGGAGATGTTTTATGTGCACTATTTTATTGATCCTAAAACCGCCCCAGAAAGAAGGCATTTTTCAATTTTTGTACATGAAAAACCAATATTCTAAGATCATAAAAACTTACCAAAAGTCACCTAAAACGTGGTTAAGTTTGGACCAAAGCTAGTTGTTCCTGTCTCCGAATTTTTTCCCACTATGTTATATCTTTGTCACAGGTAAACATTTGTTGGCAAGAGATCCCATGAAAGAAAGTTTTTCTTTGAGGGACAACTGAGGCTTCCAAATAAATGCCATCTTATCGGAGTATTCTTCCTTTAGTCACCTGATTGTCTCTTAAATTAGTTGGTGTATCTGAGCCTAAGTTATTAACTAGATGATGCAATATTGTTATAATAAAGTAACAATTGAATATTAGCACAAATACTATGTTTGAATTTTAAGAATGTGGTAATATAAATAATTCTTTCCTAAAAACTAAACTTCTAGACCTAACTACCAGTTTATGAAAAACATGGGGGTTTGGGGACAAGCTGAGCAATGATGAGGATTCGATCAGCCAAACCTAGAAATGTGGAAATAAGATCAACAGAACAGCAGTCGGTGGCTGAGCCAGGACTGAACCCCGGCGGTCTGCAGTCCGCTTAAGAATCTGGGCCCAGAAACACTCTGTTAAACTGTCCTCAGCAACATACCATTCTACCTTCTCCCGTGACAGTTTGTTCTCAGCCCAATTGAAACGTAAAAGAAATATCTCAAAGTGACATCATTTAAACCTAAATCAGAAACTAAACAATTTCACTTTTCCCAACAAGAGAAAAAAAAAAAAAGAAACAGGAAAACCATGATAGAAATGTCTAACTCTTTCCCAGTGGCATAAATATTCCTGACAGCTGGTTCCTGAAAGCATGTCGCAGTGCCACGATGAAGAATGAAACCACAGCGCCACTTCCGGGACAGCATCACTGACATCAGCCAGCCTGGGTGGCTATCACAGCTCCCACACTGCTGGACACCAGTGCACTGAAGTTCCTTTCTACTAGGTCAGTCAGTATTGGTAATAATGCATCCACATGTTGATTTACACCTTAGCAAACATTTACAATTTTTCAAGCCATTTATGACAAAAATTTTAAAAACAATCTAAATCAATGACTAACCATGTTCTATTGTTTTAATGCATGTGAGTTAGACTATTTCCTGCCAGCAGACAAAATGTATTTCTGCCATGTGAAATGCCCTTGTGAAAGCTTTAGGAAGACAGAGCACCCCAGGTTTAAGTCAGTTGTTCAGCACCTGACTGATCATCAGAACTTCCTGGTCAGATTTTCAAAATTACAGGCTTTGGGCCTCACCGTGGAGCATCTGAATCCGATTCTGGTAAGACCTAAGGACTTGTAACTTTTTAAAACTCCTAAAGATTCTAGCAGTTGGCCAGGTTTGAACTCCTCTGCTCTGGACAGCAGGAGGGGCCATTCTCTTCCTTTCTCTCTGTTCCTATTTGGCTCATGAAATAGGAACTTCCACTTTGAATTTTAGGGAAGACGTTTCTGCCAGCCATTGGTTCCTCTTCCCCTCCCTTGTTCCCACGTGGTACAGGCCTGACCTGCCCTGCCTGGAAATGCTGCAGGACAGTTACTGATCCTGCACGGTCTGTCCAGTAGGTTCTAGTTGTTGTTCTCTCCCGAGCAAGCTGCTCACCGTGGCGCATATGCTCCTCTCTCCTGGGCTTCTCTCTTGGCCCTCTGACTTTTGTCTATTTAAACTTGAAGGTCTATGAGCAGGCTGTGACCCTTAAATTGTCTGGTCACACGAGCATCTATGTTACAAAGCCAACTCCCCCTACATGCAGGCCCCATGGTCTAGACCTGGGTGTAGGTAAAACGAGGTTCATGCACAGATAACAAAATGGATCCTGCATTTTAATTCTCACTTGGTTCTTATACCTACTTCTTCACCAGCTCCTCCAGAACTTCTGGTGCCAATGACCTGGAGTTAAGCCAAAACACATCTGAATAGTCACACGTATGGACAAAAAAGATCCACATACTCCACCTGACAAGCTCAGGGGAGGCCTGCATACAAACTCAGAGGGCTAAAGTAATCACATAGGATGTCTGAAATTAAAACTTTCTAGCTAAAAGCAGTTCATGATGGGAAGCCATGTCTTAGGCTAGAATCTTCCCTGACAAAAGTTGATCTTGACCCTAATTGAGCCTTTCTATTATCTTTTTGCATCTACAATAACATACCTTTGAAATGTCAAATTGCCTTTTTCTGGGACCTTCAAAGCACAGGCACCAAACTAGAGAGAGACCACAAATCCCTTCATTGTTATTGTTCTCATGTTAATTGTTGACTGTCAACTATCCTATACCACCTGGGTAAAAGAAGTATGTGTCTGCGATTTTACTTTTTATCAAGTCCCAAAGGTTTCCCCGCTTTGCTTTCTCCCACTTCCCTCATCTGTCACCAATGGCTTTCATGTAATCCATTTGTGTCTTTTCTTTTGATTGTAGTGTATAAAATAAGGTGCAAAACTGCCACTCTCCAGAGCATTTTCTCAACCTGTTGATATTTTGCATACTGACACACGATAGTTTGCCATTAATCAAGAAGTGGATACACAATGGGCCCCAAAGTAAAAAAGTTGGAACCTGGAAGCAGGCAAGAATTTTGTGAAGGGTGCCCCTTTGGACTGCCTCTGCCAAACCTCATCTGTGGCATCAGGAAGTCCAGATTAGGGAATATAGCCAGGGAGGACCCATTGGTTAGAAGTATAAAAATAAAGGGAATATGGGGACAAAACAAAAAAAAGACTCTCTCACTCTCTGTTATTTTGCAGAATGGAGCCAAATTCACCAGCATCGGGGGGTAGAGAGGTGATCCTCCTATCTCTTCTTTCCTCTCTCCCATAGCACACAAATAATTTTTTATAGATTCCTATAAAAAAATACTTCAAACTCCTATTTTATATCAGCTTTCTTTATACAAAAGATCACTACCCTGCAGGTAGAAATCGAGGCAGTTTTATATCACTTTAAAAAATGTGTCCAAATTTTTTTCAATTGAAAGATAAACACTCCTATGGGAGATCCAAAATGGCAGAGGACTAAGTGAAAGCTACACTAACCTCCTCCCAGGACCAATCTGGAATTACAACTAAATTGTGGAGAAATCATTCTTAATAACTAACTGAACACTAGCTGGAGAGAAGTCTTATAACCACGGACAGACAGAAGAAAGTATTTCAGCACAACATGACTGGTAGGGAGTGTAGAGGAGGTGTGAGAGGGCTGGCTGGGCTCCTGTGAGCAGCAGCTGAAGTTACAGAGGGATATTTCAGCAGCCAGGGGGTTCCCTCTGAGAAGTATGGGTCCCAAACTCCAAGCCTAAGCACCACAGCTAGAAAGGAATCCAGATAACATCCAGCTATGAAAAGCAACAGGGTTTTTGTCTACACAGGGAGGGAGAGCTGGAGATGCAGAGAAACTTTTAGAGGGTCAGTGCACAAATTTCATTTGCAGCTACTTACCCTGGGCTCCAGCAGAGGTAGGGGAGAGTGGTCTAGAGATGCTTGAGGAGAATCTGGGGTTGGTGGCTCCAGGGAGAGAACTGAAGGAACAGCTACCAGGATCCCTGTGCTGAGTCATTGCTCATACTGCAGAAGCTATCTTTCTCAGGCAGAGCAGGCCCCTCCAAGTGGTATCAGCCTGAGGTTAAGTAAGAGCCCTGCCCACAAGAATTACTCTGCCCCACCCAGTGGTGCTTAAGCAGGGCTGCTGATTACAGCTAAAGGCTATATCACTGGTTAATTTTACTACTAAGGCGGAAAATACAAAGAAGCAGCCAAAATGGGAAGACAAAGAAATAGACCCCAAAGGAAAGAACAAGAGAGTACTCCAGAAGAAGTAGAAGAAATGGAGGCAATTGATTTATCAGATGGAGAGTTTAGAGTAATGATTATAAGGATACTCAACAGCATGAAAAAAGATATTGAAACTACAAAAAAGGACCAGTCAGAAATAAAGAATGCAATATCTGAAATAAATAATACACTGGAAGGAATAAATAGTAGTTTAGATGAAGCATAGGATCAAAGCAGCTATCTGGAAGACAATGTAGAAAAAAACACTCAGGCAAAGCAGTAAACAGAAAAAATAATTTTGAAAAATAAGAAGAGATTAAGAAACATTTTGGACAACATGAAGCATAACAACATCTGTATCATGGGAATGATAGAAGGAAATGAGAGCAAACAAGGGATCAAGAACCTATTTGAAGAAATAATGACTGAAAACTTTCCTAATCTGATGAAGGAAAAAGGCACACAAGTCCAGGAAGCTCAGAGAGTCCCAAACAAGTTGGTCCCAAAGGGGCCTACACCCAGACACATCATAGTTAAAATGAAGGCTTAAAGACAAGAAAATATCCTAAAAGCTACAAGAGAAAAGCAGGTAGTTATCTACAAGGGAGCAACAATGAGACTGTCATCTGATATCACAGCGGAAACACTTCAGGCCAGAAGGGAGTGGTGTGAAATATCCAAGGTGATGACGAAAAGCAAGGACCTACAACTAAGGCTACTTTACCCAGCAAGGCTATCATTTAAAATTGAAGGAGAAGTAAGGAGCTTCCCAGACAAGAAACAGCTAAAGAAGTTTGTTATGACCAAACCATACTGCAACAAATGTTGAAGGGCTTACTTGAAGAAAAAAAGAAAGAAACAAAAACAGAGGAAAGTAGTCTAACAATAAAATGGCACTAAATACATATCTATCAATAACCACCTTAAATGTAAATGGCTTAAATGCCAACCAAAAGACATAGGGTTGTTGAATGGATAAGAAAATAAGACTCATATATATGCTGCAACCAAGAGAACCATCTGAGATTGAAAGATACACGCAGACTAAAAGTAAAGAGTTGGAAAAAGATATTTCATGCAAATATAAAGGTAATAAAACCCGGGGTAACAGTACTTAAATCTAACAAAATAGACTTTCAAATCAAAGCTGTAGTAATAGACAAAGAAGGACTCTAGTTAATGATAAATGGAACAATCTGACAAGAGGCTATAACCCTAGTGAACATTCACACAACAAACATAGCAGCACCTAATATGTGAAGCAGATCTTGATGGACATAAAGGGAGAGATCAAGAGAAATACAGTCATAGTTGGGGATTTTAACACCCCATTGACTTCAATAGGTAGATCTTCTTAAGCAGAATATAAACAAAGAGACAGCAGTCTTAAATGACACTCTAGATCAAATGTATTTAATTAATATCTTCAGATTATTTCATCACAAAACAGCAGAATATTCATACTTTTCAAATGCACATGGAATGTTTTCTGGGATAGACCACATGTTAGGACAAAAAACAAGCCTCAGTAAATTTAACAAGATTGAAATCATATCAAGCATCTTCTCTGATGACAGTGCTATGAAACTAGTAATCAATCACAAGAACACTGAAAAACACACAAAGACATGGAACTTAATAACATGTTATTAAACAATGAATGGATCAAAAATGAGATCAAGGAAGAAATCAAAAGATACCTTGAAACAAATGAAAATGAGGACAACAATCCAAAATCTGTGGGACACTGGGAAAGCAATCTAAAAGGGAAATTCATAGCATTGCAAGTTTATCTCAAAAAAACAAGAAAAATATCAAATAAACTATCTAACTTCACACTTAAAGGAACTTGAAAATAACAACAAACAAAGCCTAAAGTTAATGGAAGGAAGGAAATAATAAAGATCAGAGTAGAAATAAATGAAATAGAGTCTAAAAAAATGAAACAAAAGATCAGTGAATGTAAGAGCTGGTTCTTTGAAAAGATAAACAAGATTGACAAGCCTTTAACCAGATTCATCAGAGAGAGAGAGAAAGGACCCAAATAAATAAAATCAGAAATAAAAGAGGAGAAATAACAACTGACACCAAAGAAATACAAAGGATTGTAAAAAAAATATTATGAAGAACTATATGCCAACAAGCTGGACAACCTGGATAAAATAGATAAATTCCTAGAAACATATAATTTTATAAAACTAAATCAGGAATAATCAGAGAATCTGAATAGACAGAGTACAGTACACCTAGTGAAATTGAAGATCGTATCAATAGATGCAGAGAAAGCACTTGATAAAATCTAGCACCCACTTATGATAAAAAACTCTCAGCAAAATGAGAATAGAGGGACACATACCTAAACATAGTAAAGGTCATATATGACAAACCCACTGCTAGCATCATACTCAATGGGCAAAACCTAAAATTGTTCCCTTTAAGATCAGGAATAAGACAGGATATCCGCTTTCACCTCTCTTATTCAACATGGTACTGGAAGTCCTGGCCACAGCAATCAGACAAGAGGAAAAAAGAAAAGACATCCAAATTGGAAAGGAAGAAGTAAAACTGTCTTTATTTCCATGATTCTGTATATAGAGAACCCCAAAGATTCCACCAAGAAACTACTAGAAATGATAAATGAATTCAGCAAAGTAGCAGGATACAAAATAAATATCCAGAAATCAGTTGCAATGTTATATGCCAATAACAAACTAACAGAAAGGGAAATTAAGAAAACAATCCCACTTATATTTGCTTCAAAAATAACAAAATACCTAGGAATAAACCTAACCAAGGATGCAAAAGATCTCTAGTCAGAAATTTATAAGACACTGAAGAAATAAATTGAAGAAGACAGAAATAAGTGGAAACACATACTATGTTCATGGATAGGAAGAATTAATATAATTAAAATTCCATACTACCCAAAGTAGTCTAGAGATTCAATACAATTCCTGTCAAGATTCCAATGATATATTTCACAGAACTAGAACAAATACTTCAAAAATGTATATGGAACCACAAAAGGCCCCACATAGCAACAGTAATCCTGAGAAAGAAGAACAAAGTTAGAGAAATCATGCTACCTAATATCAAACTGTACTACAAGGCCATAATAATAAAAGCAGAAGCCCATAGTAATAAAAACAGCCTGGTACTGGCATAAAAATAAACACATCCATCAATGCAACAGAATAGAGAGCTCAGAAATAAACCCACACCTTTATAGTGAATTAATATTTGACAGAGGAAGCAAGTACATACAATAAGCTCTAGATAGTTTATTCAATAAATCATATTGGGAAAATTGGACAGATACATGCAGAAAAATGAAAAAATTGGAACTAGACCACCTTCTTACACCACACACAAGAATAAATTCAAAATGGATCAACAACTTAAATGTTAGACCCAAAGCCATAAAAATCCTAGAAGAAAACATAGGCAGCAAAATCTCGGACATTGCTCGCAGCAATATTTTATCAGATATATCTTCTCAGGCAAGGGAAGCAAAAGAAAAAATAAACAAATGGGACTACATCAAACTAAAAAGTTTTTGCACAGCAAAGGAAATCACTAATATAAAAAGACAACCCACAGAATGGGAGAATATTTTCATCGACACATCTGATAAGGGGTTAATATCCAAAATTTATAAAGTACTTGCAAAACTCAACACCAAATAAACAAACAACCCAATTAAAAAATGAGTAAAGGACATGAATAGACACTTCTCCAAAGAGGAAATACAGATGGACAATAGACAGGAAAAGATGCTCAACATCACTAATCATCAGAGAAATGCAAATTAAAACTACAGTGAGATATTATCTCACACCTGTCAGAATGGCTGTCATCAATAAATCAACAACAAACAGCGAGGGTGTGGAGGAAGGAGAACCATTTTGCACTGTCGGTGGGAGTGAAGACTGGTGCAGCCACTGTGGAAAGCAGTGTGGTGATACCTCAAAAAATTAAAAATGAATCCACCTTTTGACCCAGCAATCCCACTTCCGGAAATATATCCAAAGGAACACAAAACACTAATTTGAAAGAACATAAGCACCTCTATGTTCATGGCAGTGTTATTTTCCATCACTAAGATATGGAAGCTGCCCAAGTGTCCATCAGTAGACGAGTGGATAGAACAGCTATGGGACATTTACACAATGGAATACTAATTGGCGGTAAAAAAGAAGAAAATTGTACCCCTTGTGACATATGGATGGACCTAGAGAACATTATGCTAAGTGAAATAAGCCAGTTAGAAAAAGACAAATACCATATGATTTCACTCATATGTGGAATCTAATGAACAAACTGAACTAACAAGGAAAATGGGGACAGGCTCATAGATGGAGAGCAGATGACAGCTAAGGGGTTGGAGGGGAGTTAGGGGGTTGAAGAATTAAGCAAAAAGGAAAAAGGACTCATGGACCTGGACAACAGTGTGGTAATTGCTGGAAGGAAGGGGGTATAAGGGGACTAAATGGTAATGGGAAAAAATATGATAAATATTCAATTTTTAAAAATAAGAAAAATAAATACTCTTTATAGAACCAAATAGATTTTTTGTAGAGAACTAAACACACCTTTTAAAACTCTTCAACCCAAATTGTGTTGGGAGGTTTTCACGAAGAGCTTCAGAGGGTACTAGTGAAGGAGCAATGAGAAAAGAAGTTAGAATCATTACACCAGGAAGCAATTCTGATGCCAAGAGATAGAATCAACAGCTTCTGAATGTTACAAACATCTTCCATCAAAGTGTAACTACCATACGTGCAACCAACATACATCAAACTTGACTTTACCAACTTGAAGTTGATCATATTTTACACGGTGGTTGGTTTTTTAATTTGCTTATCTATGGGGAGAAGGGGTTTATGAAGAAAATCAATGATATTAATAGCATATGAGTATATGGGAGAGTGCTTCTTAACTTTAAAAATAAAAAGTGTTAAACACTTTATACAATTATTTTGTAAAAAGTAATGAAGCAAACACTGTAGCCTTATTACAAATAAACATCCATATGCTGTTTTTTAGTAGCAAGAGACAAGGAAAGTCCTGATGTGCCATCAAAAGAGTTCCTTCCACTATAGTGAGTGTACTCTGACTCATTCTCATTTTCACCCATGAGCCTCCTACTGACCAGCGGGACTCATCTATAAGGAAAAACAGCCCCAACACGGAGTAAATTCACTGACTAATATGGAGATGGTCCTGGGCTGGTGAGAACTATGCCCTGAATTGGTTAGCAACAGCCCAATCAAAACTGAAACATAGTACTAACATACCTCACTGTTCTTCACTTTATTTTGTATGTATATAGTTTATATTACATATAGTTTACATACTATATAGATTATATGATGTATTAGTTTATATTATATATTGTATGTGTATATATATATATATATTTATATATATAATGCAACCATAACACATATAGGCTGGTAGTTTCACAAACTTATCTATTCCTTAAAGTAAGCCTTCCAGGCAGCTTTGAATGCAAGCAAGTGCTTGAAAATATTCAACTGAACTCAGTTACAATTGCTTCATAAATTTATCAATTTACATAGACATTTCCGCCCAGTTCATCTAAATTAGTGACATCGCTCTTTTCCACTTTCCTTTAACTAAGAGCAATTATATATACAGGATGGGGCAAAAGTAAACTTACAGTTGTTTATATGGAAAATAATACAATAATTAGTAAATAATACAAATGTAAACTGTGTTTCTTCAGTCACAACTGTCCCACCCTGTATTGTCTACCTTGCAGCTAATATTTAGCAATAAGTGACTTCAATACGTTATGCATATGCGTATAATATTTACCGAGGGTCACTAAGGATTTGATCCTGCCGTTTTTAAATGTGACTTACAGCAAAGGCGTTGCTATTCTTAAGCTATGTGGCAAGATGGCAACCCAAGCAAGTTATGATTTAATGGGAAATTTGGATATCACCCAATTTCATGTAAGAGGTGAAGAAAACACGTTAACTGCCAGAGAGAATGTATTTTCACCTGTAGGAATACTGATCAGCTCATCCGAATGGAAGACCACTGATTTACCTTATCAGCAGAAATATTCATATCTCACTCGGACCATTAGAGTCTATTTCACACTATAATTTCAAACATTTGGAAGTTAAATTCTTCCACCAAATTCCAAATTTATTCCTCTTTTGTGTCAAAAATTTATTCCTTCATGTACTTTTCCCACTTTAGTATAAAAAATGTATTGCTTGATGCCTTTATAAAACAGCATAAAATCTAATTACCTTTTTGATATCCTCTTAATCCAAAGTGGACTCAACCCATAAAGAATATCTAGTCACGTCTAGAGGGATGGAAATTTAACTAACTTGCTGTTTTTTTATGAACTTGTTGAAAAAGGAACCCTTTTAAATCATTTTTGCTGTTCATTAAATCTCTCTTCCGAGCAGGGGTATCCCACATTTTGGCATCTCTGGGCCACACTGGAAGAAGAGTTGTCTTGGACCACACATTAAATACACAAACACTAACGAAAACAAAAAAAAAAATCACATAATGTTCTAACTAAATTTACAGTTTTGTGTTGGGCCGCATTCGTAGCCACCTGGGCCACGCATGGCCGCGATTTGGACACCCCATGACTAGAGAGTAAGCCAACTGTTGAGAGATGGTAACGAGAACAAATGCATTGCATTCTTATGCTTCTTCTGCATGAATTGTTAAAAAAGGATAAGAAGGAAAGAGTAAAATTTTTATTCCATAGTCACAAGAAGCAAGATTACAACTACCCCAGTAGTGTTATGTGTGAAGAAAACTCCTTGGCGTGTTAAGGGTTAAAGAAAATAAGTCAGCATCCTCATCTATTCCAGATCATGTTCAGTTAGACAATTGCTCTAACATCACGTCACAGCAACTCTAAGGGAACTGTGCTATTAAAATGACCATGTATTTTATTATTTTTACATTAAAGATAGACATTTGAGCTATCTATATAGTCCACCACTTTTGTTTTACAGATAAGGAAACTAAGGCTTATGAAAGTGAAGTGATTTATTCAAGTGTACAAAATTAATGCTACAGGAGTGTAGCACAGGAGCCCCAAACTAGGGAGTTGCTTAAGTGTTCATGATATTCTGAAAAATAATCACCCGGTTGCCTAGCAGATGTGGACATGCTATTTATTACTCATGTTGCAGGGGAGTGAGCGGGTTGGTACGGGAGAGACCGCACTTCCTCCAGTCTGAGGCTCGTTAGAAGGGGTCCCAGACGAAGGCAGCGCAGGTCCAGGTTGCACAAACCCGAGGGTGGCCCGGAGCTACGTTGTGTCAGTGTGTACATGCAAAAGGAAAAGGGCAAGAAGCAGTCACGGGACAAACAAGAAGCTGCTCCCAAAAGGAGATAAGAAAGGAGTTACAATCCATTCCCAAAACAATAGTCACCCCTTCTGTCCAGGGGCCCCCTGGCAGCCCTGTCATAGGTGGTGGGGGAGCCTTGTACTGACCCCACAAGGAGGGACTAAAACTCCATGTCTCCTAACTTTCAAACCAGTGCTTTATGTCAAATATCTACTAGCTCATCAGCAACTTGGGACAAAGGACCAAGCCAGCATTTACTGAACATTTACTACGAGCAGAGACAAGGAAGCTCTGTGTGCCAGTTATCAATGCACTTGTTTCTCAGCTTTAGTCTCCCCTCAATACATGCTCTGCAGTAACGGATGGATTTTCTTCCTCATTTCTCTTGTACAGTGAGCACAGGGTTAAGCTTTTTCAATAGAGGGTACAGACTAAGGAGGAGGCCTTCTGCTCTCACTGCAGGGTCAGTCAGTGGTGTTGGTGGGAGGTCATCAGGCCGTGCTTGGCCCCAGCCATGTGCCCTGAGCACACACAGTCCCTCAAAGCCCTCGCAGCCCCAGACGGGCCTAGCGATCACCTTTCAGAGTGCTCTCAACACTGATAGCAACCTGCGATGGTGCCCCGACTCCCTCTGCCCCACTCCATGCGCAGCCACTGGCTGCAGCTCTTCCGTTCTCCGCATGTTGCAGGAAAGTTGCTTCCCCCTTGCCCAGCTCTGCAGACCTACTCTGGCCCATGAAAACCAGCAAATTTCTCTTCCATCCAGCGGGCACAACTACACCTTCCCCACCAAATCTGAAACCCAGCCTTAAGGATGAGCCCCTCTTCCAAGTTTGTCTTTCTTGTACACTCTCTCTCAACCCTAGGGTACCCTATAAGGTTTCCTTATATCTTATACTTGCACATTCATCAAAATTTAATAATTCTTGGTACTATACTTACCCTGCTTAAATCATTTTGTGGTTTCTATCGCCTGACTGGACCCAGACTGACACACCCTGCCAGGGTTGGGATCATAGCCAGCCAAACTAAGAGAAATAGCAGCGAGAACAGGAGTAAATAAAAAATTCCCTTTGCAGACTGACCCAAGGTGCCTGGGCACTGTTCAGTTATACGCAGGGGTTCTGTTCCGCTGAGTGGAGTACGTGAGCTGGAGAGAGAAATGAGTTGTTTGGGATCACAGAGAGGCTCTGAGATAAAAGAAATGAAAGAAAGATGAAGCAGCTCTGGTCAGGTAGCTCAGTTGGTGAGAGGATTGCCCGGATGTGCCAAGGTTGAAGGTTCAAGCCCAGTTGGGATGCAAACCAATACAAAAATCAACCAATGAATGCATACACTTAAGTGGAACAACTAATCCATCTCTCTCCCTCTCTCTCTCTCTCTCACACACACACACACACATACACACACACATCAATCAATAAAAAAAATTTTTTAAAGGATGAAGCATAAAGTAGATGCAAAGGTCAAGAACAAATCAACAAACGCAGGATTTGATTATTCTGATGTGCCAGGTACATCCTCATCCACATATCCTCAGCAGAATATTCAGTTCTCGTGGGTGCAGGGGGAGCTTGGATATATCTGAGTCCTGCCTCAAGGCAGGCCCATAGAAAGAAGAGAACCTACCCAAAGGAGCCCTGCTCTCCCGGGACTCCATCAACCCAGATTCCCAGTCCCTGTGCAGAGGCAGTGGTGAACTACAAATGTGCCATGGATAAGCTGCCACGTTCATCCCCCCAAGTCTTTGGATGGAGCCTGAAGTAGCCAGTAGACTCTGGTTACAAAGAGCCATATTCTGATCTTGAGGGATTGTAAAAAGAGCAAGACAGGAGCAATAAAACAAAGAGTGCTCATAGATGTTACCACCTAAAATGAAGTTTTGGAAATTTACCAAACAGAGGCATTTCAGAGAAGAGCATATTTAGAGCAAAAGGAATAGGGTAAATTGAATTGAATTGGTGGAGAACAGAAGGATGTGGTATTTTTCTAAGTGATATACACCTAAATGTAATACAAAATGATACTGACTGTAAACCATAATTGAAAAATAAAATTTAAAGTTCCTTTAAAAAATTAAAATGATATTATAGGGAAGGACACAAGCAAATGAGATAAGTTGGGTGAGTTGTGGGCAGTGTTGTTTTGTGAAAGCTTCATAAGGAATGTAAGTTCTCCAGCCCTGACTTGTGTGGCTCAGTGGGTTAGGCGTCATCAAACAAACCAAAAGGTCACTGGTTTGATTCCTGGTCAGGGCACATTCCTGGGTTGCAGTCCAGGTCCCTGGTTGTGGGTGTGCAAAGGGCAACCGATCTATGTTTCTCTTGTGCATCAATGTTTCTCTCCCTTTCTTTCTTTCTCCCTCTCTTCCCCTCTCTCTAGATATAAATAAATAAAATTTTGAAAAACAATAAAAAAGGAATGTAAGTTCTTCAAATCTGATCTATGCTGTGGGGTTAGAAATAAAACAAACCAGCAAGCTTTCATTTGGGCCTGGGGGACATGCGGGGCAGGCCACCAATGCTTCCGTAGTAACTCAGGAAAGCAGCTGTAGAGTCTTTCTCACTGGAGAAGGGCTGGTCCTGTCTGCAGAAGTGCGTGCCTGACATGTGATGCTTCTTGACTTGCTCAGCCCTGAGAGTTTTCCCTGAGATAAATGTTTCCTGCTCTGCTCTGTGGTCTGCAGGCTGAGCTCTTCTAAACATTTCCTGCATCTCAGTTTGCAGTAGGTTCAGTAGAAAGAGGTTCAGTAACTTGTACAGGATCATATGGCCAGGAAATAATGGCAACAAAAGCAGATGTGCCTGGTTTTGTTTTTTAAGTATATTTTATTGATTATGCTATTACAGTTGTCCCATTTGTTTCTCCCCTATACCCCCTCCACCCTGTATCCCACTCCCTATGGCCTCTCCACCCCCCGCCTTAGTTCATGTCCATGGGTAGTACATATAAGTTCTTTGGCTTCTCCCTTTCCCATACTATTCTTAACTTCCCCCTGTCTATTTTGACCTATCATCTATGCTTGTTATTCCCTGTACCTTTTCCCCCATTCTCCCCTCACCCCCTCCCTGCTGATAACCCTCCATGTGATCTCCATTTCTGTGATTCTATTCCTGTTCTAGTTGTCTGCTTAGTTTGTTTTGTTTTTGTTTTTGTTTTTTGGTTCAGTTATTGATAGTTGTCTGTTTGTTGTAATTTTACTGTTAATAGTTTTGATCTTCTTCTTTTTCTTGGATAAGTACCTTTAACATTTTATATAATAAGAGTTTGGTGATGGTGAACTCCTTTAACTTGACCTTATCTGGGAAGCACTTTATCTGCCCTTCCATTCTAAATGATAGCTTTGCTGAATAGAGTAATCTTGGACACAATTCCTTGCTTTTCTTGACATTGAATACTTCTTGCCAGCTCTTTCTTGCCTGCAAGGTTTCTTTGGAGAAATCAGCTGACAGTCTTATGAGAACTCCTTCGTAGGTAACTGTCTCCTTTTCTCTTGCTGCTTTTAAGATTCTATCCTTATCTTTAATCTTGGATAATTTAATTATGATGTGTGTGTTTCTCCTTGGATCCAACTTCTTCGGGACTCTCAGAGTTTCCTGGACTTGCATGTGTAGTTCGTTAACCCAATTGGGGAAGTTCTCCTTCATTATTTGTTCAGATAAGTTTTCAAGTTCTTGCTCTTCCTCTTCTCCTTCTGGCACCTCTATAACTTGTATATTGGAATGTTTAATGTTGTCCTGGATATTCCTAAGCCTCTCCTCATTTTTTTGAACTCTTGTTTCTTCATTCTATTCCAGCTGAATGTTTATTTCTTCTTTCTGTTCCAAATCTTTGATTTGAGTCCCAGTTTCCTTGCCTTCACTGTTGGTTCCCTGTATATTTTTTCTTTATTTCACTTCGCATAGCCTTCATTTCTTCCTTTATTTTGTGGCTTTACTCAATCATTTCTGTGAGCATCCGGATTACCAGTGTTTTGAACTGTGCATCTGATAGGTTGGCTATCTCCTTGTCACTTAGTTACTTTTCTGGACTTTTGATCTGTTCTTTCATTTGGGCCGTATTTCTTTGTCTTGGTGCACCTGTTAAGTTGTTAGGGGCAGAACCTTAGGTATTCGCCAGGGCAGGGCAAGCCAGTTCACTTGTTGTGAACTGTCTGTGGGGGAGGGGTCAGAGAGGGAACAATGCTGCTTGCTAGACTCTCACCCCACTCTTAGTCACTTCTCTTGCTTCCCACAAGCAGATTGTGCCCTTCCAGGTGCTGATTCGTGGGTGGGTGGGCTTGTGTACATCCTAGGATCCCGTGGAGTCCCTGTGAGACTGGGAGCTTCTCCTGCCACTGCAGACCCTACAGGTTTTCACTGGTACAGCTTTTGAGGCTTTATTTCCTTGTGATGGAACCCTGATCTATCTCACTCCCCAAATGTTCCTCCAAGCTTATCCTCACACAAATGTGGGATATCTCAGTCTGCCAGCCACCACCTTGCTCACCCCCTCACTCACCCCAGTCTGCCAGCCACAGCCTTGCTGCTCATCCTCTCTGCCCCAGCTTCCCATCTCTGCCCCTCCTACTGGTCTGGATGACAACTCCTTGGTTGTCGGACTTCATACAGTTTGATTTTCTGGCAGTTCTGGGGGTTTTTTTGTTTTTAAATTGGTTGTTATCCTTCTTTTGGCAGAAAGCAATGTATATCCACCTAGGCCTCCATCTTAGATGTACCTGTTAGCACATAACATCTAACCTCCTTTTTTTTTTTTTTTTGAAGATCTTATTTATTTATTTTCAGAGAGAGTGGAAGGGTGGGAGAAAGAGAGGGAGAGAAGCATCAATGTATGGTTGCCTCTTGTACATCCCCACCCGCGGACCTGGCCCAAAACCCAGGCATGTGCTCTGACTGGGAATCGAACTGGCAACCCTTTGGTTCATAGGCTGACACTCAATCCACTGAGCCAAACCAGCCAGGGCCATCTAACCCCCCTTCATCTCCCAACTGCCCACTTCCAGACCCTTCCCCGCACGGTGTCCCTGTGGTCAGCATGGACACCCAGAAGCAGCTTGGCCCGTCCTTGTCTTCATGGCACCACAGCAGAGCTGTGTTCCACACGCTGCAACCACAGACAATTCCGAGCCGCTTCTTTGACAGGCAGACACACAGTGTTACGGAAGGTGACAGTGCTCCATTTCAATAGTCACCACAGGGAAATTTGTTTCATTGAGTGGAAGCGAGGAAGCAGGTGAAATGAAAGCCTCCTGCCATAGTGTTTGCTGCCCTTTTATACAATAACATCAACCTTTGTTTGCAGAGAACAGCGTGTGCATCCATCAGGAAACCCGACTCTTAGCTGCTGTTCCAGTCTCTGGATTAGTTTCAGAGAAGTCAATGAAGAGAATGTGATGCTATCAGTGAAGCCTGTGTCTTTGTTAACCCGGGATGCTCTGGCTACGGATTATCACTGTAACTGTACAAACTGGGCTTCAGCCACTCAGCACCCTTTTAAAAGACCCAACAATTTGTGTTGAAGGAAACAGGTTTTTATTAACAGAGGTCCAACCCTGAGGGTGCTGAGAGCACTCCTGCTCTGAGCCCTCCTCTCCCAAGACACCCAGAAATCCTCTTCTGGGGATGTCAAAAGACTACAGGCCAAAACCATGCCCAGAAGTTTCCATTTCCTTATCTGTCTATAAGCTGGTCATGCAAACAGATCTCCACCCTGTCGGGAATGTGCACTCGTGGGTTTCAGAGTTGCCATCCTCTCCCAGCAGCTCTCTCTTTCAGGATCTGGGATGCACGGCTCTCAGTCTCCACGTAGCTGTCCACGAACCGTGTGCCGTGCTGCAGTGGTTCATAGTGTCCCAGAGGCTGGAGCCAGGGAGCACACGCCCCTGCGTAGGACCCTGCCTCCAGGAGTGAGCTCCCACCCATGTGACAACTAAGCCCGTGGTGGCCTCTGTACCAAGAAAGCGACTTCTCTGTACCAAGCACCCCTACCAAGAGTGGGAGCAAAAGAGTGAGAGCATTTCCACCTTTTACTTTTAAAAGGCCCTCCCAAAATCCCACATGCACAGGAAGCCAGTGGGGGTGTCCAGGCTTTCCTATGGTGAGTCAGTGTCCCCCATTCTTGTCAGCTCCCCAGTGTCTCTGGCCTTCTTTTGGCTGCCATCTTTAGTCAGGACGAAGGTTTCCCAGCCACACACAGGCATGTGTGCTTCCATCCAGCCCCGCCCCTACAGCTCACTCAGGCATTCTGTGTGAGCTTCACCCCTTCCCCTCACCTGCCCCCCAACAAGCATACATTCGCACAGTCTCATTGTCTTTGTTTACAGTTTGTCCCAGGCAGCAGCCTCCTTCCTCTGCCTCTCCCCTCAGGAAGGCTCCAGCTTTGTTAATCTGCCTTTGTTAAGCAACGTGCCTTAAGTACTGTGCCTTCTGCTCCTATGGCACCCATCCCGCCCCCCTGCCTGTGTGCTTTTGGGGGGTTCCCCTGTCTTTTCAGGGTTTCCCCCTGCTCTGGCCTACCCCATTACATTACTATGGATGCTCAAGGTAGGAATGAGATACTCTTTTCCTCTGATGAATCTCCTGTGAGACTCTTCAAATATAATAGTAGCAAACTGAGAGGCCTGGGTAGGCACAGTACGCCCAAGGCACTCTGCAGCAGCTCATTTCCCAAAGAGAACTGAATCTAACGCCACCTAGAGGCACACCCCAGAAATATGCATTGTGAAGTCACTTAATTTCTATTAAGATGAAATAGAAATTACTTGATGAAATTAAGATGAAATGTTCTGAGAAGATGAAAATGAATGAGACTCCCAAAAAAGACAAACATGTCCACTGAAATAAAATAGTCGCATCAGGAAACTACACACTTGCCAAAAAGAGACGAACCACACGCCTGCCGGATGGCTGCGGTGGCCCTGCCTGCGCCTGACCCCGTTCTGTCCCCCTCACCAAGCCCACCCTCTGGATGGTCTAGGCAGGAGCAGCTCAGTGGGACTGAGTGGGCTCTGCTGAAGACAAGGAAACTGGCTCATACAAGCGTGGGAATGTGAACCCCCCAAACTGCGGACCTCTGGGCTCTGGACACTCCCTTTTGTCAGCAAGGCCTCCTCTTGTGACCAGAAGAACAGTCTTAGTCCATTCAGGCCGCTGTAACAACACAGCACAGGCTGGGAAGTTTATAAACAGCAGAAATTGTTCTCTCAGCTCTGGAGGCTGGAAGTCCAAGGTTGATGTGAACATGGTCGGGTTCTGGCGAGGGCTCACTTCTGGGTTGGAGACTGCCCACTTTTCTCCGTGTCCTCGCCCAGGGGAAGGGGTGTGCTAGCTCTCTGGGGCCTCTTTTATTCCTGCTCTAATCCCATTCATGAGGGCTCTGCTCGCATGACCTAATCACCTCCCAAAGGCCCCACCTCCTAAATACAGCACTTCCTCAAATAACATTGGTGCAATCGACGTTTTTCCTTATACAGTTGACAAGAAAAAAAATAGCTTCCCATCTGGAGTCACCATCTGTGTGGTCTTTGAATGAATGATCTCCCCATGTCTGCGTGTGTTTTCTCTGGGACTCTGGTTTCCTCTCACGTCCCAAAACTGTGTACATGAGGTGAACTGGCCTGTCCACACTGACCCATCTGAGTCAGTGTGGGCATGGGTGTGCGTGGCCCTGGTTTGGAAGGGCATCCTGTCCAGGCTTGGTTCCACTTTGTGGCTTCCTGGGTCTCCAGGACAGGCTCTGATCACCCTTGACCTTGAACTGGAATAAGCAAGTTGGAGAATAATACTTATTCATCTTTCTTAAATGTACGTGTAGCTCACATTTATTTCAATATTTACTATTAGCAGGGTTTTGGGCCTTTCTTTAGAAGTTTGGTGATGTTTTTGTGACTATCAATATGCCCTAGGAATTTAACTCTTGCTTATATCAATAAGCTTGTGGTAAAATTGGTTTCATTATATGTCCTTTTACTTAAAGTCTCCACTTCCAAGAACCTACTGGCGATATTAAGTAAAGATTTACTGTATTGTTACCTTGGGCATTAAGTTTTTAACATGATTTTGGAGGGACACAGAAATTCAGACCACATCTTTCTCCATATCCATGTAAAGTGATACCGAGGCGGGATTCTTCGCATGAGCGCATTTCCAAGTGCATCCGGCTGTGCCTCAAGTCCGCACCCTACCCACATGAGCTGACCTTTGCTAAACCTTCCCCAGTTAACCTCACTCTGTCACACACCTTACCCCATGTGTGTGTCCCAGATCTATGACGTGACAGTTATGTAACAAAACTCAAGAGGAACTAAGTCTCCTCACTTTATGGTAGTTTTTATTCCAAATAGAGTCAGCCTTCAGGAGGCAGAATGGCAGGGAAAGGAAAAGCCCCAGCCTTTGGAGTGAGACAGGTCCGGGGTTGAGTCCTGGAGCAGGGACTGTGTATCCTTAAGCCAGTCATACACCTTCTCACAGGTGAACTGGAGAAAATAGTGCCTACTGGTAGGTTTTCATGAGTTTTAACAAAACCTAGTAGAAGTTCATTTCCTTTCTGCTTTCCTCTTATTTAACTTTTACCCTTCAGTCGCCTTCTTTCCAGACTTACCAGGCTTAATTTCAACCGAGCTTTGGCTACTGACAAGAGAAGTCATTTTCATAGGATGACCATTTATCACTATGGAGTTAAAAAGAAAAAAAATGCCTCTGATTTTTGAAGGTAATTCATAAGACTATTTCTCAAAATGCACTAACTTTGGCAACAATATTTATTGAAAGGCCCCAAGGTAATACTTTGAGAATAATCACAGGCACTCCATCAGCTCTGGCCTATTGAAACAGAATTAGATGTATGGCAACAGTCGAGCAGGCTGTTGATCATCTGAGCACCTGCTCTTTTGCACAAACAGTGTTCTGCCCTGTGAGAAGGATGAAAATGGTAAGAGTCGGTCTTTGTTTTCCTACCTAATGAATAGGTATGTTTTGAGAATTAAAGTAAAATGACACATGTGAAACATTTTGTAACAATCTAAATAAATAGGGGAAGTGATAGTCATGAATTTTTTAGTCACAAATGACAGCCCCAATTGGCTTAAACAAACAACCAAAAGGGGAGGAGCCTTACTGACTGAAGTGATCAAAGCACAGGAATGTTTAGCTTCAGGAATGGCTGGATCAAAATGCTCAAGTGCCGTCAGAGTCTGTTTCTGTGTTTGTGTGTGTGAACTCCCTTCCAGCATTTTTCCTACACTGACTGCTTTTTCAGATGGGTCCTCCTTTGTGCTAATTAGAGCCTTACATTTATGTCCTCATAGCTGAGCAACTGTGATGGAAAGAGAGCTTCTCTTTCCTACTACTTGTAATAAAAGCCACAGATTACATCTCATTAGTCTGGTATGACTCATGTGACCATCCATGAACCAATCACTGAAGCCCAGTGGACAGAATGCTATGATTGGTGAGACAAGGCTCATAATCCCTTCCCTGAAATTGGGGTACTAAGGGCAGTCTCATCTCATAGCATAAATACAGGATGGTGTTCCTGAAGCATGGGAAATGTAATTTGCTGGACATGCAAAAACACTGTAGAGTGTGAGAGTATTAGTTAAGATTATGTTAGGATGTGAGTGCCAGAATAACCCCAAATCATAGTGGTTTAAACAAAAATAGAGGCTTATTTCTCTCACACATTCAGGAAGCCCAATAGTAGTCTGAACTGTTAAGGCACTCCAGAACATAAGAGATCCAGGCTCAATTATTTGTTGCTACCCACTGTGGGGTTTCCATTCTATTCTAACGATCACTTCATAGTTCAATATGGATGCTGCAGCTCCAGCTATCACATCCTTACTCTGCCCAACCTATAGAAGAACATGTACAAGAAGTAGAGATCCTTCCTACCTTTAAAAATAACTTCCATTTACAACCCATTGAGTGGAACATAGTTATTGGCCATATTTAGCTACAAAGGAGGCTGGAAAATATGATCTTTATTCTGTATAACCATTCACCAAACCAAAAATTGGGGTTTAATATCACTATTGAAGATGAGGAGGATAAATACTTGGGGAAAACTAAAAGTCTTTACCACACAAATTTAAATAAACTTTTGTAATACAATACAAGCTATTAAGTGCTAATAAGACAAAATAAGAAGATGGAGTGTTTGACTCTATATATCTGGAATACTAAGCAGCTAAAATTCAAATTGGTCTCCTGATAACACTGCTGAATTAGGTAATTATTGATACAAAAGAATACTAAATAATGATAACAGTAAAATTGTGGCAGCCATCTGGTTTAGGCACATCACTTGAATAGCTTTAGGATACTGCTAAATAATGACAAAAGTAAAATTGAGGTAGCCAGAGACGTCAAGCACACCACTTACATAGATTAGGCATTTACCGAAGATACAGTTTTCAGAAAAATAATGAGATAATTTTTTAGACATTGAGAGTGTATAATTTCAGATCTTCAAATCATGGCAACTTTGAGAATAATATTAAGTAAATATTCTTCCTGTTTTATTAGTAAAGAACCAAAGCCAAGACAGCAAAGTATTTAAGAATAAAATGAAGAGCTCTGTTTCAAAGATTCTCACCATTATGATTCCAGCCTCCATTTCCAGACTCACCTCCCAGAGATTCCTGCATAATTACACCTTCATTCTGCACTGTCCCATATTTTCAGCAGAAGTTTTTGGTGATTCTGGATTCTCTGGGTGAAACTCCTTGAAAATGTCTCTTTGTATTGAAATTCCACCCTTCTTTTTATAGTCACAAGACAATTATAGGAGAACAGATGAGCACAGCAGGAGAGAGAGAAATAATAACTAAAATAAAACTTCCCTCTCAAAATAAGAATGCACTCCAAATGCCACAATAATTGAAAAAACCTAATCAAGCCAAAATGTAAAGGCAATAAATTTCTGAAATTGTTTGGAAACACCAAAATAAGTATAAGACATCTTCAAAATAAATGGAAAAAGCTTTACCCTATAAAGAACAACTATAATTATAAAATTATGTTGTGGATTTATAAGACAATTCTCTCAGAAACTGATATAACAAAGAGACAAGATTGTCTTTGTTTATTCTTCAAAGAGCATCTATCAAAGACATGAATAATCAATATCAAATTGATCTATTAAATATATTAAATGTATTAAATATATATTGGAATACACAAACACACACAGAGACAATGAGGAATATAGGCTTTTTGGATACACCTACAACATTTATAAAAATAAACCATTTCAGTCCCTTGGAATAATTTCAATAAATGCCAAAATACTAGTATATAATTCAGACTATTTGCTCCAATTATATTTCAATAAAATTAGAAATTAATGCCACAAATATAGCTATTTAGTCATTTCAAATGTTTGGAGACCAAATAACATATGACCAAACAACCCAGAGGATTAAAAATAAATCCTAAAGGAAATTAAGTTCTATGTAATTCTGAATACAGATGAAACATAGTTCATATAAAAATTTGTTTGACATAGTTAATACAGTACTTATGAACAAATTATTGTTTTACATGCACTCATTAGGAGTTAAGAAAGGTTAAAAAAACATCTTTGTTATTCTTTTTCTTATCTCTTTGGATGTACTTTGTTAATCATTTTCAACTCATTGAGTTAAATACTGTGTTTGAATGACTAGTAAGTATATAAAAAAAGATGTGCAACTTCATTGGTACTCAAAGATAAGTAAATGAAAAACAGCGAGGTAAAAGGCTAGTTTGCTACATGCTTCTGCATAGTCCAAGATGGCTGTTACTATAATATTTGCATTCCAGCCATTGGAAAAAGAAGTAAAGAAGTAGAGAATAAAGGGAAACCCCGTCCTTTTAACAGGGCATGGCCTGAAAAATGCATGCCTAACCACAGCTCACATCCCGTGGACCAGAACTTGGTCACATAACAACACCTCACAGCTTTCGGGGTGTCTGGGAAATGTATACTTTGTTGCAAGGCTCCCATGTACCAAGAGGAAAACTAACATTTCTTTTATTGTCAAAAAGAGAGAGAGAAAAGACACTGAATGGATAGCCAACATCCTTTGTCACATATGATATGCTCATGTGAAATTTTTTGAACTCTCACACTTCTATGGGGGAGCCAGCCCCTAACATGTTCTCAATTGTTC
Organism: Desmodus rotundus; assembly: GCF_022682495.2. Taxonomy (NCBI): domain Eukaryota; kingdom Metazoa; phylum Chordata; class Mammalia; order Chiroptera; family Phyllostomidae; genus Desmodus; species Desmodus rotundus. Next base: position 43,617,061 of record NC_071390.1, on the reverse strand, counting down.
ATTTGGTTGTGAAAAAGTCTTTGCTGCTCAAAATCTGGAATTTCAGAAATAGGCCAAAAGTAGCTTGGAAAGAAAAAAGTACATGCATGCAAACCTTTCTTTAAGAAATTATTGTTAACTTTATTTAATCTAGTATTTAATTAATTGAAACTTTTAAAGCATGTATCTTTTATGGAGCTTTTGATGTGATGCTATCTGGCCTTAAAAGGTGGAAATGATAGTTAGTTCAAAGCCTGGAGGGTAGATGGCAGCCAAGCACTTACAGTTAAAAATCAGAATGTTTACATTTCTGTTTATGATATTCCATGATTTACTAGTAGTTTCATCTTTTTCAATTCTTTACATGCTAAAAAGAACTAGAAGCAATAAACTATAAAAAGGAGGTTGAATATAAACCTCCTCAAGTGCAGTGACAAGGATTTTTAATACCTCTTGTGTCAAGAACACAATCTGGAAACTGAATGGACATTTGAAATCAATTAATTTTTAGTTAAGTTCAGAGTAGAATATTTTCTTTGGAAGAGTTGACTCCTACCAACAGATGAAATGCCCTAATTTCTTCTTACAGAATAATTTCAGCTATGTTCCAAGAAACAAGATGACCCAGGGTTACCAATTTATAATAGCCTAATTTCTTTATTCAGAAATACTTTTTTCTCCAACCTTTAAGCCAACTGCTTAAAATTCAGTCAAAGGCTGAAAGAATTACGAAACCTGTTTTGACAACTATGATTTGTGATAGACAGAAGTAAGCAGGAAAATGAGAATGAATACAGAGAAAAGTAAAAGCCAAGAGGGAGGAGGGTTGTGATAAAAGGCTAACAGCTGTTCTGCTTTGGGTGCCAGTATTAGAGTTCAAGATCATTATAATCACTCCACAGTTCATCAGGCCCAAGATCCTCCCCCCACTGTCTGCACAGGGAAGAAATACCATTTGCTATTACACCTCTCCTCTGTACTCCCTCAACCACTCAAAGAAATGTAGTAAAATCAATCTAAAACACTGCATTTGCTCGGGAAGAGCACGAAAGGGAGAAGAATATAGGAAGTGGCAACGCTATGTCTTCACTGGGGCGCCATGGGCTGCCTGCCAGAGCCAATGCCCAGCCCCAGGTCGGTAATTTATTATGCCATAGGGATAGATCTCCGTTCAGCCAGTGGGAATCCGCGTCTTTCAATATACTTTCCTGGGTCCCGAGCTCGGCAATGTGTGTTTGCGCGCCCGCGTTCCCTGAGGTTTCCAGTCTCGCACTGCTGATGGCAGCTTCAGGACCAAGGACAGCACCGGCGCCCCACCTTTCCCACGCTTACATCATTCTCATAGCAAACCTGCAATGTAGGTGTTTTTATTACCCCCAGCCTATAGTTGAGAAACAAATTCAGAAGGACATCAAGTGGCTTACCCAAGGTCACGTGGATAGTAAAAATCAGAGCCAGAATTGGAATATAAACTCTACATTTATTACTTTTATTCAATTTGATGTAATTGCACAACTGCTTGCCCAAATTCTTGTTTCTCTGAGTAATTTTTCTGTGATAAAGCACTATTTTCTAGTAACACTATCAGAATGACTTTGCATTTCACCATATGGACACTGTTGGTTGAAATGTAATTAATCTTGAGGCACTGAGCTCCCATGAAGCCAGGTAACAACAGGTGGAGTCCCCGGAAGGGAGCCACATTTTGAGCCTAAGGCAAGCTTCCCCCACTGAAGCACTGCCTTCCGACTTAGCCCATGAACTACTGCCACCAATCAGGCGGATTCCAGGAGGGCAGTGATAGCCATGGAACTCAGGGACTTCGCTAGGCATTTTGGCAATATTTTGAAATTTAGTATTTACTTTCTAAAATAAAATTTATTACAATTTTTGCATTATAAATACATACTAGCAAGAAAAATAAAGTCAAAAGGAAAAACTCCCTTATTTTCCAGTTCCCAAAGATAACCACTCTTTCTATTTGTGTGTCTTTAGCCACAGTCTTTTCTTTATAAAGCTAATGGTGGTGAGTGTGGGAGCAGGTGGACCACGATCCTGAAGCACCCCCACCCCACCCCTGCTTCAGACTAAGTTGTTAAGCATAGATCAGCTCTGTTGGGGCTCCAAGTACTCTTACTGGAAGAAAAGGTATCATTAGTTTTTTAAATTAAAGCTTTAAAATTTTATCAGGTGAAGATTTTAGGTAAATTGTGGATATTTTCAAGTTGAGCTTCAGTTTTATACCATAAATATGTGTAGCTGATCTAGTGAGCCCATGGAAAGAATCTCAACTCTGAGGACTTCAGACATCAACTTGCTGTCCACTTAAACCACACCAGGTGGTACCAGGTGATGCTTCTTTTCTCTTCAAGTAGTAAAATGATTGTGTGTCACTAAGTGCTTCCCTCTCTCAGGCCTGTTCAGAACAGTGAACGAATTGCAAATAAGCTTGAGGGAAATAAGGGGTGGGGGTGACAGAAAAGTTAAAACTGGATTGTGACGATAGCTCACAAATTTAAATCACAAACTTACTAAGAAGCCCTGACTTGTAGTTGAATAAAAGTGTGAAAACAAAAAAGTGCATTCCTATACTATATCTATTCAGAAGAAAGCTCTGTGCTTAGCTACAAGTTAAAATTTTAAATTCATTGATAAAACCTGAAGTGCTTCAACCATTGTTACTTTTATTCCTTTAATCTGTATCTTTTCAAAGTTGCCTTACAATATCAGACCACCACTATAATGCTGCATGTAACTAATTAACCAGTATAATTAAGTACACACTTAAAATCTCTTTTCCTGGGTTATGTAGTACTGTATAAAGAGCGACAATTCAATTTTTACTTCTGGCCTTTCAACATCTCCTTTAACATGTATATCATGAAGAGTAACATATCTTCATGAACAGGAAGAGTAAACTTGTGTTTTTAATTTGGATATTTTCAGCATTCAATTTGATCATAGATGTCTCTCTGTAATTATAGTACATGGTGCAGCATATTCCTACTAACCCAGACAGCCCTTGTTTGGGAAGTTAGAGAACTGGGAAGTAAGCAAATCCAGTGTGGTGGTTTGGCCTCTTAGACCTAGCATGAATTCCTTGTAATAAGCTCTATTAACTTGGACAAGTTACTTAACATGTCTGGGCCTTTAGGTAACCTATAAATTTGGAATTAAACTTTTTCAGATATTTCATGAGGATTAACTGGGTTTGACATCAGTAACATAGAAGAAAAAAATGTTACTAAAACTACCATAGCAATTATGTCTCTCAAAGAGCAGCGATCATAATCCATTTTAGTAAAACTAAATCTGTTCTCTATGTACAGATACTATTAGGAAAGATGAAAAAAAAGGTGGAAAGCTTTGGCCAGTGATGTTAAGGTTACAATCTGAAATAGGTAAGTAGCCTCTCATTTTTTAACAAAGACTCAGATATAGCAACTATTAAAATTTTCATTAGCTGGGGTGCAGGGACTAAAGCACTGAAGTTTAAGACAAGGATGTTTAATATTCTAATTTGTTTGTGTTATGGCACGTAACCAAGTTTTTCATTCCCAAGCCTCCCCCAAAGCCTGCTATATGAACGAAAGGCCTGTGTGAGTCTTTCAGAGAAAATCAAGGCAAAGAAGCTGAATAACACCATGGGCTGGTATGGAGGAAAGCAGCCGCAGGGACAAACAAGATGAAAGTCGTAGGAGGAAGATGACCTCGGTCCAGTTATCAAATGCATGCCTCCAGGATTTCACAGAAGTCTTTGGAAGCACACTGAATTTCTTATATAGGATGTGGGATAGATGACTTTGATCAATTATATTTACACCCCAAACTAAAAGAATTGGGTTATAGATGGAATCATAAATTACTAGTACAGTAGCTGATATCACACACACTATACATATACAGTTGAGCCTAACTACCCAGGGATTCTATATCTGTGAAATCACCTACTCACTAAAATTCACTTGTAGCTCCAAACAACGTGTGGCATTTTTGCGGTCATTTGCAGACATCACAGAGCAGGAAAAAACTTGTGTCGCCCAATGTTTATGTTCCCAGCTGAGGTTAACCATGGCAATGCTCTGCCTTCTTGTTTCAGCTCTTATAATATGCGTCTCTTGCGGTTTATTGAGTGCTACATTTTTCACATTCTTGTGCTTTTTGGGGGGTGATATTGCTGTTTAAAATGGCCCCCAAAGCGTAGTGCTGAACTGCTGTCGAGTGTACTTCAGTGAAGAAGGCATCACACAGAAAATACACGTCAGATAAGCTCTCCTCAGATATGAGTTATAGTGCTCTTGGCCATAATTTCAGTGTTAATAAAGCAACAACATATATTAACTAAGGTGTCTTTAAACAGAAACACTCATTAGGGTGCTGCAGTACAATCCTGACACTTGTCACCCCAGGTTAGTGTCAGACTCCAAAGGTGAAAGGCACAGTCCCCAGTAACACAACCATTACCTCAGACGCCAGCCACAAGTTTGGGGTGCTCCAGGCCATCCACACTTCTGACCTACTGGCTACAAATTTTAGGGTTCCAATGACCCCCTCAGGTTCAATAACTCACTAGAATGACTCATGGAACTCAGGAAAGCACTAAGATATGACTAGAGTTTTATTATAAAGAGACACATAGGGCAAAGTGTGGGTATGAGTGTATGGGAGGGAGAGGAAGCCTAAATGGAGTGTGTTTGCAAAGTCTAGGAGGAGAATTAGAGATAAGTTGAGGAATTTGCTGAAAAGGGACAAAGGGAAGGGGGTGGTAGATGGAGAGACAAGGAGGAAGTCAGTAAAAGATGTTTCAGTAGGGTTATTATACGTGTGGATGAGCTCACCTGTGTATTGATGAAAATAATAAAGAGGGACAAATTCAAGTTTCAGGAGGATGTACAATTGCACCAGGGATGTTTTTTAAAAAATGTATGGGTCTAGAAGGAAGTAGATTGATTGATAAACTTCGGGGGGAAATGATGTGAAATTTCTTTTAGTTGCTTCCACTCTTAGTGTAAACGTGAACTTAGTGAAATCATGAACTAAGAGCTGAGGGGGGATGCATGATCAGCTGTCTGGAAAAGTGGTGGAGTGAATGGACTTGGGAGCTGTAGGATTGCCTTGACAGTACTGAGACCACGTGGGGGCTGAAATCACATGCATTTCAAGTGGCACCAGTCCCATAGCTGTACTGTATTTTTCCTTAACCATTTTTAGCTCTGAGGTACAGATATTGAGCTGGTGGGAACACTGAAGGTAGTATTTGCCAGGTGAATATGAGGGCAGAAATTGGGCTAGGGAGTTTGTGGCTGTGTGTATGAAGGGTTCTGGAATCCAAGTTGTTGTGTAAGGATGAAAGTGAGGATGTGAAGATGATGGACAAGGGAAATTTAGGATCAATGCACCAGAGTTCCTAGTGGAGGGGAAAAAAAGTTGACCTAAAAGTAGTAGAGACAGGAAACTGAAAGTACAGGAAGTAGTCAGAGTGGGATAGTACTCGGTAATGTCTAGGGTATGCCCATAGCAAGGAGTGGTGGCTGAAGTGGGGGTGGAAACAAAATCATAATGAAGTGGTCAGGGGCTGAGAGGGCAGGGTATTGGGAAAATTATGTGCCCGTGGAAATCACCAAGAATAACTTCAAAAAATGCAGGTGGACACCATGACTGTAAGCCAGGTGCCATATGTCACATCACTGGAGGGACAGTGAAGACATGACTGCAATAAGGAAGGAGAGCCAGTCATTCATAGGAGTTGGGCTTTTGCTTTGTTTTGTTTAGGGAGGGAGGCAGGACTAACCATGATTCTGGCAGCAGCTACAGAACACCTGTCACCTCCTGGCCTGAAGTATTTAGGTATGGGGAAACAACCACCACTTACCTCCAGTATCCTCTCCTGAAAACATTGGGTGGGCCAAAAAGTTCATTTGGTTTTTCCGTAATGTTGCTCTAGTAGCACTTAGTTGTCTTTAACTTCACTCAAAACAATGTTGTTAGATTGGGTTATGACAGCTGTCATATCAGCATGCATTAAAAACAAAACTTAACAATGGGTGAATTTTTCTGTAGCTACAGTAATATTGAAGATAAAAGAAAATAAGTAACATTTTTGGCATAGTATGCTTTATTATTTCAAGAAAGGTAAAAACACAAGTGAAACACATGAAAAAGATTTGTGCAGTGTATGGAGAGGTGCTGTAACAGATTGAACACGTCAAAAATGGTTTGCACAGTTTCGTGCTGGAGATTTCTCAGTGGACAATGTTCCACGGTCAGTAAGACCAGTTGACATTGAGAACAATTAAATTATATTTCATGGGAGATAGTCAACATATGCCATGTGGAAAGGCAGCTATAAACAGTATAAAAACACCATGACAAGAAAGGCAAGGACCTACATCCAAGATTACTCTATCCAGAAAAGCTATCATTCAGAATGGAAGGGCAGATAAAGTGCTTCCCAGATAAGGTCAAGTTAAAGGAGTTCATCATGACCAAGCCCTTATTATATGAAATGTTAAAGGGACTTATCTAAGAAAAAGAAGATAAAAAATACGAACAGTAAAATGACAACAAACCCACAACTATCAACATCTGAACCTAAAAAAACAAAAACAAAATAAGCAAACAACCAGAACAGGAACAGATTCACAGAAATAGGTTTCACATGGAGGGTTATCAGCAGGGAGGGGGAGGGGGCAGAATGGGGGAAAAGGTACGAGGAAGAAGAAGCATAAATGGCAGGTACAAAATAGACAGGGGGAGGTTAAGAATAGTAGGGGAAATGGAGAAGACAAAGAACTTATATCTATGTTTCACAGATACAGAACAAACATTTCAAAAATTTATATGGAACCATAAACAGCCCTGAATAGCTGCAGCAATTTGGGGAAAGAAGAACAAAGCAGGAGGGATCACAATACCTGATATCAAACTGTATTACAAGGCCACTGTGATCAAAACAGCCTGGTACTGGCATAAAAACAGACACATAGATCAAAGGAACAGAATAGAGAGCCCAGAAATAAACCCAAGTCTCTATGGTCAATTAATATTTGACAAAGGAGGAAGAAGCATAAAATGGAGTAAAAATAGCCTCTTCAACAAATGGTGTTGGGAGATCTGGACAGCTACATGCAAAAAAATGAAACTCGATCACCAACTTACACCATACATAAAAATAAACTCAAGGTGGATAAAAGACTTAAATATAAGTTGTGACACCATAAAAGTCCTGGAGGAAAATCTCAGACACTCCATGCAGCAACATCCTCAGACACATCCCCTAAAGCAAGGGACATAAAGGAAAGAATAAACAAATGGGACCTCATCAAATTAAAAAGCTTCTGCAAGGCCAAAGAAAACAGCATTAAAATGAAAAGAAAACTAACCATTTGGAAAAACATATTTGCCAATGATACCTCAGACAAGGGTTTGATGTCCAAAATATATAAAGAACTCACACCACTCCACTCCAGGAAGACATAAAACCCAATTAAAAAATGGGCAAAAGACTTGAACAGACACTTCTCCAAGGAGGACATACGGAGGGTCCAGAGACATATAAAAGGATGCTCAGCATCACTAGCCATCAGAAAGATGCAAATTAAAACCACAATGAGATACCACTTCACACCGGTCAGAATCGCCATCAGACACAAATCAACAAACAAGTGTTGAGAGGATGCGGAGAAAAGGGAACCCTAGTGAACTGTTGGTGGGAATGCAGACTGGTGCAGCCTCTGTGGAAAACAGTATGGAATTTCCTCAGAAAACTAAAAATGGAATTGCCTTTTGACCCAGCAATTTCACTGCTGGGATTATATCACAAGAACCCTGAAACACCAATCCAAAAGAACCTAGGCACCCCAATGTTCATAGCAGCACAATTTACAATAGTCAACTGCTGGATGCAACCTAAGTGCCCATCAGTAAATGAGTGGATCAAAAAACTATGGTACATTTATACAATGGAATACTACGCACCAGAGAAAACAAAGGAGCTTATACCCTTTGCAATGGCACGGATGGAACTGGAGAGCATTATGCTAGTGAAATAAGCCAGGCGGTAAGGGACAAATGCCATATGATCTCACCTTTAATTGGAACATAATCAACAAAAGAAAAAAACAAGCAAAATATAACCAGAGACATAGAAATTAAGAACAATTTGACAGTAATCAGAGGGGAGGTGGGAAGGGATAACAAGGGGAAGGGTTTTCAGGAACTACTATAAAGGACACATGGACAAAACCAGGGGGGAGGATGGAAGCAAGGGGGGAGGTGGGTTTGGCTGGGGTGGGGGAGGAGTGGTTGGGAGAAAATGCAAACAAGTGTAATTGAACAATAAAATAATCATATTTTTAAAAAGAACTTATATGTATGACCCATGGACATGAACTAAGGTGGGGGAATGATGGTGGGAGGGGAGTACAGGGTGGAAGGGAATAAAGGGGAAGAAAAATGGGACAACTGTAATAGCATAATCAATAAAATATATTTTAAAAACACTGTGATACTTGAAGTTATTTATAGATTTCCATGCTTCTAATATTATTTATGGCTTAATTGAAAAGTAATAAATATGATACTCAAACAAATACTTGAGCCCTTTTGTAAAAGCAAAGTGTCTATAAAAGCTGTAAAGAAAAAAAAAATTAAACAGCCAGGAAAAGTTACATAGCATATATTTATGAAGTTACTGAGCACATGTCTGATTAATCATCCTACTTGAGGCTACACAGAATTACCATAGACCTAGAAACTAGAAATTAGTAATAAACTCACTTGGATAAGTTAAGTCCAGTGTGTTAGGTGTTTTCATTTTTAAAAGATTTACTAATTTTATTTCTGCCAAGAAATATATTCAGAACAAATTAGAAGAGTAAAAAACATAATAGTAAGCCCTCTGGGTAAAATGATTGGAAAACGCATAGAAAAAGGAAATTACTAAGTAAACAGACAATCTTCCCAAGGATTCTCACCCTCACTGGTATATTATATATCAATAATAGAAAAAAATAGTAGGGAGAAAATGACAATTAATGATGTGAAATTCTGATATAGGGAAACTGAAATGCAACTAAACTGACCATAAAACAGCATATTCAGGTTCAAGTGGTATTTTAGAATTAAGTAGCCCGTCCCTAAAAACTGAGCCCAAACTGGTTCAATGAAAAAATGTTTTAACATCAATTGAAGTGGTATCTATATTTTATAATAGAAAGTACCTGGTTTTGCATTTCTGTCATAGAAACATTAAGTCTGCACACACTTGAAAGAAAATTGTCATTCAAGTTTTCACCAAAGAAGCGCATGAATAAGACGAGATAAGATGGCTTCAGATACAAAGCCACTCCCAAGATTATAACAACATAGTCATATAAATTGAAGATGGCAACACTGTGCAAACTACCCAGTGATTTCTACCTAGGAAAGGGGAGGGGTAGAAACATTGATCAAACTTTTTAAAAAATAGAGTAAGAGATTTTTAATTTGTATATGCTGCTTGTCCTGCCTGTGCTGATCAGCTGAATTAAATATCTAGTTTTGACCTGACAATGCTGCCTGATTAAACCATGGTCACGACAAGCCAAGACTCAATTTCCTGGGGCCCTATGTGAGTGTCTGAGATTGGAGACTGGCACCCAGCAACCCCGTCCCCACTCAGGTGACCTGCCAGCTGACTGGAAACACTCATGAGTAAGTCCAGCCAAGAGCAGCAGAACCACCCAACTGAGTTTGGGGTGTCGCGCAGCATTAGCTGCTGACAGAGTGGTCAGGCTAGCCCATTACTTAGACTGTCCTGTCTGCCTCTGGCATAACCTAAATGGGTTAGGGTCAACCATAATAGCGAGTGGAAAATGGACAGGAAGACTGATGAGAACGAAAAGTTATGGTATTGTTTTCTCACAAATTACAATAACAATATTTTTTGAACTGGACCCAAGCCATATAAGCTATAAATTAATCCTATTTACCATAAGTTTACAACCTTCAAAATGCATGAGGTGATTGATACTTAGTCTTCCACAGACTAACAAGTGTCCACATGATGCTTCCATAGATTTGACTTAAAACATTTCGGAATATCCAAACCAATTATAGCATGTCATTGATACCTAAATCACCTTTAGATTTTTGTTAGAAGGCTAGTACAGCAAAGTTAACAAGCATATGCAGAAATGCTTTCTTCAGTTGGCATAGTCACCATACACACACAAAAAGGTCAATGGTACAAATAATTTTAGAAGACAAGTCTAGTATTATAGGATTCTTAAGGACTGCTGCAGAAGCTTTAATGGCCTGACATAGCTGGTAAATTTTTCTTCCAATGGAGAATGGTATCATCTTAAGCTATTTGCTAGCTGTATTTCCCCACATTCTAAATCCATTTCTTTCTCAGCATTCTCTCCTGACTTTTCAAACGGTTCTGCTTGCTTGTAGCAAAGTGATCCAAGTTCTACTGCAAACTCCACTCTCCAAGAACTTTTCAAAATCTTGCTACTCAAAGTGTGGTCCACGGACAAGGAGCATCGCAGACCCCATCGAGGTCTGCTGAATCAGAACCTACTTTTTAAAGCAAAACCCCCAAGTGGTTATTGGAGACTATGGCTGTGGGATTCCCTGCTCTTTTCAGCAAATAAGCGGCCGGTCTTAAAGAGAAAAAAAACTGCTTCACACAAAATCGCTCCTCCCCACAGTGCACACGGCAGGCACAAGAGGAAAGCCATACCACCTTCTGGAGCCTTGACTCACAACTACTGAGGCCTCGAACCACACACCCTCTTCTTCCTCTCGGATTTTTTAAGATTTATTTTTTAGAGAGAGGAGGAGAAAGAGAGGAAGAGAAACATCAGTGGGTGAGAGATATATTGATCAGTGGCATCCCACAAGCCCCAACCATGGACCCACAACCCAGGCATGTGCCCTGACCGGGAATTGAACCACTGACCTTTTGGTTCACACGCTGGTACCCAATCTACCGAGCCACACCAGTCAGGATTCTTCCTCCTCTTATATGCATCAGACTGACTCCCCTTTCACACAATACTGTATGTTGAGAAATCAGTCATAGCCCCAGTAACATTTTATACATATATGGGGTTTTATTCCTTCCTACCAGACAGTACATATCTTGAAGATGGGTACTGAATCTCTTAATCAACTTTTTAAAATCTCCAAAACCAAACACATTGCCCAGTAAAGGGCAGGATTTCACTAGTGCCCTTACTTACTAGAATAGCTGACTTACTTCTAAAGTTTTAAAATTACAGCATATATTTTCACAGCCAAGTCAATTTGTTTCTCCTATAGTCCACCTCTATTGGGTTGATTCCAAAGATTTCAGTCCATATGATAGAAAAATAAACAAATATTCATGTAAAGGTTTACACAGTTTTCCATTTCCAATACATATGCTTCTGTTAACATCCTGTCTTAACACCTTTGAATCCCTAATGATTCTTATAGCTTCTGGTACCTTCTATGCACTCAAATATTTGAATAAGTTATTTTTAAACTACCATGAGTTTGTTAGTATATTACAATTAAAGAAAAAAGGAGCTCCAATGCAAAACATTTTAATAGGCTGTCAAATATACAGTATTAGAATTATCTAAATATCACTTATAAAAATTGGTATATCACATTATGATTCTATAAAATAAAATCACACATTGACAATAACCCCTGCAGTCCAAGAATACCCCCCATTGATAGTACAAATTACAAACACATTTGAGACATTAAACCAAAGTAACTTTGACTAAATACATTCAATCATCAAGTACAATAAACTTAGCATAGTCACTAACAACACAATTTCAGGTGCAATTTCACATGCTTTCGTAAGTCTTCCAGTACAGCTCCCACAGTAAAGTGTCTCTGTGCACGCCATTTTCATATGCAGGTGCGTCACACATCATACTTGACTATTTCACGTCCTAACTAAACTTGTTAATATATATTATAAGTGAACACCAGGCCAAAATTTAACCCCGATGATGAGAAAGTTTAACAATTAAAAAGAATTCTTGAGTATTATCTAATTTGTTTAATCATATGAATACTATTTCCTCTTACTAGGTGCTATCAAAATAAAAATTTAAACATTAACTCCCCTAAAATGGAAACTCTAACCTTCCTAAAATATTAACCAGCACTTTAGGTAATGATAAAATCATCTATAAGTCACAAATATCATATTCATCGCCAAATTTAAAATACCAGTGATCTGAAGATTGGGGCCAAAAACATTTGTACTAAATTATAAAATACAATATAAAAAATGTGCAGCAATTTGCTTGTGGAAATATAGTGGAACATTTTTCACAGTAATGTTATGTTAAAATACTACTCTAAATGGACACTCTAAGTAAACGTACCTTTACCAGCAGGAAAACGAAGAATTAAGGCCTTTGGATGCTATCTATAGTTACTTCATGAACTCAAAGTCAAATAGAGGTTACAATGCTGCAAAGTATTATTTTCAACCTAACATTGTTAGTTGCTTCATTTCAACTCAATAATTACCTTATCTTTACACAAGCTCAAATGCTAGTTAATTTTATCATCTCAAAATGAATATTTCTCTATACTATCCCTATTTTAATTCAGCCCCAACCCCACCTCATCTACACAGAATACTGGAAGTAGTTATAGCTTTGTCTGATTGCTTCACAACTGTATATTCAGGGGCTAAAAATGCTTGGCACATGGTAGATATCCAGTAAATATTTTTGAATTAACTAAGAAGCCTGGCCTCCACGGGCAACTCTACTTGTTTTCCCAAAGCATTAACACACTAAAGTGACAAGAAACTGATGTCTATGCTATGATAACATAGAATGTAATGGAAGGACAACTGAGGCTACACATACATTAAACCAAGGTTAAAGGCACTGGATCAGAAAGATTATTACAAAGCATTGTAAACAATTTGTAAAGCAAATCAAGTTTTAAAGTATCAAATGCTGAAATGCTATTAGAAAATGGTACTAAAATGATGACAATGCTTTAAAATAGTTTTATAGGAAAAAATTTCTGTAATTTCACAAATAAAATTCTTTCATTGTTTTACCATTTTCTTTCATCCTACATCTTCAACAATATTTGAATTCCTAGGAACAAATGTTTTCAGTTACATGAAACAAAAAATGCAATTAAAATAACTCTGAAAATTCCTTTTTTCTTAAGTCATGTTATAAATTTGATAGACGTCATAGATATGAAGAATATAATCTTGAAAACCATAAAACAGTAAATTATACTCAATCAAAATCAGAAAAAAAGTTCTTATTCAGTTAGCACAATCTAAAGCCCCACAACAGCAAACTGTAGTGTAAGAGACATACATAGTAAGTACTACCTTTCCAGACACATAAATAATGAATACTGAGTTGAATACCATAAGCTCCAGTTAGAGCTATTTAATATACACATTTTCACAACTGTTTCTTGAAAAACTATTTAGATAAAATATTTAGTATTTATCATCAATTTTTACTTGAATCTATGCAATGTCCATCTGTATTAAAATATCAATTAATGTAAATACTTTATTATAAAACTATTATACAATTTAAAATTTTACTAGAGAAATGTATTATTCACTCATAATTTCTTGAAGTTCTTTTTATGAGTGCATTCCATAAGAAATGCACTAAAACCATTATTTGTGTTTCCTAGTGAAAAAATTTGATAACCTTATTAACCCAAACTATATCCTTATTATGCTTATTTCTTAAACATTTATATGTTTAAATATGCTTGGTGAATACTGATCATTCTATTCCCACAGTGGTATATTTCAGCATAATGCTACATGACTAGACTACATAGTAAAACAGTCACATGTAGATTACATAAACAGACACTTATTCTGTTATATGTAAGTTTACTTATAAAGCAACATAAAATGAGCATAGGATAACAGTGATAAAAAATGTAAACAGAATTAAATGTTAATCCCTTCCCTGAAAAACAAAAGATAAAAAGCACTTCTTGTTTTATTAAAATAAAACATCATTTTACAAAACTGTATTTCCAAATATGGATAAAGAAAAATCTGGAACAGTTGACTCACACTTTATTGAGCTAAAATGTGCAAAAAGACCCTGATAATACTTAAATGTATTAAATTCATTTTACACAGGCTGATACCATTCCCTACAAAAAAATAAAAAATAAAAGCCTCTTGTTTTGTTCAGATTCAAAATCGTGTCTAATTATCTGAACTTAAGATTTACTGAACCACTCTCCAAATAACAACAACAACAAAAGTCTGTATTGTAGGAGAAATCAAGTAAAATTAGAAAATTTCTGACTATTAATTATGACTTGAAATTCATCCCTACACAAAAAGCAAAAGCCAATATCCATTTAGGCAGTAGAAAAAAAAAATGAAGTCCCTACAGAAAACTTACAATGACTCTAAATAAAAAATCAAAAACAACTGAATTTTGCTATAACACAATGCATATGAATTTTAAAGTTATTCAGGTTTAATAGATTTATTAAGCATAGAATTCACAGTGCATTTGGTACTTCTGTTTGTGCTCAGATACCTGCAAAGTGACCCTCAGAGAGGTTTGGGAAGGTAACATAAACATATATTGTGATACTTTCCTCCACACCAGAAAGAGGTGCTTAAATTTAAAAGTTTAGTTTGTAATTCTAGGGAAAGGGTAGGAGGGGCTAACAATTCCCAACTCTCAAGCATTCTCTAAGATGACAAAACTGTTAACAACTTAGTTGTGTTATTAGTGAGTCAAAATGCAAACAATGACAGCATAAACAACTAACATATTTGCAAATTTAAAGTTTTAAAAGTTACCAATAATGAATGCTTATTTTTTAAAAAGATGGTGAATGTGAAACACAAATAACACAGAATCTAATTTATCCAGAAAAAATAGCATTGCCCCCTCCCCATGAAACTAAATCAAAATTTCTCTTGAATATAATAAAAAACTATTTTGAGTAAGAATGAAATAGAAGTGTGGACTTAGATATGCACCATTCTCTATGATGTATTAATTTACATAGTATTTTTGATAATACTCAATACTGGATGTTGTCCTTCACTGCTTATTAGTATTCTGAAAAACACCATTTTTAGCAACATACATTTACACTACTGGTTAACTACATGGACACATAAAAATATATAACTTTTTTAAAAATTCAAGTTATTTAAAGGAGATATAAGACAAACCTTCAATCATCCACATTTTGAAGCTGCAGTTAAAAGAAAAGGTATTATACAGTTTATAACACTTTTCACAAAGTGGTAAATACATATTCCAATTTGCCCATAAATGAAAGATTTTAAAGGAAAAACATGTTGTTCTTTCCAAGTACTTTCTTCTTGCCCCAGCAACACTAATCATTAGTGCCCTTAATTTCAAGATTTTTGTTGTTGTTGTTGTCCATTTCAATTATCCTTTTCATGAAATGTAACATGTTGCCAATATGAACACAAATGAAAATTAAAAAGAAAATTTGCTTTTGAAATGTAATAATTCAAAATCATTTCAATAAGAAGCACCATTTGGTATGCTGATCTAAACTTTAATATAAAACCTAAATAGTACTTATTTCTGAAGTAGAATTTTCTCCAGTTTTAATTACTTTGTATAGCAATACTAACGACATCAACCTGTGCTTTCTTGATTTTTGAAAGTGTTCTCGTAATGTAATAAGTTTAGATATGGCTCATTGTCAAAGCTGGGTGGACAGAGATTCCATGATAAACTGGCTACAGAAAACTAAGCACTTAATGACTGAATAATAGTTTGCATTTTTACTTGAGCCAAATAGATGTTTCAACCATGTACCACCACATTCCCTGCTTAACATTCCAAAGTTTCTTTATTCTTCATAGTTTTCTAATGAACAAATAATTAGTTTTCCTGAGTAAGATTATAAAAAAGTTAACCCTTCTACCAAAAGTATAAAGACAAATAGAATGTAGACTCACAATATAAACTTTTTACATAGCATTACAAGTGCAGAGATAGACTGCTGCTCTTCACAATGATTGCCCCACCCCTTAAAAAGACTGCAGAAAAGGATTCATTTGTCTAAAATACTCTGCAGTACAGTAATTAAATGCTTCAGCCCATAAACATATCCCTCATCCATTGTGTTGCTAGGGAAAACATGAGCAAAATCTATCATTCGCACTTCTACATCTGCAATCTCTTGGCAACCAGTGGGAAGATGATAGAAAACTTTTTCCAGTTGGGAAAGTACATTTCCGTTCAAATGTTCCTGTGACAAGCTTTTCCACCCATTGTCTTGCTCTATATTTTCAACTTTCAATGAAGTCTGACTGTGATGCTTTTTTGAATACATTTTTCTGTGACGAGCATACATCTTAGACAAGCTTTTGCCTACTGAAGCCTCTATTTTTCCATTTGTTGTGGAACTTAACACTCGAAAATTATTATTATACTCCAGTACATCTGTGTCTGAGAACTGTCCTTTGGACAAAAACTTTTCCGCCAAAGTTCTGTCATTTGATTTTGTAGTAGTTGACTGAGATGAACCTTCATAAACGAACAGTAATGAACTTGCATAAAAGTTAAGCTGCTTCTGGCTTTCAAACCACTGCAGAATACTCTCAACCTTCTGAATGCTGGCAGCAACAGCATCTTTTCTTAAGCAGAATCCATTATGAAAAAACCTGGAAACTCCTATAAAAAGGAAAATATAATAATATTGTAATATATTATTATGATTATAATTTAAAACAGCTACCACTTGGGAACTACACTTATCTTAGATACAATTCTTCAATTTTTCCCATCATCCCTCGCAATTAACCAAACAGGTAGGAACTATAGTCAGACATAGAAACCTTGACCTCAACTTAATTTGTGGTGAAGATGCTCTTACTAGAAAACATTTAAGTGACACTTATGTAGAGTGCAATATCATGTTTAGACAGAAGTATTTATTACAGATAGACTGGTAGTTTAGTTCTTTCTACATATATTCTCTTAAGGAATGTATTCCAAGATTTGCTTCATTTGCTGTGAGGGATTTTATAGAAAGCTTGTTTGTTTGTTAGAGTCACATCTAAGAGCTAATCTAAAACCTGGAGTCAAATCATAACATTCTGAATGGTGTGAACAGCCCATTACCAAAATACCAAACCATAGCTGTCCTGAATTTTTTCTGTTCCCAATAATACTGATTAAGCCTGTCTTTTCATAAAAGTTAAGCTCACTTTGGGGATTAGCACTATTCCAGTTTGAGTGTATTATCCAAAATTGAGACTTTTAAATGTTTTAACCTATCAGATCATTAGGCCTCTTTTAAAATTATTTATGTTCCCCACTCTGGGACAGAAACTGCTAAAAAGTATATTCAGATTAACTTGGGAACTATTTTAATACAGAGTCAATTTTCTTATTATCTTGCTATTGGCCAAGGCAAATACTAATTAAGATCATACTGTAAGATGCCTGTTTTCTACACATAAAATAAAAATTCTTCTTCAAACTCTTTATACTACACATAACCTGTTCCCCACCTTAGGCAGAGCTAAGAATAAACTTCCAATATAATATTATTTGCAGACATATAGGATATCATTGCTTTTATCTAGTCCATAAATATGTTTAGAAGCACATGTTAACAGATTTATTTAAACTACTTTTAATGCTACTTGTTTATTCATAATGTAGTTCTAGAAGCTAATAATATATAGCTCAACTATAAAAGGGAAATTTCAATAAAAATAAATTACATGCTACAACACACACTTTGAAGTCTCTTATGTAGCAACTAGTTTTAATATACTATGATCCATAGACAATGGTTTTAAAGACAACCTCTAGTTCCAGTGCTTGGACTACATGGTTGTTTCATGGATGCTCATTTTTATTACATTAATAAATTAAAAGAGGAAGGAAAATGTAAGAGGACCATTCATGGATCCGTGGTTTTGGTGTATCATGAACTAGGGATTATGATCAGGCCAATTCTGTGAATTCAATCATTATACCAAAAGAGAATTAAAACCAAAATCACTTCAGAATTACTTTTGATAACTGTGCAGTAATAAAAGCACTGAAATGGGGTTTTTCAATGCTTACCATCCTTTAGAGTTTCTTTTGTTAAGCTTCTTCCATAGTGCTGGTTTTCTGTCTCATAGCTATCTGAATGAACATGATAAACCTGTCAGAAAAAGTAGTGAATATAAAAATGAATACTCCTTGACCATGCGGAATTTGTCTCAGCAATGGTTAAAGATGGGAAGATCTATTCATATGACTCATTCTAATGGATTTTTAAAAAACCATGTCATCATTTCAATAGATTCTGAAAGGCATTTAACAAATTTATATCCACTATCAATGAAAACTCTTTAAAAGGATAGATGAGTATTTCCAATATGAAAAATCATCTACCTCAATCCACCAAAGGTTAGCCTCAAGTTTAAAGTGGGTATAAAGAAGCCCTTGTCCTAAGATATAAAAAGCTTCCAAAAAAAGTATTCTACCACAATGTCTCTTATCATCACTACTATCTAATATTGTTCTGGAGTCTCTAGCAAATGCAAACAGACAAGAAAAAGTAATTAGAAGTATGATAAGTTGGAATGGAGGAGATAAAAATATTACTCTGTATAAACAATGGCTATATACTAAAAAATCAACTACAAAGCTAATACAAACAATAAAAACTTGAAATGCTGAATGAATACAAATTAGCAAACAGAGCCTTGACTAGTGTGACTTGGTTGGCTGGGCGTCATCCCACAAACAGAAAGGTCGCCCATTCCATTCCCAATCAGGGCACATGCCTCGGTTGCCAGCCAGATCCCTGGTTGGGGGTGTTCAAGAGGCAACCAATTGATGTTTCTCTGCCACACTGACGTTTCTCTTCCCCTCTTTCTCCCTCCCTTCCCCTCTCTCTAAAAATAAATAAATAAAATCTAAAAGAAAGAAAGAAAAGAAAGGAAACCAAATCATTACCTTTAAAAAAAATTAGTAAACAGGAAATAAGCTATGTACTAATACATATTAGTATACAGATTTGTATATATACAGCTGTATACTAATAACTGGTTAGAAACGTAATTAAGACCCCATTTACAAAAATGCAGCAAAAAAGAAACAAAATGTAGAAATTAACTAAATAAAAGTATAATCTACATAAAGGCATTTTTAACAAATTCCTAAGACCTACACACACATACACACACACCACCATGGTCTCAGAGAGGAAGACTCAACATAAAAGGTATGAATTCCAAGTAAATTAATCTACAACTAAAATGAAATTATAATAAAACATCAACAATTTGTATAGCCACATAAGCTAAAGTTCATACAGAAAAGCAAGAATAGACAGGAAAAATCAAAGTAAGATTAATAGGGAGGGACTAACCTTGCCATCCTACCAGATATTAAAATATACTTCATTTATGTAACTGAGGAATAAATGACAATTATAATTGTACACATTTAAAGGTACGATGTGGTTATTTGGTGTACATATACACTGTGTAAAGCTTACTGAGATCAAGATAATTAACACACCTATTATCTTGTGTGCATGTGTGTGGTGAGAACACTTTAGATCTACTTTCAGCCAATTTCAAATATACAATGCTGTATTATTAACTACAGTCACCATGCTGTACTCGTAACTTATTCAACTTATAACTGAAAATCTGCACCCTTTGACCTACATTTCCCATAGCTTCACCCCCCAAACCCTTGGAAGCCACCATTCTAATTTGTCTCTATGAAATCAGCTTTTCTTCTTCTTTCTTTTCTTTTTCCCATATAAAGTAATACCATACAGTATTTGCTGTTTTTTGTCTGGCTTATTATGCTTACGATAATGCTCTCAAGGTCCACCCATATTGTCTCAAATGGCAGGATTTCAAATGCTAATAGGTACAGCATTTTTTGGGGGGTGATAAAAATGTTCTGAAGTTGAATATGGAGATGGTTGCCTAACTCCATAAATATATTAAAACCAATGAATTGTATACTTTAAATGAGTGGATTGAATGGTAGTTAAATCATATGAATGCTATTTTAAAAAATACATCACACAGAGGACCCTCTATTTGTCTGGGGAAACATATGCAATGCCTTATTTATGCACCCTGTGTATGTACCATAAGGCAATGCAAACCCAGTTGAAGGGGTTTTAATAGGAGAATGCCATGATTATTTTGCAATGTTTGGAGAACAGACTGGAAGAAAGAAAAACTGAACTTGAGAGATCAGTTAAGAAACTAGAGTCTGGAGAAGAATAATGATGATAATGGGATTTCAGATGCTTGGGAATTAAAATCAATAGGATTGATGGATGGCTCTGAGAGGATATGGTAGCTACAAGGTTTCCAGTTTGTAAAACTAGTGATGCCATGTATTGAAATAAGGAATAATAGAGATTGTTGCTATTGTTGCTGTTGGTTGTGAGAGAGATGAGTGGATCACTTTTTTATATATTAGTTCTAGATGTTTTTAAGTCATCCAAGTAAAATTTCTAGTAGGACCATAGCAATACAGGTTAGGAGATCAAAGAAAAAAAAGCTGAGGCTAAAGATATGCCTTTGGGAATTATTAGTGTAAGTGAAACTGGACCAACAAGAACAAAGGGAGAAACAAAAGAGAGGGAGTCAGTAAAATGGAACAGAGAGAAATACCTCAATATTTAAAGAATAAATGGAAAATAAACAAGCTGGCAAAGAAAACTACAAGTAGCCTTTGGAAAAAACCAGGAGATGGTGTAGTGTCATGAACACCAATAGGAATATTTTGAGGAAAGACCTAGTTAGCTTTGAAGTTGCTTTTCAAAGTGAAGTAAGGTGAGTAATGAAAATGCCATTTGTATTTAGTGGCATGAAGATGTCATTCGGGACCTTAGTCAGGAGATAATCTGGTGGCATGATGGTGCAAGAGCCAGATTGGAGGTTAAAAATACTAAATGGGAAGTAAGGCAACAGAAATAACTAGATTGGTTGTAAAGAGAAGACAGGTTAAAAGTGGTTTTGATATGGGAGTTGCTTTTTTTTAATTGAGTGATCTGAACATATATAAAACAAAAGGAAAAGAGTCAGGAAAGAGAGACAGAAGTTGAAGATAAAAGACAAGAGAGAATCAATAGTATTAGATTCCTGAAGAGGTGGAAGGGAATGAGATCTGGAGGGCACAGGGAAGAGCTCTGCTTAGACAGGATGGAAGGCTCTTCGATATGACAGGAAGGAATAAAGAGGGAATGGAAGCACTTGCAGGTTAGATATATACATTTGTTGGCAGGAAGTTAAAGGAATTCCTGACTGATGGCTTTAATTGTTTTTTCTGTAGCAGGAGGTAAAGTCCTCTGCTAAAAGTGAGGAAGAAATTGGGAGGGTAAGATCTGAAAACAATTAAGGTTTAAACAGTTGCCCTGTCAGATTCCTGTGGGGTGTTTATTTCTTGTTTGTTTTAACATTATGCCATTAACCTTTCCCCCTTTTACTATATACTCACATTTATAGTTTTCTAAATGAAATAACTACATCAACAATTTCTTTGATCAGAATGCCAAATTCAACTGTGCTGTTATAACCATCACATTGACAATCCATCTATAATGCTCCCTATTAACTTTCCTGTTTAAAACTCAAGAGATCCATATATCATCTTTTATTATGAATTTTAAAACTACCTCACCATGCTTATATAGGTACATAATCATTTATCAAATTTAACCTCCACACCTCTAGAAGATATACTGAAAACCATTTGTTTAGATAATTTTGTTCTACATTACGTCTTTAAAAAAAAAATCCTCACCCAAGAATGTTTCACTGATTTGAGGAGAGGAGGGCGAGAGAGAGAAACAACAATCAGTTGCCTCTCACACGTACCCCGACCCAGGATGGAACCTGCAAACCAGGTATGTGTCCTGACCAAGGGATCGAACCCGCAATGCTTTGGTTTATAGGAGGACACTCCAATCAAACGAGCCACCCAGCCATGGCTCTACATCTTAATCATGGTATATCATTTGCAAAGATGGCCTTAATAATCCTTCTTATCTTTGTGTACACTGCCATTTGTATTGTGACTTCTCTATTCCCACCATCAGAAATGGAGTCTATTTCTCCTCCCAACCAATAATATGGGCTGATCCGGTGATATACTTGGACCTATAAAATTCCAGAAAGTAACTTCCTAACCTAGATTTCAAGAGCCCTTGTAGCTCCCACTTGCCCTCTCAGAATGTGGTACATGACGAAGTTCCAACTAGCCTTCTGGAGGATGAGACCACATGGGAAAAGGCCCATCCAAAAGTTAGAACAAACTCCCAGACACAAGTGTGAGGTCACTTTAGACCATCTAGCCCTAGGCGAGCCATCAGACGCACGCAGCCACACGAGGGACCCGAGGTGAGATCAGCAGAACTGTTTGCTTGACATCAGCTCAAATGCCAACCCAGAGAATCATGAGCAAATAAAATAACTGTTTTTAAACCAGTTTGAAACAGTGACTGAATTTTAGTTTCCCTTTCCTATTTTAAAAACAGAAAAATTACTGAATATATAAACTTAGGACTTTCCTTATGGGAAAATCATAAATAACACTTACTTATCATGTTATTTGTGTTACAGCTAAACTTAAAGCTTCTTTACAACAAAATTACCAGAGTTGGAGTCTTGAGGGTCAGCCATTCACTCATTTATTTGTTAATCACACACTGAGTGTCACAGTCATTCCAGACACTGAACATATCAGCGAACAAGAGATAAAAATCTCTGCCCACACTGGGGAGTTACAGACAACCAAAATCTAAAATATATCATTTTCTGATTCAGTATTATAATGATATCTATAGTTTTCAAGAATAGAACATGTAAAAGAAATGTGTGTATTATACTAATAATCACTCTTACCCGCATGCCAAGCACCAAGAACCCAATCTCTTCCATTAATGGGTACTTGCTGACCTGTTGCTGAATCTTCTCAGATGAGGCAAAAGGATCATAGCTTTTTCGCCCTATCTTTACATCCATTATACAGGGCTTGTTAAATTTATGGGTCACATCTTCCAGTTTCAGGTATAAATCTGTTATTAAAGAAAAACTTTAATTAATGATAGGCAAACATTTTACTACTCAAGTAACTTCTATGGAAATAAAATGAGGAAAACATAAAACTGAGAAAAAAGTCAAAATAACTCCACATTCAACTATTAGTATATAAATATCACAGAGAAACTCTTGCAAGAGGTGGTTTAAACAAATACAACCATAAGCAAAAGGTATGAAGTAGATATAAGGTTTCCAAGGACATTAAAAAGGCAATGAGATTACTTTAAAAGTTGTTATAGAATGAATTCCCCTTTTAAATACAATTTATGTCATGTATGCCTTAGCAGATTTCTTAGCATTTTAATAATTTTTAAAAAGCTTATTCTTCATTTAAAATTAGTAACAGGAATAAATCCTTCCCACAGAGTATACAATAGAAAAATGGGTTAAGAAAGGTAAATCGGCCCTGATTGGTGTGGCTCAGTGCGTTGGGCTATGTCTCACAAACCAAAAGGTCACCGGTCAGATTCCCAGTCAGGGCACATGCTTGGGTTGCAGGCCAGGTCCCCAGTTAGGAATGAGAGGCAACCAGGCAATGTTTCTCCCCTTCCCTCTCCCCAACTCTAAAAATAAATAAATAAAGTCTTAAAAAAAAATAAATCAATCCCAATGATGGTCACTGTCAAATATACTTTCCACTCTCACTAGTCTCAGAAGAAAAACAAATAACTTGCTTTTTAGAATACAAATATCCTCAACCCTCATAAATTCATTTATAAACCACGTTGCCAACCTGCATACATCTTCCTACAGAAAATCACAAATGACAATTCAAGTAAAAAATTATAAAAGCTTCAGTTATCACACTAGCTGAACTATTTACAACTTTAGCTTGAAAGTAAGGGTCCACGTGCACCAAGAGAAGGAAGTAAGGAAAAAAATTCTTCCTCCCATTCCTGGGTGAAAGAATCTGCCCAAAGTTCTGAATGATATTGCGATTTTAAGTTATGATTATAATAAGAAACATTTTTCCTAAAAACTTTCCTCAAAGACAGGAGAGATTGTATCTGCTTTTATGAAAGTAACATATAAAGTTAGAAAATATGTACATTTTGCATGAGGTAAAAAAAAGGTACCAGGGAAAAAAAGACTTACCCTCTAATATCTTTTCCCCTATCCCACTAGAGACTTATAATTATTCTTTTTACAAACCACCTATATTATTTACTTAGTATTTGTTCTAAGTCAACATTTTTTCCAATCACAGTTTACATTCAATATTATTCTGTATTAGTTTCAGGTGTACAGCAAAGTGGACAGAAAATCATATACTCTACAGAGTGCTCCCCCCAATGCCTCAAGCACCCACCTGCTGACTCCGCACAGAGTCATCACGTCACCGCTGACTATGTTCCCTGTGCTGTAATCCACATCTCTGGGACTATTTTGTAACTACCCATTTGTACTGCTTAATTCCTTCAAGTTGTTCACCCAGCCCCCGTAGTCCCTCCCCTCCAACAACTGTCAGTCTATTCTCTGTGTCTACAAATCTACTTCTCTTTTATTCATTTTGTTCTTTAGATTACACACGTAAGTGAAATCATGTGGTATTTGTCTTTCTCTGACTTATTTCGCTTAACATAATACCCTCTAGGTCCATCAATGCTGTTGCAAAAGGCAAGATTTCATTCTTTTTATGGCTGAATAGGACTCCATTGTGTAAATGTACCACAGCTTTCATTATCTACTCATCATTATTTTCTACTTGCCAATTTGATAGTGATTAAAAACAAACAATAAACTTTTTTTACACAATGAGATAGAAATAACAAAAGCTACAGTAGAGTAGAGAAAATCTGAATATAAAAAAATACTACTTCTTCCTTCTCCCTACTTCTTCCTTTTCTCCTTGGGAAGAAGGAAAATGTAAATGCAAACTCTATATATGAAGGGGTACTCCCCAAAAAACCGAATTTATAAAAAATTGTGTATTTATTCTTACACGTTTCAATGCCAGTCACCTTCCAAGTACTCTCCATTTAATGCAATCCACCAATCGAGACATTTTTTCGAAAGGTCTCAAAAACAGGTTTCAAACTCATCAATTCTGATGCTTTTTAGTGCTGCTACTATTTTTTTTTTTTTACCTCTTCCACATCAGCAAAACGATTCCCCTTCTTCATCCAGGGGAAACAAAATAAAGTTGTATGGGGTGAGATCGAGTGACTAGGAAGGGTGGGGCATAGGGGTCATGCCGGTTTTTGGTCAAAAACTGCTGAACACTCATCACCGTGTGGACAGGCATATTTGTAAATCACCCATCATAAAATGGGTAACTTCATTGAAAGAATCTTCCAAAAAAAATCACTGAAGGTAAACACAGCCTCTCACAACAATGCCAGCTGGTACACTGATAGATGGTTCTTAGAACACTCACCTAGCAGGGGAAGCCTGTACTACAAGGCGCCCCCCTCCAGAAAATAATTCTGGTTTTTTGGGGTCCTCCCTTGTATGACAGGGATACAATCTATGTTCATTGAATGAGTGTTTGCCCTTCTCATTCCTACTGCCCAGTCGAGCTTTGGGCTTGGCCTTCCTCACACTATAATAATTGAGTCACTCCTTCAGTAACTAAACCTGAGTGGTTTATTTAACTTTTTTTTTTTTGACTAGCCAAATGTGTTTTTCTTTACCTTACTTTCAGGTTCTTGATATGTTTTATGTGATTAGAATTCCCAAAGAACTGCTAGATTACTGTTTATAGCTTTAAGGAAATGACCCTTAGGTTAAGGTTTACTGAGAACTGGTTTAGTGTTTTCTTTTAGATCTCCAGCCTCAATTTTTTTAAAGTGAAAGTAAAAAATTTCAGATCCTCATTTCTATCTTACCCTCTAGGTTATAATCACCAAAAGCTCTGGAGATGTAGAGTTTTTAAGAAAGAGTATGACGTTATGTATCTAGCAACTTGCCACAGGTGCTTTTGAATGAAATAGGTACTAAATAGGAAAATGGAGCATGATATTAGTCTTGAGATCTTTACTGATTTTTCTACAGGTCATCAGCACTAGAAATAAATCTGAATACTAATATTGCTAATAGAGATTATCTCTCTAGAGTTTAAGGCATTTTACTATAGGGAAGCTTCACAAGGCAATACCACACACTGGACAAAAGGGGACACTTTTTTAGCTAGGTCTCTCTGGGTATATATTGTTGCAGTATTTTTCAATTTTTAGGCAAACAGAAAATAAGTTCTAAAACTCATCCAAAAAGTCTGATGGAATAAGATAAACGTCCTATCTGGAATAGTTTAGGTTCATTCTCAGGTTAAGGAAATAAATTACACTAATTTGATATCTGGAAAATACCTTAGAAAATAATTGATATTACTTGATATATAATCTGCATATAAAGATAGAATTTTGAATATTAAAAAAATGAAGAGAGCAGGGTTTTACATATATACACACATCTATGTATATATAAATCATGAAGATAGACAGCATAATAACTAGATTTACTTTTTCAAATTCTAGAAAGCTCTATTCAGTACAACAGATCCTGATGAAGTTGGTCGCCACAGGCCCAAGGATTGGGATTGGCATTTGTGACCTCAGATCTTAAGAGAGCTATTCCGTAACATTCCAAAAGGCTTAGTCTTGAACTTCTGGCCAAAATGGAGGCAGAGGTAGATACACTTTGCCTCCTTGTACAACCAAAAGAAAGACAACAAATTTAAAAATAAAAAATTATTAGAACTGCCAGAAAATCAAACTGTTCGGAAGTCTGACAACCAAGGAGTTAAAGAAGAAACATTCATTTAGACTGGTGGGAAGGGCAGAGACGGGCAGCCCAGGTAGAGAGGACCCACAGCAAGGCAGCAGCTGGCAGACTAGGTGGTCCCACATTCGCATTCTGATAAACCAGGAGAATTAACTGGGGAGTGAGACAGACCACGAAACCTAGGGTTCCAGCTCAGGGAAATAAAGCCTCAAAACCTCTGGCTGTAAAAACCTATGGGGGTTGTGGCAGCAGACAAAATTCCCAGCCTTAAAGGAAAGTTCTTTTGGGAGACCTGCAGGGTCCTAGAATGTACACAAGCCAACCCACCCAGGAATCAGCACAAGGGCCAAATTTGCTTGTGGTTAGCGGGGGAAGTGACTGAAAGCTGGAAAGGAGCTGAGCAAGCAGCATTGTTCCCTCTCTGACGCCTCCCCCAAATATAGCACCACATGCCAGCCAAGTGGGTTGCCCCGCCCTGGAAAATACCTAATGCTCCCTTACAAAAAAATATGGCACAAATGAAAGAACAGATCAAAGCTCCAAAAATAGAACTTAGAGATAGCCAATCTATTAGATGGAGAGCTGAAAACATTGGTAATCAGGATGCTCACAGAAATGGCTGAGTATGGTCATAAAACAGAGGAAGAAGTGAAGGCTATGCAAAGTGAAATAAAGGAAAATAGACAGTGAAGGTAAGAAAACCAGGACACAAATCAATGATTTGGACCAGAAGGAAGAAATAAACATTCAACCAGAATAGAACGAAGAAACAAGAATGCAAAAAAATGAGGAGAGGCCGAGGAACCTCCAGGACAACTTTAAATTTTCCAACATCCAAATCATAGGGGTGTCAGAAGGAGAACAGAAAGAGCAAGAAACGGAAAATTCATTGGAAAAAATAATGAAGGAGAACTTCCCCAATCTGGCAAAGGAAATAGACTTCCAGGAAGTCCAGGAAGCTCAGAGAGTCCCAAAGAAGTTGGACCCAAGGCAACACATACCAAGGCTCATCATAATTACATTACCCAAGATTAAAGATAAAGAGAGAATCTTAAAAGCAGCAAGAGAAAAGGACAGTTACCTACAAAGGAGTTCCCATAAGGCTATCAGATGATTTCTCAAAAGAAACCTTGCAAGCAAGAAGGGGCTGGAAAGAAGAATTCCAAGTCATGAAAGGCAAGGACCTACATCCAAGATTACTCTATCCAGCCAAGTTATCATTTAGAATGGAAGGGCAGATAAAGTGTTTCCCAGATAAGGTCAAGTTAAAGGAATTAATCATCACCAAGCCCCTATTACATGAAATGTTAAAGGGACTTATCTAAGAAAAAGAAGATGATCAAAAATATGAACAGTAAAATGACAATAAACTCACAACTATCAACAACTTAACCTAAAAAAGAAAAGTGAACTAAGCAAACAACTAGAACAGGAACAGAATCACAGAAATAGAGGTCACATGGAGGGTTAGCAGCAGGGATGGGGCGGGGGGGAAGGTACAGGGAATAAAAAGCGTAATTGGTAGATACAAAATAAACAGAGGGAGGTTAAGAACAGTATAGGAAATGGAGAAACCAAAGAACTATATGTATGACCCATGGATATGAACTAAGGGGTAGGGGGGGAATGCTAGTAGGAGGGAAGGTGTAGGGTGGAGGGAAATAAAGTGGAGAAAAAAGTGGGGACAATTGTAATAGCATAATCAATATAATATATTTTTTAAAAGGTTTAGTTTTGGTACTTGTGTAAGAAATAAAAGGACATCTACTTTTCATAAACACATGAAGTTCATTACAAGAGGTTACACTAACAAGAAATATAGTTAAGTTTAAGAGGCTATGGCTGTAAGAGATAAATCTATTATTTATCTATTAATTTATGGAAAGTATGTACAGAATTTCTATAGTTCCTTAATTTTTTGAGGTAAAGATCATGAAAATAACTACCAGATAAGGCAAAATACACTACTTCATGCTGTTATAAGCAGACTATTAAGTAAGATTTCTCAGTGGCTTTACCAATGACATGGTTATCATGCCCAAAGATTTATATACTTCATGCTGTTGATCACAGTGTAAGATTATACACTACTAAGAATGAAGGAAGCTTGTGTATTTTAAATATAATTTCTATTTAAGATATATAATTAAATGTAATTATCTTGAATATAAATTAAATACAGGGTGGGACAAAAGTAGGTTTACAGTTGTTCAAATGAAAATAATACAATTAATAAATAATAATACAAGAATAAACTGTGTTCCATGTACTCACAATTGTAAACCTACTTCGGTCCCGCCCTGTACAGAAATTATTGTTTTATAATATATTAATCATAAAAAATTCCTATAGCAAATTTTCTACTGTTGGAATACAGTCCTTACACTCTGAGAAGCAGACAATTTCCCAGTATCAAAGGAGGAAAAAATGTAAACATTTGAAGCATCGTGGAAAAATCAAAA
The DNA here is from genome assembly GCF_022682495.2 of Desmodus rotundus. Lineage (NCBI taxonomy): Eukaryota > Metazoa > Chordata > Mammalia > Chiroptera > Phyllostomidae > Desmodus > Desmodus rotundus. The sequence continues at coordinate 43,587,796 of NC_071390.1, read as the reverse complement.
GAACTACAAATAACTACATAGTAAAGATGAGTAACTAGTTGCTTTAAAGCACACGTGGCAAACACAAGGCCTGCGGGCCCAATCCGGCCCTCCACCTTGTTTTATCAGGCCCGCCACCTTCTTTCTACCCAGTTAAGGAGTAGTTAGTTACATTTGTACAGTCCTAAAATTACATTCAGCCCTTTGAAGGCAACCACGAGGCTGATGTGGCCCCAAGTGAAAATGAGTTTGACACCCCTGCTTTAAAGAAAGACAAGGAAAAGGGTACTTAGGGAGTTGAAGGAAAGCTTATTTAGGTGTCTTATTAATGAGTATCACTGATTGTATAAATTAGAAGAATATGGGTTCCAAGTTTCATTGAGCTCTTCCTACCATAACTAGAAAGTGTACAGGCATTGACTATATCATCTTTATTTCTACAGCTCCCAAAAAGAAGAAGAAAAGGCCAGGTGGGAAACACCTGCCCAACTACGAAGCCAAATGGAAAAACAGAAAGCTTTGCTGTGCTTTTCACATCAATAATCAGCCAGTTCTGAGAGCAGCAGCAGATGAAAGGAGAATAATAAGGAGAGCCCTGGCTGGTGGGGTTCAGTGGATTAAGTGCCATCCTGCAAACCAAGGGATCACCAGTTCGATTCCCAGTCAGGACACATGCCTGGCTTGCCAGCCAGGTCCCCCGTGGGTGGTGGTACATGAGAGGCAACCACATACTGATGTTTCTCTCCCTCTCTTTCTCCCTCCCTTCCCTTGTCTAAAAATCAATAAATAAAAATCTTAAAAAAATAAATGGAGATACTGAGCCTCTAAATTTGGGGTAAAGAGGGAGAGAGGGAACAGACATGTAGGCCGCCTAATGTCAGTACATGCTTCCTTAAACCTGACGAGTTACTGGATCCAGAAACCTACGATCAATCAGGCTGCACATTATATTTGAGAATTCTCAATTTGCTTAAACCTGCTTAAACAAATGCTTTTTCTACCTTCCAAATAACTATCAACAAAAGGTCGCTGATGGTACATGTACTAGGAATTTGTGTGCTTATACACAGGTACAAATAAGATTTAATACATTTAAACTAGCCCAAAATCTTCGAAGATAATCTCCAATAAATGTTTCTCTTAAAAGAGACTTCCATTGGCTGTGTTATACAAGTAGCTAATAGTGATAATTATACAATTCTATAAATATACTGAAATCTACTAAATTGTACACTTTAAACAGGTGAGTTTTGCCCTAACTGGTGTGGCTCAGTGGGTTGGACATTGTCCTGCAAACCAGAAGGTTGCCAGTTCGATTCCTGATCAGGGCACATGCCTGGCTGCAGCCTATCGATGTTTCCCTCCCTCTTTCTACCTCCTTTCCCCTCTAGCAAATACATTCTTTTTTTTTTTTTTTAAAGGGGTGAGTTTTATGGTATGTGAATTTTCTCTCAGTAAAACTGTCAAAAATTTTAAAAGACAACACATTCTTAAATTTCTCTCAAGTTACAATAGTTTACTCAAAAAATTGGTAGGTACTTTCTACATTTTACTACTTTGGATTATAAGGACCATTTCAAGCTTTATAAAAGCACATAAGATGGCCAAATAAAAAGGATCAGTAAATAAATCATGTCATTAACTTAATACTATGTAAAGTACAGTAACACAAACAACAGTATCCTACTAAAATTAAAGAATATACTGTTGACCCTTGAACAACAGGGGTTTGAAGTGTTCAGGTCAATCCACTTAGACTTTTTTCAGTAAGTACTATAAATATACTTTCTCTTCCTTACAACTTTCTTAATAACATTTTCTTTCCCCTGGCTTACTTTATTGTAAGAATACAGTACATAATACATATAACATACAAAATATGTGTTACATTATCAGTAAAGCTTCTAGTCAACAGAAGACTATTAGTAGTTTTGGGGAGTCAAAAATGTTGTACACGGATTTTTGTCTGTTCGGGAAGGTGGGGGTTGGGGTCAGCACCCCAACAACTCACATAGTTCAAGGGTCAACTGTATTTATTTTCATAATCCTGTGGGCTAGGCATGTAAAAAGGTTTCTGGTTTTCTATTTGTTTCATTTATAATCAAAAGGAAAAAAACAGAAAGATGAGTCCATGAGCTCTCCAACAAAATGAAAGTTAAACAACCTGCATGGTGCAACAGTTTCATCCAACTTCTTGACCAGAGCCCACAAAATAGGAAAGGAACGGAAAATCCCGAGTCAACTGTTCTTATATGGAACCACTCTATAATACATGTGTACTTTTTATTCCCTACCCTTCCCCCCTTCTATTTCCATTTTCTCCTCTCACTTTCCTCACTTCATCTTCTCATCTCAGCAGCACCAATATTTCCAGTCATACTGAAATAAGAGTATTAGAGTTTGCAAAGCATTCTCATATAACATAACCTGCATTTTCACAACTCTACATGGTATTAGTCAATGTATTGATGAAAAAGTAGATCTCAAAAAAGGTCAATAAATTAGCCATGTTCACAAAACTTGGAAGTAAGCAAGAACTAAGACAAGTCTTTTGACTTCAGTGGTACTGCTCTTTCTGTATTAGCGCAGGTGTTCCTCAAGGTTATTTAGTATGGAAGACAAAAAAAGGTTGTTGATTGCTAACAAGCCATCGATTTTTAAATCATGTGCTACTAATCCTAAATTATAAAATGTGATTTTTAATAAGACTTTTTCTCTTATCCAAATTTTCTGTATACTCTACTTTTCAAAATAAAGATGATGTTTGCTCAGTTATTCTACCTCTTCTAAACAATCTTTTAAAACTGGGCATTTAATTATCTAGATATCTAACACCATCCTTGGCAACCTTTGTTAATCTTTCAATGTCACTTTCTTGAGGAATAATGATTTGCTCTAAATTAAACATCAATCAGTAGCAAAGTAAATTGAAATCCAGCTATCCTACATTCAAATGGAAATTCCTATGATCATAATGAGAATTAAAATAATCTAAGCAACATGGTGATCTGTATCAGAAACAGGTACCTGGGACTAAGACAAAAAAGAAGGGAGGGGAAGGAAGGGAAGGAGAGGAAGCCTGGGCTTACTTTTTCCCCCTTCCATATGGCTGAAGTACAGGAGAATCCTAAATACCCAGAGGAACCATGGATTAATACTATCTGATGATACTCACAGGGAGATACAATGATTCCCTATTAATGAAACTTGACACACAATGAATCAAAGGAAGACAAAGAACTGAGGAAAAGAACAAGGTCAAACTGGAGCTCCCCTCTTTCCAATTCTCAAAATAGAGTTCAAGTACTATCTACATTTAAAAAGCTTATAGCTTTTATTTAACAAGCATATCACTGAACTCCAACATAAATCTGCATAATCAAAATGTCTGGGCGTTAAGCCTATTAATTTGCATTTTAACCGGCCTATGGGTTATTCTTCAACTCAGTCAACTTTGAAACTCTTACCCTATTCATGAACTTTCAATAGCTACACAGTGAAACTGTTTGTTTAATTAAATTCTGTCTGCTCAGTCAAAGGCCCTGAAGTGGCAAATACAGCTTCAAGTACTAACTAATATTAAGAGAGAGAAATGCTGTGCCCTTACGTAGATCACAGTTTGCCCTCTATGAAACTTACTGGTATTTTTTAAAATATTGCAATTTAAAGCCCAGTGGGGGGAGGAGGAAAGAGTGGGATAGGAGATGGCAAGGGAAGGGGGGGAGTTAAGCAAAGAAAATACACTTCCTGATTTTTTTCCTCTTCAAAATGCAAAAAAGAAAATTGCCCACATAGTAGAATAAAAATAACATCTGTAAATTAATATAGTATTTGGTATACATTATTTTCATTTAATTAGACTGATCATTAATTTGTATATGCCATTTAATAAACTGGTTTTGAAGGCAAAAGTAGAGAATGATTAGGAAGGAAAACACACATGTATTCTGTTTTTATAATACTAGGCTTACTTTTATATAAAGCCTCTTAAAAAGCCACTCTCCTGAATTAAAACTAAAATATAAATTTTTAGGAAAAGAAATTACCATTTGGTGCAGTGGGAGGTGACCAGATGCCATAATATTTTGGCAAATATTTTCGTAGCTCTAAAAGAACACCATCAGTACAATCAGCAGCATAAACCTGAAATAGGAAAATATAACTTGCATGTTAGTTTCTTATAATGCTCTATAATTATCCTACACATTTCTCAACTGAAATAATACTGATGATCATAATTTATCTGGCATGAAGTTTCAACTGGAAGTAAATTTGAACAAGTAAAAAAAGAGTACTCTGTTTCCAATGAAAACTATGTATTGTTTAGAGCACATTCTTGATGATCTAATTCTAGCCTTTCGTCGTCCTTGAACTATTTTACAAAGCAAGCTGTAAATAACTCTTAGCAAATACAAAGTAATTCTTGTCCATATACCTGCAAATAAATTCTGTCCAGAGAAAATTCAATGGACTTCCCTCCACCCCCATGGAAGGGAGGAGTTTTGTGTCCATACATGACTTCATTTCAACTTCCCTTTAGTCCACGTAAAATTCTGCTTCTTTGACTTTTCTTTTGAACCAATTTTACCATCTACCTGGTTCCCTCATTAAATAATAAGTTTAACAAAATCTTTAACACACACTTATTTTATACCACACACTTATTTTATACCTGTAAGAGAATTGTGATTTTACCCTTTTAAAAAACATATCCATTAGCTCAATGTATTGTACATCTAATCATTGTTCATCTAATTCCTCAATTTATAAGCAGTAATAATTCTAGAAAATACTAGAAATGTCTAGATATCCTGGAACTAGATTCTTAATTTTCTTCCTTGACGAGGAGAGAAAATATTTTGTTTTAAAAACAACTTGTAAGATATTTTATTTAATTAAATCTTTCAAATATGGTCTACCTATTATCTAAAGCCATTGAAGTTCACTGCTGTAAAATGCTTATGAAATCTTAATGATTATAATTCTTACATATGTGAAACCATATTCATGTCAAGTAGTTACATACAAGAGTTCCACAGAATAAACTCAGGTGACTCACCAAATACCCACGTGATACACTGTATTTCCCAGCCTCCCCTGTTGAAAAGTGAGCAGAAGCGACAGTAGTCACTCCCAGGCCAAGGTAATTAAGAGCAGAGTGTACTTTATTACCCTCTGTTCCTGGCACAATGACAGTGAGGGCAATGTTCACGATGTAACAAGATGGAGGACCCAAGTACATCTCTATGTACTGACCTAAAGAAGGTCATGATACATTTATAAGTGAAAAATATAAAAGAATTAGACAATAGAGAGGTGAACTTGTTCTTTTTAAATATTTTTTTTACAGTACTAGAACTGGCATTTACTACAACATGCCAGACAAGGTAACCTAAAAACCTTTCTACTTAGAAATGTAGGAAAGTATACAACAAATATTTTTAAAGTGCATAGCTGAGCTCCCAAGGGAAGAAAGGAAATTCATAGGCATTTAAAATTAAGAGGAAACCAAACTGTTAACCTGAGCAATGACGTGTGGGTTTCATAGAGGTCCACACTTAAGACTTGAATCAAAGGGTCTCTGAACTTCAGGTCCAGGCATAGATGAGGACAGAGTTATATTGAAATAGGGCGATCAAATAAAAGTCTAAATACTGAATAGTTAAAAACCTTAGCATGTGCCCTGGCCAGGTGGCTCAGTTGGTTGGAGCATCATCCCAGTATATCAAAAGGTTGTGGGTTTGATCCCCAGTCAGGGCATGTACAGGAGGCAATCAGTCAATGTTTCTCTCTCTCTCTCTTCCTCATTCTTCTCTCTCTAAAATCAATTTAAAATTATATATATATATATTATATATATATAATATTATATAATATATATATTATATATATATAATATTATATAATATATATATTATATATATATAATATATATATATCTCCCCTTGGGTAAGGATTAAAAAAAAAAAACCTTGGCATCCTTCTCCCTTCCCACCACACTGCAAGAAAGCTGGTGGCCACGCTGATTGAGAAAAAGAGAGAAATCGCAACAACAAGATAAGGAATAAAAAGAGAGAAATAGCCACAACAAGTTAAGAAATAAAAAGAGTCACAACTAGACACAGCAGAGATTTTTAAGTATACTATAAACAACTTCACCAACTGGGCAATCTTGTATAAAAATCTAATTAACTATGTTTCTACTATCATATTAACAAAAAAAAAAAATCAGGACATTTAAGAAACCAAATCACTGGTTAAAAATATAATCCTTGCCAGGAACAAAGAAAAGAATTAAAGGAAAAAGGAAGGATAGAAAGGAGGAAAGGAATAAAGAGAAACAGATGGGAAAAGGACTCTGATGAATTTATAGTTGTTCTATCAAGCCTTTAATGAACAAAATCCCTATGCGATACAAAGTCTTCCACATAATAGAACACGAAATGCTCCTCAACCCATTCTACGAAGCTAAAAGGAACTTGATATCAAAACCAAACAAGGAAAATAAGTGAAGAAAATAGTTCAAGCTCATTTATAAAGCATAACTCTAAAAAATTTGAAATAAAATGCTTGCAAACAAAATTCAGTAATGTGTATTATTAAAAATAAAAAGACGTGTCCTAGTAGGTTTTATTCCAAAAAATGAAAGGTGATGTAACATTAGATTATTTATTATGGCATTTATGACATTAATAGATTGAAGGAGGAAACACATATGATCATTTCAATAGATACAAAAAAGGTAGCTGGAATATATTCAATACCTAGTCATACTTTAAATTGTTTTCTGAACTAAAAATAGAAAGGATGCTGCATACCTTCTCTCTTCCACTTCCACAATATTCTACCCAAGAAGCTGACCTGAATCAAAGGCATCAATAGGGTCCCTTGCCCTCTTGTCATTGTCTCTTACTGGTGCAAGAGTGGAAGATAGAAGAGTTGAAGTCAGGTTATTTACTTCTCTAGTTCCCTCCTTATCAGATCCTATCTTCTCATAAAGTTATGTTCCCTGGGTTCCAGTAACCACACCCTCTCCTTGCCTTTACAGGCCCAGGGATGTTACAGCATTCTCTCATGCAGGCGACCTTAAACTCTGACAACACCTTTGTCAAAAATCCCTTCATTAAACTAACAGAGTACATCATTTGTTTACTGACAGAACCTTGACTCACACAAAAGGCAATTTCCTTAACCTAGGAAGAAGTATCCATCAAACCCCAAAGAGAGAGGCATACTTTAGCGGGGAAATGTTAAAAGCACTTTGTTGTATGAGAGGAAGATATCCCCCCATCATAGCTTCTATTGAGCCCTAGACCGGAAGTCTTTGACAGAAGTATATAAGAAGTATATAGATTCAAAAGGTACAAACAAAACCTCTAGTCACAAAAGACATCATTGTCTATACAGAAAATAATCAAAATTGTTAAGAGAATCTCAGATAAATACAAGTTAAAAATAGTTGAGCAAGACTACCAGATATAAGAACACTAGACAAATAATCTTTTTCATTCTTATATTTTAGCAATCATTTGAAAACTTAATTCAAAAAATATTGTTTATAATTGAAACAAAAAATAAGGTACCGAGAATAAATCTGACAAATTCTGTACAAGACTTCTACAGAGTAAATATAAAATAATTTCTTCAAAAACACGCAGTATGTATCAGTGAAAAGCATATGTTCTAGAGCTACACAAACTGCATTCAAACCCTGGGACCGCCCTGTACTTTGGCATGATCGTGATCACATTATTTAAACAAACTATGCCTTAGAGTGCACATGTATAAAATGAGGGACATAGCAGTCCCTACCTCACAGAGAGTTGTGAGGCTTAAATGACTTAATAATGGTAAAGCATTTATAACAATACTTGTATGTTTATTTTAGCATGTATTTTTTTTTACTTGTACCTAAACTTAAGAGCTAAAGCCATAAAATTTAGACAAAAACATAAGCATAAATCTTCATGACTTTAGATATGACACCAAAAGACAAGTGACAAAAGAAAACAGATACACTGAACTTTAATATTTAAAAATGTTAATATTTAAAAATATTTGAAAAACACTAGGAAAAAAGTGAAAAGACAACCCAAAGAATGGGGAAAAATATTTGCAAGTCAAAACCTGATCAGGGACTTGTATCTAGAATATGCACAGAACTCCTACAACTAAATAAAAAAGACAACCCAATGAAGAAATGAACAAAGGATCTAAACAGACATTACTCCAGAGAAGGTTTACATACAGTCTCTAAATACATGAAAAAATGTCCAACATCATTGGTCATTAGAGAAATGCATTCACTTGGACAGCCATTAAGGGGGTACAACAGTGAGGGGGGGACCTAACAAGTGTTGATGGGGATGTAGAGAAATCATAAGCCTCATACATCGCTGGTGGAAATATAAAATGGTACAGCCACTTTGGGAAACACTTTGACAGTCCCTCAAAAAGATAATATGGAATTATCATAGGACCTACCAATTCCAGTCCTAGCTATGTATCCCCCAAAATTGGAAACAGGCACTCAAATAAATACTTGTACATTGAATGTTCAAAGCAGCTCTACTTACAAAAGCCAAAAAACAATCCAAAGGTCCATCAGTGGATGAATGGATAAACAAAGTATGGTATGTAAGTAAATGGAATATTAGCCATAAAAAGGAACACGGTATAAATGTAAACTACAATGTAAATGTACCTTAAAATGCCCTAGTCATATGTGTAATTAGATGTTACGTCTGCCCCACCAGAAAACTGAAAAACACTTCGAGTTCAACAAAACAAATCTTACCTCACTTACCATATTATAGAATTCTAGCTCTCTTGGACCCCTTGGAGGTGGCTGCAGCTGTTTCAAAACCGTGCCATCTGGATGTTGCAAGATACCTGCGAACAAAAATTGGATATCTGTTAATGCTTTAATAATTGTGTACCTTGCATCCTAGGATAGATATAGATTTGTTCCTGAAGTTACAGATAAACCACTTTCATAAATTTAAGGGTTTCTTTTTACTTATTTCAGAAATTTTAACATTCAACCAACATATTTCAGTGCTTGTTATATGCAAAGCACCAGAATAAATTCTAAATAGCTTGGTTTCATTGTCCCCAACTATTTCCCTTATAGCCACTTTTTCCCTATTAGCCACTTTCTAATAAATGTGTATAAATTTTTATAGAAATTCTTCAGTAACAGACTTTTCAGATGTTAATTTATAGTTTAACAAGAAGCAAGTTAAAAGCAGCAGCAGCAGCAAAAACTCATCTCACCTTTATAAAGAGAAAAAAATGTTAACAGTAGTCCTATATGAATCTGCTGCTTTGTATTTATTTCTCTTATCTGTTATAAGAAAGCAAACAATTTTTTTTCTTGATTTAGATGCACAGTGTACAGCTGTAGAGATAGACTAAGGGCACCTAGCCAAGGGGAAAAGTCAGGGCACCAAGCCTGGAGCAGGAAAGGGCATCTTTTTATAATCTGCCCTTTTTCTAAAAGAAGGAGCCTTTTTCTAAAGTCACTATATATGTACTAGTGCTGGCCCTATCCCTATACCATGAAGACTCATTCCCAAATTTATGTTAAAATCTCAAATTTCCATATATTGAGTTTTCACAAAATCATGCCAGTTAGAACACAATAAGGCTCAAATAAACCTATTTATAACTTTAATAAAGTATGCCACTTTCTATTGCTATTGACAAGTGTCAGAATTCTTTTTCTTTCTATTCTTCCTTTTTTAAATTGAACTTATTGAGGTGACACTGGTTAACAAAATTACAAGTTTCAGATGCACGATTCCACAACACATCATCTGTACACAGTATTGTGTGTTCACCACCCCAAGTCAAGTCTCCTTCCATCACCATTTATCCCCCCTACCCTCCCCCACCACTCTACTCTTTTGAAGTGTAGGGAATTTCTAATTATGATAAAAATGCAGAATTTAATCAACAGAAGCAGAGAGTCTCAATTTAAGACTATAGCCATCAAGTTATTTAATACCTAGATATAGGATAGGTAAATATTAATCCATACGGGTAAGACTGGTTGGTAGGATTTGGGGACTTTAAGATGTAGTCTAATATAACTAAAAATTAGTAAAGAGAAATTATAATCCTGAAGGTTGTGATATGTAGAACAAGAAAGATCTTCTCTCCCACGGTAAGAGATAATTTCTATGGGCCAATGAAGAGTGGTAGATGAAAAGAAACCTTGATGAACTTAATTCCAAAAGGTGGAGAACATGGAGAATTCATAAATGAGGAGAGAACCTTGGCAGCTTCTCTTGGGGCAGGCAGCTAGTCTATATACAGGTACACCTGCCATTAAACAAATATTCTATCAGGTAAGCAACAATGAGCTTGCCTGTAGTCAACAGTGTGGTGTGGCAGGATGGATTAGACACAACAGTCCTAACAGACTGTTTGGTCCAGCTATTCTCCTACACTACTCACTCTGCAACACATCCCATCTAAGTTTTCAGAAAAAGTGGAAGAGAAGAGAAGTGGATGGAAGAGAAGACAGTAATTTCAGGCATTCTCCCTATGACGTGAATTCAAGGATTCAAACGTAAACCAACAGTATCTTAAACTGAAGACAAATCCCTCCCAGCTGAAAAACTGTGGAAAAAAAAAAAAAAAAGCATCTTGAAAGACTGAACCAGTAACAGATATACTGAATCTAAGACCACAGCCCAGGATCAGTTTAACTAAATTCTAGAAAGAATATGACCTATCAGCCTCTTACCCTAGCAGAGGGAAGGACTTTCAGTCTTTGTGGAACAAAACAAAAAAGAGTACACTTCGTTCCCCACTGTTCTTTAAATAAAATGTGAAAATCCAATAAAAAAATACAATAAAAGATACGTCCAAAAAATCAACAAAATATGATGCATAATCAAGAGAAAACAGACAACTGACAAACATAGAAACTGACAAATGATCAAGTAATTTTTCTTTGATCAAGTAATTTTAATTAACAAACGAGGGTGTTAAAACAATTATAAACATGTAAAAATTATAGAAAAATGGATATAAATGCTGAATAGATGAGGTATTTCAGGAGAGAAATTGAAATTTTTTAAAAAGACCTAGAACAAAGAGTTAAACAGGAATACTGAAAAAAAAAAATCCTTTCACAAGTCAGCCTCCCTAAAGTAAGATTGCAACAGAGGAATTTCAAGCCCATGGTGCACTAAAGGTTTATTGGTCTACTCGGTCTTCTATACAACACACCATAAATATGTGGATTAAACAACAGATACTTATTTTCTCACAGTTCTAGAGGCTAGAAGTCCCAGATCAAGGTGCCAGTCATGTTGGCTCCCGGTGACAGCTGTCTTTCAGCTTGTAGCCTCCTGACTTTGTCCTCACATGCGCGGGGGAGAAGGAAATGAGAGAAGGAGGGAGTGGGAGGGGGAGAAGAGAGCGAGAGCAAGAACAAGAACAAGAACATTCTCCTGTCTCTTTATAAGAACACTAATCCTACTGGATCATGCCCCCCATCCTTGTGACCTCATTCATCTTAATTACCTCTATAAAGGCCCTAGGTCCAAACACAATCATATTGAGGCTTGTTTTTTTTCTCCCTAACATTTGAATTTTAAGGGACACACATTCAGTCCATAACAGAAGATAAACGTAACAGTAACAAAATTCAAACTTGACTCTACTACTGACTAGATTGGTTCAAACACCAACATTAACAGCCTAGCAGAAGAGGCGTATTAATTTCAGGCAAAAATACTGTGTGCGTAAATTGCTTCAGTCCTATACATCATGTCCAAAATTTTTTTTTTAATTTACAAGACATACAAAAAAGGGGAAAAAAAATCACTGTCAAGAGTTAATGCAGTGGATGGAACAGTTTGAGATGACACTGATGTTATAAATTACCAGAGGAGCTTAAAATAAGCATGATTAATATGTTAAAGGTTATATTAGAAAAGGCAAAAAAATGCATGAAAAGATGGGGAATTCAGCAGAGAGAAAATTTGAGTCAAGTGGACCATTAGAAATAAAAAACGAGCCTCGGCTGGTGTGGCTCAGTGGAGCCGGCCTACAAACCAAAGATCACTGCCGATTCCCAACAGGAGCACATGCCTGGGTTGCAGTCGGACCTGGTAGGGGGCGTGCAAGAGGCAAACACACGAAGTTTCACTCCCTTTCTCTTCCTTCCTTCCCCTCCCTCTAAAAATAATTTTAAAAATCTTAAAATAAAAAGAAATAAACAAGATAACAGAGTCAAAAAATGCCTTCTGCGGGTTCATCAGTAAACACAAAATAACAGAGGAAGGAATCAGTGAATTTGATAACAAGTCAACAGAAATTTTCCGAATTGAAACACAAAGAAGAAAAAAAAACGAGTGGAAAAAATCATAAGCAAGTATCCAAGGTCTATGGAGCATCAGTCTCAGAAAACTATCATTTAAATCCCCCCCACCCCAGCCAAAACAGCTGCACCCCTGTTCTTTGCATCCATTATTCACAACAGCCAAGAGGTGGAAGCAACCTAACGTCCACCAAGAGATGAAATGGATTTTTTATAAGGGTTACAGAAATACACACTGAAGTACTAATGTATAAAGGGGCATACAACCTATTCCAAATAGTTCAGGAAAAAAATAAATGCAAAATCAAACATTCAGAAAAATGTTAAGTTCTCTGTATTGTTCTTGCAACTTTTCTGTAAGTTTGAAATCATTTAAAGTGAATTGAGTTTCAGAGGATATCTAATAACATAGGCCAGTAAACCAAAAAAGTTATGGCTTTTCCCCAAAAAACAGTTATCAGTTTAAATCCCTTTTCCCTATAGACTACCTCATTCTATATCCTAAATTGGATCTGGACACAAATACCAGATTTCAACTATTTGTCTTAATCTTTAAGGACTTCTGAAAGAAATTAATGGTACATGTCATGTATTAAAACAAAAGGGACCCTTATGCTAACTTTGGTGAGCTTTGGGAATTTTAATTGGTAGCAATCACACTTTTGCTAAACTTTCCTATAGAAAAGGTTATACAATGCACATGGTATATAATAAACAATAATGTTTAATATATAACATAATAGCAAAAAAATGGTGAAAATCTAAAAATCCAACACTAGAGGAAAAAATATACCCACACTATAGAATATAACAGTTTTTTAAAGAATAAAGTATACCATAAATATAAAAATATGGATATATGAACTACATGATATAATACAGACTGGAAACAAAAAGTTGCTGATATACATGTTTCTACGAAAAACCAGAATTGTATTTTGTGTTCATGTATGTGTCCCGAAACAAAGGCTTGAAAGGACACACCCGATACAGTTACCAGCTATTGCCCTGGGGAGAGAGCAAGTAGGGGGAAGGGCACTACTATACTGTTTTACTCTTCAAGTTCTTTTTCTTAAAAGATCATGTACTAGTTTTATAATTTTAAAGAAAGCGGGGGGGAAAAAACTGTATTCTGAGAAATAAGATTTCAATGTACTTTGATGAAATATGATTACAGTGGAGAACATAAAATATAATAGATATCAGAACTGTAACACTGTTGTCACTTAACTATAACAAGATCTATTTTTCTGTTCAAGTACTGTTATTGGTTCTATGTCTTTAATTTTTGACAAAGCCAATGTTGATGTAAGAAATAACCAAACCAGTAGGGATTTTTTTATTATAAGAGTTTATTTCAGCCCAAACTGGTAACAGTTGCTGGGAAGCAAGATCTCAAATGCTCCTCAGAATGGCAGTTTGCAGTTTCTTGTATGCTTTTGAAATTAAGGACGATTACATGAAGGTGGAAGAAAGCAAGAAGAAAATTGAATTATAGGATAGTAAACAAAATTATCTGCCCTCTAGAAGCTGGGTATTTCAAAGGTGTGTTAATCTTAGATGCAAAAAACAATGGACACGGCTTGCTAAACGCAAAGATAAATCTTTTACTAAGTTATATACCCACCCTGCCTGCCCATTTTTATGATCAGATCACCCTGTGAGGTTACTTTCCAGAACCCTTTTTTCATCCACACCAACAACTCTTTTGGAAATAGGTAAGATATGAATCCTAAATCGAAAAACCCTGGTTACTCAATGATAGTAACAAACATTTTTAAAAGCAAATATCCACACAACGTTTTAAGAAAGTGTTTTTCTGAGAATTTCACTTGATAGCCCAACCAAACTGTGATTTAATACATAAGGTACTTTAGAACTGTAAGTGGTTTATTATACTGGAAAGACATAACTTCCTAAACTCTGAAGTACTATCTTGTTATCCATTTTATAAATAGGGAAGATTATCATATGGTGTCCTTTCTCTAACACTATAGGCAAGACTGTGTAAATAGCTGAGAATTAAATTCATCAAATATTTATTAAATTGCTAACACAGAATGTTTGAGGCACTGTGCACTGGTCATACAAAGACAGTCCCTTAGTCTTACAAAAAAAAAAATCTTACAAAATTGAAAAAGAAGTTTATTTTAAATTGAATGCAATAAATTAAAGTTTAGACTCCTTCCTCTAGAATCTAAACTACTCCTCTAATTAGGTAATTTGGGTGACAAATTCTTTCATCCACTGTTTGCCATGTAGTTTTAAGTCACACTCAAGGTACATTTGTAATGAGTCAGAGATAACTCTCTGAAAAGGCTCATATTACATACTCTGATTAGCAGTAGTTACACCCTTAAGTGCCAGTCATCGCTTTTGTGTTAATGTTGGGATCTTTCCCTCTCTTCTCCTTTACACAGAAGTCAATCTCTAGGGACCCTTAGGAAACAATTTTCGTTCAGGCCTCTAGAATAGTATCGGGAATATTATCACTACAATTCATCAATGTAAAACAACTGGTATGCACCTAAACCTATTAACAATAATTCCTTAGGTACTCTCACATTCTCATTACCTGAAGTGACACACAAGAATATATATGCTAAGCATCCTGAGGACGTTGTTTCCTTACATCTGTGCTAAACACCTTGAGAATGATGTTTGCTTCCTTACCCGGGGCACTAAAGGAATGGGCATTTTCCCCCTTCCACTCCTTCCGGAGTTCAACTGAGCTGAATGTACAAGGGGATAAACAGATTGGGTGTCTAACCGAAGGAACTCACAATTTGGTGGGGAGAAAGCGTATCAACTACATGACATCATTAAGGCCCAGCTTTCAACGAAAGGAGGAAAAGATAAAAGTAGTGGGAAATGCTGCTCTTGGAGAAATAACATACTGTGCATTCAAACAAGTATTCATCCATTTTCAAACTCTTTGAGTCATCTGCAAGCACAATACAAGGTGGAAAAACCGTGCTCTGAGGCAGGACCCTTGGTTTCCTGATTCGAACACTGCAGTTGTGCGGCTTAAGGCTTGTCACTTAACCAGACTTGGCATCAGTTATGTCATCCAAAAATGTATTATTTAACTAGCCTAAACTCAAATCATCTTACCAGCATAAGCCGAATTGTCTCTAGTGGCCTTCAGGTCTAAGATCTGTTTTACTAACACACTCCTCCACCAGACTCCCCGGGGAAGCAAGGTGAGTACGCTAGGTGAACTACAGTTTCTAAACTGAACTGTACGTCATCAAGATAATAAACTGAGATAGGCCCTACATTGTGCTTTAAACGTTGTGAGCTCAAAAAAATGTATTGCACAGGCCACGATAATCTGATATAAAGATGGATCCAGAATAACTGAATGTCCTGCCCGAGTACCATTCTAGTACAACAGCAGGGTGTAGTTTCCTACCAAGAATCCGAGTTTCTGCTACTGGAACCACGCCTCCTGGAGATATCAGGAAAACCTCCCAAGGGCTGGGAGGGATCTCAGATAAGACAAGAACTCAAAAAAATAAAATAAAATAAAGGCGGGGGAGGGGCGGGGAGCTGTTTTTCCCTCCCCTCCTGCTATGCACTGAAAAACAGGCACTAGATTAGCATCATCTGCATTTCATTCCTTCTCTTTTGCAATAGCTACCCATTTATAATAAACAGACCTCGTGCTCGGTGGAGAATTTACTTCCCCGTCCAGTAAAACTGAAGTTCCTTATTTTCACTAAAGACGCTGTCTCCAATCAACACCCACCCTCCCGGGGGAGAGGACCAAGCACTCCTCTCCCTGCCACCTTCTACTTAACAGCGTAAGCCTGACGCCCCACACCCTAGAGTCGCCCCACTTTTTGACACCCTGCTGCACGGGTCGCGAGGCTCTGGGGGAGAGCGGAAGAGGCCCGCGCGAAGACCAGGGGGGCGTCCGGCCAGTGGGCGCCAGGCTGCCTCCGCCGGCCGGGGATTCAGGGAGACGAAAGGGGAGCGGCGAGCCCCACGCCACCCCTACTTACCCACTTTGTCCTTCCCGTACTTGTGCCCGGCCACCTGATGCGACAGGGGCACGCAGCCGTTGAGGAAGCGGAGCCTGCCACCCGCCGGTTTCGGGGCGCTCTCGGAAACGGCCTCGCTCGCCGGTGGGATCCGGATTTCTGGGGGACCAGGCGCCTCGAGCGGGAGGGGGGATGGTGGCTCCGTTGCCATAACCGAGAGCTGAAGCGATAGCGGCAGCGAGGGCAGGAAAAAAAAAATAGGGCGGAGGGAGGGTGAGCCGGGGAAGCCTGGGGTCGCTCAGACTCGGCGGTGAGGAGGCCCGGGGGTTCCCGCGGCGGGTGCCCGCTGAGGCCCGGGGAGGGGGCCCATGACGCCGCGGAGGCAGGGGCGCTGCCCTGCCCAACTCCCGGCGGAGCACGGATCCCGGGTCCCACTGCCCTGCCGCCGCGGCCGCCAGCCCGGGCGCAGCCCAGCGTCGGAACCGAGCCGAGGCGCTCCCTCGGGCCCTGACGGAGACGGCGGCCCCACCTCCTGCGCCCCCGCCCCCTCCCGCCTTCCTCCAGTCCCCTCCGCAGCCGCGCGCGCGTCAGCACCGCCCGCACCGCCGCGGGCGAGAGCTTCCGACTGCGCGACGCGCCGCCGCCGCCGCCACTGAGCATGCCCGCGGGCCGCCCGACGGGACCCCTGGGGCGGGGTAGGACGCGGGAGGGTGGGCCGCGGCGGAGGAGGAGACCTGGTTGGGGCGAGCACACCGGCGGTCCTTCACCCCAGACCCCCGGCCAGAGTAAGAGGCCGTGAGCGCTGTTGTGCTTTCATTCATTCAGGGCGCGTTTCAGCGGTTCTGGGGACAGGCTCAAAGGCCTGGGGCTTCTAGTTTTGATGAGCGGTCAGTCACGTGTCAGGAGAGTGAGGAGGCAGCTGCAGCGCCAAGGGTGGCCTGGGGGGCCACTCCTTAACTGCAATCAACTCCCTCAAACTCCCACCCCACGCAGAAACGACAGAAGTAAAACCAGGCAGCTTCTTAGAAGACGCGCCTTCAAAACACCCTTCAAGTTAATCCTAGCCTTTCCCTAAATTGGTGCCCCTAAACGGCTCTTACTTAAAAAAAAAAAGTTTGGAACCGACACTGACTGTAAAAGTCTCTCCCACTCGACCCTTAGCGCAGGTTCAAAGGTCCTCGACCGATGACTGGGTCAAAGGCCGAGAAAGGGGTGTACACCGGGAGCAAGCAGAGATTATGGAATGGGACTATGCTCGACTTGCGTCTTCCACTGGCATTTTATACGAAACCTAGACCTTGCCTTGCAGGTACCAGACTGGATACGAAATGTTTAAGTAAAAAATCTTAGATATCTGATTATGACAACTGTCCTTCTAACACCTGTACAAAGCCTCCAGAACCCCCACACACCTCGGAAACACGTAAAACCTGGCCTGGATTATCTATTCCCAAAGCCCTGCCTCGGGGCTCCAGGACCCCGCCCCTCAAGATTGCGCAAACTCAGTTGCGCCCTCTCCAGGTCTCTTCCTCCTCCCACCTCCTGCAGCTGTCAAAATCTGGACTGTAGACTTTCGTGAGGCCCGGGACGCAGTTCCGCGCATGCTCAGCATCCGCTAGGGTGGCTAATACGCACGTGCTTACGGACTGCCGGGGCGCCTGCGCTGTAGTTGCCTGGAGTCGGTGCCCGTAGGCCGCCTTTCGCACCTTGACTTGGTCTGTCAGCGCTATCCTGTTTGTTTTCAGTGTCCTCTGCACTCCTTGCAAGCGACTGCGCCATGAGTCTGACTTCCAACGTACGAGGTGAAGTGGGGCCTGGGAGGGGGTGAGGCTGGCGGCCTGCGCACCAGTTGCAGCTTCGTCAGCACCTCTCTGGGCTGTTACCGCTGCTCTGCGTGCCCGCCGGTTCTGTAACCTTGAGATGCTTAAGGGCATGGTCCAGGACGACCTGCGGGCTCCCTGGGCCGAACCGGGAAAGTGGTGTGGATCGGTGGTATCCGCGGGCGGAATTGGCGTGGGGGCCATGCAGGCATCTACCCAGGTCTGGATCACTTTTGCACTAACCAAACTCTAAAACCTAATGATACCAATGCTAGCTTTTCTTGTTCTCCCTTGAGACACTTCTGTGTTCTGAAATCATGGGGCTTGGGAAAAAGGAAAGGAAAAACAAACAAACAAAAAAAACCTGTTCCCTCTTCTCACGTTTAAATCACTGTGTAGTCAGAGCATGTACTGTCAGCAACCCCGAAGAGATGTATGACTAATCACATCTTAGTTTTGCACTTTTTTTTTTTTTAAGGGAAGAAACCCAATTCGGGATCTTAAGTTTTCCCAGGTTTTCATTATGCCTCTGGCATCTTGCGCTTCGTGGCAGTAGTCCAGGAGACAGGCTTGAAAACCAAGCTCATTGAGCCTTCAGTTTTTTCAGCCTTGCTTCCCTTGGGCTGGTACCTAGCTATTGGAAACGTCACTTCACAGAAGGTCAAATTTAGAAGTCAATTAATGCGAACTTCATTTCACAAAAATTGGTGGTGGTAGTACAATTATTAATATAATATTGTGAACCAGCTACGTGATAATATGTGATCTCTTTGCCCAATATAAAACGCCACACCTCAACATTTGGACACCTGTAACAGTAGATAAGTAAAGGTAAAGAGGTTGTCTAGAAGTGAATTAAAAGTAGCCCATTAATTTATTTAGTACGTATTGAGCATCAACAGTGCTAGAATCTGTAAAAAGGTTCCTACTCCTATGAGCCTTAATTTTGTAGTAGTTTCTATGAATTGGAGGATTCCACTTCTGTGGTCAAAAGTTATGTGACAGAGTCCATGAATCTTTAAGTTACTGATGAGGCATGTAGGAGGTGATTATTTGCAAAAATTATTTGTAAGGATACTTATCATATCCTCAATTTCAAATTGAGGCACCTTGCTATATTTAAAGTAGGGAATGATTTCTGTTATGTTTTGTTTTTTAAAAATCCAAACCTGTACTTTCTCAGGAATAAGACAATTGTATAAAATAAGATATTCATGTGATGTGAGCCACTGGTAATATTGTAGGAAGACAGTTTGCACTTCTGTGATATGGGTGAAAAGATTCCAAATATGTCTTTTAAATGTGGAGTCATTTTGTGTAAGCGTGCACTAAACTCTATTGAAGCAGCATACTATTGAAATATGAAATCGGTGAACCCTAGGGCTTCTTAATACAACCTACAGGCTAATCTTTCTTGCAATCACCACAGATTTGTTTGTTTTCTGTTTTTAAATCTAACCATAGGGGAATCTGGTGACTTTCCCTCCCCCCTAGGGGAAAGGTGACTTTCCCCTTAGTTTGCAATTTTCTAAGGGATGGGAAATTGCTTGGTGAAGAGGGTTATTAATCTTGAAGTACTCAACTTTGTTATGAGAAGCAGCTACTTTTATTTCACCTAAAAGCATAAAGGTTGTTGTAAGGACTGTCGTGAGCCTTTGTAAATCTTTTCTTCCAGCACCTTCTTTCTCAAATATATTTGTGTGGCAAAGTAGGAACACACAATGTCTTGGGAATCCACCTCATAATGATTAGAGTCAAGTTATTTTCTCAATTTTTAAACCAAACCTATTAGTTTATACAGATTGAAAATCATTTTAGATCATTTGATTTTGGAGAAGATGACCATGTCTCTACTTAGTTAAATAAATTAATAATTATACAGGGCTTAGAATGGTATTTGATAATGGTAACTGCTGTATATGTTAGATAAAAAATAAAAGGGTATATGTGTGCATGCATAATTCTTGTTTATATTCAGAAGAAAAAATCCAATTTAACCAAATATTTTAGGCCTGCTTTAATCTGCTGCCCCTTCAAGTCCCTTTTTTTTTCCAGTTTGCTTTATCCTCAGGCTGCAAAATAGGTGTTCATCTGTCTACCTTGTGCTTTCTTATTCATCCCAAACCTTGAACGCTACAATGTATGTAACCAAAACGAAATTTCATAAATTCTTATTCTCTGACTTTTATATCCTTGTCTATTTTATACAACTAATTCATTTGGGTTCAATAAATGCATTGAGTCATTTAAAGTAACTATTTAAGGGTTTGGTTTTTTGAGAAAGACAGTGCAGATCTGACTGTGAATAAAGAAGTTCCTATGGGTTATAAACAAATAACAGGGCGGGGAGGGTGTTGAGGAATGCAGAGGAAACAAGACTGATGGTGAGTTGATGTTCCTTGGAGCTGAGTCAATGGAGCTGAGTTCAGTGGAGCTGAGTTCATTATATTCCCTGTGTATATCTGAAATGTTGCATAATAAAGTTTTATTTTTAATCTCAGGAAATACTTACATTTCATACTTTGATACAAGAGGTTAAGATGAGGCCAAAGATAAGTTATTTGGTGTAAGAGCAATGTGTTGGTCTGATGGGCAGGGGGAGCATAAATTCAAATTAGTAATCTATTATTTCTTCTTACTCAATTTATATTGAACACTACCTGTATGCCAGGCCTTGAGAGAAAACATTACCAGTCACAGCCTACTAATCGGGAGACTTAAGGGAGGGAAAGATTTAAACACAGCTCCCCTCCCCCTCTCCTGAGGTGAAAGGAACATTCTGATTTTGTGGCAGTTGACACTGGGCTGGAGAGGACAGTTTGGGGCAGAAAAGGGGCTAAAGGAAAAGAAGCAGGGTGAGATTAGCAAAATAATTCCCACACTAGAGAAAAGCAGAGGAATAGGTTATAAACAAGTGTGTAGGATTTGGGGACAAGTTCATTTCTCTATCTCTGAATAATTCTAATAGAGAAAGCCAGAGATTACATAGTAGTAGGCCAAGGGAAGAGTAAGAAAGGGAGGGATTATTTAGCAATGTATTTTCTGTATGTTGTTCTTTTTATTGGCTTATTCATGGTATTTGTGTAGATAGAAAGCATTGTTAAATAAGGGTGGATAAGCTAGGGTTTGATCTAACTACAGGAGTTCCGTGCCTTGAGAGATGTCTATAGAAAATGCAAGTGAGTATAAACCAGAAGAGACAGAAATAATGATCAGGATTTTTCTGGACTCCAGAATGTCTGGAAGTTGGATGTCAACTGAAATATCTTTAAAAATTGGGTCTTGGTTGTCCTTTGTTGTCTCTGGTTCTTAGTAGGCATATATATTACAAAGGACTAAATGTTACTTGAGTTCTTAATTTTTTTCCTTTATAATTGTTGACTTTTGATTCTTATCTATGTTTATACAGTTTCCTTTCCTTCTTTTCCCTAGTTGTCAGTAACATCCACAGCTTTTTGCCAGAAAAGACTGATTGAAGCTGCAGTAATTTTTCTTACTCTGGGAAATTTTACATTTGTCTCTAATGAGATGAGAGAATTAGAATTTGGGAAGGGGAAAAAGAAGAACTGGACAGTCTTCTGTAATTTTAAAAACTCACTGGAGCAAATTTTTCTAGCATGGGTGTGTGTGTGTATGTGTGTGTGTGACATTTATGTAGAGTTATAAGTGACCCTTGTTAAGAAGTAGGGTCACAGCGCATGTTCCCATTCCCCATGGGCCAGCCACTCTTGGATGGTATCTTGGATGGAGTCAGTTCCCATTTCTTTCATTTGCTGTTGCCTCTTTTCTGTGTCAGTTATTCTGTCATTTCTTCCCCCATTAAAATATCCTGGGGAAGTAAATCTATGTTTTTTTAAAAAAAGTTTACCATACCGTGTGGATTCAGTTGGTAATAAGACAAAAGAGGATAGAAGAATGTTTTAATGGATAAGGAGGATTTTTTTTTTTAAGTTTAAGGTAGAAATTTCTATCGGAGTCTCTTTTTTATATCATGAGACAAATTAATAATTTGCTTAAAAAGTAAGGTAACTAAGATCAACAGCATTTAAGGAATTGTGTTATTTTAGTCTTTCGGGATATTCCTCCTTTCAGATTTTTCCTAAAGATAACATTCAGCAAACATAATTGAACATAGACTATACAAAGCAGTATTTTAGCCCACTTTATGATAAGTATGTTAACTGTTCAGAGTGGCTTTCCTATGGGAGAAGTGGATTGCCATAATTCCTGACACAGAATATTTTCTCAAGGGGGTTCCATGGTAAATAATGCATCGAAAAGGAAGATCATGAATGAAGCTAGAAATCAGAGCGAAGTTTCAGCCCTGCTTGGAATTGCCACAGGGAAATACTGTGAAGCAGTACTAAAATTCAAGACAAATCTTCACAAAATGTGCAGTTAAAAAACATCGTCCAGTAAGGCCAAAGGTTTGAAGCTGTCAGATGACTTATTAACTTGTTTTCTCAGTCATGCAGCACTTGGAAAGGGCATAGTGTTAATGTTTATTTTATGGGATTATAGCAAGGAGAAATAGAAATGTTGAGGGAAGGAAAACACACTAAATTACTTTGTAGAGAAAAATACTGTGGTTGAAAATAGAATCCAAGGAACATGCTAATTAGAAACTTGATAAAAACTAAATTATTAAATAAGCTAAGAGAAGGCCAAGATAAAAGAAACTTAAGTGTGAGAATGGCTGTTCCTTTCCTTTAGAATGTTGTAAGGCGAGCTCCAGTTTTATGTAAGGCACTATTGGGTACAGTGGTTAATCGCATTAGTGTAATAAGAAATCTGACTCAATATTGCAAACTAAGCCATAAAGTTCATTATTCATTATATGTTTTTATTTGGCTTTGGAATGTGTTTTTTATACTTATGTCTCTAGGGCTTTATTTGATAGTCTGGGAACTTA
The DNA here is from genome assembly GCF_022682495.2 of Desmodus rotundus. Classification (NCBI taxonomy): domain Eukaryota; kingdom Metazoa; phylum Chordata; class Mammalia; order Chiroptera; family Phyllostomidae; genus Desmodus; species Desmodus rotundus. The sequence continues at coordinate 43,564,762 of NC_071390.1, read as the reverse complement.
TTTCAAACACTGTGAAGATCTGACTCAGGAAGTGCTGGGAAGCAGTCCAGTGTGTTTATCCTGACCCCTGTTCAACTTCTTCCTGCAGTCCACTCCGTGCTGGGAATAGACAGCTCTCCTCTGAGGCTGAGGCTAACCAGACTGTGCAGAGATTTCTCCTCTCCAGCATTCTCTGGAAATGGGGTAGTTGTTAAGTGCTTGGGTTTCTAAGGACTACTTGAAAAGCTCTGTTGAAAGAATAAATAGGTGGCCTGTTAGTCAAGCAAATAATTGAGTAGAAAAATGTCATTAAATTTATTATTCTTTTTTATTCAATTACAGTTAATATTCAATATTATTTTATATTAGTTTCGGGTGCACAGCTTAGTGGTTAGACATTTGTGTAATTTACGAAGTGATCCTCCCAATATTTCTAGTATTCACTTGCACCGTAGGTAGTTATTATGGTATTATTGACTATATACTCTGTGCTGTACTTTACATCCCTGTGACTATTTTGTAACTACCAATTAGTACTTCTTAATCCCTTCGCTTTTTTCACTCAACCCCCAAGCCTCCAAAATGTCATTAAATTTAAAATGAAGTTTGTTGGGAATTCGGATAATCTTCCACTGATAGATAATGGAAATTTAGAATTTATTAAATGAGAATATAATTGTAATATTAATGTGTTTAATATGAAATTAGTACATTCTGATTTTTATGTTAATGAGACAGCACTTTGAAATTTAAAAAAACAAAAAACAATTTGGAAGGACTTTGAAGCCCAGAATCATGCCAGATATATTCCTTTGAATGCTTAATGTTAAGGGTGATTTTGTTTTATTGGCCTTTTTTTTTTTTCTAGGGATACCAATCCTGTTTTGGTTACACATTTTAAAACCACTAAAGGACCTACTATTCAAATGAATTCGGAGTCATTTTGTTCACATAATCACCACCTGACTTGGGGTGGGGTGGGGGTCTGTCCTGTTTGTAATCTGAATTTTTAAAATTTTTTTTAAGTAATAGGAATCTGCAGGCTCACGTGTTATTTTTATTTAAGATTGTGTTTATTTATTTATTTATTTTTAGAGAGAGAGGAAGGGAGGCAGAAAAAGAGGTAGAGAAACTTCAGATGTGAGAGAGGAAACATAGGTCAGTTTCCTCTTGCATGTGCCCTGAGCGGGACCAAACCTGCAACCCAGGCAGGTGCCCTGACAGGTTCCCGCAGCCTTTCGCTTTGTGGGACGATGCCCAACCAGCTGAGCCACACTGATCAGGGCTCACATGTTATTTTAAGTCTTTTCGTGAACTCTTAAAAAGATTATTAATCCTTGTTTTTCTTTCTCTACCTATAAAATGATTTTTAAGTTTCCCTCTTCTGTTTTATTTTATCTATCATGTCTCAACCGAAAATACACGATTGCTTACATGTGAGCTGGGGAAAATCTTAACAAAGTCTTACACTATTGTGTTCTGATCATTCAGTTAACATTAAAAACCAACTTTGACTATTGAGATGCTTAATACTCAGAAAACTGGATTTCCTGAACATCTGTGTTAGATTATTAGCATATATTTTGGTTTTTATAATTATTCCTGTTTTTCTTTCCTGCTCTAGTTGAATGGATCGCAGCAGTGACCATTGCTGCTGGGACAGCTGCAATTGGTTATCTAGCTTACAAAAGATTTTATGTTAAAGATCATCGCAACAAATCTATGGTTAACCTTAACATTCAGAAAGACAACCCCAAGGTCGTACATGCTTTTGACATGGAGGATTTGGGAGATAAAGCTGTGTACTGCCGTTGTTGGAGGTCCAAAAAGGTGAGGAAAACAAGTCCTTTATATTAGTACCATCTTTAATGTAATATTTCTTTTTAAACTATTCTATCAAACTGGCATCACCAGATACTGTTAAGACACAGCTTTTTTTTTCCCTTTTTTTAATGGAACCTATTCTTCTCTGTTTTTCATGTACTCTTCAGGAATATTGGTACTAGAATGTATAACCACTGTAAAGTAAAACTACATCATGTTCTCACTGAGTTTAGGTGAATGTAACCACATTCTTAGCCAAAGAAGAGAGAACTCTTTTTTACTCTTAAGATTTCCTCCTCAAGTGGATCTTAGCCTTCCACTATCCCATGGAGGGAAATATGCAGCGTAAACACAGAGAAACATAAGAGGTAAATTCTTTTCTTGAGCTTTTTAGCTCCTGGATTCCAGTACAAGTTTTAGAAATTTCAAGATAAAGTTTTGGTAAATTAGCCTTGAAAATTTTTATCTGGTAAACGTTGACTCTGTATCCTAAGCTTTCTTTAAGCAGCAGCTTCTGTAGTTAAATTATAACATTAGAGTTTTAAAAATCTTATTTTCTTCTGTAAGAATTGCAGTTAATTAAGTTCTGTTGGGAAGTATCGTCTTTGATACCCACAGCTTTTAGACAGTGATGACAGCCGCTGATCTAAGGATGGTAAAATGTTCTTCTAAAATCATCTTGAAAAGCTTTGTACACTGAATGACTTCAGAACTTCTGGTGTATGGTGAAAATACTGTATGTATTACCACTGTTAGCATTTAAATAAAATGGATTTCACTAAAGATGACTTCATTAGGACTAAGAAAATAGACAATACAAATGATGTATCTGGCCCTGGCCAGATGTCTCAGGTGGTTGGAGCATGTTCCCACGCACCAAAAGGGTTGCAGGTTCAATTCCAGGCTGGGACACATGCTTGCGTTGTTGGTTCAATCCCCAGTTGGAGTGTGCACAGGAAGCAACTGAGTGATGTTTCTATCTCACACCGATGTTTCTCTCTCTCACTCTCGCTCTTCTTTCCTCTTTCCCACCCCCGTCTTCCTCACTAAAAATCAGGAAGCATTTTCTCAGGTGAGGATTTAAAAAAAAAAAATACACAATGTATCTATTTCGGGAAGCACATTATGTGAGGCCTAAAAGCACATTATGTGAGGGACCCCTCCCTACAGTGGAGAGCCGTTATCACAAATCAACATATCACATACTAGGCACTGGGAAGCATATTCTACTGACCCTCTCCTGCCAATACAATTGATGTTGTATAATCCAGTGATACAGTGCTTGGATTATGACATTGTGTCTCAAAAACGCCTGATGAGCGTATGGAGTATGAACCAAAAATAATAGTGCCGTTACAACAAGTTATAGCTTAAGAACACTGTTCATTAGGAATGTGGGGTTGTTTGGAAGTACTAGTAGGATTGCTAGAAAGTAATCCTCAGTAATATTCTGTATACTAGCTCTGATTTGTTTTTTAAAATTATGCCTATATAGGTTTCATTCTCGTTACTCACCAAAATATAGAAAGTAATACCTTTATAAATTAGAGAATTTCTAAGTCAGAGTTGTAATAGTTCTTTAGTCAGTGATATTATTTATTTTTTTATTGTTATTATTTTAATCCTCACCTGAGGATATGTTTATTGATTGTTAGAGAGGAAGGGAAAGAGAGATCAGTTAGTTACCTCCCATATGCACCTCCACTGGGGACTGAATCCACAACCTAGGTATGTGCTCTGACCGTGGATTGAACCCACATCCTTTTGGTGCACGGGACAATGCTCCAGCCACCTGAGCCACCCAGCCAGGGCTAGTCAGTGATTTTAATTAATTCATTTCATCTCTACTATAGATGCATGCATGACAAAAGTTAAATAGTGAAACAGTAGGTATCATAGATGTGTATAGTGGTTACAGTACCAGGTTATACAGTACTTTGTATAAAAAGAAGAGCTTCCACTGTGGGTGAGAATTTTCTGGGAAGGCATAGTGATATACATGGGAGTTAAATTGCCCCAGAAAGATTGATAGCATTTGAATAAACTAGCAAGTATTGGAGACTTTCTCAAAATCTGGAAAAAGACTCATATGAGCAAAGGTGGGATCAGTGAAGAATCTAGTCTGGTCCTAGCACCTGTCTCCCCCCAGAAACAAGGCCAAATGGAAGAGAGTCTTGAGTATACCAGTGAGGAGTTTGTGCCTCCAGACGTGGGGGAGCTTCTTGTTAGGGATTTGAGATAAGAAGTTATGATCCTTATACCAGGGTGCTAGCTGTGGGAACAGAGAACAGTGAATAGATACATGAAGCATTTTGAAGAAAGGATCAGCCAAATGCAGTGACCGCTTTGTGTGGAGGACTGGGGGGAAAAACTGATGATCATGGAAGTGTCTAGGCCTTACACTTGGGATTACAAGAGGGGATGCCATTAACAGAAGTAAGGAATTCAGGGTGAAAAGCTGATTTCCTAGGACAGTGGTAAGGAGTTCAGTTTCAAAGAGTGGATTAAAGGTGACATTTGAGTGGAAATGCACAGCAGGCCATCTGAAATGTGGGACTAAAGTTGAGGCATGGGGGTGAGAGATAGAGATCAGCAAAACTGATGAGTCAAACATAGGAATGAAACCAAAAGATCCCTGATACAGATGAAAATCAAGGATTAAGTATGAACACTTCGAGAATTTTCTGCATTTTAGAAAGAGGAATAAGAGCTAACAAAGGAGATGAAATGGGCCTGTTAAAACAAAACTAAGAATATTGTGGCTTTACAGTGGAAAGGGGGGAAAGTTTCAAAGGTTTGGTTGTCAACATCAGCTTGTGCAAAATCAACCTGGTGAATAGACTATTACAGTAAGACTGTTGGATTAAACAATTAGTCAGTTGACCTTTTGGTGTCATTTCAACAGAAGAATAGAATAGAAGCTGTGTCCAAGTGGGTTTAAGTGTAAATTACTAATAAAGAAATGCTGGAAGTCTGAGTATATGTCAAACTTTCAGTAAGTGTGACAGTGAATGGAAAGAAAGAGAAGATAACAAACAGCTTTAGTGAGCTCTAATGCTTAGCTTTGAGGTCAAGTCAAGTGTAGTACCTTGGTTGGGTTTTCCCAGAAGGTAAAGGGCCAATAAAGTAAATACATTTTTTCATGGACTAAGATCTCAAGCATTTCAGGAAGAAACAAAAATGTACAGGAGCTAGTGATTTAAATGTTATTTAGACTTTATAATTCAACATAACATTCCAAGATTATTCTTGCATGATACAATTTAGAGTTTCCCAGTGGTTAAACTAGGGATCTCTGTTTCCCATAGGTGGACTTTAAGGAAAGGAATGCCAGTCCAATCATTTTATTTTCAATCTTATCAGCCTTTTTTATTCATTTATCTTTTATGCCATTAGTGATCCCCTTTACATCTAGCATTTGTCACTTCTGAATTTTGACTGAATCTTGAGTACTTTTTATTCCCAAAGTGAATTAAGAGTTCACTTTGAATAATATTCAGGTTAATGGATGTTCTTTTCTTCATGCTACTTTGGAAGCTCCCCACATTCTTGAGGTTCCTAAGATTATCACACAGGTGCCAAGTCACACACATGTCAATGCACAAAAGACTTGTAATTAATACCTTTGATTAGATAGCTGTATTGAGTTTATATTTAGTAATTTTTCCTTATACAACCCAGTTGTGTTTACAATAAAATGTAAATGCCTCTTTTACCTATTTCCAAAAAATGTTATATGCAATATAAACTTTATTTTAATCCTAATTCACTCTTAAGGTGCAATTGCTGGTTTGTTGTGTGCATCTAACATGAGCAATTTTCCCAGACCTAATGAATTGGATCTCTTAGTAACATGTAGAAAATAATTTTTAACACATCTCATTTTCCTTCTTCCCCCAAGATTGGTATGCCCTCTCTGCTGTTTCAGAAATTCTCTCGTTCCATATTTCACAAAAGGGATATCCATATGTAAAGTGAGAAGGAAAGACACTAATAGAGAAAATAATTAAAGCAACTACAGGGAAAGATATTATTTGAGACTTTGAGACAGTGATGTCTTGAAACAGGGTGGAAGGAAATGAGACTAAGCACAATGTGAAACTCAGACTTAAAAAGGAAGAAAGATAGTCTTACTTTCGAAACAAGAAGATAAAGGATCGTTGATGTAAGAGAAGAGTATGCAACATAGTCTTGCTAGATTCCCACCCCACCTCCACTTATTTCAGGTAGGTTGTTACATCATTTGCTCAGTTGTATTGTGGCCAGCAGGAAGGCAGGAGAGACTTTGAGCAAGGGCAGGAGAAGAATTCAAACTAAGAAATTAGAAATAGAGGAAAGCCATTCCAGTTGACATCCAGAACTCAACTGAAATTGAAGAGATGTGCTACTTCACATACTATGTAGAATCATTTTCTTTTATTTACAACTTCAGGGATTGAGTTGGGGGTTTTTTTGTTAGTGTTGGGCTTGTTTTTGTTTTGGGGTGTATGTGCTATAGAAAGTCTCCTTCCTATTAATGGTTTGGAAGTGGGTTGCACTGAGTCCACTTTTTTCATAGAAACAATATTTAACAAACATAATAGGTCCCAACATGCCAATGCTGTGGGTTTGATTTCTGGTCAGGGCACAGACAAGAATTAACCAATGAATGCATAAATAATGGAACAACAAATCAATGTTTCTCTCTCTCTCTCTTCCTCCCTCCCCCCATCCCCTTTCTCCTCCCCCTCTCCCTCCTCCTTCCCCGCTCCCCCTCTTACCTTCTCTACCTCCCCCTTTCTAAAAAATCAGTAAGTTTTTTAAAAAACACTAATAGGATATTTTCTGAGTGTTGGTCAATCCACAAAAGGACAGTTTTGTAAAATCTTAATTTCTGTTTATACATTTTCTTACTATATCTATCTTACATTTACCAAAGTGAGTACATAAAAATGGTATAAAATGCCATATTCTCTCAGGAAGTTCAAAGATCTCACTGCTTTTGTTTTCTTTCTCAACCAAAGCAATCATGTTTCACAGAGTGGTTTATGGTAATGAGCCAGAATGGCCCCAGACAACTTCCTTGGGAAATATAATCCAAACTCTCATTAAAAATACAAAGTTTGGAGAAGGAAAATAAAAAATTGTCCTTAGCTGTTACAGATAGAAGAGAGAATTCAAGGAGGAATGTGTATTTATTTCCATTTTGAATCGTCCTAAAAACAGAAATATCATAACTTGAGGTACGGGACCATTAAAAAGAAACAAATCTTGTGTTTTTTATGAAGACCCTGATAATGTTGTCAGCTTTCCAAGTGGAAAAAAAGGATCCTGGTGTTTTTTTTTTCTCCCAAACATTTATTCCAACTTCTCGTAACTCTTCCCTAGTTTTAAAGATATTTGAGATTAGTAGATGTATAAGTTTTTCATTGGTGTAACAAACAATAGAATATTTTCTGGACATTGAAGAAACTCAGCCAATTTAATTCACAAACTTTTCTTCAGGATGTGTTAATAAACAAAGACTGCCACCTTAGAACAAATTTTAGAGTTAACTATGAGCTAAACTTTTTTCACCAATTATTTGATCTTTAAGTATTGATACTACGTGAACTGAATTCAGTATACCCTTTGTATTTTTAAATTTCAGCTCTTGGCTTGACAAATTTAACAAATTTCAAAATTTTAAATGCAGTAAGTTTAATAAAATTCTCATGTTTTCATTACATTATTATTTATTGCAAAAACTACTATACCTAGATTATGTTTGAAAGTATTTATCACTCATTTTCTTTCTCCTGAATAAAAATGTTACAATAAGACACTTTCTAAAAAACATATTGTTACATAATTTACTATTTGAATTTTAATGCCAACTAATTACCATTTATTTATACTATATTAAGGATCATGAAGTAATTTCAATAAAATATCCCATGGACATGTACCAAGCATTTCTAAGAAATTACTAATCTTCTTTTGAAATAACTGATTTTGGCTTTTGGTTGAAAATAAAATGTTTGTTTCATAACTTAAAATGAGAAATCCTTAATGTATAAATATAATGAGGATACTTGATCTTCACATGAACTTTGGGAGATGATTCTGACTTAAGTCGATAATTTCTGTGGTTAAGCAATAACAGAAATTATCATTAATATTAAGATATCACTCCAAATATTTTGCCCTTGCTGGTGTGGCTCAGTGGATTGAGTGCCGGCCTGTGAATCAAAGGGTTGTTGGTTCAGTTCCCAGAGTAGGGCACATGCCTAGGTTGTAGACCAGGACCCCAGAAGGGGGCCCACAAGAGGCAACCACACATTGATGTTTCTCTCCCTCTCTTCTCTCTCCTTCCCCTCTATAAAAATAAATAAATAAAAGATAGCAGTGCCTCTGAACGAACGGATGTTTAATAACTAGTTTACATTTTAAAGGCAAAAAAGCTTTACGTATGAAAGTATGAAAGTTCCTTAATAAATAGGATCTACTACTCACTACTTTAAAAAAAAAATTTTATTGATGTTCAAATACAATTGTCTGCATTTTCCCACCACCACTTTCCCCTGCCCTACCCACTCCCACCTCCCACCCTCAATCCTACCCTCCTTTGGCTTTGTCCATGGGTCCTTCATACATGTTCATTTATGACCCTTTCCGTGCTTTCTCACGTTAATTTCCTCTCCCCTCCACTCTGCTTATTGTCAGTTTGTTGTCTATTTCAATGTCTCTGGTTATATTTTGCTTGCTTGTATATTTTGTTAATTAGGTTCCACTTAGAGGCGGAGATAATATGGTATTTGTCTTTCACCACCTGGCTTACTTCACTTAGCAAAATGATCTCTAGTTCCATCCATGCTGTCACAAAGGGTAAGGAGCTCCTTCTTTCTATCTGCTGAACAGTTTTCCCTTGTGTAAGTGTACCATAGTTTATTGATCCACTCATTTACTGATGGGCACCTAGGTTGCTTCCAGCACTTGGCTATTGTAAATTGTGCTGCTATGAACATTGGGGTGCATAGGTTCTTTTGAATTAGTGTTTCAGGATTCTTAGGGTATAATCCCAGCAGTGGAATTGCTGGGTCAAAAGCCAATTCCATTTCTAGTTTCTTGAGGAAATTCCATACAGTTTTCCTTAGAGGCTGCACCAGTCTGCATTCCCACCAACAGTGCACTAGGGTTCCCTTTTCTCCACAGCCTCGCCAGCACTTGTTTGTTGATTTGTTTATGATGGCCATCCTGACTGGTGTGAAGTGGTATCTCATTGTGGTTTTAATTTGCATCTCTCTGAAGGCTAGTGATGCTGAGCACCCTTTCATATGTCTCTGGGCCCTCTGTATGTCCTTCCTGGAGAAGTGTCTCTTCAGGTCCTTTGCACATTTTTTAATTGGATGGTTTGTCTTCCTGGTGTGGAGTCATGTGAGTTCTTTATATATTTTGGAATTCAAACCCTTGTCCGAGATACCATTGGAAAATATATTTTCCCATACAGTTGGTTCCCTTTTCATTTTGCTAATGTTTTCTTTACCCATGCAGAAGCTTTTTATTTTGAGGAAGTCTCATTTGCTTATTCTTTCCTTTATGTCCCTTGCTCTAGGGGACATATCAGTGAAAATATTGCTTCATGGAATATCTGAGATTTTCCTGCCTATCTTCTCCTCTAGGACTTTTATGGTATCACGACTTATATTTAAGCCTTTTATCCATCTTGAGTTTATTTTTGTGTCTGATCTAAGTTGGTGGTAGAGTTTCATTTTTTTGCATGTAGCTGTCCTGATCTCCCAACACCATTTGTTAAAGAGGCTATTTTTATTCCATTTCTTGCTTCTGCCCCCTTTGTCGAATATTAATTGACCACATAGACTTGGGTTTATTTCTGGGCTCTCTATTCACTACTTTTTAAAGAAATATTTACTTTTCACTTATTCACTTTTAAGATCATGATGAAACATGAATTTTAGTTTTTAGGCAGAAACAGATTATAAAAAGTATATTCTTATTTTTGATGTATGGCTTTGTTAATTTTTTATAAGATTTTCTTGATTTCTCTAGAGATTTCTCTCCCATTCTTGATTCTATGTATGGAGGAAAATAATTTGAGAAAATTAATTAGTTCCTAGTATTTTTAACAATGAGATTAAAAAAGAAATAAAAGTGGAACATGCTACATCACTACATTCTTTGAGACTTTTTAATTTACAGATATTTCATTTTCTAGAAATACGTTTTATAATCTGTGCATAAAACTTTACTGGGACATGTTTTGTGTGAGCTATTTATAAAAATGGATTATTTTACAATGTAAACTTTTATTCTCACTGTATAATCATCTGTTTGTTTATCTAACACATGTCACTTTGAAATGCTGTTCTTTGTGGTAGGATACATTTTAGCTTGATTTTTTTTATGGCCTCTTTCCTCATCTGTGCCAAATAACCTGAAAGCTTGGGGTTATAATTTTGCTGCAAGGACTTGTTTTTAATATGAATAAATTGTGTACCGTATCTTATTGACCTAAAAAAAGAAATAGCATAAGCTTTATATACATTACATTTTTATTGCCATCTACACCAACATGTAATTTATACCTGAATATAAAAGGTATTCTGAAAAACATTACATTTTCTGTAATTTTAACTTAGAATTATATATAAAGAGTAAAATTAAAAATGAGTATCTTTAACATCAACCAAGTATTATTTTAATTTTATACTAGACACTTCTAATATCAAGGTTTAAGATTATATACATCATTGTCTAGGTTCAGGTATTAGAAACTTAGACCCCTCTTCGCTGTGAGTAATAAAGCAACTTTACCCTTACGGCCAAGATTCGTGCTACTTTACTCTTCTAAACTCTTTCAGTACAATAGTGTACCTTATAATAAACATGAGACTCCAGATTCTAGAGTATAAGTACATTCCAAACATCAAAAATAAAAGAAAAGTGCTAGCTATCATCATTTCACATGAAATAGAAATAAGAGCTATGCATATAGAAAGAAAGAAACAAATAACTGATTGGTAATTGGACCTTCTAAGGGTAAAATCTAGAGAAGACACCTAAAACACTGTTGAATTCTTATTTTTATTTATCAGCAGGAAGGATATATTTGCAAAAACCAGTAATGTATATGAGGTATGTCCAGAAAAAGTCCAACTCTTGTTAATATAACAGGAATGGTTTGTGCAACATCGATATAACCTGGCCGCCAAGGAGAGTGGACTGGAATGTGCATGTGTGAACAGTGATGACTTCACGGGACTAGTCAGTGGGGCTGGTAGATGCCATTGAGTGAGCATGTGTACTGTGTGGCCATCACATTCAAAGTGACTGAGCAAGTAGAACAACGAATCTCCATCAGATTTTGTGTTAAGCTTGAACATTCCTCCATGGAAAGTATTCGGATGATTCAAAAGTTTGCAGTTATGGGCAACTGGTGACTTACAGCTTCATCATTCACAACATGCCCACTCGTGCATCACACCTGGTGCAGTTTTTTGGCAAAATATCAAATCATTGAAGTGACTCAGCCCCGTACAGCCCAGATTTGGCACCCTGAGACTCCTGGCTTTTCCCAAAACTAAAATCACCTTTGAAAGGGAAAAGATTTCAGGTTATTGATGAGATTCAGTAAAATACAACAGGGCAGCTGATGGTGAATAGGAGAACTGTGTAAGGTCCTAAGGTGTTGAGTTTGAAGAGGACTGAGGCCTCATTGTCCTGTGTACAATGTTTCTTATATCTTGTACCTTGTTCAATAAGCATATCTAGTTTTCATAGTGCATGGCTGGATACTTTCTGGACAGGCCTCGTATAAAGAGAGGTCACAAATGAAAATACACCTAATTATAATAACTGAAGAAATAAAACAAACAATCTTGTCAGAATATGCATGAGACCTTAGAGCAAAAAGTACAAGAGGTATAAAATAGGATTTGGCAAAAAAAATTCTCACGTTTATCTGGAAGAATAAACAGGCAAAGGAGAAACAGGAAAGGTTTAGTAAAGACGATTAGTATAAAGGAAAACTAGCCCAATTTTAAGCATATTTTAAACACAATTATTATCCCAGTGGAGTAGGTTGATGACTATAATAATCTTGAAACTATATATAGGCACTTTATATTTTATTTTGATAAAATTATGAAGGTAAAACAATTTAGGAAGCAACCTCTAATAATATTGAAGCAACAAGGTCTAGAACAGCATTTTGTAAAGTATGCTCTATAGAACACTGTGATAATGTATAAAGTCAAAAGTCTCCATAATCTAGTCAGTTTAGAAGAGTTTGGGAGTTCTGGCAAAGATGGAGGCATAGGCAGAAACACTTTGCTTCCTCACACAACCAAAAGAAGGTTAACCAATTTAAAACAGAACAACCAGAACTGCCAGAAAATCATTGCATGGAAGTCCAATAACCAAGGAATTAAAGAAATATTCATCCAGACTGGTAGGAGGGGTGGAGATGGGCAGCCGGGGTGGAGAGGATGCGCAGCAAGGCAAGGTGGCAGAACACGCAGGCAATCCCACATTCACGTGAAGATAAGCTGGGAGGAACAACAGGAGAGCAAGACAGAAACCCAGCGTTTCAGCACGGGAAACTAAAGACTCAAAATCCCTGGCTGAAGAAATTTGTGAGGGCTGTGGTAGTGGGGGAAACCCCCAGTCTCACACAAGAGTTCACTGGAGAGGCCCACAGGGTCCTAAAATGTACACACACCAACCCACCTGCAAATCAGTGCCTGAAAGGGCACAATCTGTGGGAAGCGAGTGTAGTGATGGGAAGGAAAGCAAGAATCCAGCAAGCACCATTCTTCCCTCCCTGACCCCTATCCCCACAGACAGTGCCCCATTGTGCAAAGAGGTTTACCCTGCCACAGCAAATACCTAAGGCTCCACCCCTTACCATGTTACAGGTGGGCTGAGACAAAGAAGTACAGCCCAAATGAAACAACAGATTGAAACTCCAGAAAAAGAACTAAGTGATGAGGAGATAGATAACCTGTAAGATGCAGAGTTCAAAACCCTGGTGATCAGGAGGCTCAAAGAATTGATTGAGTTCAGTTGTAAAATGAAGAAAGAAATGAAGGCTGCACAAGTGAAATAAAGGAAAATATACAGGGAACCAACAGTGAAGGGAAGGAAACTGGGACTCAACAATTTGGAATAAAAGGAAGAAATAAACATCTAACTGGAACAGCATGAAGAAACAAGAATGCAAAAAAAATGAGGAGAGGCTTAGGAACCTGTGGGAAAACTTCAAATGCTCCAACATCTGAATCATAGGGGTGCCAGAAGGAGAGGAAGAGCACGAAATTGAGAACTTATTTGAAAAAATAATGAAGAAGAATTTCCTCAATCTGGCAAAGGAAATAGACTTCCAGGGAGTCCAGGAAGCCCAGAGAGTCCCAAAGAAATTGTACCCAAGGAGGAACACACCAAGACACATCATAATTAAGTTACCCAAGATTAAAGATAAGGAGAGAATCTTAAAAGCAGCAACAGAAAAGGAGACAGTTACCTACAAAGGAGTTCCCATAAGACTATCAGCTGATTTCTCAAAAGAAACCTTACAGGCAAGAAGGGGCTGGAAAGAAGTATTCCAAGTCATGAAAGGCAAGGACCTACATCCGAGATTACTCTATCCAGCAAAGCTATCCTTTAGAATGGGAGGGTAGATAAAGTGCTTCCCAGAAAAGGTCAAGGTAAAGGAGTTCATCATCACCAAGTCATTATTATATGAAATGTTAAAGGGATTTATCTGAGAAATAGAAGATCAAAAACTATGAATATTAAAATGACAAACACAACTATTGACAACTTGACCTAAAAAAACAAAACAAACTAAACAAACAACTAGAACAGGAACAGAATCAGAGAAATGGAGATCATATGGAGGGTTATCAGTGGGGAGGGGGAAGAGGAGAATGGAGGAAAAAGGTACAGAGAATAAGAATCATAATAGGTAGGCACAAAATAGGGGGACGTTAAGAATATTATAGGAGACTTCTGGCCAAGGTGGAGGCTTAGGTAGACACACTGTGCCTCCTCGCACAACCAAAAGAAGGACGATGACAATTTAAAAACAACCAGAACTGACAGAAAGTCGAACTGTAAGGAAGTCCGATATCCAAGGAGATGAGAAAGAAACATTCAACCAGACCAGTAGGAGGGGCAGAGACAGGCAGCCGGGCAGAGAGGACTTGCGGCAAGGCAGCAGCTGGCAGACCCAGGGAGGTGGTGGATTGTGGAACGGGGTGGGCAAAGGTGCAGCTGGCGGGCAAGGCAGCAGCTGGTGGACCGGGCGACAGACCTTGCAACCCAGGGCTCCAGCGAGGGGAAATAAAGCCTCAAATCTCTGATTGAAAACACCCACAGGGGTTGAGGCAGTAGCAGGAGAAACTCCCAGCATCACAGGAGAGTTCGTTGAAGACACCCACAGGGGCCTAGAACATGCACAAGCCCACCCATCCGGGAATCAGCACTAGAAGGGCCCAATGTGATTGTGGGTAGCGGAGGGAGTGACTGAAATCCAGCAGAGAATGGAGCAAGCAGAATTGCTCCCTCTAGTCCCCTCCCCCACGTACAGCATCACAGCGCAGCGACCAGCGTTACCCCGCCACAGTGAACACCTAAGGCTCCGCCCCTTTATGTAACAGGCACGCCAAGACATAGAAAAATGACCCAAATGAAAGAACAGATCAAAGTTCCAGAAAAAATACAACTAAGCAACGAAGAGATAGCCAACCTATCAGATGCACAGTTCAAAACACTGGTAATCAGGAAGCTCACAGAATTCGTTGAATTTGGTCACAATTTAGATGAAAAAATGAAGGCTATGCTCAGAGAAACAAAGGAAAATGTACAGGGAACCAATAGTGATGCGAAGGAAACTGGAACTCAAATCAACGGTGCGGACCAGAAGGAAGAAAGAAACATCCAACCAGAAAAGAATGAAGCAATAAGAATTCAGAAAAATGAGGAGAGGCTTACGAACCTCCAGGACATCTTGAAACGTTCCAACATCCGAAGTATAGGGGTCCCAGAAGGAGAAGAGGAAGAACAAAAAATTGAAAACTTATTTGAACAAATAATGAAGGAGAACTTCCCTAATCTGGCAAAGGAAGTAGACTTCCAGGAAGCTCAGAGAGTCCCAAAGAAGCTGGACCCAAGGAGAAACACACCAAGGCACATCATAATTACATTACCCAAGATTAAAGATAAGGAGAGAATCTTAGAAGCAGCAAGAGGAAAGGAGACAGTTACCTACAAGGAGTTCCCATACGACTGTCAGCTGATTTCTCCAAAGAGACCTTACAGGCAAGAAGGGGCTGGCAAGAAGTATTCCAAGTCATGAAAGGCAAGGACCTACATCCAAGATTACTGTATCCAGCAAAGCTATCATTTAGAATGGAACAGAAGATAAAGTGCTTCTCAGATAAGGTCAAGTTCAAGGAGTTCATCATCACCAAGCCCTTATTACATGAAATGTTAAAGGGATTTATCTAAGAAAAAAGATAAATATGAACAGTAAAATGACATCAATAAAATATATTTTTTAAAAAAGAATACTACAGGAAATGGAGAAGCCAAAGAACTTATATGTACGACCCATGGATATTAACTAAGGTCGGGGTGGGGAATTTTGGAGGGTGGGGGGAGTGCAGGGTGGAGGGGGATAAAGGGGAGAAAAAAAATTGGGGCAACTGTAATAGCATAACCAATAAAATGTACTTAAAAATAAACGATGGATATAAAAAAAGAGTGGGTTAAAATAGGGTTTTTTTAATATCAGAAGCTCTTGCAAAATATTAATGTATGTTGTGAGACAAAATAGGTATGTATGTTTTTTAATCACATAATGAAACCATATCAGAATATACTGCAGCACTTCATTGGATCACACTCTGGGAAACGCTGGTATAAATTTAGTTTTGTCCCTTTCCTTCCCACTGGACACAAAAATGTTATATCTAAAATGTTTAATCATGAAAACAAATGTAAATCCACCACATTTCTAGAAAAAGAAGTCTCCATGAAGCATGTTAAAAAAAAATGTATAAGGGGGAGGGTGGAGGCAGGGGAGGGAGGTGGGTTTGGCTCGGGTGGGGTGGAGGGATGGGGAGAAAATGCAGACAACTATAATTGAATAACAATAAAAAAATGTATGAAGGGAAATGTGGGATATTAAAAAGGCCTTATGTATGAGAGTGGAGGAATTAAGGGCATAAAAAATATAAGCAAAACAAAAAGATTTAGGGAAAAAGTTGTACAAAGTAATCAAAGGATAATATACAAATTGATTTTAAATAAATGAACCTAGACTCTTACACATAAATAAGCAGTGGACATAGAAAGGATTACTAGTATATAAACATGGAAAAGGTTTTCAAAATCCATAATCAAATATCACAAAAGGAAATGCTATTTTATATTGAGTTACCACATTATATATGTGAATTGAACGTCACCCCCTCCTTGCCAAAGATAATACTGCATTTGTGATTTGACACTTCACATTCTCTTTCTCTCTTCCTAGTTCCCACTCTGTGATGGATCTCACACAAAACACAATGAAGAGACTGGAGACAACGTGGGACCTTTGATCATTAAGAGAAAAGAAACCTAAATCAACAGTTTTAATGCTGCAAACCAACTTGTCCTGATTGTTTAATTAGATAACTACCACTTCTGTCTAATTCGCCTTCTCTGGGTTCTAGATGCAATCCATTGCAAACTGCTGCTTTCATATTCATGGCATTTGCCATACTTTTTGAGCCACCGTGGTACACATTTGTTTAAACAAAAAAAAAAAAAAAAAGGGAAATGAAAGCAACATCATGGCCTGTGGGTTATTTTGGTCTTGGAAGGATCCGTTTCTTTACATTCAATGTAATCACATTAGAATGTAGTTGTATGTTGAAGTTAAAGTAATAAATTATTCTCAAAATTGTGAATATGCAAATTTACTTATAATTTTCAAGAAAAATTATCACCTTTTATTACTTAGTTAACCTAGAAAGTAAATTGGGTGTGGTTGAGCTACATTAATCGCAATACAATCTAGGAAAAAACCTGTTATGACCTTGATTTTCTTCTTGACAATGGTAATTACACTGAGAAAATACGGCTTCTGTGTTTTCCCAGTTTTTAATCAAAATGAACTTTGAATGTTATTCTGCTTATTTAGAAGTGGGACGGGTCAATAATAAAGGGGCGGTAACTTCTTTGTAGTCATCTTCAAAGATAGTTCATTGATCCATTAAAGCACCCACTAGCGATTTAGGCTACAAAGGGAACAGATTTAAAGTAGTCATGAAGGAAGCCTTAAAATATAATGTTCCAGAATTATAGCCCAAGGAGTGGCACACACCAATACGGGGACATTTAATTGGAGCACATAATGTCAAGTCGCCTGAATGCCAAGCCACACATCCCCGACAAAGGGTGATCACAGGGCAAGAAGAAAGGTATGAGAACATTTTTATTTCCCAAAGACTCAGCCCACAAATATTACATTCATTACTAATTCAGAAAAATGAAAATGTAAAACTTAAGTAATTAGGAGCAATAAAAGAAGAAAGGAATAAACATTTTTTAAGAGAATTTTGGATATTATGGGTAAGAAGAAAAAAACATGGTAAAACGTATGTAATGTAGGCAAAAAACTTGAAATTGACAAAAGTATCAGATAAACATTCTTTTTTTTAAAAAAGGTTTTATTTTTAGAGGGGAAGGAAGAGAGGAAAACATCAGTGTGTGGTTGCCTCTCACATGCCCTCCGCTGGGGACCTGGCCCACAACCATGGCATGTGCCCTGACTGGGAATCGAACCGGCAACCCTTTGATTCACAGGCCAGCATTCAATCCACTGAGCAACACCAGCCACATCCAGATAAACATTCTTATCATTTCTTTTAGTATACTTGAATTCTCAGTAATAGTAAATCATAAGCTTCCACTTGCTAAAATCCAGAATTATCTTGGAAGTTATAGGAATCAATGAAACCGAACATTAGCATTTTTATGTGACCACTGATACTTTTTAAATGTACAGTTTTGTGTATTATGGTATATAAAGTTGATGCCCAGATTATGTATCCTGGTTTTAAGTATCCCATGTGACTGACTTGGGCATGTCTTTAAAGCACATCTTCAGCACAAAATCTAAAATATCACAAACCTGGATTCTGCCTATCAGTTTCTTAGGGTAAAATTTTTTCTGTGCCCTTCCCCCCTTTTAAAATAAGTACGAATGGATCAGCAAAAAGAGCATCATGCTTTTAAAAGGTTGTTTCAAAGAAAAAAAATCCATGTACTCCCAAAGTTTCTGATAAGGGGACATTTTTTAACAGACTAAACTTTTAATTTTGAATTTGAAATATTAGTCATGCATTTTTATAGTTAAGTGGAAGAGAAAAAAGTAATACCAATTCTCAAAACTATTTTTCAAAGGTGTAAGATTATTTGCGGGGGGGGGCGGTGGTGTTTATGGTGAAATTGGAAATAATCACCTTACTGCAGATTTACCATAGCATCAAGTCCAAAATAATTAGGTAAATTTACTTTGGGGGTCATGTTAAAATTTTATTACATGCTCTTGAACTAGAGTTTCTTTGGAAATTAAAACCTTTTCATGTTACTTATTGTAAAAAGTCAAGTGGGTGTGGTTAAGTTAATGTGTTTTCACACAAAAGTCACTTTCATTTAAGCATCCTAAAGCTCCTCATTGTTTTTCATTTGATTGGGAAATCAGGCAAGTGGAGCTTCCCCACAGCACCACCATCTTTTTATCCTCCATGTCATTTATGTTCCAGTGATTTCCAAAATAAGATTTTAGGCTAGGTTGAGAATTTTCTAATGTTATGAAGACACTTGTTTGCTGTGATTTAGAATGACTTTGTCTCACCAAACATGCATTAAGCATATAGACCCTAGACTATGTAATTGAGAATGAAACATCTGGAGAATTAAAAGCTTACAGTTTAGATTATATCATTTATGACATAGGTTATATAACTTCTGATTTGGTGTTTATTTTCCTTGACAAATTACAGCAGGTATAGTGATGTATACAGTCTTTTACTACGTACGTGAATTTATTTGATTTTTGCATTAGATTTTGGCTTTGTTTTTCGGATAAAATACATCAATTACAGTTCCTAATTAGCAGCATGTTTAGTGTTGGGTGTCTGTGAGGATTCTCTACTAATTGTCTACTAGAAAGTGTCCCTGCTGTTAACACTGATTTCAAGCAAAGCCACTCACCTGTCACCCTTTGCATTGAAGTAGTTGGACTAAATGGCATTTTAAGCAATTATTCCCAAAATGTAGGCCAAGACTAAATTTTCAGCATCCACAAAGGGGGGATAAAGGCTGATAGAAGGTTATCAACTAAAATTTAATTTTTATAAGATTATTAAGTGTGGGAGTGACTAAGCAAGGTCCTATATACAGTTCTCAGACTTACTGTTTTATAAAGATATTAAAACATAGTGTGATATTAATACTTAGTTGTTATATATGATTATTAGCACAAACATTGAGACTTCATACAAAATGATTAATGTTAAAAAATAGTTTTTTAATTCTATTTACCATCATGGATCCAAGCTAAGGATAATGCCAATCCATCCCAAACCCTTCACAACCTACAATTTTAACATGGTGATTTGCAAAGGATGGTTAACAGCACATCTGCGTTTCCTGTGAAAGTCTATATTTTTTCTGGATTTAAGTGAAGAAGTACTTCATAAAAGAGTTGCATATATTAACTGAAGTTGCCAGGAATCCTGCCAAAGGGGGAAGACTGGCAATAAAATTTTAATCCGTCAATCAATGAATATGATTAAGATATAAATTAGGGATATTGATAGGGTGTCACCCCTTAGGTCTGTAAACAACTGGAACAGAAAAGTGCCAAGCCGAGAATGTTTCAGGTAGGTATTGTGTAAACAGACCTTCTTCACCTTCAGTAATAAAATGCCTGAGGATACTCAGTTTCTTTCTAGTTCTTCCAACCTGTCATGGATAAGCAGAAGTCAATTTCTGTCAAGACTTGGGTTGTATAGATTCCCAGCTTTATTTTTATGTTTAAAGTAATTTTGAACATCTACCGTCTCCCTACATGCTCATTATGGTAAGCATGGTAAATTGTTTTTTTGTGGGGGGGGGGTGTTTTTTAATATATTTTATTGATTATTTTACTGCAGTTATCCCAGTGTTCCCCCTTAGCCCCCTTTTCCCAGTGCCCCCATTCCCTCCAATAACCTCCCACCCCTTAGTTCATGTCCATGGGTCATGCATATAAGTTTTTTGGCTTCTCCATTTCCTATACTATTTTTAATATCCCTCTGTCTATTTTGTACCTACCAATTTATGCTTCTTAATCCCTGCACCTTTTCCCCCATTCTCCCCCTTTCCCCGCCCAGCTGATAACCCTCCAACTGATCTCCATACCTATGATTCTGCTCCTGTTCATGTTGTTTGCTTAGTTTGTTTTTATAGATTCAGTTGTTGATAGTTGTGAATTGTTGCCATTTTACTGTTCATATTTTTGATCATCATCATCATCTTAGATAAGTCCCTTTAACATTTCATGTAATAAGGGCTGTGTGATGATGAACCCCTTTAACTTGACCTTATCTAGGAAGCACTTTATCTGCCCTTCCATTCTGAATGATAGCTTTGCTGGATACAGTAATCTTGGATGTAGGTCCTTGCCTTTCATGACTTGGAATACTTCTTTCCAGCCCCTTCTTGCCTGTAAGGTTTCTTTTGAGAAATCACCTGATAGTCTTATGGGAATTCCATTGTAGGTAACTCTCTGCTTTTTTCTTGCTGCTTTTAAGATTCTCTCTTTTTCTTTAACCTTTGGCATTTTAATTATCATGTGTCTTGGTGTGTTCCTCTTTGGGTCCAACTTGTTCCTGGACTTGTATGTCTTTCCTTTACCAAATTAGGGAAGTTTGCTTTCATTAATTTTTTCAAATAAGTTTTCTATTTCTTGCTCTTCCTCTTCTGGCATCCCTATGATTTGGATGTTTGTACAGTTGGAGATGTCCAGAGTTTCCTTAGACTAACCTTGTTTTTTGTTTTTGTTTTGTAATAATTCTTTTTTCTTCTTGCTGTTGTGATTGAATGCTAATTTCTTCCTTATATTCCAAATTGTTGATTTGAATCTTGGCTACATACCCTCCACTGTTGGTTCCCTGTAGATTTATCTTTATTTCACTTAATGTAACCTTCATTTCTTCCTGGGTCTTTTTTATTTTGTTGCCATACTTACTGAGTTCTTTGAGCATCCTGATCACCAGGGTTCTGAATTCTGCATCTGATAGGTTGGTTATCTCCATTTTGTTTAGTTCTCTTTCTAGAGTTTTGTTCTGTTCTTTCATTTGGGCCATATTTTTTTTTTTTAGATTTTATTTAATTTTAGAGAGGGAAGGGTGGGAGAAAGAGAGGGAGAGAAACATCAATGTGTAGTTGCTTCTCACACGGCCCCCACTGGGGATCTGACCCGCGACCCAGGCATGTGCCCTAGACTGGGAACCAAACCTGCGACCCTTTGGTTCACAGGCGGGCACTCAATCCACTGAGCCACAGCAGCCAGGGCTGGGCCATATTTCTTTGTCTCCTCAATTTAGCAGCCCCCCTGTGTTTGTCTGTATATTAGGTAAAGCTGCTTTAGCTCCCTGTCTTAATAGTGTGGCCTATTGTGTTGTTTCGGGGGGTTTTGTGGGGGGCCATTGCCAATAATGCTGCCGACCAACATTTTCATTGTTGGCTTAAGCAGTGGCACGTCTAACTCAATTTACAAGATAGATATGAGAGCTGAGTTCTCTTACGGTTCTGTTATCCAGTAAACTTAGCCAAATCTGTTCAATTTATTTCAAAATCTCCAAACTATGGAAGTTAGAGTTCCATTTATGTACTCCATCTGCAGAGCAACCCCCTGCTTAACACAGGCTTCCTCCCCCTCATTCTAGACAATAAGGCTGTGTGTTCACCTCAATATCATTAACGATTTTACTTAAAATTTCTCAACCTTGCCCTGAATGGTATGGCTCAGTTGGTTGGGCATCAACCTGCAAAGCAGAAGGTTGCTGGTTTGATTCCAGGTCAAGACATATGCCTGGGTTGTTACTTTGGATCCCAGATGGGGCATCTACAAAAGGCAATAGATTGATGTTTCTCTCCCTCTCTTTCTCCCTCCCTTTCCCTCTCTAAAAATAAATAAAATCTTGAAAATAAAATAAAATTTCTCAGCCTTTATCTTTCTAATTTGCAGTCTATTCTGCAGCTATCACATGAACCTCTTTCTTATTTCTTCACCTCTGCATCCATTCCAACAAGAAACATTTTAGTCATCACTTAAAGCATGCCTTCTCTTTTAGGATCCCCTGGAAGCTGCTGCTAGCACAAAAGCTAAAATAACATTCGCTGGTTACTACTTCCATCCTGACCATGGACGCCACCTAGTGTGTAGAGTCTGAAAATGAAATTTTTCAGCCATAAATTACAGTTCTTAGTATACACTTAAGTCCCTAATCCTGAAGTACCTTTGTACCTCCAAAAGTCTGGTCACTTAACAACAGCTTACAGCTTACAGATCTGTGACTCCACGTGAATCTGGTTTGCTAAGTCATTGGTAATGTCGTGGGACTCGTTTTTTCTTAACCACTAAGAAAGAAAATTTCAAAGTTTGGTCATTAACAATATATTCTTTACCCAGAATGGTTACAAGTACATAGCAGGTGCTCAACAAGTACTTGTTTATTTGAATGGTATTGTATTTTTTAATGTTTCTTATTTGTTGATTTGAGAGAGAGAGAGAGAGAGACATAGATTTGTTGTCCCACTTATTTATACATTTATTGGTTGGTCCTTGTAAGTGCCCTGACTGGGGATGGAATTTGCAACCTTGAGCCACCAGCCAGCAGGGCATGAGTGTATTTTTTAAAAAATCGAAAAATAATTGCTAAAAAAGTTTTTTGTCTTGTTTTGCCCTCAGGCCCTGATTATGTTTTTCAAGTTTGTTCCTCTACTTCCAATATTACAGACTCTTGAACATGCCTACTAGGAAAATTTACTGTATAGCTTTCCTACCTTGACAAGATTGACTATAATTCAGTCTAATACTTCTGTGCCTGAACTTCTAGTAGGAAACCCAGCAAACAAACACTACTGCTGCCCAGATCAGCTTGTTTTACGACAGTAAGCACATGATGCATTATACTTCAGTGGGAGAAGAAGTGTGGCATTGGGGTGTCTACAGTCTGTGGGCATTGCTTTGGGAGAGGAGAAAGCTGCTATGAAGGCTTGGCATTTATCCTTCTGTAAGGCTTTCTTTTTTTAAAGATTATATTTATTTATTTTTAGAGAGGGGAAGAGAGGGAGAGAAACATCAATATATGGTTGCCTCTTGCACACCCCCAATTGGGGATCTGGCCCCCCAACCCAGGCATGTGCCCTGACTGGGAATCAAGGCAGTGACCCTTTGATTCCCAAACCAGCACTCAATCCACTGAGCCACACTAGCCAGGTCTGTAAGGCTTTCTAATTGCATTTATTACCTCTCTGGGAGGAGTGGGTACGGGTGCAACAGTCATGGGCTTCTGAATCACGCTTCAGTTCAAATCCCTGCTCTGCCGCTAATTAGTTGAGACCTCAAAGAAATAATTTTCTGTGGGCCTCTGATGCTTAATTTTATGTGAACCTGACTGGGCCACAGAATGCCTAGATATCTGAGCAAGCATTATTTCTAATGTATCTATGAGGGCGTTTTCAAACGAGATTAACATTTAAATCAATAGACTAAGTAAAGCAGGTTGTCTTCCCAAATATGCATGGGCCTCATCCAATCAGTTGATGGCCTGGATAGAACAAAAAGGCTGACCTTTCGCAGATGAAGAGAGAATTCTTCCTGCCTGACTACCTTTGAACCGGAATACCCACTCTTCCAGGGTCTGAAGCCTGTGGGTCTTCAGACTGGAACTACACTATCAGGTCTTCTGGGTCTCCAGCTTGCTGACTCACCCTGCAGAGTTTAAGATTTGTTAGTCTCCATAATCTCATGAGCCAATTTCTTGTAACAAATCTCACCTGCACCACCACATCTCTCTGTCTCTCTCTCTCCATACAAATATAGATACACAAAAATACATACACTGTGTTGTTGCTCTGGTGACTCCTGACTAATACAGCCTCTTTTATTATTTTTTTAAACATGTAAAAGGGGGATTATACTTACTTGGAGGGGGTTAGAGATAGTAAATTTAAACATCTATCGTGGAATCTTATATATAACACAAACTAGCTTGGGTTCCTGACCCTAATATATTATGTCTCCTGAAGAGACTCAGAGTTGTTTTCTACATCAATAATGTAGACAAATTATTGAAATTGGCAAATTTATTTTGTTTACCTTCCCAAGATATTTTGTACATGCATCTTATTTTCCTGCATGAGAGGGGGCAGCAATTTTTTAAATTGCAGGGTCTTTCTGCAGCAATTTCTAAAAATAATTATTGAACACCTACTCTTTGCCAAGCTGTAAGTAACAAGACTGAAACAGTCCCTGCTCTATAGAGGTTATAAACCCCCAACTCTTAATAAGGAGGAAGGTTAGTGTTAGACACAGGTAAGAAGGCTATTACTAATTAATATGATTAGAGATAGCAGGGGAGTGAGATAAGAATACAGGGGCCCAAATCCAGAGTCAGAGGCCAGAGCAGTAAGAGCTGAAGAGCAAGCAAATGTTTGAAGGGGAAGAGGAGTGAGCACATTTCACGTTTCTGACCTGACAAGGCCCTGATTGGTCCAACCACTTGTTAGATCCACAGGGCACCTTCCTATGAAATGATCTCATTGATAGGATTTTTCTTCCCCGATTGTTAATGTGCAAGATGAAATTCAGTTGTCATTCCTGACTCATCAGGTGAAAGCAGGACCAAGTCTAGGATCAAACCCAGGTAGAAGAGGCTGGCCCTTTCTGCTTTAGCCAAAACTTAAAAGGTCTTATAGCAACTTTCATTACTTCAGCAGAAAGGCTAAGAAGTTAAATCAATGATATTAAGTATTGTTGTCACTGCCTAATGAAGAAATAGTTGATCTGGATGAAAATGTTTTATGGTCTCAGTTTAAATAGTGATGTTTTAATTTAAGCTACACTACAATGTAATTTTGAAGAGGGTTAAGTGGGTACATATACATAAACCGATCTTAGAATTCACTGCCCATCAATGAGCAGCCTGGACAGTCATTAAAAAAGGGAAGAGCTAAGGACTCTGCCTTTTCCACTGCGTGACTCTGGTCAGCTCACTTAACTTATTTGAGTCCCTAGAAAACAGGGATAATAGGACTGACTGTCTCACAGGGCTGGCATGGAAGAAGAAATGCACTGAAGCATTTTACCTTGTGCCCAACACCTGGTGAGTCTGCTCAACTATTCACTATTGTGCATTATTTCAGCAGTTGAACAGCATATCAGAATGCTGTAGGACTCATCAGTACTGCATAGCCACGACCATTTCAACTCAAGGAAACTCTTTACTTGGTCAGAAACTACAGGTAGGTGAGAACTATAATCAACCAACTATAGTTGGTCTGAGTATAAAGTTGCTTTGATTGTTATATCCTTTATTTAATCAACACTGTCTAAAGAAGAAACTGGAAAAGAACAGAAGCAATAAATACACCACACTAAGGTGGTGAGATTGGAAATTTAAACTGAGAGCAGTAACCCAACCATTCCAACATTTTCCTCTTTCCTTTTTGTTCTTAGGCCCCTTCTGTCAATATCTGTTCCATGGGATGAAAGCTTTGTGAGAAATGCAGTTTGGAGATTCCCATATACCGGTTCCCGTGCCCACCAGGGGGAGTCCTGGCCACACCTTTCTATAGCTAAGGTAATAGGTATAGTGGAACAAAGTCTCTTTTTTGTGAAGGTTTTCATTATCATTTAATCAAGATTAGAAAAACTGCAATACTGTTGACTAATGGGGGAGTATCACTTGATTTCAAAGAAGCAGTTTCAACCAGCTGTATGCACTAGTGTCCTAAAGGAGAGAGAATAGAAGAAGGAGAAGAAGAGAAGGACGAGGAGGAGAAGGAAAAGGGGAAGGAGAGAAGAGAATGGGCAGAATCAAACCCCAGACAGTAAGCAGTTCAAAACAGGCAGACCTCGGACTATTCTTTTATCAGCACACACACAAATGCACACTTGCAAGGTAAGAGCTCCAAGAAACTCCACATTTAAATAAAAGTTTTAATCTCTCATTGCCTTCAAATACTACATCTTAAACAATAGGAAATATTTAAAATAATACATTTCCTGAGTGAAGCACATTTCTCTAGCCTTAATATAATCTTCCAAAAGGTAAAGAGATTATTTTTCCTTGGTAAGAAGAATTCCATCTATTCCTATCTATTTGGGACAATAAAATGAAGACTCAACTATAAATATTTATGAGATATATATTTATGATGTCTTACAAGTATCAACAGCAAACCAAAAAGTCACTTTACAAACAAATCGAAGTATAAAGTATTCAACTACAAAAGGAGTAAACATGTCTTTGGAGATTATAGTTTGTGTTGGAAGATGTACCAGCAGAAAGTCGAGAAGGATTCAGGAAAAAGAAAAGCCCTTTGGGTTTCAGGAGTTGGTAAAGACTTCATGGACTGGGTCTTAAAATACACACAATACGGAAAGACACCTGTCACAGTTGTCTGCTGAACGGCACTAGCTGGCACAAATAAACAAATAGCCTCACCCTCTCCAAAATGTTCGAACCCAGGTCAAAGCAGCGGAAGAAGAGACCAGTGGAAAGTGGAACTTCACGACAACCTTCCTCCCATGTGAATGCCATCAAAGTTTTAGTATCCCCACTAATCACTTGGGCAATCATTTTAACCCAAGTGACTTCGTAAGAACTTGCATCCTTGCTCTTCCTGTTCTGTCTGCCTGACATGCCCTCCCTCAGTGTTTTTTCTGTCTAATTTTACTTAATATTCTCAACATTCATCTCACATGCTATGTCCTCCAAGAAGTCACTGACAAGTTCTTGTTGCTTTTGCACTTTCAAAACACTAGGCGGGGGGCACAGGGGAAAAAGTGAAGAGGCATTAGGGTGTGCAGTGTGCTAGTGTTGCATAAAGTTATTCCGTGCTGTCCTTCATGGCCAAGCCTGACCATCTACCGGCACCATCATTCACCATTCCCAACCAATATTCCAGAAACAGGCCAGTCCAGTCTAACTTAAATCCCATACTAAGCACTCTCTCTCTTCTTAGAATACTTCTCCAAACCTTTTTTTTTCCTGGAAAAATCCAACTTCCTCAAGAATCAAGGCATCAATTCAATGTTGCCTCCTCTGGGAAGCTGTTCCTACTCCCTCTGTTAGAATTAGGTGCCCCTTCTTTGCAGTCCACAGAACTCTGTATACTTTTTATCTGAGTCCTTATTGCACATATTACAAGTCTTTTCATTTAAGCTATGAAGTCTTTCCTGGTTCCCTGCTATCTAATATTTGTTGAGTGAATGAATGGATGAACAGACACCTATTAAGTACCAGAACCTCTGGTAGGCTGGGAAAGAGGGAGTGAGATAAAACACAATCCTTGCTTTTAGAGGGTTTGTAGTCCAGCTAAGTCATAATGATGTAACAGTGACCAATGACAGAGGGAGAAAAAGGAGACACTGAGTTGTAGGAGCTACTGGCTCGACTAGAGGGAGGTGACAAGGAAACAGATTCTTTTTTTGTGTTCCCAGCACCTAGCAGCACAAAGATGGAAAACCGGGAGACCCCTGGCCAAAAAAGCCACACACAAGTTCTGTTTGTCCCTACAAGCTAACATCAAGAAATCAGGAGATTTTATATAATAGGGTGGACTTCTGGCTTCATTTGACAAATCTGGTAACATGGAATTGTTTTCTCAGAAGTGAGGAACAGCTGCGTTTTTCAGATAGGGCACTTTTTTGCATTTACCGATTTTTATAGTAAATAAACTTATTTCAATTAAAAAATGAGGCACTTTGAAGAAAAAGCACAGTAAATAACTGTACAGACAGTACTTGGACATGGCCTAAAAAGTGAAGGTGGTACCTATGCAATGGATCAAGGCCATCGAAAACAACACAGGGGCTTCCAGTTTCGCTACCACTGCCCACCCCCATCCTCACCTGCACCTTCCAGCAATCTTTGTCAAATTGTGCATATGTTAGGCGAAGCGCTAAGATCTTCATGGTATACTGAATACTTTATAAAATGTTATCTTCGTAGTTATTTTCCGGAGTTTAATCTCATTTGATATTAATATCACAAGTCCTACTTTCTTTTATTTGTATTTTCCCAGAATGTATTTATTTATCCTTTTGTTTTGGATCATTTCAATTTAGTGTTCCTTTTAAGTATGGAATGTACAATGTAGAATGTTCTTTGTTTTATAATTCAACCATAATCATTCATTTATTTCTTTATTATTTCTTTTTTTTAATTTTATTTTTCAATTACAGTTTACATTAAATGTTATTTTGTATTAGTTTCAAGTGTACAGCATAGTGGTTAGACAATCACACACTTTACACAACGTGTCCCCCCAACATTTCCAGTGCCCACCCAGCACTATACACAGTTATTACAAAATTATTGGACATATTCCCTAAGCGGGACTTTACATCCCTGTGACTATTTCGTAACCACCAACTTGTACTTCTTACTCCCTTTCATCTTTTTCATCCAGTATCCCAACCGCCCTCCCTTTTGGCAACCATCTCTCTAGTCTGTGAGCAGAATCCTTTTTTGAAATAGATTTTAGTATATTTACATCTGTGGATATAATAGTTAGATGAGTCTTAATTCTATCATTTTTAAGTTATCTCTTATGTTTAGCTTTTTAAAAATAAGTTTTCAGCCCTGGCCAGTGTGCCTAAGTTGGCTGGAACGTCACCCCATAACTGAAAGGTTTGGGTTCCATCCTGGTCAGGGTGAATGTGATCTCCAGTCCACACACGTGCAGGAGGCAACCAAACAACACTTCTCTCTCTGACTGATGTTTCTCTCTCTCCTGTCTTCTTTCTCTTTCTCTCTCTCTAAAAGCAGTAAAAAATGTCCTTGGGTAAGGATTATATAAATAGATGTTCACTGTATGATCTATACTTGGGTTGCTACATGTGTTTCTTCTGACAGTTTAAGAAGTTTGTGTTTTTGTATTGTGATCGTTATTATGAAATATAATCTACCTTCTATTTGTCTAAATAGTGTCTAGTTACTACAGAAATATTTCATATTCAGAAATATTCATATTCAGAAATTATGACAACAGCATATTTGCACTTCTTTCTTCCCTTTCTGCCATCAACCTAAATAGATATCAGAGTGCAGGTGGCAGAACAGCAAGTGTAAAGACCTGGGGTAAATTATGCTAAGTTTTTGGTTTATGTGTTTGTTTCAAGAATTTAAGGAGGTGCCCTGGCTGGGTATCTCAGTGGTTAGAGTGTCATCCTAGTACACCAAGGCTGCGGGTTTGATCCTGGGTCAGGGCACATACAAGAAGCAACCAATGAATGCATAAATAAGTGGGACAACAAATGTATCTCTCTCTTTCCCTCCCTCCCTTCCCTCTCTCTTAAAAAGAAAGAAAGAAAGAAAGAAAGAAAGAAAGAAAGAAAGAAAGAAAGAAAGAAAGAAAGAAAGAAAGAAAGAAAGGAAGGAAGGAAGGAAGAAAAACAGACTTGGCCAGTATGGCTCAGTTGGTTGGAGTGTCATCCTATAAACCAAAAGGTTGTGGGTTCAATTCCCAGTCAGGGCACATACCTAGCTTGCAGGTTCGGTCCCCAGTAGGAGCATGGACAAGAGTCGACTGATTGACGTTTCTTTCTCTCATTGATGTTTCTCTCCTCTCTGTCTCCCTCCCTTCCCTTCTCTCTAAAATCAATAAGCATGTCCTCAGGCAAGGAATAATAATAATAATAATAATAATAGAAAAAAGAAAAGAAAAACAATTTTTTTAAATAGCAAGGAGGCACCTGGGGCTGGAGCGAGTGGAAGCTGGTGAGGTCAGGGAAGTCATTGAGGCTGTGTATTTGTCTTTTACTCTAAGATCTAAAGCTGCTGGAGGGTTTTGAGTAGGAGACTGATATCTGATTTACATAGAACCCAGGCCTCCATCTGAAGACTAACTGTAGAGACACTAAGCACAGAAGCAAGGAAGCTGTGAGAGGCTACGCAATAATCCAGATGAGAGAAATTATGGCAGCTTCCTCCAGGATAAAGTGATAGAAAATCGTTCAGATTCAGACTGTTTTGAAGGTAGAGTGCATTGGATTTGCTGATGTGTTGGATGTAGGATGTGAAAGGAAGAGAATTACTGCAAGGCTTTTGACCTAAGCATTTACTGAGATGTTCTCCAGATTGCTGCAGGAGGAGAGCAAAACCTGTTATTAAACCCCAAATTAGCAACCTCAGATAGCTGAACCTATTATTACACTACAATAATAATTGAAATGATGTGATAATGGAGCGTGAATTTACACCAAAAAATATATGAAAAAGAATAGAAGCTTAGGAAGGACCTTAATATTAATAACTTAAAATAAAAGTGGCATTTCTAATCACAAAAAGAGGATAAATAATTTGAAATATTGTGCTGAAACAACTAAATAGCCAACTAGAAAGAAGAATGTTGAATACCTAACCCTACTTAAAACCTGGCAATGACTGATCATCCTCCCCAGAAGTGTAACGACACTGAGAGGCTGTAAAGTTTGGGAAGAAAAGCTAGAACAATATCTTTTAACTCTTGAAGTGGGAAAGATTTTTATAACACAAACACAGAAGCCACTTTTGACTTTATTGTAAAAAATTTAAAACTTCTGCGAGACAAACACCCATTAAATAATATCAAAAGATAAATAAGAAACTGGGGGTGGAGCGGTATTTGCAAGTATCACAGACATGTAGGACACTATTTGTCAACTCTTCCATATTAATAAAACATTTATTTTAAAATCTCATAATAAAAGTATTAAGAAGAAAAAATGAATTCTACAGAGATTCAGGAATTGGGGTAACTGAACATAGAGGAAGAGGTATGGCACTTTCTAGAAGAAATCAGTGTACTTCAGGAAGTTCTCCGAGGCCCACACTGCCCGTGGGGCACTCCAAATGGATTTTTGACACTTACCCTCAGCTAGGCTATTCTCTCTGGTTACTGTCTGCATGTTTAGTTCGTGTATGGAATGCTATCCAACTAGAGACGAGGATGCCACAGCTGTGGTAAAGAAACCAATAACCAAAATTATTCCCCATTTCCACATTCCTTTATGGACTGACTCAGACCAAGGCAGTCTTTTTATGGCAGAGACAGATCACCTGCTCGCAAAAATTCTGGGATACTCCTCAAAATGTCCTACCCCATACCATTCTCAATCATCAGGAATGTAAAAATCTGGACGTAAGAATGACTTTAGAAAAAATGTCAAGAAACCAGACTTAAATGACCAGAAGCTTTGCTCTTGGCCCTTGTAAAGATCCAGAATCCTCCAAATAGGAGGTATTGGGATAACTCTTTAATAATTTTTTTTTATTTATTGATTTGAGAGAGAGAGGATGAGAGAGGTTGATTTGTTGTTCTATTTAGTTATGCATTCATTGGTTGATTTTTGTATGTGCCCTGACCAGGGGTCAAACCTGCCACCCAGGGCAATGCCCCAACCAACTGGGCTACTCAGCCAGGGTGGATTAACTCCTTTTGAAATGGTATTTGGATGCCCAATGCTTACTAGCCTCTCTAAAATTTCTATTAAGCAAACATTATGAAAATTTAAGTGAACAATTTGATGCAATGACTAGCTATATACAAGAACTAACTAGTATGCTTGAATCATATCACCAACAGGCAAAAGAGGCATGGCCTCCATCAACGGACAAGGCTTGCCATTCTTTTGTCCAGGAGACTGGGTGCACAATAAGGTCTGTAGGAGAAAACATGTGCTGTCCCCTCGACAGGACCGACCTGATGAGGCACTTCTAGCCACCTACGCTGCCAGCAACATTTTTTTTAAAATCCTCCTGGACTCATGCAAGCCATGTCAAAATAGACCCATATCATAGCTCTCGAGACAACTGGGAGGCAGTGCCTCCAGGTGACCTTACACTAAGGGTTTCCAGGGCCAGTGCTCAGGCCCCGGTAGCAGACAGCACTGTGAATCACCTACTTCTCTCCAACTCAGCCCCTGCTTTTAAGACCCCCTACATGAAGACATAAAAACAAACCCACTCACACATCCTCTTATGAATGAACATTCCCCCCTCCCACAATTTACTAATCTTTTTTTATAAAGCTAACTGGAGAGGGTTCATCCCTATCCACTTTCTGTCTCCCTCTCTAAACTTCCACGAAGGGTTCCGTTTCAACCTGTATCTTGCTCTTACTAACTCTCTCTTTCACAACAGGTTGGGCACAGACCAAACACCCCTCTATGCCAGTTTGCCAAACTCTGGCTACGTTGGTTATACGTTGGTTAATCAGTCTGGCTGTTGGTTATACCAACATGTAGATAGTGAGAAAGAGCCTGAAGTGGTCTTTGTTCTGGTCGTTGTAAACACCTGGTGGACTGAGCACGGAGGACGGATGAGCAACAGAGTATGGCATCCACAACAAGACAAACATCAGCCTGCTTCTCCCAGTGAGTCCTTCAGGCCTCAGAAATCCTCTATAGAAGCGCAAGGACTATCCTTTGCCCAATAAAGACAAGTGACAGTCCTTTGCATCAAAAACAGACAGGACATTTGACCTTCCTGAGTCCTTTGCATCAAAAACAGACAGGACATTTGACCTATCAAGACAATACTGCAATCAAACTCTGTGGTTTGATTCCCCAAAAGGTATTTTTAAACCTCTCAAGGAGATTGTAAGTGACTCCAGCATTAGTTTTTTTTCTTGGCACAAACATCTGCCCAAAAATGTTCTGAATGGCTCACAAGCCACGTTGTACAACTTGGGGTATTGCAGATGCCCTGCCCACCCTCCCACCACCAGGGTTAAATTGCCCAATACCACAGACTATACGTGGGTGGACAAAAAGCCTGGACTTACTTGGTTAGGTGACAGAACCAAGCTTTACAACTGCCAAAACCAGACTACAAGCCGCCTGTACCAGCTATTTCACAATCTGTTCTGCGCTCACAGATTGACGGGAGCACGTGGAAAATGAGGTGCGTGAATGCTAACAGTACTAGTAGCAAAGGCCGGGGAATACTCCACAGCCTGGGAATTACAGATTCTACTTTCACCTTGTCTGTAAACCACACTGGTCTTTTCATCATATGTGATGATAAGGTATACAAAACTTCCCACCTAAATAGTTAGGACGGTGTGGACTTGGATACCTTGCTCCTTCTGCCACCAAACACTCCATCCTAAATGCCAGCCACACCACAAATGTGGGCTTCTTTGTTCACAAAGCTGTGCTGCATAAACATGCAAAGCTGCATAAACATTCAAAGCAAAGTCTTTACTGTTGTAAAGACTGCTTATGTATCACAACTCCAAGTTCTCCAGCGTTAGGGATCTTATTCCCAAGCTTTGAAGATTACAAATTAAAAAAAAAAAAAAAAAAAGCAAGTTTAAATGTCTCCATGGTAATGGAACAAGAGTTCAATACCACTCTGTAAACTTCGAAGATATTCGAGTCAGAAGTTAACAGCTTAGCCTCTGTGGTTCTCCAAAATCATTGTGTCCCAGATACAACGACTGCCCAACCAAGAGGAGCTTGTGCACTTACGGCTCACGTGTCACTTCTACGTAAACCCTGCAGGATAAGTGCTGTCTAACCTAAATCTGTTAAGAGAAAGGATTGTTTTTCTCTGACTGGCTTATTTCACTTAACATTATGTTCTCCAAGTCCATCCATACTGTCGCAAAGGGTAAAATTTTCTTTTTTACGCCTGAGTAGTATCCCATTTTGTAAATGTCCCATAGTTGTTTTGTTTGCTCATCTACTGATGGACACTTGGGCTGCTTCCATATCTTGGCAATTGTAAATAACGCTGCAATGAACATAAGGGTGCTTATGTTCTTTTGAATTAGTGTTTTGGTTTCCTTCGGAAAGACAAACACTGTATGACTTCACTCATATGTGGAATCATGAACAAACTGAACTAACAAGCGAAATAAGGACAGACTCATAGACAGAGAGCAGGATGACAGCAAAGGCTGGGAGGACGGTAGAGGGTGGAGGGATTGAACGAAAAAGGAAAAAGGATTCACGAACATGGACATCAGTGTGGTGGTGGCGTAGGAGGTGAGGGGTGTATAATGGTACTAAATGGTAATGGAAAAAATACAATAAAAAATTTTTTTAAAAGAAAGGATTAATGTTTTACATCAGGTAAATGAAGCAAAGGCATTTTATTGGACTGACTTATTCCCAGGAATGGGAGACTGGTTTAAATGGGTTGTGGAAATATGCTCTGATTTGTTCTTTTTTGTTTGGTTTTTTAAAATATATTTTATTGATGAGGAACCAAGATGGCGGCGTAGGTAGACACACTGCGCCTCCTCGCACAACCAGAACTGACAGAGAATCGAACAGCAAGGGGGACCAACACCAAGGAAACAGAAAATAATCATTCATCCAGACTGATAAACCGGACGAACGGCGGGCAGAGAGGCGGGCAGAGAAGCAGACCGCTGCGCAACCCAGGGCTCCAGCTCGGGGAAATAAAGCCTCAAACCTCTGATTGAAAGCGCCCCTGGGGGTTGGGGCGGCAGGAGAGACTCCCAGCCTCACAGGAGAGGTTGTTGGAGAGACCCACAGGGGCCTAGAGTGTGCACAGGCCCACTTACTCGGGAACCAGCACCAGAGGGGCCCAGTTTGATTGTGGGTAGCGGAGTGAAAGACTGAAATCCGGAGGAGAGTGAAGCGGGCGCCATTGCTCCCTCTCGACCCCGCCCCCACGTACAGCATCACAGCGCAGCAGCGTTACCCCGCCCCGGTGAACACCTAAGGCTCCGCCCCTTAAAGTAACAGACGCGCCAAGACAAACAAACAAAAAAAATGGCCCAAATGACAGAACACTTCAAAGCTCCAGAAAAAATACAACTAAGCGACGAAGAGATAGCCAACCTATCGGATGCACAGTTCAAAGCACTGGTTATCAATATGCTCACAGACTTGGTTGAATCTATTCGAAAAACAGATGAAAAAATGAAGCCTATGCTAAGAGAAACAAAGGAAAATGTACAGGGAACCAATAGTGATGAGAAGGAAAATGGGACTCAAATCAATGGTGTGGACCAGAAGGAAGAAACAAACATTCAACCAGAAAAGAATGAAGAAACAAGAACTTGGAAAAATGAGGAGAGGCTTAGGAACCGCCAGGACACCTTGAAACGTTCCAACATCCGAATTATAGGGGTGCCAGAAGGAGAAGAGGAAGAACAAAAAATTGAAAACTTATTTGAACAAATAATGGAGAACTTCCCCGATCTGGCAAAGGAAATAGACTTCCGGGAAGTCCAGGAAGCTCAGAGAGTCCCAAAGAAGCTGGACCCAAGGAGGAACACAACAAGACACATCATAATTACATTACCCAAGATTAAACGCAAGGACCTACGTCCAAGATTACTATATCCAGCAAAGCTATCATTTAGAATGGAAGGGAGGATAAAGTGCTTCTCAGATAAGGTCAAGTTGAAGAGGCTCATCATCACCAAGCCCTTATTATATGAAATGTTAAAGGGAGTTACCTAAGAAAAAGATCAAAAATAGGAACAGTAAAAATGACACCAAACTCACAGTTATTAACGACCACACATAAAACAAAAACGAGAGCAAACTAGGCAAACAACTAGAACATGAGGGTTGTCAATAAGGGAGTGGGAGGGGGAGAGGGGGGTAAAGGTACAGAGAATAAGTAGCATAGATGATAGGTGGAAAATAGACAGGGGGAGGGTAAAAATAGTGTAGGAAATGTAGAAGCCAAAGAACTTATAAGTATGACCCATGGACATGAACTATGGGGGGGGAATGTGGGAGGGCGGGGGGTGGGCAGGATGGAGTGGAGTGGGGGGGGAAATGGGACAACTGTAATAGCATAATCAATAAATATATTAAAAAATATATATATATATATTTTATTGATTATGCTATTACAGTTGTCCCATTTCCTTCCCCTTTATTCCCCTCCACCCTGCACACCCCCTCCCACCTGCATTCCCTTTAGTTCATGTCCATGGGTCGTACATATAAGTTCTTTGGCTTCTATATTTCCTATACTGTTCTTAACATCCCCCTATTTTCTACCTACCATTTATGTTACTTATTCCCTGTACCTTTTCCCCCTCTCCCCTCACCCCTTCCCCACTGATAACCCTCCATGTGATCTCCACTTCTGTGATTCTGTACCTGTTCTAGTTGTTTGCTTAGCTCGTTTTTGTTTTCTGGGGGGTGGAATTTGGTTGTTAATAGCTGTGAGTTTGTTATCATTTTACTGTTCATATTTTTGATCTTCTTTTTCTTAGATAAGTTCCTTTAACATTTCATATAATAAGGGCTGGGTGATGATGAACTCCTTTAACTTGGCCTTATCTAGGAAGCACTTTATCTGCTCTTCTATTATAAATGATAGCTTTGCTGGATAGAGTAGTCTTGTTTATGCCCCTGCTAAGCTATGTTATTTTCTCTCTTTGCAATCACTTACCACTCAGTTACTAACTCGTTTCTTCTCTCCACAGCCACCAGCTCATATTTTGATATGCAAAATTTCTAGAGAACTTATAGTGGGGGAAACCATGGGCGTCAGGAGGGTCTCCCTGGAACATGCCATCCTGGCATGTAGATTATTTTGAGCTGAAAACAAAGCCCAACAAACTCCGGAAGAAGTTTCTTTTAGGTTTGTCATTGTTTTTAGTTTTTTGTTTTTTTTTTAATCTCCTTCTTTCCTGCCTAAAGAAATTTAGACAGAAAACCTGCTTGAGAAAGGGAAACTTAACATATTTACCATAGCACATATGAATTAAGTGTGGCAGACAGAAGGGATCCAAGAAAAAAATGTGTTCACTAGATGCCCCTTTGTGTCACATTGTTTCTGGGTGGGCCTGCAAGAATCGTTTACTGGATGTTTGCTTTTTCTCATCTACCTATGAATTAATTGCCTGCCTCCCCTTCCTTAGTCCAGAATGGCATACAGACCTGCGTTTGCCTCACTGCCTTTGCAGTTTACATGCTTATGTGATTTTCCCTTGTGCACGTATTAAAATTTGTTTTTCTATTAATCTGCTGTATGTCATTGGACTTATTTGACCAACCAGAAAAACTGAAAGAGTAAGGGGAAAGGTTCCCCAGTCCTGACACTTTGCTGACCCTCATACGGAAAATGAATATAATAAAGCCTACCACATGTGGTCGTTGTGGTGATTGAATCAAGCGCCACATGAGAAACTGCCTGTCCTGGTATCTGACACATGTGAGCACCAGATACGTGTGAGTCAGGTCGCCTCCTAGGTTCTCACGGAGTAACTGGCAGGAAGTCATTAGTATATCTTTATTGTGATAACATAAGGTTAAAAAAAATGAAACATAAAAGTAATTTTCAAAGATGATCAATGTAGTGGTCAATATCTTGCATATCTGACATCCAGAGCAGATACTTTTGCAGTTGTTTTTGAACACTCCCTCCCATTCAATGTGACAAAGTTGGTTTCAGTAATAGTCATAAAAATGAATGAATAATAATTATGGCCAGGAAAGAAATGCAGATGGAGAAAATTTTCTTTTATTTCACTTCCTATATATAAACATGCTGATAAAAAGAAAAATAAAAATTTAAATATTTCCGTAAAATAAAGAAAAAAGGAAAGCATCAGTGCTTTGCAAATACATCAATGTATTTTTTGAAAGAAGGGGAAAATACCTACATGTTGTTCTGTGATAGAAATGAATAACATTTCACTTTCTGTTTTTGTGTTAACTTAGGAAAATGTGTCAATGACTTCATCAAATTTGACTTTCTTTGTATCCTCATACTGAATAGATTGCGCAGCCAGATTTGTTGCTGTATCTTCTGAGCAGCAATATGTTTTAATAATTTTAACTTGGAAAAGTTTCTTTCACACAAAGCAATAGACACATAAAGAGTTAGGAAAAGTATTTTAAACATGAGGATAAATTTGGCAAAGTCATAAAAATCGGATTTTTATAAGAAATTTCAGAAATGACAATACTTGTCATATCTGCCTTCAGGATTAATTCTAGACTTTCCTTTTTTAAAAAGATTTTATTTATTTATTTTTAGACAGAGGGGAAGGGAGGAGAAAGAAAGGGAAACATTAATGTGTGGTTGCCTCTTGTGCACCCCCTACTGGGCACCTGGCCGGCAACCCAGGCCTGTGCTCTAGCCTGGGAATTGAACCTGTGACCCTTTGGTTCACAGGCCAGCACTCAATCCATTGAGTCACACCAGCCAGGGCTAATTCTAGACTTTCAAATGTCTCCACAATAAAAAAAAAAAAAAAAAAAAAAAAAAACATTAAGATGTTTTCCTCAACAGCAATTACATTTTCTGTAATTTAATAAAATCTTCCAAAGTTTTTATTTTACAAAAAAAATTTAAGAAAATTACTGAACAGTAGTAAATATTGGCATTTTTTTGATCCTTGCTTTAAAATAGGTGTCCAGTGTTTGAAATTCAGAAATTGACTCTTGATTTCTTCTAGCCACTTAAGGTCTGCATCTTTCATTGTTTATCTGGGCATTGACCTTTGAACTTTTATTGTTCTTTTTTAATGTAAATGTCCCATTTCCTTACATTTTGTTATTGTACAACCTTCTCAATTTCTATATATAGATCCTCAGGGAACAATTTTAAACGTTGGTGTTTTACCAGATATTATTCAAGTCTGATTCTAGCTATCTGTAAATATTTTTGCATCGAATTAACCTCATCTAAAAATTTCATATAAGGAGTAAAGGTAACTGAAATAAAAATTTGCTTACATCTATCACTGTTTATTTTGAATCTATTGTTTAAAGATAGGAATATGTAAATTACGAGGGTTGGAAGCAAAAACTGCCTAATGATCTAAAACAGTTCTAGATCATTATAAAGTTACTTTCAAAACAAATGCATGTAGCTTGCTTAATTCCAATGGGACAGAGGCCAACAGTATAAGTGGAAATTCTCCAAATTCACTTCCACGTAGTATGCAAAGCTATTAAAGGATTAGTAATGAAAACATGCTAATTAGAAGCGAATATATGTATTACTAAAACCCAACAGGTGATGGAAATGTTCTAAATTTAGATTATGGTAATGAGTGTGCAACACTGTAAATATACGAAAATCCAAAGAATTGTATACTGTAAATGAGTTAATTTTATAGTAGGTGAATTATATCACAATAAAGGCGTAAAAAAAGAACCTCAAGAGTACGTACCTGCAGAGATAACTTAGAACTTAAATCTATGAACAATTTTGGGGTAGGAGTATTTTATCACTGACATTGTTTAGAAATTACTGGCAGTTTTATATTATTCTTAATTCTTTCCAGTGAGCCACATATAGTTTGTAACCAGGGCAAACAGCATCCTTGGCTCACCACTGGATCAGTTTGTGTGTCCATAATTCTATATAATGTAATTGTTATTAAGTTTTACCCCTTTAGGCTCTAAACTCAGGGGCAGCTACATTATGGCTGCCTGAATGCTAAACCACACAGTAATCCAGGCAATTGTGGAATCTAGCATTAGATGACATTTTCAGGGGTGGTAACTTTACAGTTTCCCTGTCTCTGATACTGAATTTTCTGTGTTATATTTCCTGCTCTCTCTCTCCCATTCCCCTCCCCAGCATTCTGTGTTAGAAATATCTGCAAATTATTCCAAGAGGCTTAATGTTCTTAAATCTGCCAGTTGCCTGAGACTTTTTTAAACACTAGCAGAATAAGGTGAGTTTTCTTTTTTAAGGTATAAAGTATACAGCAGCTGCGTAGCTACAACACCTACACTCACACTAATTCCATCTTGTTTTCCTGCTAAGGCAAGAGAAACTTCTATCCAGACACCCAAATTTGCTTTGTTTTGAGGTTTGTGGGATGTTGATGTTAAGATGTGACTCAGTTGTTTCCCATTGCCACCAGGGTGCTGGGCTGGAGAGACTTAAGGATTTCACAACATATCAGCCACTTACGTAAGTACACCCTTTATGGGATGTTTTTGTCAAAACCTAGAAACCGTGGCTTTCTCTATCTTTTCTATCCACTTGCCTTCTCCCCATTTCCCAACAGCACAGTTATCACCTAGCAAAAGGCCTCTGCCCAAAGTCTCATGCTTTTTTTCCTGGTCGAAAACATACTTTCTCTTCGTAGTTTCCCAGGCAGCTGCACTCATTTTACTTTCAAATTTTACAAAGTGGATTGACCCCCTCATTTTCCCTCTCTTCTCACTTGTTGTATTTCCCGGTCATCTAAAAGTGTGTCCCTTTCCCCCAGGACACAATGGATGGAGTTCTTTGACAAATAAAAGCCAGAGAGACAGGTGTGCAAAGGGACTGGCTCAGAGTTGACAGCTCAAGGTCAACTGTACTTCCTTTTCCTTTTTTTTGTTTGTTTTTTTAAAAGATTTTATTTATTTATTTTTAGAGAGAGGGGAAGGGAGGGGGGAGAGAAATATCAATGTGTGGTGGTCTCTCTAGCGCCCCCTGCTGGGGACCTGGCCCACAACCCAGGCATGTGCCCTGACTGGGAATCACACAGGTGACCCTTTGGTTCAGAGTCTGGTGCTCAATCCACTGAGCTACACCAGCCAGAGTATTTCCTTAATTGAAAGGCAGACATTTTTGTATTTTAATGTTTTTGAATTTAGGGTATTTAACAACTTGTGCAGTTTTACATCACATGCATACTGGTACCTGCCTCCGAGGAGGGTTACGAGGATGAAAGGTGATCCTGTGTAAAGTGCACTTCACTGGTGGGAATTCTTTCCTGATAGACCTTTTCTCTCGAGAAGATAGAGGAGCTGTTAGACTCTGTGGGAACATGAGATACTATTTTTGTTTTGGTTGGAGATGGGTTTGTGTATGTGTGTGGATTTCTTTTACTTGCAGAGCTCAGCTGCCATAACTGCCCCTGCTCTTAAGAGGCCTATGCCCTGACAATGTGAGTAGGGTGGGCGTTGGCAGTGGAATCTGCTGCCAGAATGGCTCACGTATGTGGGGCATAGCGTTGTTTTTAGTGTGTATTTTACTGACGTATAACTCACCTCCCACAAAATCCACCAATTAAAATGTGCATTTCAAGCATTTTTCATGAATTTATCAAGTACAACCATCACCACCATCCAGTTTTAGAACCTTTTCATCACTCCCCAAAAGTTCATTTGTGCTTGCTTACAATTAATCCTTAGTTGTGTTCCCAAGATTGAGCAACCACTGAGCTGCTATATTTTGGTCTGTATGCATTTACCTTTGTTTGACCATTTATATAAATGGAATAATACAATATGCATCTTTTGCATCTAGCTCTTTTCACTTAACATGTTTTTGAAGTTCAGCCACATCGCAGCGTGTGTGAGTAGTTTGTTCCTTTGTATTGCTTTAACGTTTTGTTGTATGGGCATACCACATTCAGTTTATTCACCATACATAGACATTTCGGTTGTGTCCAGTTTTTAACCATTATGAATAATTGCTGCATCATATGGTGAAGTCTATGTTTTTGTTAAGGAACCATCAAAATATTTTTCCAAAGCCGCTATACCATTTTACATTCTCACCAGCCGTGTATAAGGCTGTGGTTTGTCCACATCCTCTCCCACACTTGTCTTTAACAAGCCATGTGTTTTTAAAATTGTCGTGTCAAAAAAACCCACGTAAAATTTACCATCTTAACTATCCTTAAGCGTGCAGTTCAGCAGTGTTGAGTGTATTGACATTGCGCAATCTGTCTCCAGAACGCTCTCGTCTTGCAAAACTGAAACTCTATCTGCATTAAACAATCCCGTGTCCTCCCCTCCCCCAGCCCCTAGAAACCACCATTCTACTTTCAGTTTCTATGACTTTGACTACCCTAGTTACCTCAGATAAGTGGAACCATACAGTATTTGTCTTTTTGTGACTGGCTTACTTCATTTCGCATAATGTCCTCGAGATTCGTGCATCTTGTAGCACATATCTGAATTTCCCTCTTTTTTAAGATTGAGGACATACAGGTTTGCTAAGGTAATTGTGGTGTTAGAAATATATTAGCCCCAGAAGCTAATGAGGCGGTCCATTCTGTCCTAGTACAGTGTAACAAAAAATTGAAGGCATGGGTTTTTACAGCCTAAGGAATGCTGTGTTTATCATCCTTAGAGTTAAAGAAAGTCCCCCTTGCAGTCTTGGGTACAGGGGAGGGAAAGAAAAAGAAAAAAGGAAGAGGAAAGAAAATTGGAGAAGAATATTGAAGTGGAAAGGTTTTGAAAAGGAGAAAGACATACAGGTAAGGAATTAGGAATAAACACTTTATCTTATTTGCCCTTTGGCTGTCAGAAGTAACTGCTTGCCTTTTTGCAAGGTATGTATACACACACACATACACACATATAGGTCTATGTGTATACACAGGTGTTTATATAGGTCCGTATGTATATATACATACACATATGGGTCCTCCTGGCAGATTGGGTTTTGGAGTCCTTGGCATTCTTAAATGATTACATAGTCGGTTCTTCATTCACCAGCTGTGATTAGATACTGTTGGGCTTTGCAGGAAAGCACACCCAGCCATATTCAGGGCACGTGAAATAAGTTGGTTAAAGGGCTATATCAAGTGGACGTGCTCAACACCTTTTATAGCATTAACATGCTTAATATTGTTTAAACCTCGGGGTAAAGTTACACACATCTCTCTCTCTTGTTCAATTATCATATATTGTCCTGGATTACTTAGATAATTAACAGAGTGCTGTACTCATTTATTGCCTTTAAGAATAGTCATTATTACAACATGGCAATATCTGTTGGGTTGACCAAAAAGTCCGTTTAGATGTTTTCATAAAATAAAAGACTCATTTTTCATTTTCACCTATAATTTTATTGATTCGGATATTTGAGTATGTTGGCTATCTCCCACTATTGGCTTCTAGTGAGTTGAGGCTGGGGTGCTGCTAAACATCTTCCAATGCATAAGATAGCCCCACAGCAAAAAATTATTTGGCCAAAATGTCAATAGTACTCCGCAAACCACTTTTGACATGTTCCATCACTCACAGCACCTTCTCCATACACTGCACAAATCTTTGTGTGTGTGTGTTTCAGTTGCATATTCACCTTTTTTGAAATAATAAAGCATAATACACCCCAATGTTGCCTATCTTTTTCCATCTTCAATATTGAAATGGCTACACAAAAACTTACCAATTTTTATAAGTTTTAAAAAAATGCACACTGATATGACAGCTGTCACAATATAATCTAACAAAATTGTTTCGAATGAAGTTAAAGACAAGTAAGCACTACAAGAGCCACCTTATGGAAAAATACAAATGAACTTTTTGGCCCACCCAATATTTTACAACAGTTGCAGAATTGCAAGTGTTGTAAATAGAGCAAAAATTCTCAGAGCAATAAAGTGTGGGGGTGAAGTTTAAAGGCTTCACCCAGAATATTTATATCATAGCCTAATATGAAAATTCATATCACAGGATGAAAGGACAAAATTCCGAAAATACTTATGGAGAGGAAAGAGATTCCCCAGCATCAGAGAAAACTGTTAAATGGAATTAAGAAAAAGAGAGAGTGAGAGGTAGCTACCTGAGAAGGAAGAACTCTGCAAAGGAGAACACATCTAATTAGGCAATAAAATTCTCTCTACATACAGCTTTCTGCTTTAGGACTATCACTGCCTTAATCTTTTTCACAATAAAAGTTTGAATTGAGTTGATTCCGGACATTTTCCCATGGAAACATTTTTAATTTTAGAGAAGAAATTTGGGAGGTGGGAGAAGGCGGGGCTCTGTTGCTTCTTTAAAAAAATTATATAGCCCTGGCTGGTGTGGCTCAGTGGATTGAGTGCCAGCCTGTGAACCAAAAGGTTGCTGGTTCAATTCCCAGTTAGGGCATATGCCTCGGTTGTGGGCCAGGCCCCCAGTTAGAGGCGTGTGAGGGGCAACCAATTGATGTTTCTCTCATACATTGTAGTTTCTCTCCCTCTCTGTCTCTCTCAATTTCACTCTCTCTAAAAGTAAATAAATAAAAAGCTTAAATACAAATGAGCCCTAGTTGGTGTGGTTCAGTGGAATGAGTGCCGGCCTGTGAACCAAAGGGCCGTTGGTTCAATTCCCAGTCAGGGCACATGCCTAGGTTGCAGGCTGGGTTCCCTGGTGCGGGGCATACAAGAGGCAACACACATTGATGTTTCTCTCCTTCTCT
Source organism: Desmodus rotundus (assembly GCF_022682495.2). Taxonomy (NCBI): domain Eukaryota; kingdom Metazoa; phylum Chordata; class Mammalia; order Chiroptera; family Phyllostomidae; genus Desmodus; species Desmodus rotundus. The sequence goes on along the minus strand of NC_071390.1, from coordinate 43,520,567 downwards.
TTCTTCCTCCCTTCCCCTCTGTCTAAAAATAAATAAATAAAATCTTTTTAAAAAATTACACAAATGAATTCATGTAGTCCTAGCCGGTAGTTCAGTCAGTTAGAGCATTATCCCGATACACCAAGGTTAGATACTCCAGGGAGGTTTTTTCCTGGGCTTACTGGCAATGAGCTACCCGCAGCTAGTGCTTCCCCATAAAGGCATTCTCTGACCAGGACCTCACTTCTGACATGATATCCAAACACTATCAGCTTGGGAAGGCAACTCCCCAAAGCAGCTGGTGCCCAAGCCCAGACTATTTCTCTTCTATTTACAAGGACACTCTTATGCTTTCCCCATAAAAAGAAGGACAATGTGGGGGTTGGATCCCACTTTCTAGAGCACAAAGTCAGTGCATAAAGCTAGCCTCTCTATAGGATAAGGCCTTGCTGGGGTGTTTCAGAAGCCTCTTCACCCTAAAGTACTTCCAACTTCCTAAAGCTGATTGGACCATGGGTGGCCACCTTAACCCAAGGGTCATCTATCTATACTTTGTTCATTAGCTGACAATTTATACCTCAGAGTAAAACGATGAGTTGCTTCAGTGATATTCTTCCTTTTAGGGAGATGAAATGGGGGTACCGAAAAGCTTGGCCATTTCAGCAGCAGAAGCAGTTGCTGGGAGATTGTCAAAACGTGGAGTGAGGATGGTGCAAGCTCAAGCCATGTGTACGAGAAGCCAAGGGGGCGCCGGAAAAAGGATGCCAAGCCAATGTGCACAGAGAAGTGAGACCCTGCAAAAGGAAAGTAAGAAAGTACCCAGGTTCCAGACTTGTCAAAGTCATCTTCTCTTCTTTCTTCTTCCTATTATTATTATTATTATTATTATTATTATTATTATTATTATTTGGCGGAGGGAAGGTAAGACTTCCAAATTAAGTTTCAGATCTCATTGATTATTTCTATCAGTTTTTTTCGCTATCCAATTCCCCTGTACATTTCTTTTTAACTTACTTGTGTGGATTTTTTGTTTCTTGCTCTTTGTAAGCCTTTACAGTGGTAGCTATTGTTTTGAGTTTCCTGGAAAGCTTTCCTTCACCCTCATCTTGTAGTAATGGACTCGCATTCCTAGAAGACAGGTGAACGTGTCCAGTAGGCTTTTGGGAATATAAGGCTGAAACAGAGGTGAGAGTTTTGCCTGAAAAGAGATTTTAAAGTCATCATCACATAGATAAAAACAAAAAAGGAAATGATTTTTATAGAGCACTTTCAAAATATTAGGTACTGTGTTTGGTGCATTATATACATTAATGTCAGTTAATTTTTACAATAATATATCTACAGATTATTATCTCTACTGACAGATGATGAAATTGAGGCTTAGAGAGTTTAAGTGGCTTAGCGAAAGCCAGCCGGTGGGTGTTCAGAGCTCGGATCCCGTCTCAGGGAAGTGCACAGTCTACAAAACCCATGCTCCTCCGACTGCCCTGGGAGGCCGGCCTCCCAGTTTATAGCAGGGCGCGAGGTCTATCTTTTAGGAAGACGCGGAGGATGAGACCAAAGCTTGGAATTCTGGGGCACTCCAACTCTTGAAAAGAGGAGGTAGTGACAGGAAAGGGAAAGTCAGGGAGGTAGAAGACCCAGCTACCATGGTCCCATGGAAGCCAGAGGTGGTGAGTATTAGGAAAAGTATACAGGTGGCCCACAATCAAATAGTTCAAAAACATCACGGAGGATAAGTAGCGAATTGGATTCGGTAATCAGGAAAGCTGAAGCGTGACGTTGCTGAAAACCGATTCTGCTTGTGCTGAGAGCAGAAGCCAAGTTTTAATGAGCACACAAGTTCACAAGAATTAAGGGATTTAGGAGTGGGAGTTGACTCCACTGAGCTCGTACTGTCAGCGGAAGGGAAGGAGCCCACGGTGAAGACGAAGCTCAGAATTCAGAATTCTAAGCGGAGCAGTCAGGCGAGATTAGCATTGGCTAAAGGAGGCGCCTTTTGCAATAGGAACTAGGTAGGTCTGAGTCTGTGCGTGCGTGGAGGGTGAGAAATTGATGTATTTGAGAAGAGAGTGAAATCTGTAAAAATAACAAGATCAGCTAGAGCACATTAGAAATTCCTGTAAGCACTTTACAAACTAATTCATTAGCCCCACTTGACAGGTTGGGAACGCCAGGTTCAGCAACGGGATCCCGATCACACTGCGGAGACCCGAGCCCCCGGCGGTTCCGAGCCCAGGCTGCGGCCGAGGTCGGCGGCGCGTCCCCGGGCCCCGCCCCGGCGGGCCGCCCGGGCCGGGCTGGAACTACACTTCCCAGCGTGCCCGGAGGGGCGGGGCGCGGGCGGGGAGAGCGCAGGCTCCTTCCCAGAAGTAAACGCGGAAACAAAAGAGTCTCGCCGGCGTCCCCGCCCGCACATTCGCGCACTCTCGCGCTCGGGCGCACACGGAACGGGCACAGGCTCCCGGAGCGAGCCAGCGAGCGGCGAGCCGGGGACCCACCGGGCTGAGGCAGCCGAAGAGCCAGCGAGCCGCGCCCGCGACGACCCCGCGCCCCCGAGCCCCGCAGCCGTCCCCCGCCGGCCGGTGTCCCCGCCGTCCTCCCTGACCCATGGCGCTGAAGCGGATTCAGAAAGTGAGTGCGGGGGGCAGGCCTGGGGCGCCGGGGCGGGCTGCGGTCCCTGCCCGCACGGACCCGGGCGGCGTTCCCGAGCGACCCACCGGGAGGGCACAGGATGGGAGGGGGAGCAGGGGCGGGTACCCGCGGCCGGAGACGCGGGCCGGGCCAGTGGGCTCCGGACAGGTGATGAGGGAGCAGGGGCCGGTCCCGGGTGGCTGGAGGGGCTTGGAGGCAGGGGGCCCCGGCTGCTCGCGCTGGACCTGTGCCCTGAGCCCCCGTCGGGAGACCATCCTGCTCTGTCTCCAGATCTTCCCGAAATCGGGGCTTCACAGTCACTCCTGGATTTGTGCCCTACACCGGGCTAGTTTTGGCCTCTGTCATGCTGTGCTTTCTTTTTGCTGTTTCTTAATCCCATTCTCTCCTATGTTTTTCCTTCCCCGGGCTCCCGGCGAGGGGAAGGAAGGTGTGGTGGGCCTGTAGCCCTTTTCCTCGGAGCTGTTGGGTTTGCTCTTGCTCTCCTTTGCGGTTGGCTCTTGCTCGGATACCCGAATGGGCTGGAAAAGCCGATTTGGGGCCCAGAAGCCAGGAGAAGCCTCCTGCTCCTTCTATTTTGGTGCCTCTCTTGCTGCCACTTTAGGTCACATAGCTGTAGTGAAAACATAGTTGCGGGTACACAAGATGACCTCCTGGCTGTGATTCACGGTGAGGCAGCCAAACAGGGTTTTTTTTCTCCCTTTCATGATAAACTTACATATAAAGTTTGAGACACAACAGAAACTGTCACAATTAAATTGTTTGATGCTTTGACACATGGGTATAGAATGAGGAAGAAATGTATATATTCACTCAAGAAATATTTATCTACCCCAACTGTAAGGAATTGTCTTCTCGTGCATAATATTTATTGCTACCTTATCAGATGGGAACATCTTACTAAATTGGGTTGGGGCATTTTCTTTCTGTTCAGTTTTACTTGTTGTTGAGTTATGTTCACTAACACAGGGTTTAGGTTTTACAGTTGTAGTTCACATTTATGTGGAGAGCATTGAGAATTTGTTGTTTAAATCGGGAGTGTGTTCAGCAAGTTAAGCCAAGAATGGACAGCGTGTTTTGTAAGTGATTTCAGGAGAAATCGGTGCCTACTGAAAATTTTTATCAATGTTTTATCAAGGGAGCGATGATGGAGATGTATATCCATGATATTCTCAGTCACCACTGGTGACATCTTCTGGTACAGAGGACAGCAGCTTTCAGACCAACACATTTTTTTTTGTTTGTTTGTCTCGAATCTATGGGTCACTGTTATTTTTGTGCCTTTAAGGGTCCTCTTATTATAAAACATATCTAATAATCAGCATTTATTAATATGCTTTCTGGTTTGGAGATAACACAGTCACACATTTTTTTTACATACAGGCAACCGTAATTTTTAAGCCCCAGCCAGAAACTTTGCCATACCTTATGTACTTATTAATGATGATGTAATATTGGCTGACACTTAAATAATACACCTTTTCCAAGAATGTTGTAAAATTCCATTTCCTTCTTCCCCAGCTATGAGCATTTTCCATGAGACTTTGCATATATGACGGCTTTTAAATAGTGTACAATTTATCCACAGTAAGTAGGACTTCAAAGAAAAAATGGACACTCTCTGTAAATACCATACTGGGCAATTGTCATTTGCCTTGCTGAGCTAATGCATTTGACTTATGTTTATAATGTAACCTATGCGCAAACCATATTTTTACAGTTGCAGTTATTTTTAGTTTACAGTAGAGTTGACTGATAAAAAATCACTTGGAATTGATGTCAGACCTGCAAAAATTGATATTTGGGAGAAGAAATTGGGGATCTTATAACCACATCTCTACGTGTCAGTCTCCGGCTTTCCTTCTCTATTATCAGAAGACTTCACTTGCACAAATTGCCTTTCCATTAGTCACATGTTCAAACCATTCCCTCAAACTTTAGGGGGTATCATTTTGTTTGATTTCCCACTTTTCATCGTCTTTTAGCCACCTCCTTTTGATTGGAAGCCAATCCCAGGTACGATGTCCTATTTGCCGTATGTACAGCTATGAAGCTGTCCTCTGTAGCATCAGTAGACAGTTCTTATTTGAATCTTGCATGTTCCCACTGAAGTAGATGTGCACTAACATTTAGCCCTTCTTTTTAAGCCTTTTAAAGGAACACTGTTGTTCCTTGCCAGGTGGCTTGGTTGGTTGGACATCAGCTTGATCCCCAGTTAGGGCACATTCGGGAATCTCCCGATGAATGCATGGAGGAGTGGAACAGCAAATCGTTGTTGATCTCTCAGTCTTTCTTTTTTTCTTTCTCTCCTTTCCTCCCTCCCTTCCTCTCTCTCTAAAATTCAATAAAAATAAATTAATTAACACTGTCAGGTACCTTTGAAGCTCATGGGGTTGTGATTTTTCTGTATGTAAAGTGGCAGCAGACTTGAGAGCTGTGTGTAACCTCAGAGAACTCTGAAGTCAGCAGTGGAGGGGAGCAGAGCGGAGGGCAGGGGCACAGCTTCTGGGGTGGTGTATCAGAGCCCCTTGTGGGATACTTTTGGACTGTCCCCACTGCAGTGAATGGAGAGACGCTGAGTCCCTCAGATGGGCTGGGGTGGAAAGGTTGAGAACCAGCGATATTCCCTCCATGTTGTTCAACGGCCTGGAGCAGAGGAGTACTTTGTCCAAGTTAATTTGTTAAGAAGTAATATGACATATTTGGGAATGTTAAAAAGTTTATGACTATATTTTTCACTTCATTTGGAGATACTTAATATGCTTGAATTAAAATTGTATATACAGTGTATACAAAGCATGTGGGTATAAATGCTTAAAACATTTTTATACTAGAGTATGTTAAATGATCTAGTACTCTAATGTAGGCATGTAGTGCCAGTTTTGCATGTCAGCTCATAAATTTACACAACCATGCCCTATTTATAGATTCAGTGGGAGATGTTATCAGTCACCTAAATCACTAAAGGGGAAAAGTTGAAACAAAATCTGAGGAAAGATACCTAAAACATGTCTGAAAAAAGAGGGCAGTGTTCTGCTGGGCATCTGTTACTGCCTAGAATTAATTTCTAAGTGTTTTTTTTCTATCAGAATTTTCAAATCTTGTTAAACTTGATTGGAAATCATTTTAAAAATAACTTTATATCATAATACTGAACGTTTTGAAAACCAGAAGGGAAAAAGAAAGGAAACCAGAGTACAGACATTATGATCATCCCAGTATATAGTGGACCCTTGAACAACATGTTTGAACTGTACGGGTATCCTTATATGTAGGATTTTTTTTTCCCAGTAAATACCTGTACTGTTTTTGGTCCATATTTGGGAGTTTGTGGGTGTGCGGGGCCATACAATGACTGTATGCCATTTTATATCCTGGTCTTGAGCATCAGTGGATTTGGGTATTGTGGGGGATTCTAGAATCAGTCCTTCGTGGTTATGGGACAGCTCAAGTTTTGAGGAAGTGAAAAGTTATATGTGGATTTGGTTTTCAAATGTGTGAGGTTTTGGTGCCCCTAACCCCCGCCCCCCCCCCCGCCCCCCGCATTGTTCAAGGGTTAACTCTATTTCTTCTAGATTGTTTTTTTATCTGATAAAGAAGTTGAAGCAATTAACAATATGATATGATAGGCTTGTTGCCTTTTTGATCTATATTTTGAAAAGTTAAACAGAAGTTTTGTTTTGCAGATAATAGCAACACACATAACTGTTCCTTAATGTATAGTTCTGTCCCCAAAGTGGAAAATTTATTTTTTAATAATTAAATATATACACATAGATTACAGTACAACTTTATCATTGTTTTGAGCTGCTGCATTTTTTAATTTGTATAGTTCCACATTAAACTGTTTATATTAGTCTAGAAAACCTTAGGACACTTAAAAATAATAACACCAAACCCAGTTTTCTGTGGATGGAGCTTCAAATGGGAGAAGAAGATCTGGTTTCTATGCCTGGCTCTGTGAGTTACTAGCTTGTTTCCCTGTCCTTGTTTCCCAGATGCTGCTGCCGCTAAGTACAGTTAGAGTGTATAATATATAGTGGTTACTTTGTGCTAGAGACTATTTTAAGTGCTCGACATATATTAAGTAATTTAATCCTTGGTGGGCCAAAGAGGCAGAAGTGATCATTGTCCCCATTTTATAGATGCTGAAACTGAGGCACAGAGATGTCAAGTAACGTACTCAGAATCACATACGTAGTAAGCGGCAGTGCTAGGGGTCCAAACCAGACAGCTGGCTCGAGATTCCCTGCTCTTAACCATTTTAGTATGTAGCTTCTCTTATCCAGATGGACTCATATCTTATATCTATTGTACTTAAATTGAAGGACATATAGAGTCAAACAAGTTTATGGATGTAAGTGCTTTGTAAACTGTTCTAGTCAAATGTGAAGTGGTATTATGATTAAGACCTTGGCATATTTAATCATTTTCACTGTTGCATCATTCTGTGTTGATTATACATTGTAAATAAATCTCTGCTTTGAAGTTATGTACGCTGGATCTTTTAACGTGGTGAATCAATAATGTAACTTTGTTCCGTCACTTAAGGATTTAGAAGAGTTGCCCTGTCAAATGTATCATTTCATTGTACTGTTTAGTTCAATGTAGCTACATCAATTGTATGAATTGATGTAGCTATTTAGTTCCTCTGGGTGTTTTGAATAGTAGTCAGCTGTTCAGATTGCACATATATGTTAGGATTTTCAGATTACAAGATTAAATCTCAGTCTCCAGGTTCTTTCAATAAGAAGCATATAACTTCAAAAAAATTTTAAAGGAATAAAATAAAACAGTATTTATGCTTCTTGGTAAATAAGTGGTTTGCTTTGAGATAAGAGGAAGGAAGTTTTCTTTTTCTAAAAAGCCACCATGTGAATTTTTCTGAATCTTTGTAATTAAGCTCAGTCTTCCTTTTGCCTCTGGTACCATGTAGTTTTCTTCCCTCATCACTAAAAGGTGTAAAGAGATGAGGTAGCCTATTAATAGTCCAGGAGTTCTGAAGTTCCTTCTCTGTGGAAATAAATAGCATAGATCTAAATAAGGCTGTTTATGCTTATTTTAGGAGGCCAAGCACATATTAGAAAAACCAAACCTAGCAGGATGTGGGTTTGCCTCCAGAAAAGCAGAGTAGCATCCTTACTTGCTTTAGTTCCCTGAAAAACAGAGAAAACATTTAATGAATGTTTTATTAATCAGAATGATAAGCCTAATACTTTCCATCAAACTGAGTTAGTGGTTGTTTACAATGTATTAGCTCCTCTTATCCCCCTCCTTTTTAACAGTGGATGAATTTTTATTTTATTTAGTTAAGAACAGATATTGAGATACTGTCCTCTCTCTTAACCATGTGATGCTGGAATAAAAGGTACTAAGATATAATGTAACTCATTAGAGGTTCAGGGGTTGGCGGGGTCCTCAGGCCACCTCAGAACATCTGCCCGAGGGCAAAACAGGTTTTATTTCTGGCCTGCCTGAGTTTAGATGGCCTCTGAGAAGCTGAGGTTTTGCTGCGTTTATTTTGGTGCTGGGATGAATCTGTGAGGCTCCAGCCACACATTAGGCAATAGTAAGAGTAAGAGGCTCTGTGTTCCAGGAGTTGTCCTTAGTATGTGGGGGGAGCTACCGACCTGACGCCTGCAGTCTGGTGCTGCCCATCAGATCCCCACCGCACTCTGTGGCTTCCTGTCTTGCCTCTCTCCAGATGTTTCCACTGCTGCTCTCTATTCAGATTATCCTGTCTGTATGGGTTTTCTCCTTCAGTGACCAGATTGCTTATTAGAGTCCTACTCTCCTTTCAGACTTAGGAAAGCCTTTCCAACAGGGGTGAGGTGAGGGATTGGTTCTTCCATCTTAAGCTTCCGTAATAGTAAAAAGAATCTGTGGTTTTCACTCCAAGTGGCCGCCCTCCTTATGTGAACAGTTTGGGTGGTTCTAGAGGGGACCTAGCGGACCTGATAGCTGGGCTTTTTCTTATCTAAACCAGTAAAACTCTGTCCTGTTTTTGCTTCCCTCAAATTTTAATGCATTGTATTTTCATTTTCATTTAGTTAAAAATATTTTCTCTTTCACTTTTGACTTCTTGTTCAGCCCTTGAGTTGTTTAGAAGTATATTATTTGTTTTCCAAATATATGGGCTTTTATAGATAACATTCTGTTATTGATTTCTAATTTAATTCCATTGTTATCAGAGAAGATGTGTTATTGACTCCTTTTAAATTTTTGAAACTTGTTTTATGGCCCAGAATATGGTCTGCATTTTTTACTTACTTAATAATGCCCTTCAGGTGGTCAACATAACTTTTGAATGAACAATACTAAGTAATTTTTAGACCTCATTTTGGCTGTGTCTGATTGCTGTCTATAGAACCTCGGTCATTCCCAAGGACTGAATGCCAAACTCAGATTTATACCTTCCCACTGCCTTTTTGCACTTTTATGAGCTTGCAGAAGAGGATGACAAAATCAGTTTAATGGATCACAGACAGCATTTTAAAAATGGAATGGAAAATGTTAATGCTTTGGCTGTGGTGAGGGTGGTGTTGTTTCATGAAACTTTCGTATTAAGTATGCATGTTCCTGTGTGTGTACGAGAGGGAACTCCCCCCAAAACTGGAATTATCCTCTGGAGGGTAGGCCCCTTGTAGTGCAGGCTTCCCCCACTAGGTGAGTGTTCTAGAAACCCATCTGTATCAGTGTACCAGCTGGTGGTGTTGTGAGAGGCTGTGTTCAGCTTCAGTGAATTTCTTTTTGAAGACTCTTTCAGCGTGTTTGCGCATTTCATGATGGGTGATTTACGAGTGCACCTGCCCACACTGTGCTGAGTGTTCAGCCGTTTTCGTCCCAAAACAGCACTCTGTGCCCCACCTCCCTCACTATTCACCTGATCTCCAGGGGGTTTTTTCCTCCCGGATGAAAAAAGTTCTCAAAGGTGGAATGTTTTGCCAATGTGGAAGAGGTGAAACAAAAAATGGCAGAAGCACTAAAAGGCATCAAAATCAACGAGTTCAAAAACTGAAAAAAAAAATCTCGATAGGTATATTGCATCACATGGAGAGTGTTTTCGAAGGTGACCAAAGTTTAAACATGTGAGAATAAATACACAATTTTTTATAAATAAATTCATGTTTTGTCTATAGAACCTCGGTCATTCCCAAGGACTGAATGCCAAACTCAGATTTATACCTTCCCACTGCCTTTTTGCACTTTTATGAGCTTGCAGAAGAGGATGACAAAATCAGTTTAATGGATCACAGACAGCATTTTAAAATGGAATGGAAAATTAATGCTTTGGCTGTGGTGAGGGTGGGGGACAAGAGGTCCCCCCTTGTATGTGGTATGTGTATGAGGTTGCTATTATTATGAGTTGCTATAAGGAAGGTTTGAAAAAAAAATCACTGTATCACTGTTCCATAGTATAAGATTCTTAGGTATAATCAATATTGTCAAAAATACATTTCACATATGTATACATTATGTATATATAGAGAGAGCAAAGGAACTATACACATACAAATGCATATACACATACACTTATATAGGTATATACAAATGATGTAAAATGTTCTAGCCTTGGAAACAATTTTATTTCATACAAACTGTCATTTCTAATTCCTTTTTACTACAAGTAGCAGCAGTTTAAATCTGTGGACTAAATAGTATGTGCCCATGGATTTTTTTTTTAAATCCTTACTCAATGATATATATATTTTTTTATTTTAGAGAGAGAGGAAGGGAGTGAGAGAAACATCGATTGGTTGCTTCCCATACGCACCCTGACCAGAAGTCGAACCTGCAGCCTTGTGTAATGGGATGATGCTCCAACCAACTGAGCCACCAGGGCTGTAGAAGCAGTTTATAGTCACTAACGTACAACCACGCATACTCGAGAATAGTACTGGGTGATACTAGAAGAGATTAATTTATTATGCATATACTTAGGAAGTGTCTATTGGCGTACCAGGTAAAAGGGATAGAGCTATAAGAAGTGATGCTTAATAACAGATATTTGGTAAATATTGGCAGGTATGTTTGTGTTTTAAGTAGGTTTTAAGAAATACCTTCCTGGCTTTTTTTCTTTCATTTTTTTCTTTTTTCCCTGAAGCACCACCTTTCTTGGTTACTATGAAGTAAATAGTAACCTTTGATAATGTTTCATTCAGAACACTCTTGTGTTGCATGTTCCATTTGTGTCAGAATTCTATTATATATTTGAAAAGTTATATGTACTTTCCTTTCATGTTTTTCTTGCCTCTCAGAGATCTTTGAACACACTCTCCTTAGAAACGTATGAAGTCGTGCTCATTTCTAACCTTTATAAAGGTTACAAGGCGCCTGGGAAAAGATAAAAAGAATTCCTTTTCATCCCTTCACTCGTCACACTTTTGTTTCTCTCAAGCGTGGCTGAAAATGTGCAAATGGCTTAATTCAGCATGGTGTATTGGTGGCTCTAATGCTGGTTGAAAATAATGGGCTCCGGTTAGAACAGCCTTGAGATGAGTCCTGTTTTGGGGAGGGACAGTGCGGAGGTGGAATGAAAGTCAGGTGGCTCTGAGCCCTTGTCCCAGCTTTAGCTTGGTGACCCTGGCCAAGAAACTCATTGTCTTTATTTTCTTTCTCTAGAAATGTAATGGGTTGAATTAGATAATTTGTATGGTTATAATTTTAGGCACACCTAAATAATGTTATTTCCTGTTTGTTTTTGTTCAAAAAACAGCAAAAATGGTCACAGAAATAAATACCGAGCAGTGTCACTATACTCTGCTGAGTTAAAATTCTGTTTGCTTTGAGATGTTAGAATTGAACTAAATGTTAACATCTTCATGTATAATATAATATTAATGAGTGTGTAAAGACATACTACTCTTTGAATAAAGAGCAATTATTTGTGATGCAAATAAGGTGCATTTCTGGTTTCGTACTGGTAGCGTAGCGTGCTTTTCTAATTCCATTTAGCTTCCCTCGGTTTCACAGGTGTCTTTTGTACTTGAAAGATTGTTTTCTCCGTATATTTAGGCAACTGCCTTACAAGTTCATGCATTTATGGAGGACTTTCTGTAGTTAAGGCATATACAGAATGGAATAAGGAGATATGTAGAAAAGTAACCGGCATTACCTAAGATATTTAAAACAAGTAAGGGTAAGATGTGTATCATAACGACAGTGTAGCTCTAGGAAAGTGCCATAAAGAAAATACAACATATTTGAGCAGGAAGGAAGTCAAAGGTGAGGGAGACCAAATTTATTTGGGGTAAAGAAGGGAAAATTCTAGGGAGAAGATGGAATTGGTTGTGGGTTTGGAAGACCGGTAGCTTCTTTTTTTTTTTTTTTTTTTTTTTTTTGAAGATCTCATCCATTTATTTTCAGAGAGAGGGCAACGTAGAGAGAAAGAGAGGGAGAGAAACATCGATCAGTTGCTTCATGTATATGCCCTGAGGTGGGACCAAACTTGCGATGCAGTCCTGTGCCCAGACCGGAAATCCAGGAGGTGACCCTTCACCCTGCGGGATGACACCCAACCAACTGAGCCACATCTGTCAGGGCTCAAAGGGTAGCAATTTTAAAGACAGGACAGCCAGGTTCATAGAGGAAGCTATTGAAATGAAGGCACTAGAGCACAGGTGGCAAGCATAAGGCCCGCGGGCGGAATCTGGCCCTCCACCTTGTTTTATCCGGCCCAGGACCTTGTTTCTACCTGGCAGCAGTGCTGAGCTCTTGCTTAACTGTTAAGGAGCCCTTGATAAAATCAGAATCCTGACCCCTGTAAGAAGAGATCTGAAAGTGCTTAATAAACTTCTGCTATAATTCATTTATACAGTCCTAAAATTACATTTGGCCCTTTGACAGCAACCGCGGGGCTGATTTTGCCCCCGGTGAAAATGAGTTTGACACCCCCTGCACTAGATAGTGTGTGGTTTATATGGGAAGGAACAGATAATCCTGCTTTGGGGAAGCATTTAGGGAATAGTAGGCCATAAAAATTCATACCATGGAAGGAAGGCCTTGAAGATCCATGCTGAGGAATGTGAACTTAATGCAGAAGTTTGGGGAAGCCGGCAAAGGTTTTTGAATAAGGAAGTAACATTGTTAATCACGGTGTAGGTATGCATTCTTGCCCTCATAGAACACAAGATTGTTTACCATTTGTAATTACAAATTTGATAAGTGTCATGAAAAGGGTTGGATAGGGTAGTACTCTGGGAATATACCAGGCACCCTATAAAAAAGGGGTCAAGGCAAACCTGCTTAAGGAAATGATGCGTAGGATGAGACAAGAAGGTAAAACTAAAGTAGGTAAAGTGAATGAGTGTGTGTGGTGTGGATGATATGGAATTTTCTGTTTAAAGGGAAACAATATTTCAAACTAGAGGCAAGATAGCATTTGGGGGAATTGAAAGTCGTTATGGCTGGTGCAGAGAACATTGGAGGAAAATATGCAGATTCGAGGCTACAGAGGAGTCAGACCCTGGAAGGTCTACTGAGCCATTTTGATTAAGGATTTATAAATCTTGTATTAAGGCTAAGGAAAAGCGTTGGAAGGGTTTGACATGGTACTTTAAGATGATTTTTGACTGCGGTGTTGGTAGAGAAATAGGAGGACAAAGGGTCAGTGAGGATGTTACTGTGTTTGTTCAAGTGAGATTTAAGGAGGTGTGAGCTAGGGTGGGGGCTGAGGACATTTGGAAAGAGGGGCATGTGAGAAAAATAATAGGGTGTTTGCCATTTAACATTTTTGAGTTGGCCGCACCCACACAGCCCCCAACTCAGGTCAAGTCTGGGCGTGGTGGTCTAAGCGATCTCTTCCTCCTACTACCCAGTCTGTCCCAGACACTTCAGTAGTGTCTCCCTTGTTCTTGTCTTCTTAGGCTAAAATGTGCCTCCTCTGGCTTTTCTCAAACTCTTATGCCTTTTGGACTTTGGTTTTTCTATGTGATGGGCTTACTTACTCCTGAGACCCTTTCAGTGTGAGGGATCTGGGTCAAAGGAGAAACCGAACAACTTGGCACTGACTAATGTTGAGGGGGTGGGAGGGTAGAACGGCACCTGGAGGGGAGACTGAATCAGAGGGTGATTCCAGAGTTTAGAGTTTGGGGCAGTGGAATAAGTGCATTTTTACTATAATAAAGTACACTCAGATATAGTTTTTATTGAAATATCCTAGATTTGTATAAGCAATATTTTTATTTATGTAATTCCTATGACTGAAATGTTACATGTAAAGGTTGGTGATCGAGAGTCGTATCTTTAAAAAGAAGCTGTTTTAAACTGGAGGCAAGGTAGCAGTTGGGGAGATTGGGAGTCATTACAGCAGCTGTGGAGAGCCCTAAGGGGGGGGCGTGGTTGCAGATCTGCAGCACGGGGAGCGTAATGCCCCTGACCCTGACCTCAGACATGGCTTCTTAATTGTGCTCTTTGTGGTTCAGAGTCAGTAGATGTCACTTGGACGCTGCAGAGTCAATAGCATCATTGCTTTCTCATCCTCTTTAGTGTGGAATCTGGCTGCATTGTTATTATTCCTTTTAATAAATAATCTTTGCCAGAGATGCTTGATCCGAAGAGGCAGGGAAGCAGCCAGGACCAGTTTGGTGAAGTGAACTTGGTTCCTATAACTTAACTACTTGGATGTCATCAGCATCTTGAAGTCTTCCAGGAAGAATCTACATGATTTAAAATCAAGATGTTCTTTAATTTAAGGCCTTAAAAGAGGGTCTGTATTTGGAGACATTTCAGACAATCGTTTGGCATCTTTCTGTTGAAATAGCTGTAGTCAACTGGATAAGGGATCAGGGGCTGAACTGTGGGCCCATGAAATGTTTATTTACAGGCAAACCAAATATAGCTCATACACCCCTTTAGAGCCAACATCAAAAATGCAGTCCAGTGCAAATCGCTGTCTTGTTTTAGGAGTTTTGAGACAAAGATGATTGTGTCACATTAATTAATTGCCTGTTGATCCAGCATTTTTGAAGTAATGCTCTCATATGCTTCGGATTCAGTAATCTAGATTTTGGACTGTAAATCATTCGCTACGCATGGACTGGTTAATGTCCTTTACACACACGCAGCAGGGTATGTATTCTATCTGTTGCAGAGTTTAGACCTTCTAAATGTGGAAGCTAGAGAACAAAGCATTTTCAGTCTGGTCAGCGTAATTTTTTAGGGAGTATTTACTGGATACTGTCATGGTAAGTCTGATGGTAAATGAGGCAGCTCTGACTTGTTAGCTTTCATTCTCGCTGTTCATATTGGACTGTTTCCCTTCTGGGAGCTGAGAGATTAATGCAGGCCTCTCTTCTCTTACATTCCCTTCTTTGTTTCCTTTTATTTGTTTACTTTCTTTGAATTAGACTGCCTCATCTACTTTTAGATTTTAAGGCCCCTAGAGGCAGGAACTGTGTCTAGGTTGGTTTTATGGAGAACACTCAGCATATTGTGGGGGTGTTATAAACATGCCATCTGTGCCAACTTAAAATTCAGCTTCAGACCTTTCAGTACTTCTCTTTGTGTCTAGTTGCTTATAGAAATCTGAACTAGAATAGTCCATTAAGTACACATTTCCGTGGGCTGACAGCGCTTACAGTCTCAGTTCTAATATAGGGATAATACCTTATAATCTACCTTTGCTTACTATATCATATATATATTTTTTAAATTTAGATACCCTAAATACCATATTTTGCTGTGTACAATGCACACTTTTTTTTGCCCACGGAAATGTGTACTTAATGGACTATTCTAGTTCAGATGCACTAGAAAATAAGGATGCACATTATACGTGGGTAGTAACAATTCCGTATCCATATAAGTGTTTTTAATTTTTTATTTATGCTTCTGAGTTAAAAGTATAACCTTAGAAAGCAATAACAATATCTGTATACAAAATAATACCCTAGAATACGATAGACAATTTTGTTTCTAAATATAAATAAATAAATAAATAATTGAATTAAAAAATTAAAACAAAAGATTTTTTTTTCCTGAAAGTTTGGGCCAAAACCATGGGTGCATGTTATACATGGCAAAATACAGTAGTTTTTTTTATTTGAGTATTAATCACATTGGAATAGAAAAGTGTTTCATTGATGCAGATTGCTTTTGTCCGGGGTATACTTTCTCTGCCTTGATGATAACTACTGCTTCATCTCTGTTTAGGTGTAAGGTTGGTTTGTGGGTTTTTTGGGTTTTTTTGTTTTTTTTTTATTTTAATTTTTTATTGTTATTCAATTACAGTTGTGTGGCTTTTGGTTGGTTTGTTTTAAGTTTACTCTCTCAAAGGAGAAGAAGGCAATTGGATCAACCACATATGTCAATTTTAGATTTAAAAGTCACTAGAAATGAAACAAAGATACACACATACACAAAATATGTATATATACACAATGTGTTTACTATAACAAGTTCTTTTCATATATGGATTTATAACTAGTTTCATTATTCGATAGCCATCTTATACATTATATGATTTCTATATATTTTTCTTAGACGGTACCTCACAGTAGAATTCTGGGTCGTTGAGTATTCCCATGTTGACTTTCAGTGTTTACTGTGAAACTTTTCCTTTTCTACCAGCAGTGTGTGAGAGTTCCAGTTGCTTCACATCTTTGCCAACATTTGTACTTTCTTCTGTGATTTTCTTTAAAAAAAAATTTGTATTGAATTTATAGGGGGGACATTGGTTAATAAAATTATATAGGTTTCAAATGTACAATTCTGTAATACATCAACTGTGTAATGTATTGTGTGTTCACTATCCAGAGTCAGGTTCCCTTCTGTTACCATGTATCCCTTCTTTACCCTCTTCTACCTCCTCCTGCACCCCTTTCCCTCTGGTAATTCCCATGTCATCTGGCCTAAGAGTTTTGTTTGTTTGCTTGTTTGGTGTTGCTTAATCCCTTCACCTTTTCACCCAGCCCTCCAAGACCCTTCCCCTCTGACAACTGTCTGTTTTCTTATCTGTGAGTCCGTTTCTGTTTTGTTCATTAAATTTCACTTAGTATAATACTCTCTATGCTGTTGCAAAAGGTAAGATTTTTATTGTGGCCAAGTAGTATTCCATTGTGTAAACATACCACAGCATTTTTATCCATTCATCTACTGATGGGCACTTGGGCTTCTTCCACATCTTCGATACCGTAAGTAATGTTGCAGTGAACATAGGGGTGCATATATTCTTTCAAATTAGTGTTTCAGATTTCTCCAGATATATTTCCATAAGTGGAATTACTGATCGTAGGCAGTTACATTTTTAATTTTTTGAGGAAACTCTACACTGTTTTCCACAGTGGCTATACCAGTCTGCATTCCCACCAACTGTGCAAAGTTCCCCTTTCTCTACATCCTTGCCAACACTTGTTTGTTGACTTACTGATGACAGCCATTCTGACAGGTGTGAGATGATAGCTCATTGTAGTTTAAATTTGCATTTCTCTGATGATTTAGTGAGATTGAGCATTTTTTCATATGTCTATTGGCCATGTGTATGTCCTCTTTGGACAAGTGTCTGTTCAGATTCTTTGCCCATTTTTTGATTGGCTTGCTTGTTTTTCTGGTGTTTAGTTTTATAAGGCCTTTATAAATTTTGGATATTAACCCCTTATCAGATGTCTCATTGGCAAATATGTTCTGCAATTAAGTAAGTTTTCTTTTTATTGATGATTCCTTTTATGTGCAAAATCTTCAGTTTTTCTCATTTTAATGATTCTGTTAGATTTGTGGAGGCATAGCATTTTGGTTTTAATTTGCATTTCTTGGATGGCTAATGAATCTGAGCCACTCTAATATGTACAGGGTGGGGCAAAAGTAGGGTTACAGTTATGAGTTTGAGGAACGGTTTATTCTTGTATTATTATTCATTAATTATATATATTAATGATTTTTAAAAAGATTTTATTTATTTATTTTTAGAGAGAGGGGAAGAGGGAGAAAATGAGGGAGAGAAACATTGATCATCTGCCTCGCACTCCCAACTTGGGACCTGGCCTGCAACCCAGGCATGTGCCATGACCCAGAATCCAAACAGCAAACCCGTGGTTCGCAGGCCAGTGCTCAATCCACTGAGCCACACCGGCCAGGGCTATTAATGATATATTTATATTAACAACCGTAAACTCACTTTTGCCTAACCTTGTATGTTGGCCATTTGGATAGCCTCTTTCGTAAAGTGCCTATTCAAGTCTGCCTTTGAAAAATTGATCTGTAGGAATTTAATTTTTTTTAACATTCTGGATGTGAGTCTTTTGTCGGATATATCTTAATTTGGTGGCTTGCCTTTTCACACGTTTAATGTGTCTTTTGATGAACAGATGTTCTGAATTTTAATCAAGTCCTAATTTTCCATTTTTTTCTCTCATGATTAGTGTTCTTTGTGTCCTGTTCCAGAAATCTCTGCCTCCCCCAAGGTCATGAAGATATTTTCTGTTTTCTTTTAAAGGCATTATTATTTTATCTCTTATATGTACATATATATTCTTTGTTTCTTTCATTATTATTTATTTTTTGAGAGAGGGGAGGGGAAGGAGAGTGAGAAAAACATCAGTGTTTGAGAGAAACATCAATAGGTAGCCTGTTACACGCCTCCAACTGGGGACCATACGGAGGCATGTTCCCTGACTGGGAATCAAACCAGTGACCTTTTACTTGGTGGGTTGATGCCCAGCTAACTGAGCCACACCCATTGGGGTGCTGCCATTTATATTAAATCTATAATCTATTTGGAATTGAATTGTGTGTATGATTTGAGGTGAGGAAGGTCAAAGTTCATTTATTTTTCTGTATGGATACCTAATTGACCTAGCACTACGTACTGAAAAAAATTTTCCATCTCCCTTTGCTAGAATGTCCTTGTCTTTACTTTTAATTTTTGAATTCCAAGTTTGCCATTATTTTCTTTCCATTTTCAACACATTGATGAAATAGTTAAAATAAGTGCTTATGCCTCACTCAGATGTCAAACACTATTACTTTTGCTTCTACATCAGAAGTAGTATTTGTTTATTCACAGGTGGTAATGTCCTAGGTTAGGTTTAGAGGATATGTCGCCATTTCTTTTTTGTGCAGCCCTCTGTGATGAAGCTCTGTGGAGCCCCAGACGGCCCCGCTAACATTGCAGTTGGTGAGAATGGCGTCCCCTGGAGTCTGCACACACAGCCTGGGTGACAAAACGCAGCAGCCCAGAATGCTCTTTGTAATAATTGACAAATACAAAATTATTAACTTTTACTGTGCTCCAGCAATCTACTTTGTAACCAATAAGGGTTGTGTTTATTTAAGTGCACTATTGTAGCATGCCACAAGTTTAATGAGGTAGAGTAGGAAATAAATTCTGAGGCAACTCATGTGCTTTTCAGAATTTTCCAGATCTTATAACTTTACTTTTTAACGTTTCACATATGTGTTTATTTTTTATTTAGAAGGTAGTTAGTGGCAGTGAGAGTATTTTATACCACTTTCCTACTATATCATGTTTCTACCCTAGGAGAAACTTTCCTGGATTCCCTAGAGTGTTATAAACTTTAATGAACACATTCAGAAGATGACTGTTGAGGCTTATAGCTACTCGTATATGTATTTTCTTGGAGATACAATTACTTTTAAGCTTCTAAGAATCCAGAGGGCCTCTTTCCCATACCTTTTAAATCACATCTTATGGATTTTCTTACAAATCAGTTCTTGAATTTCATGTCCCAGTTTAATCATCAACAAATGTGCCTGACCAGTGACTTGGGAGGATTTTTATTATCACCATAATCTGATACAGTCAAATTAAACCTTTAAAATATATGGGAGTGTATAGTTGGGATGACAGTATAAAATCAGAATCCTGCCCCCTGTAAGAAGGGATCCGGAAGTGCTTACTAAGCCTCTGCTATAATCAGTCCAGCTGGTTCAGCTGAGCATGGAACAGTGACAACAAACTGCGCCACAGAAACTGCAGCTCCATCTGCAGGCGGCTCTGAAGCAGGGTTCGCCAGCGCTTGGAAGATCACTGACTTTAAGACTGGGTCAGCTCAGCACAAACCCCCGGCTCCTAGAAAAGCAACCCAAAGCCGTGTCCTGAAAATAGTTCAGCAGTATCTAAATAAGCAATAAAGATGGAATATTTAGAGTTTTGAGGTCTTCTACACTGGAAAAGCCAAAACAGAAATATCTAACAGAAATTTTGTGTGGTTTTGGATTCTTTGCTAGAATCTCATATATTCTGTATAAATCAAAAATAGTTGTGGTAGCATGTATTTTTAATACCTTAATGTTTAATATTCTTTTGAGATTCATTTTTAGGTATTATTAGTTGTCACTTAAAAGACCACCAGTGTTTTTAAGTGACCTGCATTATTCTCTCTTAATATCTGTTATGATATTCTTTTTATTATCATATATTCTATGCAGTCTGCATATATACATTGGAAGTAATTCTCATTCTATTGACAAATCTAATAATTTGCATTTCTGAAAGATAGAAATATGAGATAGCTATATTTTTCCTTAAATTTTATTGCTTAACTGTATATCAAACACCTGATAAAAAAGTCACTGCGCTAAGTGTTGTGGAGAAAAACCTGAATAAAATACGTAAAAGTCCTGATTTTATAAGAAATATTCTGGTAGAAAAGGAAGACAGGGAGGAAATTAGTATTCATTAAGCCTCTATTACACATGCCAGGTATTAAATTAGCTACTTGACTTACATGTTTTTTTTAATTCTCAATATAGTTCTTCGGTGTTACAGTGATATCCCCAGATGAGGCACTGGAGACTCAAAGAGGCTAAGTTGCCCAAGGTCACACAGCTGGTCAGGTTCAGTAGCAAAGCCAGATTTGACACAGGTCTGACTCTAAAACTCATGTATTTCAAATGGCCATTGGGAAAAAATGGCCATGATTAAAGAGGATGGGTAAAATTTTGGCATAGGAAGATAGAAGGAAGGCTAGTTTAGGAGAAGGAAAATTATAAAGGCCAGAAAACTTAGCCATGTACAGGAACATGCAAGTACACTAGATTTCACAAACTTTTTGGTCTATGGGGCCCCCTTATATTAAAAGTATTGAGGGTCCCAAAGAGCTTTTGTTTATATGAGTTACATCATTAATTTTTACCTTATGGGAAGCCTAGTGCACTGTTGGTGGGATTGCAGACTGGTGCAAGCACTATGGAAAACAGTTCGGAATTCCCTCAGAAAACTAAAAATGGAACTGCCTTTTGACCCAGCAATTCCACTACTAGGATTATATCGTAAGAATCCTGAAACACCAATCCAAAAGAACCTGTGCACCCCAATGTTCATAGCAGCACAATTTACAATAGCCAAGTACTGGAAGCAACCTAAGTGCCCATCAGCAAATGAGTGGATCCAAAAACTATGGTATATTTACACAATGGAATTCTATGCAGCAGAAAGAAAGAAGGAGCTCCTACCCTTTGCGACAGCATGGGTGGAACTGGAGAGCATTATGCTAAGTGAAATAAGCCAGGCGGTGAAAGACAAATACCATATGATCTCACCTTTAACAGGAACCTAATCAACAAAATGAATAAGCAAGCAAAATATAACCAAAGACACTGAAATTGAGAACAGGCTGACAGTGACCAGAGGGGAGAAGGGAGAGTATTATAGGGGAAAAGGGTGAAGGGTTTGCAGAAACAATTATGAAGGACACATGGACAATAACAAGGTGGGGGGAACAGGGGAGGGAGGTGGGAAGGGCTGGGGTGGGGGAAAAGGCAGACAACTGTACTTGAGCAACAATAAAAAAAAAGAAAAAAGAAAAATTAAAATTAAAAAATTTTACCATATGAAAACTAAAAACAAATTTAAATATATTTATAATTTAAAAGTAATGATAAACTCATTACATATTAATCTAAGTAGATTTTTATTAAAACAACTGTATTTTCCAAACAAAAAGTAGAGGCGCATTGTTTTATACGTGTTCAGATCTCCTTAGAGTCAGTCTTATAGATGACAGTTGATGACAGTTGAATTCTCCTATCTGCTTGATGTTACTATATCACATCATTAAACTGGAAAATGCCATTGTATACTCACGATATATTGGGTGAAAGAGGTAGAGAGCATCGTAGTGTTATTATGAAATTAATTTTGACCTCACAGACCTCCTGAAAGTGTTTTAGAAAACCCAGGGGTGTTCTTTGGAGAATTACTGGGCATGTTTTTGAAGGGGGACCCAACTGAAAGTGTAAAGACCTTCATTGGTTGAGTTTGGTCTTTAATGAGCAGGGAGGAGCCGCTGAAATTTTCTAAGCAGAAGAATGAAACAAAGTCATGTTTTTAAAAGATTACTATGCAAATAATGTAGAGTATTGGGAAGCAATTATCGTTGAAATGTAATTGAATTTTGAGGTAACTATGGTAAGCAATGTAATTGGTATCATAGTAGAATATATTGTAGTTCTCTTCATCTGCCTCTATGTGAATATGAAGAACCAGAGAAAGAAGAGTCAAAAAAAAAATGCTACGATTTTGAGCCTGGTGACTGGGAGATTCATATTCCATTAGTAGATACAGGGAACACAGGAAAAGAAGCATATTGAGGACCGAAAATCGTGAATTGTTTTCTAATGTATTTTAAAAGTTTTTGTATTTTTATTTTGAAATAGTTTTAGTTTTACCAAGAAGTTGCAAGAATAACAAAGTTTATATATATCCTTCACCTAATTTCCCCTGATATTTACAATTTGTATAACCAGAGTACAGTTATCAAAATGAAGAAAATAATATGTACAGTACTATAAAGTATAGACCTAATTCAGGCTTCACCAGTTTTTACACTTTTCCTGTTTAAGGGTCAGTTTGGTGTCCCGTGTTAGATTTGGTTGTTGTGTCACTGTAGCATCTGTAGCCTCTCATCTGTGACAGTTCCTCAGTCTTTTCTTTAAAAAAAAATACTCTAATGAAAAGAGAAGATGCTTATATGTGGTAAAAGAAAGCAGTATCAGTTTATCTCTTAAAATGCCTAAGAACCTGAATAAAATCATTATTTTTTAAAGTGTTACAAAAGTATTGTACAAAATTGACATTTATGTCGAAGACATAAATAAAAAGTGACAACCCACTCCGAGAGATAACTGCTGTTAATAATTTGATGTGTATTTTTTTATTCGTTTTCTATGCATGTATGTTTATATATTTTGGAATCTAATGGGTATACTCTCCTGCAGCTTACGTTTTTCACTCAAAAACTATATTATATTCATATAACATTCTTTTTTTTAAAGACTTTATTTTTTAGAGAGGGGAAGAGAGGGAGAAAGAGGAGAGAAACATCAATGTGTGGTTGCCTCTTGTGCGCCCCCTACTGGGGACCTGGCCCGCAACCCAGACATATGACGTAGACTGGGAATCAAACCTGAGACCCTTTGCTTCATAGGCTGGCACTCAACCACTGAGCCACACCAGCCAGGACTCACACAACATTCTTTAATGTCAATATATAGAGATCTATCTCATTCTTACTAGTGGCTGCACAGTGCTTCATAATATGGCTATATCATGAAACCATTCCCTTATTGATGGACCTTTAGGTTACTCATAGTTCTTCATAATTATGTATGTTTGGTTATTTGGACAATTGCTATGAGGTGAAATTAGTTCAGAGACCATACGCATTTTTCACTCTCACAGTTGTTATTAAATTGCCCTCCAAAAATTTGTATCTCATTTTACGCTCCTTCCAACAGTGCGTGGCATGCTTGTTTTCCACCAAAGCTTGGATGGAAGTAACCTAAAAAGTTAATAATAACTTGGCTTGGGTAATGGTCTTGTGGGTGTTTGCCTACTTATTTATTGCTCTTTTAATTTTTTTCCCTACAAAACACTGTTTTTCTTTTATAAGAAATATACACCAATAGAGTGCTTAATTAAAAATGAATGGTTTTAAATATGTTGTCTTTAAGATCTTTGCTTTTAATCAGCATGGGATAAAAGCATGGCCATGAAGGCCTGGACAAGAGCTCCGAGCGATGAGTCAAACAGTTATCGGAGGCTACCTGTGGTGCGCATCCTGGAGTTTAGGGTAGTGGGCATCAGTGTCATAAACTCTTCTTTAGAAGGGGCTTCCGTTAGCTGTGACTAATATGTAGGTAAGTCTTGGCTCTTATGAGGATCCTATGGACTTGAGCAACTTACATAATTCAGTGTTAATTCTTAGAGAGAGTGGAGAGAGGAGCAGAGGGAAAGATTACTAATTCCTACCATTTCCTTCTGGAATAACATAAGAATCACTAAATTATTTTTGATACTCCATATGTGCCTATGATGCTAGAAGTTGATAAATGAGGATACTAGTTATAGCAGAGAAAGCATAAATCAGATACGTGGATTTCTGAGAACTTCAAGTAACTAAATCAAAAGGGAGAATTTAACGAGTATCAGTGGCCCTTGATTTCTTCTCTCTTATCTAAAAGTACACTGGCTGCCCTGGCTGGTGTGGCTCAGTGGGTTGAGTGATAGCCTGTGAACCAAGTGGCCACTGGTTCAATTCCCAGTCAGGGCACATGCCTGGGTTGCTGGCCAGGTCCCTGGTTGGGGGAATGTGAGAGGCAACCCATTGATGTTTCTCTCCCTCTCTTTCTCTGTCCCTTCCCTCCTCTCCAAAAAAGGAAATAAAAACTTAAAAATAAATAAATACAAGTACATTGCTGAGCAGACTAAGATTTTTTAAAAAGATGGAATTTTGGCTTGTTGGTTATAGTTTATGTTTTATATTTTTACCTTCTAAGTACATCTCAGAATTCTTCATTTTTCTTTTTTCACATCAAGATTTGTATTTTTAAAAATATCTTATTTATGTATTTTTAGAGAGGGGAAGGGAGGGAGAGAAACATCAATGTGTGTTTGCCTCTCGCATGCCTCCTACAGGGGACCTGGCCCGCAACCCAGGCATGTGCCCTGCCTGGATATTGAACCAGCGATGCTTTGATTCTCAGGGCAGCACCCAATCCACTGAGCCACACCAAGCAGGGCAAGATAAGTATTTTTAAGAGTGGGTATATATTGTGCCTGTTGTTGGTTGGTCATTCTATCTGTACCTATGCACTGTAGTTTCAGTTAATTTCCGAACAATATAATGGCATATGTTGAGACATAGTTTGACAAAGGGACAGAACATTAGGAATTTAGACCCTCCTAAAAAGCCTAGGATGTGTAAGTTCCTCAACAAAGCATTAGTCTCATTATTAGTAGTAATGGTCAGTGTGACTATGAAGAATGTTTGATGTCTGATGTACCATCAGCTGCTTCTTTCCTATAACAAGTGAGCTCTCAGTAGACAACTTGAGAACCTGGCCTTTGCAGGAGTCCCATGGTTCGCTGTTTTCACTCGCCCTTAGCTCTGACTTCTCTTTACTGAGGTGGTAGAATCAGGGCACAAAAATATAAGAACAAGATAACTTTTACTTTTCTGTAATATATTAATGGGATTTGAGTAACTGACATTTGAAATTTGAACATGACGTGAGGCTATGCTAAGTAAAATTGAGTTGGGGTTTTTTGTTAATAAACAAAATAAATATGTATTTGTATGTATGATTTATTCACATGTACATTACCTATGTAAAATAAATGTACATATGAATTATTAACAGTTTTTTAAACCACGTAGACAGTATTTTCTAATTAACTACTTTTCTAGTTAAAATAAGGGCAAAACTCATTTACCCATTTACACTCATGTTTAGAGAACTCCACATGATGACTATTTTCAGAAGCCGTCTCCTGAAAACCAAATTAGAAGACTTAAATAAAGCACAGTTCTTCTAAAATGGGGCTGTCGGTGACTTGGGAACTGCTCCTTCCCTGATCATTTAAACTAGTTAAGTAGTTAAATACTCTGTTAGTAGAGAATTGGGTGGTTGTTACCAATTTTATGTTATCCTAACATTTATGTGAATGCCTGCTTGTCTGCCGGACACTGCTATATACTTTACATGTATCATTTCACTTGTCATAGAAACTATGGATGAAAGTAGGAATACCTTTACACGAAAGAAAACTAAGATTAGGAAATCTTTTTAGAAAAAACATGTTTTGCCCAAGGTCGTGTGGCAAGAGTGTGATGGCATCTGGACCTGAACCTCAAAGCCTTGCTTTTTACCCACTTGCTACGTCAAAGACTGAAATCTTTCTCTTTATTGCTTAACTATACCTGAACCAAAGGAGCTGCCAACTCTGTTAGTTAATTCTTGTCTGGAAGAGAAGCATTGCACCAGTTGTGGTAAAAACAGCAACAAAACCCAAAATGAAAGTACCAGGGTAGACTGGAAAACTTGGAGGAGGGAGACAGACCTGAGTCTGCACTTGGCTCAGTTACTCAGCTCGTATCACTTTCTCAGTACAGCATTTCCCTGCCGTGTCCTCGGCTTGTTTATCGCTGTCAGAACACTGAACTCATTGCTATAATTGCTGTATTGCAGGAAGTCTGAGGCGGACGTCACCTTTATTTTATTTTACTTTTTTTAGGGATTATTATTGTTTTCTACTTTATTTTATTTTTATTTTTGTAAAGTTTATTTTTATTGTATTTTTTTCCATTACCATTAATCCCTTTATACCCTCTTCTACCTGCACCGACCTCTCCCCCGCTCCTAATCACCACAGTGTTGTCCGTGCTCTCGAGTTCTTTTTCCTTTTTGCTCGATCATCTAAGCGCCACCCTCCCAATAGACATTTACCCTGCTCTCCGTGAGTCTGTCTCTATTTTGATTGTTAGTTCAGTTTGTTCATTAGATTCCATATATGAGTACAATCATGTGGCATTTGTTTTTCTCTGACTGGCTTGTTTCACTTAGCATAATGTAGATGCATCTTATAATTGATGGTGTCTTAAAATTAATTGGCAGCATCCCTCCTTAATTATTGGTACGTAAAATAAGGATGTGACTTAAAGTGGGTGGCATCTTAGATTTGATAGAGTATTTGTTTACATGCATTCGTATGAAATGTTTACATCATTCCCACAGTTTTAAATACCAGGTGTATACAATGATTTTCTGATTTCTAGTCCAGTCCTCTCTTAAGCTACAGCCCTGTATGTTCAACTGAATCTTCCCTTGCCATTACAGGGATCACAGATTTTATACGTCTGCTTTCCAAATCAACTCGTCTTCTAGTGTACCCTCGTCTCAGTAAATGACATCTACATTTGTACATTTTTGAAGCTAAAAAAGTTTGACTGCTAGGGTTTGAATTCCAGTTCCACATTTAACATGCTAGTATTGTGAGCACACAGTGAAGCGTGTCATCTCTGTTCTTCATCTGTAACATGCGGGGCATAATCACACCTATGTCTGAGGATTGTTAGGGCAGTAAAATATCCAGTAAGTGTTAGCTGCCACTAACACCTGTGTACACATCTGTGAGCTCTCCCCTCACTCTGCACATGTAATTGTCATCACATCATGTGATAGGCAGACTTTTCCTAGTAACTCGGATACGTCTACTTCTATCTTATTGTCACTTCTCCGGGCCAGGCCCCTATTTTTTTTTTTTAATTTTTTGCCTGTAGTAATTAATCTTGTAGTTGCTCCTCTTTCCCATCTCTAATCCCTTCAGTACTTAGACCAGTAGAGCCATCTTTTAAGTCATCATGCCACTTCTTAAAACCCTTCCCAGTGCACTGGTATAAAGCCCCCAAATCTTCCATGGATATGTCTTTTTCAGTTTTCTGCCTGGCCTCTACTTTTTTGATCACATTTCATGCCACCCTACCTTACAATGTCACTCATTGCTCCCAAGACTAACTTGCATTCAGATTTTAGCTTAAATCCCTCTTCCTCAGAGACATTCCCTGATCTTCCAAGACTAAATTAGGTTCTTCAGTCCTACTATATAGTTCTTTATATTGAATTTATACCTTTTATGCTCAGAGGTGATCAGTTTCTTCACAACTGAAGATCTGTGCTGTGAGGCTGTCTTACACATTGGAAGATGCTGAGCAGCACCCCTGGCCTCCACCCACTAGAAGCCAATAGCAGGAGATAGCCGACATACTCAGAATATCCAAATCAGTAAAGTTACTGGTAAAAATGAAAAATGTGTCTTTTATTTTTATGGAAAAAACCATATAGACTTTTTGGCCAACCCAGTAATTTATCCAAGGTCATGGAGCTAGTTACGGTAAAACCAGAACACCAACCCAGCTCTGGCCAACTCTAAAGCTGTGTCATTTGCATGAGCCTTCCTTCGCTTCCCTGAGAGCAGAAAAGGGCATATGAATCAATGTTCTAAGCTTCAACATGGGGCCTGACTGTTCTCCTTTCTTTTCATTTAACCTTTCGGTTGTTCCTTAAATAACCATCCCTCTGTGAGCTATCAGTCTTCCAAATTAGATTATAAACCCGTTGAAGTAACACCTGTTTCTTATATATTATGTATCTAGTTCTTGTATAAATTACCTTCCCTATAGTAGATGCTCATTAATTATTTTTGTCTTAGAGATGTTAAAGAAAAAAAATACTTTAACCCATTTAATTTTTTCAAGGTTTGGAGCTGTCTCATGGGGGAATTTAATACTGTGTTCCCTGCTCTTCTTCCAGTCAGCGACGGAGTGCATTTTGTTTTCTTTCTTTTCATGGTAGTGCAGTGTTTCACTATTCTGCCCATTAAAAGCTAATATTTGAGAGCATTCACCATATTAATGGAACTTAATCTAAGACAACTTAAACTTACAATTTTCAAAATATTTCAAACTGAATATTAATAAGAGCGATAATTATGTCAAAATTATGTCAAAAATTATAATAAATGCTTGATGTTAGTCTACATATAATTAATTTTTTGATGTAAAATTCTTTGCCTATAAGGAAGAATGTTTGGTTTACTTCACTAATAGAAATGTCTCTTAATGCTGGGATGGCCATCTCTTCGTATTTCTTCTGCTGGGGATATTTAGCGTGGTTAGCTGTGATTTTTGAATGGAGTCGAGTGGGGAGGTACTCACCATGTTTACTCCGAATAAGACTACACACCCGATTCCTATAGTAATGAGGCGGTACAGTGGCACTGCAACCGGCCAATACTTCTGAGGCCAAAAGGTTAAGCCTAAAGCATTCAGCCAAGGTTCAGGAATAAAAACCCACGTGAACTATATCATGAAGCCAAATTGGGAGCTTAAGAAAAGAACAAAGCCCCAAATTGCTCTTTCTGTAATGGCGGCCAGGAGCCCAGGGGGTGTGAGGAAAAACTGGGCGGGATGTGGAGTGCAGACCACATTTCGTTTTTATGTTTTGAACTGAACTGCCTAAGCTGGTTTCAGAGTGAAGTAGATAGTTTGTGTCTTCGTGGATTCCTGTGCTTGTTTCCCTGGAAAAAGAGTTAACCTTAGGTATTTTTGTTTTGCTTTAGGAATTAAGTGATCTGCAGCGCGACCCACCTGCTCACTGTTCAGCTGGCCCTGTGGGAGATGACTGTAAGCTTTGCTTTACTGCTAGCATTTGGCTGCCGTAAATAGTGTAGGTTTGAACATTTGCTAACGACTCCAAACTCCTTTGTTTGTTTCAGTGTTCCACTGGCAAGCAACTATTATGGGGCCTGTAAGTATGATTCATATATATGCAACTAACCCCTCAGCCATACTTCATTTTTGCCATTTCACCTTTGATCGGATGTTCGTGGCTAAGGTTGAGTTTTCTTATATCTGAGTCACTCAGGAAGCAAAGTGTGATTCCAAAGGGTCATAAACCAATGACCCTTTGGTTTATGATAATTTTCTACACCACTGATGGCAAATATTTGCTGGGGTCATTGTGATGTGTTGTCCTTTGCCAAACCCTTGATCATTACTCATAGGAATGGATCACCTACAATTTGCGACCAGGCTGTGTGTTTCTTAAACACAAAAAGCCAGTTGTTCAGAACTAAGCACCATTATTCTCACATCAAGAGTTTTAGTAGTCGGAAATAAGTCTAATTAACCCAATAATGGAATTTCTGCAAGTAACAAGTACCAGTTTGCAGTAAGTTTCATCTCTTCCTATGTGTGAGAGAGAGCTGGTAAAAGATTTCAGTGGGTCTGTCTTTGCAACCTCTTGGCCTTGCTGCCTTTAGTTTTGTTGGATTGTCCGGAACTCAAAATTACCTGCTATGAGTGGCTTCTCTCAGCACTTACTATCTTTAAGATCATTTCCTTCTACACCCAAGAGGCAGTTACCACTAGAATGCAGCTTTCTTTCCTACGAGCAAAAATCCGATTGTATAAGGTGAGCACTGACAGCTCACATCTACTTTCTGGGAAACATAGTAAATGTCTCCATAGACATCGTCCTCTCCCCATCCCAGAAGAGCTTCATCTAGTAATCCACAGAGTTCGTAATCATATTGCCTTGTGTTTCACTTATAAAACAAAACAATTACTGAATTTTCAGAGATGGAGTCCTGGGCAAGTATCTCAATTACTAAATTGTTAAGTTAACCTTGTAAAGTGTAAAATGCAGCATATTTATTTAAATAGCAATGTTTAATAAGATTCTAGGTATTTGTTTTTCATGCTTACTTACTAAGAACTTTGAAAATACTGTCATTTAAAGGCCCATCCTTACCACTTGAATTATATCCCTTCAAAAATATCTCATAGGTGAATTACTTGTAGCAAGTGGTTACAATTATGTTACTCATACCGCCTTTATTTTAATAATGTAAATATGTCACTCTGTAGTATCGTTTGAAGATCTAAACAGACCATGACTGTCAGTTGTAATTTACTTGTTTTCTACATTCTAGTGTGAACTAGAATTAAGCAATACATATAGCAAGAAAAATTACATGGTGCAGTCCCCTACTATATATGCAGAAAATTAAAAGGAAGTAATGACAGTCTTGCTATTAAAACCAAAATGTTGATATAACATGGTAAATTTAATGAAATGTAAAGAAATTAAAATATAACTTTAGGTAATTTTGCTACCTAAAAGATAATTTTAAAAATTACCTTTTTTTCCTGCCTTGCAAACATTATATTTTCTGGTTGCCATGAAGACACCTGGTCACATTCAAGTTCCTCTTGTTGATTCCTAATTTGATAATTCTGTGAATATTGAATTTATTAGTTTTGTTTGGGGCATTTTTGCATTTCTCACATTATTTTATAAACTGTTACTAAGTGAAGATTTGAGGTCTAAATTGCATAATAGTGTCCCTCAGCCTTTCCTCTTCATAATGTGTTCTCTTTAGTTCATCTCCATTCTTTCCCCTGAAAGGACCATCAGAACTTAAGATTCATAAGTAAGAAGAAGGTAAACACTAGCCCCAGCCTTTTTAAATCCAGATTACTGCTGCAGAAAGTTACCTCTTCTCACAGCAGCCGTGTGTATACTGATGTTTAAGAACCAGCACTCGTAAACAGATTTGTTTGGGCAAGTCACACCACTGCGTGTTTCCTGTTTTTTTTCCCTGTTGTAAATTCTGTGATGTCAACATGATTTGAACTTATGACACCATGATGGCATGTTTCTCCAACTGCTGTATTTTGGGGGGGGAAGGGGGGTCATTTTAGGTTACCAAATAAATGTAGTAATCAAACACTGATGCACCTATTTTGTAATTTCAGCCTGATAGCGCATATCAAGGTGGAGTCTTCTTTCTCACTGTACATTTTCCGACAGACTATCCTTTTAAACCACCAAAGGTATTTTTATTTTTATGATTGATGTGACTCCTATGTCAGGGATATATCCAGAGATATTTTTAGGATGTGTAAGACCGGTTAGAATGTTCAACTGTGGTGTAAAACTACTAAGTCTAAGATATGTTTTCTTACTTAAATATTGTATTATATTGCAAAACAGAAGGCAGTATCTGTTATGCTATAAACTAGGTTCATTACTTTCATTTCCTCTTCATTAGATTTCTGTAGTTTGGGTTTTATGATCAAGAATATGACTTTTCCATATAAGGGATTATCTCCCCAAAGTTGATTCTTTTTTTTCAGTTTTGTATTCAACAAGCATTTATTGAATACCTACCATGTTCTGTTACATTGGGGAATACAAAGAAAATATGACAGAATCCCTTCATTAGCGTGGTGCAGTATATAAAACCATGTTCTTATTCAACTCAATGTAGATTAGATATAAAGAAGAAACAAATGATGGAGATAGCAGGAGGGAGAAAATCGCAAACAAATTTGGCCATTGAGGAAATAATTGTTTAATTTATTTTACTTTTTATTTTCTTCAAATTATAAGAGAAAGTTTATTTAGAAAGTTATGGAGGTAGTAGAAGTGAACCAGCTGGGCTGAGTAGGCTCGGGAAACAGGTTACAGAAGTAAAAGGGCCCTTGGAGCTTGAGGGAGGGAGAGGCAAAGGTAACTGGCCGGGGGGCGGGGATCCAAAGGTGTGGGCATGCCCCCCAGAGGGACAGCATACAGGAAATAATCATTTTAGATTTAAAAACACCTTGATGATGTTATATACGAAATAATATAACCACAACTCTTGTGGACGATTAGGATTCTTTTTGGATTTCTTAGGACAGGTCATAAGCTGAAGGCCCTCAACTTACCCTAGGACAGGATCGGCCCCTATTTTTAGAGCCTGGAGTCACTACCAGGTATCACTGATAATCAAATGAACAAAAGGATTACTTTGAAGGATCATCAAAGCCATATTAATTACTTCAGGTGCTACTCAGCCAGTCATACCAGCTATTACAGACTTACTGATTTCACTCTCCAAAAATATTTCTCAGCTTATTGCTGGGGCAGGTGGGAGATGGGGAGTGGCAGAACGGACCATCTGCTTTCCCACTCCCAGTCGCTAAAACTGTGTGCGCACAAAGAAGGTGCTCAATGTGCCTCGAATACGTTTCTCTACCAGGCTCATGTAAAACTGAAGACATTTCACCCTGAAGTAGATTGGTTCTGCTTTGTTCGTCGTTCATGGATTGTCATATTTTTATTTTGTTTCGTTTCGTTTTAGATTGCTTTCACAACAAAAATTTACCATCCAAACATAAACAGTAATGGAAGTATTTGCCTTGATATCCTGAGGTCACAATGGTCACCAGCTCTGACTGTATCAAAAGGTAATTTCATTTATCAGATATATGATAGTTGATAATAGTGAGACAGGAAAAATACGGCAGAAGTATATTAAGGTCCAAAGTTTTAAAAAACCAATCTGCTATGTTTTTTCCTCCTTTGATTTTGTTTTGCTTTCGTCACTCTGACATGCATTCTCTGGAGCTTTTAGTAGTTAGCTTGGTTGTGGGGTGTTGGTGGGCAAATCTAAATGCTGAAATAAGAGTTAGACTAGAAATTTGGGGATAAGCCTCTGGACATTTTACCATTTAGTTTTGGCTTTGTATTTAAAAGAGGGAGAAAAAGAGGCAAGTAAATACAGTCATTCTCCCGTGCTCACCGGCTTCAGAACTCGTCAAACCCTGTACTCATCTCATTTTGACGAGAAAAAAATGTTTCAGCTCTCTGCGCTTGCTGGGGACTGTGTGAGTCACAGTGCCACCCCACAAGAGGAAAAGCTTTATCACTCGTCACTTGCCCAATACTCATCGGCTTTGGCACTTGTCACAAGTTCTGGAACGAATTAATGACGAGTACCAAGGTGCCACTGTATATGATTTTAAGGCCAGTTGTCCCATTTATTAAATGGAATTATTAACATAATGATTAAAGCTTTACATCTGTTTTACTTCATTTAGGAAGAAATAGATCAGATTAGGCTGATAAAATTAATGATTTAAAATGATAGACATATTTCATTTTATATGTGAAATAGACTTTAGAATAATATAGTACATGTAACATATTACTCTAAACCAGCAATTTTCAACCCTTTTCATATTATCACACACATAAACTAATTGCTAAATTCTGCGGCACACCAAAAAATATATTTTTTGCCAATCTGACCCAAAAAACAGGTATACAAGGGGGAACCCCCCAAAATCGAGAATTATATTCTGGAGGGCCATCCCCTTGTAGTACAGGCTTCCCCCACTAGGTGAGTGTTCTAGGAACCCATCTGTATCAGTGTACCAGCTGGAGTTGTTGTGAGAGGCTGTGTTCAGCTTCAGTGAATTTATTTTTTGAAGACTCTTTCAGTGCGTTTGCGCATTTCATGATGGGTGATGTAGGAGCACACCTGCCCACACTGTGCTGAGTGTTGAGCAGTTTTTGACTGAAACTGCAATGACCTTTGTGCCTACCTTCCCTATTTACCCAATCAGTCTTGCCCCAAGCAGCTTTTTTGTTTCCTGATGAAAAAAGTCCTCAAAGGGAAACATTTTGGAAGAGGTGAAACAAAAACCAGCAGAAGCACTAAAAGGCACCAAAATCAAAGAGCTCAAAATCTGTTTTGAGCAGTGGAAAAAAGTCTCACTAGGTATATTGCATCAAGTGGAGAATACTTTGAAGGTGACTGAAATTTAAACATGTAAGGATAAAGACACACTTTTTTTTACAAATAAATTGCATTTTTTGGGGGGGGTCCGCTTTCATGATTTTGATCATTCACACCAGATGCCTATTGTTGTGTTGGCTCTTGGTATTTTTTTATTTGACAGTCTGAGGGAAAGGTCGGTGCTCCCAACTGAATAGTCAGGTACTGCATGTTTTAAAAATTCTTGCAACACATCAGCGTGCCTCTTGCTGGCACATCGGTTGAAAAATTGCTGCTCTAAACTTTGAATAATCGGTAGTATTGTCATAATGATTGAAACGTACTCCATGTGGATTCTTAACTTCCAATAAACTGTAACATTGTTCTTTGGTAAATTATCAGATGTGTACATCTGAAGCCATTTTTGGTTTTTTTGGCCAGAACTATTTGCTGTGCCAGCCCTCTGATTTGTGTCTTGTTTCTCTAACAGAAGAGAACCTGACAGTTGGAAAAAATTGTTTTGAGTTAGAAGCATCTGCCCCTGAAGTAACTTGGTAGTTTTTCCTTTTTATAAAAATTTAAGAAAATTGTTTCTCTTGAAGATTTCAGGGAGGGATCCATGGACATTTAAAAAAAATTTTTTTTCAATAAATGCGATGTGTACATATAACTTGTTTTTTAAGTGATGAAGTTTAAAGACTACTTTCAGGGATCGTTTCTATAGTTTGTTAAAAGTGATGAGGTTTAACCCTGATTGGTGAGGCTCAGTTGGCTGGGCATTGTCCAGCAAAGCAAAAGGTCACCAGTTTTATTCCCTGCCAGGGCACCTGCCTGGGTTGTGGGTTCCGTCCCCAGTTGGGGTGTGAGAGGCAACCAGTCGATGTTTCTCTCTTACATCAATGTTTCTCTCCCCTTCTTTTTCCCTCCCTTTCCTTTTCTCTAAAAATAAACAAATAAATTTTTTTTAAGTGATAAGGTATAGGAAACAGAGTCTATAGCCATAATTCAAGGGTTAGGTAAGTAATAGCCCTTTAGGTCAGTTATTTGTGAATGACAGTTTTTCTGACCTAAAATGTTTGCATAAAGTGTTCATGCAGATTCTAGTGTCTTTTTAAAAATCTTTCACATAGTGTAACTGTTAGGCACTACATGTGTTACGGATGGGGAGAGAGACCTGAGTTAAGAGTCTCTCTCCCCTGCCTCAGGTCTTGTCTCGCTCACAAGAAACGAATTCAGGCAAGAGACAGACGTGTCTAGTGGAAATGAAACAGTAAGTTTATTTATGAAATACATACGAGCACAAAGCTGTAGGCAGGCACCCAGCTAGTCTAAATTCCCCGTGTATAGAGAAAAGAAAATTGTTAGTAAGTTTGTCAGTATTTTAGTGAGTTTAGTGAGTTTTTAGTGAGTTTAGTGAGTACAGTATACACTTGAGCTGAGGATACCAGTGAGTACTTAGCTGCTCAAAGCACCCTGACTGCCAGGGATGGAAGTTATACACCTTGGCTAGCTTCCGGGTACCCCTCCTCCCCGTCCCTGGGAGTACTATACAACTACAAAGGCTTTCTTTTTCAGTTAGTAAAGGCTCTTTGTCTTAGTTAGTGAAATTGTTACACAACTTCCCTTTCCCAGCATAGACTCTCAAGGACTACCCCGCCTTCCTGTACTATTCCTGCTTGCGATGGTCAGGACACCTAGCGATCTTAGTGAAATTGTTACAGAAGTTCCCTTTCCCAGCCCAGTCTCAAGGATGCCACTTTCTCCTATGCTATTTTTGCTTGTGATGCTCAGGATACCTGATAAACTTTTCAAACCAGCTGAGTTACTCAATGAAACATGTCTTTCTATTGTTTCTAGTCTCTTGTATTAAGTTCTTTGTTAGATTGTAACGGTGAGGGCCCTGCCTTCATTTCCTCTCTGGCCATTCATTCCTAGCTGCTACCCAGCACAAGTAGGAAAGATTCTGTGTCAAAGGGTTATTCAAATTAATCTGTTTTTCATGGAGTGGCATCACAAAATAGAATTCATTTGGCATAAGCAGCTAAGTACTTACACATGCAAAAGAAATGGCAGACTGCCAGATGTTGGGCTCTTATCTTTTAACATTGGGTATCGTTGCCTTCTGGTAACTGTCCTTTAAGACCGGATTCGCATAGCCTCAGTTTCCTCATATGTAAAGTGGGGGTTAGAACAGTATTGCCACATAGGGGTTCAGTGCACCTGCCGCATGGGCAGCACTCAAATGAACGTCAGCATTCCTCTTTCCTTATCTTAGAACAGTTGAACTGTGTGTAATGGCGAAATCGGGGCTGATGTCTCTGAGCATCAGCACTGGGGAGATGAGGAAATTTGCCTCTTTCTTATTTTGTAAGGTTGCTTATACTTGCTACCTAAAATAAAGGTATTTTTAAATGCCTTATTTTGATTTTTTTGTGAGTTTAATTGGGAATCTTTCTGGAGACTTGAGCCAGATAATTGTGGTTTAATGTACAATAGAAGATAAGGAAGAGGAATTAAGAATTAGTTTGAACATCAGTGCCCTTCATATCCCCTTTCCGTGTCATCTAAGAATCAACTTTGCTTTATACATTCACCTGTGGCTCTTTGAGAATAGGAAAAGATAAAGGAGCATAGTAGATGAGGCTGAAGATGGAAGGTTGTTCCAGAAATTCCACAGACCCCTCAGAAGTGCGGGCAGGAATTAAAGCGGAGTCCTTGTTCTCTCCTTTTCACTTGGATTTGTGTGTGTGTGTGTGTAGCTATTTGCATTAGTATTTTGACGTAATGTGGCAAAAAACAATTACTTTTAAAATTTTCGTCTATATTTTAAAGTATTCAAGTTATATAGTAACTATTCACATTATTTTTACATGCATGCGCTATACATAACGTACATGGAATAAAAGAGCCATTGAAAACAATCTTACAAATCTTCCTTCTTTGTAGACAATCTACATCACTAAGCCAAAGTAAAAAAGTACATGAACGCAGTGCCCAAATGTTTTGGATTATTAACTATAATTTGATTGCTTTACTTTGAATTGATTAAAACACAAATTTTCTGCATTTAAATACAGGGTCCAGCGCAAATAATGCCCCTATTTTATTAAAAAATCTTTTATTACAAAATCATAAGCATGTAATTCTGTAATATAACAATATCACACTCAAGCACATCATGTGACGTTTTAGGTGAAATGTTCAAATTAAAACTAAATTATTACACCCATATCATTACCCTACCAACCACACTCAGGTAGGCCTTACTTCTGCTGGACCCTGTAAAATAAAAAATGGATAGTTTTCTCATTAAAGTACAAAAGTATATCTCTAAGAGACATCTAAAGTTAGGATGCTGTTCTAAAAAATTTTTGATTATGTACCATTTGGGATGTGTGCATGTGTTACCAAAAATATTTTGTAGAGGATTCTTGAGTTGAAAGGTTGTAATAGCTACTGTGGAGTTTCACATTTTTTTAAAGAAAGATTTTATTTAATTATTTTTAGAGAAAGGGGGAGGGAGGGAGAGAGGTGGGAAACATCATTGTGTGAGAGAAACATCAATCAGTCGCCTCTCGCACACACCCCGATGGGACCACCCAGGCATGTGCTGTGACCTGGAATTGAACCAGCAACCTTTCGTTTTGAGGGACGGTGCCCAGCCAACCGAGCCACGCTGGTCAGAGCGTGAGGTTCACATTTTATTTTTCCCCAAAGACTTTATTTATTTATTTTTAGAGAGAAGGGAGGGAGGGGGAAAGAGAAGGAGAGAAACATAGATGTGCAAGAGGAACATCCATCAGTTGCCTCTCGCATGCCCCCAAACAGGGACCTGGCCCACAACCCAGGCCTGTGCCCTGACTGGGAACCAAACTGGTGACCTTTTGGCCTGCAGGACTACGCTCAGCCCACTGAGCCACACCAGCCAGGGCCACATTTTTTAAATAAATAAAAATTCAATTAGAATTTAAAGCTTTAAATGTTATAATAATTTTGTATTATATGCATTGTATGGTAATTTTATAATTTAAAAAATTAAAAACACTTGCTACCAGCTATAGTCTAAAGTGTAATTTAATGTGTTCATTTTGCTTTCTTTATAACTTTATTGCCTATATTCAATGATTATTTTCACATATGTAATCATATAAACAAGAAAGGTCATTGTCTAATATGATGTTCTCTTTTAAATCTAGTTTTATTGTCCATATGTTCTCTACTTTGTGACCCTAATCCAGATGACCCCTTAGTACCAGATATTGCACAAATCTATAAATCAGACAAAGAAAAGTAAGTGTTTTATTTATTTCTGCTTGGGTACATTTCTTTGTAGTCTACCAAAATATAAGTATTACCAGTATATTTAATCAGTACATTTAGTTATGCTTGCTACACTTAACATGAAGTTTGTTTTTCTTTCCAGTGGAGTAAACCTTTCTTTTTAAATTCTATTAGTCTTTTTACAAAAAAATCTTATTCCTTTTCTCATGCTGTTTAATTTTTTACTTGTTAGTATTGCATGCTTTGCATTTACCCAGTTGGTCATGGTTTTGGTAGGAAATAACTATATATAGTTGTAGGGAGTAAGTGTCAATGAAAAAGTTTGAGAATTGGGAAGTATTGGATATTATATTCCTTATCTTTTCCCAGGGAGAGAAGTTATCTCTAAACCCCCAAACTGACCTGCTTTTCAAGCTGCTTCATTTTGGCATCACTGGTTCATTTGCAGTTTATAAATAATGCTCATTGCATTTTTATAGATACTTATTCAGAATTTTTTTTCATTTTGTTGTTTATAATTTAGGTATGTTTTCATATAGGTTATAGAGAGACTTGTCACTTTAAAAATAACTTAAATTTTGTGTTTTATTTATGCATAAGGCTAAGTCACAGTGACCCAATAATTGACATATACATGATAATTGCAATTAAGCATAGGAAGGTAAAGTATCCTTTTTTATGTAGATAGATCTTCTTAAAGATTCGATTTGTATGTTTTTACTCTGTTCCTTTTGTATGCCTACAGATACAACAGACACGCAAGAGAATGGACTCAGAAATATGCAATGTAAAATCAAAAAAAATTTCATATATACCAGAGTACTGTAAAATCTAGGTTTTTTTCAATATCAGCAGTAAATTGAGCACTGTTTACTGTTTCATTGTACCATGAAGTCCTTTGATTTTTATCCATTTTAAATGTATTTCTGAAGCAAGACAAAACAAACTTCCAAAAAATACCCTTAAGACTGTGATGAGAGCATTTATCATTTTGTATGCATTGAGAAAGACATTTATTATGGTTTTTAAGATACTCGGACATCTGCGTCTTCATCTTACAAGATCTACAATGCATCTGAAAAGCAACCAAATTATTTTTTTGCTGAAAGTAGATGTTTTTACATGAGAAATACTGTATGTGCTGTCTGTCGTCAGTTTTATAAATCTTTATTCAGATTTCATTTTTGTTAGCTCACTTTATAATTTGTATTTTTTTACTGTATAGACTAAATGTATTCTATTTACATGTATGTCAAGTCATTACTTTTTTTCCTGTGAACAGTATTGAAAAAACCGAATGGCTGATAATTAAATGAATTAACTGTCTGTCTCCCTTGTCTTAGGGTATTCTGTAGATCAGTTGCAGATTTCTTAAACCTGAATGATCTTTACACTGTAATTCTCATTATACTGATTATGGAGAAACACTCGTTTTGATTTTGTTATACTTGACTTAACTTTATTGCAATGTGAATTAATTGCACTGCTAAGTAGGAAGATATGTAACTTTTATTTGTTGCTATTCACGTTTGAATTTTTTTCTGTATAGGCCATATTTCCATGACACCTTTTACAGATCTTAATGTAGCTTTTCCATATAAATAAAATGCTTTTTCTACTATTTGTCTTGATTACTTAAAAAGATAAAAAAAATAAGTAAGGATCGTAATTCTATGTAAAATTTTGCATGCAAATTAATTCCAAATTGTGAGACTAAGGTCTGTTGATTGGCTAATTAATCACCATTAATTATATATTTTATTGCTTTAGGTTTGTGTCTGTTTACTCATTGTCAGTCTAAAGGATGATATACACTGGGCCCTTGTTATAGAAGAAAAATTAGAGTTCAGGGGGGTGTTTGGATCATATCTAAAATGGATTATTTACTGAAGTACTAAGATACGTGTGTGTGAGGTAGTGTTACCCATACTGAAGAAAAGTCTTTACAGACCTGAAGAATAATTAGGTTAATTCATTAAAATAGCAGTCTAGATGTAGCTGACATTGTATTTCTTCACATTTTAAAATTTAGAATTTCTAAAATAGAATTTTAATGCCATCACAGTTTGAAAAAGTACATTCTTTTTTTTTACTATAGAAGTTATAGAGAAAATTCTAAAATGATGCTTCCTGTTTTTATATATTGCCAGTTAAAAGTAGTTTAAATAAGCAGGTTATCTCTACAGATTTTAAAGAAAGCTTGAAAGTTCTAATGTTTAACGTTGGAAAAATACATCTCTAAGTGTTAGCATGCTTACCAGACTTGAGTGAGTGCCATTTCCAAGAAGCGCTGTCGTTCTTCTGATCGTTGCGGTAGTTGTACAAGTGTGCAAGAGTCCGCGATGGGTGTCGTCATAGCAACGCATCTAGATCGCCGAAGTATGTTACCGTGGCTCATTATCATTCAATTGCAGAATAACCAATTGTTAGAAAATGTGTTTTTTTATAAATGAATGTAAAATAATTACATG
Organism: Desmodus rotundus; assembly: GCF_022682495.2. Taxonomy (NCBI): domain Eukaryota; kingdom Metazoa; phylum Chordata; class Mammalia; order Chiroptera; family Phyllostomidae; genus Desmodus; species Desmodus rotundus. Next base: position 43,479,839 of record NC_071390.1, on the reverse strand, counting down.
AATTGTGAAATGGATGTTTATGAAAATATAGGTTTAAAAAGTAATTATATTAAGCGATGTCTTCAAACAGCCATATCATGAAAAACACTACTTTACTAGCTGTGTTATTATAAGCTACATTCGCCCAGAATCTGAACACTCAACATTAGATTTTAGCATTTAGTATATTTTGATAGTGAAGGGTTTTGGTTCATGAATATCTTTCACTTTTTTATAAACTTTCATTTGTGTGGCATTTATTTTTGGAAGTGTCCTTTTTTCTTCATTAAAGTTTTTGAAACTTGCCTAACTCTTGTTTGCCGTTGCTTACATCTGAATTATACACCCAGTCTCCTGAGGAGTAAGCACAAGTTCTTACCTCAGATCTTCAGAGCTCATTGGTGGCGTAATGATCAGTCAGATTGCCATTTGGGTATGTTTTTGCTTAATTCTTACAAAGAGTACATTAGTTAACTTTTATAACTGTACATCCCAAGCCAGGGGCCTTCCTGCATAGTTTAACCATTAATTTAAGGACCTCCTTGGAGGGAGGGAAATGGTTAGTCTTTGGAGATTTAGGACCCTACTGAAGCCACAGATGCTTCAAGATGTAGTTGGAAACTGTGCTAAAATTGGATTCTTGTAATTGCCACATACAGTCAATCAGTAATACAGGTTATAAGGGCAACCTCACCCTCACGCCCCAACTGTCTCAAAAGTACAGGATTCCTGAACTAGGTCTTACACATGCCTACGTAAATAATACAGTATTGATTTTTGCTTTATTTTCCCCCATCTCTCACCCCCCACCCTTCCATGAACTTTGGTAAGAAAAATTAAGAAAATTTTTTTGTAAATCACTGCTTACCAATTTCAAAGGATCAAAAGATATTAAGTGAGATAAACACCAACACAGCACACAAGGGCAACCCTAAGAGTTAATATTTAAAAGAGTGACTTTTTGATAGAAACAATACCACGTGTAGTTTGTCATTACTCTTACTCTATTGCAATGGTCTGCTTATCTTTGCACACAATGGAGGCACTGTGTGCAATCACAGGATCCTGTTCTCTCACAGTTCAGTATTTTTATTTATGTTTTGAATAATTTTTAAAATTTTTTAAGTGCAGTTGACATACAGTATTATATTATTTTCAGGTGTAGTACCCAGTGGTTAGACATTTATATAACTTACGAAGTGATCACCCAAATGAATCTAGTACTTACCTGACACCATTTTAAAATGGAAACACTGGGCAAATTCTTGGTCATGAGACTATTTATATCATGTTTATTTATTGGTAGTCAATTTGATGTGGACTCAAAGTCCAGTCCAGTGAGTGATTTAGAGTTTGATTTCTGCAGTAGAATCACCAGTGTTGTTACTCATTCTTATTAGGACCAGCCATGGAAAATGTGATTAATGCTTCAGCCATGGCCACATAAACAGAGCTTCAGTGTATTCTCATTGTGGAGGTTGGTCCGTTAAGATACAACAGTACTGCTTTTTTAAAAAGTTTATTTACAACTTTTAAATGATTGTTACTAAAACGACATATGAATTGTTAGAGTTCAGTTCTATCACTCTTTCGACTGTAAACTAGAACTTTCAAAAATTTTTTCTTTAATTGAGCGCAGGCTGCAAACCAAAGGGTCACCAGTTCGATTCCCAGTCAGGGCACATGCCTGGGTTGCAGGCCAGGTCTCCAGTGGGGGCCACGTGAGAGGCAACCACACATTGATGTTTCTCTCCCTCTCTTTCTCCCTCCCTTCCCCTCTAAAAATAGATAAATAAATATTTCTTAAATTTTTTTTTCTTTAAAGAAGTGTAATTGTAATTTTAAACCCCTAAAATGTAATGCAGATTATTTGTGAAAGTTCTAATTTTTTATAGTGTATCTTTTTTACCGTGACAACAGCTGCATGGTACAGACAAGGCAGCAGGTAGAGATTCATCTAATTTCACATGTGAAAAATCCTGTGCAGTCATTTCTACCTTTTTGGGGTGGGGGGGACTGAGTGACAGCTGCAAACTCTTATTAAACTGTATAATGGATAAGCTTTCACCAGGAATTTTGTCGGTAGTGGTGGTAACTGAAAGCTCGTGACAGCTGATGTTTTTGGTTGTAGAAATGAGTGGTAATGCATCAGTGTTGGTGACAACCTAACAGTGCTGTATCGGTTATTATCTGTATATGTCACCCAGATACTCCTGCTCCAGGTGTCCTGTTATACTAAGAGTGTGGTTTGCAATTAGAAATGAACTGAACTAATAGGAAGAGGGAATATTCACCTAAAAGGACTAGCATTTGGGGGCATTTGTGTATAATAAGACACATTTAGTTACATTTCTTAAAAATTTATTTTAACACCCTTGTTATGTTCCGCTGTTGTACAGGGAGTTATGTGCCTTTCTTCAGGAGGACCATGCTTTTATTAAACTGGTACAAGTTCTGAGCTATGCTTTCCCCAAATAATTTACTGATTGTGTTAAGATCTCAGTGCAAAAGGTCACTGTGAGTTGTGTATATATATTTTATTGCTAACTCTTAATGTGGATAAATGTAAATATACATATGGGAACAGATAATACCAGTTGTGTTATCACTTCCGATACACTTGTTCTGGCAGTCCCACGACCACCCGTACATTCAGTGTGTCTGTAGAAGAATTCACAAGACTAAGCACAGGGTCATACAGCTAAGATTTATAGTCACATGGCAAAGATACACAGCTGGATGGATCAGTGACGGGAATAGAGGTGAGGCAGGGTCTGTAGGAGTCCGTGTGCAGGCTTCTGTGTTCTTTCTGGAGAGGCCACACAGAGTGTGCTCTCCCTGCAACAGTGACATGCAGTAACATGGGCACAGTGTTTGCCTAGGAAAGTCTGTTTGAAGTGCAAAGTGCAGGATTTTTATTGGGGGCCAAGTCACGGAGGTACCTATTGCCCTTCAAAATTCTAGTCTCCCAGAAGAAAAGCAGGTGTTCCTCATAAATCACATTATTTAAAAAGTCTAGTCAGCACAGCAGACACAAAAAATACCACATAGTGAACGTCGGAAAAGCCAAGCTCCTGGATGCCAGCTGAGGGCCAGCTGGCTAAGCAAGGCCTTCTAAGATGGGTCTGCACCATTTGTTGAAAAGACTAATCTTTCCCTTTGAATGGTCTTGGTACCCCCGTCGAAATCAGCTAACTGTGGAGGTTGATTTCTGGGCTCTCAGTTCCCGTCTGTTGATCTCTATGCCTCATGCTAGACCAAACTCTATTGATTACTGTAGCTTTGTACTAACTTTAGAAATTGGAAAGCATGGGTCCTCCAACTTTGTTCTTCTTTTACAATATTGTTTTGATTATTTACATCTCTTGGGATTCCAAATGTATTTTAGGATCAGCTTTTCCACTTCTGCTGAGATTTCCATTGGGGATTGTATTAAATCTATAGAGCAATTTTGGTACAGTTGACATCTTTTGTTCTGGTTATATGTTGCTGAATCATAAACCACCTTTAACTGAGAGGTGTAAAAGAACACTCATATGTTCATGGGTTCTGTTGGGTCAAGCGTTAGGAATAGAGTACATAAGGGTGGCTTGTCCATTCCGTGAAACCGAGGGCCTCTGCCGGGGGTGATCCACATGGCTGGCAGCTGAAATCATTTGCAGGCTGCTTTGTGCCAGTGTTGGCACCTAGACAACTGTCAGCTAGTAGAGCACGAGGTAAAAGCCTTTCTGCATGGGCTTGAGCTTCTCACAGCAGGGCAGCTCCAAGAAGGAGCATCTCGAGGGCAAATGTTCCAAGAGAATGAGGAGAAAGCCGCATGACCTTTTAGGATCTAGCCTTTGAGGTAACACGGTGGCACTTCAGTGTCATTGAAGCAGTCACAAGTCCTCTCAAATTCAAGGGAAGGTGACGTGGATCTCCACTTTTCCGTGGAAAAGAATTTGAGACCATCACCACATTTTACTGTACTTAAGTTGTTTTTAATTTCTGATTGTTTTGTGGTTTTCTGTGGTGAGAGGTCTTGCACGTTGTCCACTGGCTTTATTCTTAGGCATCTAATTTTTTAAACGTATTATAAAAGTCATTTTCATCTAGTTTCCTAGTTGTGTGTGCTTACTATACTGAAAAACAATGTATATAATATTCACCTTATATCCTGCAACCTTGCTAAATTCTTTTTAAACCTTTGTAGAATTTTAAAGTTTCCTGCAGTTATAATTACGTTACCTGCAAAATAGTGATAATATCTTCATCTTCAATCTATACGCCTCGTTTCTTTTTCTTCTTCCATTAGCTGTGACCTCCCGTGTCGGTGCACACAAAGAGTGATCGCTGACATCCTCTCCTGATTTATGAGGGAGAACTTTCATTGTTTCAGTATGATTTCATGATTTCAAATATGTCTGCTTCATATTACTAAGTTCCCTTCTATTTTTAGGTTATTGAGCATTTTTATTGTTGTTGAGTTACATTTTGAATTTTATTGAATGCTTTTTCTACATATATTGACATTATTGTGATTTTTATCCTTTCTCCATTATTAAATGTAGTATACATAGTATTACCTAATGTTCAAATGTTAAATTATCCTTACATTTCTGGATATCTCTCGATTCTATTTGCTAGTATTTTGTTGAGAATTTTTGCATCTGTGTTCTTGAGAGAAGTCGGTCAGTAATTTCCTTTCTTGAATTTCTGTCACATTTGATAGCTCAGGGTATGCTGGCCTCGTAAAAAGACTTGGGCTACATTCCCTCTTTATTCTCTTGAAGAATTTGTGTTAAGATTTGTTTTCCCAATTTTTTGAAAAATATCCTGAAGCCATCGTGCCTAGAGTTTTCTTTGTGGGAGGATTTTAATAACAAATTCTATCTCTGTAATATATATAGAATTAGACACGTTTTTTTATTTGTTACTCTCGATTTTGATTTGGGTCTCAAGCAATTTGTGTATTTTATCTAGTTGGTGTAGAGTTGATACCCTCATATATAGTCATACCTCTCATGTCTTTTTCTTGATTGTTAGGGGACTGTAAATTTTATTAATCTTTCAAAGGATCAACATTTGAGTTTTAGATTTTTCTACTACACATTTGTTTTCCAATTCATTCATTTCTATACACAATTTTCTTTAATTTTGTGTGTTTCATTTATTTTTTAGCATCTTGAGATTAAACATAATTTTAGCCTATGTGTTTAGACTACATCTTTTTCTCTAAGCACCACTTTAGTGGTGTCCTACAAGTTTTGAGATAAATCTTCTTTATCATTCAGTTAAAAATATTTTCTAATCCCTGTTTTGACTTTTCTATTTACCCTTGAGTAATAGAAATGTATTGTTTAATTCTTAGACAATTGGATTTTTTAAATTTTATTTTTTGCTATTGATTTCTAGCTTAATTTCTCTATGGCCAAAAAAAATAATCTGAATTATACTTCAGTTGTTTGAAATTTGTTGAAGCCTACTTTATGACCTAGCATATGGTAAATTTTGTTAATGTTTCATTTGTGCTTGAATATAAATCTGTTACTATTAAGTGTAGTGTTTATATATGTGTCAATTAGATCTAGTTTATTGTGTTCACAATATTTATTCTCACAGTCATTCAAGGGTGATATGTTTACATTTCTCCTTCATGATTGTGAAATGGTCTATTTATTAATTTATTTTTGCTTTAAAGATTTTGAGGTCCAAACTGGGCACACACACACACAGTATACCCACACGTGAAATGATGATGTCTTATTGGCACAGTGACCAGCTTGCCCATTTAGAAATTTTCCGTGCTCTGACTGGTGCAGCTCAGTGGATTGGGCATTGTTCTGCAAACCAAAAGGTCACAGGTTTGATTACCCTCAGGGCACATGCCTGGGTTGCCAGCCAGGCCCCTGGTTGGGGGTTTGGAAGAGGCACCTGATTGGCATTTGTCTTGCACATCGATCGATGTTTCTCTCCCTCTCTCCCCCCCTTTCTTCCTCCTTTCCCCTCTCTCTAAAAAATAAATACAATCTTTAAAAAAATGTTTATCTCTAATAAACAGGCCTTTGTCTTCTCAACATTATGAGACATCAGGAAAATAATACTATGTTTGCAAAGTTTTGTTCTTTAGCTTCCTGACCAACAAAGCTTAAGTCCCTGGCACATATCTTGAGGAGAAAACTAGTTGTATGTTGAAAGTCAGTAGGTCTCCAGTTTTGTCACTCCAGTACTGTGTAACCACAATAATGGCCTACTGCCTGTGCTAAGTCAAAATTCTCAGCCTCTAGCCTGTACTCCAGCAGATAAATAAGTGGAAGTACTCAGATTACCTCTGGGAGTCTCATGGCTTCTGAAGCAATCTCATACCGTTTCAATTGCAATTTTTCTATTTCTTCCAGTTTTGATTCTCAGTAGGACCGTGTGTCTGAAAACAGAAATCCTTTACCTCTTCATTGTTTGAATGCAGTGCTACTACAACCTCCTATCTTCTTCTCCACCATCAGGCTGCCCTGAAATTCATCATCCATGAAATGTCAGAGTATTCCATCTAATTCGAATCTGATCTTGTGGGCTATCAGCTATAAATTTTTTTAGCAGCTCCCAGAGCCTCAGCAGTGGTTTTGCAGAGAGGTCTAGGAAAGAAAGAAGAGAGATGCTAATGCCTTTGGATCCTAGACTTCTATTTTAGGACCCAAAATCAGATTTATATATCAGGGTCCTGTGGGTTTTCCAGTTTGTTCCTTTTGTTTAAATCATCAACCAGCAGAGTAAAGTACTAATTATGTACAATTCTGCTGATTTGACCTGGATTGCGTCTCCAGACTCATCTTCCACTCGCTGCCCCTCACCGAACTTCCTGCAGTTCCCGTTGGCTCCCATCCTCTTCCACTTCCAGTACAGAGCCCCGTGCTTCTCATTCTCCGACTTCAGTCAGACTGTTCATTCTGCCTAAAACGCGCTCTTCTCCAATCCATTAAAAAATCTAGTTTCCTGTTTCTTTTTCCTTAACTGTTGAGGAAATAAGTATTCTTCATTGGGTACTGCCATAACACTAAGTATGCATCTCCCCCTCACCCCCCCCCCCCCGCAGCTTTAATGAGATACAAGCTATATACAACATTGTGTAACTAAGGTGTACAATGCGTTGATTTGGTACATGTATGTATTGTGAAATTATGACCACTGTAGTGTTAGTTAACACTTTCATTACCTCACTTAATTACCATTTGTTCTTTGTCATGAGAATATTTAAGATCTACTCTCAGCAATTTGAAGTTTACAATATGGTATTGTTAACTATGTAACCATGTTACAATTAGATCCCCAGAACTTACTCATCATATCACTGGAAGTTTGTACCTTTTGACCAACCTTTCCTCATGAACAGTGTCAAGGAGGTTTTTCTCTAGGTTTAGATCTCTAGGAGTTTAACAGTTTCAAGTCATGCTTTCAAGCCTTTAATCCATTTTAAGTTAATTGCTGTGAGTGGTATAAGATAGGGTCCAATTTAATTCCTCTGCTTAAGATTATCCAGTTTTCCCAGTACCATTCATTGAAGATATTGTCCCCCCTGAGCACTCTTGGCTCCCTTGTCAAATTTTAGTTGATCACATATGCAAAGGTTCATTTATAGGCTCTTGATCTTTTCCATTGGTTTATGTCTATTGTTATGCCATACCATACTGTTGACTAATATAATTTTGCAGTATAGTTTGAAATTAGGGAGTAGGATGCGTCCAGCTTTGTTCTTTTTCAGGGTTGCTTTGACTATTAAGGGTCTTCTGTTGTTCCATATGATTTTTTTTCCTGTTTCTGTGAAAAACGACATTGGAATTTTGAAAGAGATTGATCTCAATGTGTATAGATGGCTATGGGTGTATGAACATTTTAACAATATACTTCTGATCCATGACCATAGACAGCTTTCCATTTATTTGTGTCTTCTCCAGTCTCTTCAAAGTCTTACAGATTTTAGTTCACAGACCTTTCACCACTTTGGTTAAACTTATTCTTAAGTATTTGACAGGGGTGGGCAAGAGTAGTTGTTTGTTTGGACAATAATACAATAATAAATAAGAATACAAGAATAAGCTCTGTGTTTCTTGTACTCACAATTGTAAACCTGTTTTTGCTCACCCCTGTGTTGTTTTAGGTGCTGTTGTGAATGGGATTGTTTTATTTCTTTTTCAGATATCTTGTTATTAGTGTGTAGAAATGCAACTGATGTCCGCATGTTGATTTTATATCCTGCAACTTTACTGAATTTGTTGATTAGTCTACCAGTGTTTTGGTGGAGTCCTTAGGGTTTTTCTGTGTATAAGATCATATCATCTGCAAACTAAGAATAATTTACATCTTCCTTTCCATTCTTTCCCTTTTATTTTTTCATTGCCTGATTGATTTGGCTAGGACTACTGTGTTGAACAGGAGTGTCTTATTCTTGATCTAAAAGGAAAAGCTTTCAAACTTTCACTGTTGAGTATGATGTTAGTTGAGGGCTTGTCATGTATGGCCTTTATTATGTTAAGGAATGTCCCTTCTATATTCAATTTGCTGATAGACTTTATCCTAAAAGGATGTATTTTTTTCAAATGTTTTTTCTGCATCAGTTGAGATGATCATGAGTTTTATCTTTCATTCTATTAATGTGGCTTATCACAATTATTGACTTGTGTATTTGAACCACCCTTGCATCCCAGGGATAAATCTCACTTGATCATGGTGTGTGATCTGTAAAATGTGCTGTTGAATTCAGTTTGCTAATATTTTGTTCAGGATTTTTGCATTTATATTCATCAGGGATATTGTCCTGTAGTTTTCTTTCACAGTTTCCTTATTTGGCTTTGGTATCAGGGTAACGTTAGTTTCATAAAATGAGTTTCAGAGTGTTCCATATTCTTCAGTTTTTTTGGAAGTTTGAGAAGGATTGCTATTAATTCTTTAAATGTTTGGTAGAATTCACCAGGGAAACCATCTGGTCCTGAGCTTTTCTTTGGTGGGGGAGTTTTGATTACTTATTCAATCTTCTTACTATTGGTTAGTTTTAATTTTCTATTTCTTCAGGCTCTATGTTTCTAGATCATCCATTTCTTCTAGGTTATCCAATTTGTTGGTTTATAATTGAACAGTAGTCTCGTGGTCCTTTGCAGTTCTGTGGTTTCAGTTATAGCTCCTTTTCCATATCTGATTTTTCTTATTTGTGTCTTCTTTTTTTCTTAGTCTAGCTTAAAGTTTTTCAGTTTTGAATCTCTTTTTAAAAATCAGCTCTTAGTTTCATTGATTTAAAAAAAAATCAGGGCTGTATTTCATTTTTCTGGTGTGACCTCTTTTTTGTCAATACTTTATTTTTAGAGAGAGGGTAAGGGAGGGACACAGAGAGGGAGAGAAACCTCGATCGGTTGCCTCTTGCACATGCCCCAGCCAGGGACCAAACGGGTAACCCAGGCATGTGCCTTGACCACGAACCAAACTGGCAACCTTTATTGCTTTGTGGGATGATGCCCAACCAACTGAGCCACACTGGTCAGGGCTTCTGGTCTGATCTTTGTTATTTCCTTCCTTCTATTAACTTTGGGCTTAGTTTGTTCCTCTTTTTGTGGTTCCTTTAGCTGTAAAGTCAGGTTGTTTATTTGGAGTCTTTCTATTCTCTTAATATATGTGTTTATCACTATAAAATTCCCTTTTAGAACTGATTCCATTTTTGATGATGTTAAGATATTTTAAAATAGCCCTTTTGTTTTATTTCACCCTTGTTTTTTTAGGAGTGTGTTGTTTATTTATAAATCTTTGTGAATTTTCTAGCTTCCTGTTGGATTCTAGTTTCATTCTACTGTGGTCTGAAAAGATACTTGGTAAAATTTCATTCTCCTTAAACTGCTAAGATTTGTTTTGTGACCTATCATGGTCTATCCTGGACAATGTTCTAAGAGCTTTAAAAGGATTGAGTATTCTGCCCTGGCTGGTGTGGCTCAGTGGATTGAGTGCTGGCCTGCAAACCAAAAGGGTTGCTGGTTCTATTCCCAGTCAGGGCACATGCCTGGGTTGCAGGCCAGGTCCCCAGTAGGGGGCATGAGAGAGGCAACCACATATTGATGTTTCCCTGTCTCCCTCCCTTCCCCTCTAAAAATACATAAATAAAATCTTTTTTAAAAAGTGTGTATTCTTGTGCTGTGGGGTGAAATGTTTTGTATATGTCTGTTAGGTCTGTTGGTCACAAAGTATGTTCAAATCCAACACTACCTTGTGGATTTTCTATCTGGAAGACCTACCTATTATGTTGAAAGTAGTGTTTTGAAGTTCTCTACCGTTATTGTATTGTCTGCTTCTCCCTTCAGAATTGTTAGTATTTGCTTACTATATTTAGATACTCCAGTGTTGGTTGCATATATATTTAGAATTGTTACATATTCTTGAAGAATTAACTCCTTTGTCATTATATCATTATATAATGCCCTTCTTTGTCTCTTGTTACAGTGTTTGAATTAAAGCCTACTCTCTCTGGTATTAAGTGTAGCTAGTTGCCCCAGCTCTCTTTTGGTTTGCACTTGCATGGAATATCCCCCTTTGATCCCCTCCCTTTGAACCTATGTATATCCTTAAGGCTGAAGTGAGTCTCTTGTAGACAGCATGCATAAGGCTTGTCAAAAAAAAAAAAAAATTCATCAAACTTCTGGCCAAGATGGAGGTATAGATAGATATACTTTGCCTCCTTGCACAACCAAAATAAGGAAACAAGTTTTAAAAACAAAAAGTAACCAGAACTGCCAGAAAATCAAACTGTATGGAAGTTTCACAACTAAGGAGGTAAAGAAGTAACATTCACCCAGACTGGTAGGAGGGGTAGAGATGGGCAGCTGGGGCAGAGAGGACTCGAATCAAGGTGGTAGCTGGAGGACTGGGGCAGGGGAGGCTGTGGCTGTCAGACCAGGTGGTCCCACATTTGCGTGTGGGTAAACCAGGAGGAACAACTGGGGAGCGAGACAGATGGCACAACCCAGGGTTCTAGTGTAGGGAAATAAAGCCTCAAAACCTCTGGCTGTTAAAACTTGTGGGGGTTGAGGTGGTGGGAGAAACTCCCAGTCTCACATGAGGGTCCATTGGAGAGAACCACAGGGTCCTAGAACATACACAAAACCACCCACTGGTGAATCAGCACCAGAAAGGCCCAATTTGCTTGTGGGTAGCAGAGAAAGTGACTGAAAGGCAGCCAAGAGGTGAGCAAGCAGCATTGTTCCCTCTCAGACCTCTCCACCACATACAGTGCCACAACACAGCGACATGGGTTGCTCCACCCTGGTGAACATCTAAGGCTCCACTTCTTACTACATAACGGGTGTGCCAAGACAAAAACTATGGCCCAAATGGAAGAACAGATCAAAGCTTCAAAAATAGAACTAAGTGATGAGGAGATAGCCAACCTATCATATGCAGAGTTCAAAACACTGTAATCTGGATACTTACAGAAATGGTTGAGTATGGTCACAAAATAGAGGAAGAAGTGAAGGCTATGCAAAGTGAAATAAAGGAAAATGTACAGGGAGCCAACAGTGAAGGGAAGGAAACCAGGACACAAATCAATGATTTGGACCAGAAGGAAGAAGTAAACATTCAGCCTGAACAGAGTGAAGAAACAAGAAAGCAGAAAAATGAGAGGCTTAGGAACCTCCAGGACAACTAACTTCAAACGTTCTGACATTCGAACCATAGGGATGCCAGAAGGAGAAGAGGAAGAGCAAGAAATGGAAACTATTTGAAAACATAATGAAGGAGAAGTTCCCCAATCTGGCAAAGGAAATAAACTTCCAAGAAGTCCAGGAAGCCCAAGAGTCCCAAAGACATGGGACCCAAGGCAGCACACACCAAGGCTCATCATAATTACATTACCCAGATTAAAGATAAGGAGAGAATCTTAAAAGCAGCAAGAGAAAAGGAGAGAGTTACCTACAAAGGAGTTCCTATAAGACTATTAGCTGATTTCTCAAAAGAAACCTTGCAGGCAAGAAGGGGCTGGAAAGAAGTATTCCAAGTCATGAAAGTCAAGGACCTACATCCGAGATTACTGTATCCAGCAAAGCTATCATTTAGAATGGAAGGGCAGATAAAATGCTTCCCAGATAAGGTCAACTTAAAGGAGTTCATCGTCATCACCAAGCCTTTATTATGTGAAATGTTAAAGGGACTTATCTGAGAAAAAGAAGATGATCAAAAATATGAACAGTAAAATGACAACAAACTCACAACTATCAACAACTGATCCAAAAACAAAAACAAACTAAGCAAACAACTAGAACAGGAACAGAATCACAGAAATGGAGATCACATGGAGGTTATCAGTGGGGAGGGGGAGGGGGGAAACTAGGGGAAAAGGTACAGGGAATAAGAAGCATAAATGCTAGATACAAAATAGACAGGGGGAGATTAAGAACAGTATGGGAAATGGAGAAGCCAAAGAACTTATATGTACAACCCATGGACATGAAATAAGGTGGCTGGTGGGAGGGGTGGTGCAGGGCAGAGGGGAATAAAGGGAAGGAAAAAATGGGACAACTGTAATACTATAATCAATAAAATAATATTTAAAAAATTCATCTAGCTACTCCATGTCTTTTAATGGAGAATGCAATCCACTTACATTTGGAGTGGTTATTGATAGGTAGGGACTGACTTATGTCATCTTACTATTTTCTCACTGTTTTGTAGTTTCCTTGTTCCTTTCTTTCTCTCTTGCTTCCTTCCTTTATGAATTGATGATTTTGCCTAGTGGTATGCTTTGATTCCCTTCTTTTTATCTTCTGTGAATGTATTATAAGTTTTTGCTTGTGGCTAGGCTTATATGAATCACCTTATATATATCAGTCTATTTTATGCTAATAACAACTTAACTTTGCATACAAAAACTCTGCCGTTTTATCCCCCTGCCTTTTATGTTTTGATACTACTATTTACCTCTTTTTATGTCATATATTCATTAACAAATTATTGTTGTTATAGCTTATGGTAATCTTGTCCTTTAACCTTTACAGTGGATTTAAGTGATTAACATATGCATTACAGTTTTAGGGTATTCTGAATTTGTAAATTTACCTTTACAGTGTATTGGATATTTTCATGTTACTAATAAACATAACATTGTTTCATCTTGAAGAACTCATTTCAGCTTTTCCATAAGGCAGATCTATTAGTGGTGAGCTCCATCACCTTTTGTCTGCCTGGGAAAGTCTATTTCTCTTTCATTTCAGAAGGACAACTTTTCCCAGTAGAGGAATCTTGGTTGGCACTTTTTTTCCTTTTAGCACTTTGACTATATCACTTCGTTTTCTCTGGCATGTAAGATTTCTGCTGAGAAATCTGCTGATAGCTTTATTGGGGCTCCCTTGGAGTTATGATCTTTTCTCTTTCTGCTTTTAAGATTCTGTCTTTGGCTTTGATATTTGACATGTCATTATAACGCATCTGGGAGACAATCTTTTTGAGTTGGGGACTGTGAGCTTCATAAACTAGGATATTCAAATCTCTCCCAAGATTTAGAAAATTCTCAGTAATTATGTATTTGAATGTGTTTTCTGCCCCCTTCTTCTCCTTCTGGAACTTCAGTAATTTGTCAATTGTTTCTTTTTGTGGTATCCCATAGATCGTGCAGACTCTTTTCACTCCGTTTTTCTTTTTTTTTTTCTTTCGTTCTCCTCTGACTGGGTAATGCCAAGGTTCCTGTCTTCTGACTCATAGCTTCCCTTTTTCTCCTTGCTCCGTTGTGCAGTTGATGCTCTCTGTTGCGTTTTGTATTTCATTTGTTGAATTCTCCAGCTCCAGAATTTCTGTATTAGTCTTCTTTATGATTTGCATTTCTTTGTTAAACGGTTTATTTTTTAAATGTATTATTTTTCTGATTTTGCTGAATTGTCTTTGTTTTCTTGCAGCACATTGAGTTCCCTTAAAACAGCTATTTTGAAGTTTTCATCAGGTAACTTTCAGATCTTGGTTTGGGGAACTGGTTCCGAGAAGAATGTGTTCCTTGGTGGCATCTTGTTTCCTTGATTTTTCACGTTTCTTCAAGTTTTGCGTTGCCATCTTCGCATTCGAAGTGCACCTCTTCTAGTCTTTACTGACTGCCTTTAGGAGAGAAGTACCCTTAACTTCTGTCCATCAGCTCTGCTAGGGATTCTGAGGCTTTCTTAGATTTTCTGTGGATACGCCCGCTCCATGCTTCTTGCTCCCTCTTGTGGCAGAATTCTTAAGCTTGTACGTCTTCTCTCTTTCCTGTAACACCAGGTTGAGTGTTGACAGTTTACCTTTTGTTTTTCCAAAAATGGCGCTAAAGCTTGTCTATGTACTCTCTCTGGCCTCCGTCTGGCTGGCTTTCTGTGTGTGCTCACTGGCTGCGTGCCAAGTCCTGCTCTCAGGGCTGTTGTCAGAAGTGTGCACAGGAAGCAGGACACGGTGGGTGTTGGGGGTGAGGAGGTATGCCAAGCGAGCATTGGGGATGGGCAGTTAAGGGGGTCTGTGAGCGAGGGATCCTCAGCAGCTCATGCACAGGCTTCTTGATGGAGTCCACAGCACAGTATGATCCTAATCCCTTTAGTGCCCTTAGAGAATTCCATCTGGCACTCTCTCAGCCTCTGCCACTCTGTAGTCCTGACGTGCATTATTCAGTGTTCTGGATGGACTGAGAGAGAACTGAGCTCCTTTTGCAGTGTTCCACACAGCTGGGAAGCTGGGTGCTCAGTCACATGCTCTCATTTTTCCTCATTGGGGAAATCACAGGCTCAGAAGATCCCCCTTGGCCCTAAGCTGTTCCATCTTCGTAGATAGGTGTGCACATAAAGTCAAACAGTTTATCTTACCTTCTCCAGCGTGTCCAAACTTACGTTTTGTTTCAGCATTGTCCTGGAAGTTCTCTGCTGGAAACCTGGACTTCCACAATGGCTCTTCTATCTGTAAATGATAGTCTAAGGTGAAAATGTTTTGCAGGGGTTCCTGGACTGTGGACAAGAAGGGCTGCAGCTGGTTTGGGGGCCACTGCAGGATCCACAGCCACCGCCAAAATCTGTGTGCCTATTACCTGATGCACAAGTAGGTGAGATTCCTCCCGGGTCCCTTGGCATGTGGTGCTCGATCCCACAGCTCCCACAGAGGCATTTGTGTCTGAGGATGGATGCCAAGATGTTTTCTTTCGGGGGGCAGTGAACAGCAGGTGTCTTATTCTGGCATAATGCTGATGTCACTCTCCCCCCAGTGTGTATCTTCATAATTGCTCCTTCTCTGCTGTATTGTATCATTCATCGTGACATCCTTTGTGTTTCCCATTTTTGACTTTCTGGGACCTAGCACAGTATTTGGCACAGAGGAACCCAAGTATTTATCGAATAAGTAAATGAATGAACTAGGTATTGAAAGATAGTTAGGATCTTAAGTGGCAGATGTAAGTGGGAAGACATTCATTAAAACAGAGAAACCACACAAAGATAATGAAATAGAAATAAGTGAAAATCACCTTGGTGGGTCTATGTGCAATTTCATGAGAGAAAAGATTAGGTGGAGAAGGCAGATCTACTGGATGTGAACCCTTGGTAGCCTCTACTAACTTAAGTGTAAGTTTTTAACCAGCAAAGTGATGCACGGAAAGCATTTGTTTAGGGATATTTGTTTGGCAGAGAACTTGGATTAGAATAGTCCATCATACTAGAAATCCGCAGAGTCATTCTTAGGTTCCATGTGCTTAACTGGTCAATGAAATTCTGCTGATTGTGCTTAGAAATGCTTTTAGAGTGTGAACCAGCATACGTTCAGAATGTCAACCTCTCTTCCCTGTTTACAGCAGAAGCCTCCTAACTCATCTTCTTAACAGTCTCCTCACTCCTGTCACTCTCTGTGCTCCTACCAAAGAGATTTGGTACAAGTTTAAACTGCCTAAAAAGTTATTTGTCTATAATTTTTCTAACTCCTTGGTATATTATATATAGCCCTTCACAAACTAATGCCACTCAACCTGTTTGGATTTGTCTCATATTACCACTTCTCATATATATGTATTTTTTTTCAAGTACACCATGCTCTGATGTATATTTATGACTTGCACATACTGTTTCCTTTTTCTGGGAAGCACCTCCATCCTTCCTCACTTGAAAAAACAGTTCAAATGTCACCTACTCTATGAAACCATCCCTTACTCTTCCAGGCAGATTTAAACAGATGGATCATGCCTTAGTCATTCTTGTATTTTTAGAACTTACTGCAGTATCTGGCACAGTACTGGCTTCTACTAAGAACTGAGTTTTTAAAAATTATTACAAAAGGTGAATATTACTGTTTTATTTTGGAAAAATATAAAACAGTACAGATCTATATAAAGTAAATAGTGAGTATCATCTATCCATCCTGCAATACTCAGGTATAATCACCATTAAACCTAATTTTGTGTATTGCTTTACACACTTTTTATGCATGCACATCCATGTATATGTGAGTGTAATTTTTAAAAACTCAAGCCTAAGTGTTACTGAATGACTGACTGAATGAGTGAATAAAGGATCTTAAGATATTACTTAAACAATCCACTCATTACAAAGAAGTCAAGAGAGAGTCTTAATGGGGATAGAAAAACAAGTGAATGTGAGTTAGAAAAACAGAACTAGCCTCATGACTGATTTCCCTATGTTGCATAGAGTCAAACATAATTTCAAAGCTGCAAGTTGGATTCATAGGTGGAAATTTTTAACAAGATGCAACAAGGAAGTTACTCCTTCCTGTGTCTCTCTCTGAATACTAGTTTTTATATCTGTACAATAGAAATAATTCCACCTTATAGGATATGTAAAAAGATTAGAGATAATGTATTAAAATGTTTGGGCACTCAGTTGAGCAATAAATTATAATTATTTGTATTGATCAGGTGTTTTACAGTAATGTGAGGTCAAACCCTGTAGGTTATACTGTTTATTAATAGCATTCCATTAATATACTCATTCTAGATTTCTTCCACGCCTCAAGTCAGCTTTCTGGAATACCCAGCAATATGAATGTGGGTTTTATAAATTTGCATAAAATTATAGTTATCCTCTTTTCTTGTCCTACCTCCTGCTGGCTCAGAATCAGCTCTAAAATAGAAAGCTATATTTATTTTGCAAAATGCTGCTACAGCAATGGCTAAAAATAACTGATATGCTCTTAATAATGAAGGCTGCATGCAGACTTTGTTCTCATTGAGAAATAAACTAATTTGGATATCTGGGAACTATTAACATGCAGTAGATCTTTCTAATTCTTCTCTCCCTTCCATCCTTTTTGTACTGATTTTAAGGGCAAACTCCAGTGAAGTGATAATAGACCCCCAAATGAATGAAAATGCTTTGAAGGAAAAAATTATACATTTAATTAAAATTTACAGGAAAGATAACCTAGGGCATAGTCAGATTAGAAGTTTTTCCCCTGTGTAGCTGGCATGAATTATTATATTTTTGTATTTTTGCATGTTTGTACTTTGTTTTCACAGGAACAATATCTTACCTTTTGGTGCCATGTCCAGTGCCTATCACAGTGCCAAGTAATTGCTGATGTGTAAATTGACTTTGAATGTGGTGTTTTCAGTATAATCTTATTCCTAGAAATATATTTTACTTAGGAGTTCAGAATTACATACAGTAAACCTATTAGGTGATTGCTTCAATTATAGCTGAATTATTTATCCATTGTAAGTACAAAGGCATTACTGTTTAAAAATTTTTTCTCCCTTCCAGTGATATCTATGTATCTATGTACCTAACTCCTTTCTTCAGCAAGGAATTACCTTCTTCTCCGACTGCTGCTGCTATTTATAGGTGCTACCTTCCACCTTACCAGTGTGCAAGCATCAATAAACCATGCTCATTACTTTCATTGTATATTCCAAACTTTTACACGGTTCCCATCTCCATACACAACTGTGCTTTCTATTGGCAAATAACACTCCTAAAAGATAGTTGCTATTTTCTTTGGGGTTGGTAACTAATTTGTGTAAATACTAATCTTTTCATATTTTCCCTCCCTCCCTCCCTCTCTCCATTGGTTGTGTTCTGTGTACTATGCTAGGTACTGAAGAGCACTGAAAGAGACAAAGACTTGGTCTTGCCTCAAGTAGCTTACCAACTATTGAGGAAAAAACCTGTACACATAAGAGAGAGTTACAAACCAGAGTGGTATATGCTATAGCACAAGTAAATAATACAAACGTACACACTATAGAAGATCCAAGGATGATATTACGGGCTGAAATTGTGTGGTTTCTTGACTGAGGCTGAGGGGTAGTTTGATATAATGGGAAAAGCACAAGGCAGTGAACTGGAAGACCAGGGTGGAAGTGGTGGAGGTTTCACTTCCACCGCTTGCTAACTATTGTAAGATTGTGACTTGGGCTTTCTGAAGCTAATTTCTCTCACATGTAAATTGGGAATCATGATCATGATAATACCTTTTCTGTTTACTTCTTCAATTTGTATGTTGTACAGTCAATTAAAATTATATAAAAATGTTCTGACAACATTAAAGTATGACTACAACCTAAGGGTGTGTTTTAATTTTTTTAAGGTTTTATTTATTTATTTTTAGAGAGGGGGGGTGGGAGGGAGAGAGAGAGGAAGAGGAACATCAATGTGCAAGAGATAAACTGATCGGTTGCCTATCACGTTCCCCCAACTGAGGACCTGGCCCACAACCCAGGCATGTGCCCTGACCAGGAACCAAACCAGCGAGCTTTCAGTTCATGGGCCAGTGCTCAATCCACTGAGCCATACCAGCCAGGGCTAATTTTAATTTTTCATTACGTACCATTGTATTTATGCTCAAACACTAAGAAATGTTGAAAGTTCAATAAAAAGAGAGGTACATTTTTGGTATATTATATATATGTTACTTAATAGGGAGAGGTAATGACAGGGCTGTGATACAAATCTGACTTGTTTGGGGACAATTTATATTACACTTATAATTATTTAGAAGCTACTAATACTTGTTATAAATAATGTAAGGATAATTATAGCCACTGTTTATTGAGCCTTTATTATGTGCCAGGGACTCTGCTAAGAACTTTTTATTCATTTTCTGATTTAATCTTCTCAGCAATCCTAAGACCCAACTATTATTGTCCTATTCCCCAGAGGGGAAAACTCTCGGTCAGAAGTATTGTCCTTTGGCAAGGTCACACAGCTAGTAAGTAACAAGAGCAGGATTTGAACCTAGATCTGCCTAACTTCTAAGCCAGTAATTTCCATAACTTTGGAATATCACACAAAATGCAATAGTAAACTCAGAGCCAAATGAAGTGGCTTGATGTGTTAAATTGAAAAGAAGAAATAGGTATTTAAATAGTAAATTATTTTAAGCAAAGGTGAAGTGAGGAAACAAAGGCCAGCTCCTGGAAGACTTGTGTGCCCTGTGTGAGAATTTAAAACTTGATTCTGTGGGTGATCAGGAGCCTCTGAAGGTTTCAAGTACAGGAATGCAATCACTGCCCGCCTGCGCAGAATTGGTGCTCCATACATACTTAATGAACGAATGAATAAATGGGATGTGTCTTTTAGAAAGAATGACCTGGTGACAATGGGCAATATGGTTTGGAGGGAAGACCGAAAGTAGGAAAACTGCTGTCGGAGTTTGGGTGAAGGTGGCAGACCCTGAACTGGTGGCATATGGGAGCTGGCTGGTACTGGGTTGGAGAGCCAACTATGTATGTCTGCCCAACTTCAGGTTCAGCGACATCAGCTTGGTATTTTGTAATCAGTCAGCCTGGTGGGAGTATTTAAACCATAAATGTTGGCAAACACTACAAATTAGGTCTTTCATTTTGAAGAGCTGATTTACCAACACATTACTGGCCTGAAAATAGGTTGGAGAGGAGGGAATAACCTACTAAAGGGGTTAATGAGAAATCAGCAATATTTAGCATCAGTTGGTTGACGGGGGAGGAGTGTCAGCGGGGGAGATTATAAAATGGTTTATCAAGTTATAGGCTTGGATGAGTCAAACGGGATACTGGTACCTCTTAACAAGAGTTATGCAAGGTAGGGGAAAGATAGTGAATTCTGTTCAGGGAAAATTGAAGTATGTGTGGGACCTGGTGGTACAGATGTCCAGAAGACAGTGGTTACATAGATATGGAACTAAAAGGAGGGGTCTGGCTCCAGTATAAAATTCAGGTTCAAAATAAAATATAACATAGTTGAAGTCATCGGAATGGATGAATTTTTAAAACAAAATAAAGGGACCCTGGGAAAGGCTGTGGGAAGTCTTCATGTTTTATAAAGTAAATATAGATGAAGCCACATGTCTTCCTTCAAAGAATGAGAAGGTAGGTGGAATTGCATTTTCTTTGTAATTACTGCCTTTTGAATAAAATCACTGCAGTGTAATTGTTTTAAAGAATATTGGTATCTGATGAAAACGGGCATGTGACAGATCAGATTTATAGGAACTTTATAGCAATATTTATCAGAATGACGCTTAAAAACAACACAAAGATTTAATAATCCAAAAGAAGATTAACATATCAAACATCTGAAAGAACAAAAACATTCTACAAAACTAGAAAACAAATTATTTCCAAAATGGAATTATATATATACTTCTCTCTTGGTACTGTGTTGTAATTGTTTCTTTCTTTTTCTGTGCCACTAAATTGTACTGGGGGTGGGAAAATGCTGCGTCTGTCACGTGTGTTAGGGGGCTTGTGCTGGGCATCCTGTGTACTCAGGAAAGAATCTTTTGTGACAGGATTGGAGATTTGAACAGAGAAGATCTAGAAGGTCCCTTTCAATCCTAATAAGAGTACGAAAGGGGAAGTGCTGATAGTTCCTTACCACTTAAAGGAAGTGATCTTTACTCCTTTGTAGCACTGAAGGGCCAGGGCCGATGTTTCAAAGCTACAGAAAGGAAGTGGATTCTCAGATGAACAGCACACAGGTTAAGAATTTGCGAACAATTACAGCTATCCAACAGAGGAAAGGCTGTTTCGGGAGACGGCTATAACTATGATGTAAAAGCTGGAAGCGTCCTCAGATATCTTTAGCTTAGGTCTTCCCCATTTTTTTCATGTTATTGCTTACACAGAAAAATGGCTGTACAGCACATCAATCAATATCTCAGTGTACTTGACACAAGTTCTCAGGGCATTGGTTGGGAAAACTGATCTAATATAAACCCTCATCTGCAGTGGGAAAAACTGAATCTCAGAGAGGGGATACAACATTCCTGGATCTAAACGTTCATGTTAATGTTGGGCTAGAACTCGCGCCTTCTGACAACTAACTGGCCTAAGACAAATTAAGCCCACAAATTAAGCAAGGTTGCGTGTCAGGCTTGAAGGTCAATGTCAGCTGCAGTAGATGGGACAATAGACTAGATGAGTGTTGCTTTAAGTGTGGTCCCACGACCACTGGCATTAGAACTTGTCGAACCTGGAGGAGCTCTTTAAAAACGGAGATTCAAGGGCACCACACAGACTCACTGAATCGGGCGCTGCGGTAAGGCCCGGGAATACGCATTTTTAGGTTTGAAAACACGCCCCATCCTCTACTCCACTCCTCCACAGTACTTTTGGCTCCGGCTTCTGCACGGACTGAGCGGCTGTGCTGGGCGCTCAGCACCCGCCAATCTGACCTCAGAGCAGCGTGGGCGGCGCGTTTTCTGGTGGCAAACTGTCTGTTACGTACTAGCCCTCCGGCCACCACTTGCGGACGCCAATCAGGGCCCGGTCCGGATGCAGAGGGCCGCCGTACCTCCACCACCTCCTGGCCCCGCTGCGGAACCCACTGCGGAGGCGGGGGCCGGGGTCAGAGGCGGCTCTGCAGCGCCCCTTCGAGGCTAGGGCCCTCCGCAGCAAGCCGGGCAGCGATTCCCCTTCTCAGCTCCCGAGCTCCTCCACCTTTTCTGCAGTCCCGCCCACGTGGGTAGCCACTAAGGCGCCTGCGCCAACTCTGCCTCACCCCAGCCTATCAACCAACAGGAAGTTAATGGGTTTCCCATAGTGCCTCGCGAGTGCAGGGGTTTGCTTGCACGCCCCGGAGGGTTGAGTACGGGTTCGCGTTGTCTTTGTTGAGGTTGTCCGGTTGGGCCCGGGTGCTCCACGAGATTGCGGCTCGGTCACTTCCTGCTCCGGCGGGTGCAATGCCGCTTCTTCGGGGCGTGTGGGGCGTGCTGAGTGCCCTAGGAAAATCGGGAGCGGATCTCTGCGCGGACTGTGGGAGCCGACTGCGCTCTCCCTTCAGGTAGGACCACTCGCCTGTGCCTAGGAGGAGGCCGAGCTCCGAACGCCCTGAGCCTGGAACGTAGACGGTTTCTTCACTTGGTGCGCCCGTGCGCCAACAACCCCCCCTTGCCCCCTTCCAGGTCAGGGCTGCCTAGACCCTTTGATTCAGACCCCGACCTTGCCAAGGGGATGGTAGCTTTGCAGGCCTTACCCAGTACTACCCCACGCTTTGCTTCCGGCCACCTTCCCGCCCCTCCTCTCCGGCCGGCCTAGGAGCACCTGGTTGTTTGGCGTTCTTTGTAAAATTGCGCCAACAGTCTCCCGCCTTCATCTACGCGTGCAGGAGGCGGGGCCCGGGAGCTGGAATAGAGGTGCTTTCGCTACTCTCTGCTCTTCGTAGGAGGTAAGGGCTTGGAGTTAGGCTTCAGTTTTGCAGCCTCTTCCCTCTGGTTAGGGCACGATTTTAAATGTCACCTTTTTTTGTCGAAGGTGTCGGAAATACAGCATCTTGATAGCATCTTATTTGGGACCCATTTATATACATGAGAATATTGGCATATATATTTGACATTGGTTATTTTCTTTTTACTTATGTAGTTTTGTGTATATACCGAGATGGTTTTCATCCACCTTGAGAAGTTATCCAAAGAAGCCTATGACTTCATATGTTCGCTTTTCTAAAGAACAGCTGCCCATATTTAAAGCTCAGAACCCAGGTAAGGAGTTTTGGGGCTTGCCCTCTTCTCTGATGTAATAAAGAGCCCACTAAGCAGTTAAACTGCAAAGTTGATTTCCACTACCAAACAATCCAGAGACTGCAGGAACGTAACCGTTCTAATTGATGGCCTGTGAAATAGCAGGTCTAACATTTTTTTTTACAAAATGGAAACACTAAATATAATTGAAAACTTATGAAAGGTATTTTATTTTTTTAAGATTTTATTTATTTATTTTTAGAGCGGGGGAAGGGAGGGAGAAAGAGAGAGAGACATCAGTCAGTTGCCTTCTACAGGCCCCCAACTGGGGACCTGGCCCAGCAACCCAGGCATGTGCGCTAACCGGGAATTGAACCAGTGACCTTTTAGTTTGCAGACCAGGATTCAATCCATTGAGCCACACCAGCCAGGGCTAAAGGTATTTTAAAAATAGCACCATTTTGGGCCCAGTTGCCCTTGTCTTAGAAGACCATTGATAAATCATTTTATCTCTTGCTTAGCTGCTTGTCTCAGGGAATTGTTAATGAAAGTTGTGAAATAACTTCTGTGGAAGTGTTCTGTATACTTTAAAGCTCTCTACAAAGTAGTGCTAACTTCAAGAGCTTTTGCACTGAAAGATTTCCAGATAGAATGTTTTATGACTCCCTAGGAAGGCTGTCGGGTCTTCATTTGGGGTTACAGTGTAAAGCTAATAGCTAACCTTTGCTTACGATTTCTAAAGCCTTCTCACAAGCAGCACATCACAGGACACTTGTAAAAATCAAGCGAGCTGTAATAAAAATTCTCAAATAAAGAATTGGTTTATGAGACATGCTTAAGTGCTCACATCTTTTAAAATGTATAAGTAGTTTGGTAAAGCATTTACACCCCGCCATTTTAGTTAAGATAAGGAAGGAAATTGGGAATAATGAATTGATTTTAGAAAAGTTTATTTTGTTTTCAAATGGTATATCTGTAATTAAAATCCAAGATGGTGGTATATGAATCAAGACTGTATTTTGTTCTTTATTCAGGTGTTGTGAACTTAATTAGTAAAAGTTTTGGAAAAAATGTTTGATTAAAATACGAAGTAAAGAACTTGATGAAATTGATTTCCCAACTACTTAAACTAGTAATCACTTTCTGAGGATCATTTGATATACTCATTGATTATTAGATAATAGACTTTAAAATTAGGAAAAAGTAATAAATTTATCATATAATTAGTTGGTTAAAGGAAAGCTAAATCATTGTATGTGTAAATAAGTTGCGTGTGGTGTATATGTATCTAATAAAACATGTTTAGAATTAATAGATTATGATTTCCTGGCTGTCTTTAGAAAAAAATTAGTCCTGAGACATAAAATTGTGGCATCTTTTCTCATTCCAATCTATAGGTGCAAGAAATTCAGAACTGATTAAAAAAATCGCAGAGCTATGGAGGGAACTTCCTGACTCAGAGAAAAAAGTAAGCATACAGGTTTTCAACATTGCTGACCAGTTACTCCGCAGTTAGGAACAATTGTCATGCCTTTTAAGGGACCAGATGACCCAGAGTTTTATTTATTTGTTTTTAAATATCAATTATCTACAAAAGACCTTCATACCTTCTCATTATTCTCATCATTTACGTAGAGAATATTGATTATGGGGTCGTGATGAAGGGTAGTGACATTGAAGGCTAATTGCTAGACTCTGAGCTTGGTTAGCATGTATATGAATAAACCGTGATGTTGGTCCATATAAACGTGATCCCAGAGCACATTTTTCATGCGATGGTTTGGTCTGTCTGTATCTGAAGTCATGCAGTTGTCCTTCCTTGGCAGATGTGCTATGTTTAATTGGCCAGCAACAGTTTATTGACTTTTTAAAAAAATTTATTTATAGGTATATGAAGATGCTTACAAGGCAGACTGGCAGGCGTACAAACAAGAGCTAATGAGAATTGAAGAAGAGCTAACTCCAAGTCAGAGGGTATCTTTAGAAAAAGAAATGATGCAAAAACGTTTAAAAAAGAAATCAATAATAAAAAAGAGAGTGAGTATTATTGAAATATTCTTTTGACAAAGAACTGAAACTTACATAACTAACGAATATAGGTAGTTTTCTCTTTGATAATGTGTGTGACTATACGGTGTACTCTAGTTAGGACAAATGGAATAGTCCTCTTCTGCCATATGAGTCCATCTTGGAAACCCTTGTTGCTGCCTTGGGATGTAGGAATAGTAAGAATCTGTGCTTCTGAGTCTTGTCTGAAATAGCCTATTGATTTGAATAGTGTTATAGGTAATGGTGAATTTGATTCTGAATATTGCTAACAGAATGCATTTAATAACACATCAGGGAAAAGTGCCTATTGTATCTAATTAAATAAGGGCCTTTAAGATGAAATCTTTCTTTTCCTCATTAAAAACCATGCATGATTCCATCCTGCCTGGTGTGGCTCAGTGGATCGAGTGCTGGCCTGTGAACCAAAGGGTCGTGGGTTCCATTGCCAGTCAGGGCTCATGCCTGGTTTACGGGCCAATTCCCCAGTAAGGGGTGCACAAGAGGCAACCACACATTGATGTTTCTCTCCCTCTCTTCCTCCCTTCCCCTCTCTCTAAAAATAAATAAAATCTTAAAAAAAAAACAAACCCAAAACCCACATGGTTCAAAAATTGTAGTTCCTAGCTTAAGGTATTAATTCACATAAATGCCATTGTTTGAAAGTTAGACTACATTTTTGAATACAAACAGTATTAGTTATGAGGTAGTCAGTACATACAGTATAGAAAATGGTCATCAGTTTAATCTATTTCTCTGAAAAAGTAGCATATAGCCTTTAATGGGCTCATGTATCCATGACCTTAATGTTTTGAGTCCTCCTAAGGACTCAGCCAGTTTCAAGTCAGTAATCTGGTTGCTGATCGAATTAGTAAAAGGATCCAGAAAAGAAACCAAGAGTGAGAAATACACTTTCTGCATAGGGATGGTATGTGGAAGGATGAGTACTAAAGTTGACTCTTCCTCTTTTACTCTCCCTTTCTCTTCAGTGCACGCAGTCGCCGGTAAGAGTGGCAAGGACCAGAAGTGAGCATTGGGCAGATAGAGGCTTTCCCTTTCAAATATTTCTTGTCTTTCTCTCTTCTGGTATTTCCTGTATGCTTTTGTTATACCTGTTATACCTATTGCAGTTGTCCCATAGTCCTTGGTATTCTGGATTTTTTCCCCTGAGTCTTTGTTCTCTTTTAGTGTTTCCAAGGATTTTATTAATACGTCCTCTAGATCAGATCCTTTTGCAGCTGGGTCCAGTCTACTAATAAGCACATCAAAGGCCCTTTATTTTAGTTAGTGTTTTTGCTCTCTAGCATTTCTGCTTACATTGCTCATCTGTTCTTGCTTGCTTTCTAGAGCCCTTAGTGTATTAATCATAGTAGTTTTTATATTCCTGATCGGATAATTTCAACATCCTTGCCATGTTTCTTTGTCTCAGCAAACAATGTTTTTTGCCTCTTAGTATGTCTTGGAATTTTTCCTTGATGGCTTGACCTGATGTACTGGGTAAAAGGAATTGCTGTTAAATAAGCCTTAACAGGGTGGCAGGGGTGGGGGCAAGGGAAGTACTCTCTAGCGCTGTGATTAGGTCCCAGTCTTTCAGAGATGCTATGTCTCTCTTCTGGGAACTGCACTAGCGTTTCTCAATTTTCTCTCTCTCCCCCTTAGGTGGGATAGGATGGCTAGAGTGGGCTAGACTTGCACATTTGCCTTCCTTCAGGTCAGTTAGGCTCTGGTAATACCACAGGAGGTCAGCGCTGATTAACTAGTTGCCCTTGAGGGCAGGCCTTGTGAAGAATAAAGTGCTCAGAGGTTTCAGACTGGCTCCCTGTCCCCTCCCTCTGCTGAAAGCAGTGTGTGGGGGGTGGGGGGTGGGGGGGCGGGGTGTTTCTAGATACTTATTGTGGGGATCTGGTCAAGCTCCTGAAGTTGGAAATCCCACGTTAGTATGAGGGCCCTCTGTGACTGGGTCCTCTGGAGTTCCTAAAAATCTCGGAGATGTCCTCACAGAACCTCCTGCAGTTTGTTCGTGACAGTTCAGGTTTTCCTTCCCAGCACTGGTTCGCCCAGCGCCCTCCTCCTGAGTCTCTGCGCCTCAACTCTGCTCACTCGTCTGTGTCCCGTCTGGGCGCCAACAGCAGAGTGCTCTGTGTCCTCAGGGATCCAAGAAGAGTTGTTGATTTTTCAGTCTGTTCAGTTTTATACTTGTGAGGAAGGAGTGGCACCTTCTAAGCTCTTTACGTGTCTAACCTGAAGCCTGAGGGGTTTTTCCCTCATATTGCCCCTTCCACTCCCTGTCGGAATTTTCCTTCCCTCCCCATTGAAGACTGCCAGTACCAAGTAGTTGGAGATCAGGTTAGACGTGTGGGAATTAGGAAGTTGCAAGCGCACCATCTTGGACAGAAATCCCTAGTAGTAATTCTAGAAATAAAAGGGGCAGTAATTAAGTTGTGAAGTCTACAGCAGTTTCATGAAATGTTCTGGAAAAAGGAAGTGATTTTTCATTGGAAATCAGAGGAGATGGTTTTATCTTTTAAAAAAGATTTGTATATATGCTCAGTTACTCAGTTCATGGAGACTATGAACATAACAAGTAAAGGAAATGTATGGAAAGTAACTCAAAAAATCCATCATAATTTTCAAAACTTAGTGCTATCAAAATTCTGACCCCAGGGGGAAATAATCACATACTTGATATAAGAATCATAACATTCATTTTAAGGAACATTCTGCATAATACATAATAGTGAATACAGTTTCTGTGTGTAAAATTAAGTCTCATAGAGGTTAAAACTATATCTAACTCTTCCATTTTTATTACTTAGGAGTTAACACTGCTTGGAAAACCGAAAAGACCTCGCTCAGCTTATAACATTTTTATATCTGAACGCTTCCAAGAAGCTAAGGATGGTACCTCACAGGTAAAATAGGACAGCTTTGTTTTTTAAAATTTTGTTTATTTTAATTTTTAAAATATTTAGGAGATTTTAGAGGTGCTGTATGTTAGGTGGTGAAGAAAAGTAATAAATTACTATAAACAAGTACAATATACAAGTAAGGCCCTCTTTCTTATATCTCTTTAATGGAAAAGTCCTTGGTCTTACCATGTATAATTGAGTATACAGTTGCCAATATGTATATTGTCAACTTTTTTAATTAAAGAAATTTTTTCTCTAGTTTGTAGGGTATTAAAGTTTTGAAAACTTTTCTTATTCAGCAGTTCTTAACTGTTTTACTATCACTGGGTAAGACTGGAGTTAGAGCTGTAATATTTTGTACTGGAATTTGAGCCTAACCTGCTGCTTCATGTCTGTCCTTTAATAAAATAGAATTTTAGTTATGTCCATAGGAATATCTTATATGTATATGTTGTTGTATGAATGTGTCAAAGAAAGAAAACTTGTTATTCCTGTTGTAGCTTAGTCTTTTTTCCTTCTTAGAAGTTCCAAATTGGCAGTCCTGTTTTTCCCTTTATAGTATGACATGGTAAGAAAAATGTATGTTCAAATCCCTATCTCTTGTCAATCTGAGATGAAGGTTTTTGCCACTCTGCCTATTTGGGTTGTTTGGGTCTGTAGTTCGTTTCACAAATCCTGTTTAACTTATGATTAAATAATGTGTATATGTAATGCCTTCTTTGGCCAAATACTTTCATTAATTCATTCCCTTTGGAGTTTTAAATTCACTTTCTATGGCCCTACATTACTAATATGCAAGCCTATGTACTATTTTAGTTGGAATTAGCTCAGTCATTAATTTACCTTGGATTCAGTTTTCTTATCAGCACCAGAAGGTTATATACTAGAGAATTCTAGATCACTAGTTCTTAACTCTGACTAAAATAAAATAAAGAAGTAAAATAAAATAAAGCACGTTGGAATCACTGAGAAAGTTTAATGGCTGGGTCCTATCCCTGGAAATGAAAATTAAGTTGACTATGTCATTTTATTCATTAAAAAGATAGTAGTTATTCATCTTCATAATTTAAAGAATCAAAGTAAGGCTAATTATGAAAGATACTAGTTTTCACTGCCCTGTCCTATTTCTTACTCTGGAAGCAGATTCTACTGTTTTAGCTGATTATTATGGTATTCATCTCCATATCTCTAAATAACAGTCTTATATTGTTATTTCTTTATTTTTTTTTCAGTTGTAAGCATTAGCTCTACTTTAGACATTACCTCCCATTATTTCAGATGAACACTGAACTCTCCCCACTCTTCACATTTCCATCCTGCCTCCCAATATTGTTATTATTTTGGTTGGATCAGTATTGTTTCTGTTTTGATTACTGTATTTTGCCATGTATAATGTGCACTTCTTTGTCCAAATTTTTGAGGGAAAAATAAGGATGTGCATTATACATGGATGTAATCACATGCCATGGGTATAATAACCCCATGTATAATGTGCACAAAACTAGGCTCGCATTATACACAGGAGCACGTTATATGAGCTGTGCCATTTGCTATGATTATTTTGCTTTTCTTGTAAAACTTACTTTGCCTGAACTTGATAATGTCTTGTTTCCTTAGTTTTTTTGTACTATCAATAATTTTTCTGCGAATTTTTTAATATTCACCAGCTTTCAGTACATTTTGGATACATTAAATATTCTTTTGTTTCTGATATTCCTTTCATTTTTTCTTTTTTTATTGTGTTTTTTTCTATTACCATTTATCCACCTTATACCCTTTTCCCCTTACACCCATCTCCTAACCCCTGCAACCAGCACACTGTTGTCCTTGTCCATGTCCATGAGTCCTTTTTCTTTTTTTGCTCAATCCACCCCAAGCCACACCCTCCTCAAGAGCTGTCATCCTGCTCTCAATCTATGAGTCTGTCCCTGTTTTGCTTGTTAGTCTAGTTTGTGCATTAGACTCCACATATGAGTGAAGTCATCTGGTATTTGTCTTTCTCTGACTGGTTTATTTCACTTAGCATAGTGTTCTCCAGATCTATCCATGCTGTCACAAAAGGTAAAATTTTCTTCTTTTTTATGGCAAAGTAGTATTCCATTGTGTAAATAAACCATAGTTTTATTCATTCTTCTACTGTTGGACATTTGGGCTGCTTTAAAAGTATGGCTATTGTAAATAGCGCTGCAGTGAACATAGAGGGTGCTTATGTTCTTTTGATTTAGTCTTTCATGTTTCTTTAGATAAATTCCCAGAAGTGGAATCATTGGGTCAAAAGGCAGATCCATTTTTAGTTCTTATGAGGTGTCTCCATACTGCTTTCCACAGGGGTGCACCAATCTGCATTCCCACCTACAGTACCAAAATGTTCCCCTTTCTCCACATCCTCCCCATCACTTGTTTGTTAATTTATTGATGATAGGTGTTCTGACCAGTGTGAGGTGGTATCTCATTGTGGTTTTAATTTGCATTCCTCTGATGATGAGTGACATTGAGCATCTTTTCATATGTCTGTTGGCCATCTGGATATCCTCTTTGGAGAATTGTCTATTCAGGTACTTCGCCCATTTTTTTACTTGGATTGTTTGGGGGTTTTTGGTGTTGAGTTTTATAAGTTCTTTATAAATTTTGGATATTGACCCCTTATCAGATGTATCATTGGCAAATGTGTTCTCCCATTCAGTGGGTTGTCTTTTCATTTTATTGATGGTTTTATTCGCTGTGCAAAAACCTTTTATAGTTTGATGTAGTTCCATTTGTCTGTCTGTTTTGTTTCCCTTACCTGAGGAGATACATCAGAAAAAATACTGCTATGAGCAGTATCTGAGATTTTACCGCCTATGTTTTCTCCTAACATTTTTACAGTTTCAAGTCTAACATTTAAGTTTTTAATCCATTTTAAGTTTATTGTTTTGTGTAGTCTAGTTTCATTTTTTTTTGCCTGTATCCAGTTTTCCTAACACCATTTACTGAATAAACTAACTTCAGCCCATTGTATGTGCTTGCTTCCTCTGTCAAATATTGACTGTGAAGACATGCGTTTATTCTGGGATCTCTATTCTGTTCCATTAATCTGTGTGTTTTTATGCCAGTACCTTGCTGTTTTGATTATTATGTCCTTATAATATAGTTTGATATTAGGTAGGGTGACTCCTCCAACTTTGTTGTTCTTTATCAAGATTGCTATTGCTATTTGGGGTCTTTTGTGGTTCTATATAAAGTTTTGGAATTGTAGGGGCGCTCCACCCACTGAGCGCTGCCCCCCTCCCCCACTCCTAATCCACCATGGATGAGAATAAGTCTACCAAGATGTGATCTGCTTGGGGAGGAAAGGCGACCAATCTCTCAAAGGAGAAGGGCCTTGACTCTGTTCCTTAGTGGGCTTTTATTGGGTTCACTTTGCACAGGAATACAGGTAAAGCTCATCAATCATTGTCAGGCAGTAATGGTCAAACAACAGATAACAGTCAAAGAACTATGAGGGCTTATTCTGAGTCAGGGTCAGATAGCTAAAGGGCCATAAAATTTTGGGGTAACAAACTCATTTCATGCTTGGACCCTTATCATTTAAGTTAAGGGTATTCTTAGCAAAGCAGGTTTCACAGGATTTTATGCATTGTTTCTTAGGCCTGATTACCCTGGGAACCACCGGTTCCTGCCCAGGGCCTCACCCACCTCTGGTGTTGTTTTAGGCTTAAGTCAGGCAGGGGAAGTAAGGCAGCCAAGAGATTAGGAGACCTTTTACAGATAGAATGAGGACCTTGAAAAGCCAATGGGTGAGGGTCCATCACCCCTTTTCTGTAGTCCCCTAAGTCCTTCCCTGATGGCCCCTTCGTGACCATGCCTGTCTTAGGTTGTCCCTCCCTTGAGGAATCTTACCCATCATTGGCTAACCAGTCATCCGTCTGGGGCCAAGCAGGGTGAAGTAAAGGGGACAGAAGTGGTGCCCCAGCCAGGAAGATAAGCTTTGTCTCCTTAGTGACTTGTGGCCCCAAGGTCTTTTAGCCATGGGGGTTTACAGCTTCTGAAATCAGGCAGGGCGGTTCCCAACATGGAATATTTGTTCTAGTTCTGTGAAATACAATATTGGTACATTGATAGAAATTGCGTTGAATCTGTAGATTGCTTTGGGTAGTATGGACATTTTAATGATGTTAATTCTTCCCATCCA
Organism: Desmodus rotundus; assembly: GCF_022682495.2. Taxonomy (NCBI): domain Eukaryota; kingdom Metazoa; phylum Chordata; class Mammalia; order Chiroptera; family Phyllostomidae; genus Desmodus; species Desmodus rotundus. The sequence goes on along the minus strand of NC_071390.1, from coordinate 43,447,847 downwards.
TTAACAAGGTATGTGCTTCCACTTATTTGTATCATCTTCAATTTCTGTCTTCAATGTCTTACAATTTTCTAGGTACAGTTTTTTTACATTTTTGTTTAAATTGATTCCTAGGTGTTTTGTTCTTTTTGAAACAGTTGTGAATGGCATTGTTTTCTTAACTTCCTTTTCTGATAGTTGATTATTGGCATATAAAAATACAACTGATTTCTGGATATTTACTTTGTATCCTGCTACTTTGCTGAACTTGTCAATCAGTACGAGTAGTTTCTTGGTGGAATCTTTGGGGTTCTATTTGTACATTGTTCTGCCATCTGCAAATAGTGACAGTTTTACTTCTTTCCAATTTGGATGCCTTATATTTCTTCTTCTTGTCTGATTGCTGTGGCTAGGACTTCCAGGACTATGTTGAATAAGAGAGGTGAGAGTGGACATCCCTCTCCTATTCTTGATCTTAAGGGGAACCCTTGTAGTTTTCGCCAGTTGAGTATGATGCTGGCATTGGGTTTGTCATATATGACCTTTATTATGTTTAGGTATATTACCTCTATTCCCACTTGGCTGAGAGTTTTTATCATAAATAGGTGATGGATTTTATCAAGTGCTTTTGAAACTGGAAAAGGCATTGGAGTTCAGGCTCCCTGTCACTACCAAACCCAATAAGCAGAGACAGGGGTTGAATCTTCATGGGCGCTTTATTCAGACGGCCAGTAATCTGAGAAGACGGCAGGTTCATACCCTAACAGACCATCTTGTCTTGTCTTTCCAGGCCAAGATTTTTATAGCAGGGGATAAACAAGGTGCGGTGAGGGGTTTTGAAATTCAGGGAGGGTCAGGTAGAAGCAACATTCCTGTCTTGAGCGGTTAGCTGTTCCCAGGGGTAGGTGGTGGTATGCCCCTCCCTGAAACACAGTGGTTTGGATGCCTTCACTTGTCCCCAGGTGGTAATCTTTAGCAGTGCCCCTTTGCCCCAGGAGGTCAGCTGTTTTCCCAGGAGCCAGGGTGGGCCTTATCTGTAGTCTCTGAAACAAAAGCTTTAACATATACATTACTTGCTAGGCTTATAACTATTTACCTTAAACTAAAATTTTCCAACTCTTAAGTCCCCTATTAATATTTTGTTTTTTTTCCCTTTCTCTTTGTTCTGACTCTAGAATTATTATTTCTTTATGCATCTTCTGAATTGATATGCTAATTTTCTTTTATGTATTGTTTTCTCTCAGCCTTTTTGCTTTTCCTTCTGGGGTAACAGTATATATTTTCACTTAATTGCCCTGTTTCCAGCATGGTATTATTGCCCCCTACTATGCCTGGTATCCACTGAGTAACTCATTTTACTGTTTTGAGAGGCTGTGTCCTAGAATATGCCCATGGTCAGGATTTAGCCTCTTTTTTAAAACACTTTCAATCAGTCCTCCTGACCTTACCTCAATTTTTTACTTATCTGGTGCTGCCAATTGTTGAGCAACTTTGGAATTCTACATTGTAAAACACTACTTTTCCTACTGCCAATGCGAGAGTGGCATTCATGGGTTAGGTGGGCTGGGAGCCGTGGCTCCATGTGCGTTTCAGCTTCCACGGATTTGCATTGCAAGTGCTGTCTACTGTTATCTTTGTTCATATGGGTTCATGCCTTAAATTTTTTTGTTTATTCATTTAATTTTTTTTATTTTAAAATGAAGAACAGAAATGTATTGCTCAATTTCGGAGCCTGGGATGTCCAAGACCAAGGTGCCCTCATGGCCCTCTTCCTGTTCATTAGCTGGCGCCTTCTCACTGTCCTCATCCAGTAGAAGGATCCGTTTAATGGGTTTTAGGAGTGAACAAACCATCGTTCCATCTCTTTAATTTTTTTGAATGAATTATTTTATTTAGGTGAAAGATCAGATTACTTATGCATGCAACTTTATAAATTATTTTTTAACTCATTGAATATGAAACTTTATGGATTAAACTTTATAGATAAGAAAAAGATGAGTTAGGAAAGAATCGAAAACATTAAAGGACATAATTCCTTTCAAAGCTGAGTTAGAGCAGTTATTTACTCACTAAAGTTTAAAATGTCCAAGACACAATATTTATGTAGTTTCAGGTACTACCTGGTATCTTTCTTGGTATCTGTTTTTGTTGATAGGAAGATAAAATTCAATCGAAGTTCTGCTGAGAACAATAAAGTTATTCTCTCTCCACTCCTTAAAATCACCGATGATCTTCCTAGCTTTAAACAGATACTTTTCAGACCATGTTCTTCCCTCACGTTTTCCACCTGCGCATTTTTCCCTTTATTCTCTGCTCTCTGGGAGCAACAGCATAGGCAGCATGAGGAGCGCTGACTCTCCTCCCTGCCTTCCTGCCTCCCTTCCAGCATTGGAATCCCTGTATCCCTTTAATTTTACAGATGAAGAACCAAGCCTAAGGGAGGTAATAAAGGTTTTTCCAAGTCCCATAATTAAGTTCAACTAAGTAGAATTGAGGGCTGGTGTTGTATTGTTCCTATGACTGTATCTAAACACTGTGGCACACATTTCAAAGTAAAACATTATAGAGAAGAAAAGAAAAACATTTAGTCTTTAAAGTTAAACTATAACAGAATATACTTGAATATCAGTATTTCTGAACCAAAAAAGATAAATATCTGTACAGTAAAAACTCATCAACAAAATAAAAAGGCAGCCTACTGAATGGGAGTAAATATTTGCATATTACATATCTGATAAGGAGTTAATATCCAAAATATAAAGAACTCAAAATAGCAAAAAAGAATTCTGATTAAAAAGTGGGCAGAGGATCTGAATAGACATTTTTCCAAAGAAGACATAGAGATTGCTAAAAGGTGCTCAACATCACTAATTATCAGGGAAATGCACATGAGAGCTGCAGCTTTCCTCACACCTGCTGGAACAGCTGTTGTCAGTGACAAGAATTAACGAGTGCTGCGTGGGTGTGGACAAAAAAAAATCCTTGTGCATAGCTGGTGGGGATGTAAATTGCTGAAGCCACTATGGAAAACGGTGTGAAGATTCCTGAACAATTTAAAATTAGAGCTATCATGTATCCATCCAGCAGTTTTACCTCCGGGTAATATCCAAAGAAAAAGAAAACACTAATTTGAAAAGATAACCGAACGCCCATACCAATGTTCATTGCAGCATTATTTACAATAGCCCAGATGTGGAAGCAGCTTAATTGTCCAATGGATGCGTAGATAAAGAAACTGATAATATGAATATGAATATTATTCAACCATAAAAAGAAAGAAAACTTAACCATTTGTGGCAACATGGTTGGATCTTGAAAGCATTATGCTAAGTGAAATAGGTCAGACCGGAAAAAGACAAATACTGAACCATTTCACTTATATGTGGAATCTAGAAAAAGAAACACCCGAGCTCATAGATAAAACCAGATTGGTGGTTGCCAGGGATGGGGGGTGGGCGAAATGGGTGAAGGTACAAACTTCCAGTTATAAAATAAATAAGTCTTGGTGTTGTGATGTACAACATAATAACTATAGTTAATACTATATTGCATATTTGAAAGTTGCTCAGAGAGTATATCTTAAAGTTCTTAAAAAATTATGTTGACAAATGTTAACTAGGCTTATTGCGATGATCATTTCACAGTATATACAATAATATTGAATCACGTTGTACACCTGAGACTGATATGTTATATGTCAATTCTATCTCAAAAAAGATAAATATCTTTATTCCAGCCATTTTGTATATTTTAACAGTTTAGAAAGAAAAGATATTAAGATTGATGAGGCTTTACCTGTGATTCTTAATATCTGAGTTTTTGTTGAAATGAGTAATAAAAAAAGATTTTTCTTTAATCACTAAAGTTCATGTATCTGGTACTTACACTGTGTTGTTTTACAGTTAAGGCTGAAGGCTGTAAATGAAAGCTGGAAAAATCTGACCAGTTCTCAAAAGCAAGTAAGTATGGTTTTAATCTCAAGTGTCTAGTTAGGGAGAGCATCTGTGCAAGGACGTGTTAGGGCAAGGCTTGCTTTGTGTGAAAACCACCTTATGCTACTAGTAACACAGTGAAAGTATTTTTAAGTAACTTTCTATTCTTAGAATCAATTTGGCTTTTTTCTTTTGGAAGTTTTTAACTGCAAATAAAATTGGTATTTAAAACAATGTCACACCGAGTTTAGTGTCCAGTGTATTCAGTGACAGTCACACTGTGCCTCTGTTCCTTTCCCATGTTCCCAAGCCCCGAAGTTGTAATAACTCAATACAAAATCTTTGTCTCTTACCTTTTTCTCATCTAATTTTTATCTCACAAAACGTTCTTCCTCAGTCCCCCTTGACACATGTTTAAGAGTAAGGTAATTTTTATAGTATATATGGAAGCATTCCAGAAATTAATGGCAAAGATTCTTCTACAATTATTCTAACAATCACACTTTTTCTCAGGTATATATTCAGCTTGCTGAAGATGATAAAGTTCGTTATTTTAATGAAATCAAATCCTGGGAAGCACAAATGGTTGAAGTTGGACGTGAAGATCTTCTTCGTCGCAAAGTTAGGCCCCCAGCAAAAAGCACTGAGGAGTATTAAATAGAAGATTGGGTTATGATCATAATGGATAGACACAAGAAACCAATTAGGTCTCAATGTCTGAAATGCTTAGAAAACTAGAAGGATAAAGTTGGTAAACATTTTATACTTAATTCCTTTTTCTTTACACCATGGACTTCTGCCAGTCCAATACATTTTGTATTGGTATCTTACTTTGGAAAACTCAAACATACAAAAGTTCGTGTGAAGTTTATTTTGTGTTTAGAAAATGCAGAGGATCAAAATAATCCATGAAATGTATCAGTAACCATTTTACCTTTGATAAAGGTGAGTCAGACTGTGAAGGTTTTTTATAATACTTGATGACTGTGGAAAGGGCATTCTTGTTTCCTTATATTATGGAGGCAGGGTTTCCTATTCAGGAGTGTCCCAAATTGTAGAGCCATCATGTTCCATGATTAATCGTGCATTTTTTTAAAGAGCACCCAGAACTCATTTAGGTAAATTCCAATTCGTAGATATAATTTACATTCAGGGCTAATGGTTGTATAGGCAAGGGCTTGCTGGTTTCAGTTGCAACTTTTTGTACAAGAGGAGATTTATAAACCTTTCCTCATTGTACTTTTTTTCCTAAAGTTAAAACTAAGACATTATGTACTAAATCTATGCATATTGTTTTATATTGCATAGAATTAAATTTTTGTTTCCTAATTACATGTTAAAGGTGAAATATTTGTTTTATAGCTTCTTTTTTTTTTTCTTTTTAAGTAGGGATATGTATTCTGAAATTATTTTTTCTTTCATGTGAGTATATTTATCCAGAAAGTAGAGAACTGGTCTGTAAGTTTTAAATGAGAAATCCAAAAACAGAAGTCTCCAAAGTCTCTGGACTTGGAACCTGTCATTTTAAAACATTTTATATGACATAAAAGACATGTAAGTGACAGCCAACTCTGGCCCGTGGGCCCAATTCCACCCACTGCCTGCTTTTCATGGCCTGTGAGCTCAGAATTTTGTTTACAGTTTTAAATGGTTAAAAACATATTTTAAGACATGAAAATTAATATGAAAGCCACTGTTTATAAATAAAGTCCTGTTGGAATACAGCCATACTCATTCATTTGTTTTTTATTTATGGCTACGTTTGTGCACCAATGACAGAGTTGAGTAGTTGCTTCAGAGACTCTGGAGTCTTCAAAACCAAAAATATTTACTGTCTGACCCTTCACAGCAACAGTTTGCCAACCCAGGGTCTGCAGTGGAGTGTGGTGTGACAAGTGTTAAGTCCATCGATATGTTGGGATAGGTGTTTAACTGACTCAGAGATTCTTATTTTAGAATTTGTCAGCATTGTGTTTAAGAGGAAGGAGGTCAAATCACAAAACCTAAACTGTTGTCCCGCAGTGTTAGCAAGAAAAATAATCTTGTTTCAGATTATGTTGTGTTTTAATAAAAGAGTTCCATCTAGTGTGGAATGAGAATCTTAAATTATTTGCTATGGCTTGGTAAAATGAACCTTTGGAGTTTTCCAGTTAGCCCATACCATAAAAACTTTACCATCTTTTAGCATTTGTTTATCCCCTTAAGAGAGTCAAGCAAAAGTATTCAGAATTCACACTACCTTTTTGATCAAAATAATTCATCTTTCATCATCAGTTCATAGTAATAGGGTAATTCAAAATTTATATGTACCTTATGTTACACAAACTAGGAATTCTCAATTCTAGATCTCCAGAAAAATTTTGAAGATTTTTGTTGTTTGTAGATAGAAAATAAGTAAAATGTCATGCCTTGTTCTATACTGAAGTTGACAAAGGTGTGGACTATGGACTGAAGAGAAAAGTGAAACTTAATAGGAAGCTTAAGATTGAAGTTGGGTCTTTTCAAACAATTTGCTCCTGTGGCTACGAAGGTGGGACAAAGTCTGCTGTTAGGTAGATACCATGAGGAAAGGGGCTGGGGGAGAAGAGATGCGCTGGTGGCTGTCACAGTCTTTCTCCACTGGGTTTCTGGGACAGAGTAAGCTCTAATTCTCTGTGGCATTTAGAATGATACTGATTGTGTACCACACTTAGGAGTGGAGAAAATCATTCAAGTCATTTATGGTGTTCTGTGCATCAGGTGAGCCCAGGGAGCACATAGGAGTCAGTGTGTGTAATAGTATAGGATAGCTGAGGTTGAGAAATGAGTTTTGTAAACATCTGGAAAACAAGTGTTGTATAAAACACATATTTAAAATTACCTTCTGAGCTCTTAGCATTCATCTACATAAACTATTTCATACAGAATACATTCAAATCATATTTTCCCAGTTATACTAGGGAGTTCAATGTCTAGTAAGTTCTCAAGTATATAGGAGGAAAAAAGTATGAAATAGTGCCTTGACTGGTGTGGCTCAGTTGGGCAGCATCCCGCAAAGTGAAAGGTCACTGATTGATTCCTGGTCAGGGCACATGCCTGGGTTGTGGGTTACCTATGGCAACCTATCATTGTTTCCCAAGTCAGTGTTCCTTCTCTCTCTCCTCCTCTACCGCCCAAAAAGTGTGAAGCAGTGAAAAGAGCTAAAGCAGAACCATTTTATGGTAATAGCAATTTTTACTTGGTTTCTTTTTTTCCTAAACGAATTGTCATTGGTAATGCTCTAAATATTATGATAATCTGATTCACACCTTAATAAACTTCAGTACATGTTGATTGGTATGCCATGTAGCAAACACCTTCCAGTTTAACAATATGTGCAAATTTTCTTTTTTAAAAATTTTTGATTTATTGATTTTAGAGGAAGGGGGAGAGGCAGAAAGAAATTGACTCATTCCACTCATTTATGCATTCATTGGTTGATTCTTGTATGTGTTCTGACTGGGGATTGAACCCGCAACCTTGGCATATCTGGATAATGCTCTTAACTGAGTTACCTGACCAGGGCTAAACTCCGTTGTTGTAAAGAGTAAGAATTTATGTCAATAACCAGTAGCCACTCATATAAAGCCTTCCTTTTTAGACTAACTTGTAAGTTGACCGAACAAAGTAATTTGTTAGGACAAATTACTAACAAATTAGTAATTTGTTACTCATTAATTGCTAGTAAATAATTAATTTAGCTGTAGGAGCTGAAGAGCAGTGCTAGGTGGAAAGATGCTGAAGAAGTGAAACAAAGCTGTGCTTACGCTGTTCTGAGCGTATGTTCAGAGTGAGGAGATTTCTGTCCTTCTGTTCACTGGCGTACCAGTGTTAGGTTGGAAGCAATTAGATTGGAGAGTCAGGAGATTTCTGTCCTTCTGTTCGCTGGCGTACCAGTGTTAGGTTTGAAGCAATTAGATGATTGGAGAGGGTTGTGTGATAATTCTACTTTTTGATGTTTATTTAAAGGATATTGACCCTGGCTGGTATAGCTCAGTGGATTGAGCTCGGGCCTGCGAAGCAAAGGGTCACAGGTTCAATTCCCCATCAAGGCACCTGCCTGGGTTGCAGGTCAGGTCCCTAGTAGGTGGAGTGCAAGAGGCAACCATACATTGATGTTTCTCACCCTCTCTCTCTCTCCCCTGCCCCTCTCTCTAAAACTAAAATAAATAAAATCTTTAAAAAAAAAAAAAGGATATTGTGTGAAGATTCAGCCTGCTGTAATCATGTAATTTTGCTATTGCTTTTGGCTAACTCCTTGAAAATGCCATTTTTTAAAAACAGGGTGTATATTTTTATAGATCCTATGAATGTGTGTGTATTTAAATTTCTCAATTAAACTACGTTGATCTAAAGTCACTAGCAAATTTTATTGATTTTTTTTCCTGACATTTTCTGTACCTAAAATTAATCCCCACCAGGAAGATTTTACATTGTTAAGTGATAGTATCCGTTGTTTTTCTTAATTTTATCAATATTAACACTAAGAATATTCTCTCTCTTTCCTCTCTCACAGCCACTCTTCCTCCTTTTTTTCATTTCTCTCTTACGGACAAATTTGAAAATGTTATTTAGCACAGACTGTTGAAATTTTAAAGCGGTAAAACTTTTTAAAATTGAAGCTTTGGAAAGGAAAGACTAAGAAAGTGAACATATTTATAATTTGAATTTGTAAAACTTTCCAAACAGAAAGAGTCATAAAACTATACAAAGCGAGTATCAGTTTCTCACGTTGTTCACAAATAAATTACTTTTGGCAATGACTTACATATATGTAATGGAAAATATGTAAAGCACAAACTGTTTTCTAGTGCAGATGACCCTCTGTACCTAGGGGGTTGGTTCCAGGATACCGCACACCGCCACCTCCGCCTTTGCAACTCCCTTATATAAAGTAGTTACTCTGAATTGAATAGTTATTAATACTGAGCAAGCCACGTAAAGTGAGTGAAGTAAAAACATGGCCGTCTCACCAGTTTTGAGCAGTGGGGACTAGGCAAAGGCTAACTCCTAAGGTGGTTGGAGAGAAATATGGGTTGGGTGGGGCAGGAGAGGAGAGAGTGTGAATAGACTAACTAAAGAGTTTGTTTCTCCCTACTTATTTTGCTTAAATTGAGGAAAGTAGACTTAGATAAGCTATTGCATAATGGATTCTTTGTTCAGACTAGGCATGGTGATTCTCAACCCTTGCTCAGTAGAATCAACTAGACCTTTTTAACGTGAAATTGCCTAGGCCAGAATCTGGAGGGTAGAACCGGGCACGAGTTTTTGTGAAAGTTATGCTGGTGAAATAATGTTCACTTGGGTTGAGGAACCACTTGGTGTTGCCCCAAACTTCCCAACCTGGTAGTAGTGGCTGGTAACAGAGTAACTGCAGTCCATTATCCAAGTTGGAAGTTGTTTGAAAAAGAGGGAACTATTTTGTATTCATGGGACAACAGGCAACCTGGGACACAGGGTCACTCTAGCTATGAGTGTGCTTATTTATTCCTCTTACCTGTTGTGTAGTTAGACGACTGCTGGGAAGAGCCCAGGTTCCATCAGGTACCGCTCCTGTTTTCTTCAGTATGCCTCGTGCATATTAGCACTTTCGGTAAGCCATCATGCAAGTAAGATTGGTAAGTATTGTTTCTAACTAACCCTGGGCTACTTTTAACATATAGTAAGAGGAGAGTTTCCTTTGAAAGATGTCACCTTCCCTGGTGTTGAATCCCTGATTTAAACCCTGGAGAGTTTAAACCTTAATGGTGCCTGAAGCATGGAATCAAGCTGACTGAGGACTGTTTTCTTTTTAATTCATGTGTGGCCAGACATGCTTGCTTGCTTTTTAAGAGCACATGGAACATTCTTCAGGATAGGCCATGTGTTAGGTCATAAAACAGCCTCATATTGAAAAAGATTAAGATCATGCAAAATAATCACAGTGAAAAAAATAAGGAAATTGGGGAAGTTCACAAACGTGGAATATAAACATCACATTTCTAAATAACCAATGTGCCAAAGAATAAAATCACAAGGGAAATAGAAAACACATTGAGATGAAGGCAAATGAAGACGGTGTTCCAAAGCGTAATGGGATACAGCTAACGCAGTGCTGAGAGGAGTATGTGTAGCGGCTACTGTCTGCGTTACACGAGGAGATCACAAATCAACAACCCGGCCTTTGACTTCAAGACTGGGAAAAAAATAGCAACGTAAGCCCCAAGCAAGCAGGTGGAATGAAATAAGAATTGGAGCAGAAATTAAGAGATGATAGAGCAAAGTCAATGAAACCAAACGTTGGTTGTTGGAACTGATCAATAAAATCGACAAACTTTTAGCTAGATTGACTTAGGGAAAAAGATTCAAATTATTAAAACCTGAAATGACAGAGGGTACTTTACTACACGTGGTACAGAAATAAAAAAGGATTATAAAGAAATACTGTCAGCAATTTTATGACAAGTTAAATGGACAAATTCCTGGAAAGAACAAACTACTAAGATATATAAACCATATAGCTGATAATTTGAGAGGAAGAAGAGGTATTTTATAAGCAGTTTGGTCAAGAAAAAAATGCAAGTGTTATTTAAAGTTATATAGCAATAGAGGAACTAAAACTATAAGAAAAATTAGAAGTAGTAATGTTACTGTAAGTGGTTAGAACTTATATCTGTCATGGAGACATTGCCTATATATAAATGAATTGTACAGGTACAATCATATTCATTGGGGCTATAGATGTACTCATCATACTGAAGCCTGAAAAGTGGGATAGCCAGCCTGAAGGTGGGAACAGATACGGGAGGACAGGAAGCGAGATTCGCTGTTGTTCTGCTACCCTTCTGACTATTTTCATTTCTGTATTTATATTATTTAAATAATCTTAAGTGGAAAATAAAATACTTATAGCTATTTTGAGGAAAGGAAAAAAAACACCATAAACAAGCCTTCATTGCCCCAGAACTCTTAACAGGTTGGCCAGGATTCAGACCCCACTTAGTTTTACGTTAAACCATTACGTTGTACAGCGTTTCATTTTAGTTAATTACTGAGTGCTTGCTGTGTTACAGGTACTGTAAGCAATTACATGAATTATTGCACTTAATTTACTTCTCACCGTAACCTGAAGAAGTAGGTGCTATCGTTTTCATTTTTGCAGACGAGAAAACTGAATTACTGGATATTAAATAACTTCAAACTGGCAGAGCCACAGTTTGAATCTAGATGCTCAGACTCCAGAGCCCTCACTCTTACTTACCCTGTTATTTTGAAATCTGGAGGACAAAATTTCAAGAAGCCAATAATCAAAATAAAATTACAAAATTTCAAGATAAGGGTGCTTCGCATCCACCACTCTAAAACTCATTTAAAATATTTTATACTTAGAAGAGATGTACAATTTTGTCTTCCTTTACCACATGAATATATTTCTCTTTGATTTCCCCCCAGCTATGATATTCACAAGTCTCCGTGTACACCTATGACTGATTCCTTTACAAATGATGGCAGGAAAATGGTGCATTTAGGGAACAGACAGGAGAAGGACGTGGCTGGAGACTATGAGACATTCATGGTTAGTGGTAGGGAGCTCAAAGGTAGGTAGGTCTAAGATGGTAAGTGACATTGGAGGAATGCATATTTGAAGTAAATGCAGTTTAAAGCTTACATTTTGTTTTTTTAGTCGACGCGTTTTAGTTTTATTGTGATTTAATTTACATACTATAAAACATAACATTTTTTAGTGTATTCACAGAGTTATGCAACCATCCCTACAATCTAATTTTAGGATATTTTCATCACTTTGAAGAGAAAGCCATACCCATTAGCAGTCATTTTACATGCCCCGTCCCCAACCCTGGGCAACCACAATCACTAACCTACTTTCTGTCTCTGTATTGGTCTGTTCTGGACATGTCACATAAGCGAAATCATACCTAGGGAATGCCGGGTCATGTGGGAATGATCTTTAACCCCTTCGGGAAATACCAGACTGTTTTCCTAAGTGGTTGCACCATTTTATATTTCCACCAGCAATGTAAGGGGGTCCTAATTTCTTCACATCCAAAATTTTTCTTTTTTAAAAAAATTGAGGTATAATTGACATAACATATTAGGTTCAGGTATACAACATAATGATTTGATATTTGTATTTATTACAAAGCGATTAACACAATAACTAGTGAACATCATCACATAATTTCTTGGTAATTTTTGTTTTTCTTACAATGAGAACTTTTACAATCTACTCTCTTGGCACCTTTTAAATATGCAATGTAATATTATTAACCGTAGTCACCCTGCGGCACATTACATCCCCAGGACTGACTGATTTATTTTGTAACTGGAAGCTTGTACCTTATCCCCCATCTTGCCCCGCTTTTCCCATCCCCCACCCCCACCTCTGGCAAGGACCGATCTGTTCTCTGTAACATTTATTATGGCATGTCTTTTTAAATTATAGCCATCCTGGTGGGTGTGACGTAGTACCTCTGTGATTTTGACTTGCATTTACATAATGACTAAGGATATTGAGCATTTTTCTTGTACTTACTGGCCATTTGTTTATCTTCAGAGGAATGTCTGTTCAAATCTTTTGCCATGTTTATTTTTTTTAAAGATTTTATTTATTTATTTAGAGGGGAAGGGAGGGAGAGAAACATCAATGTGTAAGAGAAACATCCATTGGTTGCCTGTCGCACGCCCCCAGAGACCTGGCCCCCAGCCCAGGCCTGTGCCCTGACCTTTCCTTTTGTAGGATGACGCCCAACCCACTGAGCTACACCAGTCATGTCTAAAATTGAGATATTTATCTTTTTATAATAGAGTTTCAAGAGTCCTTTATATAGTCTAGATATAAGTCCCTTCTAAGACACATAAGTTGTGAATGTTTTTTCCCATTCTGGGAGTTGTCTTTTTCTCTTCATTGATGGTGTTATTTTGCAGCACAAGTTTTCATTTTGATGATGTTTATTTTTTCTTTTATTGGTTATGTTTTGGGTGTCATATCTAAGAAGCAGTTGCAAATTCTAAGTTCATGAAGATTTATTCCCTATGTTTTCTTCTCAGTGTTTTATAATCCATTTTGAGTTAATTTTTATACATGGTGTCATGTAGGGGCACGGCTTCTTTCCCTCTCAGGGGGATGCTTGTTGTCCTAGCACCATTTGTTAAAAGGCTGTTCTTTCTCCATTGGATTGTTTCGATGCCCCTGTAAAAAATACAGTCATCCATAGACACATAGGCTTATTTTGAAGTCTTAATTCTGTTACATCGATCTGTACGTCTGTCTTTCTGCCAGTACCTCCTTGTCTTCATTACTGTAGCTTTGGGTAGGAAGTTTTGTGACTGGCAGTGTGAGTTCTCCAACTTATTACCAACTTATTTCTGCTTTTTCCAGATTGTTTTGGCTCTTCTGGATCACTTGTGTTTCCACATAAATTTTAGGATCAGCTTGTCAATTTCTGCAAAGAAGCCAACTGGGATTTTGATAGGAATTTCACTGACTCTGTAGTAAAATTTATGCTTTTTGATAATAATTTCTATTATTCTGTCATAAATGGCATCTTTTTAATGTCTTGCATTTGCAGATACATAAATTTGTTATCTACATGATTTTGGAGCATGATTATGGGGTAACCTGATAGTGAAGTAGCCACTACGCAGCTAATATTCTGCAGTTGTATTGTAGAAGGGCCAAGGACACAGCACAGTCTTATGTTTGGGGTGCAAAGAGTTAGGTCAATTCAAGAGATGCTTATGAGGTTGAATCCACAGGACTTGATAAGACAGAGAAGAATATAAAAGATTATTCCCAAATTTCTTTGGGCAGCAAGGTGGGGAATGCTGGAGAAGGAGCACCAGGAACTTCCATCTGTTCTGTGAAGACTGGTTCACGTGATGGCTATTGGCGTGGCTTAGAGGTCCCTGCAGACAGGCACCGGTAATGAGAGCTCGTATGTATATAGCGCCTCCGTTTACAAAGCACTTGGACATTCCTTAGCTTATTCTTTGCCTTGAGAGGTAACCAGAAAGTATTCATTTCTCGTGCTTGCTGCAATCAGCTACCAACTTGGGGACTTCAAACAGAGACATTTACTCTCTAACAGGACTGGTGTTCAGAAGTCTGAAGTCTTGAAGGGTTCAGTGGGGTTCAGTGGGGCTGCAGACCCTCCAAAGGCTCTAGGGGAGAATCCGCTGTTGGCTTCTTCCAACTCGTTGGCTGTCAGCATTCCTTGGCATGTGGTGGCTGGATCTCCTTCAGCTCTGTCTTCTCATCACCCTCTCTTCTGTGTGTGGGTCTCCAAACTACCCCCATTGCTCTCATGTGATTGTATTTAGGCTCCACACAGATAATCCAGGATAAGGTCTGTAACTTAATCACATCTTTTGCTGTAAAAGGTAACATTGGATTGGGATGTGAACATTTCCTTCTGGAAGTACCAGTCAGCCCACTATACAGGGCAACAATGACCCACATTTTACATTATTTTACCGGGTCACATGGTTATGAATTGTATAATTTGACCTTGAGCCCAATTCCTAGTCAAATCTTTTACCACTATACTGTAAGTCACAGCAAGAAACAAGAGTGAGAGGAAAAGATAGCTAAGGCACAAAAAGAGAACAGAAGAGAAATAGGGGAATAGAAAACAAAATTACATTGCAGACTTGAAATTCTGGACAGTGAGCAAAAAGAGATACCGTTGTGGAAAGAGGCCAATAGGTAATAAGCCCAGGTGCAATACCAGTTAATGAATAATCACACCCTTCTAAGGTCTGTCTTTGTTACCATCCCTCTGCGTGGTTTAGTTTTCCAGGCCTGGAACAATCTACAATGGAGATAATTTCGTTTACTTACAACAGATGTCACAGTGCCTTGCAGATCATAGCATTTCATCATTGGAAGGCATCATAGTTATCAGCCATGGTTATCAGTTAATAGTAAGTTCTATAAGGTCTGTTGATATTTGTATAAAACTTTATAAAAATAGTTATTTGCTAGGTAACGAACACTCCCAGGCAAATGGTAAACAACGTGGCTTTCATTTTTTTCGACTCCTGCTCAGGTGTCATTCTGTTGAGAGAAGACTACTGTTTTTAGAGCAGTGGTTCTGAACTTCGGCTGCACACTCGAATTATCTGGGGAACTTCTCAAACCACAATGTTCCCGTCCACCCCAGAGCAATGAAAAAGCAGGCTCTAGGAATGGGACCTGAGAGGAGGGATACTCCAGCATTTTTACTTTTATTTTTTAATTTTCACATTCACATTTTAAAATTGATATGTAAAAAAATTTAATGTCAAAGAATTGTAGAGTTTGAAATTCCTAGAATATTGTGAATGTTGACTTAGAAAGATAAAGTTACATCACTCTCAAATGTATATAATGGGTTGTGAATACCACAGAGTGACAGGTACCTACTTAGCCCCGGGAGATTTCTCACCATTCCTTTCCATTTCGCTGCCTCCATAAAATTTTATCCTACCAGTGTGAGATGGCTTATGCTTAAATGCCTTTTATTTATTACTCTACCATAATTCTCTGCAGCAAATATATGTGTATAAATTTGGATCGAACTTTTAAAATTTCCTGTGGCCATGAGGCTTCAGCTACTTAAAAATTTTGGATTGTGGGATCATTGTGATAACTATTAGAATGCAATTATTAAAAGCAACATTAATATATTACAGGTTTGAGGAACAAAATTAAAATTTTCTTCAATAGGTAAAAGAAACTAAATATGCTATATTTATACAATGGAATGTGCAGCAATAAAAAAAAAGAATGAAATATAAATGCATTAGCATGGATGGATTTGAAAAGCAACATTTGCATGAAAGAAGCCAGACATAAAAGAGTATATATTGTATGATTCCATCTACATGAAAATCCTAGAAAATGCAAACCAACCTATACTGACAAAACGCAGACTGGGAGTTCCCTGGGGCTGGCTGTGGAGGGAGGGACAGACTGCAAAGGGTTATAAGAAAGCTCCTAGGAGAACTTCAGTGAGGTGACAAGTTTACCAGGTTTAATCATTTATCAAATTTCATTGGGTTACAGTTTAAATTATATACAGGGTGGGGCAAAATAGGTTTTCAGTTCATATGAAAAATAATGCAATAATTAATAATACAAGAATAAATTCTGTTTTGCATACTCACAACTGTAAACCTACTTTCATCCTACCCTCTATGTCAATAAAGTCAATGAAATATGTTCTAAGTTTCTATAAATATTAAAAAGTAAATTTTTATTGGAAATATGAAGGAGAATAAATCCCTCCTCAAAACAGTGAAAGCCTGTCTCTCAATGTTGAGCTGAAGTTAATAGGGCTGGTGTAGATTCACCCCCAAACCCCTATGTAACCTCATTTTCTATTCTACCCCTAACTCAACTCATTTTACCTGCTTCCCCGCCATGTGGCCATATGCCTGCCCGCTCCTCGTTCATGCTTCTCTATTTTTCTTCCTTTAGGTCTTTTCCCAAATGTCATCTTTTTAATGCAGCCCTCCTACAACAACCCTTTAAACTGGCAACCTGTATTTCCATCCTCATACTCCCATCTCTTCTGCCTCACTCTTCTTTTTCTTTATTCCATAGACCTTAACACCTTGTAACTACTGTATAACTTACTATGCCCAGTATTTATTACTATTAGGATCTAAACTCCATCAGGTCTGCTTTGTTATATTCTCTGCTGTACCTAGAACTGTGCCTGGCATATACGCAGCACTCAGTATACGCTGAATAAAGGAATGAGTGAAAGTAGACTCGACACTGAAGACTTTTAAAGTTATATACATTTGTGTCTATAAGATCCCTCGTTAAACATATTAAACATTTCTAAGGATTTCCCTGAGGTTACGCGTCTGAAACAAAACAAAAACAAAACCTTTCAGTTCAAAGAGGTTGATTCAATGTTTTTACGACAAGTTATAAATACTATGGAATTCAAGAGCCATTTGCAGAACTAACTCTGGTGATAATGCAGAGTCTTAAATATGAGGCAGGAGTCTATGAAGTTAAGCACTCTTCTTCCTTACAATGAGAATGCCCAAATTAGGAGGAAACATACATTTGAAGGACAATAAAGTTAGGATGGGTGGTATAGCTGTGTTGAGTTGCCCAATTTGAAGAACAGTACCATTATGGTGTGGGGGCGGGGAGGATTCTTACAGCCTCGGAACAGATGTTTCTTCACAAAAACTGAAAGAGAAGAGCGGATGTGAAGCAGAGTAGAAGACAACTCTGAAGCAGAAGGAGTGGGGGAAAGGATGCTCACCTTCCTGTGCAGCACGGGTGTCGACATTTTGGCATCTCTGGGCCATACTGGAAGAAGTGTTGTCTTGGGCTACACATTAAACACACTGCAACATGTAATCACAAAGAAATCTCATGATGTTTTAAGAAAATTTACGATTTTGTGTTGGGCCACCTTCACAGCCATCCTGGTTGCATGTGGCTTGTGGCTTGCGGGTTGGACACCCCTGCATGTGGCTTCTGTTACATTTCACCTCTTTGTACAACATGAGAGCTTTATGCTTTCAGTCACATCACTGAAACACTGTTTCTCAGAGCCTTTATCATTTCCAAATCAGAGGAAAAGCATCAGAGCTTAGGCAGACTGCTGTACTGCTTATGGTAAGAAACCGTACCCGAGAAATGGAGGTAGAAAGTCAGAACTGGGTCAGGATAAACTGGCCCAGTTGTGTAGTTATTGTCAATATTTAAAGGGGCCACTGGGACTTCTGGTCAAGATGGCAGCAGAGGTTAACACAGCTTGTCTTCTTGCACAACCACATTAAAATTACAACTAAACTGTAGAAGAACCATTATTCAGAATTGTCAGAAACTGAGTTGAATGGAAGTCTGACAACTATGGAATTAAAGAAACCACATCCATCTGGACTGGTAGGAGGGGCAGAGATACAGAACTGGCTGATCCCATACCCACATTCAGTGGGAAAAAATTGGGGGGGATTATCTTGGGAGCAAGTAGTCCCAGCCCCACACCAGAGCCCCCAGCCCAAGGTTTCAGTGACAGGAAGATCAGTCCCCATAACTTATGGGTGCAAAAGCCAGCAGGGATTCAGTCACTGAAAGAAACTTCTGGAGTTCCAAGCAGTTGCTCTTAAAGAACTCACACACAGACTTACTCAGACCCACTCCCTCTGAGCTCCAGGATCAGGGTAGCAGCTTGAAAGGCACCAGTGGCATACAGGGAGGAACTGAAGTGTCTGGCATGAAGGCAAGAGCTGGGGGTCAGTTTTCTTCCAGACAAAAGGTGGACAGAGGCCACTGTCCCCTTTCTGAGCCCTCCCACCACAGAGCTGGCAGGTGGCAGTGCCATATCTGAGAATCTATCAACCCAGCTTAGACTGTTTGCCCCACCATGGGTATCCCCTGAGACTCTGTCCCACACAAATATGAGCCCACCCGAGCTTTTAACAGTGACTTTTCCATACGAATGACTGGTCTTGGCTCATGCTTCACAACCTCTTAAATCCTCTCAAACAAGCAAGAGCAGGCCTCAGTGAGCCTGCAGCCCTCATACTTCTTGATAAATGGCCCCATGACCAGCACTAGCAGCAGCCAGCCCAGATTCACAGTTTGGCTTCTCCTGGGAACCTCCCAGCCCAGCACAAGTAGCAGCCATCTCAGATCGCTTTATAGCTCAGGTAGGGTAGCCTCAGGCAGAGCACAGTGGGGGCTGACCTTGGCCAGCACCACCGGGGAAACCCCAGAGCCTGCACACCCAGTGGGCAGCTACAGACCAAGTTGGAGTACCACCATCATGCTGCTGTACACCTGATCCTCCATGGAGGGTGGAAGCTGGTAGTCAGTGGACACCACCAGTCCTTACAGCTGACTGGCCCGGGTAAATCCCTCCCATTCATCTGCCAACAGCAATAGAGTCACAACTGCAAGAGGAGGTTGTACTCAGCCCATGTGAAGGACACACCCTGAACAACCAGTTTGGGTGATGGGGAGGCTGTGCCACTGGACTCCACAGGACAACTACTACATTAGGCCATGCTACTAACACAGGGAGTCAAAGCAGCTCTACCTACTTCATAGAAACAAATGCAGGGGGGCTGCCACAATGAGAAGACAAACATGGCCCAAATGAAAGAATAGATCAAAACTCCAGAAAAATAGCTAAACAAAATGGAAATAATCTATTAGATGCAGAGTTCAAGGCCCTGGTTAGAGGAATGCTCAAGGAACTTAGTGAGGAGCTCAATAACATACAAAAGATCCAGTTGGAAAGGAGGGATACACTAGTTGAAATAAAGAACAATTTACAGGGAAATAACCAGAGAGTGGAATAAGCCAAGAATCAAATCAGTGATTTGGAACATAAAGAAGCAAAAACATAAAAATAAAAAATAATAAAAATAATAAATTTGTTTTAAAAGAAGCAAAAACAGCCAATCAGAACAACAAGAAAAAATCTGAAAAAATGAGGATAGTGTAAGCAGCTCCTGGGACAACTTCAAGAGATCCAACATTCACAAAACAGGCATGCCAAAAGGATAAGAGAAAGAGCAAGAAATTGGAAATCTATCTGAAAAAGTAATGAAAGAAAAATTCTCTAATTTGGTGAAGAAAATAGACATGAAATTCCAAAAAGCACAGAGTCCCAAATTATGATGAGTCTTGGATTGGCAGAGGCCCAATCCAAGACTCATCATAATTAAAATGCCAAAGATTAAAGACAAAGAGAGAATCTTAAAAGCAGCAAGAGAAAAGAGCTTCATTACCTACAGGGGAGTTCCCATAAGACTGTCAGCTGATTTCTCAAAAGAAACTTTGCCGGCTACAAGGGATTGGCAAGAAAATTTAAAGTTATGAAAAGCAGGGACCTACACCCAAGGTTGCTCTAATCAGCAAAGCTATCATTTAGAATTGAAGGGCAGATAAAGAGCTTCCCAGACAATAATACAACTAAAGGAGTTCGTCATCACCAACATTATTATATAAAATGTTAAAGGGACTGATTTAAGAAAAAGAAGATCAAACCTATGAACAATAAAATGGCATTAATACATATCTATCAACAATTGAATCTAATAATAAAACTAAGCAAATGAGAACAGAGGCAGAATCATGGATACAGGGAGAGTTTTGATGGCTTCAAGGTGGGAGGAGTTGTGGGGGAATGGGTGAAGAAGTGAGGGGATTAAGAAGTACAAATAGGTAGTCACAGAATAGCCACAGGAATGTAAAGTACAGTACAGGAAATGGAGTAGCCAAAGAACTTACATGCATGACCCGTGGACATGAACAATGGTGTGCGAATTGCCTGAAGTAATAGGGAGTGGTGGTGGGAGGGGGGGGGAGTGGGAAAAATTGGGACAACTGTAATAGCATAATCAATGAAATATAATTAAAAAAGAAAAGATGATTTGAGAAAAAAATAAATAAAGGGGAGACTGAACTCTTGAATAAATCAAGTAGACAACATCTCTAGGAGGTCCAACTCAATGGGCCAATTAAAGGGTGGGGTGAAGGTGAAATGCATAATATTCACAAGGAATGCATACAACAGGCAAATCTTGGAGATAAAGAGAAGCGACAGTAATCATCAGGAAGCCAGGTAGAGGCTAGGGTAGATAAACGCCCAAGAGGGGGTTGCTAGGGCAAAGGCTTGGCAGCAAGTCGAAGAGGGCAGGTTGCAAGCAAGGACCCCAGTTCCAGCGGGAGATATCAAGACTCTATGCTAGTGACTTTCACCCGGTGTGCTACAAAAATTTTTAAACACGCAATACTTGATCAGTCAGGGGAACTGATCTCTTTTCCCTTAGGGTGTCAAATAAGAAAAATGACAGCAGCCAACACAACAGTAGCCATCCAATGTAAATGTATCAAAATTATAGCTATTTTTGGTCAGTTCGGCAAAAACTACATTTTTTGGTTGCTGCAGAATTTTAGCAATTTGTTTATGTGTGCCGCGGGATGAAACAGTCTGAAAATTGCTGCTCCATGCAGTTGCAGGGTCTTACCTGGAGCAGTATGACATGTAGGGAGCTCTCTTCTAACAGTACCAAGCAGGCCACAGGGATCCCTTCCTCTTGGAAATCGGTAGCACAGGGAGATTTCAATTCAAGACGGATTTCGATGAGGGTTAGAAGTCTAACTTTGACAGCCATATTGACAGTCAACGTGGCATAATGAGAATAGCGACCTATTTATAGTCTTATTTGGAGATTAAACCAATTATATTTATAAAGTATTTAGAATAATACCTTACTACACCACATACCAGGAAACACGTGTCATATAATAGCACAAAATTTTGTAAAAATGTAGTGCCTAAGTTCTCACCAGTCTAGTATATAACAAAGGTTATGTCGTACTTTCCTGAGTAAAATACAAATTTAGGAAAATTTTAAAGTAATTTGAACTCTTTAAATTGCAAATAAAACTGAATATGAATGGACTAGAAAAGTATCACAGAGCTGATGAAAAGAATAAGTACTAGTATAGGAAAAATGCAAAAAAGTTGCATGTGTATCTGCACTTCAATTTTACCCGAATCACATCTAAAATTAACAAAAGAAGTAAATGGCAAAACACAACTAACAGTGCAATCGACTATAGAAAACAAATGAAGATAATTGACAAAAACAAGTTACAATACCCATGTATTACGTACATGAAATACAGTATTACAATACATAGAGTTGTATCAATGATCATTTAAGGGAATATCTATCTCATCCATCTCATGTTCCCTGAGGAGAAAAGTGTCACCATATAAAAAGAAGCAGATAAAACACCCTTAAGCCATAAACTGGGCAACAAGTTGTTTTAGGCCTATAAATCCAGCTGTCCATCTGTGAATAATTCTGGTTGATCAGCAGTTACTTATGTTGCAGTTCCATTATAATTATTAGAAAGTGATACAGATAGCCTTAAGCTCAAAAGAACCAAGGTATGAATATTTGTGGAGGAGCTTGCTTCCAGGAACAAATTGGCCAGTGAAAGGTACCCAAATTTTAAGGCTCTTTTCAGTTTGAGCTTGAGGCCAAATGGCGTGGTTGGATTTTCCTCTCATAGATCCTGGATCTGGCTTCATCTCAGTGAGAAGGCTTTTTAGTTCATACCACCCGCCCGTTCTGTGGTTGTATCGCATTGTTTCTCAAAGACTGGGCCAAGGACCTGCTGTACCAGAATCGCCTTTTGTGCTTGTTTAAAACAGAAATACCAAATGGGACAAAGATTTTAACAGACACTTCATCAAAGAAGGTATACAGATGGCAAATAAACATATAAAAAGGTGCTCCTTATCATATGCCAACAGGGAAAAGCAAGATAAGACAATGAAATACCACTACACGCCAATTAGAATGGCCAAAATCCAGAAAACTAATAACACCAAATGATGGCGAGGATGTCCCCAGCGGGGACTCTCCTACATTGCAGTGCGAATGCAAAGTTGTACAGCCACTTTGGAAGACAGTTGGGCAGGGTTTTTGTTTGGTTTTTTTTCCCAAAATTACTCTTACCATACAATCCAGAAATTGTACTTTTTGGTATTTGCTCAAAGGAATTGAAAGTGTATGTCCACCCAAAAACCTGCACATGGATGTTTATTCACAGCTGTTTATAATTGCCAAAGCCTGCAAGCAACCAAGGTGTCCTTGGTAGATGAATGGATAAATACATTGCGGGACATCCAGACAATGGACTATCATTCAGCTTTAGAAGGAAATTAACTATCAAGCAATGAGGAACCATAAATGCATATTTCTAAGTGAAAGAAGCCAATCTGAAATGGCTACATATTGTATGATCCCAACTAGATGACATTCTGGAAAAAAGGAAAACTAAGGGGACACTTAAAATATCAGTGGTTTCCAGGGGCTAAGGGGCAGGAAGGGATACGGAGGTGGAAAACACAGGGTGTTTAGGGTACTGAAAGGACTCAGTATGAGACTGTACTCACAGACACATGTCATTATACATTCATCCAAACCCATAGTCTGTGTAACACCAAGGACGAACCCTAATTAAACTATAGGCTTTGGGTGATAATGATGTGTCCTCGCATGTCCGTCAATTGTAACAAGTGTACCACTCTGGTGGGAGATGTTGATAATGGGGGACGCTTCGTATGAGTGAGGGTGTGGGGAATATGGGGAATCTCAGTACATTCTCCCTCAGTTTTGCTGTGAACCTAAAACTACTCTGAAAAATAAAGTCTATTCTAAAAACTGCACATTGATTTTTTTGTTATTGTTTTACATTTAGCACTATATCAAGGGAGAGCTGCTGCTGTTCTTTTTTTTTCCTTTGAGTATTTTATTGTTTATACTATTATAGTTGTTCCAATTTTTCCCCTTTTGCCTCCCTTCCCACAGCCTGCCCCCATTCCCATAGTCAGTCCCCACACCATTGTCTGTGTCCATGGGTCAGGCATATATGTTATTTGTCTAACCCCTTCACCTTCTTCCAACCGGTCCCCACCTCCATGGCCCCCTTTTAAGGCTGTGCTCTATTCCATTGTATGACTATACCACAACTTTTTAAAAATTGTTACCAGTAACTGTATTGATTTGGATATTTTTTAGTATTTTGTACATGTTTATTTATTTCTTTATTTTCAGTATATATTATTGATTATGGCCCGAAACGAGCCAGCCGCGGCTCGGAGAAAAGCCATCTCCTGGGGGCCTCCCCATGTTCCTCCACTCCCCAAGGAGGACCCCTTTACGGATGGAAGAAAAGGGGGATCTTCGCAGTGGTGGGTTCAGGCCAGAGGGGTCTGCGGGTTTGCCTCCACGTACGCCAGGTGCCCGCACACTGGGCCCAGTTGTTTGAGCCCCGTGGAGGCAGACGGCTGCTTATTGCTGGATGCAAGTGTCCTGCGGGGTCAAGGAAGGGCATGGGCACTCCCGGGCGACACAGGGCACCGGGCCCTTAGAGAGTTCCATGGAAAATCCCCCGCCCAGGCCCCCGGTATCCAAGTCTGTCCTTAGCACACTATCTGTGCGGGGCTGAGAGTGCTGCTGGGCAGTGTGGCCTAGGGGAAATCGCGTGACCTCTGAGTGGCAGGGAGGGCTTCTGTTTCCACGGACAGGTGCGCAGGGACCCTGTGAAACTGCTGTGACCTCTCCAGGGCGGGTCACCTGACCCCTCCAGGGTAGGACAGGTGACCTCCCAAGGGTGGGTCACCGGGTCACCTGACCCCTCCAGGGTAGGACAGGTGACCTCCCAAGGGTGGGTCACCAGACCCCGCAAGGGTGGGTCACGTGACCCCTCAGGGTTGGGTCACGAGACCCCCCAGGGGTGGGTCACGTGACCCCTCAGGGGTGGGTCACGTGACCCCTCAGGGGTGCATCACGAGACCCCCCAGGGGTGGGTCACGTGACCCCTCAGGGTGGGTCACGTGACCCCTCAAGCGTGGGTCAGGAGACACCTCAAGGGTGGGTCCCGTGACCCGAGGGAGGCCTGTTGTGGGGAGCCTAAGTGCGCACGTGCGGCCCACGTATAGCCCCGAAAGGAGCCAGCCGCGGCTCGGAGAAAAGCCATCTCCTGGGGGCCTCCCCATGTTCCTCCACTCCTCAAGGAGGACCACTTTACGGATGGAAGAGAAGGGGGATCTTCGCAGTGGTGGGTTCGGGCCAGAGGGGTCTGCGGGTTTGCCTCCACGTACGCCAGGTGCCCGCACACCGGGCCCAGGTGTTTGAGCCCCGTGGAGGCAGACGGCTGCTTATTGCTGGATGCAAGTGTCCTGCAGGGTTTAGGGATGGCGTGGGCACTCCCAGGGCGACAGAGGGCACCTGGCCTTTAGAGATTTCCCTGGAAAATTCCCCGCCCAGGCCCCTGGTCCACAAGTCTATCCTGCGCACAGTGTCTGTGCGAGGCTGGGAGTGCTTCTGGGCAGTGTTCCCCAGCGGAAATCGCGTGGTCCTTTAGGTGGCAGGGAGGGATCCTGTGTCCACGGACAGGTGCCCAGAGACCCTGTGGAACTGCTGTGACCTCTAAAGGGTGGGTCAGGTGAGCCGAGGGAGGCGTGTGCTTGGGAGCCTGAGTGCGCATGCGCGGCCCAGGTATGGGCCCGAAACGAGCCAGCCGCGGCTCGGAGAAAAGCCACCTCCTGGGGGCCTCCCCAGGTTCCTCCACTCCCCAGGGAGGGCCCCTTTACGGATGGAAGAAAAGGGGGATCTTCGCAGTGGTTGGTTCGGGCCAGAGGGGTCTGCGGGTTTGCCTGCACGAATGACAGGTGCTCGCACACCGGGCCCAGGTATTTGAGCCCCGTGGAGGCAGAGGGCTGCTTATTGCTGGATGCAAGTGTCCTGCGGGGTCAAGGAAGGGCATGGGCACTCCCGAGCGACACAGGGCACCGGGCCCTTAGAGAGTTCCATGGAAAATTCCCCGCCCAGTTCCCCGGTATCCAAGTCTGTCCTTAGAACACTGTCTGTGCGGGGCTGAGAGTGCTGAGGGGCAGTGTTGCCTAGGGGAAATCGCGCGGTCCTCTGAGTGGCAGGGAGGGCTTCTGTTTCCACAGACAGGTGCGCAGGGACCCTGTGAAACTGCTGTGACCTCTCAAGGGCGGGTCACCTGACCCCTCCAGGGTGGGACAGGTGGCCTCCCAAGGGTGGGTCACGAGACCCCGCAAGGGTGAGTCACGTGACCTCAAAAGGGTGGGTCACGAGACCCCTGAAGAGTGGGTCCCGTGACCCCTCAGGGGTGGGTCACGAGACCCCCCAGGGGTGGGCCACTGACCCCTCAGGTGTGGGTCACGTGACCCCTCGGGGGTGGGTCACGTGACCCCTCAAGGGTGGGTCAGGAGACACCTCAAGGGTGGGTCCCGTGACCCGAGGGAGGCCTGTTGTGGGGAGCCTAAGTGCGCACGTGCGGCCCACGTATAGCCCCGAAAGGAGCCAGCCGCGGCTCGGAGAAAAGCCATCTCCTGGGGGCCTCCCCATGTTCCTCCACTCCTCAAGGAGGACCCCTTTACGGATGGAAGAGAAGGGGGATCTTCGCAGTGGTGGGTTCGGGCCAGAGGGGTCTGCGGGTTTGCCTCCACGTACGCCAGGTGCCCGCACACCGGGCCCAGGTGTTTGAGCCCGGTGGAGGCAGACGGCTGCTTATTGCTGGATGCAAGTGTCCTGCGGGGTAAAGTAACGGCATGGGCACTCCCCGGGCCACACAGGGCACCGGACCCTTAGAGAGTTCCATGGGAAATCCCCCGCCCATGCCCCCGGCACCCAAGTCTGTCCTTAGCACACTGTCTGTGCGGGGCTGAAGGTGCTGCTAAGCAGTGTGGCCTGTGGGAAATCGCGCGGTCCTCTGAGTGGAAGGGAGGGCTTCTGTTTCCACGAACAGGTGTGCAGGGACCCTGTAAAACTGCTGTGACCTCCCAAGGGTGGTACACGAGACCCCTCAAGGGTGGGTCACGTGACCCCAAAAGGGTGGGTCACGAGACCCCTCAAGGGTGGGGCACGTGACCTCCCAAGGGTGGGTCACGAGACCCCTCAAGGGTGGGTCACGGGACCCCACAAGGGTGGGTCACGTGACCAACAAAGGGTGGGTCACGAGACCCCTCAGGGGTGGGTCACCTGACCCCTCAGGGGTGGGTCACGTGACCCCTCAGGGGTGGGTCACGAGACCCCTCAGGGGTGGGTCACGTGACCCCCTCAGGGGTGGGTCACGAGACCCCTCAGGGGTGGGTCACGTGACCCCCTCAGGGGTGGGTCACGTGACCTCTCAGGGGTGGGTCACGTGACCCCCTCAGGGGTGGGTCACGAGACCCCTCAGGGGTGGGTCACGTGACCCCTCAGGGGTGGGTCACGAGACCCCTCATGGGTGGGTCACGTGACCCCCTCAGGGGTGGGTCACGAGACCCCTCAGGGGTGGGTCACGTGACCTCTCAGGGGTGGGTCACGTGACCTCTCAGGGGTGGGTCACATGACCCCCTCAGGGGTGGGTCACGAGACCCCTCAGTGGTGGGTCACGTGACCCCTCAGGGGTGGGTCACGAGACCCCTCAGGGGTGGGTCACGTGACCTCTCAGGGGTGGGTCACGTGACCTCTCAGGTGTGGGTCACGTGACCCCCTCAGGGGTGGGTCACGAGACCCCTCAGGGGTGGGTCACGTGACCCCTCAGTGGTGGGTCACGAGACCCCTCATGGGTGGGTCACGTGACCCCCTCAGGGGTGGGTCACGTGACCTCTCACGGGTGGGTCACATGACCCCCTCAGGGGTGGGTCACGAGACCCCTCAGGGGTGGGTCACGTGACCCCTCAGGGGTGGGTCACGTGACCCCTCAAGGGTTGGTCACGTGAGCCCTCAGGGGTGGGTCGCGAGACCCCTCAGGGGTGGGTCAGGAGACACCTCAAGGGTGGGTCCCGTGACCCGAGGAAGGCTGGCGTGGGGAGCCTGAGTGCGCACAGCGTCGCCCACGTATAGGCCCGAAACGAGCCAGCCGCGGCTCGGAGAAAAGCCATCTCCTGGGGGCCTCCCCATGTTCTTCCACTCCTCAAGCGTGACCCCTTTACGGGTGGAAGAAAAGGGGGATCTTCGCAGTGGTGGGTTCGGGCCAGAGGGCTCTGCGTGTTTGCCTCCACGTACGCCAGGTGCCCGCACACCGGGCCCAGGTGTTTGAGCCCCGTGGAGGCAGAGGGCTGCTTATTGCTGGATGCAAGTGTCCTGCGGGGTAAAGTAACGGCATGGGCACTCCCCGGGCCACACAGGGCACCGGACCCTTAGAGAGTTCCATGGGAAATCTCTCGCCCATGCCCCCGGTACCCAAGTCTGTCCTTAGCACACTGTCTGTGCGGGGCTGAAGGTGCTGCTAGGCAGTGTGGCCTGTGGGAAATCGCGCGGTCCTCTGAGTGGCAGGGAGGGCTTCTGTTTCCCCGAACAGGTGCGCAGGGACCCTGTAAAACTGCTGTGACCTCTCAAGGTGGGTCATGTGACCCCTCAAGGGTGGGGCACGTGACCTCCCAAGGGTGGGTCACGAGACCCCTAACGGTGGGTCACGGGACCCCACAAGGGTGGGTCACGTGACCGCCAAATAGTGGGTTACGTGACCCCTCAGGGGTGGGTCACGAGACCCCTCAGGGGTGGGTCAGGAGACACCTCAAGGGTGGGTCCCGTGACCCGAGGGAGGCTTGCGTGGGGAGCCTGAGTGCGCACGCGTGGCCCATGTATAGGCCCGAAACGAGCCAGCCGCGGCTCGGAGAAAAGCCATCTCCTGGGGGCCTCCCCATGTTCTTCCACTCCTCAAGCGTGACCCCTTTACGGATGGAAGAAAAGGGGGATCTTCGCAGTGGTGGGGTCGGGCCTGAGGTGTCTGTATGTTTGCCTCCATGTAGGCCAGTTGCTGGCACACCGGGCCCAGGTGTCCCGACCCATGTGGCTAGAGGGCCGCTTATGGCAGGAATCAGGTCTCCTGCGGGGGTCAAGGGACGGCTTGGACACTCACCGGGCGAGAGAGGACGCCTGGCCATCGGACAGCCCCCTGGAAAATCCCCCGCCCAGGCCCCCGGTCCCCAAGTCTTTCCTGCGCACACTGTCTCTGAGGAGCTGGGAGAGCTGCTGGGAAGTGTGGCCCATGGGAAATCGCGCGGTCCCCTGGGTGGCAGGGAGGGCTCCTGTGTCCACGGACAGGTGCCCAGGGACCCTGTGGAACTGCTGTGACCTCTAAAGGGTGGGTCAGGTGAGCCGAGGGAGGCGTGTGCTTGGGAGCCTGAGTGCGCATGCGCGGCCCAGGTATTGGCCCGAAACGAGCCAGCCGCGGCTCGGAGAAAAGCCTTCTCCAGGGGCCTCCCCATGTTCCTCCACTCCTCAAGCGTGACCCCTTTAAGGATGGAAGAAAAGGGGGATCTTCGCAGTGGTGGGTTCGGGCCAGAGGGCTCTGCGGGTTTGCCTCCACGTACGCCAGGTGCCCGCACACCGGGCGCAGGTGTTTGAGCCCCGTGGAGGCAGAGGGCTGCTTATTGCTGGATGCAAGTGTCCTGCGGGGTAAAGTAACGGCATGGGCACTCCCCGGGCCACACAGGGCACCGGACCCTTAGAGAGTTCCATGGGAAATCCCCCGCCCATGCCCCCGGCACCCAAGTCTGTCCTTAGCACACTGTCTGTGCGGGGCTGAAGGTGCTGCTAAACAGTGTGGCCTGTGGGAAATCGCGCGGTCCTCTGAGTGGCAGGGAGGGCTTCTGTTTCCACGAACAGGTGCGCAGGGACCCTGTAAAACTGCTGTGACCTCTCAAGGTGGGTCATGTGACCCCTCAAGGGTGGGGCACGTGACCTCCCAAGGGTGGGTCAGGAGACCCCTCAAGGGTGGGTCACCTGACCCCTCAGGTGTTGGTCACGTGACGCCTCAGGGGTGGGTCACGTGACCCCGCAGGGGTTGGTCACGTGACCCCTCAGGGGTTGGTCACGTGACCCCTCAGGGGTGGGTCACGAGACCCCTCAGGGGTGGGTCACGTGACCCCTCAGGGGTGGGTCACGAGACCCCTCAGGGGTAGTTCACGTGACCCCTCAAGGGTAGGTCAGGAGACACCTCAAGTGTGGGTCCCGTGACCCGAGGGAGGCTTGTGTGGGGAGCGTGAGTGCGCACGCGTGGCCCACGTATAGGCCTGAAACGAGTCAGCCGCGGCTCTGAGAAAAGCCATCTCCTGGGGCCTCCCCATGTTCCTCCACTCCTCAAGCGTGACCCCTTTACGGATGGAAGAAAAGGGGGATCTTCGCAGTGGTGGGGTCGGGCCTGAGGTGTCTGTTTGTTTGTCTCCATGTAGGCCAGTTGCTGGCACACCGGGCCCAGTTGTCCCGGCCCCACGTGGCTAGAGGGCCGCTTATGGCAGGAATCAGGTCTCCTGCGGGGGTCAAGGGACGGCTTGGACACTCACCGGGCGAGAGAGGACGCCTGGCCATCAGACAGCCCCCTGGAAAATCCCCCGCCCAGGCCCCCGGTCCCCAAGTTTTTCCTGCGCACAATGTCTCTGAGGAGCTGGGAGAGCTGCTGGGAAGTGTGGCCCATGGGAAATCGCGCGGTCCCCTGGGTGGCAGGGAGGGCTCCTGTGTCCACGGACAGGTGCCCAGGGACCCTGTGGAACTGCTGTGACCTCTAAAGGGTGGGTCAGGTGAGCCGAGGGAGGCGTGTGCTTGGGAGCCTGAGTGCGCATGCGCGGCCCAGGTATGGGCCCGAAACGAGCCAGCCGCGGCTCGGAGAAAAGCCATCTCCTGGGGCCTCCCCATGTTCCTCCATTCCTCAAGCGTGACCCCTTTAAGGATGGAAGAAAAGGGGGATCTTCGCAGTGGTGGGTTCGGGCCAGAGGGGTCTGCGGGTTTGTCTGCACGTACGCCAGGTGCTCGCACAACGGGCCCAGGTGTTTGAGCCCCGTGGAGGCAGAGGGCTGCTTATTGCTGGATGATAGTGTCCCGCAGGGTTAAGGGACGGCGTGGGCACTCCCAGGGCGACAGAGGGCACCTGGCCTTTAGAGAGTTCCCTGGAAAATTCCCCGCCCAGGCCCCTGGTCCACAAGTCTATCCTGCGCACAGTGTCTGTGCGAGGCTGGGAGTGCTTCCGGGCAGTGTTCCCCAGCGGAAATCGCGTGGTCCTCTAGGTGGCAGGGAGGGCTCCTGTGTCCACGGACAGGTGCCCAGGGATCCTGTGGAACTGCTGTGACCTCTAAAGGGTGGGTCAGGTGAGCCGAGGAAGGCGTGTGCTTGGGAGCCTGAGTGCGCATGCGCGGCCCACGTATAGGCCCGAAACGAGCCAGCCGCGGCTCGGAGAAAAGCCATCTCCTGGGGGCCTCCCCATGTTCTTCCACTCCTCAAGCGTGACCCCTTTACGGATGGAAGAAAAGGGGGATCTTCGCAGTGGTGGGTTCGGGCCAGAGGGCTCTGCGGGTTTGCCTCCACGTACGCCAGGTGCCCGCACACCGGGCGCAGGTGTTTGAGCCCCGTGGAGGCAGAGGGCTGCTTATTGCTGGATGCAAGTGTCCTGCGGGGTAAAGTAACGGCATGGGCACTCCCCGGGCCACACAGGGCACCGGACCCTTAGAGAGTTCCATGGGAAATCCCCCGCCCATGCCCCCGGCACCCAAGTCTGTCCTTAGCACACTGTCTGTGCGGGGCTGAAGGTGCTGCTAAGCAGTGTGGCCTGTGGGAAATCACGCGGTCCTCTGAGTGGAAGGGAGGGCTTCTGTTTCCACGAACAGGTGCGCAGGGACCCTGTAAAACTGCTGTGACCTCCCAAGGGTGGTACACGAGACCCCTCAAGGGTGGGTCACGGGACCCCACAAGGGTGGGTCACGAGACCCCTCAAGGTTGGGGCACGTGACCTCCCAAGGGTGGGTCACGAGACCCCTCAAGGGTGGGTCACGGGACCCCACAAGGGTGGGTCACGTGACCAACAAAGGGTGGGTCACGAGACCCCTCAGGGGTGGGTCACCTGACCCCTCAGGGGTGGGTCACGTGACCCCTCAAGGGTGGGTCACGTGACCCCTCAGGGGTGGGTCACGAGACCCCTCAGGGGTGGGTCACGTGACCCCCTCAGGGGTGGGTCACGAGACCCCTCAGGGGTGGGTCACGTGACCCCCTCAGGGGTGGGTCACGTGACCTCTCAGGGGTGGGTCACGTGAACCCCTCAGGGGTGGGTCACGTGACCTCTCAGGGGTGGGTCACGTGACCCCATCAGGAGTGGGTCACATGACCCCCTCAGGGGTGGGTCACGTGACCTCTCAGGGGTGGGTCACGTGACCCCTCAGGGGTGGGTCACATGACCCCCTCAGGGGTGGGTCACGAGACCCCTCAGGGGTGGGTCACGTGACCCCTCAAGGGTGGGTCACGTGACCCCTCAAGGGTTGGTCACGTGAGCCCTCAGGGGTGGGGCGCGAGACCCCTCAGGGGTGGGTCAGGAGACACCTCAAGGGTGGGTCCCGTGACCCGAGGGAGGCTGGCGTGGGGAGCCTGAGTGCGCACGCGTGGCCCACGTATAGGCCCGAAACGAGCCAGCCGCGGCTCGGAGAAAAGCCATCTCCTGGCGGCCTCCCCATGTTCTTCCACTCCTCAAGCGTGACCCCTTCACGGGTGGAAGAAAAGGGGGATTATCGCAGTGGTGGGTTCGGGCCAGAGGGCTCTGCGTGTTTGCCTCCACGTACGCCAGGTGCCCGCACACCGGGCCCAGGTGTTTGAGCCCCGTGGAGGCAGAGGGCTGCTTATTGCTGGATGCAAGTGTCCTGCGGGGTAAAGTAACGGCATGGGCACTCCCCGGGCCACACAGGGCACCGGACCCTTAGAGAGTTCCATGGGAAATCTCCCGCCCATGCCCCCGGTACCCAAGTCTGTCCTTAGCACACTGTCTGTGCGGGGCTGAAGGTGCTGCTAGGCAGTGTGGCCTGTGGGAAATCGCGCGGTCCTCTGAGTGGCAGGGAGGGCTTCTGTTTCCCCGAACAGGTGCGCAGGGACCCTGTAAAACTGCTGTGACCTCTCAAGGTGGGTCATGTGACCCCTCAAGGGTGGGGCACGTGACCTCCCAAGGGTGGGTCACGAGACCCCTCAACGGTGGGTCACGGGAACCCACAAGGGTGGGTCACGTGACCCCCAAAGGGTGGGTCACGTGACCCCTCAGGGGTGGGTCACCAGACCCCTCAGGGGTGGGTCACGTGACCCCTCAGGGGTTGGTCACGTGAGCCCTCAGGGGTGGGTCGCGAGACCCCTCAGGGGTGGGTCAGGAGACACCTCAAGGGTGGGTCCCGTGACCCGAGGGAGGCTTGCGTGGGGAGCCTGAGTGCGCACGCGTGGCCCATGTATAGGCCCGAAACGAGCCAGCCGCGGCTCGGAGAAAAGCCATCTCCTGGGGGCCTCCCCATGTTCTTCCACTCCTCAAGCGTGACCCCTTTACGGATGGAAGAAAAGGGGGATCTTCGCAGTGGTGGGGTCGGGCCTGAGGTGTCTGTATGTTTGCCTCCATGTAGGCCAGTTGCTGGCACACCGGGCCCAGGTGTCCCGGCCCCATGTGGCTAGAGGGCCGCTTATGGCAGGAATCAGGTCTCCTGCGGGGGTCAAGGGACGGCTTGGACACTCACCGGGCGAGAGAGGACGCCTGGCCATCAGACAGCCCCCTGGAAAATCCCCCGCCAGGCCCCTGGTCCCCAAGTCTTTCCTGCGCACACTGTCTCTGAGGAGCTGGGAGAGCTGCTGGGAAGTGTGGCCCATGGGAAATCGCGCGGTCCCCTGGGTGGCAGGGAGGGCTCCTGTGTCCACGGACAGGTGCCCAGGGACCCTGTGGAACTGCTGTGACCTCTAAAGGGTGGGTCAGGTGAGCCGAGGGAGGCGTGTGCTTGGGAGCCTGAGTGCGCATGCGCGGCCCAGGTATGGGCCCGAAACGAGCCAGCCGCGGCTCGGAGAAAAGCCTTCTCCTGGGGCCTCCCCATGTTCCTCCACTCCTCAAGCGTGACCCCTTTAAGGATGGAAGAAAAGGGGGATCTTCGCAGTGGTGGGTTCGGGCCAGAGGGCTCTGCGGGTTTGCCTCCACGTACGACAGGTGCCCGCACAGCGGGCGCAGGTGTTTGAGCCCCGTGGAGTCAGAGGGCTGCTTATTGCTGGATGCAAGTGTCCTGCGGGGTAAAGTAACGGCATGGGCACTCCCCGGGCCATACAGGGCACCGGACCCTTAGAGAGTTCCATGGGAAATCCCGCGCCCATGCCCCCGGCACCCAAGTCTGTCCTTAGCACACTGTCTGTGCGGGGCTGAAGGTGCTGCTAGGCAGTGTGGCCTGTGGGAAATCGCGCGGTCCTCTGAGTGGCAGGGAGGGCTTCTGTTTCCACGAACAGGTGCGCAGGGACCCTGTAAAACTGCTGTGACCTCCCAAGGGTGGTACACGAGACCCCTCAAGGGTGGGTCACGTGACCCCAAAAGGGTGGGTCACGAGACCCCTCAAGGGTGGGTCACCTGACCCCTCAGGGGTGGGTCACGTGACCCCTCAGGGGCGGGTCACGTGACCCCTCAGGTGTTGTTCACGTGACGCCTCAGGGGTGCGTCACGTGACCCCTCAGGGGCGGGTCACGTGACTACTCAGGGGTTGGTCACGTGACCCCTGAGGGGTGGGTCACGTGACCCCTCAGGGGTGGGTCACGAGACCCCTCAGTGGTGGGTCACGTGACCCCTCAGGGGTGGGTCACGAGACCCCTCAGGGGTAGTTCACGTGACCCCTCAAGGGTAGGTCAGGAGACACCTCAAGTGTGGGTCCCGTGACCCGAGGGAGGCTTGTGTGGGGAGCGTGAGTGCGCACGCGCGGCCCACGTATAGGCCTGAAACGAGCCAGCCGCGGCTCTGAGAAAAGCCATCTCCTGGGGCCTCCCCATGTTCCTCCACTCCTCAAGCGTGACCCCTTCACGGATGGAAGAAAAGGGGGATCTTCGCAGTGGTGGGGTCGGGCCTGAGGTGTCTGTTTGTTTGCCTCCATGTAGGCCAGTTGCTGGCACACCAGGCCCAGGTGTCCCGGCCCCATGTGGCTAGAGGGCCGCTTATGGCAGGAATCAGGTCTCCTGCGGGGGTCAAGGGACGGCTTGGACACTCACCGGGCGAGAGAGGACGCCTGGCCATCAGACAGCCCCCTGGAAAATCCCCCGCACAGGCCCCCGGTCCCCAAGTTTTTCCTGCGCACAATGTCTCTGAGGAGCTGGGAGAGCTGCTGGGAAGTGTGGCCCATGGGAAATCGCGGGGTCCCCTGGGTGGCAGGGAGGGCTCCTGTGTCCACGGACAGGTGCCCAGGGATCCTGTGGAACTGCTGTGACCTCTAAAGGGTGGGTCAGGTGAGCCGAGGGAGGCGTGTGCTTGGGAGCCTGAGTGCGCATGCGCGGCCCACGTATAGGCCCGAAACGAGCCAGCCGCGGCTCGGAGAAAAGCCATCTCCTGGGGGCCTCCCCATGTTCTTCCACTCCTCAAGCGTGACCCCTTTACGGATGGAAGAAAAGGGGGATCTTCGCAGTGGTGGGTTCGGGCCAGAGGGCTCTGCGGGTTTGCCTCCACGTACGCCCGGTGCCCGCACACCGCGCGCAGGTGTTTGAGCCCCGTGGAGGCAGAGGGCTGCTTATTGCTGGATGCAAGTGTCCTGCGGGGTAAAGTAACGGCATGGGCACTCCCCGGGCCACACAGGGCACCGGACCCTTAGAGAGTTCCATGGGAAATCCCCCGCCCATGCCCCCGGCACCCAAGTCTGTCCTTAGCACACTGTCTGTGCGGGGCTGAAGGTGCTGCTAAACAGTGTGGCCTGTGCGAAATCGCGCTGTCCTCTGAGTGGCAGGGAGGGCTTCTGTTTCCACGAACAGGTGTGCAGGGACCCTGTAAAACTGCTGTGACCTCCCAAGGGTGGTACACGAGACCCCTCAAGGGTGGGTCACGTGACCCCAAAAGGGTGGGTCACGAGACCCCTCAAGGGTGGGGCACGTGACCTCCCAAGGGTGGGTCACGAGACCCCTCAAGGGTGGGTCACGGGACCCCACAAGGGTGGGTCACGTGACCAACAAAGGGTGGGTCACGAGACCCCTCAGGGGTGGGTCACGTGACCCCTCAGGGGTGGGTCACGTGACCCCTCAGGGGTGGGTCACGAGACCCCTCATGGTTGGGTCACGTGACCCCCTCAGGGGTGGGTCACGAGACCCCTCAGGGGTGGGTCACGTGACCCCCTCAGGGGTGGGTCACGTGACCTCTCAGGGGTGGGTCACGTGACCCCTCAGGGGTGGGTCACATGACCCCCTCAGGGGTGGGTCAGGAGACACCTCAAGGGTGGGTCCCGTGACCCGAGGGAGGCTGGCGTGGGGAGCCTGAGTGCGCACGCGTGGCCCACGTATAGGCCCGGAACGAGCCAGCCGCGGCTCGGAGAAAAGACATCTCCTGGGGGCCTCCCCATGTTCTTCCACTCCTCAAGCGTGACCCCTTTACGGGTGGAAGAAAAGGGGGATCTTCGCAGTGTAGGTTCGGGCCAGAGGGCTCTGCGTGTTTGCCTCCACGTACGCCAGGTGCCCGCACACCGGGCCCAGGTGTTTGAGCCCCGTGGAGGCAGAGGGCTGCTTATTGCTGGATGCAAGTGTCCTGCGGGGTAAAGTAACGGCATGGGCACTCCCCGGGCCACACAGGGCACCGGACCCTTAGAGAGTTCCATGGGAAACCTCCCGCCCATGCCCCCGGTACCCAAGTCTGTCCTTAGCACAATGTCTGTGCGGGGCTGAAGGTGCTGCTAGGCAGTGTGGCCTGTGGGAAATCGCGCGGTCCTCTGAGTGGCAGGGAGGGCTTCTGTTTCCCCGAACAGGTGCGCAGGGACCCTGTAAAACTGCTGTGACCTCTCAAGGTGGGTCATGTGACCCCTCAAGGGTGGGGCACGTGACCTCCCAAGGGTGGGTCACGAGACCCCTCAACGGTGGGTCACGGGACCCCACAAGGGTGGGTCACGTGACCCCCAAAGGGTGGGTCACGTGACCACTCAGGGGTGGGTCACGAGACCCCTCAGGGGTGGGTCACCTGACCCCTCAGGGGTGGGTCACGTGACCCCTCAGGGGTTGGTCACGTGAGCCCTCAGGGGTGGGTCGCGAGACCCCTCAGGGGTGGGTCAGGAGACACCTCAAGGGTGGGTCCCGTGACCCGAGGGAGGCTGGCGTGGGGAGCCTGAGTGCGCACGCGTGGCCCATGTATAGGCCCGAAACGAGCCAGCCGCGGCTCGGAGAAAAGCCATCTCCTGGGGGCCTCCCCATGTTCTTCCACTCCTCAAGCGTGACCCCTTTACGGATGGAAGAAAAGGGGGATCTTCGCAGTGGTGGGGTCGGGCCTGAGGTGTCTGTATGTTTGCCTCCATGTAGGCCAGTTGCTGGCACACCGGGCCCAGGTGTCCCGGCCCCATGTGGCTAGAGGGCCGCTTATGGCAGGAATCAGGTCTCCTGCGGGGGTCAAGGGACGGCTTGGACACTCACCGGGCGAGAGAGGACGCCTGGCCATCGGACAGCCCCCTGGAAAATCCCCCGCCCAGGCCCCCGGTCCCCAAGTCTTTCCTGCGCACACTGTCTCTGAGGAGCTGGGAGAGCTGCTGGGAAGTGTGGCCCATGGGAAATCGCACGGTCCCCTGGGTGGCAGGGAGGGCTCCTGTGTCCACGGACAGGTGCCCAGGGACCCTGTGGAACTGCTGTGACCTCTAAAGGGTGGGTCAGGTGAGCCGAGGGAGGCGTGTGCTTGGGAGCCTGAGTGCGCATGCGCGGCCCAGGTATGGGCCCGAAACGAGCCAGCCGCGGCTCGGAGAAAAGCCTTCTCCTGGGGCCTCCCCATGTTCCTCCACTCCTCAAGCGTGACCCCTTTAAGGATGGAAGAAAAGGGGGATCTTCGCAGTGGTGGGTTCGGGCCAGAGGGCTCTGCGGGTTTGCCTCCACGTACGCCAGGTGCCCGCACACCGGGCGCAGGTGTTTGAGCCCCGTGGAGGCAGAGGGCTGCTTATTGCTGGATGAAAGTGTCCTGCGGGGTAAAGTAACGGCATGGGCACTCCCCGGGCCACACAGGGCACCGGACCCTTAGAGAGTTCCATGGGAAATCCCCCGCCCATGCCCCCGGCACCCAAGTCTGTCCTTAGCACACTGTCTGTGCGGGGCTGAAGGTGCTGCTAAGCAGTGTGGCCTGTGGGAAATCGCGCGGTCCTCTGAGTGGCAGGGAGGGCTTCTGTTTCCCCGAACAGGTGCGCAGGGACCCTGTAAAACTGCTGTGACCTCTCAAGGTGGGTCATGTGACCCCTCAAGGGTGGGGCACGTGACCTCCCAAGGGTGGGTCACGAGACCCCTCAAGGGTGGGTCACCTGACCCCTCAGGGGTGGGTCACGTGACCCCTCAGGGGCGGGTCACGTGACCCCTCAGGGGTGGGTCACGAGACCCCTCGGGGGTGGGTCACGTGACCCCTCGGGGGTGGGTCACGAGACCCCTCAGGGGTGGGTCACGTGACCCCTCAGGGGTGGGTCACGTGACCCCTCAGGGGTGGGTCACGTGACCCCTCAGGTTTTGTTCACGTGACGCCTCAGGGGTGGGTCAAGTGACCCCTCAGGGGTGGGTCACGTGACCCCTCAGGGGTTGGTCACGTGACCCCTCAGGGGTGGGTCACGTGACCCCTCAGGGGTGGGTCACGAGACCCCTCAGGGGTGGGTCACGTGACCCCTCAGGGGTGGGTCACGAGACCCCTCAGGGGTAGTTCACGTGACCCCTCAAGGGTAGGTCAGGAGACACCTCAAGTGTGGGTCCCGTGACCCGAGGGAGGCTTGTGTGGGGAGCGTGAGTGCGCACGCGCGGCCCACGTATAGGCCTGAAACGAGCCAGCCGAGGCTCTGAGAAAAGCCATCTCCTGGGGCCTCCCCATGTTCCTCCACTCCTCAAGCGTGACCCCTTTACGGATTGAAGAAAAGGGGGATCTTCGCAGTGGTGGGGTCGGGCCTGAGGTGTCTGTTTGTTTGCCTCCATGTAGGCCAGTTGCTGGCACACCGGGCCCAGTTGTCCCGGCCCCATGTGGCTAGAGGGCCGCTTATGGCAGGAATCAGGTCTCCTGCGGGGGTCAAGGGACGGCTTGGACACTCACCGGGCGAGAGAGGACGCCTGGCCATCAGACAGCCCCCTGGAAAATCCCCCGCACAGGCCCCCGGTCCCCAAGTTTTTCCTGCGCACAATGTCTCTGAGGAGCTGGGAGAGCTGCTGGGAAGTGTGGCCCATGGGAAATCGCGCGGTCCCCTGGGTGGCAGGGAGGGCTCCTGTGTCCACGGACAGGTGCCCAGGGACCCTGTGGAACTGCTGTGACCTCTAAAGGGTGGGTCAGGTGAGCCGAGGGAGGCGTGTGCTTGGGAGCCTGAGTGCGCATGCGCGGCCCAGGTATGGGCCCGAAACGAGCCAGCCGCGGCTCGGAGAAAAGCCATCTCCTGGGGCCTCCCCATGTTCCTCCATTCCTCAAGCGTGACCCCTTTAAGGATGGAACAAAAGGGGGATCTTCGCAGTGGTGGGTTCGGGCCAGAGGGGTCTGCGGGTTTGTCTGCACGTACGCCAGGTGCTCGCACAACGGGCCCAGGTGTTTGAGCCCCGTGGAGGCAGAGGGCTGCTTATTGCTGGATGATAGTGTCCCGCAGGGTTAAGGGACGGCGTGGGCACTCCCAGGGCGACAGAGGGCACCTGGCCTTTAGAGAGTTCCCAGGAAAATTCCCCGCCCAGGCCCCTGGTCCACAAGTCTATCCTGCGCACAGTGTCTGTGCGAGGCTGGGAGTGCTTCCGGGCAGTGTTCCCCAGCGGAAATCGCGTGGTCCTCTAGGTGGCAGGGAGGGCTCCTGTGTCCACGGACAGGTGCCCAGGGATCCTGTGGAACTGCTGTGACCTCTAAAGGGTGGGTCAGGTGAGCCGAGGGAGGCGTGTGCTTGGGAGCCTGAGTGCGCATGCGCGGCCCACGTATAGGCCCGAAACGAGCCAGCCGCGGCTCGGAGAAAAGCCATCTCCTGGGGGCCTCCCCATGTTCTTCCACTCCTCAAGCGTGACCCCTTTACGGATGGAAGAAAAGGGGGATCTTCGCAGTGGTGGGGTCGGGCCTGAGGTGTCTGTATGTTTGCCTCCATTTAGGCCAGTTGCTGGCACACCGGGCCCAGGTGACCCGGCCCCATGTGGCTAGAGGGCCGCTTATGGCAGGAATCAGGTCTCCTGCGGGGGTCAAGGGACGGCTTGGACACTCACCGGGCGAGAGAGGACGCCTGGCCATCAGACAGCCCCCTGGAAAATCCCCCGCCAGGCCCCCGGTCCCCAAGTCTTTCCTGCGCACACTGTCTCTGAGGAGCTGGGAGAGCTGCTGGGAAGTGTGGCCCATGGGAAATCGCGCGGTCCCCTGGGTGGCAGGGAGGGCTCCTGTGTCCACGGACAGGTGCCCAGGGACCCTGTGGAACTGCTGTGACCTCTAAAGGGTGGGTCAGGTGAGCCGAGGGAGGCGTGTGCTTGGGAGCCTGAGTGCGCATGCGCGGCCCAGGTATGGGCCCGAAACGAGCCAGCCGCGGCTCGGAGAAAAGCCTTCTCCTGGGGCCTCCCCATGTTCCTCCACTCCTCAAGCGTGACCCCTTTAAGGATGGAAGAAAAGGGGGATCTTCGCAGTGGTGGGTTCGGGCCAGAGGGCTCTGCGGGTTTGCCTCCACGTACGCCAGGTGCCCGCACACCGGGCGCAGGTGTTTGAGCCCCGTGGAGTCAGAGGGCTGCTTATTGCTGGATGCAAGTGTCCTGCGGGGTAAAGTAACGGCATGGGCACTCCCCGGGCCATACAGGGCACCGGACCCTTAGAGAGTTCCATGGGAAATCCCGCGCCCATGCCCCCGGCACCCAAGTCTGTCCTTAGCACACTGTCTGTGCGGGGCTGAAGGTGCTGCTAGGCAGTGTGGCCTGTGGGAAATCGCGCGGTCCTCTGAGTGGCAGGGAGGGCTTCTGTTTCCACGAACAGGTGCGCAGGGACCCTGTAAAACTGCTGTGACCTCCCAAGGGGTGGTACACGAGACCCCTCAAGGGTGGGTCACGTGACCCCAAAAAGGGTGGGTCACGAGACCCCTCAAGGGTGGGTCACCTGACCCCTCAGGGGTGGGTCACGTGACCCCTCAGGGGCGGGTCACGTGACCCCTCAGGTGTTGTTCACGTGACGCCTCAGGGGGTCACGTGACCCCTCAGGGGCGGGTCACGTGACTACTCAGGGGTTGGTCACGTGACCCCTG